>NC_064634.1:241052599-242308432 GCF_023864275.1 Schistocerca cancellata | reverse complement strand
CCCTTAGTAGGGATGCACGCATCCTAAACTTCAATGATACACAGTGTCATATTGCCCGATATGACAAATTCTATGGTAGATAACATGATAATATGTCCTGTCATACGACATGGCATCGTGTACCATCTTTCTTACTTTACACGATGTGTTGGCTACCAACGGTGGAACAAAATCATAAAGAAAGATGACTATCCATTACCACTCTTTGATAGCACCCTGGACTGCTTGAAAGCAGCAAAATTTTTATCAACCATGTACATGCAGACAGGATACTGACAAGTAGAGGTTGATGAGTCTGGCTGGGAAAAGATTGCCTTATAACACTTTATGGCCTCTGTCAGCTGGCGTACATCGGCAAAGAATGAGTTCAAAGTTACGTAATGTGGTCTATGTAACGCTCCATCCATCTTCGAACATATGATGGCGAATCTGCTTCGATACCTTAAAAGGACATTTATTAGCTGCCCGGATGACATTTTTTTCGAAGACATCTGAAGAATATTAAGCTGACTGACAACTGTATTGAAGCGTGTTCAGTTGCAGGTCTTCACCAGAATCTGGAAAAATTAGTATGGTTCGAGGTCATTCTTGGAAACTGGGTCAAAACAATAATTGGACCTCTCAACTCAGATGATGCAATTGTTGAAAGATTCAAATAAAACTTGAGTCTAATTTCAAACATGTATTCGACTCATACAATTATAGTTGGTGGTGGCTTTAATTATCCTCGATATGTTGGTGAAAATACATGTTTAATTCCGGAGGTACGCATAAAACATCATCCGAAATTGTACTAAACACATTATCTGAAAATTATTTCGAGCAAATAGTTCATGAGCTCACTCGAATAGTAAACGGTTGTGAAAACACACTTGACCTCTTAGCAACAAATAATCCTGAGCTAATAACGAGCGTCAAAACGGATACACAGATTAGTAAAAACAGGGCTGTCGTAGCGAAACTGAACACCGTAACTCATAAAACCTCCAAAAATAAACGAAATATGTCTGTTAAAAAAGAGAAACAGATAAAATTTCGCTTGACGCCTTCTCGAGAGAGAATCTCCACTCCTTCCAAATTAACAGCGTAAGTGTAGACCAGATGTGGCTTGAATTCAAAGAAATAGTATCGACACCACTTGCGAGTTTATGCCAACTAAATTTAACAACGGAGCTGTTCCCCCAACACATACAAAACAGGTCAGAACACCGTTGCAGAAACAACGAAAAAAGCATCCCAAATTTAAACAAACGCAAAATTCCAAAGATAGGCGTTCTTTCGCAGAAGCTCGAGATTTAGCGCGGACTTCAATGTGAGATGCTTATAACAGAATCCATAATGAAGCTTTGTCTCGACACCTGATAGAAAATCCATAGAGATTCTGAGTGTATGCAAACTATGCTAGCGACAAGACACGATCAAAGCATTCTCCGCGCGATAACTACGGAAGTACTATCGATGACAGTGCTGCTAAATCAGAGTTACTAAACATAACCTTCCGAAATTCCTTCACATAAGAAGACGAAATAAATATTCCAGAATTCGAATTAAGAACAGCTCCAACATGAGTAATATAGGAGTAGATATCCTCGGAGCAGCGGAGCAACTTAAATCACTTCACAAAAGCAAGTATTTCGGTCCATAATTTATACCAATTAGGTTGCTATCAGAGTACGCTGATGCAGTAGCTTCATACTTAAAAATCATATACAACTGCTCGCTCACAGCAGGCTTTTGAAATATATTTTTTATTCGAACATTATGAATTAATTTGGAGACAGCGGTCTGTTGATACAGTCAACATGGATTTAGGAAACCTCGTACTTGCGAAAAGCAGCTAGCTCTTTCCTCCCACGAAGTGTTGAGTGCTATCGGCAAGGGTTTTCATATTGATTCCTTATTTCTAGATTTCAAGAAGGCTTTTGACACCGTACCCCGCAAACGGCTTCTAATCAAATTGCGTGCTTGTGGAATATCATCTCAGTTATGCGACTGGATTCGTGATTTCCTGTCAGAGAGTCACAGTTCGCAGTAACTGACGGAAAGTCATTGAGAAAAACAGAAGTGATTTCCGGCATTCCCCAAGGTAGTGTTATTAGCCCTTTGCTGTTCCTTATCTATGTAAACGATTTAGGAGGCAATCTGAGCAGCCGTTTTAGGTTGTTTCCAGATGATGCTGTCGTTTATCGTCTAGTAAGTCTTCAGAAGATCAATAAAATTGCAAAATGACTTAGAAAAGGTATCTGTGTGGTGCGAAATTTGGCAATTGATCCTAAATAATGAAAAAATGTGAGGTCATCCACATGAGCGCTAAAATGAATCTGTTAAACTTCGGTTACGCGGTAAATAAATCAAATCTAAAGGCCGTAAATTCAACTAAATACCTAGGAATTATAATTACGAACAACTTCAATTGGAAGGAACACACAGAAAATGTTGTTGGGGAGGCGAACCAAAGACTGCGCTTTATTAGGAGAACACTTAAAAGATGCAACAGATCTACTTAAGAGACTGCCTACACTACACTTGTCCGTCCTCTTTTGGAGTATTGCTGCTCTTTGTGGGAGGTTTACCAGATAGGTCTAACGGAGTACATCGCGAAAGTTCAATGAAGAGCAGCACGTTTTTTACTATCAAGCAAGAGAGAAGAGAGTATCACGGTCATGATACAGGATTTGGGGTGGACGTCATTAAAACTAACGAATTTCTCGTTGCGGCGGGATGTTCTCACGAAATTTCAGTCACCTACTTTCTCCTTCGAATGCGAAAATATTTTGTTGACGCCGACATACTTAGGGAGAAACAATCATCATAATAAAATAAGGGAAATTAGAACTCGCACGGAAAAATGTAAGTGTTCGTTTTTTCCGCGCTCTGATCGTGAGTGAAGTTATAGAGAATTATTGTGAAAGTGGTGCGATGAACGCTCTGCCAAGCACTTAAAGTGTGATTTGCAGCCTATCCATGTAGATGTAGATGTAGATGCTGCTTTGTCGCACAAGAAATTAAAACTTGGAGCATATAGTGAATGGAATGGTGATGGAGTTCGTCCTGTTCCAGAGAAAATAAGGGCAGTCACAGATTTTCCGACTTCTCGGTGAATTCGTGAAGTGAGAAGTTTTCTCGGAATGTGTTCATACTACCAGCGACTCGATGATGGTTATGATGTTTGGTTTGTGGGGCGCTCAACTGCGCGGTTATCAGCGCCCGTACAAATTCCCAACCTCTGCTCGGCCCAGTCTCGCCACTTTCATGAATGATGATGAAATGATGTGGACAACACAAACACCCAGTGATCTCGAGGCAGGTTAAAGTCCCTGACGCCACCGAGAATCGAACCCGGGACCCCGTGCTCGGAAAGCGAGAACGCGACCGCGAGACCACTACCTGCGGACGAGCGATTCGATAAGGTCTTCTGTACCAAGTAGTGACGGCTGCTGTGTACGAGCACAAGAGCACGTGAACACTCTAACTTCGGACACCTTGTGAATTTATTGGCTATTTTTCTTTGAATGCTGTTAAACGTAACATAGGTGCTGCAATCTGAAAGATGCGGCACTTAACTCTACCGCGCTACTGCTCCTCTAGACTCCGTGAAACTTGGCAACAGGTTCTTGGAGGACACTTTCGGTTGTGCATATTTTAAGGCACCATGAGCGACTCGCATGACGTAATTGCCTTACAAGTCAAACACGTACATAAGGATTTGAAAAGCAACGTGCACGGTTCACAATGTGCACAGCTAGCCCTTGCCACTCAACTAGAAGTTTACGTCAGAGCCACCAGGTGATAGCACACTACGGCAGACTTTTATCCCCGTCGATAGCACACTGCCCGCATCTCGTGGTCGTGCGGTAGCGTTCTCGCTTCCCACGCCCGGGTTCCCGGGTTCGATTCCCGGCGGGGTCAGGGATTTTCTCTGTCTCGTGATGGCTGGGTGTTGTGTGCTGTCCTTAGGTTAGTTAGGTTTAAGTAGTTCTAAGTTCTAGGGGACTGATGACCATAGATGTTAAGCCCCATAGTGCTCAGAGCCATTTGAACCATTTTTTTGATAGCACACTCCCCAGCTATGCTAATTTACTCACTATATACTGTAGTAAAATTAGATCAGACATCAGCATATGTTGAAGTTATACTGTAAATCTATTTTGTGGGTTTCCGAATGAGTTATAGTATATTAAAGTTATGAATTTTATCATACAGTAATCCATTTGAGTCGCTGAGAGTCATAAGGGCCTAATGCACATCACCGTCTATTGTGAGATTGTAGCATTTATTCGTACTTCTGAAATCTGCTGATATTATGGTGAGTCGGGTTTATCTGTGCTGTATGCCCACACTGCATAAACGAATAGTCTCGAAAATCTGTATGACTAGTTTCTCTGATATTCACTTAAGTGTGGGATCGACGGCGGTGTGCTTTAGGCTCTTGTCGATCTCAGTGCCTCATTTGTATTCTATTCTTGTGACCATGTTGCTAAACATTACTACTTGAGTTTAATCATTTCTACAAACGCCACGTTGGGTTTGGAGTTCATCGTTTATTGTGCTGGAATCAGCTTTCGTATGCTGTGTAAACAAGTACTATGTTCCATCTCTTTTAAATGGTAACAGAAAAGTTACCAGCCCCAAGATATCAATCTCTCGAGAGACAAGTTTTTCCTAAAACATGTAACTACCGGCACAGTACACAAGGCAATTATGAGAATCTCTTCCTAGGCAGTAGGAAATGATGGAGTGAGCATTGGCATGATTAAGAACGTCGTAGACACTATTACTCCAGTTATCACAGACATCTTCAACCTGTCTCTTGTCAGTAGTACATATCCTACTGAGTGGAAGCAAAGTTTAATTCAACCTATACCCAAGACTGACAACCCTAAGTCGCCAGGTGACTACAGGCCGATCAGCATACTACCTGCAATATCTAAAGCCCTAGAATACATCGTCCATGAACAGCTGACGGATTACCTCAAAACTCATAACATCCACAATAAATATCAGTCAGGCTTTCGAAAACACCATAGTACAGCAACTGCATTAATCAAAGTAACTGATGATATTAAACATGCTATGGACAGACGTGAAGCTACCATCCTAACACTGCTTGACTTTAGCAAGGCTTTTGATGCAGTTGACTTTCATATATTACTAATTAAAATGTAACAGCTGAATTTCTCAAACAGCGCTATACACTGGTTCGACAGCTACCTCAAAAACAGAAGTCAACAAGTCATTTGTGGGTCGGAAAAGTCATCATGGAAAAACGTGCGCTCTGGAGTTCCCCAAGGCTCCGTCCTTGGTCCATTACTCTTCTCACTGTACATTAATGATATTTCTTCAGTGATTCACTCCTGCAACTACCATCTATATGCCGACGACATCCAACTGTACATAAGTGCAAGCCCCAAGAACATTGCTGACGCAGTAGCGTGTATGAACGCAGATCTTTGCTCTGTTTCTCGATGGGCACAGAACCTAGGTCTGAAACTAAACCCCAAGAAATCCCAGGTCATACTTATATCACATCCAAAGTTAATCAGTCGGTACTTTCGCGAAACAGTCCCTCAAATACTCCTCAATGGTACCCAACTACCATACCAAAAAACAGTAAAAGACCTTGGAATAATCTTGGATGAACACCTAAACTGGGAAGAACAAACAGTCACAGCTTGCCGGAAATCGCTCTCCTCCCTACATGCAATTCAAAAATTTAGAAAAATATTTCCAACCCATGTTAAACAAAAATTAGTCCAAACACTAGTCTTGCCTAATCTTTACTACTGTGATGTAGTTCAACACGGCACAAATAGTGAAAATTCGAGATGCCTCGAGCTAGTGATGAATGCTTGCGTTAGATACGTATGCAATATACGTTTGTATGATCATATCAGTCCTTCATACTCCCAGCTAGGTTGGATACGCCCACATAAGGCACGCGATCTCCACACGATGTGCTTACTTCATCGATTTCTTAGCCACTGGTACCCCCAATACTTATCTTCTCACATTAAACACCTATCATCATTCCACAACCGCAATACCAGATCGGATACGTCTAGCATCTTGGCTGTACCTTTACATAACACAAAATCTTTCTCTGTGTCATTCTCCATCTCAGCCATACGACTATGGAACGCGCTCCCCTGTGATCTGCGTCTTATCCAGAACCACTTAACATTCAAGAGGGAACTCAAGACTTACATATCAGGGACGGTATAGCCACCATTGTCGTGCCCCTCTCATCTTTTTCTTTCTCCTCTCCATCATAGCTTCGAATTTTACCATTCTATTTCTCTTCCTCTAACCTATCTACCTCTTCTATATCTCTTTCACCCCATTCTATCGTCTTATGTCTCTGCTTGATGAGAATAACTCACAAGCTGCAAGAATATAACGAGAAAATTCCCAACTAGCAATGGGACTGACATTCATAAAAGAAAAAATATGTTTACTTTCCTATACATAGTCATTACTATTATTATTATTCTTGATTATTATAATTATTTTTGAGTGTTATAATTATCATTGTACTACTTTTATAATCTCTAATTTTTTCTGTAACATTAATACTGTATAACATGTTATATGTCCTTAATGTTCTGTAGAAACTGAATTTTGTTGAATCTGAGTATGCCTGGTTAGGTGTAAGAGAGGGCCTGAAGGCCCTAATCTTGCCAGGTAAAATAAATGCATAAATAAATAAATAACAGAAAAATAAAGCTGTGAGGACGGGTCGTGAGACGTGCTTGGGTAGCTCAGTCGGTAGAGAACTTCCCCCGCGAAAGGCAAAGCTCCCAAGTTTGAGTCTCGGTCTGGCACACAGCTTTAATCTGCCACGAAGTTTCATGTCAGTGCACACTCCGCTGCAGAGTGAAAATCTCGTTCTGGGAAGAGAAAAGTAAATTATCAGGAAAGGTTAGCTGCAAAGGAACTATGACCTCTGAGAACAGATCGTTTGGTTGAGAGAATGACTGCAAGCGAACATTTAACAAGGAAGTGTACAGTTAGCACAAGTTGCTGTGTGGATGCAACATAAGAGTATCTATTTTCAGCCCGGATGTAAATTCGTGAACTAATACACCTATTAGGGATCTTCTACATTTGTTCGAAAAAAAGCTCGAAAATTCCCATTTACACAAAAATGCGAAATGGAGAATTGTGAAAGCTTACACATTATTTCATTATTGCCCTAAACTGTACTTAATTATGTGCAAAACAGCAAAATTCCAGAAGAACAATTCTTTATTTTTGAAACTTCCTGGCAGATTAAAACTGTGTGCCGGACCGAGACTCGAACTCGGGACCTTTGCCTTCCGTGGGCAAGTGTTCTACCAACTGAGCTACCCAACTGAGCATTCGTAGAGTACTTGCCCGCAGAAGGCAAAGGTCCCGAGTTCGAGTCTCTGTCCGGCACACAGTTTCAATCTGCCAGGAAGTTTCAATATCAGCGCATAGTCCGCTGCAGAGTGAAAATTTCATTCTGGAATTATTTATTTTGTCAGATAACTTATGCTTTTATTGTTATTATTATTGTTATTATTGATGTTGTTATTATTAATGGCAGTGGCTGTAGTTGTACAACTTCGTTGATAAACATAACTGTTTCACAGCAGATGCTATTAATTTCACACTCTCGGATCTAAAAATTTGTGAACCCTCAGAATGTATACACACGAGCCGCCACTCGTACCAAGGCACGTCCCTTGCAAGAAGTACCGCAGGGAGACGCCAAATTTTCCTGGAATGAGGTGCAAGGAAGATGTTTCCTTGTCCTTAAGGAGGTGGTAACATCTTCTCAGTCCTAGCATTGTATGACGAGAATGCCGAGGCAAAACGTAGCGGTTATATGATGCGTGCAGATCTAGTCTAGATTAAGGAAGGTTTTGAAACGATGATAGCTAATGCTTCCAGAGTACTCTCGAAGTCCGAGATGAATAAGTGCCTTGCAGTTGTTTAGACGATCAACAAGTCTCAGCCATATGTATTTAACAAACCAATCACTGTTGTGACAGACCACAATTCTTTATGCTGCCTGAATAGCTTGAAGGACCCATTGGTTCGTCTGGTGAGACAGACACTGAGGCTTCAGGATGTACGAAATCAGATGCAAACACAAGACCGTTGACTGCCTTTCAAGAAATCCTTTGGCACAATATAGCACTTGGATGAAATTTCAGTCATCACTGCATTAAATAACGTTGCTGCTGAACAGAGGGGAGATCCAGCACCGTTGAATACTACAGAAGCCCTGAAGAAGGAGGAACCGGCCAAAGGAGAATTGCAATAGATAAACGGAACATTGGGTAAGAGGAACTATGACCCAGTGCGGTGGAAATGGTTGAATCTGGTACAGGTATTGATGGCCAGCTCTTTGCCGATCTATTAAACACTGTAAGGAATGTCATCTACTGAAATACGTTCTGTAGTTATTTCTGGAGCTCCTGGTAATCAATCCCGCCTGCAGCATGCCAATCCGCCGAATTGGGGAGGTCACCAGAGTAGTAGTAGTAGTTGTTGTTGTTGTGGTCTTCAGTCCTGAGACTGGTTTGATGCACTTTTACCCTCCACGCTGCCCTCCAGTACTAAATTGGTGATCCCTTGATGCCTCAGAACATGTCTTACCAACCGATCCCTTCTTCTAGTCAAGTTGTGCCACAAACTCCTCTTCTCTCCAGTTCTATTCAATACCTCCTCATTAGTTATGTGATCTACCAGAGTAGACAAATGGGAATCTATGGGTAATAATCTCCACTGACAACTTCACTCTCTATGCTATCACCAAAGCTGCGTTGAGTGCCAAGGCTCCAAAACTTACACATTTCCTTGTAGAAGGCACTAAATTGAAGCGCTGATCACCCTGAGTAAGTAAAATGTAAATGTCGTGTGGCTAGGACCTCCCGTCGGGTAGACCGTTTGCCGGATGCTAGTCTTTCGGTTTGACGCCACTTCGGCGACTTGCTCGTCCATGGGGATGAAATGATGATTAGGACAACACAACATCCAGTCCCAGAGCGGAGGAAATTTCCGACCCAGCCGGGAATCAAACCCGGGCCCTTAGGATTGACATTCTGTTGCGCTGACCACTCAGCTAGCGGGAGCGGACCATCACCCTGAGTGATGCTCTCTGATAATGAAAAAGTTTTCCAGTCGAGACTAGTATCAGAGGTACTTTCACATTATGACATCACCCACAGGATGACCACTGCCTACCATTCATAGATGAATAGACTCAAAGAACACTTAAATAAGACGTTGGCAGACATTCTCTCCATGTACAATGATGTCGAACAGAGAGACTGGGATACAGTACTGCCCATCGTGACAGTTGGGTGCAGCACACTGAAGCAACATACCACAGGCTTGTGAGGGTACAGATACCGATCCAGCCTAGCACATATGTGCTCCAGCTGGCGGTGAAGCCCTATTATACGGGCAGGGCACGATTTTGCCGCCTGCGGGTGTTTAGGCGTGAGAGTGAGGCAGTGTGAGTTGAGTAGACATTGCGTGCATAAGGATTTTGTAATAGCTCGGCAAATTTTAATAATTTGCAGAACATTTCAGCTAATTACTCAGGAAATGACATGTAAGTCAATGTCGACCATGAAGTACGGAATAGCAATGGCGAACCCAAACCAAGCGGTGTTTAGTGAATGACTGTGGCCGTAGAACGAGTGAGAATTGGTATGTAGGGACGTATTACTTACGACTAAAGTATAATAAATCGAGTGCTTATTAAATCAGTATTAACATCAATTAACCCCATCATTTCAATGCTAATATTTTGGTGGGGATTCTGAACAGAGTCATAGGAGCTATAAATGGACATGTGCCAGCACACGCTCTCTCCAGAACTTTCACTATGTGGCATGTGCACCTTTTAAGTTCGCCCTCCTTTGCCACCAGAAGTGACAAGTCCGATGCCTACAAATTTCAGGCAGCCTAATTACTGCAAGTACTTCAGTTAAGAAGAAAGAGAGGCTTACAAGCTTCACATTGTTCTCTCTGCTCCATGGTGGCGAGGCCGAAGCAACCATGTTACCGTTTTAGCTGGATGATACCTAGGATGACAACATGAAACACCTCTGACTAGGACTGAGGAAGAAAGGCATCTGGCTCCCACACAGACCCTGGATGCCCAGGAGAATGATCGAGAGCTCTATAATGCCATCTCTGGCAAGTGACATAAGACCCATGCAGCATAAAGCAGGACCCTTATACAAGATGCTAAAGCGCTAATTTGGGCTGCATCGTATCCTTCGCCACTTCTTGAACGTCAGACAGGAAGTCGAGGACTATGCCCCTTCATCAAGTAGACAAAAGAGCATGACGTTCGCATGCAACCCTGGCCCACTCAACGATTATGAAGCTTCAAAATGAGGGGCTGCGTTCAGTGCTCATCATAGTGTAGAAGATGTAGCAAAACTACCAAAATCAAAGTATTCACCTGCACTGCCATACACAGGACCATTGACAAAATCGAGATCATGGGTGCTGCTTCTGGAACAGTGGGTCACTGTTTCTCCAGGAGAGGAAGCAATACCGCAAGCTGCGGTTCATGCTCTGTGGCATAGGATTTAGCGTTGCTGGCTGGCATATTATGTGTCGCCAGCTCAAACCCAACCACCAGCGATTCTTTGTTATTTAGCATCTACAATTTCTCGAATGTTCTTGGAATATCTTACGTTTGTAATGCTTGTTTATTTCGAAATATTCCAGGTTTGTACAAATAGCTGCACTCTCTGTGCAGGAATTCAGTTCTGTTCTGGCTGCACGTTGTTGTTTGTAATAAACGTGCTTATGATACTAATATTGTGCTTCACAGACAACCCAGTTTTCGGATTTGGACGTAAGTGTGGTTACGTCATGACAATGTATTTTCATTACAATTAAGTTGGTTGAATAAAGTGTTCCCTGTCATTATACACTATTTGTGGAACGAAGCATTTCATGTGGCTTGTAACTACAAAGTCAAAGAGCAGGAAGAGACTCGGTTCCTCTTGGGAATTCTCGTGTTACACCTCGTCTGCACACCGCTTCCCCTATAAAATGGCGCCTACTGGGGCTAACACCTTACCGTGTGGCCTTAGAAGCATCTGACTCGATCCTATTCGCACATGTGAACCAAACAGTCACTTTCAGCATTGATTAATCGGATGTAGGTGAGCAGGAAGAGCAGTTTTACAATCATAACAAGGAGAGGAGTCTAAATTCGACCCGTTAATAATAATAATAATAATAGCTTTATTCAACATCTAATGGTACACTGCACATGTACAACGAAACAGTAATGATTAAAGTTATTTGTACAATACACAAGAGACATTTTTTCTGAATACGTCATTAATTTATAACAAAATTACAATAAGATGTTTACTGATTTCTATTCACATAATTTCACAAAGCATTTGTTATTCTTCATATAAGTATGGTACTCTCCTAACGTGTAGAAATGGTGTTTTACTAAAAATTTCTTAAGCTGATGTTTCAGATTAATTATAGGAAGAGTCATGACAGCACTAGGCAGTGCATTAGCTAATTTTATAACTGCATACTGAGGCCCCTTTACGTAAAGTGCTGTTCTGTGGCTGCCAATGTAAAATCTATCTTTATTTCTAGTAATGTACTGGTAGGAATATGAATAAGAGTTTGGGTGCAGTCTTTTCACAAACAATATGGCTTTTAGAATGTTTGTATTTATAACAGTTAACATCCCTGTTTTTGGAAACAAGTTGCAACAAGATTCCCTATATTTTGCTCCACAGATTATTCTCACACCCCTTTTTTAAAGAATGAGTAGCTTATCTAGATTAGCTTTGGTTGTTGCCCCCAAATTTCAATACTGTAGTTCAAGTGAGAGGAGAAAAGAGCATCATATGCAGTCTTTAAGACTACAGTGTCTTTATAGAACTTGCTAATAGTACTTATTGCAAACATATTTTTTGACAACTTAGTTGCTAGGGAGTCAATATGTATGTCCCATTTCAGGTTGCTTTGGATTGTTATGCCAAGGAATTTTACACTAGACTCTTTCTTTGCCAATTCATTGTCAGTGTATAATTTAATTTCATTATTCAAACTACTTTTGTTAAACTCCATCAAACATGTTTTACTGGTGCTTACATTTAAGTGGCTTTCAGTAAAAAACTGAACAATTTCTTTTTTCACATTATTATACTCGGCCTCTAGTTCATTACATGATTCCTTTTTACACACAACGGACGTGTCATTGGCATACACAACAATTTTGGAATTTATAGTACAGTATTTAATATCATTTACATAGATCAAGAACAGAGGGGGGCCCAACACTGAGCCCTGGGGTATGCCATATTTTATGTAAGTGATCTCTGATTTGTAGACACCACTTTCCATTTTAAGCAGAACAAACTGTTTTCAATTGCTCATGTTGTTGTTGTTGTTGTTGTTGTCTTCAGTTCTGAGACTGGTTTGATGCAGCTCTCCATGTTACTCTATCCTATGCAAGCTTCTTCATCTCCCAGTACCTACTGCAACTTACATCCTTCTGAATCTGCTTAGTGTATTCATCTCTTGGTGTCCCTCTACAATTTTTACCTCCCACGCTGCCCTCCAACGCTAAATTTGTGATCCCTTGATGCCTCAGAACATGTCCTAGCAGCCGGTACCTTCTTCTAGTCAAGTTGTCCCACAAACTCCTCTTCTCCCCAATCCTATTCAATACCTCCTTATTAGTTATGTGATCTACCCATCTAATCTTCAGCATTCTTCTGTAGCACCACATTTCGAAAGCTTCTACTCTGTTTTTGTCCGAACTATTTATCGTCCATGTTTCACTTCCATACATGGCTACACTCCATACAAATACTTTCAGAAACGGCTTCCTGACACTTAAATCTATACCTGATGTTAACAAATTTCTCTTCTTCAGAACCGCTTTCCTTGCCATTGCCATTCTACATTTTCTATTCTCTCTACTTCGACCATCATCAGTTATCTTGCTCCCCAAATAGCAAAACTCCTTTACTACTTTAAGTGTCTCATTTCCTAATCTAATTCCCTCAGCATCTCCCGACTTAATGCGACTACATTCCATTATCCTCGTTTTGCTTTTGTTGATGTTCATCTTATATCCTCCTTTTAAGACACTGTCCATTCCGTTCAACTGCTCTTCCAAGTCCTTTGATGCCTCTGACAAAATTACAATGTCATCGGCGAACCTCAAAGTTTTTATTTCTTCTCCATGGATTTTAATACCTACTCCGAATTTTTCTTTTGCTTCCTTTACTGCTTACTCAATATACAGATTGAATGATATCGAGGAGAGGCTACAACCCTGTCTCACTCCCTTCCCAACCACTGCTTCACTTTCATGTCCCTCGATTCTTATAACTGCCATCTGCTTTTGGTACGAATTGTAAATAGCCTTTCGTTTCCTGTATTTTACCCCTGACACCTTTAGAATTTGAAAGAAAGTATTCCAGGCAACATTGTCAAAAGCTTTATCTAAGTCTACAAATGCTAGAAACGTAGGTTTGCCTTTCCTTAATCTTTCTTCTAAGATAACTCATAAGGTCAGTATTGCCTCACTTGTTCCAGTATTTCTACGGAATCCAAACTGATCTTCCCCAAGGTTAGCTTCTACCAGTTTTTCCATTCGTCTGTAAAGAATATGCGTTAGTATTTTGCAGCTGTGACTTATTAAACTGATAGTTCGGTAATTTTCATATCCGTCAACACCTGCTTTCTTTTGGATTGGAATTATTATATTCTTCTTGAAGTCTGAGGGTATTTCGCCTGTCTCATAAACCTTGCTCACCAGACGGTAGAGTTTTGTCAGGACTGGCTCTCCCAAGGCTGTCAGTAGTTCTAAACGAATGTTGTCTACTCCCATGGCCTTGTTTCGACCCAGGTCTTCCAGTGCTCTGTCAAACTTTTCACGCAGTATCGTATCTCCCATTTCATCTTCATCTACATCCTCTTCCATTTCCATAATATTGTCCTCAAGTACATCGCCCTTGTATAGACCCGCTATATACTCCTTCCACCTTTCTACTTTCCCTTCATTGTTTAGAATGGGTTTCCATCTGAGTGCTTGATATTCATATAAGTGGTTCTCTTTTCTCCAAAGGTCTCTCTAATTTTCCTGTAGGCCGTATCTATCTTACCCCCAGCGATACATGCCTCAACATCTTTACATTTGTCCTCTAGCCATCTCTGCTTAGCCATTTTGCACTTCCTGTCGATCTCATTTTTGAGACGTTTGTATTCCTTTTTGCCTGCTTCATTTACTGCATTTTTATATTTTCTCCTTTCATCAGTTAAATTCAATATTTCTTCTGTTACCCAAGGATTGCTACTAGCTCTCGTCTTTTTACCTACACGATCCTCTGCTGCCTTCACTACTTCATCCCTCAGAGCTACCCATTCTTCTTCTACTATATTTCTTACCCCCATTCCTGCCAATTGTTCCCTTATGCTCTCCCTGAAACTCTGTACAACCTCTGGTTTAGTCAGTTTATCCAGGTCCCATTTCCTTAAATTCCCACCTTTTCGCAGTTCCTTCAGTTTTAATCTTTAGTTCATAACCAATAGATTGTGGTCAGAGTCCACATGTGCCCCTGGAAATGTCTTACAATTTAAAACCTGGTTCCTAAATCTCAGTCTCACCATTATATAATCTATCTGATATGTTCCAGTATCTCCAGGATTCTTCCATGTATACAACCTTCTTTTATGATTCTTGAACCAAGTGTTAGCTATGAATAAGTTATGCTCTGTGCAAAATTCTACCAGGTGGCTTCCTCTTTCATTTCTTCTCCCCAATCCATATGTTTCCTTCTCTCCCTTTTGCTACTCTCGAATTCCAGTCACCCATGACTATTAAATTTTCATCTCCCTTCACTACCTGAATAATTTCTTTTATCTCATCATTCATTTCATCAATTTCTTCATCATCTGCACAGCTAGTCGACATATAAACTTGTACTACTGTAGTACGCGTGGGCTTCATGTCTATCTTGGCCACAGTAATGCATTCACTATTTTGTTTGTAGTAGCTTACCCGCACTCCTATTTTTTTATTCATTATTAATCCTACTCCTGCATTACCCCTATATTATTTTGTATTTATAACCCTGTATTCACCTGACCAAAAGTTTTGTTCCTCCTGCCACCGAACTTCACTAATTCTGACTATACCTAACTTTAACCTATCCACTTCCCTCTTTAAATTTTGTAACCTACCTGCCCGATTAAGGGATCTGACATTCCACGCTCCAATCCGTAGAACGCCAGTTTTCTTTCTCCTGATAACGATGTCCTCCTGAGTAGGCCCTGCCCAGAGATCCAAATGGGGGCCTAAGTTACCTCTGGAATATTTTACCCAAGAGGACGCCATCATCATTTAACCATACGGTATAGCTGCATGCCCTCGGGAAAAATTACGGCTGTAGTTTCCTCTTGCTTTCAGCTGTTTGTAGTACCAGCACAGCAAGGCAGTTTTTGTTAGTGTTACTAGGCCTGATTAGTGAATCATCCAGACTGGCAACTACTGAAAAGGCTGCTGCCCCTCTTCAGGAACCACACAACAGATACCCCTCCATTGTGGTTGCACCCATGGTACGGCCATCAGTATCACTGAGTTTTACCTGCTGGACCATAGAGGATAATTTTGGACTAGCAATGAGGCCAGCAGGCTTTACAAGTTTCCCTGGCTTGCTAGCAGTGGTTGGTGATGTGGCAGATTTTGTTGAGGTGGGTTGTACCATCCCATGGCAATGGACTTCTTTTCATCACTTTCTAGATAATGTCACCTGACTTCCTCAATAATTTTGCTACTAACAATCTTTTTGCCTCTTTTGTTCATGTACAGACCATGAGATGTGTGCAGCTCCCTTTCTAGATAGCTGACCTTTACTAGAGACACATTCTGAAATTTTCTACATAGAGCTTTAATCCTATCATTTGTTTTATGAACTTCCTGGTTCACAATAGACTGTTTAATAAAATCATTCCTCTATGGAATGTTGAAAACAATTGTTTTAGTGTCATTTAACTTACCCAGTACTATTTTCATATGTCTAATTGCATAATTTGCTTGATTTCTTGCTACATTGTGATATATTCTGCAGTCAAGATTTACAAAATAACAGAAAACGAGTATTCAGCACTGAAATTGGTAAGAAAGAGTGCACTTGTGTTTAATATTTGCCTCAGCTTTGATCACAGAGTACCAGAAAAGATTCTTATTTTGCATGACAGTCAGCAGATACAAAAAGTATTTTGCACCAGATTCTTAGATCTCCTCATAGCCAGTTGCGGTCAGCTAGGAATATAATATCCTCCAAATCATAAAACGTTTGTCGTCTACTACATTTCTCATTAGGAAAATCTCACAAATTTGGGTACTTTCACTCCATCATGTTCTATGGAATTATCTTCTTGGGCAATTCACCTTAAATAAAGAAAATGTTGCAGCAGAAAAAGTTGGTCTAAATATGTGCAGAGCACACCCAAGAACCTCCTGCCATAATCTGTTCAAGAAGCTCCAGATACCAACTACAGCGTCCCAATATATATACTCGATTATGACTTTCACGGTTGACAATCCTGCCTATGAAACCAATGAAATGTTCCATGATCACAACACAAGGAGGAAGGCTGACCTCCATCATGAACAATCTAACTCGGGTGCATAAATGTGAACAATACTCCAGTGTTAATATTTTTAATTCACTGCCAAATTCCATCAAATGCCTACATAGGTACAAAGCATTATTTAAAAATAAATTAAAGATGCATTTACTTGAATAAGCATTTTATTCATTAGATAAATTTTTTGATGGCGAAGCATAAAATCTGGATATATATATTCAATGCATGTTTGTCAGGTTTTAAACAACATGTGTTAATCCTTGTCTTTATCACTTTGCTTGCTTTTTCTGTTATAGTTTTATATTAGGTACTTTCCCTGCAACTACTTTTGGAAAATAACTATTAGGTCCTATGTCTGTTTTTAAGTAGCTACTATGTTCAATTGTATATTTTTAAGTCATTCCACATCCTAGCATCTCACATGCGTTAAACAATCTAAGGAATAGGAATATAAATGAAATAAAAAATAAATGAAAATCAAAGAGACAAAGTGTAATCAATGAAGCCCCTATAAGAATGAGACGAGAAATAGAGGTAAATGTTAGCAATGAGGAGCAACAGTGTGGCGTGATGGTGTGTTACTTAGCCTATAGGCCACAGCATCTTGTTGTGTTTGCGCCCGCTTTGTGTTGACTGCTCCAGGACCCAAGAAACTGAGGTGGAGTGACTCTGCAGGGTGCTACAGTATTCAAAAACTCACAACCAGCATGAGACCAGCAGACTGTTAGGGTAGGCACTGTTTCCTATTTCTATCTTGAACAGTTGATCAGACAAAGAATTATGTCTATCTTGCATGCGAGTTCTAAGAGATCTCTTCACATTTTTTAAGTCCCCAAAACCTGATTGGTTCTAACCAGCAACTACCTCCCAGGAACGTGTCAGGCGGTCCTGACATCATGTTTCAAACCAAGGCGCTTCTATAATGTTCACCACCATCTTGGTGACCACCAATAACTTAGTTTGAAAGGCATTGCATTAATACTGTACAGAGGGAGTAATGTTAAGTAATTTCCATCCCTCTCTCGTCTCGGGAGGCACAAAGAAAATTTTGTAGCAGACTTTTTTATTTCAGTTTATAGCTTAATTTCATAATGAAATGAATGTATGAGTGTGAGCAGAAGAGAGAACCATTCATGGCAGCCATCCAGCAGCTTTTAACATTCACAGTTCAAAAGATGCGCTAAACGGCCTGACAGTCAGGCTTGAACCATCTGCAGGAAGACTGGCAGATGGAACATGTGTGAGGTCCAATTGGCTCATACAGTCCAACTTATCTGGCAGCTCTAGAACACATCAGAGCTCATTCATCTATCCAGCTCAACTGAAGACAACACCTTCCATTTTTTTCTTACTCTCTAGTAACACAATTAACCAAGAGTTGTGAGCACATCATCATCACTGAGGGACATGATGACAGGTCATCTTACCTGCCTCCTAACCTCATTCCAACAGGAGATCCATGGGATGTTCAATGCATCAGGCTCTGATGGACACTCCAGGCCTAACTGATAGTTCTGATGCAGAATGTAAGGTGCCCTTTCATCAACTGCAGGAGCACACTGCAAACTCTCATTCCTGAGAGAAAAGCTGAACCTCGCATGCAAACTAACTCTGTGAAACTTCATGTGTAGCAATCCATGATGTCACCCTTGCTGCAGATGTGGTGATGGGAACCATAGTTGGGAAGGAGAGACAATCTTCTTATTTTATGTACATAATTGTAGAGGTCAGTCATTAGCAGGCATCTTAATTGTTAGCCATCTTTGTATGATCTGTATTGTTGATAAACTTGTGCTTGTGCAAAGTTGGAGACTAGGGGCAGCTTATATACAGTTATCTAGCCACCCTGCCACCTCAGCCTACTTCCAGACTGCCAATGACCTCTACAACATTTCTTCCATTATACAAAGTCCTCTGCTCCTTTCCACTGCATTGCCTATCCCAGCTATTATCCTCACTCTGACAACACCAGCTGTCATCCACCATTCAAAAAATTATTCAGAGTCATCTGTCACATCTACAATTGCCCCACTGAGTCCTCATAGGCTAATAGATGGGCAGTTCACTGGGCGCTACACTTATCAGCCACCTGCACCAGCGTAAAGTAAATATTCTGTAGTGAACATACATGTCACAAGGTGCAGAAGGTTTTCTGGTTCTAGAATACTGATAAAGAGGTAAAGGGCTCTAAACATGGGCACCACAGAAGTTTATCCAAGAGTGGGCAAGGTGCTAAAATTGCAATTCTTGATGTAAATTATTCAGTAGGTCTGAGATACGTATCATGCTCCATGAGCCAAATTTGAGAAGACACACACAAAACTTATTTTATCTGACCTTACAATTTTTAGACAGATTGCTTTGCTACATAAATGCTAAGCGAAATTCAACAGCATATGCAAAGTACAGCTTTTTACATTATTAATATGATTATTGATACTGCCATTTTAGTTCTACCATTTGAAATAACACCCTCATATCATTAAATCTAGAGTATAGCTAAAAAGCTAGAATATTCACAAAATAAAGTTGTTCATATTCCAATACCAGTAATGTTAGGCTGAAACTGAAAATTAAAAACATGAACCAGAATGAGGACAGAGATGATTGAGAAAATCCTGTTGAATATCAAAAAGAGCACCCTAAAATGCCACATTAATACTACTAGAAGTAGAGAAACAGGGAATAAAGTTTTAAAAAATTGCTTATTCAAGTTTGAAGCCACCTCTAATATTTCATTTTCTTACATCACTACATACCAGGCCATGTTAATTGATTTATTACATTACTTTTATCTAATGTTTAATGTTGACTGTCATAATTAATGTTCAAAAAACTGTTTTGAAAATTGAAAAGGTGTAATCCAAGACCACTATATTAATGGAAAAGGTGGGAAATCTCCCAAAACTGCCCTACAGTTTGCTGATACAATTGATTTTTAACACTCTTGAGCAGAACCAAGGGCTTCTTGTCTCTTCAGTTTATCATATTACTGTGCAGCCATATCAGCACAGCTGGACTGCAGAATATGGCATGAATGAAAAAGATAACACTTTTGCTAATAAAGTGCTTACCTTATTCGAACACTGTTTTCCCCAAAAACTTATCAAGGTTAGAGAAAAATTTACAAAGAAGCCATGGATTACTCAAAACAAAAAGAAAACTGTATCTGTCAATCCAAAACAGTTCCGATGTTGATGCTATAGCACATTGCAAGAAATACTGCAAAATATTAAAGACTGTAATACGGACATCAAAGCAAATATATTACAAGGAAAAGATAATCATATCAGATAAAGACAATATGGGATATAGTGAAGGAGGAGACTGGTAGAACTAGACATGAAGAGGAACAAATAGCATTAAGAGTAAATGATTCATTGGTGACAGATGTGTATAGTGTTGCAGAACTTTTTTACAAACATTTTATAATTGTTACTGAAAAGATGGTGTTGTCAGGTTCTGTAGATGCTGCTATGGAATACCTCAGATCAGACATTTCAAGTAACTTCCATAACATGAATTTTACCCTCACTACCCCAGCAGAAATAATGTCCATCATAAAATCTTTAAAATCAAAAACATCTAGTGGGTATGATGAAATATCAACAAAACTAATTAAAGAATGTGATTCTGAGTTAAGTAACATATTAAGCTACCTGTGTAACCAGTCATTTATCAGTGGAATATTTCCTGAATGGTTAAAATATGCTGAAGTTAAGCCACTGTTTAAGAAGGGAGATAAAGAAACAGCATCAAATTTCCGTCCAATTTCACTTTTGCCAGCATTCTCAAAAATTTTAGAAAAAGTAATCTACAATCAGCTTTATAACCATCTTATCTCAAATAACATACTTGCGAAGTCTCAGTTCAGATTTCTAAAGGGTTCTGATATTGAGAAGGCTATCTACACTTACAGTGAAAATGTGCTTAATTCATTAGATAACAATTGTGGACAACTGGTATATTCTGTGATCTGTCAAAGGCATTTGACTGTGTAAATCACAATATCCTTGTAAGTAAATTAGAATATTATAGTGCAACGGGAAATGCTGCAAAATGGTTCAAATCTTATATCTCTGGCAGGAAGCAAAGGGTGTTATTAGGAAAGAGACATGTATCAAGCTATCAGGCATCATCCAACTGGGAACTAATTACATGTGGGGTCCCACAAGGTTCCATTTTAGGGCCCTTACTTTTTCTTGTGTTTATCAATGACCTTTCATCAGTAACATTACAAGATGCCAAGTTCATTTTGTTTGCTGATGATACAAACATTGCAATAAATGGCAAATCAAGTGTAGTCTTAGAAATATCAGCTAATAAAATATTTGTGGACATTAATCACTGGTTCCTAGCCAATTCGTTGTCACTAAACTTTAAAAAAACACACTACATGCAGTTCGGAACTTGTAAGGGGTGTCCTACGAGTATATGCCTAACATATGATGACAAGCAGATAGAAGAAGTGGAAAGTATTAAATTCTTGGTATTACAGCTTGATAATAAATTCAACTGGGAAAAGCACACCACAGAACTGCTGAAGTGTCTTAACAAATCTCTATTTGCAATACGAATTGTGTCAGACATAGGAAATATAAAAATGAAAAAGCTGGAATACTATGCTTACTTTCATTCCATGTTGTCATATGGTATTATTTTTTGGGGTAATTCATCAAGCCAAGCTGAAGTTTTCCAGGCACAAAAACGTGCAGTAAGAGTTATATGTGGTGTGAACTCAAGAACATCCTGCAGAAGCCCGGTTAGGGAACTAGGGATGCTAACTACTGCTTCCCAATATATTTTTTCTTTAATGAAATTTGCCATTAAAATATATCACTTTTTCAAACCAACAGCTCAACTCATGGAATCAATACTAGAAATAAGAATAATCTTCACAAGGATTTAAAGTCACTTAGCCTTGTACAAAAAGGTGTGCAGTATTCAGGAACACACATTTTCAATAACTTGCCAGCAGCCATAAAAAGCTTAACAAGCAATGAAATTCAGTTTAAGAGAAGCCTAAAGGGTTTATTGGTGGACAACTCCTTCTACTCCTTTGATGAATTTCTCAGTAGAACCAACTGATTTTTGTGTGTGTGTATATATATAAGTACAATATAACTTCTGCACCATTTCAGTGCAGTAATATGTTCATTGTAAATAAGTATTATAGTAGTTGTATTACACATTTATTACCTTATAAATAAATAAATAAACTTTTTTATTTTAAATTCAGTGCATTAGTATTTGTAAAACGATTCTTTCATATAGAGTTCATTAAAAAATGACGATCATTCCACTTGGGACCTGTCATGTACTGTTGTTTTTCTGACATGTTCTACATCCTGGAGGACCTCCTCGCTACGGATCAATTAGAATGAAAGTAAATCTAATCTAATCTAATCTATGTAGCTCTATAATTTCATGGTTGCACTGTGATACACTACATTGAGTGTAAGAAGCTCACAATTCCAGTAGAGGACATCTTTTTCACCTTTAAATTTCACACGTTTTTCTCTATTCTGGCACAGAAGATGGTATTTTTTTATGACTGGAGCATTTGGGTTCAAAGATTAAGTATGGATGTACACACCTGCTGGGCAGCATGTTGTTGCTCAGAGTCTACTACAACAGCTGTGGTGTGTAGAACCCTAATGTATAACCAGCAAGCCATCAAAGGTCTTCATTCATATACAAATAGTTTAATACTATTATGATTTCATCACACAGCAAAGGGAAGGGCTTCCTTTTGGGTATTTTGGATGGATAGATGGATGGATGGATGACAGATGCGTACAGGCAAGTCTACACACCAGAGTACTGGACAAACCCCATCCCATTATTCGATAAGGGTTATGTAAGGAAGTAAGAGAGAAAAGATTGCAGACACTAAATCGTTCTGTTACTCATCTTGACTGCACAGCAATGCTGAATGTACTATTGCAGAAAAAAAAAAGAAAAGACAGGGGACAGGATTTCTCACTGCACTCATCCTCAAGACACCAGATGTCATTTACTCCTAAGATGCCAGCCATGTGACTGATAAACTGTACGTTCTTCTTTTGCTTCTGTTACACCAACTTTTAATCAGAGAAGGCTCTTCACAGAATGTTGTTAGACTAGAGGTGAAACCTGTTTTCACTAGTACACAACCAAAATCAGTAACTGCAGCCATTCTTTTTTCATTTTTCACTGTACTAGCATTTCTGGTTCATCACTGAGATGAGAAAATCCATGCTAGTACCCTGTTGTAGAAATAATGATATTGTGTCCAGTGTAATTAAAAGCACCTGTGTTCATTTCCCTGCCAACCAAAAAATTATAACATTAAAAACAAATGGACAGAACAAACACAGATCACCACCAATACATCTGCTCCACAGGCACTCTTTTGAAAAAACTTTATTGTCTACCATGCCAAATTATTATGCAGCCACTTCTTCTACACTCCACATAGCGATAAAGTATTTGTTTGTGTTGCTGTAAGCTATGTCATGCATCTGTTCTTGTGATCAGTGCTTCTTGGCAATCATCACGACCACTAAAATCAAGTTTTATCATCTCTTGAGCACTAATATGTCACTGACATGACCCTACACTGAGTTCTGTTCCTCCAAAACAAGTTCCCTCACAATTGCATTGTACAACTAATTTATTATTCTACTATCTCTGTAAGTTAATTTCTTAGCTTTGCCAGAGGTATGGTGTAGATTAGTGCTTTCCACATGTGTCCATCTTTAAAAAAAAAAAAAAAAAAAAGGAAATGAAACAACAAGTTTACTGTTACCAGTCACTGTTCTGTTTATTTCCATGACATGTTTCAAAGGTTTAAACCTCCATCATCGGGTGGAGAGGAGAAACAAGACACTATTTCAGAACATGTTCTGAAATAGTGTCTTGTTTCTCCACTAGGCAGTGCCACAAGTTCCTTCAAAAAAATTGTAACACAACACACACGCAAATGTCATACTAACTAATGTAAATCCACCCGATGATGGAGGTTTAAACCTTTGAAATGCGTCGTGGAAATAAATAGAATGGTGACTGGTAACAGTAAACTTGTTGTTTCATTTAATGTCAATAACAATCACAGAAAAGCCTAACCTGAAATGTTCACATTTAAAGAATGTCACTAACTTTAGAATCATGTGACTCCTGAAAAATTTCAATAATGGAATGCTCAAATCTTTGAGACCTTAAAGGCAAGCACCATTTTAGTATAGCCAGTTCTCCTTGTTGATTCAGTCTTACAGAAATTAAGTCTACATTCCTGAAGCATATACTTACATCTGATTCAATACAGTCCTTGCTCTCACAAATGTTACTGCAACATTTGGCCACAAACAGCTTACAAACTGTGGTAGCCATTACTGGATTTTGCTTCAGTTAAAAGAAAAACAGTTGCTATGATCCCCAGTCTGAGGACAGGTTGACGCAGCTCTCCACACAAGTCTATCCTGTGCAGGCCCCTTCATCTGTGCATAACCATCACAAACTGTCTACTGTAGTCAAGCCTTGATCTCCCTTTACAATACAATACCTCCTTCCCTCCTTCCTCCACCCCCCCCCTCCCCCTTCTCACAAAATTCCTGCCATTATCAAACTGAGGATTCCTTGATGCCTCAGGATGTCTCTTTTGATTCAGTACCTCCTAATTTGATATTTGATCTGCTCAACTAATTTTCAGTATTCTTCTCCTTAGCAACACATTTCTAATGCTTCTATTCTCTTTCTGTCTTCTGAACAAGTCTACACTCCATACAGATACCTTCAGAATAGGCTTCCTCTTAAATAATTTTATATTTGATGTTGTCAAAGTTAGCCTTTTTAGTAAAGTGCTCCTTGTTATTGCAAGTCTGCATTTTATATCCTCTCTGCTTTGACCATCATCACTTACTTCACTCAGTAAATAGCAAAAAATATTGACTACTTTCAGTGTCTCATTCCTCAGTCCAGCTCTTACAGAACACCCTTATTTAACGTGACTATATTCCATTCTTGTTGTATTACTTTTGTTGATGTTCTTCTCATAACTTGATTTCAAGAAACTATTCATATTGATCAACTGATCTGCTATGCTGTTTGTCATCTCTGCCTAAATTTCAATGTTGTCAGCAAACCTCAAATTTTTGATTTCTTCTCCCAGAACTTAATTTCCTTTTCAAAATTCTCCTTCACTTTCTCATTTGTGCAGACTTAATAATATTAGGGATAGATTACAACCCTGTCTCAATCCCATCTTAACTATTGCTGCCCTTTCCTGTCATTCAACACTTATGGCTACAGTCAAGTTCCTGCATAGTTTTTTCATAAAATTTGCCCCAGTATTTTACTGTTGCCACCTGACAGTGTATTCTGGTCAATACTACTGAAAGCTGTCTCTAAATCTGCAAAATGTATAAAAATAGGTGTACTGTTCATCATTTTATCTTCTAAGATAAGTCCTAAATCTGTACAGTTTCTCAAGTCTTCACACATTTCTCCATAATCCAAACTGATCTTCCCTGATGGTGGGTCTAACAGTTTTTCCATTCTTCTGTAAATAATTCATGTCAGTATTTTGCAGCCATGATTTATTAAAATGGTTTAGTAATATGTTCACGTGCCAACAGTTGACATATTTGGATTGGGAATTATTACATTCTTCTGGAAGTCTAAGGGCATTTTCACTATCTGATTTATCTTGCATAGGAAGTGGATTAACTTTGTCATGGCTGGCTCTCCCAAGAATCTCAATAACCCTGAGGGAGGTAATGTCCTCTACTCCAGGAGTCTTGTTTTGACTTACGTCTTTCAGAGCTCTATCAAATACACCGATCAGCCAGAACATTATAGCCAGTATGTCCACCTTTGGCACAGAAAACAGCAGCAATACATCATGGCATGGAAGCAATGAGGCCTTGGGAGGTCACTGGAGGGAGCTAATGAGTCACTTAATGCCCATAAATTAGTGGGAGGCGGCGATGAGCTATAATGCCACATCCCAGATGTGTTCAATCAGTTTCAGATCCGGTGAGTTGGGGGACCAGCATGTCAATTGGTAGTCAACATTATGTTCCTTAAACCACTCCATCATGCTCCTAGCCTTTTGCCATGGTACATTATCATGTTAAAAAATGCCACTGCTGTCGGGAAACATGATCATCATGAGGAGGTTTACATGGTCTGCAACCAATGTACGACACTCCTTGGCCATCATGGTGCCTTGCATGAGTTCCACTGAACCCATGGAAGCCCATATGAATGTTCCCCAGAGCATACTAGAGCTGCCACCAGCTTGTCTCTGTCCCACACTACAGATGTCGAGGAGCTGTTTCCTTGGAAGGTGACGGATTCATGCCCTCCCATTAGAATGATAAAGGAGGTTTTAGGATTCATCAGACAATGCGCCACTCTGCAATGTCAAGTGCCAATGGTTATGTACCCATTTCAATCATAGTTGCTCATGTTGGGTTGTTAACATTGGGTCATCAGCTGCGAAGGCCCATCATCAGGAACATTTAATGCACTGAGTGTTCACACACTTGTACTCTGCCCAGCATTAAAGTCTGATGTTAGTTCTACCACAGTTCCCCACCAGTCTTGTTTTACCAGTCTGCCCAGACTACAATGTCTGACATCCGTAATGAGGGTTGGCCACCCAAGTCAATGATATCTGGACATGGTTTCACCTTGGTTTCATAACATGTTGAAGACACTTGCCACAGCACTCCTCAAACACCTGACAAGTCATGTCATTTCTGTAGTGCTCGTGTCAAGACTCAAGGCCATCACAATTTGCCCCCTGTCAAACTCAGATAGGTTGTATGCCTTCTCTATTCTACACATGGACAGTATGCTTGCTGATACTGCAGGCACTGTGCATGTCTCTGACGGGCAGTCATTCCTCACCAGGTGATGCTGCTATTGACTGGATGGGTTTTATCAATAGTAGGTCAGTGATCATAATGTTCTGGTTGATCAGTGTGCATCCCACATAATCCTGTCTCACACTAGACCTTCATTTACTTCCTCTTCATTTTCTACAAAATAACCTTTAAGTTCCCCCTATGTAGGCCCTGTGTGTATTCCTTCCATCTTTCAACCTTCCCTTCTTTGCTTCGTATGTGCTTGTTATCAGAGCTTTTGATATTCATAACAGTGCTCCCCTTTTATCTCGAGGTCTCTTCATTTTGCCACACACTGCATCTATCTTACAAATAGTCATGCATGCTTAGCTCTGAATTTCTCGTCTAGCTATTCCTGCTTTGTCAGTTTGCACTTCCTGTCAATCTCATTTCTGAGACATTTGTATTACCTTTTTATTTCTTCATTTTTATATTTTCTCCTTTTGTAAATTAGATTCAGTATCTCACGTGTTATACAAGGATTTCTACTGCCTTCACTATTTCATTTCTCAACATTACCCATTATTCTTCAGATGTACTCCTTACCTCTGTTTCAGTCAATTGTTGCGTAATGCTCCCTTTGAAATGCTCAACAATATCTAGGGCTTCCACTCATCCAGTCTCCATCTCCTTATTTTCCTATTTCTCACAATATCTTCAGTTTTCAGTCTATAGCGCATGATCAATAATTTATGCTCAGTGTCCAAATCCCTTCTGGAAATGTTTTGTAATTTAAAAACTGGTTTCAAAATCTCTGTCTTATATTTATGAAATGTATTTGAAACCTTCTGATGTCTCCAGTTCTCTTTCATGATTTTTTACACCAAGTGGTAGCTATGATTAAAGTGTGCTCCATGTAAAATTCTCCCAAGAGGCTTCCCTTTCATCCCTCTTCACCTCCCCCCACCAGAATGTGTTCTCCTCCTACTTGTTTCTTCTTTTCCTCTTCTTACTGTTAATGGAATCTTCCTTTTGTTTTTATCTTCATTCTCTGCTGAGTTAATAGGCACTTAAATTTGTACTGCTATGGCAGATGCTTCCTTTGTATCTATCTTGATTATGATAATGTGTTCACTGTGCTGTATATATGATTTGTGTTTTTATTCATTATTACATCTACCCCTGCATGGATTTATGTTAATGGCCCAGTATTCAATTGATACAAAGTCTTGTTCTTCCTGCTCCTACTCTTCAATAAACCTCACTCTATGTAACTTCAGCATAACAATTTCTCTTTTTAAATTCTCTGTCCTACCCACCCTATTAAGAGATCAAATATTCCACATTCCAGCTCATACAATGCAAGTTTTGTTTTTCCTTAAGGCAACATCCCCCTGAACAGTCGTCACCATGAGACCCAAATAGGGAAGTATTTAACCAACAGGACTTCATTATTAATAAGGCATTCAGTATAGTTGCATGTCCTCAAGAAATACAAAGGAAGTAGCCTTCCCTCAACTTCAGTTGCTAATAGTACTAACATTGGCTAATGTTACAACACAAAATCAGTCAGACAACCGGACTATTTGAAATGGCTGCTACCCCTCCACAGGAAGAATATTAGTCTGGCCTCTCCACAGATACCCTTCTGAAGTCATTGCATCTGTAGTAAGGATATCTGTATCATTGAAGGATACAAGCCACACCACCACCACATGGTTTCTTTTTATATTTTAACATGAAAATAGGTGCCACCTTTTTGATTCAGTTATCTCACATTAAACCCCATATGATTAATCCAAGATACTAAGTTACAAAGTAATGCCAGAAAATATTTACAAAAAATATCTTTGACTTGTATGCTGTAACAATAATGTTAAGCTGATACTGAAAATTAAAAATCTGAGATAGCAAAAAATTTAGAATGCTTGAGAAAATATGTTGGATGTCAATTAAAATAATCAGCAAAAATTGCCATATTAATACTCTTTGAAATGAATGAACAGGAAGAAAATGAAAAAGGCTAAATCAACTTTTTTTTTTAGAATTTTGCATCTACTCATTCAAACAGTTTCATTGACATCTACATCAAGAATTAAACTTGTTGGCCAGTTTCACACCAAAATCTCCCATGCCATAGGAATTGTAATATTTTTCTGCCTTCTATTTTTTAATGCTCACACATATGATTAAATCAGGGTAAACTGGAAGCCTGAGCCCAAGATGGACTAGAAGAAGGTAGGAAGCTTCCAGAAATCACCCAGTAATTGGCCGATATAAACACAAAAAAGTCTAGGAGTGGCCTCATGTAATCCTCATATCCCCACTTTGACAGATTGTTGTGCAGCCATGACAACTTATCTGCAACATTCATAACCCTATGATTCCATGGTGTGCTTCTTGGCACCTCATAGAGTTTTTTAATGTCCCCATTACTGGAGAAGTCCTCATTTTGATTACAACATTACACATTTTTTTCCTTCTAGTGCAGAAAATGATATTTTTTCTCCTACACTGGTTCATTTCAGTCCCTACACACCTATAGATGGTATGACCATGTTCATAGAGTCTACTTCAATGATTCTGCTGTGTGAAACTGAATTTATACTAAGCACATCCCACATTGTTATGGGCCTTCTTGGTCCACAGATGAATAGTAAACTCCTACTGCAATTACATTGTGCAGCAAGGAAACGAGTTTCATTGTGGGAAGTGAGGACAGATATTGGATATTGTATACTACAGCCATGTTTATGACATGGTGAGATTTGTCTTTTAAACCTTAATGCCAAGGAGCTGGAACAGCTCAAAAAAGGATATATGAGCAAGTGGCATAGGAGACTGTGGATAGTATTTCATCTCTGTCATGTAAGCATTTTCATCTACCTTCAGTGCAAGACTGCACAAAAAACACCACAGAACATAATAAATGGCATAATATCGTGTGGCCTGCATGACAACTAATAATGTAAGTTATATAACAGTAATGATTGCAGAATCCAAACCATTCCCAACATGGTTGATAAAGCTAAATTGGTGGTTCATTGTTAGAAATGTGTGAGAACTCCATGTTGTCAGTGTCTTCAGCCCAAAGACTGATCTGATGCAGCTCTCCATGCTACTCTATCCTGTGAAAGCCTCTTCACCTCCAAGCAACTACTGCAACCTACATCCTTCTGAATCTGCTTACTGTACTCCTCTCTTGGCTTCCACTATGATTCTTAACCCCTACCTTCCTTCCAGTGGTAAACTAATGATGCCTTGATGCCTCAGAATGTGTCCTACTAACTGATCCTTTCTTCTAGTCAGGTTGTGCCACAAATTTCTCTTCTCCCCAAATCTATTCAGTACCTCCTTTTCTTGCCATGGCCAGTCTATATTTTATATCTCTCTACTTGCCCAAATGGCAAACTCATCTACTACTTTAAGTGTGTCATTTACTAATTTAATTCCCTCAGCATCACCTGGTTTATTTTGACTACATTCCACTATCCTTGTTTTGCTTTTGTTGATGACGATCATCTTATATCTTCCTTTCAAGACACTGTCCATTCTGTTCCACTGCTCTTCCAAGTACTTTGCTGTCTCTGACAGAACAACAATGTCACCAGCAAACCTCAAAGTTTTTATTTCTTCTCCCTGGACCTTAATTCCTACTCCACATTTTTCCTTTGTTTCCTTTAATGCTTCCCCAATTTTTGAATTGAATACATTGGGGATAGGCTACAACCCTGTCTCACTCCCTTCTCAGCCACTGCTTCCCTTTCATGCCCCTTGATTCTTATAACAGCCATCTGATTTCTGTAAAAATTGTAAATTGCCTTTTGCTCCTTGTTTTTTAACCCTGCCACCATTAGAATTTGAAAGAGAGTATTCCAGTCAACATTGTCAAAAACTCTTTCTACGTCTACAAATGCTATAGATGTAGGTTTGCCTTTACTTAACCTGTCTTCCTATGAGAAGTTGTAGGGTCAGTATTGCCTCACACATTCCTATATTGCTCCAGAATCCAAAGTGATCTTCTACAAGGTTGACTTCTACCAGTTTTTACATTCTTCTGTAAAGAATTTGTGTTAGTATTTTGCAGGTGTGACTTATTAAACTGATAGTTCAGTAATTTTCACACCTGTCAGCCACTGCTTTCTTTGTAATTGGAATTATTATATTATTCTTGAAGTCTGAGAGTATTTCACCTGTCTCATACATCTTGCTCACCAGATGGAAGATTTTTGTCATGGCTGACTCTCTCAAGGTCATCAATAGTTCTAATGGAATGTTGTCTACTCCCAGGGTCTTGTTTCAACTTAGGTCTTTCAGAGCTCTGTCAAATTCTTCATGCAGTATCATATCTCCCACCTCATCTTCATCTATATCCTATTCCAATTCCATAATATCATCCACAAGTACATCTCCCTTGTACAGAACCACTACACACTCCTTCCACCTTCCACTTTCTCTTCTTTGCTTAGGACTGGTTTTCCATCGGAACTGTTGATATTCATACAGTTGGTTCTCTTTTCTGCAAAAGTCTCTTTAATTTGCCTGTATTTGGCATATGTCTTTGCCCTAGTGATATAGGTGTCTAGATAGTTACATTTGTCCTCTAGCCATTCCTGCTTAGCCAATTTGCACTTCCTCTTGATCTAATTTTTTCAACTGCTTCATTTACTGCATTGTATGTTTTCTTCTTTCGTCAATTAAATTCAGTATCTTCTGTGTCACTCATGGATTTCTACTCCATACTCTGATGCTCTCACTATTTCATCTTCCAAAGCTAATCCTTCTTCTTCTACTGTATTCCTTTCTGTTTTTCTTGTCTATCACTGCCTAATGCTCCCTCTGGTTCTTTCAGTTTAACCAGGTTGTCAGTTTTAATCTACAGTTCATAACCAATAAATTGCAGTCAGAGTTCCTGTCTGCCCCTGGAAATGTCTTACAATTTAAAACCTGGTTCTGAAATCTCTATCTTATCATATATAAGCCATCTGAAATTTCTAGTGTCTCCAGGTCTCTTCCACATTACAGCCTCCTTTCATGATTCTTAAACCAAGTGTTACCTATGATTAAATTAAGCTCTGTGCAAAATTCTACCATGCAGCTTCCTCTTTTGTTCCTTTCCCTCAGTTCATATTCACATACTTCTTTTCCTTCTCTTCCTTTTCTTGCTATCAAATTCCAGTATCCCATGACTATTAGATTTTCATCTGCCTTAACTATCTGAATAATTTCTTTTACCTCATCATACATTTCTTCAATCTCATCATCATATGTGAAATTAGTTGGCATATAACCTTTACTACTATGGTGGGTGTAGGCTTTGCGTTGATCTACAATAACACATTCACTATGATGTCCATTCATTATTGAACTTATACCCGCATTACCCCTATTTCATTTTGGAGTTATAACCCTACATTCACCCAACCAGAAAACCTGTTCCTTCAGCCACTGAACTTCACTTATTTCCACTATATCTAACTTTAACTATCCATTTCCCTGCCCAATTAGGGGTATGGCGCCTCTGGCGTAAAGCACCATATCTTTGGACTCTAGCATCTTTGTACTACCTTTGTTCTATGCTCGCAACTTTTGTACTCCCATGTTGTTCTCACTTACTTCAGTGCTAAATAAATGTATAAATGACATCTAAAGTGTGTTATTACCACCCTATCATACATTATAACCTCAGTGGTGACCCTGACATCGTCGTCGTATGTTTGTGAGTTATTTTGTGCTACTGATCAACATTAATAGACTTTGTGTGCCAGCCCACATTGTCTTCAGAACAGTGGACCTACCAGTGTCTTTTGGTGCTAGTACTACACATCCTATTAGTTGTGCTTGTGACCATGTGTGGTCCAGTGTACCTAATGTGCGTTTAGTTAAAAGTGAACAATTGTCTACGCCCAGCCACGCCAGAGGCCACTTAACCTTAACTGGCTCAACATGGTCACTGTCAAGTGCAACTACACAGCAATGGCCATTTTATGGACAGTGCACACTGCCTAGTGACATTGTGAATGACAACCCAGTCAAGGACTTTGTGGTTTATCCATCAGCTACGCAGTCTCTTTCGGTTTGGTTTGATGTGCTGACAAAGTTCCAGAACTGTGAATCGAACATTCCAGTGCACAGGGTTGTGCATTCTTATGCACCTAACGTTGCAACACCCCCCACACCCACGCCATTTCGGCTACGACAGTCACCTCGACCGCGCCAGTATCCGTGACCATCGCTCCATGGTTACACCACAACTGCCTTCCGCCAGTATCCGTGGTCACTCCATGGTTACACCATAATTGCCTTCAGACCACTTTCATAATAACACCAGCCATTCCACCCTTTCCGGTTAGTGGATCAGCCCTCCCATGTCTGCACCACGACCACCTTCTGCCTGCTGTTGCAATGGCACCGGCCATTACACCCGCACTGTGTTCATCATCAAGCGTGCAATTGGAACACATCATGCCATCTGTTGCATCTGCTCACTCCACATTGTGTGCTACTTGTGGCTATCCCCCCCCCCCCTCCCCTGCCTCCCTACACAGACCTCGGGTGACATACCATCCACTACTACTGCACTCCCGGTAATTGGGGCTTCCTGCCCTGCACGCACAGATCTTCGCCTGCCAGTGCTGCACCAACATGTGTTACCCATACCCAGCAGATTTCCTGAGCTGCCTGCTTTGCAAAAGGACAACCCTAAGCCTTGGTTCACATTGGTGAATCACCTGCTGGATATCCACAGGATTTTGGACGACAGCGCATGTTTCGTCTGCCTGTTGAGTCACCTCCACGCTCATTCAGACCTCATCCATGATCTGCTCCTCTTTCCGCCTGCCTCACCCAAGAATTTGATGGCAAAAACATTGCTCTCGAGTGCCTTTCTTGCCCACCAGCAGAGGCTATCCACCACATTATTCACAACGAGCACCTCAATGACCGCACACCTTCGCAGCTTTGGTGGCACATTTGTGCATTACGTGATGCTCAAGCATTACCTGATGCTGTGGTTTGGACCTTGTGGATTGTCAAACTGCCTTTTGACCTACAACTTCACCTGCTATCTCATGTTTCTGACTGACCCTCTCGAGTTATGCCTACACATGGCCGACTGAGCCTATGCTATCATTCATCACTGACACCACCTGTCACGGACAAAATCTCCATTGGCATCAGTTGGCAAGCCTGCACCTTGGGTTCCATGCTCTGCCAGCAGAGGCCAGTGCGCTCACCTCAGCACCTCAATGGCCTGTCAGGAGCTGCCACCTAGCGGTCTACAGGAGGTACTGCCTGCAGCCTCCCGACAGCAGTTGACCCCACCTGAGCAGCAGCCCGAGCGGCCACAGGTAATGATGCAGCCAGCTGTAGCCTCCTCCGACTCCTCATCACCTTGCCTTCAAGCTTACCCACTATGTTGGTACCATGCTACTTACGGGGATGCCGCACGCAACTGTCACACACTTTGCGCCTACCCAAACGATTCCAGCGGACATGTTTAGGTGCCACATCCTGCCACGATCCTTTACGGTGTCTACCATCCAATGTCGTACCATTCGCTCCAGCAGCGCGATGCCTCTGTGTCACTCACTTGTCATCGGGCACTCACATTCTTGTCAACACTGCCGCCGACGTCAGCATTATCCTGGCCAAGTACACGGGTGACATGCTTTCCCCTGCTAAACTCGCTTTGATCGCTGCTAATCATTCTCCTATTACGGTCCTTGCCTCCATCAAGATATAGCTTTGCCTATCACCAGTCGCCACCTTCCCTTGCACTTTCCACATCACTGACAAGGATGAACCTGTAATCAGGTTGGACTTTTACACCATTATGAACTTTCATCAGACTTGCAGGCTGTCGCATTCTGCCACGCATCTGGTTCTACTGTTCCGTGCTCGAACGAGTTCAGCACAACTTCGCTCTCTGCCTCCTTGGCTACACTTTCCACATGTGCATCTCTGCTCGAGCATATTACTGCATGGCTCTCTGATTTGTCGGACGTGCGCCCACAATTTGACGTGCTCCACACACAGAATGAGACATTACACATCTGCATTACTGGCACCTCTGCTGAATTGTCACACACATGGAGTACAATTTGCAGACTGTCCACAGATCTGCAACAAGAGAAACCAACACTCACATCTATTGCACCTTCACACTACATTGCTCCTGTGCCGAGCTTTCCTCCACTTGCTGCTGTTTCTGTGTCACCTCAGGCGATTCTACAGGACAATAATGTTTTCACTTCACGGGATTCCTCATATTGCATGACTGCTGTGCCATTCTCTCCCTCATTGTCTGCATCCAACGACCCACCCACGCCATTCCAGTCCGGCAGGCTCAGTGAACCATCGTCGTACCTGCCCCCCTCTCGCCCTCCCTGCTTGCCCCCCTTCGCAGGTATCAGCCATCAGCAGTGGCACTTGTCATAGAATCCACACCACAGATGGCCCACCTGTGCATTATAAAGCTAGGCATCTTAATGCTTCCAAACTTCTGCGTGTGAAAGAAATCATTCAGGATTTATTGGTTTCAGGCATGCTCCGACCATCCAACAGCAACTGGTCTTCACCTATCCACCTTGTCCATAAGAAGGATGACTCCTTACACATGTGTGGGGACTACAGATCCCTTAGCGCTTGGACAATTATCGATAACCATCCCATTTCAGATATCCAGGATTTCACGCAGTTACTACATGGCTCCAAGTTCTTCTCTGTTTTAGATTGTTCGAAGGCATATCATCAAATCCTTATACTCCCATTGGACATTCTGAATACAGCCATCATCACACCATTTGGACTATTTGAATACTGTTACATGCCTTACTGCTTGAAAAATGCTTCGCAGACATGGCAACGGTTCCTTGATTCCATTGTTCTACCTCTGCCTTTTGTCTCTGCTTATTTGGAAGACATTCTGATTTTTTCCTCCTCTGCCGTGGAGCACCAGGTTCACCTCAATGCTGTCCGTTTGGCCCTCACAGCCAACAATGTGGTGATCAACCGTGATAAATCTCAACTCTTTTCTACATCAGTTACATTCCTAGGCCATACTGTCTTGGCCGACAGCCTCCGACCAATGGATTCTCATGTCGAAACCATTCTCGCCCTGCCTCTTCCTGAAGATTATGCTGAACACCGTCGTTTCCTGGGTATGGTATACTTTTACTGACACCATATCCCTCAGGCTGCCTCCATCCAATCGGCCCTCAATGACGCCCTCTCCAGCAAAAATACCATGTGGAAATGGAAGCTGGATTGGACCAAACCCATGCACCACGCATTTGATAATCTCAAAACTGCACTCGCCAAAGCCTTCACACTCACCCAGCCCGATCCTGAGGACCATGTTTCCATTACAACTGACGCTAGTGACTCAGCTGTGGGTGCTGTTTTACAACAGCAAACTGCCAACTCCACCCAGCCACTCTGCTTCTTTTCGAAGAAACTAGGAGCCAGTGTAAGTGGTCAGCTTTCGACCACAAATTTCTCGCAGTTTATGAGGCAATCAAACACTTCCAGAGTGACCTCGAGTGTCGACCTTTCATGATCTACTTGGATCACAAGCTTCTCATGGACGCAATATGCACCCCGGCTAAGGACCTTCCACCACAACGTTTCTGTCATATGGACTATATTTGTCAACATTTCTCAGACACATGCTACATCTATGGCACATAGAATGCTGTAGCTGACTATCTACCTCGTATCTTGGTGCTTACCGCACCCTTGAACTTAGAAGACCTCACCCGACTCCAGACTGAAGATTCTGATACACAGTGATTGGTTTTGGACAGCGAGTCATTGCTCACTATCCAACCTCTAGTACCACATGGGTCGATGACCCCAGTCCTTTGTGATGTTTCTACAGGCACTCCTCACCACTTGGTACCACCCACTCTTTGCTGTGGGAACTTCAATACTTTACACAGCTTGGCCCAGCGTGGAACGCAGGCCACGACGAGGCTAGTCACTAAACACTTCATCCAGCCCGGTGTGTGGCATGATTGCCACATTTGGCCTGCGCATGTGTCCCATACCAGCATAGTAAAGTCAGCAGACACACACAGCCTCCGCTAGGCAAGTTCGATATCCCAAGGGGTCTCCTTCGGCATGTCTACATTTACATGGTCGGGCCACTCCCCCCTTCCGAGGGGTACAAAGGCATATTATGTATGATCAACCACATAACTCGTTGGGTGAAGGCAGTCCCTCCTATCAAAATAACAGTAGAGACTGTTGCTCACTCTTTCATATCCACGTGGGTTGCAAGGTTCGACTGCCCTCTTTCCCTCACTACTGATCAGGTACGACAGTTCAAATCCATGCTTTTTGCTTGACTATGCGAGCTGTGCGGCATAGTTAAATTCCACACCATGGCCTATCACTCAGAGGTGAACAGCCTGGTCGAATGGTGGCACTAAACCCTCAAAGCCGTGCTCATGTGCCATGGTGGGTTATGGTCCGAGTCCCTTCCTTGGATCTGACTCAGAATCTGCTGTGCCCATGAGAAAGACCTGAATGCATTGCTGATGGAGGTTATTTCTGAAGAGCCCCTCCTCCTCCCAGCAGAGTTCGTGGAGGACACACCACCAGCTGCCGCCATCGATATTCCAGCCCTTGTGGAATGGGTATTTGCACATGTCACTAGCCTACACACCCCCCTGCCTCACCCTCATTCCACGCCACCTGTGTTCATCCACAAGGACCTAGCATCATGTGCATTCATGATGCTGCACACTGACTCCATGCGAGCAGTCTTGCAACCACCTTATTCACGCCCACACCACACCTTAAAAATGGACGACCTCAAACAGTTTCCCTTCACTGCTTAAAACCATTGTGGTCCCTCTCCAATCTGCTTTCCGACACTTCCGATCTGCCTTCCATCACTGCTGTTCTGCCTCAAGATGCCACAGACACTTCAAGTGACGTTGTGCTATCTATGCAGCTGTTTGACACATGAGACTCTGGCAGTGCGGTTACCGATGCGCCCACTTCTCACGCTGGACGCCATCTTCAACCACCACGCTGGCACAATGATTACAACTACAAGTGAGGAAGCTTCCCTCTGCCGTGCTCTGCACTACTGGGGAGGGGGATGTGGGGTCTGTGGCACCTTTGGCATAAAGTGCCATGTCTTTGGATTCTAGCATCTTTGTACTACCTTTGTTCTGTGCTCTCTCGGCACTCAACTTTTGTACTGCCATGTCATTTTCACTTACTTCAGTGATAAATAAATGTATAAACAACTTCTAAAGTGTGTTATTACCACCCTAAAATACATGATAACCACAAGGGATCTGACATTTCATGCTCCAATCCGCAGAATGTCAGTTACCCAAAAGGATGCCATACACATTTAACCACGCAGTAGGGCAGCATGAAGGAATAAAATATCTGTACCTAGATTACCAGAGTACTCAAGAGTCTGGGTATATTTGGTGGCTGTTATGCAGTGGGTTACAAAGTTGTCAATGGAGATAAGTATCCAAGTGGTAGAATTTTTGTATTTGTCTGTCAAGTTGCTAGAACAGGCCACTACCCTATGGATTCACAGTGCTGTAGTTTTTCAGTTCATATACCCATTAACCAGCAGTAGGCTGGCCAGTATGATTAATCAAGTGATTCAAGAATGGGGGCACCTTGGATGTATTTCATGACCACACTGATAACCAAAGTTTGTCAGATAGATTGAGGAATGAGTTAATCAACATGCATTATTTCAGGTTTCAATGTCAACAGGAAAGTTTCATGAATTATGCTGACAACATTAGATGCAATTTGGTATCATGTGTTGGGTTCTGCAAGTCTCAGGTTGTTGGCAAAATAACTGAGGGATGTGGCCAGAAGACCATTCATGGGCAGATTTGTTAATAGACCAAACACCTTTAGTCACCTTGATTAGGAAGTAATTTCACCAATCACAAGAGAGAGGCTGCTACTCAGCAAGGTAACCTCCCAGGTGATGCTTCCCCTTATCATCATGGAAATGGAGGAGCACCTTTGCAGAACTTGTTTTGGGTGTAACAAACCAGGATTTTTGTCTGGCAATGTACAAAGGCACGCAGGGGAGGAGTTGGCAAGTGAAGGTGTCTGAGATAGGTTTTGGGGAGGTGAGGAGTTTGGCTGCCAGTGGGATTCAATAAGTTAAGAGGAGCCATTAAGTCCTCCATTCTGTTTATCTGTGCCACCATCAACCACGAACCAGACTGTGGACTGCTGAATTCTAGTTGTAAAATTTCCCTGCTTAATTACAGGTGGTATACTGAGAATAAGTATATTCGTAAGTTTCCAAGTCTGAAGTCATTGAACAAAGAGGTTCTTACTTTTAATATCCAACTGTTGCCCTTATTATGGGAAGTGCAAGTTAATTTGAGAGTTCAGTAATTTTCATGGACTGTTAAATTCCTTGTAGCTGAACAGCTGTCTGTTGATTTATTGTTGGGTTGTGATTTCATACACAGGACAGGTTGTGTTTTGGACCACTCAGAAAACAAGCTCTTCTTCAAGTTTTGTCCAAGTGAGGGGTAAATGTCATGTGGTAGGTAATGTGAATTCTGCGGAGTTGTGATTTGATGTCCGACATTTGGGGAGGAGGAAACACAGGTAGTAGAGTTGTTAGATCAATTTCCAGACATTTTGAATAACTGATTGGGAGCAACAGGTAGAATAGAGTAGCAAATCCAACTCACCAATAAGATCTTGTGCAATGCCCTCATAATCACTTGTCACCACCAAAGATGCAAGAGCTGAAGAGAATTGTTGAAAAGTTGTTCTGGGGAGGGTGATTAGACCATCTACTTCTCTATATGTCTCACCTGTGTTTTTAGTCCCCAAGACCAATTGAAAAAGGTATAGGCCCATTGTTGACAACAGAATTTTATATGAGAAGATGGTTTTGGAGTCAGTTCCCTTGCCTGACCTTCACACATGCTTCACTTAATTTATTCATTTCATGATTTTGGACCTGAATCAGGCTCACTACCAAATACATCTGACTTAAGAGTCCAAATCAGTGATGACCTTCTAAACAGATTGGAACTTGTATGAGTTCAAAGGGTTCATTGCAGATTCTTGACTGGTGAAGCAGTCTTATCATATTTGCAGAATAATGTTTTGGGGGGAGCTGAAATTTCATTGTATGTATTATTACCAGATGAGGTGGTTGTTTACAGCAAGACCTTTGATGGACATCTTCAACATCTTAAGGAGGTGTTAACCATTTTACAAAGGTGGGACTAACAGTCAAACCTGCTAAGTTTCCTTTAGCCCATTCTGAGATATCTTTCTTCGGCCTCCTGGTTTCTGCCAATGGTGTCAAGATCAACCATGATCACACTAAGGCTGTTTAAAGTTTCCTGCCATCTCAGTATAAGAAGGGAACTGCCTGGTTTGTTGGCATGTTGAATTTTTTTAAATAGTTTGTGCCAAATTTTGCCCAAATAGCTGCTCTCTTGAATCCACAGCATCATAAAGGAGAACCATTCAAGTAGTCTAATAGCCAAAATCTGCCTTTGACCATTTGAAATAAGTGCTCAGTGATGCCCCCGTGCTAGCCATTCCTGATTTTCAGCGTCATTTTATTCTCTAGATGGATGCTTCCAGTCACAGAGTGGCTGCTTATTTTGATACGAGAATTTTATGGGGACCGTAGACCATTCGCCTAAGCCTTGAGGGCTCTGACAGCAATGGAGGTTAAACATTCCATGTACGAATTACAGGCTTTTGTGGTGCTATTTGGTCTTGAGAAATTTAAGTTTTATTTGGAATGCAATTATTTCTTATTGGGAACTGACAATGAGGAATTATCGTGGGTGTTGGCAATTCCTCAGAAAACCATAGGATAGCCTGATAGGCAGTCCAGATCTCAGCTTTCTGGTTTTTTGTAAATCAAATAAGGGGTTCAGGCAATCAGCTGGCAGATGCATTTTAGCTGAATGTTCATCGAGCCTCAAGAGCCTCCTCAGATAGCGCAGTATGTATTGGTTGTGCTGACTTCATCTGACTGATCCCAAGTAGGAAAATGATCGTGCCTTTAAAGATGAAGCATCTTAGCAAAGATACTTTCTTACTTTTGTCCCCCAAAGACATTGATCAATTATAATTGGGACAAAATACATGACTGATTCTGCAAATCAGGGATCCAACAACTGTTGGCAGGTTTTTGGAGGTATGTAGCATTAGATGTCTACACACGGGTCAAGTAATTCATGTAAATAATGTGCCGCTGATTTGCGTATGCAGTGATGGCACCTTCTAGTGACCCAGATAGGTTTCATAGGATTTACGTCAGGTGAATTTGGTCACTGTGACATCAACAAAAGTTCACTATAATGCTCGTCAAAAGAGTTCTGACTCCAAGACATGCACAATTATAATGCTGACAGATGACATCGTAGTTGGAGAAGACATCAAGCATGAAGGGATGCAGGTGGTTTGCAGCTGTTAGCGTGTCTTTGATTACTATGACAGTTCCCATGCAAGGGCAGGAGAATGTCTCCCATTGCATAATACTGCTCCCACCAGCCTGCATCTGGGGGCACTGCACATTTCAAGCCGCCATTCACCTCGGTGACACAACCATCAACCTAGTGTAGTAAAAATGTCATTCACCCAAAGAGCTAACACATTTCCATTGATCAACGGTTGAATACTGATACTCCCATGTCCAGTGCAATCGTAATTGATGATGTCATTGGACCAACATGTGAACATGTAGGGGTGATGTGCTGTGGAGTTCCATGTTCAACAATTTACGATAAACGGTGTGCTTCAAAACACTTGTGCATGCACCAGCATTGTGCTCTTTCAGCAGAGATGCCACAGATCACCATGTATCCTACTTTACAGAGCAGACAAGCCTCCAAACTCCATGTTCTATGAAGAGTCTTGGAAGTCCAATCATTTAGCGCCTGGTGGTAGTTTCACTGTCCTTCTACCTCTTTCCATAGATGCTCAAGACAGTAGCACATGAACGTTCATCTAGTTTTGCCTTTTTTGAGATACTCATTCACAGGCTCCACATAATAATAAGAATCTGCCCTTTGTCAAAGTTACTTATCTCAATAGATTTCCCCATTTGCAGCCCATATCTTAACTAGGGTGATCCCCCATCCATGTCTGCTCCACTTACATACTTTTGTTACCATGTCACATGTCCACAATGCTCCAGGCAGCATCCCTCTTTGTGGTGGGCAGTGGTAATAATGCTTTGGATGATCAGTGTATTACCATCATTCCATACTATCTCTGGCTGTCTTTTGTGGAATGTTTTAATTGCAACCTCAAAACCACCCTGAATATTTATCATAGCCCTTCTCAAGGTAGCTTGGATAGGTCCATTAGCTAACTTAACTTCACATTTAGTTCCATGTTGCATGAAGCACATAAGAAAGCTCCTGTGAAATTAATACTGGTATACCCAGTGAATTCCTCAATTTCTAATCTGTGGTCAATCAGTGGCCTCTTGTCAGACAAAACCAAAGCTAAGACCATTAGGAAGAACTGAAGCAAGGTAAATTAACAACATTAGGTTCCAAATACAATGAAGGTAGTTGAGCTGCCTTGTTAGTGAACTAGGTTAAATTAGGAATTTTTGGGCTCATAGTAAGGGTGCAGACAAACTCTCTGCAAAGTTTTTGTCATGTCATTTTGGTCCCTGTAAGGTTCTGAAGATGCCTACCTAGTAAGATTCTTGGTAAAGAATGTAGCCATGGGTAAAACCCATAGGATCCATAGTAGTCAGATGAAGGCAGGCCTCTAAGAGGAAGAGTGAAGAGCTACTCCTCTCCCCTAGGGTTGAGTTTTGGGGTGAGATGATTGAACCATGCACAAATATATGTGTGCGCCGCTGAGCTGGCTTCAGGTCTCTCTAGGGTTCTTATGTGCTCTTTAGTCAGTGCTTATGTCTAGTAGAAGACAGTTCCTTGCAGGGCAGTGGCTTGGTACAAAGGTGTGGCTGTGAGTCATTTATGCCTTCCAGGATGAGACAACATCCAGAGTGCAAGTCCAGGTTGCGGAGCTTGACCAATAAAGATGTCAGCAACATTGCAAGGTGGTTTTCCTTGCTCATGTGATCAGTTACTTACAACAGTAGTGACAGGGTAGATCAGTACAAACTTGAGGACATATCTGCCGAGCATTGCATTCTATGCTGTGGAGATGACTGTAACCATGGTGCAGGTTCCCTTTGATGAGATGGGTTTTTGTCTGTTATACATGTTGTTCAACTAAGAGGACAACATTTCTTGATTCTAATTTATATGTGGTTTTTTCTCATGTTTCTCATGATGTATAATTACCTGACCTTGTACGAAGCAAGCTGGGATAATTTTAACTCCCCTCTTGTTTTGCCATCTGCCTCCTTAAATTCGTTTTTTAATTTTAACTAATTACCATTAACGTATATGAATATAACCTATATTTTCATAATAGAGAAAGGTTGATCCTCAGTTTTATAGAATATAACACCAGATCTAATTTTGTGTTTAGTTTTATGTGTATAATTGATTTTCTAATTTATTTTGACTATTCCTAGTTAGTACCTTTTGTTATAGGGTGAAATCCCATGGAAGCATAATTAACTCGTCTGCATGGCCATCTATTCTTCATCATCTCACCTCTTTCCACCACCATGGACTGCATTTAGCATCTGGAGCTTTTTACACCAGCCCCATGGAGAGCCTTTATGCCGAGACTGCTGAACCTCTGCTGTCCAATCGGTGAGCTGTCCTTCTGAGTCATTGCACTAGCCATCTGTCTTCCATGCCTGCTCATTCAGCCCATGCCCTATTTCTATGTCACCTCCTTGGATTTAAGGTGTGTAGGCCACCCTTCCTCTCTATTACTAGCAGCAGCCCACTTCCGTCAACTGCTATGTACTTTATCCATCTACTTTCCTAAAACTTTCTTGACAAATGGAGGTATGGCGCTACCTTGACTTCATCCCCAGATGTGTCTGCTCCATGATCTTTGTCAGCTTCCCAAGGATAGTAACCCCCCCCCCCCCCCTCCATAGTTTATCGTTGGGCATTTGCTGCTCTTTGCACACAAATATGGAGGATGCCACATTTATTTACACTGATGGCTCAAACACCACATTTGGCATTGGAAGTGCTTATATTGTTAGCAACACTCCTAATAAATTTCGTCTTCCGACCAGTGTTCAGTTTTTTAGTGTGGAGTTTTACGCTGTTTTCCAGGCTTGCCAATACATCCGTTGCCATAATTGGCTACGGTATATATTTGCTCAGCTCTTTGCTCTACTTCCATGCTCTTTATCCTGTCCACTCTTTGGTCCACTGGATTCAGGACTGCCTCCACTTGCTCCACTTGGGGGTGTCTCTGTGGTATTCCTCTGGATCCCAGGGCACATTGGTATCCATGGAAACGAGACAGCCAATATAGCGACCAAGGCTGCAGTCTCTCTTCCTCAGCCCGCTGTTCACATGGTTCCCTTAGCCAATCTACAGAGTGTTTTATGTTGTCATGTTGCTCTTTTATGGCACACACATTGGCCTATACTTCCTGATAATAAATTACAGGGTGTGAAACCTCTTCCCTGTGCTTAAACCTCTTCCTCCCGGCCTCGTCATCAGGAAGAGGTAATTTTAACTAGACTCTGGATAGGGCACAGTCTTTTTATCCAACAACATCTTTTATGTGGCGATCCTCCCCCGCTTTGTCAATTGTGGATGGTGATACACCTTCTACTTCTGTGCCCCTGTTTTAATCCGCTACACACCCGTTCACAGATGTCACCTGATATATCTTGCCTTTTAGCAGATGACGTGCTCAGCTGATCACATCCTCAAGTTTGTCAGTGTCAGTGAGATGACATTGCTCATTTGGAGCCCTATGGGGAAAACAATCCTCTCTTCAATAGTAGTTTTCTAAGATTTCCTTCCATTTTTAGTTTCCCTCCTTTTAGAGTTTTTCTCCCATTGCTGCTGATTTAAGATTTGGTTTTTTACCCTTCCCTAAACCACAGAAGGGGCACTTGTGACTGTAACAGTTTTCTGTCCTATAACCATAACAAAACAAAACAAGTAATTTTTTTGTAACTTAAATTCTATTGTTGATGTATAAACAAATACAAATTCTATAATAATTATAAACATTTGGAAGATGAAATACTAGTAATCTTGAAGTATCTATTTGGCTCTCTTCGGAAACATGTTAGCAAAACCAGCTCTTCATTAGTTCCAAAGTAATTAACAGTTTTGTCAAAAGTATTGTTTGCATAACTATATATGTTAATTTCATGATTTAAACAAATAATTTGGCCTAACTCTTGTAGTAGTAGAAACTGTTAAAAAGACGCAATTTTTCTATGTATTCAGTTAATTTAATAAGCTAAGTTTTAATTGTAATTTCTGTAAAATTTAACTTCAAACAATGTGTAGTCTCAGCACCTATTATTGTGAGGCTATATAAGAACCCGGTGTTTGGTCAGTCAGTCCATGGCTGAGTTTCAGACGAGAAACCTGTGTTAGTTAGAACAACAACAATGCTTCAACTTAACTGTGATATAAATGTTACACAGTTAGGTCATGTGTAAAAACAATGATAGTGACTACTCCATACATACCTTTCTATTCTTCAAGAAATGTGAACTTTGTGGTTAGGTTTTTACTGCTCGTAGATATTCAACAGTAAACTATTGTAGCAGTATGTGGATGTTCTCCTGCAACCTATTAATAAGGCTTATCGAAAGTTAAATAATAGTGCACTGGCCATATAATTGTGTAATATTGGGGGGCTGTGAACAGTGAAAGTAAAAGACTGTGAAATGCAACTGTGCATCTGTTGGCTACATCATTTACACTAGACAATTTTTTCAGCCAGTACATCAACACCGAAGGCAACAAATGAAGAAATAAATAAAGCAGGCAGAACCATCACAACCTGAACAAACTGTTAGGTTTCCAGTTACATTAGTTGTGTTCTTGGCAATTTGTTAAAGACCATTTCCCTTCTATTTTGGTTCTTATGCATTTGTATAGTTCAAATGCCTCAGAGTGAAAGATATCTTTTGGGTTTATATATTCTGTTATAGTTCTTAGATGTTTGTGTAACTCACAGAATTCAGAGTATAAGGCATTTTTTGCATTGACTAGTTATCATTGAAATTCTTATAATTGCATAAGGCACTGTTAATAATAAAATTAGCTATTTGGACCTTCAAAAAATGTTTTCTGGTACAAATGTTAATTTCATCTTCTAGCACCTAACCACTTCCTGCTCTTTGCTAGATGGCTCACTTCAAGTATGATTTGGAAACATAGTGAACTGAATGTTTCTCTCAAGTTTTTGGTTACATCTTGTGTTTGAGTTTTGCCCAAAGAATATCATATGCAACTCCAGTTTCTACCTGAGTGGATATGAGTTTCTTGCCTACTGTAGTGAAAACTCCATCTCCATTTCCTAATAACCAGTCCTTTTGATATACACTCTGATACCCCAGAAATCTCAGCGGTGGCAGTTTCATGTTTAGCCAGCTTTACATATCTAGTATTACATAAGCTACACTGTTTTCTAAGTTAGCTTCAAAATTTGGGACCTTGTTGTTCTTTGGCAGTTGATCACAATGAGTTTAATCATATCATCTGTGGATGACATTTTGTTGGGCCTCAACAAATTGGATAGGGGCTGTCCAACCTGAAAAGTCTTGTGTGCACCACACACAAAATCAGCCACAATATTTTGAGGTATCTTAAAGCCATCATTATCTGGCTTGGATGGGGGTTGTTTAATCCAAAAATACTTCTGTGCACTCCATGTTGTTGTGCACCACTGACCCATGTAGGAAGTCATGGCCTAGACTGCTATAGAAACTTCAAAGTCTCTGGTTCAAGCCTTTTACTTGGCACTGAACCATAGGGCCATGAGCAGTTCTGGAGCAGACTGCTGCTGTAGATTGTTAGAAAGGTTGGTCTTCTTCAACCTTTCATTCATTTACTTTAATGAACCAAGTATGACCTAGGATCCCTGGTAACAGGTATTGTTTTTTTTTTTTTTACCTTCTTAACTGAATTTACTAGCCTTTAGATTACAGTTTACTGCTAGCTCTCACTTACATAAAATCTGCAGGTATTGTTAAAAAAGTTGGTGTTAGAATATTTGGTTACACACACACACACACACACACACACACACACACACAAACACACACTACATTTTAGATAGAACATGCTTAGTTACAGTGCAGCAACAGTAAATATGTACATAATGCTGAAAGGACTGTGATCCTGTGTTTCTAACAAAGCTGTCTTGATAGTTGGCAATGGGTGACCAAGCTTCACGAGTTTTTGTAAAAGGATTGTGGTACTGCCATGTAGTCTGAGTCACCCAAACAAAAAGATGATTTGTGTCCTCTTTTTCTCCACAAGAACAGGAAGGTGTCTCTACAATGCACAGAGTATGAAGATGCTTACAAAAACATGCACTGTTGCATTTTCATCTGGCTATTAGAGACACAAGGTGCATAGGCACTGAATATGTATCAGATTTTGTGGAATAGGGCCCCAACAAGTGAGCTGTTATGTACTTCTTGTCTTTGTATCTTGTTGTTTTCTTTTGTTTCCACTGAACAGTCTTCTATCATGTGTCTGTGTAGGACATGTTGGTAACAGCCACAATTTCATTTTCAGTTATCCTGCAGTGTGATTTCACTTAATCTAAATTAATGGAATGGCCTTCTTCATGCATCAATTTCAGTACTTCAATAATCATATACATTATGGTGTTTTCAGTCAAACTGCTGCTAAAGTTTTTCAGTACTTTTAGAGCAGATAATGAGTCACTAGTAGGAGAAATAGAGATGCTGTCATCCACAAGAAGAAATGATGTGCCTCTAGTATTCTAACAAATTCTGTGGTCATATTTGTTTATTTATTTATTTAATACATATGATCTGATAGTAACAGTATGTCAGATAAAATTTGCTAACACTGTTAACCTGTATTATGGGTAGATTATGGTATTATAATACACAGAGACAGTTTGAATAAAATAGCTTCACTGAGTAGTTCATGTGTTACACTTAAACATAACCAAAAGATTACTTCTCTATGTAGTCTTTTACAGAGTAAAAACTGTGACTCAGCTAATAGGACTTCATGGCTTTACTAAATTGTATGTTACCTTAAATATACTTAATACATGTGGGAAGCTTGTTGAGCAGCTGGAGGTCTATGTGTAATGCTACCTTTGTATAAAATTGAGTGTTTGCTCATAATACATGTACATTTGAGTTTATTCTGGTGTTGTATTACTGTATTTTATTGTTCTTCTTGAGTCTGGATTCAGCTGCTGCTATGTGGACCTTGAAAATTTTACAGCCTTCTCAGAAATGTATAGACAAGGCAGTGTTAGGATCTCCGTCTTCCTGAAGATGGGTTTGCAGGAATCTCTACATATGTTTCCATTAACAATTGTCACAGCTCTCTTCTAGAGTCTGAAATGCTCAGGGCAATTGAAAAACTTCCCCAGAATATCATGTCATATTTCTGGTTGGTCTGTATGTACAATGAGAAGCAAAAAGATCACTCAGCCTGAATAGGAGTAGGTTTAATAATGAATAAAAAAAATGGGAATGCAGATAAGCTACTACAAACAGCATAGTGCATGCATTATTGTGGCCAAGATAGATACAAAGCCCACGCCTACCACAATAGTAGAAGTTTATTTGCCAACTAGTTCCACAAATGGCGAAGAGATTGATGAAATGTATGATGAGATAAAAGAAATTATTCAGATAGTGAAGGGAGACGAAAATTTAATAGTCATGGGTGACTGGAATTTGATAGTAGGAAACGGAAGAGAATGAAAGGTAGTAGGTGAATATGGAATGGGGCTAAGGAATGAAAGAGGGAGCTGCCTGGTAGAATTTTGTACACAGCATAACTTAATCATAGCTAATACTTGGTTCAAGAATCATAAAAGAAGGTTGTATACATGGAAGAGGCCTGGAGATACTCAAGGGTTTCAGATAGATTATATTATGGTAAGACAGAGATTTAGGAACCAGGTTTTAAATTGTAAGGCATTTCTGGTGGCAGATGTGGGCTCTGACCACAATCTATTGGTTATGAACTGTAGATTAAAACTGAAGAAACTGCAAAAAGGTGGGAATTTAAGGAGGTGAGATCTGGATAAACTGACAGAACCAGAGGTTGTAGAGAGTTTCAGGGACAACATTAGGGAACGATTGACAGGAATGGGGTAAAGACATACAGTAGAAGAAGAATGGGTAGCTTTGAGGGATGAAATAGTGAAGGCAGCAGAGGATCAGGTAGGTAAAAAGATGAGGGCTAGTAGAAATCCTTGGGTAGCAGGCAAAATATTGAATTTAATTGATGAAAGGAGAAAATATAAAAATGCAGTAAATGAAGCAGGCAAAAAGGAGTACAAATGTCTCACAAATGAGATTGACAAGAAGTGCAAAATGGCTAAGCAGGGATGGCTAGAGGACAAATGTAAGGATGTAGAGGCTTATCTCACTAGCGGTAAGATAGATATTGCCTACAGGAAAATTAAAGAGACTTTTGGAGAAAAGAGAACCACTTGTATGAATATCAAGAGCTCTGATGGAAATCCAGTTCTAAGCAAAGAACAAAAAGCAGGTAGTTGGAAGGAGTATATAGAGGGTCTGTACAAAGGCGATATACTTGAGTTCATGGAAATGGATGAAGATGTAGATGAAGATTAAATGGGAGATATGATACTGCGTGAAGAGTTTGACAGAGTACTCAAAGACCTAAGCTGAAACAAGGAACTGGGAGTAGACAACATTCCATTAGAACTACTGATAGCCTTGGGAGAGCCAGCCCTGACAAAACTCTAGCATATGGTGAGCAAAATGTATGAGACAGGCATAATACCCTCAGACTTCAAGGAGAATATAATAATTCCAATCCCAAAGAAAGCCGGTGTTGACAGATGTGAAAATTACTGAACTATCAGTTTAATAAGCCACAGCTGCAAAATACTAACACGAATTCTTTACAGATGAATTGAAAAACTGGCAGAAGCTGACCTCCGGGAAGATCAGTTTGGATACTGTAGAAATGTTGGAACCCATGAGGCAACACTAACCCTATGATTTATCTTAGAAAACAGATTAAGGAAAGGCAAGCATACATTTCTAGCATTTGTAGACTTAGAGAAAGCTTTCGACAATGTCGACTGGAATACTCTCTTTCAAGGTGGCAGGGGTAAAATACAGGGAGCAAAATGCTATTTACAATTTGTACAGAAACCAGATGGCAGTTATAAAGAGTCGAAGGGCATGAAAGGGAAGCAGTGGTTGGGAAGGGAGTGAGACAGGGTTGTAGCCTATCCCCCATGTTATTCAATCTGTATATTGAGCAGGCAGTAAAGGAAAGAAAAGAAAAATTCAGAGTAGGAATTAAAATCCATGGAGAAGAAATAAAAACTTTGAGATTCCCCGATGACATTGTAATTTTATCAGAGACAGCAAAGGACCTGGAAGAGCAGCTGAACGGAATGGACAGTGTCTTGAAATGAGGATATAAGATGAACATCAACAAAAGCAAAATGAGGATAATGGAATGTAGTCAAATTAAATTGGGTAATGCAGAAGGTATTAGATTAGGAAATGAGATGCTCAAAGTAGTAAATGAGTTTTGCTATTTGGGGAGCAAAATAACTGATGATGGTCGAAGTAGAGAGGATATAAAATGTAGACTGGCAATGACAAGGAAAGCGTTTCTGAAGAAGAGAGATATGTTAACATCTAGTATAGATTTAAGTGTCAGGAAGTTGTTTCTGAAAGTATTTTCATGGAGTGTGGTCATGTTTTGAAGTGAAACGTGGATGATAAATAGTTTGGACAAGAAGAGAATAGAAGCTTTCGAGATGTGGTGCTACAGAAGAATGCTGAAGATTAGATGGGTAGATCACATAACTAATGAGGAGGTATTGAATAGAATTAGGGAGAAGAGAAATTTGTGGCACACCTTGACTAGAAGAAGGGATCGGTTGGTAGGACATGTTCTGAGGCATCAAGGGATCACCAATGTAGTATTTGAGGGCAGTGTGGAAGTTAAAAATATAGAGGGAGACCAAGAGATGAATACACTAAGCAGATTCGGAAGGATGTAGGTTGCAGTAGGTACTGGGAGATGAAGAAATTTGCACAGGATAGAGTAGCATGGAGAGCTGCATCAAACCAGTCTCTGGACTGAAGACCACAACAACACAGTACTGTGCATTATGAATGATCAAGAAGGATTATTCTTAGAGGATGAATAAGTATGTGATGAAAATCACTGGGGACCAGTAACAGACAAATGGGTGGTGAGGAATAAACCCAGGATCCTAAGGCAAGGAAAAGGAAGTGATGGGCTGTGATGCAATATTGTCTGAGTCATGGAATGATGCATTAACTAGAATTACAAATCTGGTAAGTGGAATATATGACAAGTATGTGGCCTAAGTTCTCATTAAAACTATAATGGTTCCCTTACTAAAGAAGTGTAATGCAATCAATGTAAAGATTATAGGACAAATAGTTTTATATGCCGTGCTACCAAGACTATGACCAGAATAGTGCTGTGACAAATAAAAAATAAAATAAAGAAGAATATAGGAGAAAATCAGTTCAGATTTAGAGAAGGAAGAGGGACCAGAGATGCCATTGAGCATTTGAGGATGATGGCAGAATTATGACAGGAAGCGAGCAGAGAGAAATGAAGGTTTGTTTTGTTGACTGATTGGTATATGCTGCTGAAGATTCTGAAAGATAATTCTACAGAATAGGAGGACAGAAGGTTGATAAAGAAACTGAGTATGGGACAGAAATTGGTTGCTTGAGTAGAAGAGGATGAAACTGAAGAGGTGGGTATTGGAAGATGTGTGAAACAGGGTTGCTGTGCATCATAAGCACTTTTCAATACATTAGCTGAAAATCTAATCAATAGAGCCTTGGAAAAATCAGGAAGACTTGTAGTGGTAGGAGAAAGAATAAAAACTGTCAAAGCCACTGATGATATGATTGTGCCAGCAGAAACAAAGGAAAAGTTCCAGATAATGATGGAGAATATTTTAAAGGTGGGTTAACAGTCAGAATAAAACTGAACAGTGGCAAGATCAAAGTAATGAAAATCAAAGAAGAGGGTGACATGATTAGTATATCACTAGATGGAATGGTATTCAAACAGGTTCAATGATTCCAGTATATGGGAAATTGATAACTTCTAGTAAAAGACAGAGGAGGACATGAGATGCAGAATCTCCATGGAAAAGAGAACTTCATGGAGAAAGAAAGTTTTTCTTACAGTCAGAAGCATCTCCATTACACCTAGGGAGAATCAATATTTAGAAAGTTTTGAAATGTGGTTATGGAAAAGAGTGGAGAAAGTGAGATGGATCAACATAATGAGAAATTACAAGCTGGTGAGTAGGTTAGAAGGGAAGGAAACTTCACTAGGATGATACAGAGGAGGAAAAATTTCAGATGAGTCACATATTATGTACGCATTGTCTAGCACAAATAATCATGAAGTGAAAAGAGGAAGGGAGAAAAGGGAGAGAATGAAAGTTTTTCATTCTTTCTATTCCTTATAAAACTTTAAAATTTATACCCACTACATTTATTGTCTACATTTATAGTTAACCATTTATCTCCTTGTACCATGTATATTTACATATGTTGGTCAAACAGTTTAAACTCCACATATGAATACCAACAATGTAGGAAAAGACTTTTATTGTGCCTGTCTGCAATTTGATGTGCCTTCTTTATGGTAAGTATCAATCTGTTTTTTCCTACATTGTTGTTTACATATGTTTAGTTATTTAAGAATCTCTTTCCTATCATATATTTCTTAAATGTAAAATATATCCCAATTTTTCCACCAATCTTCTTCTATTACTCCCCCATTTTCCCTGGAGTAATTTTAATACAACTTGTGGTGACTATTGACCACCAATAACTGCCACCTGCCAAGTCTTTGGACTTCGTATTCTTTGGATGGTGTGTGCTTCTGAGTCTGGTCTAGATGTTTGAGTTGTCATTGTCTGTAATGTTTTTCCTGTGTCCAATTATATGAGCTGTAATAAAAGTGCCTGATTGTAACCAGTTGGAGTTTTAATTAATTGTACAAATGATTGCTGGAAATTGAAACTAACTGACTAAATTTGGTGATGAATAGGAATAGTGCTGGACAAATTTCTAGCATACTTCACATTTTGATATGAGATGGCCCTTATCCTGCATTCTCTGAAAGAATAAAACTGCATTAGCTAGGGGATCCATCAATGCAGAAAATGTATTAATTATAAACTTACATTGCTCAGTACTAATTGAGATCTTCTACTATCTATAAGTGATCTTCACTTAACAGTCTTTAACATAGAGTGAAATCAATGTAGTATCTGAAAGGATATCGAGTGTTATTTATTTACTGATCATGACTTAATGCACTTTCAGAAATTAATTTAATAATAATAATAATAATAATAATGTATCATATAATAATAAAACTAAATATGAAATTTGATTTTCCCTCTATGTATTTGAAAAGGTATCTTTTCAATTGCATATTAGAAAATCTTCTGTTGGTAAAGATTATATTCAAGTTTGGTAGACTGGGAGATGATCTTTTTTTGTGGTAATCTGCAGTCACAGTTTTCATCCTAATTCAGGCAGTGCACGCAAAACTCCCCTGTTTCCAGATCTTTCAGACCACATATGGAAGGTCATAAGCCAGCAGGAGAACTTCCTTAAAGCCCAACAATAGGTCTGATATTTGTTTTCATAACATTTCAATTCTGCTAGTTTCTGGGGTTGCAATAAGTGGCTCACTAGTTTTTAAATAATTCTTCCTTGATGCAAAACAAGATAGTGATGTTTTATGACCAAGCAGTAAATGAGACAGGATGGTATTTCACTTCTTTCAATCATTATCTGCTGTAATGACTCTCTTTGTATAAAGTAAAGTAACTACAGTAATTGGGTAAATTTTCTCTGTTAAGTCTAACAAAATATGCCCAGAATGAAATTTTCACTCTGCAGCAGAGTGTGCACTATATGAAACTTCCTGGGAGATTAAAACTGTGTGTCAGACCTAGATTCATACTTGGCACCTTTGCCTTTCATGGGCAAGTGCTCTACCATCTCAGTTTGGAAGGTAGGAGATGAGATACTGTCAGAATTGAAGCTGTGAGAATGGGGCGTGAGTCATGCTTGGGTAGAGCACTTTCCCGTGAAATGCAAAGGTCTTGAGTTCGAGTCTCAGTTCAGTACACAGTTTTAATCTGCCAGGAAGTTACAATATGCCCAGTCTTATTAACAGCAACATCCATTTTATTATGAGAATTTCTCCAAACAGATACTGCATATTCTGTAGCTGATAAACAGAGGGCAGTAGCTGGTGTGTAGCTAAATACTCCAGTTGGTTTGTTAGATTTTGTGTCATGTTCCTTCTGCTATTTTTCTGTTTAACAACATCTCGGTGGTTTTGTATGAAAGACTAAGTTCTATCTAGGTTTACACCAACATAGATTGGTTTACAGCATTAATGAAGGTGTTGTTATCTCCATTCTATAAGCATTTTTGTTCACACTTGTTTGTTTACTAGCAAAAAACACATGTCCTGGTGTTTGTGGTGTCTTCAGAACACTGAGCTCATAGTTTGTTGAAGACAATTCAAGGAATGTAGTAAATAGTCCCCATGCAAGTTTTTTCTTCCCCTCTGCCAAAATCACTGCATCATCAGCATAAATGATTTCTTGTTAAATTTGCTGATCCTCTGAGGACCTTAAGCTCCACTGAGGACCTAACAACAACAGAAAAGATATAAAGGGAATGAAATTAGTATTAGAAACACCTGTTGGTTAGTTGGTTATTTTCATGTTCTGTAGACACACACACACACACACACACACACACACACACATACTCACACACACATTAACACACAATCCCTACTATTCTAGATTCAGAAATTCTTCTGTGGAGTACCCAAAGTTGTCCAGTAGATACTGTGTGTTTGCAGTGGGAGACTTTTTATGGCAAAACACTTCACTCATTTCTGTGCAGCACTAGGGGTGTATGATGTACATTGTAAATAATTTTCCTTCTAATATTATATTTTAAAATGTTTTCAGACTGAGATTGTCTGGTAGCAACAAACATTACAAAGGAGTGTACATAATGAGAGCTTGTTGTCAGTATTCTACATGGCTTAAAGAGCTGTCTACAAGACGGTCAAAAGTGGACACCCTATACTGTCCTTATTACAAGCTTCTTTTCAACAGATACTCTTTTCCTCAGTGATTGGCACAGAATTGATGTCATAAAACAATAACAAATGAAAATAAGGAAAGTAATCAACTTTTTGACATTAAAAACTCCAAACCTGAATTTGGCTGAAACAAAAAAGTTGCAAAGCTGCATCATATGACTTCCAGTTAAGGTTCTTATCAATATAAACAACTGAGGGGATCTCATCATCAAAGAAATGAAATATCACACAAATTAAACTTTTTGACAGAGATAGATAAGCCTGCCTACAGTACTTGTAATAGCCAAGTAACTAGCTACTATGTGAATGATGGATTTAATGAAAGCAGATGTAAGTATTAAACCTGTAAATATTAGAAGAATCCAGGAATCTGAAAATACCCAAGACTGACAAACAATAAAAATTTATACTCAATACAGGACAGATAAATAATATAGCAGCACATAAAATAAATTCCCTTAGCCAACCAGGAAAGCTCAAAATTTTGACATATGAAATGGATTGACAAAGGATTCTGATAACTGAACTCCAAGACATGAGAAACACTGATCAGAAGTGACAGAATAAATATTCTGTAATAGAATTTAAAAAACAAACCCTTACATTTTCAACATTGACTGTAAAGACTGTGAATAGTATATATTGCAATAATAAATGTCCATGCCTCAACTAACAATAAAAATAATTGGAAAAATCACAGAGAAGACATGGATGTGTTTTTGGAGTTTTTGGATCAGATGATGATTAATGTCAACAAAAATCAGAGCAAAATTTTAATTGGAGTCTTTAATGCCCAGCTGAGATGGGAAAAGAGATCCTCATCACCATTATCATCATCATTACCATTTCTATTGTTAAAAGGACAGGGTCTCTCTCAGTGCTAAACTCAGATACATCTGCAACTCTTTTCCCTATGAACAATGGTCTTGGGCACTACTCCACTGATTAACTCCACTACCCTTCCATAGCTCTTTGTCCCATCAGTCTGGCAGTCTTCCTTGTGGTCTGTCTCTGTCTCTTGGACTTCATTCCATCACTGCCTTTGTCCATTGGTCATCAGTTCTTCTGGTAGCCTGCCCAATCCATTGGCACTTCACAGTGGATCTTCTCTCCAGGATGTCATTGATGTCAAAATTCTGATGCCTTCTGCCCTTTTTTGTCTTTTCTTGTAACTCTCAATATAGACTTTTCCATGCCTCACTATGTAGTTCTTAGTTTCCATCTTGTATATTCATGAAGTTCCAGCACAGTCAGCCATAAGTCAACAAGGGGAAGACACACTGATAGAAAGTTATACTTCTTTTCAGTTTTATTGGCAAGTTTGTACTGAATATAGGTGAATGACTTCCACATTTTTGCCAGTCTAGCTTGATACATTGAATGAGTTCTGATCTTATGTCTCCATTCATATTTACAAGCTGACTAAGATACATATATTCTTTAACAGTATCCAGTAATTTATTTTTGAGTTGTATATTTCTTACCATGTTCAATTTATTAGACAAAACGTTTGTCTTGAAACGTTTATGTTCAGTCTCACTGTATGACGTTCTGAGGCAAGATCATATACTAGTGTCTGTAGATCTTCAGACTCATTTGCCAACAGCACAGTGCCATTTGCAAACCTCAGGTTCTAAGTGTTGTTCCATTGCTACTAATTCCTTTTTCTTCTCAGTCCAATTCTTACACTGCCATTTCCAAGAAGGCAGGGAACAGCAGATTCAATATCACCAACAACATGGCATCCGGTACAGTTGTTTATAGTGAAGAAATTAACAAAAGTTATAGTTGTGTGGTTAAAAACGGAACATACGTAAATTATAACCGTGAAATAGTGAAGCTAAATGAATGTGTATCAAGCCTGCAATTAATTGTAGATGTACTAAGGTGGGACATTGCGCATTTAGAAAATGAAAATGCCAAACTGAAAAAGGCACATAATATCCCAAAGCAAGTAAAACATGGAACTGGGAGCACAGAACTAGCATGATCAAGGAAGAAAGAAGCAAAAAGGTGATAAATACAACAAATGGAATGAACTGTGGCAATAAAAGCAGTTTCAGTGTCCTACAATAAACCTACAATAAACGAGTGCTCTGAAGTGGATGTAGGCCTAAAGGCAGAAACAACAAGGCACCAAATGTTTACTAGGCCAAAAAGATTTGGTCGTGTGAAACCCAGTGACTGTAGAATTCCTGTGGTAACAAAAAACCGTTTTCATGCACTAGGTTCAGATATAAGTGTGGAAGCGACAGAAAACTGTGATGACAACAACACTCCAAATCTATATAGTGACAAGCACATGAGCAGAAACTTCAGCAATAAACATGAAGTCAAACTCAAAGTGGAAATATTCTCTGATAGCCATGGACGTGAAGTTGCAAAAATACTACTTTACAGTCATTGTATACAAGCAACTAGTATTGTCAAACCAGGTGCACCCATCCAAGAACTCATTAGAAACATAGAAACTGAAAATGATCGTCATATTGTTGTCATAGCTTGAGCCAATAATGCATATAAAATGATCTCCACAGTGCAACACCCAATTTTAAGGCAATACTAAATTCAACAGCAGAGAAATCAGTTTTTGTAGTCGGAATTCCACATATGCATGACCTTTTGGAATGGTCATGTGTGAACGTGGAAATCATAAAAGCAAACAGGCAATACTCAGAGATTTGCAGGGCCTACCAAAATGCATATTTTATAAGTATGGACTCCTTGCAAAGAGACTGTTACATGAGACATGGCATGCACCTTAATAAACAGAGGCAAGAAGATTCTGTGCCAAAACATCAGCATGATACTGAAAGCATCTGACAACCAAGCAGTAATTGCTGCTCTTCCAGTTCCTTGCTTGACGCAAACAGAGCCTGAAGAAATGGTTACTTCTATAGCAGCAGTAGAGGTGGAAGCAGCAATTGTACCTACATACATAACAAACACTGCAGCAGCAGTACCTACCACACTTCATCTACAGGATTCAACAGCAGCAGAAGATGAAGCAACATCCAAATATCCACTGTCACCAGTTGCCACAACAATGCCTACAGCAGCAGCAGCAGCAGCAGTACCTATCACACTTCATCAGCAAGATTCAACAGCAGCAGAAGAAGAAGCAACAACCTTATCTCCTCAGTCACCAGAAGCCACAACAGTGCCTCCACACATCATAACAGCAGTTCCATCAATTCCTGTAGTAGCAGCCTCATCCACAATATCATCACAAGGAGGGAAGAGTAGGCATACAACAGTAGATGTGTTACCACTCCAAATGAACAATTTTTTAGTAAAAGGCAACAAGAGGCAGAAATCCAAAAGATAAGCCTTGTGAAAGGTTTGAAAACCAATCACCATAGTGTTCAGTGTGTAAGCAATAAGAGTGTGGAGCTTACAATATGTTACCTTAACATTCAAGGACTGAAAGATAAAGAACTTAACATAAATGAGTTTGGTCCTGATAAGCAGTTTCATATTTTTTGTCTGAGTGAACACTGGGCTAATGAGAATGAACTTGCAGTTACCTAATTTCACAATTTTAGTATAGTAAATAGCTGCTGTACGAAAGCACACATTAGAGGTGGTGTGGCAATTTATTCCAACCAGTCACTCAATTGTACAATAACCAAACTAGACCTAAATTCCTGGTGTGATGAACAGCGCTTTGAAGTTACAGGTATAATCATTAATAGTCATAACCTAATAGTAGTATCCATGTTCAGATCACCAAAGGGAAGCATTAACATGTTGTTGTTGTTGTTGTGGTCTTCAGTCCTGAGACTGGTTTGATGCAGCTCTCCATGCTACTCTATCCTGTGCAAGCTTCTTCATCTCCCAGTACCTACTGCAACCTACATCCTTCTGAATCTGCTTAGTGTATTCATCTCTTGGTCTCCCCCTATGATTTTTACCCTCCACGCTGCCCTCCAATACTAAATTGGTGATCCCTTGATGCCTCAGAACATGTCCTACCAACCGATCCCTTCTTCTGGTCAAGTTGTGCAACAAACTTCTCTTCTCCCCAATCCTATTCAATACTTCCTCATTAGTTATGTGATCTACCCATCTAATCTTCAGCATTCTTCTGTAGCACCACATTTCAAAAGCTTCTATTCTCTTCTTGTCCAAACTATTTACCGTCCATGTTTCACTTCCATACATGGCTACACTCCATACAAATACTTTCAGAAATGACTTCCTGACACTTAAATCTATACTCGATGTTAACCAATTTCTCTTCTTCAGAATTGCTTTCCTTGCCATTGCCAGTCTACATTTTATATCCTCTCTACTTCGTCCATCATCAGTTATTTTGCTCCCCAAATAGCAAAACTCCTTTACTACTTTAAGTGTCTCATTTCCTAATCTAATACCCTCAGCATCACCCGACTTAATTCGACTACATTCCATTATCCTCGTTTTGCTTTTGTTGATGTTCATCTTATATCCTCCCTTCAAGACACCATACATTCTGTTCAACTGCTCTTCCAAGTCCTTTGCTGTCTCTGACAGAATTACAATGTCATCGGCGAACCTCAAAGTTTTTATTTCTTCTCCATGGACTTTAATACCTACTCTGAATTTTTCTTTTGTTTCCTTTACTGCTTGCTCAATATAGAGATTGAATAACATTGGGGAGAGGCTACAACCCTGTCTTACTCCCTTCCAAACCACTGCTTCCCTTTCATACCGTTCGACTCTTATAACTGCCATCTGGTTTCTGTACAAATTGTAAATAGCCTTTCGCTCCCTGTATTTTACCCCTGACACCTTTAGAATTTGAAAGAGAGTATTCCAGTCAACATTGTCAAAAGCTTTCTCTAAGTCTACAAATGCTAGAAACGTAGGTTTGCCTTTCCTTAATCTTTCTTCTAAGATAAGTCGTAAGGCCAGTATTGCCTCACGTGTTCCAGTATTTCTACGGAATCCAAACTGATCTTCCCCGAGGTCGGCTTTTACTAGTTTTTCCATTCATCTGTACAGAATTCGTGTTAGTACTTTGCAGCTGTGGCTTATTAAACTGATTGTTCGGTAATTTTCACATCTGTCAACACCTGCTTTCTTTGGGATTGGAATTATTATATTCTTCTTGAAGTCTGAGGGTATTTCGCCTGTTTCATACATCTTGCTCACCAGATGGTAGAGTTTTGTCAGGACTGGCTCTCCCAAGGCCATCAGTAGTTCCAATGGAATGTTGTCTACTCTGTGGGCCTTGTTTCGCCTCAGGTCTTTGAGTGCTCTGTCAAACTCTTCACGCAGTATCATATCTCCCATTTCATCTTCATCTACATCCTCTTCCATTTCCATAATATTGTCCTCAAGTGCATCACCCTTGTATAGACCCTCTATATACTCCTTGCACCTTTCTGCTTTCCCTTCTTTGCTTAGAAACATATTTTTAGAAAAAGTGGACATGCTACTTATTGAATTAAGTAATATTAAATGGCTGCACTATGGTATTGCAATAGGAGGTGATTTGAATGCTGATTTTGATGTAACTAAATGTAAGGGTAGTGTTGCAGATCTGGAAAACTTACTAAGACAATACAATTTATATCATATCAATAACAGGCCCACAAGAAACAAAGCATGTTTAGATAACATCTTTGTAAATTTCAAGGCAACTGAAAACACATGTGAAGTTGTAGTGTTCCCATTCTCTGACCGTGACTCTGTATCTCTAAATTATGCAAGTAAAATTCACCTCAATAGGAGCAATGCAAACAGACCTGTCCCAACAGTTGTGATTACCAGACCCGTAACTGAGGATAAAATTCCCTTGCTGACAGAGACTGGTTTGGCCATAGTAGTATCGATGGACATTACATATCAAGTAATGACCTGCCAGCCAAAATAATATTTGATAGATTTTTTAATGCATTCTTGACCCTATTTAACCATAGTATTTCCATAAAGAAAATCAAAATAATGGACAGCAGCTGCAAATCCAGATCTCAAAACAGACAAAATATATGGTACACCAAACAGCTGACAGATCTAAAGAAACAAGTTTTGTTACTGTACAACATATACAATAGTATGAAGTCTGACTATGCCAAATCATCCTATGTGGAATGCAGGAATGAATACAAAAAACCATCCTTCAAGCTAAAAAACCCCACAATGCCAACAGCATACATAATTCCATCAGTAAATGCAAAACTGATTGGAAAGTAATTAACAGTGCTGCCACAGATACAAAAATAAGACAAAATTAATATCCCACCTCAAACACTCAATGAGTTTTTTTATTAATTCACTGAAAGAAATAGGAGATGCAATTATGAAACCAGACATTAGTCCATCAGAGTTACTCTCCCAAAATTGGGGTAGACAATCATTAAATACAAGCATGCTAACCTTCTCCAAAGTATCGCCTAGATTTGTACAAGGGGTCATAAAACAACTGAAATCGTCTGATAACTTAGATATATATGGCAGATCATGCGACCTGCTAAAAAAAGTGTGTGGTTGCATTCTGTACCCTTTAACCCATTGAATAAACAAGTGCTTACTTGAGGGATATTTTCCTGATGAGTTAAAACTGTCTAGGATCGTCCCAGTACACAAAAAGGGAGATAAAGACTCTCCATCCAGTTACAGGCCTATTTCAATAGTACCCGCATTCTCCAAGGTAATAGAATGCATCATGTACCAACAATTATCATCTCACTTTGAGAATCTATGAATAATTAATGCTACACAATATGGGTTTACGAAGAATCTGTCGACCATTTATGCAATCAACATGGTAGTTAGTTACATCCTCAAAGTTTTTAAGAACAAAGGCTTTGCTCAGCTCTCATTCTGTGACCTAAGCAAGTCCTTCAACTGTGTTGAGCACACACCACTACTAGAGAAACTAGAATTCTATGGCATCAAAGGAAACAGTCTCAGACTATTAAAAGCTTATCTCAACAACTGTAAACAGGTAGTTTGTGTTGGTAAGGAAATGTCAAACATAGAAAATGTTAAAGTAGGTGTGCCTCAGGGATCTGTACTGGGCCCCTTCCTGTTTCTGATAATGATCAATGACCACCCCTTGTTTATTAGATCCACCACTGTATTGTATGCAGATGATATGACTTTTCTTCAAGGCAGTAACAATCTTAATGATCTTAAAACCTGTGCTGAAAATACACTCACTCATGCAGCATATTTGTTCAGAGCAAATGGTTTCCTGCTAAATGAAAATAAAAATCAGCAGATAATCTTCACTCTAAGGAGACAAGCCACTATCTGATGACCCTAGTTCTGCTAATTTCCTGGGAGTTTATTTAGAGGAAAAGTTATCCTGGGGCCAACATGTAAACTATATTAGTAGTAAACTATCTAGAGTAATTTATTTATTAAGACAACTCAGAAATTGTGTACTTGAAACATACATCAGATCATCTTATTTTGCATTTTTCCAAAGTATAATATCCTATGGCATTATCTGGTGGGGTAACTGTAGTCATATACATGACATCCTATTAGTGCAGAATAAAGCCATTAGGATAATTACAAATTCTTCACATAAGGCTCACTGCAAACCCTTATTTACTAAACAAAAAATTATGACAGTAATAAACCTCTATATATACAATGTCTTAATCTTTACGAAGAAGAACCTACAAGATGTGAAACGTAGAGAAAATGTACATTGTTACAACACAAGAAGCATCAAACACATATATACGCCTTACCACAGATTATCAAAATCAATAAATAGCTATGAAGTCACAGGGCACAAACTATTTAATAAGCTGCCACATGCTATACAGTATCTTCCTGAACATACATTTATTTATTTATTTATTTATTTATTTATTCTTTGCCCATGGACTCCAGCTGAAAATCCAGCTGAGAGTATTGGGTATGTCATACAATAGGCTATTAACATCAAACTTGATTTCATTATATATAAATGAAACAAATGATTAAACAGAAATAGTCCATAATCATACAAAGGTATTACATGTTTCACATTATATGTACATACAAATCCAAACAACATACATGATAATTTTAATGAAATAACATATTAAACAACATCTTAGTATTCACTCAAACTGTATATACATTTCTCTGTGAGATATAGTTTCAAATGATTTTTAAAACATTTTAGGTCCTTTTCTTTTTTAATGATTTTGGGGAGTTTATTAAAAAACCTTTTGCCTGCTTCTTCTGGGGCAGTCATAGACAGTTTTAGATTTCTGTTTATCATGTAGTAATTTTCATTTCCTCTTGTACCGTGTTTGTGTACATCTTTATTTAGGAGGTGTTTATCACTTGACGTTACCGCCATTATGCTTTGGTATATGTACAGTGAATATACTGTCATAATATTATAGTATACAAAAGCTTGCCTGCAGGTCTGTCTTGGTGGTATTTTTGCAATGCATCTCACTGCCCTTTTCTGAATTGTGAATATTCTTTTTAGGTAGCCAGCTTGTGCACTTCCCCATATATGAACTGAATAAGACACATGTGGGAAGACAAGTCCATAATACATTGATCTGAGGACTTTATCATCCACAGTCTTAGCTGTTTTATGCATGATGAAGATCTGTTTGTTTATCTTTTTACACAGTGCATCGATGTGCTCCCCCCATGCCAAATGTTTGTCTATTATAGTTCCTAGAAAATTTGTGCTGGTTACTTCTTTAATAGTCTTTCCATTTATATTAATGTTTATATTATAATTTTCACTATGCTTGGTCTGAAATACTACATTCATTGTTTTAGACTGATTCATAAACAGGTTGTTTTCTGTTAAATATTTATTTGCATTTTCAGTAGTCACGAGTGCTTCCTTCTCAAGCTCCTTCTTTGTGTCAGCTGTGCAAATGATTGTTGTGTCATCAGCATACATTATAAGTTTTTGATTTATATAGCTAGGGAAGTCATTTACGTAGAGTATAAATAGTATTGGCCCAAGCACAGACCCTTGCGGCACACTGTGTTTAACTGTTTGTAATTCTGATCTGTAGTTTGTTATATTTCCCCCACTAGTATGTCTGATTTCTGTACATTGTTTCCTATTTGTAATGTATGATTTAAGTATGTCATAGCATTTTCCTCTAATTCCATACTGATATAATTTCATCATTAATTTTGAGTGATTCACACAATCAAATGCCTTAGATAGGTCCATAAAAATCCCACAAGTCTTTTGTTGCCTGTCAAGTAAATTAAGAATGTGCTCAATTATATCTGTTGATGCTGTTTTTGTTGACTTCCCTTCTCTGAAACCATGTTGTGATGAATGCAGTATACTGTACTTTGTTATAAAACTTACAATTCTATTCTTTATTATCATTTCATAGATTTTAGCAAATGTTGAGATCAATGATATTGGCCTGTAATTTCCTAATTCATCCCTGTTCCCTTTCTTAAATATTGGCTTCACTTTACTTACTTTCAGTGAATCTGGAAATATACCTTCTTCTATCGCAGCATTCAGCATGTGTGTCAATGGTTTTAATATACATTCTCTGCATTCCTTTATGAGATGTGATGTGACACCATCCAAGCCAGATGAATGTTTAATTTTAAGCTGTTTTATTAGGATTGACACTTCTGCATCCGTTGTAGGTATGAAAACCATAGTATGATTTGTATGTGGGGGGTTTAACAATTTACTTGCTACATTTGTTTTATTTTGACTTATTAATTCGTCTGCTACAGTAATATAATATCTGTTAAAAGTATTGGCTACTTCTAGAGGGTTTGCGTTGCTTTTCCCACTCATCAGTGGGCAGATGTCCTCCGCCCGATTTGTTACTTTTCCTCTCTCTTCATTAATGAACGACCATAAACCTATTGAGTGGTTCTTTCCCTTATCTATAGACATCCTGATGAATGATGCTTTAGTTTTTCTGATAAAACTACAGTACTCTTTCTTTTTTATTTTATACAGTGTGTTGTAGGCCTCAGTATTTTTTTGTTTGGAGAGGTCATAATACACTCTCAGATTATTTATGGCATGGATTACTTCTCCAGTCACCCAGCTTTTCTTTTTTTGTTGCTGTCTGACAAGCCTTTTACTAACAGGACATGTAACATCATAATAATAACTGAATAAAGAAAAAAACTGGTTCCATTTGGTGTTTGCATCTTTAGCTGCGTATATTGTTTCCCAGTTTTCTGCCTCTAACATCTTTTTTAGCAGATTTATGTTATGTGGGTAGTTCTGTCTTCTCATCTCCCATATCTTCTGCACTGAATCACTAGTCTTTATATTTATGTCTATCATGACTGCAAAATGGTCTGCTAATGTGGAGTTTATTACCTGTGTGTCACAATAGCATGTAGGAATATTTGTTATTACGTGATCAATTATAGTTTCACTATGCTTTATTACTCTGGTTGGTTTATCTATTTTTATTTTTAGGTTGTATATGCACAATATGTATTGGTATTGTCTGTATTTTTACTTGTGTCTATGTTCAGATCTCCTATAATTATCAAATAAGCATATGTTTTTGAGAGGTGTTGGATTATATCTTCCAGCTGTTCAAAGAAGGTTTTGATTATACCATTTGGTGATCGATACAAACCTAATACACAACATAAATTCCCAGCAATTTTAGTTTCCAGTGCTGTAGCTTCAAAGCTCAATTCTATAGCATATTTTGTTATATTTATGGCTTTAGTTGATTTATAGTTAGAAAAAATGGCAACCCCACCACCTTTATAGGAAGTTCTGCAAAAACTGGCTACTTTCACATAATTCTTCAAGTTGTACATTCCTATGTGATTTTCTTTAAGCCCATGTTTTGTAACTACTAGAATGTTTGGCCTATACTCCTGTAATATTACCTCTAGTTCCTCAGTTTTATTGTTTATGTATTGAACATTTTGGTGGAGTATTCTAACAGTTGGCTTTAAATGTAATAGTTCCCCTTCCTGTAATATACTAAGCACTTCACTTGCTCCCTTTGCTTCTGGTACTATGCAATGTTTTTTTTCAGTTTGTGTCATTAAACCTGGATCGTATCTTTGTTCGGTGTTTATGTCCCTCTCACTATTGTCACACTGGTATTTAAGATGGACAGTTTTACTTACATCTTTTTCCATGCTAAGTAAAACTGTCCATCTTAAATACCAGTGTGACAATAGTGAGAGGGACATAAACACCGGACAAAGATACGATCCAGGTTTAATGACACAAACTGAAAAAAAAACATTGCGTAGTACCAGAAGCAAAGGGAGCAAGTGAAGTTCAAAGAAAGACTGCATGAATTGTTTATTGCCCACCCATTCTATGAAACCAATGAATTCTTCAGCTGTAAAATGCAGTAATCCAACCGATGACCCACTGTACATTTATCATAATATAACTCACGGTAAACAAAGATGGCGCAGGTTGAAGTTGTAAGTGAAAACGATCGTGAGAAAAATGAACTTAATACTTGTAACAAGTGTAAACTGTGCATAAGAAGAGTAGTGAAAGGCATTCGGTGCTCAATGTGTAACTTTTGGTTCCATGAGAAGTGTTCAAAGGTATCTGTAAAATTTGTAACAAATGATTTAGTGTGGACATGTCAGGAGTGCATTACGGAAACGTGCCAACGAGATATTAATAAAGTTTTACGGGACAAAGACGCGTTAATAAAAGGACTCCAAAGTGAACTAGACACTTTAAAAACGAAATATAACGCGCTGAGTGAAAAATGTGCAAATCTAGAGACGCAAATGTGTCCGAAAACCAGCAGCCTTGTGAGCATTTCGGATGTAAACAAAGACACATGGCGCCGACCTAAAAACAGTGTTCCATGGAATGTTGTGCGAAACAAAATTAAAAGTGCGAACATATTAAGTGTTACAAACAAATTCGGTGCTCTCGAGTGTCAGGAAAAACGCAGTGCAATGAACAATGACAAAAATGCTTTCCCACCCCTAGATGTGAACACACAACAAACTCACGGTACCGTTACTACAGTTCTCGTGACGAAAAATCAACCAAAAAGACCGATAATAAGTACAAACAATACCGTTAGTATAAATCTATCTACGAAAAATGACCCAAAAAGACCCTTAAAAAGTGTAAACAAAAATGAAGTACGTACTGTGAAAAAGTGCGAATCAAAAATCGATGTATATGGGGACAGCCACGCCAAGGGACTCTCTCAAGAACTTAAAAGCATCAGTAAGTCATTGGCAGTAACAGGTATGATCAAGCCAGGCGCCGATTTCAAGGAAGCGACGAAAAACATCGTGAAAAATAACTATACTGGACAAGACAGTGTAATTATCTGTGCTGGAGCTAATGACATATACAAAAACAGAGCTATGTACATGTTTAAACAGCTTGTGAGACTTCTATTACTCCTAACAAACACAAATATCATACTCGTGAACTTCAGCCACAGATACGACCTGCCTGAATACTCACCCATAAACAAAGAAATTCGTAGAATAAATAATAAACTTAAGAGCATGTGTAAGAGGTTCAGTAATGTGGAACTAATGGATGTCAGCTCACTTGACAGAACATGCTACACCAGACATGGACTTCACTTGAATCGTAAAGGAAAGTGCACATTAGGAAAACTGATAAGTGAACTAAATAAAAGTAAGTCCCAAAAGACAGTCAGAGAACTAGGGTGGTATGAACCATGTGTGAGACCAAGAACAGCAGCCCCTTCAACAGAGGACAACAGCAGTGCACCAGCTAGAACTGTGGATACAGCCACATCTACAGCCACGAGGAACGATAGAGCTGCCATTTGCTTATCTACCAGCAGTAAGAGTGTGAGTAGCTGCAGTGAAGATTTTTTATGGACTATCATCCCCCAGCCAGTCCCACTAAAACTGTAAATATAGATGCGTCTAATTCTTTGCCTATCCTTCTCAAAAACAGAACTTTAATTATGCACCTAAATGTACAATCAATCAAAAACAAAATAGATGAAATTGATATGTTCCTAAGATCAAACCCATGTCATGTTTTCTGTGTAAATGAACACTGGCTCACACCAGCTGAAATTGCCCTGTATACCCCAGAAGGATTTGAATTAGTAAGCTCATATTGTAGAACCAAAAGTAGTCATGGAGGAGTCGCTATTTTTATAAAGAGAAACTCTAACATTGAATATGTAGCACAAAAAGTCGACCATTTTTGCAAAGAGCAACTTTTTGAAATTGCTGCATTATTGCTTCCCAAACTTAAATTAGTGATCATCTCTATTTATCGCACTCCTAGCTCTGATATTCATCAGTTTATTGACCAAATGGAGACTTTAAATAAGTACCTGCTGGTAAAATACAGACACCACAAGATAGCATACATTGGTGACATTAATATAGACATTCGGCTAAAAACACCAACCGTCACACACTTTCAAAACATGCTAAGGTCTAACAACTTGTACTGTATGAATAACAAGCCAACCAGATTAGATGCCTGCCTAGATAACATAATCACCAATTTGACAAAAGACGAGTGTCAGTACGGAGTGATAAATCCAGTTTTATCTGACCATGACAGCCTATGGCTAATGGTCAACTGTGAAAACTATCCTACTCAGCAACCTGAACACATTAAGAGGATCAGACTATTATATCCTGACAACATTACGAAGTTAAGGCAAAAATTATCAGAAGTTGAGTGGGACAGAGTATATAATTGTAATAACAACGGTAATGCTTTTAACTTATTCATGAACATACTAACAAGCTTAGTTCAAAACTGTTGCCCACAAATAATCAAAAAGATGAAAACAGATGGTGCACCAAATAGAAAAAAGAAGCACAACTGGTTCACTCCTGAACTGCATGACCTGAGAAACACACTTATTGCCCTACATAAAATGGCTAAAACTGGTAACCTAGAATCGAAGCAGAGGTATAAAGAAGCCAGGAAGAATTATAGAACTGAAATACAGATGGCAAAGCAGAGAGCCAATGATGCTTTCATTGAAAACTCCAGCAACAAATGCAAAGCAGCCTGGCAGGTAATAAACAAAATAGCAGGGAAGCATAAAAACAGACAAGAAATTCCAATAGTGCCAGGAAAATTAAATGAATTTTTTGTTAACAGTACTAAGTTGGAAGCTACTGCTACCTCTGCGCCAGATGATGCAACTTCTGAAAGTTTTACCCACAACATTCCTGACCTAAATAACTTATCCTTTAAATGGAAACAGGTGTCCTGCCAAACTGTATGCAAAGTCGTCACAAACCTACATGGCTCATACAGTGAAGATCTCTATGGCATCTCCAACACCATCTTGAAACAAATAATTGACATTATTGTTGCCCCTCTTACCTTTCTGATCAATAGTACTTTTACAGCTGGAAAATTTCCTGAAGGCTACTATTGTTATCCCAATCTATAAAAAAGGAGAAAAAAACAAACCTGAAAGTTACCGTCCAATATCCTTCATACCTATATTATCCAAGATAATAGAATGCTGCATTAAAACACAACTTTGCAACTACTTTGCTGAACAAAATCTTTTTTCCTCCTCGCTCTTTGGTTTTAGGCCAGGATTGTCTACAATAAATGCAGTAGAAACTCTTGTGACAGACATACTTGATGGCTTTGAGAACAATTCTATCACTTGTGCTGTACTACTAGATCTGAGTAAAGCATTTGATACTGTATCCCACGAAATACTAATAAATAAACTAGAGTGCTATGGTGTAAAAAATAACGAACTGGCATTAATCAGATCATACCTGACAAACAGAACTCAGGTAGTTATAGTAAATAGCCAGCAATCAAATGCCCTACCAGTTGTAAGAGGCGTGCCACAAGGCTCAGTGCTTGGACCCTTTCTCTTCCTGGTATACATGAATGACTTGCCTACTTTCATGCTTCACAAGTCAATAATATATGCTGACGACACAACCCTGATTACCTCAGATAACAAATTGGAGGAAGTGAAGAAACAAACAAAAGCAATGCTTGAAAAGTCTGCCATATGGCTCCACAGTAACAAGCTGATACTCAACAGTAGCAAGACAGAAACTATGTATTTCTTCTTGCACAATCTACAGGAAAAATTAAATGAGTCTGACTCTGTAAGACTTCTAGGAATCCACCTGGACCCGAAATTAACATGGAACACCCACACGGAACTGTTATGTACCAGACTTTCTAGAGTAGTCTTTTTGTTAAGGAAACTAAAAACATTAGTTAGCAGAAAACAACTTTTATCTTCTTATTATGCGTTCTTTGAATCTCACTTACAGTACGGAATAAAATTATGGGGCAACTCAACTGGTGCTCAGACAGTGTTCATGTGGCAGAAGAAAGCAATTAGAGCAATTACAGGTATTAAAAACCAAGAATCATGTCGAAAGCACTTTAAGGAACTTAACATCTTAACATTACCTTCTCTGTATATAAAAGCATGTCTTCTTTCCATAAAAAAACAAATACATACCTTAACGTCCAGAACAGATGTTCATTCACATGATACCAGATATAAAAACAATCTTAATGTAGACTTTACTAGGCTATCTAAGGTCCAAAGTAGCTTTCAGCAAACAGGATTAAAATTATATAACAAGTTACCACAATCACTGAAAGACCTACAAGGAGATGCCTTCAAGAAGCAGCTGCACAAATTGTTAGCTGATAAGTGTATCTATGATGTAAAGGAATTAGAATGTAGTAGAGAGTGAGAGTAACTATGATGTCAAGGAAGTGGAATGTAGTAGAGAGTAACTATGATGTTATGGAATTATAATGTAGAGAATAACTCTTTATCCTCATGTAATGTAATCTGAATGTACATAGTTTCCCAATTTTAGATTCACTATCAAATGTAATGTCAAAACTGTCTATTTCAACAAATGTTGGCTAATGACAAGTAATAAATAAATAAATAAATAAGCTAAAATATTTCAGTAGTCAATATCTTATCACACTGTACTACAAATTGTATCTTCATTTGACATTGTCAATTGCTGTAATGGCCTAAAGACAATAAAATCTTTATTATTATTATTATTCTTTCCTTTTTCAGATGTTATGTCTGGTTAAAAATGGAAAGTGACGTGGATCTTGATCAAGCGTGACTTCCTTTTAACTGTATGGTATGTGTTACATTGCATTTAGGAGCTTTCGAGTAGTTGAACATGTATCAATAATTACACATTTCTGTAGTTGTATATATAAGTTTGGATGTAGCTGTATTGCATTGATGTAGTGGTGGATATTGTGTGGTATGACTCCTGTAGTTGGTAGTGTAATTGGTATAATGTCAACTTTATCCTGATGCCACATGTCCTTGACTTCCTCAGCCAGTTGGATGTATTTTTCAATTTTTTCTCCTGTTTTCTTCTGTATATTTGTTGTATTGGGTGTGGATATTTCAATTAGTTGTGTTAATTTCTTCTTTTTATTGGTGAGTATGATGTCATATTTGTTATGTAGTGTTGTTCTGTCCCAGTATAATTTGTATTCATCATTCTCCAGTACATTTTGTGGTGCATACTTGTATGTGGGAATGTGTTGTTTTATTAGTTTATGTTGTATGGAAAGTTGTTGATGTATTATTTTTGCTACATTGTCATGTCTTCTGGGGTACTCTGTATTTGCTAGTATTGTACATCTGCTTGTGATGTGATCTACTGTTTCTATTTGTTGTTTGCAAAATCTACATTTATCTGTTGTGGTATTGGGATCTTTAATAATATGCTTGCTGTAATACCTGGTGTTTATTGTTTGATCCTGTATTTCAATCATGAATCCTTCCATCTCACTGTATATATTGCCTTTTCTTAGCCATGTGTTGGATGCGTCTTGATCGATGTGTGGCTGTGTTATATGATACGGGTGCTTGCCATGTAGTGTTATCTTTTTCCAATTTACTTTCTTCATATCTGTTGATGTTATGTGATTTAAAGGGTTGTAGAAGTGGTTATGAAATTGCAGTGGTGTAGCCAATGTATTTATATGAGTGATTGCTTTGTGTATTTTGCTAGTTTCTGCTCGTTCTGTAAAGAATTTTCTTAAATTGTCTACCTGTCCATAATGTAGGTTTTTTATGTCGATAAATCCCCTTCCTCCTTCCTTTCTGCTTAATATGAGCTTTCTGTTGCTGAATGTATGTGATGAATTGTATATTTGTGGCATTGTGATCGTGTAAGTGTATTGAGTGCTTCTAGGTCTGTGTTACTCCATTTCACTACTCCAAATGAGTAGGTCAATATTGCTATAGCATAAGTATTTATAGCCTTTGTCTTGTTTCTTGCTGTCAATTCTGTTTTCAGTATTTTTGTTAGTCTTTGTCTATATTTTTCTATTAGTTCTTCTTTAATATTTGTATTATCTATTCCTATTTTTTGTCTGTATCCTAGATATTTATAGGCATCTGTTTTGCCCATCGCTTCTATGCAGTTGCTGTGTTTATCCAATATGTAATCTTCTTGTTTAGTGTGTTTTCCCTTGACTATGCTATTTTTCTTACATTTGTCTGTTCCAAAAGCCATATTTATATCATTGCTGAATACTTCTGTTATCATTAGTCATTGGTTGAGTTGTTGATTTTTTGCTGCCAGTAGTTTTAGATCATCCATGTATAGCAAATGTGTGATTTTGTGTTGGTATGTTCCAGTAATATTGTATCCATAATTTGTATTATTTAGCATATTGGATAGTGGGTTCAGAGCAAGGCAGAACCAGAAAGGACTTAATGAGTCTCCTTAGTATATTCCACACTTAAACTTTGTTGGCTGTGATGTGATAGAATTTGAATTTGTTTGGATATTAAGTGTGGTTTTCCAATTTTTCATTACTATGTTTAGGAACTGCATCAATTTAGGATCTACGTTGTATATTTCCAATATTTGTAGTAACCATGAGTGGGGTACACTATCAAAAGCTTTTTGGTAATCAATGTATGTGTAGTGTAGCGACCTTTGTTTAGTTTTAGCTTTATATGTCACCCCTACATCTATTATCAGTTGCTCTTTACAACCTCGTGCTCCTTTGCAACAGCCTTTTTGTTCTTCATTTATAATTTTGTTCTGTGTTGTATGTGTCATTAATTTCTGTGTAATGACTGAAGTTAATATTTTGTATATTGTTGGTAGGCATGTTATGGGGCAATATTTAGCTGGGTTTGCTGTGTCTGCTTGATCTTTACGTTTCAGATAAGTTATTCCATGTGTAAGTATATCAGGGAAAGTGTATGGGTCTGCTATGTAACTGTTAAATAATTTAGTTAGATGTGAATGTGCTGAGGTGAACTTCTTTAGCCAGAAATTTGCTATTTTATCTTTTCCAGGGGCTTTCCATTTGTGAGTAGAATTATTATTATTATTATTATTATTATTATTATTATTATTATTATTATTATTATTATTATTTGAAGATAAAGGATCAATTTCTTTCACTTCTCGGTGTAGGGGTTTCATTTATATGGTACAGAATTTTACACTATGGAAAATCCAGGATGGAATAATGACAGTAGTATGAAAAGGGTAGATTACTACTCATCATATAGTAGAGATGCTGAATGGCAGATAGGCACAACAGAAAACTGCCAAACAAGTGAGCTTTTTTTATGCCACCTCCACCTCCTCTCAGTTAGAGCTTGCTGAACTGCAAGATAGCCAACTGAATCAAAGGCTTTTTCAGAATCCACAAAGACTGTACACAGGAGCATCTGGTATTTGCTCACTCTACCTATCACTTCCCAGAGAACAAAATTATGGTTTAATGTGCTGAAGCTACTGCAGAATACAGCCTGCTCAATGGTTTGAATGGAAACAAGAATGGAACTGGTACCATTTAACAATATTCTTGTAAAAACTACTTGCAAAATTCAGATTAGCCTCATATGATGATAGTTTTTTTATGTCATGAATGCTTCCTTCCTTGTGGAACTGAATTCATTGATCTGATCCATAAGGCTCAAGTAGATGCTCAGTCCATAGACAAAGTAAAGATTTTTGACAAGTGCTTGTAAGTTACCTCACCTACAAACTTCTGATTATCAACAGACAATTGACATAACCAAGAGCAGTGTCGTTTTTCAAGGTATCAATAGCTTCTGAAGCAAGTGTATCTGGAACTTTCGATGAATTGGAGAGGTTTAGATTTTGTTTTGTCCACATGTGACTGCAAACATTCCTGATGAAAATTAAAATTTCCTCTTTATTCGTAAAACTACCATTGTCTCCATCTATTGCATTGATCTGCTCCTGGCCAACCATGAGCTTTTGCCTAGCTGTATTAAAGCTTATTTTGTTCTGTAAACTAGAACTTAGAAAGACTTCATTTTTCTTCTTTAAATTGGCTTTCATTTCTTTTCACAAGATTTTACACAGTTCAGTATACACTATCATGTCAAGATCAGACTGAATTTTACCTTCCCTTCTCAGTGAAAGTAATTTTCTAGTTTCGTCATTAAATTTTGTAAGTTGATCTTTATTCATATTTGAGCCACCGACTTCTTGTGCTCTTGAAACACTTGTTTTTGCCAGATCTTCCATTGAATATTGAAATTTTAGCCTGAGGACTTGCTGGACGCTTTATTCGTTTTCTTCAAGTCTGATTCCTCTTCAGCCTCAGTCTTTCGTTTTGTGCGTTTATATATTACGTCTTACTGTTATTAGTCAGCAGTCACTGCCAGTGCTGAATTTGTTTGAAACAGAGGCATATTTAATAATATGGGGAGCATTGGCTGTATAAAATCATTAATGCTGAAGTTGGGGCTTCTTCATGTATATTTCTGGACAGGGTGCTTTCTGAAAAACATTTTCATTATGGGCATTTTAATAAATCCTGCAAATTGCATTAGCTGCTCTCCTCTCTCATCAATCCCATAATCACCAACTACCATTTTATCCTGTTTTTGCATTTCTGTTTTAACATTAAAATCACAAGTAACCAAAATAAGTTGTCAATCCCTTCCTTTTTTATATATTCCAATAACGCTGTCATACAAGACAGTCTCGTCATCTAGGTGACTTTAAGAGGAACACAGACCTGCACAATCTGAATTTTGTATCTAAATAAAATGTCTAAAAGTAATCACATTGTTTCACTGGATTTTCTGTCCAATATCAATATACCTTCTCAGCGATGTTATTGCTTATTAAGAACCCAACTCCATTCTGTTTCCCATTGGGTTCACCAAAGAGACAAGTGTAGTGATGCATAGTGAACGAGTGAATAAAAGTCACTGTTCTGTGGTAAAAAAGGAATCCTGCGAAAACTGTAAAAGTGAAATCGAAAAACTAAACGAACACATTCCAAGTTTTCAAAAAGTTGGTGATGTTCTAAGACGCGAGATTTCGCATATAACTAATGAAAACTGTGAGCTGAAGAAGTTGCGCCATATTTATTTATTTATTTATTTATTTAGCCATCTTTAAGCATTTACATGCAATCGATGTCATCATAAGTAATGTACAATTTACATATTAAGAAATATAACTATTGTGAGGTATCGCACAAAGCTAAAGTATACATTTTAAAAGAACATACATAATAAAGGAATACATTTGATACATAAAAATATCTCACATAACTAAAGTGTGCATTTTAAAGAATGTGCATAATAAAAGAATACATTTCATACCTAAGGATTTCTCCACATGTTTAACAGTTAAATGTGGAACTACAGAGACAAAAAAAAAAAAAGCTTAGGAAGAGGTACAAACAGAGTTGCAAGTTGTTTCGTAAGTCAGGTCTATTTTTGAAGAGTTTTCAAATTCTTTAACACTGTAAAAAGCTTTGTCTTTCAGCCATTTTTAGTCTTACTTTTAAACATATTAAGAGAGAGACAATGTGCCTGCACAGGTAATGTGTTGAAAAGCCTTATTCACATGTATTCATAACTGTCTTGTGTTTTCTTGAGTCGAGTTGTTGGTATGTCTATCTTAAATATTTGATGAGTGTTATGATTATGAACGGACTGCCTAAGGTTGTAACTGTTAAAGTTTTCTTTTATGTACAAAAGGCACCTGTATATAAAAAGAGAAGGGACTGTCATTATCTGTAATTCTTTGAAGTATGACCTACATGATATGTTATTTTTGGTAATCCCAGAAATGCTCCTGATGGCTTTCTTCTGTCAAATAAAAATTGTCCTGGACCATGGAGAATTACCCCATAGAAGAATATCATAGCTAATATGGCAATGAAAGAATGCATAATAGGAATCAATCAGCAGGCTTTCAGAAACACATGTGCGTAATTTTTTCAGTAGATAGATAACTCGCAAAAGCTTTCGAGATATGTTGTCTATGTGACTCTGCCAGGTTAATTTCGTATCTAAGTATATGACAAGAAGTTTGGTAGAAGTGTACTCAATATCAGCATTGGATAAGCTGAATGATATATTTACAGTCTTTTCATAGTTAATAGCTAACTCATTGGCTTCGAACCACATATTGGATAATCTGAGAAAATCTTTACTTTGCTCCTTCAGTTTATTTATGTCCTTCCCTGAATTGATGAAAGTTGTATCATCTGCGTAATGCACAGATTTGCGTGGCATATTGCTGGGCAGGTCATTTATAAATATTATAAACAGTAATGGACCAAGCACTGATCCTTGGGGAACACCTCTAGTGACATACAGTAACTGTGACTTTTGACCGTTGTAGCTTACAGTTTGCTTTCTGTTACTGAGATATGATTTAATGAGGGAGAGTTCCAGATCCCTAATGCCATAACACCATAGTTTCTCCAGCAGTATTGTGGTTTACAGAATCAAATGCTTTGCTTAAGTCCACTAGTGTGGCATCAACAGATAATTTGGATTCAAAAGAAGATTGCACAATAGAAATAACATTTTCAACAGCATTAATTGTTGATAACTGGGCCCTAAAACCATATTGAGACTTAATCAGTACATTGTTTTTTGACAAATGCATGTTAATTTGGTTTTGTATACAATATTCGATTATTTTTGAAAAAATAGGTATCAGAGAAATTGGACGATAATTATTAGTGCAGTTTTTATCACCTTTTTTGTGTAATGGAATTACTACTGTCTTCTTTAGACATTCTGGAAAAATACCACTGTCAAATATCCAGTTTATGAGTGTGCAGAGGGGAATGATATCAAGTCAATTATTTTTTTAATCACAAAATTTGAGAGGCCATAAATATCTTCTGATCTGGAGTCACTTAACTTTGCCACTGATTTAATTACATCACTTATTTCCACATGTCCCCAATTACAGGGTGGCACAGTATCAGCAAAGTTTAGTAAAAACTGGTTTATATAAGTAGATTGTGAATTTAATTTTCAACTCTTCTTATGAGGAGATGATGGATTAGGGTTTGCCTCATTGATAAAAAAGAGGTTAAATTCATCTGGGGTGACATTAACATCACTTGTAACTTTTACACTATGACTACCTGTACCTGATTCTGATTTAATGACCCTCCATGCAGCCTTACACTTATTATTAGAGTTTTTAATGAATATATCATTTGCTCTACATTTTGCTACTCTGATTTGTGATCGATAGTGTCTCTTGAGGCTAACATACGTTGCATTGTCAACACTACCATTTTTTACCTTATCATAGCATATCAAAACCATTAATCTTAGCTTCTGTAAATATGGTGTGAACCACCTATGTCGAGTAGTTCTACCATGCTTTCTTGCCATAGTTTTGTTTCGTTTGGTAACCATTGGACTGGAGGTATTGAAAATTTCAGATAAAGTACTAACAAACCCGCTACAAGCCTCCTCAACATTGTTGGAAGCATATATTATATTATTCAAGTTTAGTACCTTCACCTTATCTCTGAAGCTATTTATGCCTTTATCATTTAATAACCTGGCATACCGGGTTGGTTCACAATCCCCCATTATTTCATTAATTGTTAGTTTTACCCATATACCTTTGTGATCTGTCAGATGGTCAACATTAAGGAGTCCCAATTCAAAATCATCAACAATTAAGCCACAAAATACCAAACCTGGTGAGTTTTGAAAAGCGCAAAGGAAGCAATAGACAAGCATCAAAGGCAGCAAATGAAATTATAATTACAGATAAAAACAGGTATAGTGTTCTGTCGAATAGTAGTGATGACTGCAATAAGGATAAGCAAAATGCTAGTGAAGTGATGCAAGACAGTGAAACAACGTCTGAGTGGATAAAAGTGTCGCTCAAAGGTAATCCGTTATCCACTAAAAGAATAACAAACTCCGTAAAATCTGTCACATTTTGCGATAAAAACAAATACGTCGTTCTGCAACAAAGTGAAAATACAAATAAACTAAAACCGACGTGTGTGACAAAGAAGGAAGAATCAAAAGTCGACGTCTTTGGAGACAGTCACGCCAAAGGAATTTCTCAAGAACTGCAAGTAAATAGTAAATCAACAACAGTCACAGGCCTGGTTAAACCAGGTGCTGGTTTCAAAGAAGTGACGAAACACATCGTAAAATATAACTATGACAAGCAGGACAGTATTGTAATTTGCGCTGGAGCTAAAGACATTTACGAAAACAATGCTACGAAAATGTATAAACAGCCCTTTAGTGTTTTGCTAGTACTGTCAAATACAAACATTTTACTGGTGAACTTTACCCGCAGGCATGATTTACCTGAATGGTCATGTGTGAATAAGGAAATTCACAGAATGAATGCGAAACTTAGGAGTAGTTGTAGGCTATTCAGCAATGTGAAATTAATTGACTCAAGCACACTTGATAGAGAATGTTTTACGCAACATGGGCTTCACCTTAACAGAAATGGGAAGGCCAGGTTAGGAAACTTAATAAGGGAAGCAATTAAATGCAATTCCAAAGCGACAGCCACTGAAATGGAATGGTATAAATCTCCAGTAGCAGAAACACCAGCACAAACAGCAGCAGCACGCAAATGGACCATCCAAAAAACAGTAGCAAAGAGGAACCTACTACTGAACCAACATTGGCAGCAGCAGAACTAACATCAGAAGCAATAGCTACAGCATCAAAAACCAACCAACCAGAGTCATTAGCAGTCACAGCAACATCAGAAGCAGTAGTTCCAACATCAATAATCAAGCAACCAGAATTACTGGCATTCACTGCAACAGCACACAGCAGCAGCAGCAGCGATAATAGAAGCAGTCATCACACCAGAAGTAGGCAGCCACCCTTGGGAAGCCAGGATTTTTGCTGGGGCAAAACAGTGAACAACAGCACATAACAGGGAAACAGGTAAATGTTTGCAAGCAGAGGAATCTACAACAAGGTATGAAATCTTGTAACAGTGTAAGAGAAAATGCATCAACAGAGTGTAAAGTCGCAGGTCAGTCGGATTGTTCAAATCAGCTAAGAATTATGAGTCTGAACATTCAGTGTCTTAAAAACAAATACCTTGAACTTGAGGTAGCAGCAAATAGTGACCATATTGATTGTTTATGTGTTAGGAAAATTGGTGCAGGGACAGTGAACTAAACAGCATAAACTTAAGCCAATATAAACTTGCCAGTCAGTACTGTAGGCAAAATGCCAAGGGTGGTGGTGTATGCATTTATCTAAATCCCAAGCTTAAATTAAAGTTACGAGACGAGGCTAAACCACTAATCATAGAAAAGGATTTTGAAGCAGTAGCCATTTAGTTATATAGTTTAAAGAAGAAAATAATTATTGCAGCAATTTACAGATCACCATCTGGAGATACTGAAGTCTTTCTTAAGAATTTGGAAGAAATGCTCAACATTTTCTCAAATGAGAACTCTACCATAATTCTTTGTGGTGACTTCAATGTTAATCTATTGATCCAGAGTTCAGTAACAAACAAGTTTTTAGACATACTAAAAAGCTTCAACATGGTCCCCCACTTATCAGATCCCACTAGAACAACAGATTCCAGTGAAAGCCTAATAGATAACGTCTTCTCAAATGTGGTCACACATGAAGTTGCAGTTACAAATGTGAATTTGGGATTATCAGATCATAATGCACTAACCTTTAATCTCACTGCAACTCCCAAGGAGGAGGAAAATAAAAAGGAATACAAACGATTTTTCTCTACTGAAAATTATAATCAGTTCAAAAATAATTTAGAAAATGCAATTTGGTCAGAGGTCTTGGGACAAACAAACACAAATGATGCTTACAATATATTTGCTTCCACTTTGATGACATACTTTGAAATGTGTTTCCCAAAAAAGCTTTTGAGTTATAGATCATCTGGATCCAAAGGGACCTGGATTACACCTGGAATTAAAAAGTCAAGAGAAACCATGAAATTATTAAGCTTAAACTTAAAAACATGTCAGGATCAGCAGTTTGTTGAGAATGTGAGGACATACAAAAAGACTTACCGCAAAGTAATAGCAAAAGCAAAATTATTAAGTAATGATAGATTAATAAGGCAGGCTAGTAACAAGTCCAGAGTGATGTGGAAAATGGTAAAAAAAACTGGAGGTCAAACTAAAGAACAGGAAACCAATCTTAAAAAATAATGAAAATATCCCCATAGAAAAAGATGTCATGGCAGACTATGTAAACAATTATTTTGTAAATATTCCCCTTATTTTAAGTAGTAAATTTAAGCAACAACCAACAGTGACGACTCCAATGGTAAATACCAGCATGGTGGCAATCCCAATAGATGAGCATGAAGTTCTAAAAGTCATTAAATGCTTGAAATCCAAAATATCCTCTGGGTTGGATGATGTACCTGTATCAATAATTAAGAAAATTGCTCCATGTATTGTCAAACCTATAGTGCACATAGCAAACTTGTCCCTTAGTGAAGGAATATTTGCAGATAAACTTAAAATCTCTAAAGTGATACCTCTATACAAAAATTGTGACAGACACAAAATCAAAAATTACCGACCCATATCTCTCCTCCCAGCCTTCTCCAAAATACTTGAGGAATTAATGAAAATCAGGGTTACAAAATATCTAGAAAAACATAAACTAATAAATAACAGTCAACATGGTTTTCGAGCAGGGCACAGTACAGAAACAGCCATATTGGACTACATAACAGAAATAGTAAGAAATTTGGAGTCAAATAAACAGGTTGTTGGAATTAATCTAGATTTATCCAAAGCTTTCGATACTGTGAACCATGTAATATTACTAGGGAAACTTGAAGCAATAGGCATAAGGGGTACTATTAAAAAATGATTTGAATCTTATCTGCAAAACAGGTCACAAGTTGTTGAGCTGAGGTCATCCAACAATCTTCACAATTTTAAACTCTTATCTGAACCAAAACAAATTGAAATAGGTGTTCCACAGGGCAGAATTCTGGGCCCATTGTTATTATGTTATTTCTAATTTATATCAATTATATAGAGGCTCCAGACACCTCAGCCAAAATTTTACTATTTGCAGATGACACGAGTATCATAATTAGTGATATAAAAGAATCATTGTGTACTACAGCATAAAAAATGCTCTCATACATACAGTCATGGTTTTATTCAAATAAGCTGACATTAAATACAAAGAAAAGAAACTTAATACAGTATGGAAGCAAGTGTCAAGGGGAAAATGTGCCTTATGCTGGATAGCAAACAAATAGAAAAAGTGTGCACCACAAAGTTTTTGGGAATGCGAATTGACCAAGACTTAAACTGGAATGAACACAGTGTATATCTTACTCAGAAACTTAGCTCAGCATGTTTTGCCTAAAGAATAATATCCTATTTATGTAGCAAAGAATGTATTAGAGCTGTGTAGTTATTTCCAGTCAGTTGCAAGCTATGGCATAAGTTTTTGGGGAAAAACCAGATCAAGACTAAATGACATTTTTATTATGCAAAAAAGAGCTATTCGTATCATGACACACAGCCCACCACAAACTCACTGTAGACCCTTATTCAGACAACTAAAGATGCTGACAATACCATTGATATATTTTTTTAAATGCCTGGAAATGACCAGTAAAAATAACTGCGATCTCCAAACCAACTCAAGCTACCATGATCACAATACAAGGCATTGTAAAGACTTCCACATTCCCTATGTAGCAAAAACTAGAAGTCAGAAACATGTTAGCCACTTAGGAATAAAGCTTTTAAATGCACTTCCATCTCAAATTAAAGAATTGAAAGGCAAAAATAATTTCAAATGTGAAGTAAAAAAAAAAAACTTTATGGAAAAATGCTACTACAGTGTAAATGAATACCTGTCTCAGACTGTGGATTGTACTTATTTTTTAAAAATTCAAACTAATTTAATTATGTTTTCAACTTTGTAATTATGGTACATATGAAAAATATGCTAAATATCTGTAATACGTTTTGTGTATAAGGAGTAGTTCATGATCAATAAGTGTTTATCATGAGCACGTACTCTTGTTTTTGTGTAATAAGTTCTTGTACACTACTTATGTACTATGTGTATGTAATTTGTTCTGCTGTTCATATATGTTTGTCCAGTTATTATGTGTATGTATTGTTATGTGTTACATGTAATGAAATGACAAATCCTATATCACATGTGTAATCTATTGGATGCTAAATAAATAAATAAATAAATAAATATTTCCAGATCTCAAAAGGAAGGCTCCCTTTTGTTTAGATCACAGTTTGATTACTCCAGTTGATCTTTCCCAATTCCTTCTCAATTTCTTCAAAGCTGTTAGTGCTTAATAGTGAGTGGAAATAATGGGTGGAGACCTGTATGTTTTGGATCATGTTATTCCTACACCTTTATTTGGTAGATACAGATATCAAAGTTGTCAGCCCTCCTAGAGATCCAGTTGTAGGGCAATTTCAGAACATTTAATCTTGATGTCTTTCATCACAAACTTTGAGCTTTAAGGTAATGAGGTTTAATTACCACACCTTTGTCTTTATCAATGATAAGAACCCATTTCTGAAAATATAATATTACCAGACACATAAAAAAATCTGCTCACTGTGTGGTGGCAGGAGAAAACACATATACTGGTTAAAGAAATGTGCAGGTAGTCAGAGCCGGAGGCTCATTCTTCTGGCAGAATGGCTGAAGGCGAAAAAAGAAGCATGAAAGAAAAGGACTGCTACGTAATGGGAAGACTTTGGAAAAGTTGCCCAGAAACCCTGGACAGGATGAGAAGAGCAGACTAATTTTTGGAGACTGCACTGATTGACATTAAAAAACCTGAGAGCTTAAAGGTGGAAGACAGGGTAATAAGCAAGACAGAGATTACTGACAAAACATCACGCAAGAGTTAATAAGAGGGGAAAGCTAAGCACTAAACTGATACCGGGAGGAAGAATCCTGATGGCAAGTGCGATGAAATAGGTTACCAAGGTCACGACCATCAGGTTTCAGAGCATGATCTGCAACAAGATTTTGTGTATTGCCAGTTCATGCCCTCTGTCTATGACTATGCATCCTAACTGATAACTTGATGATAGTCATTCCTATGTATATGGCTAAACAGTATTTACATAACATCTGGTACACAACTTCTGTTGTTTCACAGGAGGGTTTTCCTTTGAAAGTACATGTTTTGGCCATTACAGGGCTGTTGTAGGTGGTGGTTGGAAGGTGCATAGCGCAAACCGTACAGCATAGGCAGTCACAGGGATACGAGCTTTTGGGTGGGCAAATGGGTGCAGACAAATCATAATGTTTGGCCAGTATACTGCAGAGTTCTTTTTTTTTTTGGGAGGGGGGGGGGGGTTAGGGATGTGGAAAGCTGTTCTAGATGTGGTGAGTAAAATGTCAGACAGAATGGACCTCATTTCAGAGCATGAAATTAGGAAGTCATAGCCTTTCATTGTAGCTGAGTAATACCGTTAAGAGCAGAATAATACTGAATGAAGGGAGGTACACTTCTCAATTGTTTTTCAGAGGGATCAGCAGTCATAGAATTTTAATGTAGCTGAGTAATACATTCAAGATCAGAATAATAATGAATGATAAGAGATGTACTCCACTGTTGTTTTTCAGAGGGATCAGCTGTATCAAGATTGAATTTGTTGCCCCAGGAAATCTGCTTTTGAAATAGGCTCATGGAGTAATTAGTCCAGTGAAGGCTGCAATGCGAATGGTGGTGTATTGCTGTAAAGACCCTGCATTTGAACAAATACATTTGCCTAAAACACCAAATCTGTGTGGGAGGCATTGTTTGACATGGAAAGAGCAGAAACTGTCAAAAGGTAAATACCAATTTTTGTTAGTTGGTTTAATGTGAACAGAAGTGTGTAGCTGACCCTTGGTGAAGATGAGGCCCAAATCAAGGAAAGTGGATTGGGATTCAGAACAGGATCGTGTGAAATTTAATTAGGAGAATGTACTAAGAAATTCCAAAAATTTTAACAGGCCAGCTTCACCATGAGTCCATATGACAAAGATGTCTCAATGTATCTAAACCAAACCATAGTTTCAAGGCATATGGCTCCCAGGAAAGTAGCCTCCAAGTGTCCCACAAAAGGCTGGCGTAGGAAGGAGCCTCTCTGGATCCCATGACCATGCCCCTGCTGTTTGAATGTCTGCCTGTCAAAGGTAAAGTGCTTGTCAGTAAGCATAAAGTTGATTAAGGTGAGCAGGAAGGATTTCAGAGGTTCGGAATCAGGTCTGTGATGATTGAGGAAATATTCACAGTAGACAGACCATGCACACAGGAGATGCTGGTATAGAGGGAGGTGATATTGATGGGGACTAACAAGGTATGTGATAGGAGTGAACAGGCACAGATTTCAGCCTAGGAAATGGTTGGTGTCGTTAATTTAGGATGGTAGTTGCAGGTGTTGATCAACTTTGGCAGGTGAATGTTTAGTGGCTGCTTTGAAGCCAGAAACTATGGGACTGCACGGGCATTTGGGTTATCTGCCCCTCATGTGCCCTTGAATAGTATCACCCCAAGCCAACTTCGGACTGCAACAACAGGCCAGACTTCGTCTCAAAAAGTTATCCTTCCTTCTCCTAAACCATCTCAACAGTGATGTTTCCCTTACAGCTCCTCTCCAGCTCCCTGAACAGCCACACCACCAACCACCAGTCCTTCAAATCGAGCTTGGACAACCTTCTTAACATCTGCCTGCCTTCACCACTGCCTTCCCAAGCAATGATAACTCAAGATCCCAACAACCCACCACAACAGTACAGTGTTCTCAGTCTCTCATTTAACAAGGCACTCTCCACTCCTGAATTATCTGTATTATCCAAGGGTCACACTTTCAGTGCAAAACCGGCACTTAATCACGCTGCTTTGGTGAAGGACCAAGTTTCTTTCACATCAGATGCAAACTGTAAATGTCACATTGCAACCTTCTCCCAAAATCTTTCCAACAGCAAAACTGACCTTGAACCCTGCCTTGAACAGTTCTGACTACAATCCCCATTTGATCCACCAACAATAGCTGAAAATCACCCCTTACAAGCATTCAAAGAATTCTTACTTCCAATGTTGCTTAACGACCATTTCTTAAGTCCCCACAACATGAACCCCATCTGACCTCTGCAGATCTCCAGGCATCTCATTCCTCCTGGCAGGCCGGCCACTGCGGCCGAGCAGTTCTAGGTGCTTCAGTCTGGAACCGCGCTGCTGCTACGGCCACGGGTTCGAATCCTGCCTCAGGCATGGATGTGTGTGATGTACATAGGTTAGTTAGGTTTAAGTAGTTCTAAGTCTAGGTGACTGATGACCTCAGATGTTAAGTCCCATAGTACTTGGAGCCATTTGAACCTCATAGCAGACAAAGGATCTGCCACTGTGTAACTTGACCAACGGGAGTATGTAAGTGATGGTATATGCCAGCTGTCTGATACCTCTATATATAGCATCTGCCAGCAAGGTCTCACCCTGTGATAGAAACTGACCTACAGTCTCTTCTTAAAACCTCTGGCCCCTCATGAGGACTAACACCCCAGTCCATGGAAATTCTTATCCCACCCAAACCCTGCACTCCCACCTTTTACCTTCTTCCTAAAATGCATCCCACAGTTGCTGGCTTCAAAGCATCCATCAAATATATATCTGTCTTAGTTGACCAACACCTGCAACCTATAGTACAATATTTATTCTTCTTTATTAAAGACACCAACTATTTTCTAGATCGTCTGAAATCTGTGCTTGTCCCACTCTCATCACACACCTTGATTGACAGCATTGATGCTACCCTCCCTCTATACCAACATTCCCCAAATACATGGTCCGTCTGCTGCTGAACATTCCCTCAACCAGCATTCATCTGATTAGTGACCTATGGCGTTCTTCCTGCTCACTTAAATCAACTTTATACTTATCAAAAACCACTTCGCCTTTGAGGGGCAGCCTTACAAACAGATCAAGGGCATGATCATGGGAGCCAGGATGGCTCCTTCCTATGCCAACCTTCCCAAGGGTCACTTGGATGAGGCCTTCCTGGGATCCATAAGCCTTCAGCCTATCGTTTGGTTTAGATACATTGATAGCATCTTTACCATGTTTACTCAAGCCGAGGATGACTTGTTCAAATTTTTGTAATCTCTTGATATACTCTCCCAGTTGAATTTCACATGGCCATATTCTGAATCCGATTCCACTTTCCTTGATTTTGACCACATCTCACCATGTGTCAGCTACACATCTCCATTCACATCAGACCTACTAACAAGGAACAGTACTTACATTTTGACAGTTGCCATCTTCTCCATGTCAGACGATCCCCCCAGTGTAGCCTTGGCATTTGAGGCAAGCATAGTTGCTTAGGTGCAGACTCTTTACAGCAATACACCACCATTCTCATCTCAGCCTTCAATGGACGTAATTATCCTACCAGGCTAGTTACAAAGCAGATTTCCCGGGTTGTCACAACAAAGCCTAGTAATGCTGAGCCTCCAAAAATCAACCTAGGAATATATCTCTCGTCACTTGGTATTATCTTGCTCATGACTGTGTTAATCAACTATTTTGACAGGGCTATGACATCCTGAAATTAAGCACTGAAATGAGATCCATTATGTCTGACATTTCTTCCACCACACCTATAGTCTGTCCAAAATTGCTTTAGGATTGCCAACGATAATAGAAGTGCTAGGTGGGGAAGCCCAAGTGGCCTCCCTGAGCCACTTTTCGCTAATACCATGTCACCTGCAGGCATAGCGAACCCCTGAAATTGTCAAACCTTAACCCTTCACCACAACACTTCCTGCTTGCAGTGAGCTTCAGTTGCAGTCAGCTTGCTGTCCTGAGTTATCTTCATTTTTAACTTCTTCTGTAGACAACAGATTTGGCAGCGCAGCAAAAATTTTAACGTTTCCCATTTCCCCAAAACAAAATTTGTCACGGCTTAATGAAAAAATGCCTGCACTTCTAAACCCACAGTCGGCTTTTTCCACTGTCGCAACTTTCATGTAAGTCGTGTTGAGTAGTTTTCTCGTGATTTAAAATACAAATCTGTTTCTCTGTTTAAGTCATTGCTCATGGGACCAAAGAAAACTAGGTCGAATGGCTGGCGCCTGTGGGATGTGTGTAGAAGAATTATTAACATTATTATTCTGTTTCCCTTGCAAAAATTGAAAATTTGAAGAGAAATATGACTTCAATGGTTGTCTGACACTTTTAAAATGGACTGTCCTTTGAAACTCTTACGAAACATTTGACATGTTGAAACCATTCGAAGAAAACCTTCATTACTCCAATCACTGTGAAAACACTGCAAACTGCACCAACAGGTCGTTTTTCTCATGCAGGCTGCCATTCTTTTACTAATGAAAACAAAGAAAGGAGGAATATAAATTCCAGAAGCACTGAACGGGCATTTTACTGTCACATTTTTACCTTGTTCCCAAGAAATTCGTGCCCCAAACTGTTTGGTCCCTCCATTTTGCCAGACAGATATCTAAATATTCTTTACTGAAAGTTCTCATTCTGTTTACACTAGTTCACTGGCTCTTTGTGGACAACGCTTAACCCTCAGCTTCCAAGGTCATCTTTTTGTCACACACTGCCCCAGGTACGGTCTGCCAGACTGCTGTGTTTAAACTGCCATAAAAATTACATTTAGAAATGTCAATGAGATAGTGCAGCTTTTTTTGTCAAATGTTGCAGTAATGCCACACAACAAAATGCACTCAAATAAATTTTGAGTTCATTTTTACGAAAAAAACGTATTTAAATAGAAATATGGACAAAAAGAATGTAACATCACATGATAATGTTAAAGGTATAAAAGCTCAAATACGCGGCACTTAAAATTTTACTTTTTGCTTATTTTTATTGTTTATTATACATGCAATAATAAAAACACAAGAAACTCCCATATGACATTTAAAAAAAAAATAAGAATTACATTAGTACATTTTAGGTTTATAGATTCCTTCGCAGAAGATGTCTTTGGACAGTGTGCCAATTTTTGTAGAGCATTCAAGTCAGATTGGCTTCTTGCAACAACGGCAAACTTTAAAAGTCTTCCTCTTCTTTGCTAGGTGACAAGTAGAGCATGTTTCGCTACATATAATGGTAAACCGAAAAACGCTTTTGGTTCACATAAATTAGGTTCATACCAAACATTTCGATTATTTTTTGGCTTTTCTTTGCTAATTTTCATATTAGTCCATTTCAATACGATACTCAAAATATTGTCAGTGATAAGCAAATTCCAAATAGTAAGAGGATCTGGATTATTATCTGCTTGAGCAGGTGATTGCACTGTCAGCAAACGAATGATGATGTGCTGCTGAAAACAAGGTGGCTTGAGAAGAGGCTTTATTTCGACCAAATGTATTTTCAGCAGAACGTTCAGCTAAAAATTCTTCTCAATACTTCTGTTCTCATCACTCCGAAAACTTGTTTGCAGTGACAAAAGAAATTCATCTTCACTTTCACATTGTTCCAGTCCTGAATTATGTTCACTTTCAATTTCTTTGCCACTAACTGATCCAGCACCACTTTCTAAACAGTCCTCATTTTAAAACAGTAGCCCCAAAGACAGGGTGCGCACCAAGAACAGTAGATGAATACTTGGCTACTAAATCCACAGTGCAAAGTCCCAGGTGCTGCTCTCAGGGAACGCTTGCACGAAAGAAACAGTAGTAATATCAATCCACGTCACGATCAAGTGGCTGCTGACAAAGGAAACTACGGTAGCTTCTGGAAAAACAACTAGACGACGCTGTAATCACCTATTCCACGCGGGTCGGGGTGGCCGAGCGGTTATAGGCGCTACAGTCTGGAGCCGCGCTACCGCTACGGTCGCTGGTTCGAATCCTGCCTCGGGCATGGGTGTGTGTGATGTCCTTAGGTTAGTTAGGTTTAAGTAGTTCTAAGTTCTAGGGCACTGATGATCTTAGAAGTTAAGTCCCATAGTGCCCAGAGCCATTTGAACCATTTGAACCTATTCCACCCCTATCCATTAGCAACAGAGTACAATAGACGCTAGCGGTTTGTGAGACTGCACCTGGGATGTTAAGAGTTAAGAAACAAATAATACCAGTGTTTTCCAGCTAGTTCTTCCCTTTTATTAAAAGTGTATGCTACGTTATTAGCTTCTGCATAATTATTAGCCAGTTTCCTTAAATCGTGAGGTGTCAGCCCTAAAATTGCTCAGCCAGTTTTATACATGATTGGTTAACTCTTAACTCTTGTTCAGGAGAGAATATGGATGGACGACCTGAACTCGATTTTGATGCTTCCATATTTAGTTTCCTCTTGCAGCGTAGTGGTACCTCTGCTGTGATGTGCTGGTTTGCTCTCTGTCTAATAGAAGTCCCATCATGAACAGCACTGATGGCATTTCTTAATTCATCCGCCGTCCCAGAACCTCTCTCTGTTTTACGGGTGTATGTCCTCAACTTCTAATCAGAGGAACGCTTTCTTATAAAAATGATTCACTATGTTATTTTGATTTTCATTACATATACGTTAACGTATCTCATTCAGCTATCTACTTTCATTTGTGTGAAACTGAGGTAAGGTAAAATGATGCACAAGGCCTCCATTCGTCAAATTATCCTAACAAACATGACTTATATCAAATTAAAGTCCCACACTCGCACTTCGCTTAGGACAAATAACACTTATACAGTCAAAAGTGTTAATGTGCAGAGATAGGTAAAGGGGGGTGGGGTACTGGCGGTGTGACAGTAGAATAGTGACACAGCACAGAGGTATTCTTTTTTCCTTTATTGTCATTTCCCTTCCCCATCAGGGGCAGGCTGGTAGCAGCATAAGCACCGCTCTTCAACCGAGAAACATAAATAGACAGGAAGACATTTAAAAACAATATGAAGAAGATAACATGGCGGAATATAGAAACAAAAAGGCGGGACAGAAGAAAAGAAAGTATGCAAAGCAGTGACGGTAAATCAGAGTTAAAAATCTAAAAAAGTATGTTACAAAAAAAAAACACACACTACATTAAAAGGCACCAGGCAAAGTACAGACAGTACAAAAATATGTGGAACAATTAAAGCAGCCACATGATGGACGGCATAGCAAGGAACAGTCATGGACGAAAAACAGGTCGAGCGCACAATCAAAACCACATCACTAAATGACATTGTATAATGATACTGGAACAAAACTAACACAGCACACAGGTAAGGGATAAAAATCTGGGAGGATCTGCCGGGGCAGGGGGGGGGGGGACGAAGGAAAAGGGAGGAAGGGGAAAAAGAGGCGAGGAGGAGGGGAGAGAAAGGGGGGATGAGGTGGGTGGCATGCTGAAGGAGGGCTGGGGAGGGAAAGGATGGGAGAGGAAAACAGCCGAGAAGGGGGTGCAGGGACTCAGGGGGAAGGAAGGAAATCTAGTCTGGGAGAAGGAAGAGAGAGGAAAAAGGGGGCCCTGGGGAGAGGGCGAACAAGGCCAGGTTACAGTTGGAAGGAAGGGTAGATGTTATCATGAAATTCAAGATCCAGGAGGGGAAGGTTTAGGAAATTACTCTGATGAAGGAGATGGAGGGTGTGGAGGTGGAGAGAGGGAGGGATACAGGGATAGAGGTGCGGCAACGGAGGGGTGGGGGGGGGGGTGGAGAGGAAGGAGGAAACCAGGGGGTAGAGGGGATCAAAATGGTTCAAATGGTTCTGAGCACTATGGGACCTAACATCGGAGGTCATCAGTCCCCTAGAACTTAGAACTACTTGAACCTAACTAACCTAAGGACATCACACACATCCATGCCCAAGGCAGGATTCGAACCTGCGACTGTAGCGGTCGTGCGGTTCCAGACTCAAGCATCTAGAACCACTCGGCCACATTGGCCAGCTGGGGGAATCAAGCCTGCAGACAGTGTAAAGAATGTGGAGATGTTGGAGGAAAAGTAGGAGCTTTTATTTATTTATTTTAATCGTGTCAGAAGCATCGTACATAAAATCAGAATAATTAACACATACATATCAAGTATATAACAAATACAAAAAGAGTATAAAAGTATACAGATATATAAGCAGGGTCAAGTAGTTTTTTATTTTATAAAGTCTTGGACCAGAACCTGGCCACGTCCAGCGCTTCCGGGGTGGCATTCATCAAACCCTTCATGGTGCAGGTGCTTGGGCACAGCACACACTGCGTGAGGTGGGTGGTCGTTTGAGTGTGTTCACAGTCACACAGCGCTGGTTCATTTGAGAGGCCCCATTTGCGCATATTCTCTCTGGATCGTGTGACACCAGAGTACAGCCTATTAAGAGATTTCCATGTCGTCCATCCTTCCATATGGCCGGGAGGGAGTTCTTCGTTTGGGACTAACCATTCCCCTAGGTGCGCGTTTTCTTCTCGCCATATTGCCAGCCTCACTTGCTGTGGTGTCCTGACGATGTTTTCTGCTGTGTGCAGGAAGCTTTTTCTAGATTTTAGTCAGCGGTGGGCTGGCTGGTGTTTGTACAGCGGGTGGGCAGATGAGGTCAGCGCCTTTGTCTTTTCCTTCCTGGCCGCTACTTTCCTTCTAATATCTGATGTGGCCACACCTGGCCAATTTATCAGTCGGGGTTGGTCTCAGACAGCCTGTGATGATGGGGCAGGATTCATTAAGCGGTATGTCCACTTGCTTGGCGTGACTAGAATTATTCCACACTGGGCACGCGTACTCCGCTGTTGAATAGTACAAAGCAAGAACTGGGTTCTCACTATTCCAGGCTATGCCCCCCATGTAGTGCCCGTTAGTTTGCGCAAAATGTTGTTTCTCGCGGCTACTTTGTGTTTAGTGTTCATGCAGTGCTTTTTATAGGTGAGTGCTCTATCCAAGGTGACGCATAAGTATTTTGGTGTTTCGCAATGTTCCAGGGCCACTCCTTCGCAGTTAACTTGTAGTCTTCTTGCAGATTGTCTGTTCTTTAGGTGGAAGACGCAGGTTTGGGTTTTCCATGGGTTGGGTTTGAGATGGTTCCCCTTATAGTAGGTGGCAAGCTGTTCGAGGACTTCTGACAGCTTCTGTTCAACAGTTTCATCGCTGTCTGCTTGAGCGGTAATGGCGCAATCATCTGTATATATGTAGCTTTTGGTGCCTTGGGGGAGGGGCTGGTCATTAGTATATATATTAAAAAGTGTTGGGGCCAGTACGCTTCCTTGGGGGAGGCCATTTTTCTGTATCCTCCACCAGCTTCTCTATCCCTGAAAAACCACGAAAAATCTTCGATTCTGGAGTAGGTTTCCAATCAGTAAGGTTAGTCTGTAGTCCCTACTCATTGCGTATATTTTCCCCAGGAGCAGTTGGTGGTTGACTGTGTCGTAGGCTGCTGATAGATCTAGGAAGACAGCCCCGGTGATCTTCCTGTTCTCGAACCCATCCTCTATGTGTTGCATTAATTTTAGCACCTGTGACGTGCAGCATTTGCCCTGTCTGAAGTCTGCTTGTTGTGGTATCAGGAGGAGCTCGATGGCGTCCGTGATTCTGTGGAGTATCATTCTTTCCAAAACCTTGTACATATGGCATAGCAGAGAGATCGGCCTGTAGTTTTTGGGATTGTCACGTTCTTTGCCTGGTTTTAGGATGGCAATGACTCGCGATTTTCTCCAGATTTTTGGAATTTTGCAGGGTTTCATGCAGTTGTTCATCATATCGACTAGCCATTTCCTTGTTACAGGTCCAAAAACCTTATTTATTCGACGCATATATCATCAAGGCCGGCTGCTATCCGCATTTTGCGCTTACTGATCGCCTTCTCCAGTTCCGCCAAGGTAAATGGCTTGGATAGTTCTTCGGTCTCCTGAGGGGGGTTTCGTTCTATGCCCCTCTTTTTTGTCTTTAGGTTGTCGTATCTTGGTGGTTTCCCATTTGTGAGAAGCTGGTGTGCAATTTGGTCTGCTGGGACGTTCGCGTGTAGATTTGGTTTGGTGGGGTCATTGGCTAGGCGTTTTGTGAGTTTCCGGGCCTTTTGACTATCTCTGCCAAAATTAGTTTCCTCCATCAGTTTGGTCCATTGCTCCCTTCTCACTTCTGATATCCGGGAGGTAATAGCTCTTCCTTTGGTGAGGGTTTCTTCACTGAAGAGGTTTCTTTCGAAGAGCATTTGATACTCTTCCATTAGGGCTACTGTTTCCTGGGTGAGTCCTGGTGTGTAACTTGTTCTGCATCCCCTTGGAATAGACGCTTGGGATCAGGTTTTGACGATGTCCACGAAGCTGTCATAGTTCTCTGGATCTGGGCTATGTGTCTGGGCTCTCTCTTCTAGCATTCTGGTGAATTTGGGCCAGTCTGCCTTCCTGAAATTATATCTCCTTCTGTTTACTCTTCGTGGTATAACTATTGGCAACATTTGGCACATTATTGGGCGATGTTGTGTCTTTGGGATGGGGGCGCAGATGGACTTAAAGTACTGTTGTGCTATTTCTTCGCCGACAAATAGGAGATCCGGGTTGTATCCGCGGCGCCACCTACCGCTGTTGAAAGATGTGGGAAGTTTGCTGTCGTGGATAAGTGCCAGGTGGTTTGACTCGGCCCACGCCAGAACGGCTTTACCGTTCTTGTGCATATCCCCATACATGACTATGGTTGTTGAAATCGCCGATGATGAAAGCCGTTTTCTGTTTACCGATTTTTGCTGGTGGTTCAAAGTGGAAGTCTACATTTGGGGGCTTATACAGTGAGGTCACCGTGTATTCGCCAAATTACACCGTGATAATCCGATATCTCTCTCCTCAGTGTGATCCGCCATCCTCACTTGGAGGTCTGGTTTGGTGAACACGGCACTCCCGTATTGCGCGTGCGGTCTTTCTGCTACTAGTTTCATCCCTGGAACCTTGGGGCGTCGGTGTTGGATGTCCCTATGCATTTCTTGCACGCAGAGTACATCACATTTGGTTTTTTTACAAAGCTCGCTCAGCAATTGTTCTTTGCAAGTCGAAAGACCTTCTATGTTCACAGAGATGATCGTCAAAGCCGGTTCTGATAAGAACCTATCCGGTTTTTCTCGAGACATTATGTCGCTCTGCTGTGATGCTTCTGGTGTGAGAGAATCTGCCGGCTTAGAGCCGTTGCCCAGGGGACGCCCGAATGTGTTATTAATGACACATCCTTCGCGGAGGCTTAAGTAGGAGGTGGGGGAAGGGGATGAGGTCATACAGGAGTCGTGTGGGGGAAAGAAGGCAGATACAGAAGGCAAGGCAGAGCACATGGCGTTCGAGGATCTGGAGGGCCTTGTAATATCGGGGAAGGGGGGGGGGGGGGGGGGGGAGATCCAGGCAACACTGGTATAACAGAGGATAAGATAGGATGGATGAGGGATTTGTAGGTGTGGAGGATGGGGGGAGGATGCAATCCCTATGTCCGACCAGACAGGAGTTTCAAGAGGTGGAGGCAGGAATGGGCTTTCTTCTGGATGGTCAGGAGGAAAGGAGTCCAGGTGAGGTGACGGTCGTGGATGAGGCCAAGGTATCTCAGGGTGGGGATGAGCTGAATGGGACTAAATGGTGAGGTAGAAATCGTGGAGACGGAAGCATAGAGGTACTATTTCCACACTATCTATTGGTAAGCACAATATACGTAACTCATGCAATCATTATGAGCGTACAGAGCATACTCACAATGTTTCATAGGGCAGCAATTCTCCTCTTACCCAGTCAGAGATGTTACACCGCCACATAAGCATAACAACAAAAACTTGTATTTTTACGTAACCAGAAATGGCTTACCTCTTTAAAACTAGAGCTCAAATATTAGAAGATACAAAGACAAAGCACAATCTTACCTCTTGTACCGATAACTGGAAGTAATATTTGTATAACTGAGCACAAGATGGCAACACCGGTCAGACGAGACTAGCTCTCACAGTTACAAACATAGCAATGTGCGTCATTTTAACTGCTGCGCCAGATTCCCCCACTCTCTCCTACCCTTCCGCTGTAACTCTTTCGTTGAGCAATTTACACTCACTTGCTCACTGATGTTGAAAGTTATGTAGACTCGTTTGTCGTACATACTTTGATGCAAGCTCTTTTTGAGTGCAGTCGAGCGAGGTGACTTAATGAAGACAAAGACACTGGACTTTGCGATTCTAGACCTCAGCCCACAATGCAGACAGGTTTTCCATGGTTTCCCACAGAATCGCTTGAGACAAATGTAGGGATAGTTTATATGAAAAGGATACGACCGGTTTCCTTAACCCATCCTTTTGTTGCTCGAGTTATCACTACATTTCTAACGATCACGTCGTCGATGGTACATTAAGTCAAAATTTAATCTTTCTTCTCTCAGTGGAGTTTAATTCTTTCTAGTGGTTAGTAATGAATGCGGAAAAGGTAAGATTATGTGTTTTTTTTTTTAGACATATTGTTACATTTCCGTCATTACATTTCTTACCCTTACGAATTATGTTTGTCGGAGTGTTAAAAATGTCAATGACTCCTTCTTTAAAATTAGGTATTTAGGCATCTAGTAGCGAATAACTGCTTTCGATCATTGGATAAACGAGTGAAGCCTAGCTGCGGGCTCTGTCAGCCTCTTGAACTCCTTAGTGTCTTTAACGTTACCTTGGAAGTAATCCAAATAAGTTTTCAGATCCAACCACCCCTGCACGTTATGAGCAAATAAGTCTGTAGATGTCCTCTGCTGTTACGAATAGAGGCCTGTTTCTTGATTAGCCTCGTAGCTTCAACCGGCGCTTTCAGAACTAAATTTATATTGTAAGTCGATTATTTTTTGCGCATGATTGTATGTGCCATTAATGACAGATCCTCCGTTATAAACCACGGTCGAAACACTTGCGCACATCTAGTGCCTTTAGTTTTTTATATTCAGTTGACTGATGTTCGTATCCTAACGCAGAGATCATTGATTTGGGTAAAGGATATAAATGGTCTACATATCTTTACTTCACAGTGATTTCCAAAATAATCTTTCATTACATAAACAAAGCTAAAGACTTCTCTGCATCCATGGTGAAATGGTAGCGTCTGTGGCTAATAATCAACACGTTCTGGATTCTGGGTTCGATATCCCAGCCACTGCTTGAATTTTGAGCATACATCATCAATAATGGCGGCCGAAGAGCTCCGGTATAAAGCGTCATCCTCGTTCAATCAACGACGTTCTCAAAGAAGATGGAGAAGCAGACGGCGTTTCAGTGCATCTGGCCTTAAAAGGAGGAAGAATCAGCAATCATCAAAGGTATGAGGATGCAGAGTGATCATCAACGGTATGCGGATGCAGAAAGTAACGAAAGCCATTTCACTAAAGGCACGTGAGGTTTATCAACAGGACATGTGGTCTGTCGTTGAAAAAGTGTCATGATGAACTGGACAATGGCAAAATATTCCGGATCCGTCCCTTGCTCGGATCTCCGGAAGGGAACTGCCAAGGAAGAGCTGACCATGAGAAAAAGATTGAATAACTAACAAAAGGAAACGTGAAACGAGTCGGGGCGTGGAATGCCAGAAGTTTGAATACGGTAGAGAAGCTAGAAAACCTGAAAAGGGAAATACAGATGCCAGTCTAGAAAAAGGTGGGGGGGGGGGGGGGGTCAGTGAAGAGAAACGCGAAAAAGATAGTTATTCCTGGTCAGACAAATATAGGGGAATATCGGCAGCAACAGAAAGTGCGGAGGAAAATAGCCCCTTGAAAAAAAAAGTTTAAAATTTTTGAATGAGTGTCGTTGAAATGGTAACAGATATAAAAAAATCTTCAAACTAAAGTTCTTTGATTTTTAATGTGCGTTACGAAGGTGCACCCAGATTTGTCGAAAAAAGTCATATTTTTAGAAATCTCCTTCCTCACACTGTCTTGTTTTTCATTTCGACGTTTGACTCTACAGCAAAACGTATAGTATCATTAATATCCAACTCAATCATATATGATGAAGAGGTATTCCAAAGAAGCATTTGTCAGAAATACGCTAATAACCTAGAAACAGCTGTATGTCGCTGTACGCGCGCCCTGTACGTCCCGCTTCAGTGCCATTGTCATGTCGGGTTGTTTAATAAGTCTTTCCCAGATAAGTATGTTCTAAATGTATATTCTACATATATTGTTCTAAATTTTTTTACTTTTAATTTTATGAAATACAAAATATCATGTGTTGTATTTGTGTTTTCTCTTTACGTTTGGTGTACCGGCATTCGTTTTGTTTTCAAGTTGTATCCTTTTCAGATTTAATTATGTTATATTTGAAACTGTTTGTACATTATTGCTGTAACACAACTCCAAATTTGTTCAGTACTGAGGAAGAACGGAATTGTTCGGGTCAAAAAACGCTGAATGCACTTTAATTTTGCGCACCAAGCACATCGGACAACTGCAATTTCATGATAAGAGCGGCAAGAAGGAGACGATTCTTCTTCTCTTTCCCTCAGCCGACTAGCTTTAAGGGACGTGTGTTTTGAGGGAAAAGCTGGGTGCTGGAACGCCTAGCTCGCGTCACTGATTATGATGCCGACACTCCACGTGTTGGAAACGCAGTCTACTGTTTCTCTCGGCTCACGTCTTCGAGACATTATTTATACAGGAAAAACGTCGATGAACCAAAAAACAAAATACTTTTACTATACACGAAGTCTGATCAGCCACAGTGGATATTATGATTACTAACGAAGAAATTACTTTTCCGTCGCAGTTAGAAGATTTGATTAAAGATGCCGTTGAGAATGACGTATTTATGGAAAGCGCCATTTCAGAGCCTATTCTAATTGAAGAACCGTAGAAAAAAGATTCTGAAGAAACGGTAAAAGATGATAAAAAAGCAAAACGTGGTCTAGACCTTGAGCATAAACAAGAAGCCACTATATTTTGGCGCTCTAGTAAAAACAAATTTGATTTTAGTTTACACACACTAAGCATAAAGGGGCGATCTGTATTTACTTTCTTATGAGAAGAATAAACTTCTTAGCCAAGATCGCAATAATACACTATTGTGTATGACCGGTTTCGGTAAAACCATGTTACCATCATCAAATCTTCGTGCAGATTATTATAAACATCTTGCGCCAGGTGCACACAAAATCTTAATCTGTTTCAACAGGATTCACCCAGAAATATTAAACTCAGTTTTTTTCAAAGAGGTGTTCCACTCCCTTAACGGCCGTATGGGCACGTACAAAAATATGTATCTTATTTTGCTCTGCACTCCAACATATTCAGCATGTTCAAAGCCGATTGGGTAGGTTTACTTGTAATAAATATTAAGCTGCGTTTAAAGCTCTCTGTAGATGCTTCGATAATTAATAACACAGTAGGCAGTTCAGCTGAATAGGGCCGAGCATCACTAAAGAAGGTAAGCAGAGAAGCTGGACAGACGAAGAGAGATGCCAGGAAAGTAACTTTGATGAAACCTTGGGTAACGGTAGAAATACTTCAACTAATAGATGAAAGAAGGAAGTACAAAACTGCTCAGGGAAATTCAGCAATACAGCAACACTTAGGGATGAAATATATAGGTAGTGCAGGAAAGCTAAGGCGAAATGGTCGCAAGAAGAATGTGAAGAAATAGAAATAGTCGTCGAATGGAATGATTCATCATATAGGAAAGTCAGAACAATCTTCGATGAGGTTCAAAGCGAGGGTGCCACCATTAAAGAGAGCAGTGGGAATTATACTGTTAAACGCAAATTAGAGATCAGGTAGATGGAAAGACTACACTGAAGGCCTCTATGACGAAGAGGAATTGACTGATAACGCGATAGAACAAGAAATGGGTGTTGAAGAAGTAGGTGATTCAGTGCAAGTACAGCTTTGGAAGACCTGCGACAAAATAAGGCGGAAGGAACAGATAAAATTCTTCGGAATTTTGAAAATCATTGGAGGGAATGGCAACCAAATGACTATTTTAGTTAGCACGTAAAATCTATGAGAGAGGAGGCATAGCACTAGGCTTTAGGAAAAGATAAAACAGTCATTCCCGAAGATAGGATGGGAAGATAATTGCAAGAACCATCGCGCAATTAGCTCAACAGCTCATGCAGCGAAGTTGTTACAGGAATAATATGCGCCAGAATGGCATGGAAAATTGAGAACCTCTAAGATGGCAATCAGTTTGGATTTCGGAAATTTAAAGACACCAGAGAATCAGTTATGAAGTAGTGGTTGATAAAAAAAGTAAGACTTAAGAAAAATCAAGACGCGTTCATAGAATCTGTCGACCTTGAAAAAGAGTTTGACAATGTAAACTGGTGCAAAATGTCCGAAATTCTGAAAAAAGAGGAGTAAGCTATAGAGAAAGACGGGTTATATATACTATCTGTAAGAAGCAATAGTGAACAATAAGAATGGAAGACCAAAAATACAGTGCTTATTAAAAAGGGTGTAAGAAAGGGACGCACGCTTTCACCCATACCGTTCGATCTATACATCGAAGCAGTAATTACGAAAATAAAAGAAAGTTTCAGGAGTGAGATACAAATTCATGGTGAAAGGATATAAATGGTAAGATTCGATGATGACATTGTTATCCTGAGTGAAAGTGAGGAAGTATTGCAGGACCGTTTGAATGGAATGTATCATCCAACGAATACAGAATATGAATTGAGAATAAACCGAAGGAAGATGAAAGTTTGAGGGTAGTTTATTGTGTAAAGCAATTTTTTTAAAGCTGGTTGGTTGTACTCAGAATTCCAGTAGACCATTTTAGTCCCCACTCTTTTGGTTACAAGACCCTCTTCCCTATTTTTCAACGTAATCTCCGTACAATGCGACGAGCGTACGCCACCTTGGTGGCAAGGGCTATATGCCGCATGGTACCACCCTACTGGTAGGCTTGGAGCTAATGTCTCACTGATTCAGTAACCTCACATTATCCACGTACTATTTCCCGTGGAGTGCATCCTACATTGGGCCAAAGAGATGGAAGATGCGAGATCCGGGCTGTAGGTTGGATGAGGGAGAGCAATTCAATGAAGTTACGTGAGGCCCTCTGGAGTGCGCAGACTTGTGCGAGGCTTCGCGTCGTCATGGAGCAGGAGAAGCTCGTTGATTTTTTTTTTTTTGCGATGAACACGATGAAACCGTTTCCTAAGTTTCCTGAGGGTAGCACAACACATCTCAGAGTTCACCATTGGACCGTGAGAGAAGACATCAAACAAGATAACCCTTTCGAAGTCCCAGTAGATCGCCGCCATGATTTTACCAGTTCATGGTGCGGCTTTGAACTTTTTCTTCGGAGGAGATGTGTTGTGGCATCACTCCGTGGATTGCAGTTTTGTTTCCTGTTCGAAGTGATCAATCCATTTTTCATCGCCTTTGATAAAGTTCGACAAACATTGTCACAGTCATCCTAGTAACGTGCAAGAAATTCCGCACAGATGTCCTTCGTTGCTCCTTATGGTCTTCTGTTAGGTGGTGAGGAACCCAGCCGGTAAAGACCTTTAGGTACGCCAAATAGTGGACGAGTGTGTCAGCGCTACCAACAGCGATTTCCAGTTGAGCAGCGAGGTGTTTGATTGTGATCCGTCGATCACCTCGAATGAGAGTGTCGGCACGTTCCAACATTGCAGGAGTCACCGCTGTGTGCTACTGGGCGGCACACAGGAGGTGGGGTAGTGTTGTGCTACCTTGTTGCGATGATGACAGCCGCCTCGCCCAACGACTCGCCGTGATTTTGTTCACTGCCAGGTCTCCGTAAGCATTCTGCAATGGCCTATGGATATCTGCGACTTTCTGGTTTACCGCCAGAAGAAACTCAGTGACAGTACTTTACTAGGAACGCACCTCTGTTACAGACGCCATTTCGAAGGCTATGTATAGCCCCGTCACGTGCCGGATCTTCATGAAACTATAGGGACTGAAGCGGGAATATTCCACGATGTCCCACAACAAATCCCGCATTTCTTCAATCGATACTGACCGAGAAAACATTACTTATTGAACAGCCCACGTAATTCAAGTGAGGGTGCCTCTCCAATGGGTTCAACAACACAGAGATTGACAATAGCTTACTTGAGGCGCGCGGTGTGGTGCGATGAGTCGCGATTTTGCCTCTTTTCAAATGACGCAAGGTGCAGATTGCACAGCCGGCCCAGTGAGGCGTTTAATACGCAGAGTGTGGAGGGTGTAGTTCAGGCCAGGTATGGTCCCGTGATGTATTGTTTTTTTTTTTTTGGGGGGTTAATACTTGGGTCCATTTATTCTGGCTACCATGAACATGAACCAGCATGTTTGTTTCAATACCATCGATGGCTAAATGTTGCCGTTCCTTACGCATATTCATAAAAAGTATGCGGCAAACAATCCACTAGCCGGCCGGGGTGGCCGAGCGGTTCTAGGCGCTACATTCTGGAACCGCGCGACCATTACGGTCGCAGGTTCGAATCCTGTCTCGGGCATGGATGTGTGTGACGTCCTTAGGTTAGTTAGGTTTAAGTAATTCTAAGTTCTAGGGGACTGATGACCTCAGAAGTTAAGTGCCATAGTGCTCAGAGCCATTTGAACCAAACACTCCAATCTTCCAGAGTTAATAGAGTTGCGTGCACAGGGCGCACATACTCGTTCCTAGTCTGACGAACATCCAGGTTCTCTGTTGTACCTCGACTGGTACACTAAATCACCCGATATTAGTTCCATATGAAATCTCTCGGAGTGTGGGAGACATTGGGTGAGACGAAGTGATCAACATCCCCACAATTTTCTACCTACATTACCGGTCAAAAGTTTTCGATCAACTATCATAAATATGGATTTGCGGTTAACAGGGATTTATCCAGAATGAGATTTTCACTCTGCAGCGGAGTGTGCGCTGATATGAAACTTCGTGGCAGATTAAAACTGTGTGCCCGACCGAGACTCGAACTCGGGACCTTTGCCTTTCGCGGGCAAGTGCTCTACCATTTTTTTTTTTTTTTTTTTTGACGTCGCAAGACATCCTGTTAAAGACCATCTGAGCTACCGAAGCACGACTCACGCCCGGTACTCACAGCTTTACTTCTGCCAGTATCTCGTCTCCTACCTTCCAAACTTTACAGAAGCTCTCCTGCGAACCGCTCGCAGGAGAGCTTCTGTAAAGTTTGGAAGGTAGGAGACGAGATACTGGCAGAAGTACAGCTGTGAGTACCGGGCGTGAGTCGTGCTTCGGTAGCTCAGATGGTAGAGCACTTGCCCGCGAAAGGCAAAGGTCCCGAGTTCGAGTCTCGGTCGGGCACACAGTTTTAATCTGCCAGGAAGTTTCAACAGGGATTTACTTTTTAATGTTCCGTTACAGTTTTGTCAATAAAATAAGTATAAACACGTAAAGACTAGCGCCTCTGTTATGTATTTGACTGATTGTTCTTATAGAGAGGCGCCGATGAGAAACCACAACACCACTGACCTGACTTTACCTAAGATGATTCCACTGAAATAGGCCTCATTCCTTCAACTGTCTGTGTAACAGTCAGTTGGTATTACTTACAGCATATTGTGTTAATCTAGCATTGTGTTAATATAGGCCTACCTGATCAGGTTCACACATTACCTCTTAATGGGACGGAAGTAGGGGACCGAAACTGAAAAACATGCTGCAATTTTAACTCAGCATCAAGAAGGCTATTGAAGCAGAACAGTACCAACAAAAGTTGGAGGAGCTCCATCTATAGCGTGGTATGTATGTCAGCTATTCAGACTAACTGTTCCCATTGTAACGTTTTGCGATATGGAAGACCACGATTAACATCATTTAGGAAAGATCAATCCATATGTGTACAGAGTAAACGCCAGAGGACTCTTAGTGCAGCTCAAATTCACAAGGAATTAAGTAGTATCAGTACAGCTCCAATCTGTGCCTCAGCAGCGCAACTCTGTCTTCGTGAACAACGTTTATAGTAGTGTATAGTGGCCATAAAGCCTATGTTAACCAAGTAAGGTGAAAAGAAACTGGAGCGCCAGCAATGGCTTAAGGTGTTATTCACGAACGAATCTGTGTTTGAGATATTTAGAAACCATGTCGAATCTTGGTACGTCAATTGCGTGGAGATCGTATGAAGGGTGTGTGACGCTAACGCTGAAGCATGGCGGAGGGTCGGTTATGGTGTGGTGATGTTTCACGGGTAATAAAGTCAGTGATCTAGCGACAAGTAATGGAACGTAAAGAAGGAAGGACATCACAAGATACTGATCAGCAATGTAGTTCCGTCTGGCAAGAAACTTACCGGTCGTGGTTTTGTTCTGTAAGAAGACGATGAGCCCAAACATGCTTCTAAATTGTGCAGAGAGTATGTAAATAGCAAAGAGGAATGCGGGAAACTGAAAAATATGATTTGGATAAGTCAGTCACCTGACTTAAAACCCACTGAACTCTTATGGGACGAACATGACAGACAGGTCAGAAAACTGATGCCTACATCTACGTCTGCATCTACAAGGACACTATGCAGTTCACTTTAGTGCCTGGCAGAGGGTTCAGCGAACCACCTTCACAATAATTCTCTGTCACTCCACTCTCGAACAGCGCGCCAGAAAGAAAGAAAGAACGGAACACCTATATCTTTCCGTGAGAGCTCGGATTTTCCTTATATATTATGATAATCGTTTCTCCCTATTTAGATCGGCGTCAACAAAGTATTTTTGCATTCAGAAGAGAAAGTTTGCGAACGAAATTTCCTGAGAAGATCCCGCCGCAGAGAAAAACGCATTTGTTGTAATGATGTCTACCCAAACACTGTATCATGTCCGTGACACTCTCTCCCTATTTCTCGATAACTCAAAACGTGCTGCTCTTCTTTGAACTTTCTCGGTGTACTCAGTTAATCCTATCTGGTAAGTATTCCACACTGCGCAGCAGCAATCCAAAAGAGGACGGACGACCGTAGTGTAGGCATTCTCTTTGGTAGATTTGTTGCGTCATCTAAGTGTTCTGTCACTAAATCGCAGTCCTTGGTTCGTCTTCTCCAAGATTCTCTATGTGTTCTCTCCAACTTAAGTTGTTCGTAATTTTAATTCCTAGGTATTTAATTCAATTTATGGTCTTTAGATTTGATTGATTTATCGTGTAACCGAAGTTTAACGGGATCCTTTAAGTGCTCATATGGATGACTGCGCACTTATCATTTTTAGGGTCAATCGCCAATTTCGTACCATACAGATGTCTTTTGTAATTCGTTTTGTAATTTGTTTTGATCTTCTGATGACTTTACTAGACGATGAACGACAGGATTATCTGCAAACAACTTAAGACGATTGCTCAGATTGTCTCCTAAATCGTTTATACAGATGAAGAACAGCAGAGGGCCGATAACACTACCTTGGGGAACGACAGAAATCGCTTCTGTTTCACTAGATGACTTTCAGTTAGTTACTACGAACTGTGATTTCTCTGACAGGAAAATACGCATAACTCAGACGATATTCCATAAGCACGCAAACTGATTACAAGCCGCATGTGGAGTACGGTGTCAAAAGCCGCCTGGAAATCTAGAATCACGGAGTCAATCTGAAATTCCTTGTCAATAGCATTCAGCACCTCATATGAGTAAAGAGGTAGTTGTGCTTCACAAATGTTTTCTAAATCCGTGTTGACTTTGTGTCAACAAACCGCTTTCTTCGAGATAATTCATAATGTTCGAACATAATATATGTCACAAAAGCCTGCTGCATATCGACTTAATGATATGGGTCTGTAATTTAGTGAATTACTCTTATTACTTTTCTTGAATATTGGTGTGACCTATGCAACTTTGCAGTCTTTGTGCACGGATCTTTCGTCGAGCGAGCGGTTGTATATGATTGTTAAGTATGGGTATATTGCATCATCATACTCTGAAAGGAATCTAACAGGTATACAGTCTGGACTGAAAGACTTGCATTTGTCATGTGATTTAAGTGTCTTCACTACTCTGAGGATATCTACTTCTAAGTTACTCACGTTGAATATTTATGGAATGATTTACAGACGTTTTGGACTGAAATAATTGAAAAAACAGATTTTATGTCGAGAATGTCAAGAGTTTGTGCAGTTGTTATGGGGGCAAAGGATGGATCCCTTGAAGACGCTAAAATATAAACCATGTTGTATTTTACTTAATGTCAGAGAGAGATAATCTGCATTTTATCGGTCTCTTTAGTTTGTACGATGTGGATTACCGGAAGTGTACATGAATTCTAATCATCAATGATTGGCATTAGCTGGATACAGCGGACTTGAAGAAACACGCGGAGACTCTTCCTCCCCGAATTGGGTCCACTGTGAAGGTTAGGGGCGGTATTAGAAGGATGTCTCCTGGGTCTATTTTTTTTCCACTGTGTTTATCTCTCCGAAACCTACTCTTTTATAGATATTTCATGAAACAACAAGAATCCTAAAATATCTAAAAGCACGTGACAGCGCGATTTAAACGGTGAAGACCACGTAAAAATAGTTGTTGGAAAACTAGTTGCCAGACTGAGCTTCGCCGGAGGAATAGTTAGAAAATTTACTTGTAATACACTGCCCGAAAGAGGTAGCTTACAAAAGCCTCATTCAACTTATTATTATGTATTGCTAGCCGGTTTCAGACCCTTATCATTTATTACTAATTGAGGAGACTGAGAAACTCTTAATATGATCAATACATTTCGTCATGGGTTCAAAATTGGTTCAAATAGCTCTGAGCACTATGGGTCTTAACATCTGACGTCATCAGTCTCCTAGACTTAGAACTACTTAAACCTAAGGACATCACACACATCGATGTCCGAGGCAGGATTCGAACCTGCGACCGTAGCAGTAGCGCGGTTCCGGAATGAAGCGCCTAGAACCGCTCGGTCACACCGGCCGGCGTCAAGGATTCGTTAGTATCCTTAAGTAAGAGAGTGTCTCTTCGACGCTTATAAAACTTCAGCAGCAGATGCTACAAGAGAGTCGCTGTTCGTCACAGAGACACAAAAAGTCCGAGAATGTACAGTCCAAGAAGAATCCGACGAGACATTATTTCCTCCGACACACATTTCGCAAACATTCACAACGCGATGGGGTTATTAAAGAAACATGAGACGTACTGACAGTTGTTCTTCCCTCACTCCAGTCGGTAATACAACAGAAAAGGGGAAGAGAGGTGTTAGTGGTATCTAAAGCACCCCCTACTGCTATGCATTAGAAGGTCAGGCCTATGGTGGTGGATGTGGTGCGTGGTGGAGGTGGTTTGCGGTGTTCATCTCCAGAGACTGGTTAGCTGTAGGGTGAATGGACATCACGCGCAAGAATACGTGTAAATATAAGAAATTCGTAAATGTAAGAAATTCGTTATTGTAATAGATACAGAGACCAGCCACTTCGTTAACGTACTTTTATTTAAGCTAATACGCGTCTCAGGCTTCCACGAATCTTCAATTAGCGTAATACATATTTGAGTCTTGAGTCAGTAGATAGTTACAACATCGGCAGAAAACTGGATGCTGTGGAAAATAACAATTTTGTTCAGTTACTACACTTCGAGATTTGTATGTTTGTAATATATCGCTGTTTAGGTCTACTTACTTTCTATTCTGCTCGTTGTTATTTCGATTTTTGCGTTTTTGGATGTGGGGTAAAAAGTTGTTTACTTCTATTTTATACAAAAACAACCCATTATCCTCCATGTTGCCGACTGACATCTTTGTTTACATCCGTAAAATAGAAACATTGTATTTTACATTCAGGTTCTGTTATGGCCAAAGTTATATTTTGCTTACAGGTTCAGAATGACATACGGGTTCAGGATGATACACTGAACCTGTAAGCAAAATATATCTTTGACCATAACAGAACCTGTAAGCAAAATATAATCCTTGTATTTTTCGGATAGAAGCAAACATGTCAGTCGGCAAAATTCGCGGATAGTGGGCTGTTTTTGTGGCAAAATAGAAGTGAAAGAAGTGTTCGGGCCACATCCATAAGCGCAAAAATCGTAATAACAACAGGCTCAGTAGAAAGTAAGTACACCTACACAGCAATATGTTGCAAATATAGGACTCGCGAAGAGTAGTACCTAAACAAAATTGTTATATTGTACAGGGCAGCTGAAGCAACCAATTTTCTGTCAGTGTTGTAACTATGTACAGACTGAAGACTCAAGTATACATCACGCCAGCTGAAGATGGGTGAAAGCCCGAAACGCGTATTAGCTTAAATAAAAATACATAACAAAGTGGCTGGTCGGTGTAAGTATTAAAATAATACACTCCTGGAAATTGAAATAAGAACACCGTGAATTCATTGTCCCAGGAAGGGGAAACTTTATTGACACATTCCTGGGGTCAGATACACCACATGATCACACTGACAGAACCACAGGCACATAGACACAGGCAACAGAGCATGCACAATGTCGGCACTAGTACAGTGTATATCCACCTTTCGCAGCAATGCAGGCTGCTATTCTCCCATGGAGACGATCGTAGAGATGCTGGATGTAGTCCTGTGGAACGGCTTGCCATGCCATTTCCACCTGGCGCCTCAGTTGGACCAGCGTTCGTGCTGGACGTGCAGACCGCGTGAGACGACGCTTCATCCAGTCGCAAACATGCTCAATGGGGGACAGATCCGGAGATCTTGCTGGCCAGGGTAGTTGACTTACACCTTCTAGAGCACGTTGGGTGGCACGGGATACATGCGGACGTGCATTGTCCTGTTGGAACAGCAAGTTCCCTTGCCGGTCTAGGAATGGTAGAACGATGGGTTCGATGACGGTTTGGATGTACCGTGCACTATTCAGTGTCCCCTCGACGATCACCAGTGGTGTACGGCCAGTGTAGGAGATCGCTCCCCACACCATGATGCCGGGTGTTGGCCCTGTGTGCCTCGGTCGTATGCAGTCCTGATTGTGGCGCTCACCTGCACGGCGCCAAACACGCATACGACCATCATTGGCACCAAGGCAGAAGCGACTCTCATCGCTGAAGACGACACGTCTCCATTCGTCCCTCCATTCACGCCTGTCGCGACACCACTGGAGGCGGGCTGCACGATGTTGGGGCGTGAGCGGAAGACGGCCTAACGGTGTGCGGGACCGTAGTCCAGCTTCATGGAGACGGTTGCGAATGGTCCTCGCCGATACCCCAGGAGCAACAGTGTCCCTAATTTGCTGGGAAGTGGCGGTGCGGTCCCCTACGGCACTGCGTAGGATCCTACGGTCTTGGCGTGCATCCGTGCGTCGCTGCGGTCCGGTCCCAGGTCGACGGGCACGTGCACCTTCCGCCGACCACTGGCGACAATATCGATGTACTGTGGAGACCTCACGCCCGACGTGTTGGGCAATTCGGCGGTACGTCCACCCGGCCTCCCGCATGCCCACTATACGCCCTCGCTCAAAGTCCGTCAACTGCACATACGGTTCACGTTCACGCTGTCGCGGCATGCTACCAGTGTTAAATACTGCGATGGAGCTCCGTATGCCACGGCAAACTGGCTGACACTGACGGCGGCGGTGCACAAATGCTGCGCAGCTAGCGCCATTCGACGGCCAACACCGCGGTTCCTGGTGTGTCCGCTGTGCCGTGCGTGTGATCATTGCTTGTACAGCCCTCTCGCAGTGTCCGGAGCAAGTTTGGTGGGTCTGACACACCGGTGTCAATGTGTTCTTTTTTCCATTTCCAGGAGTGTATAAACAACAGCCAAGGAACTTAACAGGAAACTGGATAAATTATTGTAAGAAATTCGATTTTAATTTAGAGAAGTTCAATCTCTGGAAATTTTATTTCACTTGTAAAAGAAAGAAAATTTTAACTGCAGAAAAGAGTGACTTATGCTACAATTCTTTGTACTTTAGCTACAGACACATACGATGATAACATACGTCACCGATTCCGATTCTAAATATCACAAGCGGTATTTGGTGTCTGAATCGTCTAGATTCTGCAGATGACCACCATATTACCGAAACCTGTTACGATTTTTATTATATTCTGTGAATGTACATGACATTCGAGTGCACATTATTCTCTATTAGACAGGAGTGAGAGAGGTTAACAACAAGGCTCTCGATTATGGAGATCGAGATTTCATTCATTTGGGAGTAACCACGTTCAGTGTTAGAGCAGGACGGCATCGCGTGTTTCCCTGACCTAGACAACAATGAACCAAAACGAAAAGCTCAGATCGCGCGTCAGCAGTTGAAGATCGACAACGAGCACGCAGCACTGTAGCCGTCAGTAACTCCGTCAGCAGTGGCGTAGCAGACACACCTTGCTCCAGGGTGACCAAAGGACGCCGGTATTGGCGTCAACCAGCTGGAGGCGTCCGTCCTTGAGGCAGAGGCGGCGCAGTGGCCTGTGTGGCTCGGGGAACGCGCGGAGAAAGTGCGGCGGCTGACCCACATGGCGGGCCGGGCCGGGCCTTCTTTCACTCGCTCACCCAGTGCTGCGCCGCCAGCCGTCGCTCACAGCCGCGAGTCGCCGGTACACGCCTTCGTTCCGTGGGCGTGAGCACGCGGGCTCGCCGCCACCACTGCACCCACTAGTTAGCGCTGCACCCACCATGGCCGTCGTCCGACGAGTGTGCGCGCTGCTTTTCTTGGCATCTGTGCTCTTCTGCTGTGAGTATCCCGCCTGTGTTTTAGCTTATCTAGCTCAAGCGTTGGAGCGTCGAAATGATAGTGTGCAGAGCCATCGTTGATTACTGAAAGGAACCCAGCCAATCAGTGTAGTGACGAGAGAACGACATCAGCTTAGTAGCGTGCCCTAGGCGCCGTTTCCGTAGGGGCCCATTTTTGCGTCAGGCGAAAAAAATAACGAAGTGCCAAAGAAGAAGGGAGGACGGAGAACGAAGTACAAGAGGAAGAAGTACGAGTGGAAGAAGAAGGATGGGAAGTAAGGAGGGAGTTGGAGAATATTAAAGTGGGAGGGGTCTGGAGACCTATGGAAGAAAATCAAGAGGAGATTCAGACTGATCTGTGTTGAGCAACAGTTTCATAAGGTAGGGCTGTTGATAAAATATATTGATGTATCGATACGTTTTCAACAAATTCATCGCCCGCATCTCGTGGTCGTGCGGTAGCGTTCTCGCTTCCCACGCCCGGGTTCCCGGGTTCGATTCCCGGCGGGGTCAGGGATTTTCTCTGCCTCGTGATGGCTGGGTGTTGTGTGCTGTCCTTAGGTTCGTTAGGTTTAAGTAGTTCTCAGTTCTAGGGGATTGATGACCGTAGCAGTTAAGTCCCATAGTGCTCAGAGCCATTTGAACCATTTGAACAAATTCATCGATACACATCACCGATATCTTTCCACCGACGTATTGATATCAAAATGGTAATATCGAGTGCCGATATTTTTATTTTTTCTCAATTATCGGTTAATATTTGAAGTTCTCCTTTTCAAACTGTAGTACGAGGGTAATCCCAAAAGTAAGGTCTATTTTTTTGTAAGAACATAGACCTGTTTATTTCTACAATGGTTTACTTCAGTTTACAGCTTGAACATTTAGCTATTTTTCGACATAATCACCATTTCTGTCGATGCATTTTTGTGGACGCTGTGGCAGTTTTTGTATGTCCATGTCATACCAGCTCGCCGCCATGCTGTTCAGAAAGTTATGAACCTCTTCTTTCACCTCGTCGTCGGAGCTGACTCGCTGGGACCACAATTAAGGCTGACAGGTACTGTGAGACTCTGAAAAAACTCAAACGGGCAATTCAGAACCGGAGAAGAGGAACGTTGAGCAAGTTCGTACACGTTCTCCATGACAACGCTCGCCCAAACATCGCTCGGCAAACCGTTGCTCTCCTCCAACAGTTTCAGTGGAACATAATCACCCACCCACTCTATAGTCCTGACTTGGCGCCCAGTGACTAGCACCTGTTCCCTAGGTTAAAAGAACATTTGGCCGGAAAGCGATTTAGCTCCGACGATAAGGTGAAAGAAGAGGTTCATAACTTTCTGAACAGCATGGCGGCGAGCTGGTATGACATGGGCACACAAAAACTGCCACAGCGTCTACAAAAATGCATCGACAGAAATGGTGATTATGTCGAAAAATAGCTAAATGTTCAAGCTGTAAACTGATGTAAACCATTGTAGAAATAAACAGGTCTATGTACTTACAAAAAATAGGACACCTTACTTTTGGGATTACGCTCGTAGAACATAACTTTACTTTCACTGTGTGAAGGAGTCTTTCCAGTTTTTGAACTTTCATCACGTCCAGTGTTCTCCTTTGACTGTGTGAAGCAAGTATATGTAGCACAAAAGAAGAAGTCCGACTGCTCGATTGCACTGGTGGGTGTGGCGAGAGGGGGGTGTGCGGGGGTGGCGGAGTGAATGGAATACAAGATTTCCAATGCGAAAAATTTCTTCACGTCGGCATCCTTCAAAAACAGTTGCTGAAAACAATGAACTAAAATCTAAATGATAAGATTGGTCTTTACCGTGGGCGGAAGCGTATGAGGGGAAATGCTGACGTAATCGGTGCTCGGAGCTATCAATAGAACCTGCAGCGTTTAGCTTCACCACGAAATTATGACACGTTAACTGCTAGGTTGCTAGCGTTGGTAGAAATGAAGAATGAGGGAAGTCCATATGAAGTGTTCCAGACAAATCCGATGTGTGGCGAATCCGAACGACGGATCCATTGGACACATTTTATTGTGCCACTTACAGGCACTTACCATTGTAAGCGTAGTGGTTATCGCCAAGCATGAACGTGCGTCGTTTTCCTTTCAATTCTTGCTTTAAGGTGAACAGGCAGGCTGCTACGTTGTTGATGCACAGAATATCTAATAATAAATCAATAGTTAAATATATAGCTCCAAAGCCGGCAGTATACTGTACTTACAATGTGCAGCCGATATTTTTATACGCATCTACGTCGATATTTTTAGTCTACAGATATACTTTTCTTCGATATATCGAGAGACGGTAACAACATTCTTTTAAATATCGATATAGACGATTTCCAATATATTAAAAATTACAAGAGTTTTACCATAAGGTCTATCACTACCTAGTGCGGAGACGGTTGTGTGTTGTCTTCAGCTACTAGATGGAGCCACTATCGTTATGCCAAGATGACCAATTCCTCGATTCACCGCCAGTTGGGCCAATTGAAAGAAGGTAATGTTGACTTCGGTGCTTGTGTTGACATGCGACTCATTGCTCTACAGTACTAGCATCAAGCACATCAGTACGTAGCATCAATAGGTTAGTGTTCATCACGAACGTGGTTTTGCAGTCAGTACAATGTTTACAAATACGGAGTTGGCAGATGCCCATTTGATGTATGGATTAGCACGGGGCAATAGCCGTATCGCGGTACGTCTGTATCGAGACAGATTTCCAGAACGAAGGTGTCCCGACGGGAAGACGTTCGAAGCAATTGATCGGCGTCTTAGGGAGCACGGAACATTCCAGCCTATGACTCGCGACTGGGGAAGACCTAGAACGACGAGAACACCTACAATGGACGAGGCAATTCTTCGTGCAGTTGACGATAACCCTAATGTCAGCGTCAGAGAAGTTGCTGCTGTACAAGGTAACGTTGACCACGTAACTGTATGGAGAGTGCTACGGGAGAACCAGTTGGTTCCGTACCATGTACAGCGTGAGCAGGCACTATCAGCAGCTGATAGGCCTCCATGGGTACACTTCTGCGAATGGTTCATCCAACAATGTATCAATCCTTATTTCAGTGCAAATGTTATCTTTACGGATGAGGCTTCATTCATTCCAACGTGATAAAATTGTAAATTTTCACAATCAACATGTGTGGGCTGACGAGAATCCGCACGCAATTGTGCAATCACGTCATCAACACAGATTTTCTGTGAACGTTTGGGCAGGCATTGTTGGTGATGTCTTGATTGGGCCCCATGTTCTTCCACCTACGCTCAATGGAGCACGTTATCATGATTTCATACGGGATACTCTGCCTGTGCTGCTAGAACATGTGCCTTTACAAGTACGACACAACATGTGGTTCATGCACGATGGAGCTCCTGCACATTTCAGTCGAAGTGTTCATACGCTTCTCAACAACAGATTCGGTGACCGATGGATTGGTAGAGGCGGACCAATTCCATGGCCTCCACGCTCTCCTGACCTCATCCCTCTTGACTTTCATTTATGGCATTTGAAAGCTCTTGTCTACGCAACCCCGGTACCAAATGTAGAGACTTTTCGTGCTCGTATTGTGGACGGCTGTGATACAATACACCATTCTCCAGGGCTGCATCAGCGCATCAGGGATTCCATGCGACGGAGGGTGGATGCATGTATCCTCGCTAACGGAGGACATTTTGAACATCTCCTGTAACGAAGTGTTTGAAGTCACGCTGGTACGTTCTGTTGCTGTGTGTTTCCATTCCATGATTAATGTGATTTGAAGAGAAGTAATAAAATGAGCTCTAACATGGAAAGTAAGCGTTTCCGGACACATGTCCACATAACATATTTTCTTTCTTTGTGTGTGAGGAATGTTTCCTGAAAGTTTGGCCGTACCTTTTTGTAACACCCTGTATAGATGGCGATTGTTTTCGGCTACAGCCATTTCCACTTCGCAGTCGAAAGCTGCCAGGTGTCATGGATTCCTTTCAGTTGTCTGTACTGTAGATGTGTGTATTGAAGAATATATGTTGAAACTTCATGAATGATGCAGCATTTTTTCACGAATCTTGGTGTTTATGACGTCATACCTTTTGAACTATGTGTCGTACAATGACATATGTATAAGTAGATTCAGTGGCTTATACCTGTCTGCAAAATATGTTACGAATAGAGTTATCAGCAAAGAAGTAATAAATTTCAGCGTCATGCATAATGTGGCTGTTTTTCACGCTTCTTAGTGTTTGTGACGTCATATCTCCTGTACTATGAGAGATAGGTGGTTCTTACCCCAACTGATTGTTGCCAAGCGGCAGAGTTTGGTTGAAATCGGTGCAGTGGTTTGGGGGGGAGACGTGGAATTTTATTCCCTTGATTGTCATTTCATTTCCCTACACCCATACGGGCGGTCCGTGAGCTGTCAGCGTACACAAGACGCCGCTCTTCAGCCATACGAGGGTAAAAACTTTAAAACATATTTTAAAACGGGACATAGCGGTTGACAAAATGAATTTATGACGTATCTACATCTATGTGATTACTCTGCTATTCACAATAAAGTGGCTGGGAAAGGGTTCAATGAACCACCTTCAAGCTGTCTTTCTACCGTTCCACTCTCGAACGGCACGCGGGAAAAGCGAGCACTTAAATTTTCTGTGCGAGCCCTGATTTCTCTTATTTTATCGTGATGATCATTTCTCCCTATGTAGGTGGGTGCCAACAGAATGTTTTCGCAATCGGAGGAGAAAACTGGTGATTGAAATTCCATGAGAAGATCCCGTCGCAACGAAAAACGCCTTTGTTTTAATGATTACCACTCCAATTCACGTATCATGTCTGTGACACTATCTCCCCTATTTCGCGATAATACATAACGAGCTGCCCTTCTTTGTACTTTTTCGATGTCATCCGTCAGTCCCACCTGATGCGGATCCCACACCTCACAGCAGTACTCCAGAATAGGGCGGACAAGCGTGGTGTAAGCGGTCTCTTTAGTAGACCTGTTGCACCTTCTAAGTGTTCTGCCAATGAATCGCAGTCTTTGGTTTGCTCTACCCACAATATTATCTATGTGTTCGTTCCAATTTAGGTTATTTGTAATTGTAATTCCTAAGTATTTAGTTGAATTTATAGCCTTCAGATTTGTGTGACTTATCGCGTAATCGAAATTTAGCTGATTTCTTTTAGTACTCGTATGAATAACTTCACACTTTTCCTTATTCATGGTCAATTGCCACTTTTCGCACCATACAGATATCTTATCTGAATCATTTTGCAAGTCGTTTTGATCATCTGATGACTTTACAAGACGGTAAATGATGGCATCATCTGCAAACAATCTAAGACGGCTACCAGATTGTCTCCTATGTCGTTAATATAGATCAGGAACAATAGAGGGCCTATAACACTTCCTGGGGGAACGCCGGGTACTACTTCTGTTTTACTCAATGAATAGGAAGACACAGAGTGAGGTGTACAATGTAAAATATAAAAGGTGGATTTATTGTTTAATTAAAAGATTGAGACAGATGAAATGGAAAATGAATGTTGCACAAAAGATAAATGATAGAAGGACAGTAGCATAAGCTAAAACAAGTAGAAAAGGCCACTGTGTTGACTCATTAAAGTAGGTACATAGATGAGTGATGTGATGAGTTGACCTAGACTGTCCGAAAGAGGGGTATCATTGGACTGTAGCAATTGGGGTAGTACGTAAGAGGGTGTTTGTGTGGGGGGATGTTTGGAGCTGGAATTCGAGAGAGTGAAGAGGGATACCGCTCCGGACCAAGGCTTAGGACGTGAGTGGAGAGGAAGGGAGCCCTGCCCGGAGGAGGTGGGGTGGGTTCTTGTAGTTCTGGTAGCATGGGTATGTATCAGGGCGGATTTCAAGGCCGGTTAAGAGAAGATGATTAAATAAAATATAGTTGGGAGATTATATGGAGGGTGTGGAGGTTTATGTCGGGGGACTGTGGTCGTAAAGGCGTGGCGGAATACCAAGAGTAGTGAACAAGGGGGAAACTAGGGGATGTGTAGTGTCGATTTTACGGGTAACGCAGGATATTCAGAGGTGTTCAAGATGGAAAAGGACGGAGGATAATTTCATGAGTTCCTAGAGGATGCATGTGGGAGGAGGATAAGCTGATCGAAAGGCTAGAAGAAGTGCATGGCGCTCGAGGATCTGTAGGGCGTGATAAAAGGAGGGAGGAGCCGCGTTTGTGGAGATTTGCATAATCGTTAGCAACGTATGTGCAGTGGCGGTAGCACAGTGTCCAAACATGGTTTGGAAACCTAGTGCTGTCATGTAAGCTTTCTGACTATGGCGAGCAAATCATTTTCGGAGAACATCGGGACACAACCGGCAGTACTCAAATGTACCCTGATTTTTTGATTTTTTAATTGCTAATACTAACGTTTTCCTAATGCATTTTGATAACCCCATGGCAGCCTATTTACTATTAGGATAAACACAAATTTACTCTGATTTATTTCTACAATACCTGTTTAATTAATGATATTTGATATATATAATAAAAATAAATTTATTAAGATTTTTCAAAAATTGTTTGGTAAGTGGCGCTCAAAATAAACTATTGTCTCAGTGTACTATCAAGACTGATACTGTGATTACCATGAGACTATGCAGGTTAGAGAAATGAGTTATAATGTATTAATTTATATTTTATATTCAAGCGGTACATTTCCGGACATGGGTTCCTTAACAAAACTTTATATAGTACCCTCTACAATTCCTAGAGGTCAGTGATAGGAATTGTGAAACATCCTGTATATTTAAGCCACTATAGGTCAATTTAGTCTATACAGTCATTTTCAAGTGGGCAAGTCAATCATCATACGAGGCGTGGCGATAAAATAACGGGACTATTGCTGCAAAACTTTTTTTTTTTTCAAATTGCTTCAAATGGCTCTGAGCACTATGGGACTTAACATCTGAGGTCATCAGTCCCCTAGAACGTAGAACTACATAATCCTAACTAACCTAAGGGCATCACACTCATCCATGCCCGAAGCAGGATTCGAACCTGCTACCGTAGCGGTCGTGCGGTTCCAGACTGTAGCGTCTAGAACCACTCCGCCACTCCGGCCGGCGAACCAGGCCAGGATTGGGAGGAAGATTAGGGTTTAATATACCGTCGACACCTAGGTCATTAAAGGCGGAACAGAAGTTCGGAATCTTTCAAGGATGGGGAAGGAATCGGCCGTCCACTTTCAAAGGAACCATCCTGGCATTTGCTTGGATTGATTTAGGGAATGGCAGAAAACAAAAATGTAGATGGCCGGATGCGGATTCAAACCGTCATCCTCCCGAATGGTGAAGATTACTTATCACGAGAAGATGTTGAAGATGACTCTTTCCCGCGACGCCCTTCAACACCAAAAACGGGCGAAGAAATCGAAAAATTGGATAATCTGATTAGAGCTGATCGTCGGTTGAGTATTCGATCGATTGCTGAAACGTTAGGAATTGACAAAGAATCGTAACGCAAATTTTTACACAACCAGTGTAACAAGAGAAAAGTTTATGCGAAACTGCTGCCGAAAACTCTCACGATTGAAGAAAAAGAAGCTAGTGAATATGTTTGTACTTAAAACTGAATACCGTTAAAAATGATCCTAATATCTTGGAAGCGGTGATAACATGTGACGGATCTTGGTTTTTCAATTATGATACAGAAACTAAGCACCGATCCATGCAATGGAAGGACCCAACTCCAGCGCGAAAAACGTCGAATGAGCAAATCAAGATTCAAAGCTATGACGGTGATTTTTTTTAAATATTCATAGACCTTTTTATTTTCTCTGGGTTTCTGAAGGTTAAACTATTAATTAACATTACCATCTGGAGGTTGAGAAAAAACAAGAAAAAACGATCCGAAGTGTAGAAGAACAAGGCATGGGTTCTGCATCAAGACAACGCATCGGACCATACTGCACTGTCTGTTAAGAGTGTCCAAGCGAAGTACAGTATCCCACTGCTAGACCACTTACCTTCATCTGTGACTTTTATCTATTCCCAAAGTCAAATTTGCATTCAAAGGAATAAGTTTTCTGTCCGTTGAAGCAGTGAAAGAAAAAGCGGCACATCCCATTTAGGAGCTCACAGAGGAAGAGTTCCAGCAACGTAACGTCAATGGAAAATTCGCATGGAGAGTTGTAGGGATAGAGGAGCGAGGTATATTGAGGATGGCAGTCACTAAACATATATATTTTTGAAAAAAGTGGACCGGCCGGTGTGGCCTAGCGGTTCTAGGCGCTTCAGTCCGGAACCTAGCGGTTCTAGGCGCTTCAGTCCGGAACCGCGCTGCTGTTACGGTCACAGGTTCGAATCGTGCCTCGGGCATGGATGTGTGTGCTGTCCTTAGGTTAGTTAGGTTTAGGTAGTTCTACGTTCTAGGGGACTGATGACCTCAGATGTTAAGTCCCATAGTCCTCAGAGCCATTTGAAGCAATTTGAAAAAAAAAATGTTTTGCAACAATAGTCCTGTTATTTTATCTCCACGCCTCGTATGATGATTAACTTGCCCACTTGAAAATGATTGTATAGACGAAATTGACCTATAGTGGCTTAAATATGCAGGATGTTTCTGATGTCTATTACTGACCTCTAGGAATTGTAGAGGGTACTAGATAAAGTTTTGTTAAGGAACCCATGTCCGGAAATGTACCGCTTGAATTCAAAATAAGTCTGAAAATCGGGTTGTAGTCTAATCTTCAGCTTCACGGTACACACGCATACTGACAATAAGAAGAGATCGCTGTAGCCATTCCCTGTTGTAATTATGATATCACGTACAACTATCGTCCAATCACAACAACGTTTGCTAGAAACCGTTAAATCCGTAACTACACTACTGGCCATTAAAGTTGCTACACCACGAAGATGACGTGCTACAGACGCGAAATTTAACCGACAGGAAGAAGATGCTGTAATATGCAAATGATTGGTTTTTCAGAGCATTCACACAAGATTGGCGCCGGTGGCGACACCTACAACGTGCTGACATGAGGAAAGTTTCCAACCGATTTATCATACAGAAACAGCAGTTGACCGGCGTTGCCTGGTAAAACGTTGTAGAGATTCCTCGTGTAAGGAGGAGTGATGCGTACCATCACGTTTCCGACTTTGATAAAGGTCGGATTGCAGCCTATCGCGTTTGCGGTCTATCGTATCGTGACATTGCTGCTCGCGTTGGTCGAGATCCAATGACTGTTAGCAGAATATAGAATCGGTGGGTTCAGGAGGGTAATACGGAACGCCGTGCTGGATCCCAACGGTCTCGTATCACTAGCAGTCGAGATGACACGCATCATATCCGCATGGCTGTAACGGATCGTGCAGCCACGTCTCGATCCCTGAGTCAACAGATGGGGACGTTTGCAAGACAACAACCATCTGCACGAGCAGTTCGACGACGTCTGCAGCAGCATGGACTATCAGCTTGGAGACCACGGCTGCGGTTACCCTTGACTCTGCATCACAGACAGGAGCGCTTGCGATAGTGTACTCAACGACGAACCTGGATGCACGAATGGCAAAACGACATTTTTCCGGATGAATCCAGGTTCTGTTTACAGCATCATGATGGTCTCATCCGTGTTTGGCGACATCGCAGTGAACGCACATTGGAAGCGTGTATTCGTCATCGCCATACTGGCGTATCACCCGGCGTGATGTTATGGGGTGCCATTGGTTACACGTCTCGGTCACCTCTTGTTCGCACTGACGGCACTTTGAACAGTGGACGTTACATTTCAGATGTCTTACGACCCGGGGCTCTACCCTTCATTCGATCCCTGCGAAACCTTACATTTCAGCAGGATAATGCACGACCGCAAGTTGCAGGTCCTGTACGGGCCTTTCTGGATACAGAAAATGTTCGACTGCTTCCCTGGCCAGCACATTCTCGAGATCTCTCACCAATTGAAAACGTCTGGTCAATGTTGGCCGAGCAACTGGCTCTTCACAATACGCCAGTCACTACTCTTGATGAACTGTGGTATCGTGTTGAAGCTGCATGGGCAGCTGTACCTGTACACGCCATCTAAGCTCTGTTTGACTCAATACCCAGGCGTATCAAGGCCGTTATTACGGTCAGAGGTGGTTGTTCTGGGTACTGATTTGTCAGGTTGTATGCACCCAAATTGCGTGAAAATGTAATCACATGTCAGTTCTAGTATAATATATTTGTCCAATGAATACCCGTTTATCATCTGCATTTCTTCTTGGTGTAGCAATTTTAATGGGCAGTAGTGTAGAATCTCTGTGTTATCCGCGGACGACCCGCACTCTCGAATATGAAGAAGGCGTCCTTCGTCACCTAGAAGACAAGAAGACAACCTGACGGCAGTACTCGAAACACTGCCCTTGCCATAGGCCCCTGCAGAGCACACTGGCCAGAGCGCATTTTCCCCGCTAAGTTCAAACCGTAAGGCTTGAGAGTTGAAAGTGATCCGGTCTTCAAGCTTATATAGCGTCCAAAGAATACATTTCCGGACATGGGTTCTTAGTTTAAACTTTATCTTCTAAATCACCTCTACAACCCTTAGAAGCCTGTAATACGAAATGTGAAACATCCTGTACGATGTTATAGGAAAATGAACAGAATCGTCGAAAACAATGTCGTCTTTCCAGAAATGGTCACAAAATTGGTTTATAAGTTACCCTTTCTTTCACTGTGACCATAGAACAAACTGAAAACTACGGCATCTATGTTACTAACGCAGAGAACACGGTAAGTCCCGTAACCCAGTTTCCCATAAACTTCGTTCAGTAGATGAGAGCTAAAAATAAGTGAACACTTGTTTCGGCTTATCTGTAGATATTCCATCATTTCTGAGAAAACGTCGATCAAAATTTTTGACGTACTTGATGTGCCTTTTAGGGAATAGACAGTCTCGTCGAAGCGGTGGCAGAATTCGGCGCCTCGTGTTCGAAACCCCATTGTTACTTTAATTTTTATTTTTCATTTATTTAGCCAAGTCCTTAGAAGACTACTGCTCGAATGTTTCCCAATGTATTTTGAAATAACGTTATCTTTAATCGTCTACTAATTGTATGTCTGGTGAATGAATTTAAAATAAATAAATAAATTGAAGTTGTTTTCAGTGAGATTCCTGCAGTGTATCTTGATTCATAATCAACTGCAAGCCCAGGTTTCAGAAAAATGATTCCTTGTGCCTCGTTCGCTGCGAAATTGATGCTGATGTGTGATATCTTTAGCAGTGTTAACGACGTTTCTTCCCCGAGTGAGACTGTTGCAAAGAAATGTCGCTATGGCAAACCTGCCTTGACGTCAGGTGTTACTTTCAAGCGAGCGAGTTTTCGTTGTTTTTATGGCGCTGTACTCGTTTTCGGCAGGAACACAGTTCAAATCCCTGTCCTACCACAGCGAATTTCAGTTTTCCCACCCAACATTGTCCAACTGAGCTAGTGCTCCATCTCCTATAATGTCGATACTGATACCACATTAAACTCTTACATTTATTTCCTTCTATCTTCAAGATTTTGTAATTTCATGTAAGTATTTTTGTTCCAACTACATCTGTTCAGAGCACACATGCCTGTGGTTTACTGAGAGAACCTGTTCATAGTCCGGCTGTTGAGGTATGTAGAGCAGCCGTGACAGTTGGTGCCTTCGTCGACCTTTTCCTGGCAATGGCTGTCTCACCTCGAGAACAGCAGCTTTCTCCGGCTGCCCGTCCACTCCCTATTTTCGTAAGGTTTACGACCCAGCTCTTTGATCTTATGCTGGCGACACTTGCATCCGTCCTCTCAAATAGTTTCCATCTCTCTCTCTCTCTCTCTCTCTCTCTCTGTCTCTCTCTCACTCTCTGTCCCTCCGTCCTGCTTACACACTGTTCTCATTCTGTAGTTTGAAACTTTCTACGATAAACAACTAAGGTAGTCATCAACAGAGCATGTATATTTCCAGAAGTAGAAGATAATTGACTTACAGTTACAAGGCTGAGCATTCCAACCAAACTCTCATCGGTATCCATTATCCAGGGATTAGTAATCTTTAAAAATTGTGGGAGAGACTTCACTATCGAAAGGCGTTGCACGTGAATGTCATGTGCTAGTGTTCGAATTCTTACTTGGTAGTCATTCTTAACTTGTCACATGCTGTCAACACAGCGTATAACCCCACCAAGGATAAACAGAATTCCTCTCAAGACCAGCGAGAATGATATAGTTAGAGAAATGACCAGCAAAGACCCACTATTTTTAAAAAATGGCTCTGAGCACTATGGGACTTAACATCTGAGGTCATCAGTCGCCTAGACTTAGAACTACTTAAACCTAACTAACCTAAGGATATCACACACATCCATGCCCGAGGCAGGATTCGAACCTGCGACTGTAGCAGTCGCGCGGTTCCAGACTGACGCGCCTAGAACCGCTCGGCCACACCGGCCGGCCCCAATATTTTTAAAGAAGATATCAGATAGAGAGAGAGACAGACAGACCAGTTAGTACCAGTGTTATGCCACGCTACTTAGTCGATCGGTAGAAAAGGATCGCTCACAGGAAACTGGGTTATTACGTCGAAAAGTCCCGCGGCCTCACGAAGTACACTATGTGATCAAAAGTATCCGGACACCTGGCTGAAAATGACTTACAAGTTCGTGCCACCCTCCATCGGTATTGCTGGAATTCAATATGGTGTTGCCCCACCCTTAGCCTTGATGACAGCTTCCACTCTCTCAGGCATACATTCAATCAGGTGCTGGAAGATTTCTAGTGGAATGGCAGCCCATTCTCCACGGAGTGCTGGAGTGAGGAGAGGTATCGATGTCTGTCGGTGAGGCCTGCACGAAGTCGGCGTTCCAAAACATCCCGAAGGCCTTCTATAGGCTACAGACCAGGACTCTTTGCAGGCCAGTCCGTTACAGAGATGTTACTGTAGTGTAATCACTCCGCCACAGGCCGTGCATTATGAACAGGTGCTCGATTGTATTGACAGATGCAGTCGCCATCAATCAATTGCTCTTCAACAGTGGGAAGCAAGAAAGTGCTTAAAACATCAGTCTACGCCTGTACTGTGCCACGCAAAACATCAAGGAGTGCAAGCCCTCTCCATGAAAAACACTACCACACTATAATACCAACGCCTTCGAATTTTACTGTTGGCACTACAATGTGTGGAACTCTCACGTACGGACGTATGACACAAGTGACACCCAATCACCTGATCGCGTTCGAAGTCCGTGTAGTCCACGGAGAGCCCCATTCTGCTCTCTCACGATGTCTAATGAATACTGAGGTCTCTGATATGGACTACCTGACAGTAGGTGACTGCACAATGCACCTAATATGAAAAACGTTCGTTTTTGGGGGTGTCCGAATACTTTTGATCACATAGTGTACAATCGGGAGAAAAGTTGAAGCATAATACTGATAATCACCGCTCTGCTCAGACGGGGGCATGAGTGGAAAAAACTGTAACGTTATTTTAATGTCTTCATTTTTCAACAGTTGCCTTAATGATATCAGCATTAGCCCTGCACCGTTAATCTGCCTGGTTCAAATACACTCACGGGAATTTGGCCTGGAATCTCATTGAATGGAGTAGAATTGTCTTCAGTGATGAGTCCCGCTTCGAAATGAGCCCCGAAGACCAACGAAGAGGTGTCTGGAGACGCCCTGGACAGCTATGGAGTACCAGCCTGACTCTCGCTCGTCACACGGCCCGGCAGCCGGCGGTGATGATCTGGGGAGCCATTTCTTTTCGTAGCAGGACCTCTTTGGTGGCATCCGCAGAACCCTTACAGCACACCGTTATGTCGACGACATTCTATGCCCCGTTTTGTTGGCCTTCATGGCAAGGCACCCTGGGCTTACATTTCAGCAAGATAGTGCCCGCCCGCACTTGGTGACAATTTCTACTGCCTGTCTTCGTGCTTGCCAAACCATACATTGGCCAGGAAGGGCGCCCCAATTGAGAACGTCTGGAGCATTGGGGGTACGGCTCTCCAACTAGCTCGGGAGTTTGACAATCTACATCTACATCTACATGGTTACTCTGCAATCCAAACTTAAGCGCCTGGCAGAGGGTTCATCGAACCATTTTCATACTAATTGTCTACCACTCCACTCTCGAGTGGCGCGTGGGAAAAAGGAACACCTAAATCTTTCCGTTCGAGCTCTGATTTCCCTTATTTTATTATGATGATCATTTCTCCCTACGTAGGTGGGTGTCAACGAAATATTTTCGCATTCGGAAGAGAAAGTTGCTGATTGAAATTTCGTAAATAGATCTCTTCAGTGACTGCCACCCCAACTCGCGTATCATATCAAAGACACTCTCACCCCCTATTGTGCGATAACACGAAACGAGCTGCTCTTCTTTGCACTTTTTCGATGTCCAAATGGTTCAAATGGCAGTGAGCACTATGGGACTTAACATCTGAGGTCATCAGTCCTCTAGAACTTAGAACTACTTAAACCTAACCAACCTAAGGACAGCACACACACACCCATGCTCTTTCGATGTCCTCCGTCAATTCTACCTGGTAAGGATCCCATACCGCGCAGCAATATTCCAGCAGAGGACGGACAAGTGTAATGTAGGCTGTCTCTTTAGTGGATTTGTCGCATCTTCTAAGTGTTCTTCCAACAAAGCGCAGTCTTTGTTTCGCCTTCCCCACAATATTATCTATGTAGTCTTTCCAATTTAAGTTGCTCGTAATTGTAATTACTAGGTATTTAGTCGAATTGACAGCCCTTAGATTTGTGCGATTTATCGTATACCCAAAATTTATACGATTTCTTTTAGTACCCATGTGAATGACCTCGTATTTTTCTTTGTTTTGTGCCAATTGCCACTTTTCGCATCATACAGAAATTCTCTCTAGATCATTTTGTAATGGGAATTGATCGTCTGATGATTTTACTAGACTGTACATTACAGCGTCATCTGCAAACAATCTAAGGGGCTGCTCAGATTATCACCTAGCTAGATCATTTATGTAAATCAGGAACAACAGAGGGCCTATGACACTACCTTGCGGAACGCCAGATATCGCTTCTGTTCCACTCTATGATTTACCGTCTATCACTACGAACTGTGACCTCTCTGAGAGGAAATCACGAATCTAGTCGCACAACTGAGACGATACTCCATATGCACGCAATTTGATTAACAGTCGCTTGTGAGGAACGGTATCAAAAGGCTTCTGGAAATCTAACGTGCCAGCTAGACAGAGTTTGGCACGATATCCCTCAGGGGGGCATCTAACAACTCTATCGATGAATGCAAACTCGAATAATTGCTTACATAAAGTCCAGAAGTGGATCAACGCGTTACTGACTTGCTCAATTTGTGAATCTCTTTGCGTGAATAAACCATTCAATTTTTTAGAAGTTATAATCATTTGTTTGTCGGTATATGTACCTCACATCTATCGACTTCCATTCCATCGTGGTGCGTCTCTTTTTTTTCTTGTCTTGTGGTGCAAGCAGTTTGGATCGGAGTTGGTTCTATGATTTCTTGGGGTGTGTTTCGTATAGTGACTTGGGCCCACTCATTCATGTTGCCGTGAACCAGGTTGTGAACTTTCTCGGTGACCAAGAGGTCACCTCTCCTCTACGTCTTCATGATAGAAATGCTGTGGAGACTCTTATCTTCTAAGATTACGACAGCAGTGTTCACATGGCTGCCGGAATACGTTCCTGGTTTGATGAACGCTGAGATACCCTATTGCACTGTCCAGCTTAACCACCCAACCTGTAGTAATCAGCATTCCCGCAATTTGCTAGCTCTATGCGCTGGAGTCTGTGTTACACTTTATTAACATCATGCCTCTTAGAGGTTAACTAATTTTTTTCCCGGTATGTTTCTTATTCGGCTGATAGTGCGTATTTGACATATCTGTCGTCCCTGTTAACATCACAAAAAATAAGAGTACTCGTTTCTTTAAGCTAGTGACTATTATTTCCCCCAAGATCAATCGAGGATATTAACAATCGTCAAGAATCGAACTGTGTTCTCGTGTCTTTAAATTCATATTTTTAATCAAACATTATTATTTTTGAATTTGGAAACTTTTTCAGCTGGATCAGATTTCATATTATGTTGGAAATTCCACTAAAATTTACCAAATGCTTCATTTGAGAAGAAAAAGTACTGTGAAAAGGTCGTTCAAGAAACTAAAACATGTTTACTGTGCTGAATGTCAGAAGGATTAGCATACATTAGCACCGAGAACTTGAAATAACAAAATGATTGAAATTTCTCATAATTAATGATTGAGAGGCGTCATCTGTATTTCCTCTGAACAAACTTTTAATAGTCAAGGTCGCATTCAATACTATTTATCCGTGATGACCGGTTTCAGTAGTTAAGACAGTCATCTTCTGATTTTTAAGAATCATGCCCTTATACGTCCTGTTCCACTGTATCTGTATTACATGAGTCATGTGGATAGTATGTAGCGCATTCCACACAGGTCTGTTAAAAATGCAAACAAATTATCACACATAGAAACAATATGGTAACACGAAGTGCTTTTTAACTGTGACATTGAATGAATTGTGTTGGCAGCCGAGTTCATTCGTGGAAAAGAGGTCTGCGGAGAAATGGAAGAGTCTTTAGCGACGGTTGACAGGCTCTCCAACTCATCCCAGACAGGTACTGTAAGATTCAACTCCGGAGATCTCCCTGATAGATCAATGGTACAGATAACTCCACACTGACAAGTTTTTCTGCCACAGTAACTCGTCCACGAAGCCGAAGCCTGGACTGGATGTCCAACAGAGAGGTGACACATACGTTTACAGTACCTCATTTCTCTATCTCTGAGCGTTAACAGTATTTCTTTGACAAGCTCTATAATCCTGTTCTACATACACCTTTCCAGATAACGACCCAACCTTCACCAAATTGATGCTTCCCTTGAAGTACTTTTTATTGTACCGGCTACCACATTTCGTCCAGGTGGACATGACACGAGAATTATACTGGAAACCCAGGCTAGTTCAATCGCGATGTTGCCCACTCACGTTGAAACCCCCCCTGTAATCCGGAATTGAGACACAGACTGTCAAAGTCAGACAAACGGAGGAATTGCTCTGAACCTTCGCTATACTTTTGTGGGAGACACGCAATTCCTATGGCAACTGAAAACTACGTAAACAATTCCCTTGCTGGCATTGTCGGTTTTCTAGTGCGGCTTAGGACCATAAAGGCTATATAGTTTGTTTTACCCGGCATCGGGTCCGAGGCGTCGGTTCCAATTTTCTGTTGTGTCAGCTAATGGTCCGACTAAGTAATGGGGTCCCAGTATCAGATGGTTGGACGGCCGGATCTCTCGAATTAGCCGATCGACCAAACTCCTGTCACTTCTGTCTGTCGATCAGCATATTTGCAATCTCTGCAACTCAGAAAAGTGACAAAGAGAGACGGGAAGCAGGGTAACACTACTGCCTGCACATAGTATAGACATCATAACTGGTTGTTATACTTGGATACTGCTCAGCTGTTTAGATCAGTAACTAAAGGATTGATAGGGGAAACAGAATATCCGAAGAAGAACAGCACGTTTCCTAGAAGTTCCAACCAATGTACTGTCTCATGCTGAATAAACACTCTAAGGCCAAAACGAAGAAAAAAGGAATTATCCGAATGAGACCGAAATCGGAAAATGTGGTGTACGTGTACAGACAAACAAATGATTACAATTTTAGAAAAAAATTGATGATTTATTCAAAAGAAAGAGCTTCACAAATTTAGCATGTCAGTAACACACTGGTCCACCACTGACCCCAATAAACTATAGCTAAACTCCTCCCGAGCAGGCCATGAAGGTTCAACGATACCGACCGGCCGCCGTGTCATCCTCAGCGCACAGGCATCACTGGATGCGGATATGGAGGGGCATGTGGTCAGCACACTGCACTCCCGGCCGTATGTCAGTTTACGAGACCGGAGCCGCTACTTCTCAACAAGTAGTTCCTCAGTTTGTCTCACAAGGACTGAGTGCACCCCGCTTGCCAACAGCGCTCGGCAGACCGGATGGTCGCCCATCCAAGTGCTAGCCCAGCCCGACAGCGCTTAACTTCGGTGATCTGGCGGGAACCGGCGTTACTACTGCGGCAAGGTCGTTGGCCCTCTGACACCTATGCAATCAGTTATTCGGCTTGGCATCGCAGTTATTCGGCTTGGCATCGCAGTTATTCGGCTTGGCATCGATTGATAGAGTTGTTGGATGTCCTCCTGAGGGATAGCATGCCACGTTTTGCCCAACTGGCTCGTTAGATCTTCAAAATCCTGAGATGGCTGGAGGGCCCTGCCCATAATGCTCCAAACTTTCTCATTTGGGGTGAGATACGGCGATCTTGTTGGCTAAGGTAGGATTTGGAAAGCACGAAGACAAACTCTCTCCGTGTGCGGGTCGGCATTACCTTGCTGAAATTTAAGCCCAGGATGGGTTTCCATGAAGGCCAAAAAAACGGGATGTAGAGCATCGACGGTGTATGGGCGCGGCAAATGACAACCAAGTACTGCCATAAAAAGGAATGGCACCCTGGACCATAACTCCTGATTGTCGGGCAGTATGGCGGCGACAGTTAGGTTGGCACCCCACCATTGTCTGAGGCATCCCCAACACGTCTTCGCTAGTCATTGGGGCTCAGTTCGCAGTGGGACTCATCACTCAATTCAATTCTACCCCAGTCAATAAGATTCCAGGGCGAAGACGTGTTTCGAGACGCACCGGACGGCGGTGGTATTCGAACCTGGCTGTTTTCCTCCATATGGCCTGACAATCAGCAGTGGTGGTGTCGGGCGCCATTAATTTTCATAGGAGGATCCCATTTGCCCACATCCGCGGCATCCTTACAGCGCAGCGGTGCGTCGACGATATTTTACACCTCGTTTTGTTGCCGTTCATGTCAGGGCATCCTGGGCTTCCATTTCACAAAACAATGCCTCCTCGCAGAGGCGAGATTTCTACTGCTTGTCTACGTGCTTGCCAAACCGTACATTGACCAGCAAGGTCGCTGGCTCCTTTTTCAGTTGAGTACTTTTGGAACATTACGGGCAGGGATCTTCGGTATTTTTATGATCTAACATGCCAACCGGACAGAATTTTGCACGATTTCCCCCAGGAGGACATCGAACAATTGTATGAATCAGTGCCAAACCAAATAACTGCTTGCGTAAGGGCCAGAGGTGGACCATCACGTTATTGACTTGCTCAATTTGTGATGCATTTTCTGTTGAATAAATCAGACAATTTTCTGAAATTGTAATCATTTGTTTGTCTGTACATGTACATCACTTTCACCGACTTCTGTCCCGTGCAGATAGTGCCTTCGTGGTGCTGCGTATCTTTTGTCCTGGAGTGTATCTCCCAATAAGATCATGAATGTAAAATGAGAGAGATTCGATCTCACACATGGGTTTTCTAACAATCGCTCTTCCGGCTCACCATTCGCAACTGAAACAGGAAAGATGGATGTGATGATGGTAGACTATTTCCGCAACACGCCGTAAGGTGGCGCTCGGGTGTTGATGTAGATGCATATCCAAATTGTTTTCCTTGATTTCAGTAATAACAATAACAGCAATGATAATAATTCCTCAAAATGTTGGACATTCAAGATTTTTCTTAAGTCGTCCTGGATGCCAGACAAAAATAACAAATCTTGTTGGAATTTTTCCAGAGATCAGTGAATCCTATTCACGTGGTAGATTCACACATTAAAATGCATGTCACTTTACGAAATTCCTAAATGTCAAGGTATTACTTCATCGCAGGACTCTTTGGATGAAAATTAGCAAAAGAATCCGAATTTTTTTCATATTACTGCGCCAAGAAAAATGAACATGGTTATTAATTTGTGGCAGTTTCGGTGCTATTAAATAAACCTGAAGTGATATTACATCATCACCAACGCATCTACAGAAAATCTTAAGTTTTTTATAGTTTGCTTCAGTTTATGCACAGAAGACGAAGAAACAATGCACCTATAAGGGATCTTCAAATGGAGACGAGACAGAAAGGAAATAAACAAGTAAGCTGTTTATTATTTCAAAAGTAATCGTCATAACTGCTAATACCTTTATCCCACTGTGAGGCAAGACAGTCGATGCCTTCATGGAAAAATGTCTGCGGTTGTCTACGCATGATTGTACCCAGGTATGCACCTCTTCGTGCGAAACAAATCGACGGCCACGAATATCTTTCTTCAGGGCACCAAAAATACCTGGGGAGACATCGGGACTCTGTGGAGGATTTGTAAGGGCTTCCCAGCGAGACAGCTGCAGCGTAGCCGAATAACGTCGACAACACGTAGGCGAGAATTATCCCAGAACAGAATGATGCCGGTCGTAAACAAGGTCCGTCAACACGTGTCCACGTGGACGCTCAGCAAAAACTGAAGCACGTCATCAAATCCAAGCGCCCAGGAATGTTGAGGAATGGCATCATTCTGCTGCAGAATAATCCCCGCCCATACGTTGCCAAGGTTATTTCGATTACGCTGCAGAAGTTTCGCTGGGGAGCCCTTACCCATCCTTCATACAGTCCAGATCGCTCCCCTTGAGATTTCCATATTTTTGGTGCCCACATTCGTGGCTGTCGGTTTGCTTCGGACGAGGAGCTGCAAGCCTGGGTATTATCATGGTTTTTTCCATGAAGACATTACGTCTCTTCTCACAATGGAACAGATGTACCAACATTTATTTCGATTACTTCTGAAATAATAAACAGTTTCCTTTCTTTTTTCCCATCTGTCTCGTTTTCATTTGACTTCCCGTTGTATAATGAAATAAGAAAACTATTTCCGCGTCAACTGATATTGGCTCCAGTAAATAGCAGTGTGCGCAGAGTAGACTCCATTTTGTGTCCGATAATAATTGTAACGTCTCCGTTATAGGGTCCGACAAATCCAGCCGCGTTTAGGTCGCCTGTGCACTAATATCACTTCTGTTGAGAAGTGGCTGCTCCTGGTGGAAAGTTGTGCTGGTCAATGACGAAAATTTCCTGCGTCTCACAAACGTCACCAAAGTACCGACAAAAAAAGTGACTTGTGGTGCATTCAGTGCTACTGAGTCTGCGGTGCGCGTCTCACGTGATACAAGGTGATCAACAGTTCTGTTGTGCAAAATAAACTCCAAACGGTGTCTTTCTGGCATTAGTTTTTAAAGTTCACCAAATCATTATTTTCTGATTGCACTTAAAATGAAACACAAGTGAGACAATACGGGTCCAAAAAATGGCTCTGAGCACTATAGGACTTGACATCTATGGTCATCAGTCCCCTAGAATTTAGAACTACATAAACCTAACTAACCTAAGGACATCACACAACACCCAGTCATCACGAGACAGAGAAAATCTCTGACCCCGCCGGGAATCGAACCCGGGAACCCGGGCATAATATGGGTCCAGTGCGATTTTTCTCGTTATCTCAGAATCTCTTGCCTACTCCATTGTGATACCCGGTCCATTCACATTGATGTGACCACCGCCTACGTTCGACGTCAACGTGCAACAACCACTCAGAGACATCAGTGGAGGGTATAAAGCGTGTGTGTGTGTGTGTGTGTGGTGGGGGGGGGGGACGCGGAAAACAGTGCTGTCGTTGTCGTAACGCTGAAACAGAGCGATTTATCTGCCGTCCAAAGGGTGTGATCATTGGCTTTCGGGCCAAGGGTGAAAGCATTTCCGAAACATCCAAGTTTGTAAACTGTTCTCATTCTGCCGTGGTTAAAGTGTATCGTACATGGCAAAATGGTGCTATGCGAACTCGGCGCCGAGATAAGTGTGGTGCACCACGGACCATACATCTGCATCTACATCTACGTGAATACTCTGCTATTCACAATAAAGTACCTGGCAGAGGGTTCAATGGACCACCTTCAAGCTGTCTTTCTACCGTTCCACACTCGAAAGGCACGCGGGAAAAGCGAGCTCTTAAATTTTTCTGTGCGAGCCCTGATTTCTCTTATTTTATCGTGATGATCATTTCTCCCTATCTTGGTGGGTGGCAAAAGAATTTTTTCGCAATCGGAGGAGAAAACTGGTGATTGAAATTTCATGAGAAGATCCCGTCGCAACGAAAAACGCCTTTGTTTTAATGATTGCCGCTCCAATTCACATATCATGTCTGTGACACTATCTCCCCTATTTCGCGATAATACGAAACGAGCTGTCCTTCTTTGTACTTTTGCGATGTCATCCGTCAGTCCCACCTGATGAGGATCCCACACCGCACAGCAATACTCCAGAATAAGGCAGACAAGCGTAGTGTAAGCAGTCTCCTTAGTAGACCTGTTGCACGTTCTAAGTGTTCTGCCAATGAATCGCAGTCTTTGGTTTGCTCTACCCACAATATTATCTATGTGATCGTTCCAATTTAGGTTATTTGTAATTGTAATCCCTAAGTATTTAGTTGAATTTACAACCTTCAGATTTGTGTGACTTATCTGCGAAATCGAAATTTAGCTGATTTCTTTTAGTACTCATGTGAATAACTTCACACTTTTACTTATTCAGGGTCAATTGTCACTTTTTGCACCATACAGATAGCTTATCTAAATCATTTTGCAATTCGTTTTGATCATCTGATGACTTTACAAGACGGTAAATTACAGCATCATCTGCAAACAATCTAAGACGGCTACTCAGATTGTCTCCTATGTCGTTAATATAGATCAGAAACAATAGAGGGCCTATAACACTTCCTTGGGAAACGCCGGAATTACTTCTGTTTTACTTGATGACTTTCCGTCTATTACTACGAACTGTGACCTTTCTGACAGGAAATCACGAATCCAGTCGCACAACTGAGGCGATACTCCGTAGGCACGCAGTTTGGTTAGAAGACGCGTGTGAGGAACGTTGTCGAGAGCCTTCCGGAAATCTAAAAATATGGAATCAATTTGACATTCCCTGTCGATAGCACTCATTACTTTGTGAGTATAAAGAGCTAGTTGTGTTTCAGAAGAAAGATATTTTCTGAATCCGTGCTGACTAGGTGTCAATAAATCGTTTCCTTCGAGGTACTTCATAATGTTCGGATAGAGTATATGTTTCAAAACCCTACTGCAAATAGACGTTAGTGATAGTGGCCTGTAATTCAGCGTATTACTCCTACTTCCCTTTTTGGGTATTGGTGTGACTTGAGCGATTTTCCAGTCTATAGGTACGGATCTTTCTGTGAGCGAGTGGTTGTATATAATTGCTAAATATGGAGCTTTTGTATCAGCTTACTCTGAGATGTCGGGGTTAACTATGTTCGTATACAGTAGATGTTCCAAAGCCCTACTGCAAATCGACGTTAGTGATGTAGGCCTGTAATTCAGCGGATTACTCCTACTTCCCTTTTTGCTTATTGGTGTGACTTGAGCAATTTTCCAGTCTATAGGTACGGATCTTTCTGTGAGCGAGTGGTTGTATATAATTGCTAAATATGGAGCTTTTGTATCAGCTTACTCTGAGATGTCGGGGGTTAACAATGTTCGTATACAGTAGATGTTCCAAAACCCTACTGCAAATCGACGTTAGTGATGTAGGCCTGTAATTCAGCGGATTACTCCTACTTCCCTTTTTGCTTATTGGTGTGACTTGAGCAATTTTCCAGTCTATAGGTACGGATCTTCCTGCGAGCGAGTGGTTGTATATAATTGCTAAATATGGAGCTATTGTATCAGGATACTCTGAGATGTCAGGGGTGAACGACGACCGTGGAGATGTGTACGGTCGAACAAATGGGCAACTGTTGAGCAGCTGACCGCCCAGATGAACCAAGGGGCTACCAACAGTTTCTGCTTAACGACCATTCAGCGAACGCGGCTGCCTATAGGCCTCCGCAACAGGCATCTGTTTCTTGCATCCATGGCCGGCCGGAGTGGCCCAGCAGTTCTGGGCGCTACAGTCTGGAACCGCGCGACCACTACGGTCGCAGGTTCGAATCCTACCTCGGGCATGGATGTGTATGATGTCCTTAGGTTAGTTAGGTTTAAGTAGTTCTAAGTTCTAGGGGACTGATGACCTCAGAAATTAAGTCCCATAGTGCTCAGAGCCATTTGAACCATTTGAACCTGCATCCATGTTCACTGCTGTTCATCGGCGACGAAGGCTAGAATTTGGACGCCAAAACCACAACTGGATGTCCACTGGGTGGCAACAGATGGCCCTTTCAGATGGATCACTTTTTATGCTCCATCGGGCAGATGGTAATTGGCTGTACGGCGCGAAACGTCTGAAAAGCCGGAGGAGTGTGTTGTGGTCTGGGGTATGTTTTCGTGGCATTCCCTGGATGATCTCGTCAGTCTGGATGGCGCAGTGGGTCAAAACAAGTATGCAACTATCCTTGGGGATTACGTCCACCACTACATGCAGTTCTTTTCTGCTCGGTAGAATAATGGCTCGAAGCGCAACAGGATGAAGTTTAGCGTTCTCCCCTGGTCCGTAAACTCGCAGGATTTACACAAAATCGAGAATCTATGGGACCAACCCGACCGGGCTGTTCGCGCCATGGATCCCCAACCGAGAAACCTAGCGCTGATGGCCACGGCGCTGGAGCGGACGTGGCTCCACACCCCTACCGGTGCCTTCCAGAACATCACTGGTCTCTTCCTGCACGTCTCGCAGTGGTCCGTGGTGTGCAAGGTGATTATTCAGGCTTTTGAGACAGTGTAGTATTCCCCTTGTAACCTCCCAACAATAAAATATACAAATATATCATTCACATTTAGTGTAACCTATCCTCAGATTAAAAAAAATATTTATAATAACCTCCCAACATTAAAAAATATAATATATAATTCACTGAGACTAACTTCCTAATTAAAAAATGTGACTCATAGATAACCTTTCAATAATTGACTGTGAATTTAAACTGGTAAATTTTGGACGTCAGCAGTGCTGCGTCATGGCCCTGAAAGATCATTCTGAATAAATTGAAAATTCTTACCTCAATAAGGTCGCCGGATAACGCGTATATATCTGCTCCTATAATAAATTTTTCTGGCACAGCCCTGTGCAATGCTGGCCGATAGATTTGTCATGTATAAAAAGAAACAACTGATTTTTCTTTACAATAATCGGGATGACCATGGATTGGAAAAATTAGTAAGTTCTTTAAATTGAGATGAATGATTATGAAAAGTTAATTTTTTATAAGAAAGATTACTATTAAGAGATTTTTAAAAACATTTACATGGGGCTTGACATAAAAATAGTACATACGCGCGAGGCTGCTTTTACCTTATATTATATCGCTCAGGCTCCGCCATCGCTCCCCACGACCGGCCCAGCCAACACGATACACCAGACAGCAAGCAACTACTTACTCCTATTGCCACACAGTTCCTACTGCTGACAACACTGCTCTGTGGTCTGAGATTCTCTTGTAGCTTACATATCGCAGGCAGCGCGTGAGCAATCCATCGAAACTACATCTGCTCGAGTGCGCTAGCAACAAATTCCTTTATCATGGACCTCTTACACCCTCCATTAAGAAATCACAGTTCGTTTGAAGGGAAATCTTGATAGTAGTAACTGCTCACCTTATACCATTCCATTTTCTCCTCTTCGTCAATTTTTTGACACTAGTGCAGTTACGTCTGTCATAATCGTTGCTATTTTGTGTGTGTGTGTGTGTGTGTGTGTGTGTGTGTGTGTGTGTGTGTGTGAGCGTGTGCGTGCGTATTTGGAGTTTACGGGCACTCAACGTCGAGGTTATCAGCGCCCGTTGTTGCTGTTCTTGTCGCTGTTATTGCTGTGGTCTTCAGTCAAAATAACAACACAAAATTCTGATCGGTTTCTTTTGTGTAATGAACGCTTGATGACTTAGGGAAATTTCCCTAAAACGAGTAACCTAACTAGAAACCTACAAACATGTCTACTTCCTGATTTCTTCATTCTAAACTCTATTCAATAGCTGTATTTACTATAGGTAAGCATAGTCGTCTATGACGTAGTTATTATGTTTTTTCGACTGTCAGCGAATACCGTACACAATCGGACACTGCTATAGTACTTGACACTACAGTGTTCATCTGCTCTTGTTTGTGCACAGCATTAAGGTTTCACCTCTGCTGTTATCACAGGAAGTTAAGATCTCACGGTATCACTGAGACACGGTTTCCTTCTTTCAAAACAACGAAATAAATTCCCAACTGTCGTACTAGAACAGCCGCTGTCGGACTGTGTCTTGTTCGCAACTGTCGCCTTCACATTCTTACCATTCCTGCTGGTGCAATCCCCCAAAATATTTTCAGTGTGAAATCCAATATCTCAATGAATTTCCTTCATTTTCTAATGATTCTGTTATTGTGGAGATTTCTCTTTCGACACTACTGAAGTCTTGACTTCGCTTACACTTGCAACACTGTACCTGCTGTTACAGATTTTAACCGTAGACTAAACTGAGTGCGAGAGATGTATTTACTTGAACAGAATATACTGTGGAAAAAGGATGCTGAAGAAATCTCCATCTTGAGATGATAAATTTAGCGTTACCTCATCATGCAATGCGTCAGGCAGAGAAAGTGGTCCGGAAAGAAGTCATTCTTTATTGCAGTCACAGTAATCTGAGAAGCTGAACAGACATCCTCACCTCACAATTTGTTGCACCCTATTTGTGATTCCGATAAGTGCGCTATTCGGACTAAAAAGAAGGTTACTTACTTGCCTGAGGCACTATGAAAAGGAGCGCCAACATTCTGTTGCAGAACGGCAGATGGATTGGTTGCGTGCAGTGTGAAAGTTGTGGTATTCGAACTGCTGAATCCTGTTTCCGTAACCTTAGGCGGGTATTCCGTGTTGGCGTGAGTCACACGCAACGGACGGCGAAAGTGAGCCCCATCTGTGTGTGCTGCAAAGGCGAGGACGTGAGAACGGCAGCATCTGAGTCGGCACAGCTTAAGGGTGTGCATGAATCTGTCAAGTGGGAACCACTGCCAGAGTTGCTACTTTCCGTAGAGTCCGTCGTATTCAAAGGAAACAGGAAAAACAATGTTACTCTGAATCACTAATATTCAATGAGAAACGTCGTTCTTCCGCAGTGCGTCAGACGGCCGAAATCTGGTTCGTCGTTTCCAGTGCGAATTCTACTGATCTCTACAATCATGACGACAAAGCACACTCGACCAAAGCTCAGTGTATTTCAAATGGTTCAAATGGCTCTGAGCACTATGGGACTAAACATCTGAGGTCATCAGTCCCCTAGAACTTATAACCACTTAAACCTAACTAACCTAAGGACATCACACACATCCATGCCCGAGGCAGGATTCGAACCTGCGACCGTAGCGGTCGCGCGCTTCCAGACTGTAGCGCCTAGAACCGCTCGGCCACAGCGGCCGGCTCAGTATATTTCCCTGCAGAGGAATAACAGTTCATTACTGGACACAGTCAGAATTATCATTACGTAGAGGAAATGCTTAAGTTCAGATTAGAGGACTTTGATCCAACCAGTGTTAGCTAGTAGGCGGCGCGAGAGTTACCGCGTTTGGATGGAAGAACACACGGAAATCAGCCACCCTGATGGTGAGATTCATGGGAACTCGCCAACAACAAGCATCCTGATGGTGTGAGACTGCATCCTGATGCTGTGGGGCTGACAGAACTCAACGCAGAACAACAGAAAGCTACGTAAAGTGAAAAGTAGCTTATCTGCCACACTTTTAATCTCTAAACGTGATTGTTTTATTATGCATTCAAACTTGCAAAACTAAATTATATTTTTAACAATAATATCTACATTTTAGAACAAAAAAATGATACATTTTTATCGAAAATGCAATCCACAATCAAATGAGTGGGTTCCTAATTACAAAAATCGGAAAATTTGAATTTTGTCGATTACATTGGTTCGGATAAACCACAAGTATTTTTCGGTTTATAATCCGATCTGCCATAAAAAGTTGCATTTTCGTTTAGAAATAAGAAGTTGACCCCCATGGGGCAGAGAGATTAGGGGTGACCAGTTTTGGCCCAGACAGATGTACCCATTGAAAATAATTACTTCTTATCTCGAACATTTTTTTCGTACCTTGCGAATTTTTGAGATATTTAGTTGTTCCAAGCTGAAACAAACATGGATGTGAGAACTGGAGTGGTTCACGATTTCCACAATTCCCTCGTCTTTAAACTAAAAGATTTCAGAAAAAATATCCTTTTGTTTCCCGCCTGGAAGGTGGCGCGTGGGTGTGCTCCTGAAAACTGAAAGGTTAGCCGAATGACTAAAGCGAGTAGGAGCAGGAAAAGGTGAAAATCTCTCGGTACTGCAGTGTAGATGTTTACTATTGGCAATAACAAGTTAATAAATGGTTACATAACTTTGCCATGATGAGCAAAGCCTTAGACCCGTCGTAAGTAGTGCATAGTCTCCATAGCAAGCCAACACCCTCTGAGGTTGTAGCGATGTTTCCAGGCCGTCTGCTCTTGATGATATGGGCTGAATCCGCAGCGGCGCTCGTAGACCTGAACAGCGCCTGCTAGAGGGCGCTGTCGTCGGTGTCGGTGTCGTAGTGCCAACCTATGAACTTGCACCTACGCCGTGGCATCGTCGCTATCGATACCACATATCCAGTCTAGTACAAGAGACGGTGCGGGTAGGGACACCTGGATCTCATATTCTGTCAAAGAAATATCTATCCAGAACGGCCGAATATCAGTGAGCCAATGTAGAGACGGTCTATCAAGCTGAAAAGTATAGTGCAATAGTAATTCTCCCTTCAAGCGAAGATCGTACTGTAGCTATGGCTGCAGTAATCATAAATGAACGTACTACCCTGTCTACCGAAGTCAACATCAAACATTCAACTGCGGATTGGAATTAATGTTTTCTCAGTGATAAATGGGGTTTCAGATCCTAATAAGCGAATATTGCTCGGTATTGTATTCCTGTGTACAGATACTTCCGTATTGAAAGCAAAGTGGATTTTTCGAAATCCAAGCAACGCAGGGCGCTGGTGGAAGACAAGCGTTGAAGTTCGAGTAGGAGTCTGGTAAATATTTCATCCTGCCACAGATGCTTAGAAACCATCATTTTGCACAACACGTGGCTGGTAACGTACGAGAAACAGTCGTATTTGCCTTTCGTCACTGTATTTTCAGAGTAATTCACATTCGTTTCTGCAGCTCAGTAGTACGGTGTACCATTTGAGTCTTGCTCCAAATACACTTTCAAACAAAGGAAGAAGAAGAAAAACGCACCACGAAGGAGTTGTCCGATTGAGGCAGAAATCGTTGGATGTGCTGTACATTCAGAAACAACCAAATGATTACAACTCCAGTAGAAAAAGCTTCACAAATTAACCAATGACGCGTTGATCCATCTGTGACGATCAATCGGATGCTGCTAAGAAATGAAATGGCACCCTAGACCATAAATCCCTGGTGACAGACGGCCATGGTGGCCGAGCGGTTCTAGGCACTTCATCCGGAACCCCGCGACTGCTACGGTCGCAGGTTCGAATCCTGCCTCGGGCATGGTTGTGTGTGATGTCCTTAGGTTAGTTAGGTTTAAGTAGCTCTAACTTCTAGGGGACTGATGACCTCAGACGTTAAGTCCTATAGTGCTCGGAGCCATTTGAACCATGAACCCTGGCGACAGTCAGTTTGATATCCGACCACTATCCTGGGCGTCTCTGGACAGTTCTTCGCTGGTCATCGGAACTTATTTCGAAACTGGACTCATCACTGAAGACAGTTATACTACAGTCAGTGCGATACCACACAGAAGATGTCCCTGGAGACGCTCCGAATTCGGAGAGGCATCAACCTGATTGTCGCCCGCCTTATGGCCCAACACCCAGGAGTGACAGTCGATGGTGCCATTTGGTTTCATAGCAGGAGCCCTTTGGTTGTCATCTGCGGCACCAGTACAGCATAGCGGTGCGTCAGCGATGTTCTACGACCCGTTTTGTTGCTCTTAGTGCCAGTCATCCTGGGTTCACATTTCAGCAAGATAATGCGCGCCCGCACATGGCGAGAGTTTCTTCTGCTTGTTTTCGTGCTTGCCAAACCCTACCTTGGCCAGCAAGATAACTGGATCTTTCTCCAACTGAAAACGTTTGGAACATCAACCAGCTCGGGATTTTGACGATAAAACACGCCAATTGGACAGAATTTGGCACGATACCCCTCAGGATGACATCCAGCAACTCTGTAAAATAATGTCGTTCCGAATAACTGCTTGCATAAGGGTCAGAGGTGGACCAACGGGTTACTGACTTGCTCAGTCTGTGAAGCTCTTTATCTTAAATAAATCGTTCAAATTTTCTGAAATTGTAATCATATGTTTGTCTGTGCATATGAATCAGATCTACTGATTTCCGTCCTATTCGATTAATTCCTTCGTGGTGCGTCATTTCTTTTGTTTTTGTGTCTTAGTAATCCCCTCCAAAGAGCTGCAAATGGCAGCAGGCGGTTTTGTGAACCTCCGCCGTTGACGGGACTCACGAAAGTGAAGGCTTTTGTAGGAGCCAGTCAGCTTATACAATCATCGGAATAAGATGTGTCGACGCCGAGATGTAACAGAATGGCAGAACTGAGCTATCGTGTTTGGACGAGCCCACGATCACATCGTGGGTAAAGTTGTGCGATTTGTTGGTGCCTCAGAGCACACTGTCCAATGTGTCTACAAACAATATGTAGTATTCCAGCAGTCTAACAAGGCGTATGAACAGTGGCCGTAAAAACATCCTAATAGGGGCCGGAGGCGAATGCCACGTCTTATCAGTGACGAACGGTTCAAACAGGACAGGAAGTTCTGCTGTTAGAGAATGCAGGACCACCTCAACCAGTTTACGAGCGAACAATGAGAAGCGAACAGCATGAAATAGACGTTTGGCGTCGAATACTTCGCAAAAGGCCATAGCTGATAGCGGGATTTAGAGTTGCGGCACTTCAGAGGGGAAATTAATGCAGAAACTGGGCAATAGCCGACTGGAGGCGTGTATCGTGGTCCGGCGAGTTACAATTTTGCCTCTTTTCAAATGATACAAGGCGTCGAGTGCACGGACGTCCGAATGAGATGTTCAACCCACAGTATATGTAGAGTGAAGTTGTAAGGTTATTACCGTATTTTTTGGTACCCAATTAAAGTTATGTCAGCCCTCTTTTCGTTCCATGTGTCATACATCGTGTTTGTACACTGGATATTTATCGAACAGAATTCCTCAACAGTCAATATGCTACGTCGCAGAGGTTCTGAGTACAATAAATGTGAACTTTGGTTGTCGGGTCTTGGATATGCTGCTGAGTGGTCTGCAAATAGCTAGCAGAGCACAGAGCTGCAAATGCGGAGGTAGTTGCTTTTTGGAAATATGATTTGGTAAAGACTGATTTGAGAAGTGTGAATATTTTCAGGTAATGTTGCCGCGTTGCTTTTTCGCGTAATTTATCATGAGTTTGAGAAAGACAAACACATAGCAATTTTCTCTTTATTCGTTACGTCAGTTAGTTTGATTGTACCAACGTGATTAAACAAAATTACCTGCTCACATGGCTTGCTCTCAGAGTTATCATTCTAAAACTCCTTTGTCATTTCAGTAACATATTATATGGCAGAGTAACATTTTTTAATAAGAAGTGATTTCAGTAAATATGGTGGTAATTGTTAAGGAATCAGAGTTTCACAGTACAGTTTTTTTAATGTTAGCTTCTTTCAATAACCTAATAAGTCGATTTTCGGTAATTTACAAGAATGATTGCTTATTGAAGTCGCGGTGCCAAATGATACATATCGAACGTGCGATCGTAAATCGATCATGCGACTCTGGTGGCAAGCGTTATGATCAATTATTTGTGATAGTCATTTTTATCTGTTTTCCGTCGTTCCCTTGGTTGCTCTAAATTACATACCTCCGCGAATTATTTGTGAGTTGCCAGGGAAACCCAGACGATTTATGTCGGTAATGTGTGGGATGTCTGGTGTTCTTGACGTTTCGTCGGCGGATTCCCTGACATGGAAAAATCTAATTCCATGCTTATCCCCCATAGAAAATTGTTCGACTTTTTGTCGCAAATATGGAGTTCTACCGGACGACGAAAGGAGGGACTGCATAGACTGTGGTAGTGAGAGGTGTGTAAAACTTCGTAAGAACAGTTTAGATGCTGAAATACCGTTACAATTTCATTGTTGAAAGTGCGGAAAACGAATGAGTATTACGAAGAATAGATGGTTCGACTCTTCCAAATCATTCATCCAGACCAGCGTAATAACCTTTCATATGACGATAAAACCGACGGCAAGTAAGGGAAGTCGTCTCCTTTGCAATTACAAATATTTTTGTAACGCTCTTATTTTGTCGTTGCTATAGTGACGACCCTAAACATAACGCCAGCCACCAGAGTCACATGATCGATTTACGATCGCATGTTCGATGTGTATCGTTTGTACCCCGCGACTTCAATAGGCAATCATTCTTGGAAATTACCATTTCTACCACCGTTTCCCCGTGAAAATTTTGTTTTGCAATTGCGTGTCGCCCCACTGCAGTTAGCGGAGTTGCTCAAAAGTAAAGTGTTATGTGCTTGACATAGCTGCTTTTCCTTGCATTGTTCTGGGCAAGGTTTCTTTTCTTTAGTCGGTTTGCTGCTACACTGCATTTTTATTTTCATCACTCTCGAGCAGTACACAGTTTACGTTGCCACAAAGTAAGTCATCAAAATTCGTTAGGGGCAATTTAAAATCAATCAGGTAAATGTAAGATAATTCACAGTTAAGATTTGGATTTCTAAACTGTTTTCAGGTTCAGTTTAGGTAAAGCTCAGATCAGATTTTATTTCTTACGCAGACAGTCTTATTATTACCTTGCAAATGTTACACTTGCCTGTGTGTCATGTAATGCGTGGGATCTTACTCAGTTTGCGTACACTAATGTACATCGCATTTTAATAGAAGCATTTTTGACATTTTTTCTTTCAAATTCAATTTTTAATTTTAAGTAAAATTTATATTCTCTTGGTTTTGTGTGTTGAAACTACGACTCACTTACTGCGACGTCACGCGTTATAGCATTGTTCACTCCGCTGCACGATACAGTAATTCACATGACAGTTTCTTTAGTACACAGATTTAAGTTTCCTGATTATTTTCCTTAACAGTTAATTATAATGCGGCTATACACTTTCAGATTTACTGTATTTGGCGACTCACTTATCAGACAGCGTTTTCATAAGCTCGCCACTTGCATTGTTCAGGTTTACTGTCAACGTAGACATACATGAAAGTTAAAGAATAGGAACCGGTTTAGTTTACGGCAACGACATATTAGAACACCGTAAAACATAACATATGTAATAAAATGCAACACCTACTGTCGTACTTACGATGTTATTTATTATATGGCTACCAGTTTCGGTGCTTCAGTGCACCATCCTCAGGCCTTAACTGACGCTGAGGGCGTTAACACCATCCGTATACACGATTCATAGCTTCATAGATTCATAGCTTCTATGAACTGATTTTCATAGACTCCCTAGAACAATGAGGTTGTGTCTGCAACCATCAACTACCCATTTTATTAACTACCAGCTCAAGTTTACAGACTTTATCAACTACCAACTCAAGTTGGTAGGTGCTGGTCGGAGACACAACATCGTTGTTGCAGGTAGTCTACAAAAACCAGTTCAGATGTTGGCCGTTGATGAAACGTATATACGATTGGAGTTAACCCCGTCACTGTCAGTTACGTCCTGAAGATGGTGCCCTGAAGCACCGAAACTGGTATCCACATAATAAATAACATCGTAAGAACGATTGTAGGTGTTCCAATTTATTACATAAGTAAACGGCCAACTCCGTCAAATCTCCAATCAGAAGGATGGACACCGTAAAACATAACGGTTACATAGCTCAGACGGGAGGTGGTTTGTAATGTTTTGGGAGTGTTTTTCATACTACGGTTTGGGCCCACTCGTTCATGTCACCGTGAACATGAGCCAGTACGTTGATTTCATCATTCTCGGTGACCAATTATCGCCCTTTCTTCGACATCTTCACGATTTTGCTGGGGACTAGTGCAGCAGGGGATACAACCCGTCGGCTTTGAACAATGACGTCACAAGTCGCCAGAGAGCATGTATTACAGAAATGAAAGAGCTGAGGAGAATGTTGAGAAACAAAGGAATGCGAGAGAGATAAACATTGATCTTGTCAAAAGCATAAGTGTTTTTTGACTTTTTAAAAAAAAATCTCACGAGATAGAATAAACTGATCCTACTTTATTAAGCAACATCTTGTCAAAAGCCGAGAAGCGATTGTTCTTAATGTTCTAGCTCCCTTCAGTACGTAATAAGTGTTTTTTGAGTTAAAAAAAAACTCACGAGATAGAATAAACTGATCCTACTTTATTAAGCAGCTCCCTTCAGTACCTAATAAGTGTTTTTTGGCTTTTAAAAAAAAATCTCACGAGATAGAATAAACTGATCCTACTTTGTTAAGCAATATCTTGTCAAAAGCCGAGAAGCGATTCTTCTTAGTGTTCTAGCTCCCTTCAGTACGTAATAAGAGTTTTTTGGCTTTTTAAAAAAAAAATCTCACGAGATAGAATAAACTGATCCTACTTCATTAAGCAATCAGTAAAGAAACGATTTTTTGACTTAAAAAAAAAATCTCACGAGATAGAATAAACTGATCCTACTTTATTAAGCAGCTCCCTTCAGTACCTAAAAAGTGTTTTTTGGCTTTAAAAAAAAAATCTCACGAGATAGAATAAACTGATCCTACTTTATTAAGCAATATCTTGTCAAAAGCCGAGAAGCGATTCTTCTTAGTGTTCTAGCTCCCTTCAGTACGTAATAAGAGTTTTTTGGCTTTTAAAAAAAAAAATCTCACGAGATAGAATAAACTGATCCTACTTCATTAAGCAATCAGTAAAATGATGCACCCAATATCAAGCGATCGCTTTTAGATTTACATTCAATTATTTTAATGATAGTGCTTATTAGAACACAGAACTGCTTTATTATCTATGTCTCGAAGTGAAGACATTACGATCTATGACTAAGGAATGACGTCATTGTTCAAAGCCGACGGGTTGTATCCCCTGCTGCACTAGACCCTTTTGCTGTGTATATTCCCATCTTCCAAGATGATGACAGCTATCTTCAGAGGGTTGTACGCCTACGTGTCTAGTCTGACGAACACTCAGGTATACTATCGTCACAATTTTTTGTACTCTGTTTTGTTACACAACCTGTTTTAAACCAGTGTAGGATTTGTTTGGAAGAGCAAAAACTCCCATTGCGAAATACTGCTTGCGTCACCTCTGCACGAAAGATCAAGGGACACCCTTTGGCAGACCTGGTTTCTAAATTGGCGCCTCTGTCACTGTGTGGTGCCGGCGCAACGCTTTCTTATCAAGCGTTCCCAACGCTTTCTTATCAAGCATTCTTGACACAATTTTTTTCTAGTAGACTAAAAAATGAAGAACAAAACAGAAGTCATCTCATTACAGAAAACGAATTACATTTATTCCATTTTCATCATTTTTATGTCGAAACTGCTGTGTTTAGTGGTTTTCGATTTAATTGCAATCCTTTCAGATCCTCAAAATTTCATGTTCAGGCACACAGTGCAGACATGGGTATAGCAACAAATCTAAATTCACTCTCTTGGATGCTCTGGACTGCAGTTCTTGTTTACATCATCAACGAAAGCCGTATCGCCAACTGTGAAACATGATTGACGTTTACAGACGACCAGCGGTAATTTTTATCGTCCGCTGTGAAAGAAATCACTAGACGCGCTCTGAGGCTCCAAGAGCCAATTCCATCATTGGATATTACTTAAAAATGTCTGACTCTCAGTTAAGAATAGCTGCCACGTACACTATTTCAATCTAACAAAAAGTTTCATTACAGCACAAACTCCACTTCAGGGGGTAACATAATTATTTATAAACTTATGAAATTTTTTCGCACATTAAAATTCTGTAACTGGTAGCTATTCTTAACTGAGCGGCAAAGACTTTTAAATCAGATCTTATCATGTAACTGGCTCTCGGAGTCTCAAAATGCGTGATATGAATAAGACGCAATACAAAATATTCTTTACCTGCAACTCTGAGTTTTTGTTAAACATAACCGTATCTTTATCGCGTAAACGTGGCATATAGCTTCAGTATTCTAATATTTTAGTGAAGTGGCTTTCTATAGCCGTCATATACTTAAATACCTGCCTTTTTAACCAGCAGCTGTATAAATAAACCTTCATTTTCTACCGGTTTTGATCACTCAGTCTATCATCGCTGGAAGAAAAGGCAAATGCATTAGATAGAAACGCAATTCATGTTTCTCTTTCGCAACATCTAAGAGAAAGATGAATTGCTTTTCCATCTAATGCATTTGCCTTTTCTTCCAGTGCTGATGGTCTGAGTGACCGAAACCGGTGGAGAATAAAGGTATATTTATAAAGTTCTTTAAGTAATATATAGCTTCGTCTAATTATTACCTTTTCCAGAAGTACTGGCTTAGAAAATTCCTCTATGAGCTCAGATGCTTGAAACAATGTGTATTTTCTATAACAGAAATTGTTTCTTTGAATGACTAGTAACTATCGGTCTTTATTCGAATCTTGTTCCCAATATTTTCATCAAACATTTATGTTTGGCTTTTCTCTGTAACGTATACTATTTGCAAAATGTATTCATAAGGAAAAATGTGTGCATTGAACTTTCCAATTAAAACTTTATCCTGTTTCGAAAACTTCACTTAAGAATTTCATTTCACTTCGCGGGAAGAGGTCATGAGTGCATATTTGGAACCGCAGGATTTGTAGTGTTCAAGAACTTGCGGCGTTGATATGTTGAGTGAATGCCTTTCTTTTTTTCCCTTGCTAATTAGAGCAAACGATAATTTGAGGACAGTCAATCAGTTCGTAACTTAATACTTATTCCCATCTAATTACATCTACATCTACATATATGCTCCGCTAGCCACCAAGCGGTGTATCGCAGAGGGCACAATTCGCGCCAAAGTCATATCCCCCCCCCCCCTCTCTGTTCCACTCACGGATCGTGCGAGGGAAAAACGACTGTGTGAACGCCTCAGTACGAGCTTTAATTTCCCTTATCTTTGGATGGTGATCACTGCGCGATTTGAAAGTTGGTGATAATAATATATGATCTACATCCTCGGCGAAGATCGGATTTCGGAATTTAGTGAGCAGCCCCTTCCGGTTAGCGCGCCGTCTATCTGCAAGTGTGTCCCACTTCAAACTTTCTATGAGATTTGTAACGCTATCGCGATGGCTAAATGTACCAGTCACGAATCTTGCCGCACTTCTTTGGACCTTCTCAATGTCTTGAATCAGACCCAACTGGTAAGGGTCCCATTCAGACGAACAATACTGTAAGAATTGTCTGCCGTTTGTGCACCGACGATAAATATGGAATCGTTATTGGAGGATTATTACATTAGCCAGAGAATCCTTCTAGGAGCGGTTTCTCCTCTTCTGCAGTAAGTCTTTCGTAACTGTTTGCGCAGCCAATGCACTTACGTAACGCAGTTCGCAGGGCTCCGCGTTGCACTAATCGCTGCTGATTGTCTTGACGACTGGTTGCACTTTCGTCCGTAAATAAGTAGCGACTAACATGAAACGGTTAGAATTTCTGTCTTTTAAACAAGCTCTAACACCGTTCGTTCTCGAGGTCGTTGACGCACACTTCTGCAGCGACTTCCGATACGGATGTAGCCCATTGGGATCTTGATAGCTGAAGGAATTCAGGTCGCCACTGTATGAGGTATGAGAGAAACAAATCGAGACTGATGCTGCAAATTTCTGTACTTAGCTGAATATGTTGAAGTAATAGAGGTCACGTTCAAAGCAAGACATATTTGAATCCACGTGCCTCTGTATTCACTCTTTTCATTACTCGAACATTTCGCTGCCCTCGTCGTTTTTCCCTTCATTGCAGACGATATTCTCATAGCGCATATCTGCTTTTTCTAAAGCTGTCAGCGCCAAATCAAGTGAGCAACTCAGATGTTCAAGGACTGGGGAGTTTCTACTTGCCAAAAACAGGTGCATTGAGAAAGTACTGTGGAGTTTCTACTTGCCAAAAATAGGTGCATTGATAAAGTGGTATGCGTGGGCGCATTGAGCTGAATCCATTGGTATTTACACAACTGAGGAAGTTTCTATCTTACTTATTACAGGAATTTGTCCCAAATCTAAATCATAACTTTTTATTGCATATAATCTCCACCTGTTATGGAAAACTTTTTTTTTTCATGTAGACCCAAACATATTTCAGCACATTTGTGCTATCATCAGTGGGTTTTCTACATTCAAATCTTAATTTTACATTATAGGGTTATGCAGGACCCTCCGCACATTAACAAGTACTGGTAGTTTGTAATTTGCAAGTTTATCTTTGCCAAGTCAATTTTCGTCTGCGTTCCCACGAGTTATTGAGAACCACACACAAATATTACATATATTTCTCTGAAATTCCTTTGTAAATATCACTTTTCGCTTTGCCAAAACACAATGTAAAAGTTGTTATTGCGTGTCCAGTCAATTTACTTACTGTTTGACGACTGGACACCCATTCCACCGTAATGTCGCCCTGGGTGTCGAAGGATACGGTAAGCCTTGTCTTACACGAAGACTTGCGCATGGATTTTTCACTCGCACTAAAGATTGGACTTCCACAGTATTTCTTCCTCCATTCGTCTTTGCTCATAATCACATCAATTAATCATCCAACAGAAATCGCACAATAGAGTCAAACTGTTCGCTGGCCAAACATGGGGCCTGCACTCCTCCGCTATTTCCCACACCTACAAAACCTTGATTGGAATGTTACGTGCTCTACAAAAGGCCTTTCACTCCCCTCAAATCCTCGATTGCCACTATCTCCGCCTTGCCTTCCCCATACGTTTATCTTCATCCACATGGTTCCTTCACCATCTCATCACATTCCCGCCTCTTCTTACTCCCCTACACTACCCGCGAACTCGACTCTAAAGCCAATCCTGGCACGCAGGCGCTCCTATACCAACACATTCCACCAAAACTAGACTTACACGCACTCCACATCCTCTCCCAAAGAAACTTCAATCGACCATCTCTCTCAGACAATGAAATCCGCCGCGACCTGGAACCTCCTATCACCCATAACTCTTCCTCGCCTATCTCACCCCATGTCAGGGCTCCTCCTTCCTTTTTCATCTTTCCTGCCGCTTCCCTCTTCATACTGTGACCCTACTCACACCCGCGTCTCCTACTCCCTTTCTGTCTTTCCACCAACCATCCGACCTACCCTTACCTCAGTAGTTACAACCCGATGGTGCCCCACGTCTATACCCACAGACTACAACCCTGCGTAACACCTTATGTTTCCCTCATTCAAGTATTTCCCCTCAACGTAGGCCGTTAAGCTTTGAATGCAGGTGCAGTAGTTCCTTTTATGATCAACATCTGTCTGCAACGTCTTTTAAATAGAGTTTCATTATTTTATTATATCTTTTAATTTCTACGCCTAAATTATAAACGAATAAATGAAATAGTTTATTTTTTTGTAAATAGCACCAATGAAATTATTTTATATTAATATTAAAAACATATTATGTGAATACTTCACCCTTTGATAATGGATAACATATCATCATAAGTGATGCCACAAGTGTACAATTTTTTAAGATATTTATTGTAGCAGTATCAGCTGCAATTAGTCATATTAGATAACTAGTTTCAATCACTTGATGATCATCTTCAGATCTAAAAATGAGATAAAATAAAACATTAACAACCGTTTAAATATATAACGTAGACTGAAAATATTTAAAATTTAAAATCCTTAAAACTGTTTAAGTAGGTAGCGTAGATTGAATTAATCGCATTACATCTTAAAGACAACGTCTTTGTCACACGTTAATACTGCAGGGTATTAGTTGTCTATCCTGTCCCTCTCCTACCTTCCTCCTCCTCTCACCCCTCTCCCATGACACATGGGTCTGTATGAGGCAGTGTGGGACTAGCAAAATGCTGGATAGCTCCGAATATTGTTACATGTGTACTACAGTGCTGTTCCTTTTATTTTATAGTTTATGGCTGAGTTCTTTTTAAAGAAATTTGACTTTTCACAGCTCTTGATTAATCAGGTACAATTTTAAGAATTTTCAGTTTTGCATATTTTCGTTCTGGTAATATATACTTATTCAGGTGGAATTTTAAGAAATTGAAATTTAATGTATTTTCAACTTACGTTATCTACTAAAGTAGTTGTGTATTAATGTTTTATTTTTAGATGTAAAGATGATCATTCTGTGATCGAAAACAGTTATCACTTACGTCTAATTGTAGCTGAGATAGTACAATAAATATTTTTGAGAATGTTAAAAAGTTTCGTCCTTTAATTATATTGTTTCATCTTTATGTGCTTCTAAATCTTTTGGCTGAAGAGCGGGATGTATGAAGCACAGGCCCCCCACGCCTGCCCGTATGTGGCAGGGGGATGAAAGAACAAGAAACAAAATTTATTTTTGGTCACTAGACAAATTTGTCTAAAACGTTTTCGCACATACGCTTTTCAAGCTCAACTCTTCTGTTAAAATGCTTTGACCAGAACCTCTATATACATGCCACGTTACTGCATACCATAAGCACACAGTCTAATGTTTTCCGGTATTTCTTCTCGAATTACTGCAGTGTTTTCCTCTTTCGCAGAGTCCCTGCCTTCAGGAAATATCCTGCACCATTCAGAGACAAGTGATCTAGGCAGACAATCATCTCCATAAAATTTCGATACTGTGTAAAACGTATTTGTTGCTCATTATCTAGGTTTCACCTGAAACTTGATATTTATTTCCTGTTCATTTTTTTGTACACGATATTTTCTGCCGGAACGCATCCGTGAGAGTCAAGCAGAATGTTTGCGCTCGATCTAGTGATTTTAATTCAGTCTGATGTTCTTAGTATAAATGATTATTTTACAATTTCAGATTATCTGTGACTGTGCGCATAAATATGAATGTGGTTGGAAGAATGTACGATTTGTATTTGCACTTTTATTTTATCAATTTTTTTTTAATTTACTGATTTCCAGCCTACGATATTTTAGTAAGAGCGCTAATAATCGCAGTCTTAAACATCTTAAAAGTCATATGAGACGTCAGTAGGCATGCTAGAACTGTTTCCAGAAGACCGAAATTTACAAACTCCTTTAGTTTGATGTCCGCCGCTCGTGGTCTCGCGGTAGCGTTCGCGTTTGCCGAGCACGGGGTCCCGGGTTCGATTCCCGGCGGGTTCAAGAATTTTCACTTGTACAGAGATGACTGGGTGTCGTTGTGTCATCATCATCATCATTCATTCCCATTACGGTCGGAGGAAGGCGACGGCAAACCACCTCCGATAGGACCTTGCCTACTACGGCAGTGCGGTTCTCCAACATCGTTCCCCGATGCTCTGTCAAGAAGCATGGAACTTCATTTCCAGTAGTTTGATAGTGTCTCTCACGTACGTGAGTACATTTTAGAATATGTGGAGGTAACTGTTTGGAGTGACTTTTCTGGATCCTACACTTCTGGATTCGCTGTGATTTCGAAATGTGCGTTTAAGATTTAAAAAAAAAAAAAGTTTTCGGATGAGTCTACCTAGCCCGCTTGGAAGACCAATCAGTTAGGTCACATTATACTTTTGTGTAAGGTACTTACGCTGGAGTGTTATTTGATTGTTTCTGACCTGTTAATGCTTCGGTATTTCCTTATTAATGAGCGTGTTATCTGCCAAAATAAATCCACCCCTTTCCCTCTGTTGACTGAAAGCCACTACATCTTTGCTGATTGAATAACATTTTACAGCTTACTTAAACTTATGTTGTCCTTGGTAGACTCGTTGCAGAAACTCGTAACTCTTACAAGGGAAGTGCATGATCTCGAACGCTCAGAACCACGAGAAAATGTTCTTAGGATATAAATCGCTCTTCCTAAAAACAGTGGCTTGGGCCATTCGCATGTAACACAGCACGTTTTAACAGGAGAGACAATTGAATGGTTACCTTATGAAGTTCTAACCACGGAATACTCCAGCTCGAACGGGTAAAACCGATTAAAAATTACGGTGAACTATGGGGATGTGTATGTTCCACCACAGATCAGGAACGTCATTTATCTGTAAAACCCTGTTTTTGTGTAGAATCGATGTCTGAAGGTTAACGAAACTCAACCCTACAAGAGCATAAAACGCTGAAGAAGTAATACTACCGTGTAACGGACAATTAAGAGCAGGAAATTCACGAAAGTTAGAGATTAGACATTATTTGGCAAAATGTTAAATATCTGCTTGAACCAGTACATGTTAGCTAAAGCAGTACCCACCGAGTTATATTCCACAAAATATACTGTGTTCAAACATTATGAATTGCCGCGAAGAAAACGATTTATTGACAAATAGTCAACACAGACTAAGAAAAAATCGTTCTTGTGCAACACAACTAACTTTGTTTCTGGCGATGTAAAGAGTGCTGTCGACAGGGGACGACAAACTGATTTCATATACAGGCATCAAAAAATTTTTCATCAACCCGGTTCCCGGAACTCACGAACATAGACGTTGGTTTTTGATGTTGTATCACAGAGACAGTCCCTTTGTTCAGAGATGTCACTAAACCAGCCCAAAGATGTAAACAACCATGCAAGAGCAGCGCCTATTAAACGGAGAGGATCCGACAGCCGATCAGTTCCAGCCATTCCACCAGGAAGGAGGTGCATGGCTCCTAGACGCTCAATACGGCGGTTCGATCGCGTCTGCATTGTTACTTTGTACCAGGAAGTGCTCGCAACACGGGAAGTGTCCAGGCGTCTGGGAGTGAACCAAAGCGATGTTGTTTGGACATGGAGGAAATACAGAGAGAGGCAGGAACTATCGATAGCATGTCTCGCTCAGCCCGCCCAAGGGCTACTACTGCAATGGATGACCACTAACTACGGATTATGACTTGGAGGTACCCTGATTGAAACGCCGCGATGTTGAATAAAGCTTTTCGTGCAGCCACAGGACGTCGTGTTACGACTCAAACTGTGCGCAATAGGCTGCTTGATGCGCAACTTCACACCCAACGCCCATGGCGCGGTCTATCTTTGCAACAACGACACCATGCAGCGCGATACAGATGGGCCCAACAAAATGCCGAATGGCCCGCTCAGGATTGTCATCACGTTCTCTTCACTGATGACAGTCGCATATGCCTTCAACCATACGATCGTCGGAGACGTGTTTAGAGGCAACCCGGTCTGGCTGAACGCCTTAGACACATTGCCCAGCGAGTGCAGCAAGGGGTAGGTTCCCTGCTGTTTTGGGATGGCATTATGTGAGGCCGACGTACGCCGCTGGTGGTCATGGAAGACGCCGTAACGGCTGTACTATACGTGAATGCCATCTTCTACCGATAGTGCAACCATACCGACAGCATATTGGCAAGGCATTCGCCTTCATGGACGAAAATTCGCGCCCCCATCGTGCACATCTTGTGAATGACTTCCTTCAGGATAACGACATCGCTCGACTAGAGTGACCAGCATGTTCTCCAGAGCTGAACCCTATCGAACATGCCTGGGATAGATTGAAAAGGTCTGTTAATGGACGACGTGACCCACCAACCACTCTGAGGGATCTACGTCGAATGGCCGTTGAGGAGGGGGACGATCTGGACCAACAGTGCCTTGATGAACTTGTGGATAGCATGCCACGACGAATACAGGCATTCATCAGTGCAAGAGGACTTGCTACTGGGTATTAGAGGTACCAGTGTGTACAGCAATCTGGACCACCACCTCTGAAGATCTCGCTGTATAGTGGTACAACATACAATGTGTGGTTGTCATGAGCAATAAAAAGGGCGGAAATGATGTTTATGTTCATCTCTATTCCAATTTTCTGCACAGGTTCCGGAGATCTCGGAACTCAGGCGATGCCAAACTTTTTTGGATGTTTTTATTTAGATTTCCAGTACGCTTTTGACACCGTTCCTCAAAAGCGATTTCTAATTAAATTGCGTGCCTGTGGAGTGTCTTCTCAGTTGTGTGATTGGATTCGTGGTTTCCAGTATGAAAGGTAACAGTTTGCAGTAAATGAAAGCACCAGTTTGCTTTTGTTCTACAATATTACTCTTATTGTTAACCGGTTTTCGGCTTACAAGGCATTCAGACGTTAAATGTCTGAAGATGGCCTTGTAAGCCGAAAACCGATTAACAATAAAAGTAATATTGTATAACAAAAGCAAACTGGTGCTTTTCATTTATTTATAATGTTGTTCTATCAAGAACCGACGGAAGATTCTGTTAACACGTAACATTTCGTAATAACTAACGGGAAGTCATCGAGTAAAACAGAAATAGTATTTGTCATTCTCCTAGGAATGGTTTTAAATACGCTCCCTGCTGTTACTGGTGTGCAGTCTGAGCGCCCTCTTAGATTGCTTGCATATGATGCTGCTATTTACCTTCTACTAAAGTCATCAGACGATCAAAATCTATTGCAAAATGGTTTAGACAAGATATCTGTATGGTGCGAAAAGACTCTAAATAATGGAAAGTGTGAAGACATTTTCATGATTTCTATAAGGTATCCGCTAAATTTCGGTTACACGATAAATCACACAAATCTAAAGTCTGTGAATTCGACTAAATACTCAGGGATTATGTTTACTAATAACTTAAATTGGAACGGTCACATAGATAATCTTGTGGGGCAAGCGAACCAAAGACTGCTATTTACTGTCAGAATACTTAGAAAATCCAACAGGTCCATTAAAGAGACTGCCTACACTGATGATTGTCGATTCTCTTCTGGAATATTGCTTCGCGATACAGAATTCGCATCAGATAAGATTGACGGAGGACAAAGAATTACACTCCTGGAAATTGAAATAAGAACACCGTGAATTCATTGTCCCAGGAAGGGGAAACTTTATTGACACATTCCTGGGGTCAGATACATCACATGATCACACTGACAGAACCACAGGCACATAGACACAGGCAACAGAGCATGCACAATGTCGGCACTAGTACAGTGTAAATCCACCTTTCGCAGCAATGCAGGCTGCTATTCTCCCATGGAGACGATCGTAGAGATGCTGGATGTAGTCCTGTGGAACGGCTTGCCATGCCATTTCCACCTGGCGCCTCAGTTGGACCAGCGTTCGTGCTGGATGTGCAGACCGCGTGAGACGACGCTTCATCCAGTCCCAAACATGCTCAATGGGGGACAGATCCGGAGATCTTGCTGGCCAGGGTAGTTGACTTACACCTTCTAGAGCACGTAGGGTGGCACGGGATACATGCGGACGTGCATTGTCCTGTTGGAACAGCAAGTTCCCTTGCCGGTCTAGGAATGGTAGAACGATGGGTTCGATGACGGTTTGGATGTACCGTGCACTATTCAGTGTCCCCTCGACGATCACCAGTGGTGTACGGCCAGTGTAGGAGATCGCTCCCCACACCATGATGCCGGGTGTTGGCCCTGTGTGCCTCGGTCGTATGCAGTCCTGATTGTGGCGCTCACCTGCACGGCGCCAAACACGCATACGACCATCATTGGCACCAAGGCAGAAGCGACTCTCATCGCTGAAGACGACACGTCTCCATTCGTCCCTCCATTCACGCCTGTCGCGACACCACTGGAGGCGGGCTGCACGATGTTGGGACGTGAGCGGAAGACGGCCTAACGGTGTGCGGGACCGTAGCCCAGCTTCATCGAGACGGTTGCGAATGGTCCTCGCCGATACCCCAGGAGCAACAGTGTCCCTAATTTGCTGGGAAGTGGCGGTGCGGTCCCCTACGGCACTGCGTAGGATCCTACGGTCTTGGCGTGCATCCGTGCGTCGCTGCGGTCCGGTCCCAGGTCGACGGGCACGTGCACCTTCCGCCGACCACTGGCGACAACATCGATGTACTGTGGAGACCTCACGCCCCACGTGTTGAGCAATTCGGCGGTACGTCCACCCGGCCTCCCGCATGCCCACTATACGCCCTCGCTCAAAGTCCGTCAACTGCACATACGGTTCACGTCCACGCTGTCGCGGCATGCTACCAGTGTTAAAGACTGCGATGGAGCTCCGTATGCCACGGCAAACTGGCTGACATTGACGGCGGCGGTGCACAAATGCTGCGCAGCTAGCGCCATTCGACGGCCAACACCGCGGTTCCTGGTGTGTCCGCTGTGCCGTGCGTGTGATCATTGCTTGTACAGCCCTCTCGCAGTGTCCGGAGCAAGTATGGTGGGTCTGACACACCGGTGTCAATGTGTTCTTTTTTCCATTTCCAGGAGTGTAGTTCAAAGAAGGTCAGTTTCTTTTGTATTATTCGAAATAGGGGAGAGATTGTCACGGATATGATATTGCGAAATGCGGTGGTAATCATGAAGCAGAGGCGTTTTTAGTTGTGGCAATATTTTCCCGTCAAATTTCAGTCACCAACTTTCTTCTCCGAATGTGGAAATATTTTGCTGTCGCACACCTAAGTAGGGGAAAATGTCCATTATAATAAAATAAAGAGAAAAAACAGCGCGTTTTTCTCGAGCGTTCGAAACTGGAACGGTAGAGAAATAACTTGAAAGTGGTCCGGTGAACTCTGCCAGGCACTTGACTGTGAATTACAGAGTGACCAACGGGGGTGTAGATGCAGGTAAGGTGCTGTTGTGTCGTACATTATTTTCTGACTCGTTATTTAATGTCAGTGAAGTGATGAAAACGCAGAGGAATGGAAGCGCAGGTACATACTGCACTGCTACACTACGGATGAATCATCCAGATGTTTGTCACAAGGTGTTCGATTCCGCCATCTTTTAATCGCTCCATCGAAACTTTCCCTCTGTGAATCTGCTGGTCATAACTGTCAGTAACACACTACTACTTCTTCACCAACTTGCTCCTCTGTTGCCTTTATAACCGCTAACATTCAGACATTGATTGTAGACAAACGCAGAGTTCAACAGATAAATGACCTTGATGACTGGTAGAACAGGCACATCTCCACGGTTTATTACAATTTTTAATCGGTTTCAACCATTCGAGCTGGGGCACTTCCGTGATTAGACCTTGAATAGGTGATCATTGAGATGTCTCTCATGACAAGACGCGCAATTTTGCATGCGAATGGCGCATAACACTGTTTTCCGGGATGAGCTACTTATATTCCAAGCACATTTTCGTGCTTAGAGACATGCGAGTTTTCTGTACCTGTAGCGTGTGTGAAGTGCGCCACATGGGTTTCGTTCGGCGATGTTTTCAGAACCTACAACGATTTTCGTGGAGAAAGTTATTATTTACCAGCAGTCAGCAAAAAATAGATGAGAGTAGTAGTTCTGTGGTTCTGTTGCAGTTCTTTTTGTGGTTCGTAGAGACTCTCCACAGAGATGAACAGTAAAGGTAGAGTGAGAGTATTGGTACAGGTTTCCTCTCCATATGTCCCAGTTATCTTCTTCTGTTCAGTAGCGAACAATTATCTCTGTCCCGTGCCAACACCTGCCTCAGCTTTCGGTATCCCCTGTTCTTACTCTTTATATCCATATCATTTCACTTCGTTCTTTTTTCATTCATTATCTCTTCTACTAGCTTTTCTTGTACTTTCTCGCTCTTGCCCAGGCTAATTAACTCCTGCTCTAGATTGTATCTATCTGTACCACTGCGACGCGTATCTGTTAGTATTTCATTACTCTTAGCGGACGCAGATATTGTAGTATGGAAAATATACTTAAGGCAATGCTAATAGGACAGACATTATTCTATTAATCGTATGCTTAATTATATCTGTCTTCTTCTTCGTCTTGTTTTGTCTATTTAACGAGTACTTTTAAACTTGTCAGTTACCAGAATAACTTCTGTCTCCTCATTCTCCCGAAAATACGTTTCTGATTTCACTGTGCTATTCTTTCATCCTTTTGACCATTTCTTGCCGATTCGTTTGACCATGAATTTGAGTTTCGTTACTAATGTTTCAAAGGCTACATAGATTCGAATCCTAATGGGTGTAAGATCTCTAAAAGTTATCTTAAATATATAAAATTGGTCAAGTGCGATGTGACATAAATGACCGAATTTTTTGGTTGAAGCAACTTAGCAGCTCCAAGGGACCACAGACCTTAATAAGGGACATAAACCTGAATTTATTCCTGAGAAAAATGGGTTCTTAACAGTCGGACAGACGGACGGATGAACAACAAAACGGCACTATAAGAGCTGCCTTTTTACAGAGTGATGAATGGGAGCGTAATAATAGGCGCTACCTGTATATTCGTCCACTACATTTCGTTAGTAATTTTGTTATTTGATTGTCAGTACCAGTATTTTCCACGGACAGCTTCGTATCACCTGTGAAGAGAATTTCTAAAAGGATTCTCGGTATCATGCAAAAGGGGGCTTTGAAGAGATCAACCACGTAAAATGAATAATTAGTATGGGGTGAACCATAGAAAATGTAAATCAGGACCTCAGTATGACACATCTCACGAATACACATTCATTTTTTAATACTCATTTTCTGGGAGTGGTTTTCAATGTCACAAAAAATGTACACGTCCAGCGGCAGAAACGAATGTCATCGTATTGTTGGTTCTCGATTTGTCTCCGAGTGATAATAAAATAGTTCTTTGCTCTGATTCTCTCCAAGCACATCTAATGTCACCGCGGCCTCTCTTTGCATCCGTTTCACTTGTGAAAGTTTGCTTCAAAGCTAAGCTTAGTGCAAGTCCTGTCGCTTTCGCTTCTGTGCAGAAGACAAAGACACTTAATCCTTCGGACGTCCTAGGAAACTCAAGTGTGATCTTTACCTTTAACTTATTGGTCGTATACAAAAATATCGTACAGAATGTGTTTGTTACTTCTGTAGCATAATTTTAATAGCTTTAATATTTTAATAACTTTAAATTATTTGACAATGTAGCATTGGCTATACAATCAAATTTCTTTGTTAAATCAAAGGAGATCCCAAAAAGACACATCTTCTCCTGTATACTTTCCACTATATTGAACCAGAAAAAAATATGTTACACGGACATCTGATGAGCCATTCCTAGCATCCAGCTGTCAATCAACTGTACGCATCAAATGGTGCATTGCCTCTTTAAAAATGTTTGAAAACGGAGGTGAGAGTGATACAGCGCTGTAGTTTTCAACATCAGAGGGTCCTCTTCTTTTTATTTAGATACCATACCTCTGCATACGAGTACTTATGGGGATCTGGAAAAATACCTTTGTGGAAAGATGTGTTACATCAGTAAATAAAAGCAAAGCTAATACAGGATGTACAAATCCTCAACTTCGTACTCGGTGTCTGATCGTACTCATATAAACAATTAAACTTTATAGAGCCAATTGTTATTTTATTTTCCTTTTAATTGATCTCCAGTAGTTCCATTTACTCCTGTTGTCTTAAAACAGCGTTCTGTGACAAATCCTTGTAACTAGGGTTGTGCAAGAAATTTTGGTTTGGTTTAACCACAGTACACAAAAAATGACCATCAGACGAACTGCTTATCTAAGTAACATATTTATTCCACACTTTCAGTGATCTGATATCTGAACCTTCCTGCTGCATCCCTGATGTTGTCCTTATTGGCAACAGTTCCTTTTGTGGCGTCGGTAAGTGGTTCAGATACCACAGCTGTCGTACCTTGCTGCTTACAAACGGTGCATTGGCGTCTGTGTCCATACTTGACGTTTCACGAAGACAATTTGCATCATCTTTTCGTCTTCTTCCAGTAAAGACAGGTATCAACTGGACGTCCTCCAAGTCTCTCTGCTTGGAAGTTCTTCCTCTCTTCAAATATTTATCATTCCAAACCACCTTCTTCCTCTCCTTCCTTTTCCTTCTACTTTTCCCCTCCATCATTCTCTGTAGTAGAGAATTCCTACGTAGTATGTGCCCTATCCATAACATTTTCCTCTTCCGTATCATGCTCCCGAAGTTCCTCTCCTCTTCTCCCCTGCTCAGCACTCCTCATTTCTCATTCCATTTCACTTTCTCCATTCTTGTCCATAACCAAATTTCGAAACTTTCTAAAAATTTTATTCTTTCTGTCTGACTGTTCACACTGCAGAATCCGTAAGACACAACACCCCACAAAAAATTGCGAATCTCTTTCTAAGTGTAATGTAGCTGTTTCTGGCTGTCAGCAGACCTTTAACTCTCCTGGAAGCTCACTTTCCCATGGAGATTCTGCGTCTCCCTTCCTTTGTTACAACTCTTACTGAAAGTTATCAAGCTTCCCAAATACTCGAATGACTGAAACTGTTCTGATACCATCCCATCAAGTGATATATTAATTGCATCGCCTTCTTTTCTCCATTTTCGTCGCCCTGGTCTTGCTGATGTTCAGTTTCATGCTTTTTTATTCCAGTCTCTGATCACAAATGAATTCTTTAAATAAATGACCAGTGTCAGTCTGTTATGACCATCCTCAGATCTTTTTTACACCACGTCCTAAAGTGATACGGCCATAATGGCATCGTCAAAACATATAAATATAATCAGCATAGCATCGTCTCATAGATTTAAAATATGGTGTAGAAAATGTATGTAAATCTATGTGACGATGCTATGCTGATTATATTTATATGTTTTGACGACGCCATTATGGCCGTATCACTTTAGGACATGGTGTAAAAAAGATCTGAGGATGGTCATAACAGACTGAAACCGGTCATTCAACTAAAGAATTCATTTGTGATCAGAGACTGGAATAAAAAAGCATTTTACAGTATTGGACCACTGTTTGTACACGCGATTATGTCGCAGTTGGTGAAAGTTCAGTTTCATTTCTAACTCTCTACGCACGGTTACAGTAGTCTCCACCATTAGCTGGAGCACCCATTTGCCAGTCTAGCACCTCTTTTATTACTTCGTTTAATGCAGCAGCTGCTGATGTTTTGTTAACACATTCTCAATCTTATAAAGCGCAGGCTGTTGATTTTATTCTGCATCTACATCTATACTCTGCAAGTAACGTTATGATTTGTGGCGGAGAGTGTGTATTGTGTTTTGAAACCAGGGACCTAGAAACGACGGAGAGGCTTCGTCTCGCCGTAGCCCTCAGTGGTTCACAACCCCACAACAGGCCACAGCGGTCCACCCACGCCACGCCGCCCCCCACCGAACCCAGTGTTACTGTAGCGGGTAGTACTTTTCATACCATCACTTCCTCCTTTTCCTGTTTCAGTCGCGAATGTTACGTGGAAAGAGCAATTGTTTGTAAGGCTCTGTGTGAGCTTGAATCTCTCCTGTCTTTTCGCAGTGCCTCTCTTGTAGCGTCTGCCACTAGAGTTGGATAAGCACGCTTGGAACGCTTTCACGTTTGGTAAACAAACCTGTCACGAGACGCGCTGCTCTTCTTTGTATCTTCCTTACTGACTCTACCAATACTATCTGTTAATGATCCGAGACTCACGAACAATACTCAGGTATCGCTCGAACGGTATATTTGTAGGCCACCCCCTTCGTGGATGGACTACACTTCCTGAGATTTCTTCCAACGAATCAGAGTCTGGCATCTGCCCATCCTATGATTAATTTTATGTGTACATTCCACTTTAAATAGCTCCGTATGCTTACTCTCAGGAATTTAAGGGGCGTTGCTTCCAGTGATTGCTCGGCAATCCTGTATTCATACAATGAGGGGTCTTTCCGCCTATTTATACGCAGTACGGTACATTTGTTTATGTTGACGGTCAAATCCTAATCCTAGCACCGAACGTCGATGTATCGGGCATTTCGCTACAATTTTCTAGCGCTGTAACTATATATGACAACACCATCCACGAACAGCGCGATGGAAGTTGGGTTTCTCCTGGCTCACAGTAGGCCAACTCTCTTCGATGCCTGGACACAACAGCAAAACGGATATAAAATCCTACAAAACTGTACTCTTGTAGATTCTTTGGATCGCCCATTTGGTCCCGGCGAAGGTTCGAGTCCTTCCTCGGGCATGGGTGTGTGTGTTTGTCCTTAGGATACTTTAGGTTAAGTAGTGTGTAAGCTCTAGGGACTGATGACCTTAGCAGTTAAGTCCCATAAGATTTCACAAACATTTGAATTTTTTTTTTTTTGATGGCCCATTACGAATCTGATGTCGGAATTACAAAATTCAAAATGGAGGATCCAATTTGGCGAATCAAAAATTACAGATTTAGCGGTTTCGAGTAAAACTTCGGGTAAAAAGTATTGTGAGGCCGCTGATAACAAATTAGAAGTCTAAATTGCAGTATTGAAATGTTTTATTCGATATTTTTATATATACAAACTCACACATACACACACACACATCTCTTAAGCAAGATGTAACAGCTACGCAAGAGCCTCTCAGCGGTTAGCTTTGGTTAAAATAATGAAAACGGCACCAGTTACTTATTTTTTGGTGCTTAGCACAACGCGTTTCGAGAATTTATTCTCACTTTCAAATGGATTTGTGCATTTGCTTACATGAATATATTTGGTGATGTTTCCATGTGTGACTTTTTGCCTCTCTTGCGGCTTTTTGAAGTTAGACGAGAATCAGAAAACGGGACCTTATGAATCTTTGAGTATTTTTAAACGCTACTGTTGCAAATGGTATGTTTGTTTGTCTACTTACAGGTGGTGTGCCTCTTCCATTTTACAGATTATGACACACACTCAAATCATCACTTACACTGTTTGTTCACAATATATGCTACAAAGTTATTACGAAAGAGTTTGTACACAGAGCTGTTACAGTGTTCTTGGATTGTAAATTATAAAACGTATTTTTATCACTATTGACTAATAAATTATCGATTATATTTCTTTTTTCCTAATGAGGAAATGTACATATTTAAGAAACTTGTTACAGTTTGCTGGCTTTCAAAAGAATAAATGAAGTGATGAGGCCCTCAACTATGTACCCTCTGACTCAGAGTTGAAATATTAAAAGTTTTGGCTGGTTTCGTTGTCTAGGGGCTGTGATACGTAGTTATCGCATTACAGGCCAAATACTGGCGAGTCTACAGTATACAATATGCATATATACACATGAATCGAATGGTCGAAAGTTCGTATCACTCGGCAACTACGAATGTAACGTAGAAATTTATAAATGAAAGATTGCAATTAAATAAAATCTGCAGGTACTATCTTAACGACCTTAAGTGATGAGTTCGATAGTAGAAGTACTTTTGAGAATGCGGTATATTTCTGAAAAACACGTATTGGTGTCGATGGTCCAGCAATTAAAATATAAGTTGAATAACAGGGAAACAATAGATTCCTACTTCACGTAATTGGTTATGAACGATAACATAGCTCGCTGTGAACATAGTTCACTGTAGAAACCACGGAAATCTCACACGTTCACAAGTCGGCACACCGAAGTATTTCTATCTCTCGAGATCACGTGGAAACCGCTCCACACTCTCCGAGTCTTTCCTGCGACCGTATGTCCGCCGCGCCGTCGCGTCCAGCACCTCCCGTGTCCTGTGCCGGCCTGTCCCGGACTCTCCCATGTCCTCTCCTGTGCTGTTCTCCCACTTCCATCGAGTCCCCCTATTCACGAGCGCTGTGATTGGCTAGAGCTCTCCCGCCATATCTTCAAGCCAACGCACACTCAAAAACATGAAACACTTTCTAAATATTGGATTTACTTTTAAATGACTTGAAATTAAATAAATATTCCTACGGCTGGACCATAAACACGCTTTAACACACATTATTTAATACAAAAATAAGTTAAATAGACATATATCAAAGGAATAGCAAGCAAAAGTAGGCCAGTAGCCTAACGTCTCAGTGCTTTCTAAAAGACAGTAAATAATTATCAAAATATCCACGGGTGTACTGCCGGTCTACAGTGTCCAACGGGCACAATATTTCGGCGATCATACATGTCGCCATCATCAGGTGAACTGACGGATTGAGCTCCTGTGAACGTGCCTGTAAGGGGATCCGTACGCTATGGCTGCTCAGGGGGAACTGGGTTCGGTCTCGGCGGCGGCCGATTTAAATACCCTCCGCCCGCGGCACACTCCCTCCGCCGTCCGCGCCCCGCGCCACGGTCGCGCGGTGGAACAGATTGCGACGGCGACTGAGATGACGTCAGTGTGATGGCTCTGTCCGCCGTGGTCGTCACAATTATACGTTTGCTCAGTTTACTCTTGATTAACCCAATCGCTGGTTCCCAAGCCTTGCTAAGATTATAGCCACAGTCACGGTTTATGAGGTCGTCATTGGTGTGAATTTCGATGGCCTCTCTAACAACGCTGTCCCAGTATCTCGACGTCTGTACCAGAATCCTCGTGCGTTCATACTCCATAGCGTGATTTTTCGACAAACAATGTTCAGCGACCGCCGACTTGCTCGGATACATCAGTCGAGTGTGCCTCTGGTGTTCACGGCATCGAACCTCGACGGTACGCATCGTCTGACCAATATACGACTTGCCACATTGACACGGAATCTGGTACACGCCGGCCTTCCTCAAACCGAGATCATCTTTGGCGCTCCCCACCAGTGCACGAGTTTTATTCAGAGGACAAAACACAGTTCCGACCCGGTGTTTCTTCAAAATGCGGGCGATTTTCCCCGAGAGTGCGCCTGTATATGGAATAAACGCAGTGCCTACCTCCTCCCTCGTGATTTAATCCATCTCCACAGGTTGTGCTGTAGTGGTTGGGTGGAGAGCACGTTGAATCTGCCACTCTGAGTACCAAAAATTTTGTGCTGAGAACGCTAGAACTAAAGCATATCTATCAGGGACTCTGAAAAAGAAATGTACAGTTCTCGAAAGACGGGCGCTAACATCACCGGACTCACAATATTCTGCAGTGATGCCCGATGTCATTAGTTCTCTCGGTTTCGAACCACGGATACATCTGTCGATTGGTCAGCTATCTGAAGACGCGCAGGAAGCTCGGAATAAGGATACACGGCGTTACCGAGATTTTACAAGCAAATATACCAGCGAGAAAACGGTGCTTGTTGTACTCTATGGGTCTACAGGCTCCTGACACCTTCGGATTCATTCAACTCGAGAGTCTAGAAAACGATAAGTGAAGAAAGTAAACAGCTGCTACTTGAGATAAAATATCTGCTTTTCGAGCCCAGTGAGCCGATCGACAGCGACCTCTCTCAAAGCTATGTAAATGCCGTGTGACGAGGGCCTCCCGTCGGGTGACTTGCGCGTCGATGAGGATGAAATGATGATGAGTAGGACAACACAACACCCAGTCCCTGAGCGGAGAAAATCTCCGACCCAGGCGGGAATCGAACCCGGGACCTTTGGATTGTCAGTCCCTCGCACTGACCATTCAGCTACCGGGGGCGGACTCTCAAAGCTATAATGACACAAGCGACGAAAGTGACTATGGTTGTATAACACTAAAAGTTGCAAGATATTCACAGGACAAAGCTTTGAGCCAGACCACGAGGCGTGCCTGTATAGCTCTGCCGGTAAAAAATGGCAAAAGGCAAAGTTCCAGACTCATTCCATTTCATTAGAACCTATGCTGGAGAACAGCTGCGGAGCTGAATTTAGGGGTGAGGTGTGTCTGGATAGCTTAGATGGCAAGATCATTGTCAACGAAAGGTAAGAGTATATGTTTAATGCCAATTTGACACACATTTCACGAAATTTTAATGTTTGTAGCAGTGCGTATCCCGCTTATCTTTTTCGTGTCTATGCAATATTTCTTTTACGGTTACGCAGTCCAACGTAACTCATGCTGTGTACATTATTTATTTTCTTTGTACTTGGAACTAGATTTGCGCTCTACCAAAAGTTGGGTACTTGTGGTACACTGCGTAAGTGACGTAGTAAATGGTAGGATTATCGGTGGTATCGGTCGGCAAAAAAACATAAATGAATGTGTGAAACATATAACTAGAACCAAACCACAGTGTTAGTCATTGTGCATTTTTTATCCTTACGGAATATAAATTGCATTTTATGAGTAATAAAAATTAGTTTATTGCGTAACCTCTGTGTTTTTATCCAGCCAAAGCATTTGATTTCGACGCAAATACAATTTACATATACAAACATAAAAAATATAATTACTATTGTTATTTTGCACTCAGTGGAAAGTTCTTCACCATGATCAAAGGCAAGTGTTCCTTGTTATTACTGATAAATTCGAAAGTTGTTTATGGATTATAGAAATATGTTTTACATAAGTTCGACGAAATATTGAAGCGATCACTTTTCTGTTGAGGAAATTGCATTTTCTGGCGATGTTTTATGAATTTGTATTTTCTTTATTTTTACAACAACATGCCTCTGTATCACGTTACAAATCAACAATTTTCGAATAGAACCTGAATAAAAATAGAAAATTACAATTTTTCTATAAATATTGTTTACTTTTAAGTAATAGACAGGAGGATAATAAGTAGAAATAAGCGTCCCTGGATTAGCTGGCATTTAATATATTCTTTCTCAGTTTCTAGACGCTTCACCGCTTCCGGTTTTTACGGGAATCTTGTAAGACATTGATCGGATACTCAAAGAAAGCGATCATTATGAGGTAACACCCGATAGTAATGCAGCACATTTGACATACAAGTAATGCGGGTACGTCCTTAACTGTCCAAAGCTCCTAGGAAAACTACCATAGTCACGCTTACTTACGATAGTTACGGTAGCCTACAGTAATTTTACAACTCTACTTAGAACTGATTACAAGAGATTTCTTCTGCGAAAATTTCGAGAACAGGCGTTTCTGAAGTCGTAAATGCAGATCCCAGTAATTTCTTTGTAATTTGGATGTTAAATACTTCATTTTGTTTGCGCTGCGTACTGAGAGAGGTAACTGCGTACGTGTGCTCTGCTTGTAATGTGAGAGCCTGCGCTCTGACTATCGCGTGTGGGTAGTCCGGCAGTTCACGCTCTGAAAGGCAGAATGCTGCCTGAGAGGCCGAAGTGTGTTCCCCAGCTAAAGTAGAAAGTCCTTGCGAGGCTACTGTATTACAGCCTGTCCTTGGCGATCGCACATATGGCCATGTCCACTCACTTTCGCTAACGAGCACCTTCCGAACTGTCACAGGAGAATTCCAATGTTAGCAGGCTGCAGAGAAAGCCGCATGGATGTAGCTGCATGCGGTTAGTGAGGCACTGCAACGGGTGTGGGCCTGTGTACGTCGCAGGCGTCTGACCTGGTAACAAATATGCTGCTGCACAGGTTTCCATTGTCCAGATACGTTAAATCCTCCCATAGTGATGACCAGTGAACGGCGACCCGTGGAAAACTACAGCAGGCTCTGGGGTAGCCATCTATAAAAAGCAAGCTATAAAAGCCAGCTGTAAAAAGTACTCCGTATCTTCAACTTTCTGAAGGCCTTTTAGTGTGCTACGAAACAACAACTGTGAGAAAAGCATCTGTTTTCTTTCTTTGTTTTTTTATTTTTTCAAGTGAAAATGTACATCACTGTAATCACTGCTACCAGTCACATTTACTGTTTTTGCAACTTCATGTTTCAGAGAATGATACCTCTATCATCTGGTAAATTTATGTCAATTAGTAGCTCATGGATGATTTGTATGTACGACTTTTGGACAAGCTTTGGAACTGTTTTTGAGTAGTCACTGGCTGTTTCTCCAGTCTCGCCTTTCATACGTGCACACTTTTTCAGGTGTGTTTAAGTGATATCCGGGGCCGCTTGCAGCCTCCATGCCCTGGAGATAATTAGATCATGCACCCCCTTCCTCCCATCAGTTCCCCCCCCCCCTCTTTCTCCCTCTCTCACACACACACACACACGTCGGGCCTACGTGAACACGTCACTGCGTCGCTGACGTGTTGAGTAGCAAAATGCAGTATTTCTTATGATGTCCTTCGACCTGACGTACATTTACGACTGCATACGTGCTGAACACCGTGGTGACAGTTATCTGCCAGTCTTGCATCGGTGAGCGACAAACCACTGGACAAACGCCAAGTATGATGGTGAGACCATTGCAATACTCCGTGGAGTAGTAAACAGATATACCAGATGGAGATTCACAATGAATGTATAGAATTTCTCTTAGATCCCATGTCATTATATTTAAGGGTTCCGACTGCATTATGTGAAGGATGCACGCGTAATTGAATTCTTAAGCGATCAGTGTTGGGTTTGCAGAAGAGCCAACACCGTGTTACAAGAGGAGGCAGAAATGCACGCGTTTTAGCTCATGCAGGCTGGCGTGAGGAGGGAAGAACTATACTGACGTGAGGTCTGGAACATGACAAGGAATTAGAATTCAGAAAGCGGACGTAATGAGTTTGATACTTAAGTTTAATCCATTAATGATGAACGTCGCTCTTGACGGTACATGATTCACAATATTATCTGTTCAGAATTCATTCTAATTACTGAATATGGCGCCTTGCTAGGTCGTAGCAAATGACGTAGCTGAAGGCTATGATCAACTGTCGTCTCTGCAAATGAGAGCGTATGTAGTCAGTGAACCACCGCTAGCAAAGTCGGCTGTACAACTGGGGCGAGTTCTAAGGAGCCTCTCTAGACTAGACCTGCAGTGTGTCGGCGCTCGGTCTGCAATCACTGATAGTGGCGACACGCGGGTCCGACATATACTAACGGACCGCGGCCGATTTAAAGGCTACCACCTCGCAAGTGTGGTGTCTGGCGGTGACACCACTATCATCAATAGTTCACTAATGCTAAACATTCATCCATCGTCATGTACCTCTTCTGTGCTTTAACTCTGCTGACACATCTAACCGCCTATATGCTGCAGTTTTCAGAAACGTTGCCCTATTGATAATAAGGTACTACTTTTCAAAATTTTTATCATTAAGAATATAAATTGGGTACGTCATTTTGTGTCTGCATACAGTATGTCAACCTTCAAGATCGACGGTATGCAGGTGGTAGTGGATCCCAAGCTGAGTATTTTGAGATGAGGAACCAATTGAAGCAAGTGAATATTTCGGGCTCTGTTAGGCCTTGTATGAGCGATTGGTATGCGGCAGAATCTTTCCAAACTGTTATGTTTCACAACAAATCACTGCCTGCTGCTAGAGAGATAGGGAAAAAAACGATACTTAATGTTACCGACAACTCTCATCTCGATACTGATACTTTTTTACTCGATAGTTTCAACTGATACTTTTACAGCAGTACTTTATAGTAGGCATCGCGTAGAGTGATAGCAGTGATGATCTATTAGAATTTGGTTATTTACCCAAAATTTTGGCCACATGATTAAGTTCCAACAGTTAGAACAACCGCATTTGCGAGCACTAGCAGGCCAGCACTGTGTCACCACTGTGGGCAAAGCGGCGGTTTTCAAACTTTTCCGCCCACGCTCCCTTGACCTGAACATAAACATCGGCTCCTTTCGCACATGACACCAGACCCGAAATATGAGGGAAATAAGCTCAAGTTTTGAAAGAAATTAATAAGAGTAGATATTTCTTAATTCACTGTGGCCATAACACGTTTTAATAATGGATAACATATTTTCACACATTTTAATCAACTTTTAAAGTCATCAGATCTTATTCTTGGAACGAAAGCAATCGGAAGAATGGACCGGGTTTTTCGTCATTAATTATGCAAATCTCGGCACAGGATTGCAATTTGCGATCTGTATTTCTTCTTAATAGCTGCTAATGTTAAAAAGCCTGCCTCGCGTAAGTGGATTTGACAAAAGGTATCAAAACTCGTATGATCTCGTTCCCTACTTGCGGTTACTAACTAACCTTCAACCCGATTATTACTGAATCATTTATTTAGAGTCACGTAGTATGATTCAGCTACTATATATCACGCTGCCATACTTACTTGCCTGCTTGCTAGATATCATTACTGGCACACATGTTCCTTTACTCAGAAATCAAATAATTTTTTTATTAAATGACCGCAGCACCCCTATTATAATGCTGCGACGCCCGTGGGAGCCGAGATGCACAGTTTGAAAACCCCTGTTTTAGATCAGTGGGAAGACAATGTTGTGCAAGTTAATCAACAAGTACCTGAAAATTCCAGGGACATCAGTTCTCTCTGAGCTCTTATTTTCAAAAGCAGACAGCACGTTCTTAGAGTTACATAATACATTATCAGCGAAAGGGTTGCATAAAATATTGCTTTTGATTGACTGTACGGAGGAAGAATGCGGAGTTTAGGTAAGATTTAATTTCTTTGCTTTTGGGTAATACTGAACTGTTTTTCTGATAATCTGTTCAGCAATCTCTTATTTGCAGTTCCTGCAAAGGCTATACCCGAACCTTGGTACATGCTTTCTACTATCTTTATTACGTGGAATTAAGAAAAGAGGAATATCTCTACACGTAATGAAGACTATAGAATGCATGTGCCAAGGATAAGAAATGGAAACTCTAAGACCAGGACCAATATCGGAGTAAGACAAGTATGCAGTTCGCCTCCGATTCTTTTTAATATTTGTATTGACGAAGTAATAAGGCGATGAATCAATAAACTAAGTTTTTATGCTTATGAATTCAATGAAAGGAATTATTCTATGGCATTACTCATCGCTGATGATCGAACTGTGATTGCTGATAGCAATAACATACTCCAAACAGCTGCTCATATTTTTATCCACAACAGCCAAGTTATATAATCTATTAGTATCTTCAAATAAAACAAAAGTTTTGGCTTTCAGGGGCCAGGACCCAGTTCCCTGTAAAATAAAAGTAAATGATTAGAAGACAGAAAGAGTAAACTCGTTCAACTTCTTAGAAAATACCGTTTCATTCATGACAGAAATGGACACACAAAAGCAAGTTGAAAGTTTTAATTACGTTGCCTGAGCAACCTATAGAACCCTCCGAACTAAAGTAAGAAAGGAATCTCGTCTTAAATTCTACGAAAGATGTCAGTATCAACCACGAAATATGGAAGCGAGGTGTGGACTGTTATAAAAACAAATGGATAAAGAACATAAGCATCAGAGATACGATTTCGTAGACGAGTCGCTGGATACGCACTATCCGACAGGAGGAGGAATATTGGCATCAAGAAGCAACTGGGAGTGAAAAGCGTAAGTGAACAGGTTAAGGAATACAGAAACAACTGAAAGAACATTGTCACAAAAATGGAAGACGACAGAATACCCAATTAATTATGAATTATTAGTGAGTGGGCAGAAGATCTTTAGGAAGACCGAGGAGAAGGTGGAAAGATCAATAATTTGTACCAAGAGGACGTAGCAGGCGAATGCCTAATACATTCAGAAAGAAGTTCCAATTTAAAAAAAAATTGTAATCTGTAATGAAAACAGCTCAATTTATTTTAACATTGTCTTATTTCATTTTAGAATTGTGAAAACCGACTCTCTCACTGTGTATGATACAGAGATTTATAAACAGAGATGGAGAGATTTAGTCCAAGGAGAGAACTTAGTCTAATCTTTGTATCAACGATAAGTATAGATATCTCAGGGCATCGATACTTTTCTTTTGATGCTTTTGTGAGTACAATAGAGTTCTTACGATACTGCTCATCAGCAAAGCATCGATACTTATCGCTCGAAATCGCGATCCTAGCTGCGGCTCGCTGATGTTGATACCTTCACAAATAATCTGCAGTTGTTTATGATATGTGCACGGTGGAGTTTACACCTGATTACAGTTTATGACTGGTTCTAGAAGATAAAGAATCAGTCGTTTCAAAACTGGCCGACATGCGTGTAATTTATGGAGCAGCAAGGTGGAAAGCACGAAATGACAAACGAATGTTCTAAGGAAAAGTAAAACAACATGCGACATCCTAATTGGAAGAAACTTATCGCTCTGAACAGAAACTTTGACAGTCTGGGTGATTAGATGTCACGTTTTACACAAGTAACTGTTCGCGTGATAGTATTTAAGGAGGTGGTGTTGATTCATGAGGAGAAGATTCATCAATAAGCACCCGTCAATTTGGCAGTGAATGCGGTAAGCACTGTAAAGGCAGAATAGCTTTTACGCCCCTAAAAAACTGTGTACAAGCAATGAGGCCAAATGATATTGAACTCCTAGTTCAATTTAGCCAATGAATTATGTTAGATTGATATTGACAGTCATCGTGTTGAATAACGGTTGTGACTTAAAGTTCTTGCTGTAAAGGCCCTTTACACGATCAAACTTGTTCGTCAAATTCGGTGTTTCCTTCCCACGAGTTTTTCAAACAAGCTCACTGACGTACCAACGCAATTTGTTAAATTAAACCTCACTTCTGAAACAGCTGTCTCGCTTTGGGTATCGTGTTGCGAAGTATTTTGACACTAATGGGACTGGCTAGCAATGCGGACAAAGCATTTCTTGTAGAGAATATGACGCTGGTTACCCTCAGAACTTGAGGTTTACATCAATTATATCCAAATGGACAGTCAAAATTTTAATATCTTACTAGGATCACTTCGCATTCATACTGCAAAAGAAGACACAGTTAAGCGAAAATCTGCTCTGCTCTACTTGGTTTTCTAATGCCAGTTCACTAAAATACCAGAACGTGGGAACTTGTACATAGTCCAAGGGAGAACAGGAGAGCTTCGGTTTTATTCATTTCACTGCACTCGCACTTGTATGTTTGTAGAATACCGATTTCCTTGTTAAGGTCTTCCTTCATAATAGATGGCTGGGAAAGACTCAACACCTCTGCCATTTTGCTGATTGCCAGTGCTCATTTACTGATTGCAAGTGATAGTTTGTTTTTATCCTTATCTATAGTTTCTATAATTGTGGAAACTCACAGTGAGCTAATATGTAAGAAAAACTCTTTCTCGCTGAAAATGCGGGGCGAAACGTCAACACCAACAACGTCCGATATTTTGTCAGTCCGGCCGTCAATCAAAATATCTCTCAAACACGTCAGATTGAGTCGATGTTTGGCCAACACATCAAACAAAGCAACACACTGCTAAATAATTTCAGAAACTAGTGAAATTTGACATTTTTTGGTCGTTTACGACGGCCTGAAGATGTGTGTTGGTTATATGAATAAAAAACTAAAATGTTCGTTGACTAAAGTGTTCAGCTCAGAATATTTTACTATCTCTTTACGTTCGACTCTGAAGTTTTCATGCACATAGTATTTCCAATGTTTCGATTGAGTTGTATTTTTTTCTAACAGTGGAGACTGTTGTTTATGTCAGTGGCGCAAAGGTCCTATAATTTGTATCAGAGTCTGAATTATTGTGCATTTTTGAAGTATTTTCGGTTACACAGGAGCTTATTTCTTGTTTTCTGTGCTCTGTTGTACGTACTACAAAAGTTTCTCGCTACTGCAATTACGAACGACTCAGAACAGAGATGTCAGCAATGTACTGTAGCTTAATTTGAACGTTTAGAAATGTAAGAAAAACAGCTCTAGTCGCAGAATGAGGAAGCTCTCACTACTTTCGCTGGCATTATTCAGAAGAAACTGTCTGTGTCGTAATTACTGTTCTCAGCCCCGCACTTTTTACTGAGTCTGTGCGACTCTCATAAAGTCCGTCTGGTGAAATTCCAAATACAGAAGATGGACTGTACGAGTCGCATCACAAGGAGAGTTTCGACCACTTATTAAAACCTTAAGGAAAATCAGGTAAATGCTGCATCTTTACTTGAAAAGTCCCTATTCTTATTCTGGTACATGTCTTTAGCAGCCAGTCTTTGTTAGGGCAAATTTCCCACAAGTAAATACCACGATTAAGAGGACGGGTATATACATTATTTTTCTGTATGATGTAATGCAAGGAAGGAAAACGAAACAAAAAAATGTTCAGATGTGTGTGAAATCTTATGGGACTTAACTGCTAAGGTCATCCGTCCCTAAGCTTACATACTACTTAACCTAAATTATCCTAAGGACAAACACACACACCTCCGCGGGGACCAGCCACACAGTCCACGACTGCAGCGCCCAAGACCGCTCTGCTAATCCCGCGCGGCGAAAACGAAACAGTACTATAAAAAGTACAGAGCCTCTGGTGACTTGCGTGATGAAAAGGTGAAAGAAGACACATTGTAAATGTCATCTCATGAAATCTTAAAGACAATAGCGCTCGTCGCAACGAAATTATTACATAACAGCTTCTCAGATTTTCACTCTGACGTTATAACATGCTTGTATTACTTTCGACGACTACTGATTATTACCTGACCTCGGGAAGAAAGTTGTTGTAAGTGAATATGATGTATTAGCTATGGAGATTTATAACCCCTCTTATGTACTCGATTTCTTTTTTTCGGAGGCTTCCTTCCTTACTATTCAGGAGTCAACAATATTTCGTTCCCTGGATTCAGACGTCTACATATACAAATACACTCCTGGAAATTGAAATACGAGCACCGTGAATTCATTGTCCCAGGAAGGGGAAACTTTATTGACACATTCCTGGGGTCAGATACATCACATGATCACACTGACAGAACCACAGGCACATAGACACAGGCAACAGAGCATGCACAATGTCGGCACTAGTACAGTGTATATCCACCTTTCGCAGCAATGCAGGCTGCTATTCTCCCATGGAGACGATCGTAGAGATGCTGGATGTAGTCCTGTGGAACGGCTTGCCATGCCATTTCCACCTGGCGCCTCAGTTGGACCAGCGTTCGTGCTGGACGTGCAGACCGCGTGAGACGACGCTTCATCCAGTCCCAAACATGCTCAATGGGGGACAGATCCGGAGATCTTGCTGGCCAGGGTAGTTGACTTACACCTTCTAGAGCACGTTGGGTGGCACGGGATACATGCGGACGTGCATTGTCCTGTTGGAACAGCAAGTTCCCTTGCCGGTCTAGGAATGGTAGAACGATGGGTTCGATGACGGTTTGGATGTACCGTGCACTATTCAGTGTCCCCTCGACGATCACCAGTGGTGTACGGCCAGTGTAGGAGATCGCTCCCCACACCATGACGCCGGGTGTTGGCCCTGTGTGCCTCGGTCGTATGCAGTCCTGATTGTGGCGCTCACCTGCACGGCGCCAAACACGCATACGACCATCATTGGCACCAAGGCAGAAGCGACTCTCATCGCTGAAGACGACACGTCTCCATTCGTCCCTCCATTCACGCCTGTCGCGACACCACTGGAGGCGGGCTGCACGATGTTGGGGCGTGAGCGGAAGACGGCCTAACGGTGTGCGGGACCGTAGCCCAGCTTCATGGAGACGGTTGCGAATGGTCCTCGCCGATACCCCAGGAGCAACAGTGTCCCTAATTTGCTGGGATGTGGCGGTGCGGTCCCCTACGGCATTGCGTAGGATCCTACGGTCTTGGCGTGCATCCGTGCGTCGCTGCGGTCCGGTCCCAGGTCGACGGGCACGTGCACCTTCCGCCGACCACTGGCGACAACATCGATGTACTGTGGAGACCTCACGCCCCACGTGTTGCGCAATTCGGCGGTACGTCCACCCGGCCTCCCGCATGCCCACTATACGCCCTCGCTCAAAGTCCGTCAACTGCACATACGGTTCACGTCCACGCTGTCGCGGCATGCTACCAGTGTTAAAGACTGCGATGGAGCTCCGTATGCCACGGCAAACTGGCTGACACTGACGGCGGCGGTGCACAAATGCTGCGCAGCTAGCGCCATTCGACGGCCAACACCGCGGTTCCTGGTGTGTCCGCTGTGCCGTGCGTGTGATCATTGCTTGTACAGCCCTCTCGCAGTGTCCGGAGCAAGTATGGTGGGTCTGACACACCGGTGTCAATGTGTTCTTTTTTCCATTTCCAGGAGTGTAGATCTGCATCAATAAATCCGTTTCAGTGAAGACTCAATTCTCCATATACAAAAACAGCTTGAAACGTCTGATTGCTTCACAAATATGTTAATGCATTGAATATATGACTTCAAGCATGTAAGCGAGAAAAAGTTTACGAAAGATTTTAAACTGGATGAAAATAGTCTATGTAATTTGCGCTATGTATTAAGGAAAAGCTAGTTCTTTTCACGCATCTCAATTTTTGACGTCATACCTCCTGAACTATGTGTCGTACAATGATACACACTGCGCAAGAAAATTAAAGGATCACTTTTTCGAAAGCCAGGAATACCCACCCACTGCTACGCACAAGTTTGAATTTTGGCTCGATGGTGCGTACGGCCTTCCTCTCTAACGGTGCAAAAATAAAATGGCGAAGAGTCCCTCTAAGATCTCCCAATTCGGCAGCACCATGGGTACTACCCTCGCACTTTAGCTGAGCGTGCTACAAATGTACCTGTCTGAAGCTGCGACAAAAATTAAGCCTCGTAGCTGCTCTAGCGCAACCCCTTCGACACCCCTAACGCCGCCGGCGTTTTGCTGCCTTCAGGCGCTGGTTATTAACCCACCTTAAACGTCTCATAAACTTCTGAGCTGTGGCTTTCTTTTCCTCATGTATCGACACCTTGCTGTTTGGAGCGGCATCGAGCCCGAGGGTAACGTCGTCATATACCCTGAACTGCGCGTCGAACAATGATATAATTTTGCAGGTGCAAATTGCGTTGTAAATAGAGTTAGCTTTAAAGAAGTAATAAATTAAAACGTCGTGTTTGATACTGAAGTTTGACCATACGAACAACGAAAATATAGTATGCTGTAAACATATTTTCCTTTCATCATTTGGTTGGGGGTGTCAGCGAGTTGAAGTTTCATAAAAGTTTGAAATTATGTGTTAAGTTTGTAGGAAATCGCTAAGTACTCTCATTCTCAAATATTGGATGAATCTAGTCGGGGTATTTTGTCGTCGTCACTCACGCTGCCTCACACAAATGCACAGTTTTTAATCGTATTACTAGCATTATTGCCGGCCGCTGTGACCGAGCGGTTCTAGGCGCTTCAGTCTGGAACCGCGCGACCGCTACGGTCGCAGGTTCGAATTCTGTCTCTGGCATGGATGTGTGTGATGTTTAAGTAGTTCTAAGTTCTATGGGACTGATGACCTCAGATGTTAAGTCCCATAGTGCTCAGAGCCATTTGAACCATTTTTGCATTATTGTGTTACACTTTTAAGATAAGATTATAACTCTTAATGAGCACATTAAGTCAGTATTTTAAATCTCTAAATCCGGTGAACAATTTCGTGAAATATTAAAAATCATATTATTGTTGCCCCTGAAAGCTGTTCGACAGACAATCTGCAACTGCGAAGTGTGTTTGAAAATTCCTGTTACAAACTTCTCGCACTAGCAGAGGGGAGTGAATACATAATATTTTGAATAGGATCCCATGTCCGAAACTTACCGTTTCCGTTTTGCGATGGTTTCAATTTGGATGTGTAACGCGTACACGTGTACTAAGGGACAGGTGAACAGGCCGAGGTGGTGCAATCGCCTTGTCGCAGCGATCGCCGGATTTAACTCCTGTAGACTACTTCTTGTGGAGTCGCATGCAAAGTTTAATTTATGAGACTCCTGCAGCGACAGAGGAAGATATGCTGACACGAGTTCTGGCTACTGTTCTAGAAACTGGAGATCCACCAGATGGGGTGGAGAGTGTGTACCACAACATACTTCGTAGGTACGATTCTGTAACAACGTTGGTGGTCGCCACATCAAGCCGCTGTTGTAAAGCAACAGTACTGTTCTGTAGGTACGATATGCTGTGTTCCTTTTTGTTTTGGAATAACGTATTACGTATTGCTTAAGTGTTAATACAAACAAATGTTCTTAAGTGATAAATGGATGTTTCATTATGTTTCCTTTCGAATTGTTACGTAATAACTGTACTGCGTCACGCCTAACGCAGTTCCTCAAGAAGAAATGCACGAGTTTAACGTCTGAATTGAAACTGTCGTAGAACGGAAATGGTTCGTTTCCAGACATGGGTACCCATTCAAAATATTGTATAATCACTCACCTCTACAAGTTCTTGGTGTCTGTAACGAGAACTTCCCGAACCCCTTGTAGGTTCCACAGGCCATTGCACGGTGTGTCACTGGAGGTACACGCTATGCCACTTTCTTGTTCCATTCACGGGTGGTAAACTGTAGCAAAGACTGTCGGCATCATCCTGAAAGAGCCCAGTGTTTAATTTTAGCGTAGTGGTCATTACAGGAGATATAATCTATGTTCAGGACTACGTGTGTCGTGTGTTGTTTGACAGCTGTTGGAACGCTGACTCCCGGCATTTCGGCAGTAGAGTTCTGCGCCATGTACAATGTCTTTCTTAAAACACCACCCACCGCATTTTTTTAACATCTCTCTGACGTCCTGACTTAATAAAACACATGGCGAGTCGTGCAGCGGGTCCCACACCGACGATCAATACTCAGGAATTCCTTGCACGGAATTTCTGTAAGTGTCCTATTTCGTTCGCAAATTACATTTCCATAGGATTCTCCCAGTAAATTTGAATCTGGCATATACCTACACTACGACTAGAGTTATGTGGTCGATACACATTAAATCGCTCCAAACAGATACTCAACACTTCGAGGTTGTGATCGACGCCAGAGACTGATAGTCGATAGCACAAAAAACGATATCGCCTCTTTTCACTTATTTACCTGCACCGCGTTCACTGATTTATTTTTAAAGCCAGCTCTTAATCGTTGCACCTGACAGTAAACATCTGTTAGTCCTACTTCATTTTGTAACAAGTTTCTAACAGTCACCTCCCTTATTGTGACTCCTGCAAACAAACGCGTTGGTTATAGAAAGTTTTCCCTAGTTCACAAACTATCTGATCAAAAGTATCCAGAAACCCCTATGTACACTGGGGTGACAGATACATGGATGGTGACAATATCGCGTACAGAGGGTATAAAAGGGAGGTGCATTGGCAGTGGTGTCGTTTGTTCTCAGCTGATTCTTGTGAAAAGGATCCCGTCGTGATTGTGACCGCATGACGGGAATTAACATACCTTGAACACGGTATGGTAGCTGGAGCTAAACGCAGAACATTCCATTTCAGAAGTCTTTTGGCAATGCAATATTCCAAGTTCCAAAGTGCCAAGAGTGTACCGAGAATACCAAATTTCAGGCATTACATCTCACAACGGACAACGCAGTGGGCCGATGACCTTCACTTAATGACCGAGAGCAGCGGCTTTTACGTACAGTTCTGAATGCTAACAGACAAACAACACTGAGTGACACAACCGCATAAATCAATGTGGGACACAGGAAGAACGTATCCGTTAGGACAGTGCGGCCAAATCTGGCGTTAATGGGCTATGGCAGCACACGACCGAGGCGAGTGCATTTACCAACAGCACGACATTGCCTACAGCACCTCTCCTGGGCTCGTGAGCATATTGGTTTGGATCCTAGACGACTGCAAAGCCGCGGCCTGATCAGATGAGTCCCGGTCTCAGTTGGTAAGAGCTGATGGAAGGGTTCGAGTGTGGTGCAGACAACACGAAGCCGTGGACACAAGTTGTCAACAAGGCACTGTGCAAACTGGTGGTGGTACCATAATTGTGTGGCCTGTGTTTACGTGGAATGGACTGGATCCTCCGGTCCAACTGAAGCGATCACTGACTCTGAGGACATTTGCAGCCATTCATGGACTTCATTTTCCCAAATAACTATGGAATTTTTATAAATGACAATGAGCCATGTCACTGGGCTAGACTGGTAAGCAATTAGCTTTGAATAACGTTCTGGACAGTTCGAGCGAATGATTTGGCCGGCCAGATCACCTGACATGAATCCTGTCAAACAGTTATGGCAGGGGCGGGCAAACGTTGCACGCGGCTCATGTGCACACAGCGCTGCACGTGTGCTGCTCGCGTGCAATCGTCGAATGGGGCAGTGGCGACAGCCGGCAGGGTGCGGCAGTGTAGTACCAGGCTAAGCTGAGGACTTTGAAGCGAAGCGACCACTACGTAGTGAACGTTGTATTTCAAGAACCGGAAAATGCAGAGTGAATCAAGGGAACGAAGAAGTGGAGATTTGCTATCTTTTAAAAAGGAATGGGAGAATCATTTTTTCTTTGTTCAAAAACGTGAAAATTCGAAATGACAGTATTCTCGCTGATCAGCGGAAGTTTAATATTGAACGCCTATATAATAAATTTCAATATGTTCCCGTACTTAGTGCAATAAAAGAGGAAATTCTCAAGCGATTTGGGGATATATCATACTTATCCCAAGGTTTTGAATAGTTCTCGAGACAATTTGCTGTTTCTGTAGATGATATTCATCCCAGTTTGCAAATAGAATTAACAGATCTACACTGTAGATTCTACAGCGTAATTCTCGTATGAGAGACAAGTTCCTTTTGGCAAGACGTGTAATAGATTTTTATCACAGCTTTCCACAGCAAGAGTTTCTTCGTCTCCACTGTGAAGCCGCGAAGATAATATGTTTGGCTCGACAATCGTTTGCGAGAGATTTTTTTCTGTTATGAAAATTAATAAGTCTCGGTTAAGAGTAAACATCAGTAATGAAAATGTCGGTAACTGCTTGCGTTTGTCTGCATGTAGAAATTTTGTTCCAGACATTAAACGTATTGTAAACTCCACCTATGATAATTAAATACAACGTATCGTAGGTAATAGATACTCTTTCAAACCATGATTTCTTTCAAGCACTCGTACTAACCTTATTCCTTCATTCAATAAAGCAGGCCAGGAAACAAAACGCATTACAGAGGAAGGAGCGGAGAGACGGTATGGCGGGGAGGGGAGAGAAGCGGGTGGCCAGCTTGCCCCTGTGTGCACGCAGAACACCTGTTAACTGCACCCGTGCAAGTGCACCGCACACGTGCAGTATTCCTGCCCGCCCCTGAGTTATGGGGTTTAGTCGAGAGGTCTTTTCGTGCACAACGTCCTACACCGGCAACAGTTTCGCAATTATGGACGGCTATAGAGGCAGCATGACTCAATAGTTCTACAGTGGACTTCCAAGGACTTGTTGAGTCCATGACACGTAGAGTTGCTGGACTACGGGAGGAAAAAGCATGTTCGATATAAGGAAGTATCGCGTGGCTTTTGTCACCTCAGTGTAATGTGGAACTGACCACTAGATGCCACGCAGGGCGGAACCGCCAGTATAAAAGGAAGCGGGGAATATTGTGCCCTCTGAAAGGAAGCAGTAACAGCGAAATAGTTGGACTAGTGGATGTCATCGGAAAAACAAGTACGTCTGGGACATCTGCTAAAGCTGCCCAAGTCAATGGAAACGAGAAGGAATAGCCACAGCTGAACCAAGAGAAGGCAGACTTCGTATATTGTCGGATAAGGACCGTCGAGCATCGTTAGGGCGGTTGTAAAAAATCGCATAAAATCACGCGGAGGGAATCTCTTGAGAGTTTCAAAATGCTACCAGAGTCCAGCTAGCACGACTACTGTGTTTATGGAGTTAAAACGAATTGGGTACATCGGCCGAGCAGCTCCTCATAAGCCACATATTTCTGTTGTCAGTGGTAAGCGACGCTTGAGGTGGTGTAAAGGGTGACGGCACTGGACAGTGGGTGACTCGAAGCGAGTGGTTTTGAGTGATAACTCGGGCTACACCATGTGGCAGTCCGGTGGAAACGATTAGGTTTGACAAACATTGGCGATTTTATAGGGTCCCAGACGAAAAATAAACTGCGGATGCAGTCCTGTGGCTGAAACTGTCATTCATCGAGGCAACGGAGCATCGCATTCGCAGCAGAGAAGGCTTTCCTACGGAGCAGCTGGCTCCACCTTTCCTCTGGCGGTTGAGAGACGTTACGGCTACGATCCGTCAGCGTGCAATGACGCATTTGCTGCCATAGGGGCGGCCCAGTGACAGGCACCGGCGCCTATAACTTCGACGCACTGCAGCGTCGTTGGATGACTTTTCTGGACACGGGTCCTATCCTCGATTTTTTCCTCAAGACACCCTCTGCAACCCCTCGAATCCTGTCGCAACATTTCTGGGACACTGTGTACAATTATTTTTCCTAAAAACAAATTATACTGTAGAAATTGGCAGAGCAGCTTGTACTATCACCAACTGCCTCAACAATAATTTAGTTTATACTTACGGTTTCCATTTTCATATGTTTGCATGATCTGTATTAGATAAGATTAGGTGTATCTTTCGTTTCAACAGATTCATACAGAGGTGATACTGCACATGTTAGAAAAACAAGAATACACAACAAATATTTCCAAAGAAAAACAAATACGCTAATGTACCTTCCACAAATCTGAGCCATAGTTGTCTTCATGGATGTAGAATAAGTAAAAGAAAATTTTAAATATATTTTTATTTAAAAGATAATAAATAACTTATCACAAATCGTGTAAATATGGAATACAGTGAAAAGTATATGACAGTTCTCAGTCTATTGTAGCTGTGCATCATCAAACAGAAAAATTATTTTACAACACTTATTTACAATGATCGCATTACTACACTGAAATGGTTCAGAGGTCGGATTGCACTAACACTCATTTTATTTGATATTATTAGTAACATATGCACATAATTTGGTTCTACCATGGAGTTTTCGGTGAAATAGGAGGAATTGGCCACACTTTAGGCTTCTATTAGTCCGAACTTCATTAGTAGTTACAATTTTGCGTCTGCTGGGAAATTAATTAGTAATGGACACCTTTCTGGACCAAAATGAGCGACGTTAAATGTCTGTGAAGGTTATTCGTCTTTCTAGTACTGATCCAGTGAACTGAACTGTCCATGCAGAAAAGACCTAAACTTTCAACGAAAATTTTCTTTAGTGAGTGAACATATCGGGATGCAGTTATTAGTATCCCTTGTTACTTTAATAGGTCTCTACAGGATGTTCTTGAGTTCACACCACAAGTAATTCTTATTACAAGAAACGATCAAAAATTTTCGTTCGAAGGCAACATCGTCCAGAAGACCGCCCCCAGTAGCTGAGTGGTCAGCGCGACAAAATGTCAATCCTAAGGACCCGTGTATGATTCCCGGCTGGGTCGGAGATTTTATCCGCTCAGGGACGGGGTGTTGTGTTGTCCTAATCATCATTATTTCATCCCCATCGACCCGCAAGTCGCCGAAGTGGCATCAAATCTAAAGACTTGCACCCGGCGAACGGTCTACCCGACGGGAGGCCCTGGTCACACGACATTTATATTTTATTATATTTTAACATCGTCCAGAATCGGTACACCACTCTGGTAAACTCGCCGTGAGCACTGAGGCAGTCATCCCACCGAAGCACCATGTTTAAGATACCCGTTCGGTAAAACACCGTATCCTGCTGCGTGAAGAAGTCCGTAGCTGCCGGCTGCACATCCTCGTCCGACAGAATTCCTTGAAGCTTCAAGGCTTTTTTTAAGGAACCGAATGCGTGGAATCACATGGGGGGGAGATCAGGATTATAGTGTGGGTGCTCGGGTGTCTCCCACTTGAGCTGGATGAGAGTAGTCTCTTAGATCGGCATCTTGTGTCGAATCGCGACTTGGCGCACCTTTCCACAACGGTGGTTTTCGGCAACCATGCTGTTCCACGCACATTCTTCATTCTCCTATGCCTGCCTACCAGTGTTTGTACTTCGGCAGCCAAGAAAAGAGTAACAGCACGTTGGTCCTGTTTTGACGCGCTTGGTCCATACTTCACTTTTCCGCATCCACCGCACGCACATCGGAAAGACACGAATGCCACACTAATCCCTGGTCTACATGTCGGTGCTCATATACCTGCATCGTAGTAGCGCTACGTTACATGTACGCCACAGAAACGCCCTCATACGGAAACTTTTTGATGGCCCCGATTACACATTTTTTCACCTGGGAAACGCTAGCTTAAGTTGATAAGATACTTCAAGAAAATAATTCCATATGACCTTATGCCATGAAAGGAGGAACAGTACACCAGATTTTTTTCTTTTTTATTCACTGCAAATACTGATGTGTTTCGTCACTGAAGTTCTTCTGTGGTATGCTCCTCTCGGTTGAATTTACTGCCAAACTGTAATCCCAAAAATTTATCACTGCCAACTTCTTCTATCTGTCATCACATTTTATTAATAACGTCGTTCTGAACTGAGTTGCTAGGAAGTCTTCAGTCCAGTCGGATACTTCTACTGGCTGTAGAATCGCAAGGTTCTCTACTTTAAAATACATCTCTGAAAAGCTACAATAATAAACTAAAAAAGTTACTGCTGATATTGACTGTCAGTGGCCACTTTCAAATTTCATTCATTGACTGTGAACTTCGGCGCAGTTACGTTGGAGACTATGACCACGTCGTACTTACTGCACAATCATAAACATGAGTGCATCCATTGTACAATTATATTGTCTTTTGTTTTAAGAACTGACGAAACTCAAGTTACGAATTTAAGAAATAATTTTTCGGTTTTATGTTTAATCTTGCTCGTATTTAATGAGAAGCATCCCTACGAAACCTCCATCTTCCAGTAAGTTGCCGAACAGTTGCAGAATATGTACACTACTGGCCATTAAAATTGCTATACCAAGAAGAAATGCAGATGATAAACGGGTATTCATTGGACAAATATATTATACTAGAACTGACATGTCATTATATTTTCACGCAAATTAGGTGAATAGATCCTGAGAAATCAGTACCCAGAACAACCAGCTCTAGTAGTAATAACGGCCTTGATACGCCTGGGTATTGAGTCAAACAGAACTTGGATAGTGTGTACAGGTACAGCTGCCCATGCAGCTTCAACACGATACCACAGTTCATCAAGAGTAGTGACTGGCGTATTGTGACGAGCCAGTTGCTCGGCCACTATTGACCAGACGTTTTCAATTGGTGAGACATCTGGAGAAGTGCTGGCCAGGGCAGCAGGCGAACATTTTCTGTATCCAGAAAGGTCCGTACAGGACCTTATCCTTATCCTGCCTTATCCTGCTGAAATGTAGGGTTTCGCAGGGATCGAATGAAGGGTAGAGCCACGGGTCGTAACACATCTGAAATGTAACGTCAACTGTTCAATGTGCCGTCAATGCGACAAGAGGTGACCGACACGTGTAACCAATGGCACCCCATACCATCACGCCGGGTGATACACCAGTATGGCGATGACAAATACACGCTTCCAATGTGCGTTCACCGCGATGTCGCCGAACACGGACGCGACCATCATGATGCTATAAACAGAATATGGATTCATCCGAAAAAATGACGTTTTGCCATTCGTGCACCCAAGTTCGTCGTTAAGTACACCATCGCAGGCGCTCCTGACTGTGATGCAGCTTCAAGGGTAACCGCAGCCATGGTCTCCGAGCTGATAGTCCAGGCTGCTGCAAACGTCGTCGAACTGTTCGTGCAGATGGTTGTTGTCTTGTAAACGTCCCCATCTGTTGACTCACGGATCGAGACGTGGCTGCAGGATCCGTTACAGCCATGCGGATAAGATGCCTGTCATCTCGACTGCTAGTGATACGAGGCCGTTGGGATCCAGCACGGCGTTCCATATTACCTTCCTGAACCCACCGATTCCATATTCTGCTAACAGTCATTGGATCTCGACCAAAGCGAGCAGCAATGTCGCGATACGATAAACCGCAATCGCGATAGGCTACAATCCAACCTTTTTCAAAGTCCGAAACGTGATGGTACGTATTTCTCCTCCTTACACGAGGCATCACAACAACGTTTCACCACGCAACGCCGGTCAACTGCTGTTTGTGTATGAAAAATCTGTTGGAAACTTTCCTCATGTCAGCACGTTGTAGGTGTCGCCACCGGCGCCAACCTTGTGTGAATTCTCTGAAAAGCTGATCATTTGCATATCACAGCATCTTCTTCCTGTCGGTTAAATTTCGCGTCTGTTGCATGTCATCTTCGTGGTGTAGCAATTTTAATGGCCAGTAGTGTAATAAGTACCTGTTACTGGGTGAACGAGTATCAGTAATGCGTGGACTAAGGAAACTGGAATAATGCTAGGTAAGACAGAGACACGGCTACTACATGCCCAAAAAACATGTTCCACTCTTTTTTGTCGCGAGAAACTAGATTTGCTGAGGGCTTGGACTAAATAGCTGTTAGCAGTATCACACTGCAAAAACGCGTACCTGCTGACCTAAATCCTGTGAGCTCACTTACGTAACACACGGCAACAAGGATGTGGTCCTCGTAATCAGGACCGTGGAACACAAGAGGCATTTCAGAAAACCGGTAAGTAAAGTAATACAATGTTCTAAACAATGTCATCATTGTTATTTGCTAAGAACGTCTCTTGCCTTCTATGGGTATCGGAGTAGAACCTCGTGTTTTCTTTGTCAGCTTTATCTGTGTTCTCAGTCACGTGATTGTCTGTGGTTACCCCAAAAATTGAAGTACGTCTCAAAGAACAGGAGTGAAATCCAGCACCACTTTGTGGCAAGATCCTGGTAGAAACAGTTTTTGGGTACATACTTTTGACATGTGAAGAAAGCGTCAAGCCCGTATCCAGATTTATCTTTAATTACATTTCACAAATGTACGTAGCGATTTATAATGGTTGAAAATAATAATAATAATAAACGGGTTTCGGTAAAAACGCACCCACAAACTAAAGAAGTCGAATCGTAAAACATTTTAAGTAGGTTTATTTACACAGTGTTGAGCCCATACAGCTAGTTATTGAAACAGACTGGCTAGCCAAACAAGCGAGGTTAGCACATGATGACAGTGGGCTGTCAGTCCTTTCGTTCTGAAATCCAGCTTGATGCTACGGGCAGGTGCTGTTTCGTACACAGCCGCAGAATATTACTGCAGACTGGTTCGTCGCAGCCCCCAAACATTGGCGAATAAAGGCCGGTGGGCAGAGCAGTCTCGTATCAGTATGAAGAATTGTGATAGAAAATGGCTCTCAAGGTTTGTGCCCAGCTCTGGTGGATCCCTAAATAAAATTTTGTTCCCCATTCTCTTGCTGTAAAGCATTCAGTTAGCCGATCTGATGGTATTCTTTGCTGCTTCTCAGTGTTACCTGTAATGAATTTCTGTTACCGGGTTGCGACCAGTGACTAATGTGTGTCAACCAGGACGCGAACGCTGGGTACGGTTTTGTCGCAGACGGAAAACAATTTAGAAAAACAAAAAACAGAACAAAAAGGGTAAGAGAGAGAGAGAGAGCAAAGTAAGGCGAGCGGAAAAGAAGACGTAGGAAGTATAAGGGAAAGGATTGTAAGGTGTGGTAAAGGCGCAGAAATGACGAGGATATCCAAATTTTGATTGCGTTGAACAGCAGCTGCATAAGGCTTGCTGCTTCCTTGTGGGGAGATACTAGTGTTTATTCTTTGGCTTCTAAATGGATCCACTATCGTTGTGCCAAGTGTGCCAACGCAACGAAAGTGTAAAGCGAGTATTTTACGTTGGCTGTTTTGTTTTTTATAGTTTTGCATTGATCGTCAATGAAACACTGAAAAAGGAATCGCATTTTTGTAGCAGGTAATGCAACTTTGGATTGTGTATTTTCCATGTTTGAATCGTACAAAAAGTATTACTGAAATATGTAACTTTTTATCGTAAATTGGTACTGATCTCAGTAAACTATTGACAAACTAAGCAGGGACGAGGATTAAACAAGAAAGTTATCCCTGGTTACGACTCTGGTTGTGACCATTTCTCATAATATAAGGTCAACACCATTCCATTTACAAAATACTCTAGTGCCATTAGTTATCCAAATTGGTTACTTATTATTGGTACATTTCTTATTGCACGTTTTCATCGAAAAGCGCTATCGTAGAAAAATATGAAGGGTTATAGAAATGTGTTATATTTGTTGTTCAACTGTGCTCATCTAGATTGCCATCAGATGTCAACATTGCAAGTAGAGCCATATCTCTAAATTTTTTGCTTTTGTCTTGGCAAATGACACTGCTCTGACTCCTTTCCGTGTTAATATTTGGACTTCAGGTCATCAGTTACATTTCTCACAACGAGCCCTTAAACTAATGAGTAATTTATGAAAACTTTACGTATGGCTGCACCGTTGTTCCCGCGCAGCATAATTGGAAAGTACTCTGCAGTTTTCAGGTTGCAAAATACCTGTTTATTCAGTCAGAATTTAATAGTGACATCTCTGTACAAAATCTGCCTTTGTTAGGGACTGAGTTTAACGCAACCTAAGTTGTAAACAAAAATCTTGAATTTTGAAATGTATTAAAGACTTAAGTCATAAGTCTTTCCCGAAACATTCAGAAATTTCCGCAAATCCCTCCGTATTTGCCACGGAAATGAAAGCAAATCTTGTACAAAAATTTCTCTACGTCATCGTATACAAAACTGTGGTGCAATAAAACCTATGCTTTGTTATGGCAGCAAAAAGAACTGTTAATAATGAAGTCTATACGCTGAACAGTAATTTAGATCAAATGGGACAGAAAATGAACTGGGACTGCAACTAGTATTGGAGAATGTACATCAGTACCAAGAAAGACTTAGAGGATGCCAAAGAGACGCCTAACAAGAGAACCCCAGAAAGCGTTCCTAAGCTACAGACACAAAGGCAGAACGTCCCACGAAATAGAAAATAAAGTTTCATATTAGACTGTAATACTCCACCAAGGTCTATGACATGGCAGAATGACGATGACTGTAACCAAGCAGGAGACTGATCACCGTACGTAATGTAAATGCAACACTGTGATAAAGGAAGTAACTGTTCACAGTTTATGATGAAATGATAAACATCAAATTCCAAGAGGAAAATAATGAGACTTTTTTATTTGATAAACATCAAATTCCAAGAGGAAAATAATGAGACTTTTTTATGTGTGACCACTGCGTTGCATGATAAAATGAAGCTAAAGTGACAGAGAACGCTCCTGTTTGTTTACAAAATATTCAAAAGAAGTGAATACTCTACACGTCAATGGTATTCGTAAGAAAATACGTCGATAGTGCGGAAGGAATACTGAATGCTGCATCGTTATTAAGACAAAGGGGGAAATAACTCATTCGAGCAGGTGAACTACTACTGTATTGTATTACAACACGGTTAGGATAGAATTGTGCTGTTGTCAACTTTGAGGCAAAGATAGTTTTTGCGGGCGTGTACGGAAGCGCGCCCCTGCTTTCATAACGGCTAAGACGGAACGTTTCACAAAGGTACTTTTATGGCTCCTCGATAAACGCTGCGGGCGATCCTCCGTTGTTAAGTAACAAAGGAAGATTGCGCCAGAAACTGGCCTACTCGCCGCCAGACGCAGCAGGCAGCGAGAAACAACAAAAAACGACCAGTTGTTACAAGTTACGAAAGAGCCGCCGCTCTCGTCGTGCAAGCTGGTTGCTGGTTGGATGGCTTCTCCGTTCTCAGAGACGTGGCTGTGCATTTTACTTGTTCCACATTGTCATACAGCTCTGCTCAATGTACTCTATGTTCAAGCTAAGTAAGTGGTCTGTGAGAGCGGATGATTAATTGATTTACATTATTAATTGAACTTTTATTGAAATTCCTTATGCAATGTGAGACACGATGACAAATGTCTACTAAACGTTTTGCATGTAATTTTTCCTCTGCTTATTGCATTGTATTGCAATATTCTTAATTTAATTTCACATTCCTTGCTACGAAAATGTAGCGCATTTGAAGATGACCGTCCCACGAATTCATGTGACTTCCGTGCAAAATTTACACGTTTGTAACTAATCGGTACGAGCTGCGCACGCCCTTAGGGCGGATATAGGGCAAAATTGCCAAAAAAAATTCAAATTCTTTTATTACGTACTTTATCAGATTGATTTTTTTAAGAATAACATCACAAAGTATAGAAGTCGAATTCTAACTAGAAATATGGTTTTAAAAAAGTTTGGGCGTCTGTACCTGTAATGCCCCCTCCTTCTGTGCTACGCTAGAAGGCTGTGAGAAAGATTTTAGTTTTTTATATATCAACCTGTTTTGCTCAAAATGGGTCATAACAGTGGAAAAGCTATCGGGGATAACTTAACATACTGTGAAAACAATGCAGCAAGCCGTGTGGGCAACACTCTTCCACAAAGTGGAAATATCATCTGGCAGAAGCCAATGGAAAGCCGTAAACCCACAAACACGGTTTGCCACTTGCTGTTTTACATGTTATAAAACCAACTTTCAGGTACCTAGCTAATCCTGAACTGTTGGAAAAATGTGTACATGGGAAAACACAGAATACAAATGAGAGCTACCATCACCTTAAATGGCTGCATTGTCCAAAATCAGTATTTGCGTCCACAATTGTTGTGAAGATAGCTGCATGTGATGCCTGTCTAGTGTTTAGTAGTGGAAATGTAGGTAGGATTAAGTGCCTGCAGGGACTAGGCTACCATCCAGGTGCACTCACACTGAAAATACTCACATACAGCGATGAAGCACGACTTGGCAACGCTCAGGCAGCAGAAGAAAATATGCATAAGTTGGCTAGGCAAAGGACGCAGGAGATGAGAGATTACACCAGGTAGACGAGGAAGAGAATAAATATTATGGAAATGGACAGCATTGGTCACTAGAGGTATATCAATAGTATCAAAAACTGAAATAAAAGCTTTAAATGCGAATTGGCAGAAACTGACTTTTTCGAGCTATAATGTATCTTTTCTCAGGAACTACATAAGCTAACATCCTGAAATTAGACATAGATCTTAAAGAATTACTTACTGAATAATCCTGCGTAGCGCTTTTCCGTTATCTCTTTTCTGACAATAGTTCTCCTTTAAAATTTGAGAAAAATAGAGCAGTCTTGGTTAACACAAAACTGGAAAATTAATTTCAAAGCAACAATTACCTTAATTAAAAATCTGTTCCACACGTTTCATTAGCCTCTTACGCAGATGTAAACTGTGAAATTCCAGTTTGATTGGTTGATTAGCTTAAGAGAAAAGGTACTTTACAGAAAGAATGGTAATTAAAAGAACAACTACTTATAAAATGTATGTCGATGCGCATTTTCAAAAACAAATTCCACAGAATATCAACCATTATGTTGTACACAATAGTCTCAAGTTTTGCTACTTTAGCTGTAACATTCTTGAAGATATATATTTTTAAGTACAAGAATGCATTTTGCCCTACGTCTGTCCTTAAGTTGTTGGTACAGGAAGACAAACAATAAAACATTCCCCCTATCATATCCTCTTAACCCTGCAGTGAAATTTACTGTCTCTGTATTTTTGTTTTTTACTAGCCGGAGAAACTACACTGTTAAGGGCCTCTCACCATAAGTTGATGTTTTTGGATTCGTCTGTTAGTTGCTGGATGCATATTATTATAAAATACAGCTGAAACCGCGGACCACGTGAATACTTGATGCGGGCCGCATGCGGCACGCGAGCCGCTGTTTGACGACCACTGAACTAGGGCGACTTGCATTGTGTTATACCGGAAAACATTACCTACATCCATACATATTTTACACAAGAATGAATAACTTCTGCTTTTTTATTCGCTTCAGAAACAAATAGAACACATGGTAATTACCATTAAAAACAAATGAAAGAATGAATTAGGAAGCTACGCTACTGTTCACCAAAATCTCGCAACTTCAGTTTTTGTGCTTGCAGTCACAAGCAGAACACCTTCTGCGTAAGATGCACGACACAGTTGACATTCCAGTAGTGCTCTATTGTCTGTAATTGTTTACAGTCACAGTTGAGAGTCCTCACACAGAGGTGCCATACTACCCAACCTAAAAGGGTATGACTTGTGTACATACAATTATTAGTCTGCAGATGACGTAAATACTAATGTAATTTTGTGCAGTACACCGACCTCGGTCACCAATGGAAATATCTGCACTTATACCTGTCACACCCTATATTCTTTATGTCAGAAAATATTACATATCAGGTTTCTCATTCAGAAATCGCATTTGAACGTTAATTGTCTGTCAGCAGACGGTGTTATGCCTCACGCAAGCATCAGAAACGGCTACTAGCACGTACCACAATTCGACAATCGCAGGATTATGACCCATCAAGACTGCAGTTTGCCGTTCCGCGATATCGCTGCGCGCGTTAGCCGGAATTCAACGACTGTTGTGTGGGTGTACTCAACGCCATGCCAGATCTCAACCCCCTACGCGACTAACGGCCAAGAGGACAGGCATATTTTCCGCTCAGAGTGCAGGATCGTACAGCTACATCACATACCTGCAGTCAGGAAACGGTCTTGTTTACGAGTTGAAGCTTCAAAATAACGAGACAGTGCTGTAAAACATTTTATTTAAAAAGTGTACATATTTAGTTATTTTCACCCTCAATATACTCTGCTCCTCTATCCCTAAAACGCTCCTTGAGATTTTTCCATTGTTGGAAACAGTGGTCGAAGTCTTCTTCTGTGAGCTCCTTGATGAAGCGTGTCACTTTTTCTTTCACTACTTCAGAGGAGTGAAATCTGGTTCCTCTTAACGCAGGTTTGACCTTGGGAGTAGATAAAAGTCACATGGTACTACGTTAGGGAATAAGTTGGGTGGTCTGACACTGGGATGCTAGACTTCGCTAGAAACCTCTAAACGATCAATACGGTATGAAGCTGTGCATTGTCTTGATGTAGAATCCATGGCGCGTTCTTCTGGAGTTTGGGGCCTTTTCTTTTATTTTTTTTCTTACTTTCTCATGGAGTTGAGCAAGCTTCTCGAAGTAGTAATGTAGATTATCAATCGGATCTTCAGAAGCCCAGTGAAGATAACAGTTGCACGAATATTGAAAAGAAAAAAATCATCATCTCTCTGAATCTTTATTTGCTCAGTCCAGCTTCTTTCGCCTTCAGGTAAAGTTGGGTCCTTCCAGTGAATGGATTGGCTTAGTTTATGGATCACAAGTGAAAAACCAAGATTTGTCACATTTATCATTTTTTCTAAGAAATTAGGATCAGTTTCAATGACATTCAAAATATCAGTACAACAGCTTTCACGAGCTTCTTTTTGTTTCATCGTGAGAATTTTCCGCAGCAGGTTGGCTCAGAGTTTTCTCATGTTAAATCGGCTATGTAATACTTACTTTACGCATCCTTTTCTAAACACTATTATGACTGGTGTAAAAAGTTAGCTGCAGCCACTTGAGAAACACCCGAACAGTAGCATGCGCCACCAGAATACCTAACCCAAAAATGGCTGGAGGGAATTTTCAGCTTCTCGTCTTCCGAATACGTAACCATAGTTACTAGTATCTTAATAGTAGAGGTAACACCATTGCATTACACACGAATTCATTTACGGAAGACGTAACCAATCATAGCATATAAACTATCACCTCAAGAGAACAAAATGTGCTACACATTTCATGGAAAGACCAGGCTACCAATGAGAATACAAACTTGAAAAGCATTCAAAATGCTCACTGCCCTAAGACGGGGCAGAGCATATTATTCCAGGCTTATTTACGGAAATAACCAATAGAAACCTATGCTAGATACTGTATACTCTATAAAGGAGGTATGTATAGCCATTTTCCTATTGGAATGAATGTGTGCACCAACAAAAATTCTCTCTCTCTCTCTCTCTCTCTCTTTCTCTCTCACACACACACACACACACACACACACACACACACGCACACACACAAAGAGAGAGAGATTGAGAAATACCACACATCTTATGCATTTACAAACGCTTGCACCTATTTTGTAATATTTAAAACGAGATTTATGGCAAAAATCCAGCCATTACCAAACAGAATTTTTGTGATACCATATACCCGTGTCATGTCCAACACCTGGACTGATAACCCCTCTATACCATATACCCGTGTCATGTCCAACACCTGGACTGATAACCCCTCTTTTACCTCCTTTTGTCGAATTGTAGCCAGTTTGTTTACCTGAAATTTATTCCGTGAAACAGCAGATATGGATGAGAAATATCTGACAATTAACTCTCGCTGGCTGTGTTGCCTGAACTATTGCGGAGTCATGACCTAAACACAGTCTTCCTGTAACGCTTCATTCTACCCAATCATTTCACTGGCAGCCACCCACCCACCGGTGGGAAGTGCTAAGATATATCACTGATCTCTCTGTCAACTTTCTGACGGTGTTGCACCATTTCACTTCACGCGTTCCACTCGCCCAGTCGTCGAACGCGAAGGAGGTCATGCATTTTTTACCGCGGAGAACGGCAGCCTATTGACCGAGATGGAAACAGGTGTGCATTAACTCGTTACTCAATAGATACGAACGTTCTCTCACCTCAACTTGTTCGTAAACGCCTGTTAAACTTATCCGGTCATTATGGAATATGTTAAACATAGGGTTCTCAGATGCAAAGAACTACAAAGACGTGAAACACTCAACAGGTACACATTTAAATTAGTCGTTTATTTCTCGTCCTTTTTTTTTTCTTTTACATTGATCGCACTGAAATTTGTTCTGTCAAGGGTTTAAATTCCGTTTTCAGTATTTTGTAGCAATGTCTTAATTTTTTGGTATTTTATGTTATGGGCCTCCGGGCACAACAATACAGCCATTTCATGGTTACAGGACTGCCTTTCCAAACATTGCAAACTAATTTACAACAGAAATCCCATTTAAATTGAAGATGTCATTTAAATAAAAGAACGTGCTGAAAAGTAATGTCTCCGATTTTTTTAATGTGGGAACTCACAAAGCTTTTTAAGTAAAACAAATGTGATTAACATTCTACTTCTTCATTCGTCATCACTACGTATTTGCAACCCTCTACCGCTACTGAGCTCCAAATTACAGCTTGTAACATGCCGGCGTGTAACGTAACTGTGTCGGTGCGGAGGAATTGTGTGATGTAAGCGAGTTTCGAAATCGAAGAGTTCGTCCACACATGAAGCAGCTTCTCCTTTAGTATATAACGATGCCAGACCACACACGACTACTGCCACATCTGCAACAATCCGACGCCTTGGGTTCACTGTTGTCTATCATCCTCCATTACTTCGGGCTTGGCTATATCCAACTTTTAACCGTTTCTAAAACTTAAAGAACACCGTCGAAGACTCCACTCGGGTATTGATGAAGCGGTGCAAGCAAAGGTGAGGTTGTGGCTCCGTCAACAAGGTCAAACATTCTACAGAGACAGTATCAACGTTTTGGCCTCTCGTTGGAAGAAATGTGTTCTTCACCAGGATAGCTATGTTGAGAAATAAATATGAGGACATGAAGAATAAAAACGTAGAAAGTTAATAACGTTGGTTTTATCTAAAAAGCCTAAAGGGTTTTCATATAGCAAATTCGGAGGCATTCGTTGTCAGCACATTCTTGTAATACAGTGTCCAATATATCTTTGTAAATATATTCTAAATAATCAAAATAAACAAGCCCGTACACACACACACACACACACACACACACACACACACACACACAAGCAAACTGAAAGTGATAGACGATATTTTAATGCCAACCTTCAACAAGAATTTCACGAGCAACAGTTTGATTTCTTTGTGTCCAGTACACTCAGAGTATATGTGGTTGACACACTGGATCTGCCACAGTTACGGTATGATGAATTCTACGGAGGAGTTGTTTGTAGCAGCCATGGGCAAATTTCAATCCGGCAGTGGTCATTACTAACTGCCTCTTGTTCCCTTTGCCAGACGAGTCATGTTTCATATCGGCAATTTTAGCGTACCGTTGTGCCTGCGATAATGACTGTGGATTTGTCTGTACCAGGTGCCCTTGTGCAGATCTTCGGCTTTCTGCCATTTCTGTGTTCGTTGTTAAGATGGAATTCGCTGACTTCAGTTATATCTTCTTGCTAGCCATTATTACTTAAAGGAATATTGCTCTTGAGCTCGTGTTCTAAGCAGTATATTAATACAGTATGGTGATTCACGGCTTTATAAGCGTATTCTAGAAAGCCGCTACTGACAGCTTCTTCCTCCGCAAATTCGTAGAGGTAGCTGGCTGGAAATGGTGATACTGGTTTGAAGTCGTTGTAGTTTCTGAATGTGATAATTTGTTGCTGCGCTCCAGATAGGACAGAGGTTCTCCGTTAGAGACAGGATACAGACCCCAAAGATTTGGAGTCCACATTTATTTGATAGCGATGGTATTTCACTGGTTAGCGGGTCGGGAACTCGCATGATTTGGGAAGCCTTCCTCTACAATTCGTCGACGTGTTGACTCCCGTCAGTCGCTGACTTAGTGTCGCCACAAAGTACTTGGCTATCAGCGTGCATGGAAACGAGGTAGCAAATTAAATTTCTGGAGGAAGTATCTCGGTGAGACGGGATTTCCTGGCTTTGGACGCCATTTATCTACATCTATAGCTACATGATTGCTCCACAATACACAATGAAGTGCCTGACAGATGGGCCATCGAACCATCTTCAAGATATTTCTCTACCGTTCCGCTTTTGAACAGCGTACGGGAAAAACGAACGCTTAAATCTTTGCGTGCGAGCACTGATTTCTCTTATTTTACTACGATGATCATTTCTCCCTGGGTAGATAGGTGCTAGCAAAGTATTTCCTCATTCGTAGGAGAAAGCTGGTGATTGAAATTCGATGAAAAGATCCTGCAACAACGAAAAACGCCTCTTCTTTATGATTGCCACCGCAGCTCGCATATCATATCCGTGGCAATCTCTCTGCTATTTCGCGATAATACAAGCTGCTCTTGTTTGATCTTTCTCGATGTCCTCCATCAGTCCTATCTGTTAACTACGCCCTTACTGCGCCGCAATACTCCATAAGAGGACGGACAAGTGTAATGCAGGCAGTTTGTTAAGCAGACCTTTTGCATCTTCTAGGTGTCCTGCAAATAAAACGCTGTGTTTCGTTCGCTTTCCCCACAGCATTACCTATGTGATCGTCCCAATTTAAGTTATTTGTAATTATAATCCCTAAGTATTACTTTCATTCGAAACTTTTTATAATGTAACCGAAATTTAGCGGATTTCTTTCAGCATTGGTACTTCACATTTTTCACTTACAAGGGAACATCCCCATCGCACCCCCCTCAGATTTAGTTATAAGTTGGCACAATTGATAGGCCTTGAAAAACTGAACACAGATCAATCGAGAAAACAGGAAGAAGTTGTGTGGAACTATGAAAAAATAAGCAAAACATACAAACTGAGTAGTCCATGTTCAAGATATACAATATTAAGGGCACTGTGAGGCGAGGAGCACTGTGGTCCCGTGGTTAGCGTGAACTGCTGCAGAACGAGAGGTCCTTGGTTCAAATCTGCCCTCCACTGAAAATTTTGCTTTCTTTATTTTCGCAAAGTTATGATCTGTCCGTTCGTTCATTGACGTCTCTGTTCACTGTAATATGTTTAGTGTCTGTGTTTTGCGACCGCACCACAAAACCGTGTGATTAGTTGACGAAAGGACGTGCCTCTCCAATGGGAACCGAAAACATTTGATCGCAAGGTCATAGGTCAACCGATCCTCCACAGGAAAACACGTCTGATATTTTGTATACGACACTGGTGACAGCATGTGCGTCACATGACAGGAATATGTTGTCGACCCACCTAACTAGTACACTTGGCGAATGGGTGAAAAGTTTCTTCTACCTTGCCTGATTTAGGTTTTCTTGTGGATGTAATAATCACTCCAAAAAAAGTGATGAAAACATAAGAGTTTTTCACATAAACTGAAAATAAAAAGTTAAAATTCTCAGTCGAGGGAAAATTTGAACCAAGGACCTCTCGTTTCGCAGCTGTTCACACTAACCACGGGACCACGGAGCTCCTCATCTCATATTGCCCTTACTATTGCCTATCTTACTCATGGACGACCCAGTTTGTATATTTTGCTTATTTTTTCATACTTCCACACAACTTCTTCCTGTTTTCTCGATCGATCTGTGTTCAGTTTTTCAAGGCCTATCCACTGTGCCAACTTATAACTAAATCTGAGGGGGGTGCGATGGGGATGTTCCCTTGTAAGATGGCTGCTCAGATTGTCTCCTAAGTCATTTATATGGATTAAGTCATTTCGCAGTTGGTTTTGTTCTTCTGATGACTTTAGGAGAAGGTAAATGACAGCATCATCTGCAAACAATCTAAGATGGCTACTCAGATTGTCTCCTAAGTCATTTATATGGATTAGAAACAGCAGAGGGCCTGTCACACTTCCTTACGGAACGTCAGATACCACTTCTGTTTTATTCGATGGGTTTTCGTCAGTTACTTCGAACTATGATCTTTCCGGCAGGAAATCACCAGTGCAGTCGCACAACTGAGACGGTACTCCACAAGAAAGCAATTTAATTAGAAGCCGCTTGTGAGTAAAAATGTGGAAAAATCTTCTGGAAAATGTAAAAATATGGAATAAATTTGTCATTCTCTGTCGATAGCGCCCATTACTTTGTGTGCTTAAAGGATTATTTATGATTCATCAGAATAACAATATTTTCTGAATCGTGGTGACCATTTGACAAAAGATCCTTTTCATCGAGCTGATTTATAATGTTTGAATGCAGTATATGATCCAAAATCCTACTCCAAATCGACGTCTGCAATTCATCGGATTACTCCTATGTAAAATTTAACTGAATTTGTATCAAAGAAAAGAGAGGTGTTCATTGTCAAAAAATTACAAATGTCATCCCAGCTGTGACTATAAGTCACAGTTTTGGGTGAAGATTGTTCATTCTTCTCCCACCATGTACCACGCCTTAGTCGGACTCAGTCTCAGTGTCAGTTCTATGGAACTATAATGGTTGACTGCATATTATCAACGAAAAAGCACAGCTGTGAAGACAGCGTCTGATTTCACACTGTAAATAGTTTAAGACCGTTCAACATAATTTTATGTTAAGGAAGGTAAGTAGGGAATACTAAACCTACGGTAATGTGTGTAATAACGATATGACTATTCATTTGGTGCAACTAACTTCAGAGAAACATAAGCAACAAGCAAAATAAGATTTAATTTTTTTAAGTACAGCGTGGTTAAATTATATTAGGTAATGCGGAGGGACATTTCTATGTGCTATGTACGTACCTAGTCTCCCTCTGCCGTAATTGTCTAATTTTTTTATGTTTCACTCTCTGCTTCGAAGATTAGAGGCGGCTGTTCAGGATCCATTACACAGTCCAGTTCTTTTCAGTCAAATGCTAGCAATGCTATGTTTCCATCACCGCCTCAAACACATAGTCGTATTTCCACGAGTAGATATCGCTTCATAATCTGTCTTACTATTTTACAAAAAGTAAAACTACAGGAATTAGTGGAAGGGAAGACGTTCGTGAACATCGAGAACGCAAACACGCTGTTAGCTTTCTCCGGGAAACAGAACTAACCGACGTACCTTGACACGTGATGTCGGCCACTGGGTTGGCTGTTTAGGCGAAGCCTAAACACAGATACGGGGCGCCCGTTAGCCGTCACGTTTCAGTCTTCGCCAAATCACTTTCGATACTTAGCAACGACAACAAACACATGCCGGCAGCTCTTCAGTGATCGGTTTTTGTTGTTTTGCGAGGATTATAGCACTAGGTGAATCACTTCATTCTGCTGCAGTCTACAGAATTCCTTTCAAAATGCAACAGAGCGAATCTCCAGAAGTTTGAACTAATCGTTTTGAAACTAGAATGAAATTACTTTGTTTGTGTTTAGTTCTTATATGTGACTATGTTATGATTCTGAATTTAAAGAGGATAATGCACGTCCAATGAGCAAACACGACCATTGCTTTAGCTGTTTAGTTAGGGATATGAGATAGATGGAAAAAAGTAATTATTTTTACATACACTATCTGATCAAAAATATACGGACACCCCTATGTAATGCGAAGTTGAGCACTTACGTCTCACGAGAAGCAGGACATGCCACTAAAAAAGGAGGCGGTAAGTATTGTATTGTCAGTAAAGAAGCAGCAACATCAGAATGGCTCCGTCAGTGGAGCCCACTGACTTCCAGGTGTACTCTAACACTTGGATGTCACCTGAGCTATAAATCAACCAGTTATACTACAGCCTTTCTAAAGCTCCCCATGTCGACATGATTGTGAAGTTGGAAACGTGAAGGAACAACCACAGCGAAACCAAGTCGAGGAAGATCTCACGAACTGACGGACAGGAATGTCGAGAATTGGGGAGGGTGGTTGTAAAAAATCACGTGAAATCAACGGAAGAAATCTCTCAAGCATTCCAGAGCACTACCAGCAGTCCAGCTAGCGCAATGAATGTGGGTGGGGAGTTAAAAATATGAGGAACAATGGTCGGGCAGGTACTCTTGAGCTACACGTTTATTTAGTCAGTGATAGATGATGCTTCAGGTGGTGTAAAGAGAGACGCCACTAGTCGATGAATGACTGGAAATGAGTGGTCTGGAGTGAAGAATCATACTGCACCCAGTGGCAGTTGGATAGAAGGATTTGGGTGCACTGTTACAGAAGGGGTTGTTTTTCGTGGTTGGAGTATGGTTCTCTAATTGCACCTTAGAAAACTGGAAACGTGAAAGGATGTGAACACGTTCCACTACATGGTGTACTGCAACAATAGAGGAACAATTCGGAGACAATGACTGCATCAGCATGACAATGCACCCTGTCGTAAGGCAACATCTGTGTTGAATCCTGCCTAGTCCGAGCAGTCTAAGGCGCTGCAGTCATGGACTGTGCGGCTGGTCCCGGAGGAGGTTCGAGTCCTCCCTCAGGCATGGGTGTGTGTGCGTTTGTCCTTAGGATAATTTAGGTTAAGTAGTGTGTAAGCTTAGGGACTGATGACTTTAGCAGTTAAGTCCCATAAGATTTCACACACATTTGAACATTTTTTTTTAATCCTGCCTAGTCGTCGAATATGGGGTGTCTAGGAAACCTGCATTCTCAGATCGCTAGACAACGTTTTTTATTTCTTTATTGTAATTTAGATTCACCATCAGGGGCGGGCTGGCTGCAGCATAAGCGCTGCCCTTCGGTCGAGAGACCGAAATAGACAGGAAGTTATTTAAAACAATATAAAGAAGAAAAATGGCGAAATATAGAAACAAAAAAGGCGGAACACAAGAAAAGGAAGCATACAAAGCGATGACTGTAAGGCAGAGATAAAAATCTAAAAAAGTATGTTACAAAAAAAAAAAACACACTAGATTACAAGGCACCAGGCAAAGTACAGCCGGAGCATAAAAGGTCATAGAACAATTAATACAGCCAGGTGACAGATGGCGTAGCACGGAACAGTCATGGACGATAAACAGGTCAAGCACACAATTAAAACCGCATCACTAGATGACACTGTATAACGGCACCGAAACACAACACACAAGCACACAGCACACTGAGAACGAATAAAAGCCCAGGAGGATCTGCCGGGGGGGGGGGGGGGGGGACAACAACAGAAAAGGGGAAAAAGGAAAGGCAGGTGAGGAGAAGGGGAGTGAAAGGGGGATGAGGTGAGGGGAACGCCAAAGGAGGGCTAGGGAGAGAAGGGATGTGAGAGAAAAACAGCCAAGGAGGGGGTGCAGGGACTCAGGAGGGAAGGAGGAAAATCTGCTGTGGGTGGGAGGGGAGAGGGAAAAGGGGGCCCTGGAGAGGGGGGAAACAAGGCCTGGTTACAGTTGGAAGGAAGGGTAGATGTGACCGTTAAGTTCAACATCTGCGGGTGCTCTAAATTGCCCTGATGAAGGATATGGAGGGTGTGGAGGTGGAGAGAGTGAGGGACACAGTGACAGAGGCGCAGCAGCGGGTGAGGGGTGAAGAGAAAGGAGAAAACCAAGGGGGTGGGGGGATCAAGCCTGCAGACAGAGTAAAGGATATGGAGTTGTTGGAGGAAAAGCAGGAGGTGGAGGAAGAGGATGAGGTCATACAGGAGTCGTGTGGGGGAAGGAAGGCGGATACGGTAGGCAAGGCGGAGCGCATGGCGTTCGAGGATTTGGAGGGCCTTGTAAAAGTGGGGGAAGGGGGGGGGGAGCCAAGATCCAGGCAACGCTTGCATAACAGAGGATAGGACGGATGAGGGATTTGTAGGTGTCTAGACAACATTCAAACAACTCATATTAAAGAGTTTTATTACAAAAGAGTAAATGACAGTACTTAGCTTTAAGAATTACATAGATGTGTGGCAAGCAAAGGGCGACAGACAAAATAATCTAGTTTCTTCAGTACAATAATTCCAAGTTTGAGCTACACTGAATGTACGAGCAAACTAATGAGCCTTCACACTTCTTTGAAGCCTCTTGTAGAACTGGGCTGCCATCAGTCGGCTGCAGCGCTTATGTCCTCTTTGCATAGAGGCCGCTGTTGTTGCGTTGTCGTCCTGTAGAGAGATCGGTCAGCATGCAATTGACTGACGTCTTATCACAGACCTCTCCGCTCTCTCATTCCCGACTTGCATGCCGGCGCTGTAACAATAACATTCCCAAAATGGACTGTCAAGGCCAGCGCCCTGACCTGAGGCCAATGGAACACCTTTCTGGGGAGGATTAGAACGTCGACTTCGCTCCAGATGCCAGCGTCCAATATAAGATATGAGATAGATTGAGGAAAGTAATTATTTTTATGTACACTATCTGATCAAAAATATACAGATACCTCTATTTAATGCGAAACTGAACACTTACATCTCACGAGAAGCGGGACCTGCCACTAAAAGAGGCTCTTGAAGAATAATGGGCTGCTATTTCTCCGTAGACATTCTGACGCCTCACTGTGTCTCGAGCAGAGGTCAAACCGTCATAAAGATGAAGGTCGACACTTCGCGTATTAATGTCCACTAATACATGTCCATGCACTTTTGCTTAGATAGTGTATTTCTACATCTACATGCACGTGTACATATCGGCCACCTCTATACTCAGTACATTGGAATGTACCATCTTATGTAACTTTCTGCCCATTTTTTTCACTCACGCAGCAAACAAAAGAAGCATCATTTCGCTGCAGTACTTCATTGAACTGTTGCTAGTTACAGACCGGGATGTGGCAGTGGTTAAGACACTGCGACTCTCATTCACGGCAGCTTAGCTAATCGCCGTCCAGACTATCGAATTCAGTTTACCCGCGATTTCCTTAAATCGCTTAATGGAAATGCTGGGATAGTTCTTTTATCAAGGACACGGTCGATTCCTTCGCCATTTTTTCCTACTGACGTTGTCGTTGACGGGGCGTTAAACACTAATCTTCATTGTTTCCCCTCCCACTTCTTTCTAGGCGATCACTAGATAATGGTGGAAATAACACAAACATTTATCTCTGAAGCAGATTGTGGTGGGGGGATAAACGGTGATGTGGGTCCAGTAGGGATGGGGCGGCATTGGTTAAGAATTCAGAAGGAATAGCAGTCTAGGAAAGGATGTGATCGTCACCTGTTTTGAAAAGTAGCGGAGAGACACGTAACACGCCTTTTACGAGAACTGTATTCATGTGTCAGATGCCCTATCGTCTGTGCAATTATGCCTGGAACATTTTAAGACGCTTCGAAACGCCTACTTAGCCGAAAAGTGCGTAATAGTTTTGTAGTTCTGTTATCCTTTACTGAGCAGAATAAGTTATTTTAATGTAAAACTACAAAAATTTTAAAAACTTTATGTAAAACTTTCAGAATTTTCTATATATTGTCCCAATCGCATTTAACGTTAAACTTCTCCCTTTTCTTTTTTTTCCGCAAAGTGGTGACCAGTTTCGGTAGCTTAATTACGGTCTTCAGATTTGAGAACAGCAAATCAAAAGAAATATTGCCGTAAGTGTTAAAATTATGTAAAAATTTCTATTGGCTTACTTCTAAAAATTTACAGGGCGTTAACACACTACATGTAGCATTATAAATGCACTCGCATTATAAAAGACTGTTACACCATCCGTAACATTATTAATGTTCTAGGTCCATAAAGTACTAATATATATTTTCCCTTATGTTGTTTAAGGTTGTAGGTAGCACCTTCTACCTGACGATTTAAAATAATAATGTTATGGACGATGTAATATTATTATACACTGCGAGTGCGTTTATAATACTACATGTAGTATGTTAATTCCCTGCAAATTTTTGAAAGTAAACGAATAACATATTTAAATCATTTTATTACTAAAGGCAATATTTCTTTGAAGCTGGTCACCACTTTGTAAAAAAAATTTTAATGTTAAATGCATTTGAGGCATGTATAGGAAATTTTCGAAGTTGTAAAAAAAAAAATTATGGAAAGATTACAAAGCTACATTCGATTATCTGTTTACGATCGCTTTCTCTTATTGGGACAATGTCAGATTTATTCATTAAGTTATTTTCCAAGGAAAGGTCGACTGCGCAAACTGTGAAACTTAACAAACTTAATCATGAGAAGAAGACGCGAGGCGCCTTTCAAGCATTTACGAGAGGACTTCAGGAAGTAAGTTACGCATTATTATGTATTTGGAACATTCTACCAATCGTCCAATTTCTCTACGGCAGAAATCCGCTCCTTGGCCCCAGAGCCATTCTAAAACCAGTGTGTGAACGTCCTCATCGTTGGAAAATCTCTTTCCACTCGAATGTTCTTTCCGCTTGCCGAAAAAATGGAAATCATAAGTTGCAAGATGAGGACTCCCCGATCAGAATCACTCACGTCTGTGCGGCCTTGGCCAAATTTTGGCACTCTTCCACTACGGCTGGCTGCCACAACTCTTCTGATAGAACCATTCGGCTGTCGCTGCTAATCTACCGGCAGCACAGTACTCTCAGTCTCCCTTTCTCGCTTTTTAGTAGCGGATCCGCTTGTTCTGACATCTAGCGGTCAATTCCGCAATGCGTATGGATGTTCAGGTACTTTTGATGAGGCAATGTAGAAGTTACTAGTTACAGCAACTGTGTACGGTAGCTGTAGCAGTATGAGGTTATCACTTCAGGAATTATGTTAAAGACGTTCACTGAAGGAAGTAATTTGCAGCGGGAAATGTTCTAACATGAACTAATGAGCAGCATTATCCGCGTAATAACAGTAGTGGGAAGGCTAAACTAGCAGCACGAGCCAGGCTGAAATATGTGTCGCTGTCGTAGTCTCAACCAGCTAGTGTCTGGAACTACAATGAGCTGAGTTGAGGTGGATTTGCGTCTGATAATTAACAGTAGTTGTGGCATTATTCATCCTTGGATCACTTTTACAAGACTATTGTACATGCCATGATATTACAGTTTCAAAGAAAAAAAATTTTTTTTTAATATTCATTGTATCGTGGATGATGAACCGCAACTGCGATTTAAATTGTCGGTTTATGTAGACATAAAATGCAACCAGACAGTTTTTGGATTTGAGCTTTGTGTGACTGAAAATGAAATGAAACGACTGTATGTCTTTATTGACCGAGACCCCATATGGGGCAGTTTGGCTGCCTAGTGACCAGTGCTTGTATTCGACGACCAACCGGCGACTTACGTATCGGTGGTAAGAGTCAAGGCCTGAAAGTAGTGAACAAATTCAAATAGATATATGTTGCAGCACTTGTACGGAGATTAAGAGCTCGCACAGGATAATCTAGCGTGGGGAGCCGCACTCTTTGTATTGTAGAAGACCACAGCTACAACAACAACAACGACAACAATGTCGCAGTATTTGATGTATCTAATTCAGACTGAAACCGACGTGTAGAGAACACGGCAGGTACCACAGCCCGATTTCCCAGAAACTTGGATCAGTAGAAGGGGGCTCAAAATAAGCGAACACGAGTCTCGGATAACTAGTAGATACTCTACCGGTTCTAAGAACATGCCGGTTAAAGTTTTCGAGGTACTGTATGTGCCTTTTGGCGAACACGTAGGCCAACTGAATTGGTGGAACAGTGGATAGCTTCACGCCTCCACGCTTTAGCGCCATGTTCGAAACCCCATTATAACATTCATTTTTGTTTTTCATTTATTTATCCACGCCCGAAGGAGATCGCTACAGGAATGTTTTCCAATCTATATTGAAAAAACATTGTCCTTACTCGTTTACTAAAAAACTAAATTACAGGCTGTTTATAAATGAATATCGGGGATTTAACGCTTTATAATATTTATATATTAAACTTACAGTTACAAATGATATGTCAAATGAAAGAGCAACTCTAACAGTTTTACCAAGAACCTTATAAATGTTCAGTGTGAGCACCATTTGTCACATGGTACACATCAATTCTATAGCCGAGTTCTTCGCAAACGTTGATAAGTATGTCTTCAGCGATTGTAGCAACAGCTGCTTCAATCCGGTTTCTTAATTCAGGGAGGTCTGCTGGTAGCGGAGGCACGTACACACGAACCTTGATGAAGCCCCAAAGGAAAAAATCGCATGGCGTTAGGTCGGGTGAACGTGGAGGCCAGGAGGCCATGTAAAGCAAGCCCTGTCATTGGGCCCCTTGCGGCCTATCCAGCGCTTGGATACAGTGAATCGCGTACTTCGTTATGCCAGTGAACTGTTTGAGTGGCTCTTTCATTTGACACATCATTTATAACTGTAAGTTTAATGTAATAAATACTATAAAGCGCTAAAACCCCGATGTTCATTTATAAACACCCTGTAAATTAATAAAAAAAGTAAAAAAATGCTAAGAATAAAATTATTGAGAAAATTATTTAAATATGTTTTCGTTGAAATTCTTGTAGTGCATCTTGATTCATAATCAGCTGCAAGCGTCAGTTTTCGGTAAAGTGATCTACTTTGCGTCGTTTGTCACGAAATTATTGCCAACGCGTGAAATTTTCAGAATTGTTAGCGACATTCCTTTCCAGAGTGAGATTCATAGGAAGAAATGTCACGGTGGCAAACCTGCCTTCGTGCAATGCTCATGGTGTCCGGAACTTCTATGTTTCGAATGTTCCTACGATCCGTATCATCCAAGGGAATGCACCAAATCTTCTGTAGCACACACGTAAGAAGAAAATATAAGAATTGCTGTAAGAATGAAATATAAGAACATGAGAATTTAAAAACATTATACCACACATACTTATGTTATATAATAAATGTGTGACAATTATTATGAAACCAAGTTGTAATTTTATATTAATATAACGCTCTTGAATCCCCTAACTTAATAAGAAACATTCGTGTAGTAGCCTTTTACTGACATGAGGAAGGTAAATGAATAAAATAAAAACAATCGGAGTTTCGAACACGGAGCGCAAGAGTGAGAGGTCGTAACGCTAACCACAGTAGCACAACTCTTCCTGAGGCTATCCCACGCTAAAAGGTATCCTCCTGAGGCTATCCCACGCTAAAAGGCATCTAAATTCGTACAGAGCTCTGACCGTCATTTTCTCAGAAACGGTCGAGCATCTGAGGACAAGCCGAGACACGTGTTCACTTACTTTGACTCCTCTTCGGCTGAGAGATCTTTCTGGGAAATTGGGTATTGGCACTTCCCATGTACTCTCGTGAGTAAATAATACAACGAATCAAAGCTGGAGCAGTTAGAAGTAACCAGTTGCGTTTGGGCAGTAGCTTCCTGTTGAGAAAAAGTGATCGAAAAAGTGATCGCGGTGGCGGTTAGGCACCCGACCGTTGCCTTAACACACGCGCCACGCACCTAATACTGAGCCGAGGGGACTGACGAGCGACTCGTAGTCTGCTCTGTAGGCAGTGCGTGTCGGACAGCTTATAGTGGTCCCTGGGACTCCACTCGAATTAGTAATCGGGCGCCGAGTGAGACTGCAGTGTAAGCATGTCTCTCGATAACGCAGGACGTAAAGCATTCATTAACTCGATAACTAATTTCAGTATCATGTTGGTTTACTAGGCTGAAGGCAATACACACACACACTACTGGCCATTAAAATTTGTACACCAAAAAGAAATGCAGATGATAAACGGGTATTCATTGGACGAATATATTATACTGGAACTGACATATCATTACATTTTCACGCAATTTGGGTGCATAGATACCCGAGAAATCAGTATCCAGAACAACCACCTCTGGCCGTAATAACGGCCTTGATACGCCTGGGCATTGAATCAAACAGAGCTTGGATGGCGTGTACAGGTACAGCTACCCATGCAGCTTCAACACGATACCACAGTTCATCAAGAGTAGTGACTGGCGTATTGTGACGAGCCAGTTGCTCGGCCACCATTGACCAGACGTTTTCAACTGGTGAGAGATCTGGAGAATGTGCTGGCCAGGGCAGCAGTCGAACATTTTCAGTATCCAGAAAGGCCCGTACAGGACCTGCAACATGCGGTCGTGCATTATCCTGCTGAAATATAGGGATTCGCAGAGATCAAATGAAGGATAGAGCCACGGGTCGTAACACATCTAAAATGTAACGTCCACTGTTCAATGTGCCGTCAATGCGAACAAGAGGTGACCGAGACGTGTAACCAATAGCACCCCATACCATCACGCCGAGTGTGGCGATGACGAATATACGCTTCCAATGTGCGTTCACCGCGATGTCGCCAAATACGGATGCGACCATCATGACGCTGTAAACAGAACCTGGATTCATCCGAAAAAATGACGTTATGCCATTCGTGCACCCAGGTTCGTCGTTGAGTACACAATCGCAGGCGCTCCTGTCTGTGATGCAGCGTCAAGGGTAACCGCAGCCATGGTCTTCGAGCTGATGGTCCATGCTGCTGGAAACGTTGTCGAACTGTTCGTGCAGATGGTTGTTGTCTTGCAAACGTCCCCATCTGTTGACTCAGGGATCGTGACGTGGATGCACGATCCGTTACAGCCATGCGGATAAGATGCCTCTCATTTCGACTGCTAGTGATACGAGGCCGTTGGGATCCAGCACGGCGATCCTTATTACCTTCCTGAACCCACCGATTCCGTATTCTGCTAACAGTCATTGGATCTCGACCACGCGAACAGCAATGTCGCGATACGATAAACCGCAATCGCGATAGGCTACAATCCGACCTTTATCAAAGTCGGCAACGTGACGGTACGCATTTCTCCTCCTTACACGAGGCATCAGAACAACGTCTCACCAGACAACGCCGGTCAACTGCGGTTTGTCTATGAGATATCGGTTGGAAACGCTCCTCATATCAGCACGTTGTAGGTGTCGCTACCCTTGTGTGAATGCTCTGAAAAGCTAATCATTTGCATATCACAGCATCTTCTTCCTGTCGGTTAAATTTCGCGTCTGTAGTACGTCATCTTCGTGGTGTAGCAATTTTAACGGCCGGTAATGTATCGTTGAGCTGACAACCTGCATAACTGCCATTTATGGCGAGGCGGTCGGGTAGATGAAATAGGAACCTGCTGTTTAACCCCAGCAATACCAGAGGCAGGAACTTTCTGCCCATCTAAAAAAATTAAAAAAATAATAACAAGATCCGTTAATTGTTGTTGAATTATATTAACAGTGTTGTTTTTAAATGGCCACTGTTGTGTAAGTAGGTCCAGAAACCGAAATTACCTTTTAGCACACACTTGGTAATATCAGCGCACTTTCAATAACTTGCTTGTATACTGCCGACTTCATGCAGCCTTCCACTATAACACGGAACTGCAGCTTTCCAATGAAAGTTTTGCGCTGCTAAACAGAAGTCCGTCCAACAATCGCTGCACAGCCTCGATTGAGTTTCGTTAATAGTAAAATTACCGGTAACACATGCGACTTCCCACAGCGTCATTACCACTCTTAAACGTAGTTTCACCCCTTTCCCTTTTCATCACACAGTCTGCATCTGCATCTATACTCCGCAATTCCACGTGATGGTGTCTGGCAGCGGGTATCTCTGGTACCACTAAGCGATCCCCCTTCTCTGTACCATTCGCAAACGGTGCCTGGGAAGAATGATTGTAGGTGAACCTCCGCATTTGTTATAATTTTTAGAATTTTTCTAGTCGAATTCTTTTCGCGGGACGCACGTGGGAGGAAGCAGTAAGTTTGTTGCCCGACTCTCCCCGGTACATACTCTTTCGGAATTTCAACTGTAAACCTCTCCATGATGCAGAACGCCTCTCTTGTAGCATCCGCCACTGGAGTTTGTTGAGCATCCTCGTAAAGTTCTCGCACCGACCAAAAGATCCCGCGACGAAACGCGCCGCTCTTCTTTGGATCATGTCTATCACTTCTATTAATACAACTTGGTAAGCGTCCCAGACTGATGAGCAATATTCAAGAATCAGATGAACAAATGTTTTCTAATCCACTTCTTGCATGGATGAATACATTTCCTTAAGATTCTTCCAATGAATCTCAGTCTGGTATCTGCTTTCCCTACTACTTTTTCTGTGGTCGTTTGACTTACTGTCGCTCCGGATGATTACTCCTAGATATTTTACGATAGTTACCGTTTCCAGCAATATGCCATCAGTAATGTATCCTAGATATTTTACGATAGTTACCGTCTCCAGCAATCTGCCATCAAAATGGTTCAAATGGCTCTGAACACTATGGGACTTGACATCTGAGGTCATCAGTCCCCTAGAACTTAGAACTACTGAAATCTAACTAACCTAAGGACATCACACACATCCATGCCCGAGGCAGGATTCGAACCTGCGACCGTAGCGGTCGCGCGGTTCCAGACTGAAGCGCCTAGAACCGCTCGGCCACTCCGGCCGGCAATCTGCCATCAGCAGTGTAATTGTACAGTAGCTGGTTTCTTCTCCTATGTATAAGCAGTATGTTTACAATCATTTACATTCAGAGTCAACTGCGAGCCCCAGCACCATTCATCAGTCGTCTGCAGGTCTTCCTGCAAGTCGCTAAAGTCTTCTGGCGTTTGCTACCTTCTTACAGACAATCGTATCATCGGCGATCAGCCTTATGAAGCTTGCGACTTTGCCTGCTAGATAATTTATATATATTGTAAATATTAACGGTCCCACTACATTTCCTTTGCTTACTCCTGAAATCACCTTTACGTCTTCCGATTTTGGTCCGTAAAGAGCGACCCTAAGTTCTGTTTGCTAGGAAGTCTTGAATCCAGTTACAAATCTGGTCCAATAATCAGTAAGGTCGTATTCTTTTTCGCTAGAGAGAAGTGCTGGATTGTGTCAAATGCCTTCTAGAAGCCGAGGAACACAGTGTCAACCTTAGCGCCGTTGTCTACAGCACTGCAGATTCAGTAATACACATCGCCTCGTGCGATTTCTGACGTACACCATAGGCGTCTACCATGGCTCACCAGTCGAGACGACCTCTTACCACATTTCGAGCGCCTGGTGGCAGTGTTATTGTTTGATACTAATGTCGGTGGGCTGTGATGTGTGGTTACCAGAGGTACATATTTGAGATCGTGACTGCTGTACCCCACAGCGTGGCGGTGTTTTTAGATGCTCTGATTGCTAACCGTTTGTTGCTAGTCAATATTGAAGCGGTGAGTGAATGGCGGCTCTGTGCCCCAGCGTCGTGGCAAGGGGCTGACCTGACGAATGGCTGCCATGTGCACGACCTTCAGCAGGGTGCACTATCAAAGTTATTGTGTGGTTTCTCTTCCTACAAAATAAGTATTGCTGGAGTGGGGGTGGGGGGTGGAGGGGGACGGGGAGGGGCGAAAAATTCAAGCGCTGCTGTGGCCAGTCTATCTGCTGTCAGAATCCACTATAGCGAACGACAAGTTTTGTCGTCAACAAGTTGCAGGCCACTGCAGTTGCCTCTCGTGGCGGCGGCTGCCCCAAATTGAAGCTCTCAAGGGGTCTCACTTGTGTCGCTGCTACGATAATTCCCAGAGCCTTCCAAGAAGTTGGATATAGGATTCCCAAATCGTCAGACACCAATGATCCGGCTACTATTCAACGAGCTGCTATCGAACACCTTCTTCCGGCAGCGTTCAACAACAATATCGAATGGTGGTAATAGGTACTTTTGCTTCCCTTCAAAACGAAACCCAGAGTAGGACCTGAGAACAACCCAGTCAGGTGACAAACGAAAATTATCCTTTCACTTGGCGACAGGAACGCTTTCACGCAATCACAGCAGCTATCTCTGCTACTCATGAGTGTAATACACCTGGGAGAGACGGCGTGACTGGATAGGATTCTGGACAGCGTTTAGTGGCGTGTGAATAGAGGAGGAAAGATAATTTTCGATTTGAAACCTCGCACGAGTCTCTCTATTTAATTACTGAGTATTTCCAAGATGGGACCTGTTCCGGATCACGCGACACTGCTCAGCGCCCAGTGAAGGCAGCTGCGTTGGCTTCGAGGAGAGCTCTTCAGAGTTCATGGTTTCCTGTCGCTACAAAGTGGACCGGAAACGTTTATGCTTCCCTGGAGAGGCGACATCTAGAACGACAGACCAATTGATTCCTTACGACTGTAGACACACTTTCTAATTGTCTACTCCGTGAATGGGAGACTTAAGCCTTGCGCATAGTGTATTTCGCTAATCTTGTGGCGACATTGACCGTTCGGCTGCTTGACGCAGGTCACGCTTCTGACGCCTAGATCAAATACTAACACACAGTCTCAATTAGTCCTGCTGACAGCTAAAGATATGGTATTGTAAAAGATACAGCGCTTGAATATTTTACGGCATTGATATTATCGAATACTTTAAACTCGAGAGCATAGAAGAAGAAAAACTATTTTTCCCCAATGTGATGCCTTTCTGGTTACTCTATCAATCTATCCAATGCACCACAGAAAACACGAATTTGTGGGTGTGGATTTTTCGAAATAAGGGGTGCTCTCCGCTTGACTCAGTAATATAGCACTTTATTTTGATGATTCAGTTACAGAGGTACATTTACTTATTAGTTATTATCAATGTGGCAGACAGAAGATCCAGAATAACCTGAAGCACATACTATAAATAGCAAGACCATATATATTTTTATTGGAACTGCACACTCTGGAACAAGTCTAAATTTCTCTTCATGGATTTGTACCAAATTCAACAGTTGTTTCTGCGTTGTTAGTTGTGGCTCGCAAAACGAATTTGCAGCTTTCATCCTTAGGCCTTCCTTTCTCCCACGAAGAATTGCAACCTGCATCCTATCAAAAGAGTTGTGAAAGAGAGGACAGTTCGGAAACTACGACATGAACCGTATGCATACTCCAAATCTGCTAACAGCTCACTGACGGGCCGAACCTAAAAGAACGTTTGTAGAAAGTAAGTCTTCAAGGCCTCTCTGAGGGGTTTTTACGCAAGACATAACCATACACTGCTGTGTTACGTCAACAAGTCTCTGACATGTACAGCCTGTAACAGGTCTTCAGGGACCTTTCCTCCTTTGCCCTCCTTTTCAGACACGTATTGCGAGTCGTAGGAGACAAGTTAACAGACGACATCGGGTCGTGGGAGACACAAACATCGAAATAAGTGACGTGACACACTACACTACACTACCGCCATTGTGATACAGTCATGATATGGTCAGTCGGCAACGATTTCTGTAAAAAGTAACAATTTAATGCACTAGCGGAAACATAAATTTGCATGTGCCAGGTCTGTTCAAATATTCCTGTACATTCGTAATTTCGCGCCTATGATGCATTGGAGCGAAATGCGGTTCGCATTCTTATACGCGCCTGGGTGTTTAATGTGCAACTGCTGGAAGTTTCATCGTTGTATGCGAATTTCGAGATGGCAAAGTTACAGGAGCAACGCTTCTGCATTAAGTTTTGCGTGAAATTCAGGAAAACCTTCACAGAGGCACACCAGATGATGCAGCAAGCCTATAGTGACGAGAGCTTAAGCCGTACTCGGTGTTACAAATGGTTCACACAGTTTAAAGATGGAAGTTGAAGATAGCCCTCGTTCATGACGCCCTTCGACGTCTACCGACGACGCTCACGCCAGGAACGTCAACGAAATTGTGCGTGGCAATCAAAGACTGATTGTCCGAGAAATTGCAGAAGAATGTAACATTTCAGTTGAATCATGTCATGAAATCTTGGAATGCATCGTGTTGGTACCACGTTCGTCCCAAGGCTCATGAGTCAAGGCTGATGTCGCAAATGAGAATGAGATGTTCCTTAAGAAAATCATAGCTGGTGACGAGACATGGGTCTACGGTTATGATGTTGAGACCGAGGTTCAGTCTTAACAATGGGTCGGGAAAGGTTTTCGAAGGCCAAAAATAGCTCATCATGTTAGGTCAGCCCGCATCTCGTGGTCGTGCGGTAGCGTTCTCGCTTCCCACGCCCGGGTTCCCGGGTTCGATTCCCGGCGGGGTCAGGGATTTTCTCTGCCTCGTGATGGCTGGGTGTTGTGTGCTGTTCTTAGGTTAGTTAGGTTTAAGTAGTTCTAAGTTCTAGGGGACTGATGACCATAGATGTTAAGTCCCATAGTGCTCAGAGCCATTTTGTTAGGTCAAATGTTAACCCATGCTGATAATTTTCTTTGACTTTCAAGCATTAGTTCATCATGAATTCTGTCACAGGGACAAAATGTTAACCGATGCTACTATCGAGAGGTGTTGTGACGTCTGCGCGAAAATGTGAGAACGAAACGACCAATATCGATTACCACAAACTATGAGTAACCCGACGGGCGGAGGGGGGAGGAGGGGAGGGGGGAAGGGGAATTTGTGTCTCAGTCACACCATGTGGGAGAAGTTTTTTTTAAAACTGAAACTAATCAAAAATTGTCTTCATTGTGCAATGAATGAAGATTTGTTAGCCCATCTGACCATTTTATCAGCTTAAAGAAAAGTTTCAAATGAAATAGATTTCGACGACGTTATTGAGAATTACAGTAGAATGAAGACTCGAAAACATGTGCTACAATAATATCCGTGGTATCTACTATCTAATACTAAGATACAAAACAGATATTATAACTGTACATACTTTGTTTCCAGACATATAGAATGAATCGTGATTTTCTTTGCACTCTGCCTGATGGTTGCTGCGCTCAATGCTGATTCGTATTCTAAATTTCTCACCTATATATTTAGGTATGTACACCTCCGGAAAAAGATGCAACACCCTGAAGGACAAACTCATGTTATTGTTTTATGGACAAGTGAGGTGGCAGATGGCTCAATGGCTCACCATTGGAGGATCATACGATAACAAATTCAGGACAAGTGAAACACATGTGTAACAGAAAAAGGTCCCCAAACAGTCACATCAATACACAGTGTAGACACCCCCCCCCTCTGTGTCGGCAACTCAAGCGTCCGAATGGCATCCTGTGATAGATTGTCCCAAGCGTCTTTCGCCTTTTGTTACAATTCGGCAATGGTTCTTGCAGGCTCTGGACAACGATTAAGTTCACGCTTCATCATGTTCCAAACATTTTCTATTGGTGAGAGATCTGGTGATCGTGCTGTTCAGTGCAGTGCTTGTACAACACGGAGAGCACATTGCCTTGCAGCAGCCATATGTGGATGTGCGTTATCCTGCTGAAGAAACACATCGCTTTACTGTGGTAGAACTGGCAGGAACACACGGGTCTTCAGTGTAGTGGGCATTGGTTACTTTACCCTGCAGAAACACCAGATATGACATTGAGTTGTAACTGATGGCTTCCACACCATGAGGCCAGGGATGGGGCTTGTGTATTGAGAGCAAATGAACTCTGGACTAGACAACTCACCAGATCTATGCCGTACACATGTACGTCCATCGGTCACATACAGACAGAACCTACTATCATCATGAAGTCAACAGAGCGTCATTCCATTCTCCAGCAACTGTTTTATGACGCCAGATAACCATGCTTGGCAGTGTCGGACATCTGTGGTAACCTGGCCACAGGCACAGGTGACCTTAATCCTGTTGCAAACAGACGGTTCCAAATTACCGCTGATGACATAGCAGATGCAATATATGTCCAGATTTCGTACCTGGATGATGTTCGGCCAGCCACCGCTGCTTGCACAATGTGTCAATTTTGACGTGCACCTGTTCCACACTTATGTCCAGAATCAGGTCTACAAATGTGGGAATGTTCTACAGACTCCTGTTGAAAGCAGCATCACACCACCGATGCATTGTGCCCAACATGTCCTGCAAACCGTGGATACGTTCCATCCCGTTCCTGCACGCTCACAATGCGACCCCGTTCTGAAACCGTTCAACAGGAGTACATACTCGTCCGTGGTGCATGGTTGTAACCAAGAATGAGTATTGTTAACGCTCTTCACCTCTAAAAGCACCTCAGTTACTGCCTGCGCAGCAAAAACAGAGGACGCACAGACAGGTTTCCCGAGCGCCATCTGATTGCCAATGACCGTAACAAATGAATCACTAACACTACGACCCCTCAGTATTCGCATACAACAGAGCACAGTCCTTGAGGTTTTTACATTTTCTTTCCAGAAGTGTATATAACAGTAACTACAGTGTAGAGTACGCACATATAATATTCTCAGCCATCACATCCACACTACTGGCCATTAAAATTGCTACACAACGAAGATGACGTGCTACAGACGCGAAATATAACTGACAGGAAGAAGATGCTGTGATATGCAAATGATTAGCTTTTCAGAGCATTCAAACAAGGTTGGCGCCGGTGGCGACACTTACAACGTGCTGACATGAGGAAAGTTTCCAACCGATTTCTCATACACAAACAGTAGTTGACCGGCGTTGGCTGGTGAATCGTTGTTGTGATGCCTCGTGTAAGGAGGTGAAATGCGTACCATCACGTTGCCGACTTTGATAAAGGTCGGATTGTAGCCTATCGCGATTGCGGTTTATCGTATCGCGACATTGCTGCTCGCGTTGGTCGAGATCCAATGACTGTTAGCACAATATGGAATCGGTGGGTTCAGGAGGGCAATACGGAATTCCAACGGACTCGTATCACTAGCAGTCGAGATGACAGGCATCTTATCCGCATGGCTGTAACGGATCCTGCAGCCACGTCTCGATCCCTGAGTCAACTGATGGGGACGTTTGCAAGACAACAACCATCTGCACGAACAGTTCGACTACGTTTGCAGCAGCATGGACTATCAGCTCGGAGACCATGGCTGCGGATACCCTTGACACTGCATCACAGACAGGAGCACCTGCGATGGTGTACTCAACGACGAACCTGCGTGCACGAATGGCAAAACGTCATTTTTTCGGTTGAATCCAGGTTCTGTTTACAGCATCATGATGGTCGCATCCGTGTTTAGCGACATCGTGGTGAACTCACGTTGGAAACGTGTATTCGTCACCGCCATACTGGCGTATCACCCGGCGTGATGTTATGGGGTGCCATTGGTTACACGTCTCGGTCACCTCTTGTTCTCATTAACGGAACTTTGAACAGTGGACATTACATTTCAGATGTGTTACGACCCGTTTCTCTACCCTTCATTCGATCCCTGCGAAACCCTACATTTCAGAACGATAATGCACGACCGCATGTTGCAGGTCCTGTACGGGCGTTTCTGGATACAAAAATAGTTCGACTGCTGCCCTGGCCAGCACATTCTCCAGATCTCTCACTAATTGAAAACGTCTGGTCAATGGTGGCCGAGTTACTGGCTCGTCACAATACGTCAGTCACTGCTCTTGATGAACTGTGGTATCGTGTTGAAGCTGCATGGGCAGCTGTACCTGTACACGCCATCCAAGCTCTATTTGACTCAATGCCCAAGCGTATCAAGGCCGTTATTACGGCCAGAGGTGGTTGTTCTGGGTACTGATTTCTCAGGGTCTATGCACCCGAATTGCGTGAAAATGTAATCAAAAAATGGTTCAAATGGCTCTGAGCACTATGGGACTTAACAGCTGTGGTCATCAGTCCCCTAGATCTTAGAACTACTTAAACCTAACTAATCTAAGGACATCACACACATCCATGCCCGAGGCAGGATTCGAACCTGCGACCGTAGCAATCGCACGGTTCTGGACTGCGCGCCTAGAACCGCGAGACCACCGCGGCCGGCAAAATGTAATCACATGTCAGTTCTAGTATAATGTATTTGTCCAATGAATACCCGTTTATCATCTGCATTTCTTCTTGGTGTAGCAATTTTAATGGTCAGTAGCGTATGTTAATCATTTTTTTACAAAATGTAAATACAAAAAAATTAGTTTCTAAGCAGTCGGGGTCCTCAATAAGCTTCACCACGCGGTCTCCGAAGGGCTTAATTCATCACTGTGAGTAACAGCTGACAATATTTTTGATTCCAGGCCCAAGACGTTGATATCGGTTGTAAAGCTGTTTTAGCACAGAATTTACACAAAGTCTGTTCGATATATACTAAACGTTGATTTATTCACGTAAACGAGTGAAACACAACAGCGCCCTCCATCAGAGATGCATTGGGGCCAGTGACCTCTTGGCAGATATTACTAGCTGGGGACACACACGAAAATGCAACGGTTTTTCCCCGTGCGCAATAATGTCACTAACTAATAATATATACTGCGTTGTTATTGTAACGAAATTCTGGGTCACCTTCTGCAATTACACAGCTTCACTTTCGTCTTCCCTTTTATACAACAGAAACTCTTAGCTGTCTAGAATTCAGCTTAGGTTATGCAATAAAAGGAATGTTCAACTGTCTGAAATGCAAGAGGTTGGCGTAGGTTATCCTTAGTCAGTAAGATTCCTAAAAATTACTAATAAAATTATATTTATTTAATATGAAGAAATACTCAACTTCAGTGATGCTTTTTCTTGTGAGTGTTCGGTACAATTAGACGTTTCAAATTGTGACAAATGCTCTAAAATATTAAATTCCTGTCACTGTGCCTCTGAGTGATACCTACGTAGAGCCTAAGTCTTGGAGACGATGGACGAACACTGCAGTTTGGAGACTCGGCGGTAACTGGAGGCTGTACGTGACTCGATGCATTGAAGAGAATTGTCCACCATAACTCAGTGCTCCAATGTTTAATGTGGCATTGACCAACCACTATCCACATACGTGTGAAGCTCTTTGGTTGTCAGCTACGACCCCTGCCGGACCTCGGTATAGTTCGTAGAGCCAGCACATGCAGCTGCTGTACTATGACAAAAAATTGTCAGGATCAGCCTTATAATAGATAAGCACATCCACACAGATGGTCTTTCTTGGCTCTTTAGGGTCTTCTGTTGGACAGTGAGGAACTCTTGAGGCACACACATTTGAGTACCCCAACTGGTGGACGAGTGTGTCTGCAATCAACAGAGATGTCCAGTATTGCAGCGAGGTTTTTGTAATCTGTTGACCATCTTGAATGAAAGTGTCTCCACATTCCAACCTTGCAGGAGTCACATCTGCGTACAGCCAGCTGGTGTGTGCAAGATCGGATAGTTTTGCGTAACCTTGTTGCAATGATGACAGGTGCTGTGCTTTTGTTTTCTGGTAGATCTCTGTAAACAAGCGCCTATGAATATCTGAAATGCTCTGGTTTTCGGTCTAAAGAAGCTCAATGACAACTCCCTGCTTGCAATACATCTTTGTTACAGACGCCATTTTGAAGGCCACACATAGTGCCGCCACCAATCGAAACTTCATGACACTATAGGGGCTGAACCAGGAATCTTCCACGATGTTCCGCAACAAATTCAGCATTTTTTCAACTGAAATTGACCGAGAAACGCGTCTCGTAATTTTCTGTGCCTTACCGCTCCAGTATAAAAGCATGGGTGACAACAGGATTGCTCTATGAGTGGCTGTTGTGCCCGAAAAAAGACAAGAAATCCTCTCCTTCTTGGCAGTTGCATAGTTCACAATAAACCATCAGCTCTATATAGTAATAAAGTACATGTTTTTCCTGCTAACACAATTTAAAAATTGGAACTGCATGACCTGGGTACAATTCAGAATTTTAAATCATCGTACCACAAATAAGTTGCGGTGATGGCACTGAAAAGCACTGAAGATGATCAAAGGCCCAACATAAGTTTTGGAAGTGACTACCATGGCCGATAAAACATGGAAGAATGTTACCCTGATGACAATTTTGATATGTGTCAAGAAATGTGTAGGCCTATTAAGGAAGCAGCCACAGAAATATCTGCAATGACAACAAAGTGGTGAATTGGACTCCGATTTCCATAATACCGGGGCCTTCTTCACGACTAAGGATAAAATGTGACAAAAGATGATTTCATACATTTTGTTGATCATGTGGAAGTCTGTGATACCCTGTTGCTATGTAAAAATTCCTTCAGTCAATTATTGGCAAGAATGAAGATAATAAAGGACAAGAAGAAGGAGAAACAGCGTGAATTTCACTTGTGACTTCTTTTGAAGTCTTCATTGGATACATTGTCCACGCACATCCTATGAGCAAAAGTATGTGTATCTTTGGCTTTGGTCACAGTGGAAAATGTGCTCCACTAAGTACACTGCAGTAAAAAAAGATGACTGTGTTCTTTCCAAAATAAAACTGAAATTGTCTTGTGTATTTCTGGGAATTTGTGTGTTGGCATCAATAAAAATTAATTAAACTGATTAACAAAATAAACTTCCTTTTGAGTTTAACTGTTGCTTTGTAAAGAAATACAAATGTTATTGAAACTACAGTACCGATGATATCTGTTAACTTTAATTTTGGAGTAGATACCTTTGCTTTGACCTTTTCTTGATTCCTCCAAGATCACTCAAACTGCCATTAAACTGAACTCTCAATTTGTGATCTGAACTAAGCATTTACAGAAGTGAAACATTCCTAACTTGTGAATGCTGGCCCTCAGAAGCTAGTTATAGAATGTTTGCATCTAGCTTTAATTTTTTTTAACAGTTTATAAGTAATAGACACAACACTGCATTTACTTGACACACTTTTACATTTGTTTTCACTCCTGATAGCATGATGGTCAGCTTGTCTATAAGAATTCTTGAAGAACATTAATCACAGGTTAGCACTTCCACTAGCATTCTGACAGTGGCAGTACTTTTACAGTAGATTTTTACAAGTGGATTCTGATTCTATGACTCTCACCAGCTCAAAGAACTTTTACAAAGAGCACTGAATGACATATAAATGAGAATGCTGTGATGTTAATCAGATGATTACAGGGTGCAAACTCGCTCAATTATTGCCTCTTGGTTCTATATAAGTATAGGTGACATTATGAATATTTAGTGAAATCAGTAACTATTTATTAGTTTATAATAATAAAAGGTCAACTCAAAACAAGTTTAGTGTGGATGTCAGTCTAGTGAACCAGGCAATAATTTGGTTTAAATGTTTATCAATCACCTTTAAAATTAGGAAAGTAACATCAAATATTTGTTATCACCAAGCTTCATGTAAAATTAAAAGGTTCACAACTTTCCTAATTTATTTGGTTTCTTAATTAACTCATGGAACACGTGAGGCAATACTGACCTTACGACTTATCTTAGAAGAAAGATTAAGGAAAGGCAAACCTACGTTTCTAGCATTTGTAGACTTAGAGAAAGCTTTTGACAATGTTGACTGGAATACTCTCTTTCAAATTCTAAAGGTGGCAGGGGTAAAATACAGGGAGCGAAAGGCTATTTACAATTTGTACAGAAACCAGATGGCAGTTATAAGAGTCGAGGGGCATGAGAGGGAAGCAGCGGTTGGGAAGGGAGTGAGACAGGGTTGTAGCCTCTCCCCAATGTTATTCAATCTGTATATTGAGCAAGCAGTAAAGGAAACAAAAGAAAAATTTGGAGTAGGTATTAAAATCCATGGAGAAGAAATAAAAACTTTGAGGTTCGCCGATGACATTGTCATTCTGTCAGAGACAGCAAAGGACTTGGAAGAGCAGTTGAACGGAATGGATGGTGTCTTGAAGGGAGGATATAAGATGAACATCAACAAAAGCAAAACGAGGATAATGGAATGTAGTCGAATTAAGTCGGGTGATGCTGAGGGTATTAGATTAGGAAATGAGACACTTAAAGTAGTAAAGGAGTTTTGCTATTTGGGGAGCAAAATAACTGATGATGGTCGAAGTAGAGAGGATATAAAATGTAGACTGGCAATGGCAAGGAAAGCGTTTCTGAAGAAGAGAAATTTGTTAACATCGAGTATAGATTTAAGTGTCAGGAAGTCATTTCTGAAAGTATTTGTATGGAGTGTAGCCATGTATGGAAGTGAAACATGGACGGTAAATAGTTTGGACAAGAAGAGAATAGAAGCTTTTGAAATGTGGTGCTACAGAAGAATGCTGAAGATTAGATGGGTAGATCACATAATTAATCAGGAAGTATTGAATAGGATTGGGGAGAAGAGAAGTTTGTGGCACAACTTGACCAGAAGGAGGGATCGGTTGGTAGGACATGTTCTGAGGCATCAAGGGATCACCAATTTAGTATTGGAAGGCAGCGTGGAGGGTAAAAATCGTAGGGGGAGACCAAGAGATGAATACACTAAGCAGATTCAGAAGGATGTAGGTTGCAGTAGGTACTGGGAGATGAAGAAGCTTGCACAGGATAGAGTAGCATGGAGAGCTGCATCAAACCAGTCTCAGGACTGAAGACAACAACAACAACAATTAACTCATTAATCTGGTAACCAAATTTATTTTTCAAGTCAGTAAAATTAGAGCAACAAGAATAACATCAGCCCTTGAAATTAAAAGAACTCAAAGGTCGAAATAGCAAAAGTATCTTCTGGGAAGTGGAAGTTAGAACTACAAATAACTTTTTCAGTATAAAGTTTTGTGGTGAAAATTAAATGTTTTCTAAAAGGAGTAAATGTAGGGCTTTATTTTTCAAGCAATTAGCTAATTACTCTTTGGAAATCTTAACTCCATATGTTCTACAGAGGTTGAAAATGCTAAACAGCCATTTAAATACTCTGTTTGCACATAAACTAATTCTCATGGTGTTGTAAATCTCAGAGGTGAATAATAAAAAATAAAGTTTTATAAATGTTTTTTCTGAATTAGAAATTACTCATTTCTCATAACTATAGCATGTGCATCACATAAACACTGATAATAAAAAGAAATAAAACAATTATGTACCGTATTTACTCGAATCTAAGCCGCACTCGAATCTAAGCCGCAGCTGAAAAATTAGACTCGAAATAAAGGAAAAAAAAATTTCCCGAATCTAAGCCGCACCTGAAATTTGAGACTCGAAATTCAAGGAAGAGAAAAGTTTTAGGCCGCACCTCCAAATCGAAACAAAGTTGGTCCATTGTAATATGAGACACAATTTAGGTCGAATGAATGACGATACAGCTACAGTAGTTTGGTTCGAGTCGTAAGCTTAACAGTTAAGCTTTACCACGTAGCCATTGCTATGCGTCAGGCGCTCCGTCCGTATTTATACGGGTACCCTTCCTTTTTCACGTGCTTAGTCTGGTTTGAATCGATTGCTTATTTTGCTTTGATCTGATAAGTGCCGTTTTCTTTGTTATAGGTGTTTGCGTCACTCTTAAGCTGAAATTGCATTACTGCACTGTGTCATGCATTGTTTGTCGCATTCTGATAGCGCGTGTTTACGGCCTGTCGCGGCTCGCGGCCTGGCTTGCTTTTGTGTGCGCTACCGCCGCGTACAATTAAAAAAAAAAAAAGAGAGGAATCATCTCATTAGCGAAACAATGGCAAGAGACTGCTATTTGTTGTTACTTACACTGCTGCTTTCTTTGATAATTATCAACAAGAATAAAATAATAGACTGCGTATGATAGAACATGTCCTGAACGAGAGTTAGGCGAAAATTTTTCTCCGTTTGAAAATCTTTGCGGCCGCTTCTTTATTACATCAAATTCTGTACAGAAATTAGACATCTTAGATTTAAAAATCTAGTCACTTGCCATGCTTCATTTCTGACTGCATCACTATTAGGCATAAGAATAATACGAAATACGAATATAAACATGACATGATACGTATATTCTTCCGCGTTTGCTGTTGTCTCACTCTAGTTTCGTAGTTTATTAGGCAGACAGGGTTTCAATGAGATAGCAGCAAACACGAAAGAATACATGGCAAAATGTTTATATTCGTATTATTCTTATGGTGAAGAGAATACTGTATGTGATTCAAATTTCATCAGGTTCCTATTAGCAACCATCTCTTCTCACAGATAGGAAAAAATTCACAACGTAGAGTTGGCCATATTGACAAACATCCCAAACAGTCTTGCCAGTCAGATTTTCGTAGTACACTGAAATTGTGCTACATTCGAAGATGAACAATACGGAATTTGTATTTACTTCGTTGGATAATGTATGAAAATGCAGTGGTCGAAACTCGCGGTGGAGAATAAAAGCTTGTCTTCCACTTTTTTTTTAAATTTATTTACTGACGCAGAGGTTTTGGTGCCAGTATTTATGTTTGTGCCTAGAAAGCATGCCTGCGTAGCGCTACATATATTCGACGGCAGAACTTAGTTGTGGCGGCACGTACCAACATTTTTCATAACTTCCACTTGCTTTGCACTCGATTCTAAGCCGCATGCGGTTTTTTGGATTACGAAAACCGGAAAAAAAGTGCTGCTTAGATTCGAGTAAATACGGTATTTAAGAAGTACAATTGTAGCAAGTGGAGGCAGCCTTACAGTAACCAAAACTTAAATGTTTAAGGTAGTTGAAACTGGCATTGATAAATATATTGAGATCTTTCATAATGATGTGTTACTACAACATACAAATCAATTATTTGAACGAAAACAATCAGTTTTTGACAGAATAATTTAATTGGATGGACAAGAAATCTACTCACCAAGCAAAAGAAGGTTGCAAATGGGAAAGCTTTCAGAGCCAATGGCTCTTTCTTCAGGCAAAAGGGTTCAAGGGGAAGGAAGAGGGGTGAAGGAAAAGGACTGGAGATGACTAGGAAAGGGGTAGATTTCGGGAAAGTCACCCAGAACCACAGGTCAGGGGAGACTTACCTCATGGGATGAGATGGAAAGACTGACTGCTGGGAACTGTATCGAATGAGATTTGAAAACCTGGGAGTTTAAAGATGGAAGACAGGGCAATAAGAGTGAAAAGATATGTACATTGTACGGGGGTGGGGGCAATGAAAATAGATGGGTAAAGGAATGAAACATGTATGGAACTAAAATGGAGTGAAGAAAAACGTAATTACTGTGGAGAAATGCTGATACAGAAGAAATTAATGTAAATTAAGGCCAAGTGGGTGTCAAGAAACAAGGACATGTTGTAGCACTAGTTCCCACCAGCGAGGTTCTGAGAAACTGGTGTCTGGGGCAAGAATCCAGATGGAGCATGTGGTGAAACAAGTGCTGAGGTCACAATTGTCATATTGTAGAGCATGCTCTGCAACAGGATCTTGCCAGTGTGTATACTGGCAACACACAGTATCCTGACAATTCTGACCTCAGCACCTGTTTCACTGCACATGCCATCTGGATTCTTGCCCCAGACACCAGTTTCACAGAACTCTGCAGGTAACTTTATTAGTGAATGCTTTGTATTTTCCATTTGAGTCAGAAGTATTGTCAACATCTACCCAGGTCATTTCTTTGAGCAAATTCCTGAATTTCTCAATTTTTAACTTATTTATTACCTTCCTGTGCTAAGATTTAATAGATTTTATATCCTGACAAGTTTCAACTCTTAACACAGGATACTGCATGTAATGACCAGATAGCCCTTTTACTATTCGTTTTTTGACATGACTTTTTCCCTTAGATTTGTCCACAAAGATATTATCAACAGCAGTCTCAGAGCATTTACATATCCTAGATGCAAAGTTCATAGTAGGAACTAAATTGAATGATAGAGTTACTGATTGCAATAATCGTTCACTAACAGAGCTGTTCAATTGCATTGTGACAGGGACAAAAAATGGGTTCATTACAATAACCCTAAACTCAAAAAATCATGGGGGTATCCCAGCCAGGCTTCCATGTTGATGGTCAAACTGAATATTCATGGCTCCAAGATTTGGTGGGAAAAGCTAGATGCCGTGTACTGTGAGGTGTTAAAACCAAGTGAAACAGTCACAGGTGTTTGTTATCGAATGCAATTAATGCATTTGAGCAGAGCATTAAAAGACAAACAGCCACAATACAGTGAGAGGCATGATAAAGTGACATTGCAGCATGACAATGCTCTCAACCCCACGTTGCAAAAGAGGTCGAAACATACTTGGAAACATTAAATGGGAAGTCCTACCCCACCTGCTGTACTCTCCAGACATTGCTCCCTCTGACTATCATTTGTTTGGATCAATGTTGCATGGCCTGGCTGACCAACACTTCCGATCTCATGAAGAAGTCACAAATTGGATCGATTTGTGGATCGCTTCAAAAGACGAACAATTTTTTCGACACGGGATTTGTACACTGCCCGAAAGGTGGGAGAAAGTAGTGACCAGCGATGGAAAATACTTTGAATGATACATGTGTAACCAATTTGTTTCATTAAAGCTTCAAATGTTGGCGAAAAAATGGTGGAAGCAAAGTTGTACACCTCATACATCTACATACCATTGCACCTTTATGGCTTACAGCTGATACTGAAAGAATGTCCCATGAAGTAATTTTAAAGACCAAGTTATTAACGTAACTTGGAAACAGTGATTTGAAATATGAATGGAGAAAAGTGTTTTGTATATAATGATGTCATGTCCACTACACTGACAGTCATGTATTGACTATTTATTTTTAAAATATTTTGTGCCTTAATGTCATGTTTTGTGGAAAAGTGAATTATTTTTCCCCCTCTGTTGGTCTCATTAAGTGTGAACCTCATGTGTATATGTATATTTTTAACTTTTTCTTTTCTTTGTGTATTGTGCCCTTCTGCCATGAACATACATAGCCGTTTTGTATGCAAAATATATAAATATGTATCACTTGATGGACTAAATGCAACATAAATTTCTCTTGCTGCTTCACAAAAAAATAAGTACAAGAAAAAAATTATAAATTACACAAAGAACAAAATAAATTTCTGAAAAAGAACAAAATAAATTTCTAACATTTTAGATATAACACAAAAAGCTGAAACAGACATCATCAGAAAATGTTTACATGTGTCTTTATTTTTCTGCTAACTAAAAAGTAAAACAAGGCTAGGAGTTGAGAAATTTTGTGAGCTGTTGGAGGTAACAGGAAAAAAATAGAATGAATGTCAGATCAAAGACATTGCTTCAGTGAGTCAAATAATACAAATGCTCATAAGGGTTCTTTAATAGTACTGTTAATGGTTTCTGCATTGTGTTTCACAGAATATGTTAACATGAACACTTTATTTTTATGAGAGTCTTACTTAATAGTACTGTTAATGGTTTCTGCATTGTGTTTCACAGAATATGTTAACATGAACACTTTATTTTTATGAGAGTCTTACTTGGTGTTTATTTCCTTTCTTTTACCAATGGATCAAAAGTGCACAGCTTCATCTCAGTGCCTGTGCATTTGCAATGTAACACATTCACTTCCCAGTCAGATGAGGTGAAGAGGAAATAACAGTGTATCCTTGGCTAGCTGGACCAGGACTATGGACCTTAACAGCTATTAAAGAACTTTTTTAGCAATAAAACCAAAACAAGGAAGTCTCACTTGCAGGATGTCAATAAACATTGGGTATTGATTCTAAGCTGGTACACTAACCATAAGCTGTAAGAAATTTAAAGTTATTAAACTACCTCTCTAGCTTCTTTTCCAGTTCTTGTGATATAATGCTTCATAACAGTATCTCTCTGTTTCAGGTTCTGATGCACTGATTATTCCCCAGGAGCTACCATCAATATTGTCACTAATTTATTCCAACCTTCCTCCACTGAAAAAAGGTAAATATCAATGCACTTTAGCCTAAAGTTATTGATCCAAATGGATTTCTCTTTGAAAAAATCTTGATTTCTCATACTTTTATTTCGTACTTTGCCTGCATTTTAAATACTAATGCATGTGTGTTAATATATCATACTTACTGCTTTCTTTAAATTAGCAAGTACAGTTGTTCACAAGAAGAAGAGCAAATTTTAAGAGGTGTGTGAGGAGTGGAGCAAGTAAGCTCTTTCCACCAACTCCCAGCATAGAGGCTCCTGAGGGGAGAGGGGCAGAGCTAGTGGAACAAGCTATGCTAACATCAACCATTGCTGGAAAAAAAAAAAAAAAAATCATTCACATACTATTTGCACTCCCGGTGGCACTGATAGTGTTATCTATTAGCCTCCACCAAACAGCTGGCAACTGATACATTTAGTGTATCTACAAAAAGTAAAATTGAGACAGGGGCACAATAAAAGCTTACAAGATTAGTGAAACAGAAATTGGTAGATTCATGTTGAATGATGGTGCTTGTGGTTACTAATTCCATATCAGTTTTCATAGACAGTTCAGAACTGAAAAGAACCAGCAGTAAAACTTACACTGTGGCAATAAAAAGAGAATGAGTAAATTGCCATTTTGAGAACTGTGGCTGTAATACTGTAAGGTTTGTAACTAAAACAACAACCAGCCACAAGTATGGTTTAAAAAGGTTTCTTTGATTAAAATAAACCTTTGTAAATCATAATTGCAGCTGGTTACTGTTTCAGTTATAAGCCCTATACAGTGAATAAAATTTTGAACATTTATTCACTTATGTAATGCTAAATTGTGTGTAGACTCAAATCTCCATGACTAAGTTTCTTGTACTCATGTCCCTACATGGCACTAGAGGATTACAAGTAGATAAACTATCAAAGCAAAGCATAAATACAATGCTGCTTCTGCAGTAATAATCCTACAAGATTCTACCACTGAAATGTGTTAAGTAAGCCCACATCCTCTTAGAAAATACTGAAAAATTGTTAATGTGAGATGCATGAAGGAAGTTTCTCATCTGTGTATGGCACATTATTGTTGCTACTGCACAGTTCAGCATTACTAGTATTAATATCATTTCATCTATTGCAAGTTTGAAGACACTGCCATGCCTCCAGTAATTTTCTCACAGTTGTTGGACCTTCCAGCTGTACTCTTCCCAGTCATAAGCAGTTACCGATAGAAGGCATTCACTTGCAATCTTAAGCAGATTCTCTTTGAACAAGTCCCCTGAAATGTTGCACTCCCTAAACAACTGATTTATTGTTGCCCATGCCAGTTATACTGCATTCAAATCACAATTACAGAGTGGCAAGCAGAAAACTATGTGGCCTTCCTCTTTTGCCATTTAATCAAACACATATGTTTTTTAGCAGGTCTATGTTCTTGAATTAAAGTGAACAGAGCCTGCTTCTTTATGCTCTCTCAATACAGACATCATGCCTGCTTTGCAGCCATTCCAACATCGTCACTTTGATATCATACCATGTGGTTTTTTTTTTTTTGTCCAGCTGTCTCTTCTGGTATCTAGCCTTGTCCATCACAGTGACTGACATCAGAGGAAAATTTGGGAGAAACATACTTGCAAACCATCTTTTAAAGTTTCCAGAATTCATTTGACTGTGCTAATCATCTTTTGTGGATTTAGTCCAGAACTTTAGGTAGGCCTTACTGACAAATTCCTTCCTCAGTCCAACACTTCCAATAAGAAGTCTATGAGTGCAGCTTTCACACGCCACAGTGCTGACATCATCATCCTTCTCCTAACATTGCCAGCTGCCATATTACTGTCTATCGAAGTTTCATCCAGATAGAATATTTCTGTGACTGCTTTCATGACATGTTTCATTTCTACAATGAAACACGACTGCTAGTCAATAATGTCTCCATGGTACAGCAGTCAAGTCCTCATATTCTGCAATTTCTTCCATGTGAATCCAATGGACAACAAAATATTCCACAGAGGTGTAATGACCCAAGTCCATCAGATGTTTTCCTTGTGTATTGATAAAAGTTTCCACAGCCTGAGCAGTCTTCCATTTTGTCTGAAGACACCCTTGTCAAATTTATCCAACTAGATTTTCCCAGTAGATGTCAGCCTAAATGAAAGAGAATAAAAAAAGAAAAGTCAGAAAGTGGAGTTCAGTATTATGCAGAATGTGTAGTTACAAGAAACAAAGAGAGGTCCCAAGAGGAAGGATCTCCTTTTTTTGAAACCAGTTACACAGTAGTGTAGGTTGTGGTCCCAGATATCACATGATGCAGGCACAATTAATGGAATAAAAATAATTGATGGCAGTCATTCCTATTACAAAAGGCTCTGTAGTCAGGGTGACCATACATATTGGAAAACAAACAATTGCTTCATCTGTATCAAAAACCTTTTCTCTTGGACTCACAATAAAAGTCCAATAAAAAAGGAATTTCATTCAACTGAATTGATTTTGTATGTTCCATGATACATTTCTATTGCAATATAAAAACATGTTTGTCATGTGATAGGACTTATGTCCACTGCCTTCAGCACACCAACCAAGTATTTTTGCCACTAAGAAACATGATCAGACAAAAGTTGACTGACTCCTACTAACTTCTGCTGATTCAGAACTAGGGAGCCCTTCCTCTTATCTTTGTGAACAATCTGTAAGCATCATAATGAGATCTGTAATCTTAAATTAAGCTTCAAATTTGGCAACATGACTTCTTTCAAAAAGAGAAGAATAGTGTCTGATAACAGGTAGTGGAGGGTAAATTTAACAAGATAGATCATAAGAATATCCCTCAAAATGAGGACATGAGCTGTGTCTGGATAGCTTAGTCAGTAATAGAATTATCCATAAAAGACAAGCTTGTGGGTTTGAGTCCTCATGCAGCACACAGTTTTATTCTGCTGGGAAGCTTCAAAATCACTGAAGACTTCTTTCAGCAGCATAAAATTGGTATGAAGTATGTGGGCTTTCTGCAAAAATACCTAGAATATGTAAATTACAATCTACAGGATGATTCTGTGATGATGTTACAAACTTTCAGGAATGATGGAGAAGGGTAAATGTGTCAGTTTGAGGTAAGGAACTCTGGCCTGAAAATGACTGAACTGAAAGTTATAAGTGAAGGTCATTCTAATATCTCTGACAGTGAAATACATATGCCAGTACTCTTGTTGCTGAGGTTATAGGATAGGTCATTACAATCAGCATCGAGACGTAGAGGCTGGGATCATAATTAACCTAATCCAATGCAGACAGCATACTGTGACAAGAGCAATACTGGTGTACAGTGTCTGTACTGTAGTATATAGCGACTCTGTTTACAAGATGAAGTAGGAACGTAGTTCAACCCTAACGAAATGGTGGTGTACCTTGTGCTAGAACTTAATCAAATTATTTTCATATATGGACAAGCAAACTGAAGCAGCTGAGAAACAGAAAGGTTGTACAGGGCCAAATATCCATGTCGAAGACATGTAGCTCACACCATGTTTCCAAGATTGTTCCAGAGATTAAGTAAAACAGGGCAACGGGCACCACATTACAATGAATGAGGTGGATGACAAATTACGTGGACTCCTGGCTTAGGAGCTGCAGTGCTTGCTCAAGGTAGTGAAGCACCTGCAAACAGCACTCAATCAGTTGCACTTGAAATGAATGTTTTGCAGAGTACTGTGTGGTGAGTATTGCAGGAAATACAGCTACACCCCTACAATCCACAGAAAGTACATATTTTAATTCCTGCTGACTTTAGACCACATGTCAAGTTCAGCCAATGGTCCTTGCAGTGTCTTACTGTTGATCACCACATACCTGCAGATGTACTTTTCATTGATGAAGTCTGTCTCACCAGATACAGAATGCTATATAGCCGTAATAGTCATTTTTGGACTGATGAGACTCCCCATGCTACAGTTGCGGTGAGCCATTAATACAGGCTGTTAGTGTGTGGGCAGACATAGTCACTGATCATGTACTTCTTCCTCCCTGCTTAGATACACCAGTGTACACATATTTTATCAGAGATACATTACCCATGTTTCTGGGACATATCCCACTTGTTATTCATCAATAGTTATGTTTCTAACTTGATGGACCCATACCTCACTCTGGAATTACAGTTCATGAACACCTGTATCAAACATTCCCTGAAAAGTAGACAGGCAGAGAAGGCCCTGTTTAATGGCCAGCACATTCACTTGATCTTATCCCACCTGATTTCTTCTTGTGGGAACATTGGAAAAGTCTTATGTAAGTGGGACCTGTTGAGACTGAAGAGGATCCCCCTGGCAAGAATTCTCACAGCCTTTAACACTGTTCAAAAGACACAACTGATATTAGAAAAGTACAACAGAACTTTGTGTGACAATTCTATGCCTGCATTCATGCTGTAGGATGCCATTTTGAATAACTGTAGTAAATGTAGCAGGTTGTGAAACTTGTGCAGATTAATGGAATTCTCTATCCCTATACCAAAGGCTTAGGATTGTTGTTTCCTCTGACACCAAGTTATATGTTTCATAACTAGTCCATCAACAGGGGAAATTATCTAAAACTACTGTGGAGTACTCAGGAAGAAATCTGTACATCATGATCAGATCGTAAATTGAAACCCTTAGTTTGTGCACTGCTTGAGACTGAGGTGAAACTTGAGTGGATTATTTTCATTACATATAGTTTTTAAGAGGAGTTGTAACTTAAACAATAATATGTTTTCTTGTGCAGAAAAATCAGAGAATCAAACAGTGACAATAGTTATTTTTATAACTAAGCTTTTTCATTATAGGAAGTCTATATATCTTTGTTTAAATAATGATGTTACATAATTTTTCATTTTATAAAAATCATTTTTGTGAATTTATGTGCATTTCCATAGTCAAAGAGTAACTATTTAGCTATTGAATAATAAACTTAGATTACAAACAACTTAATTTCATAAATTTTTATAACATTTACTATGTCTTCCATAAATTAAACAATGGAATTTTTCAGTGTTTTGGAATATATTTATATCCAAAATTACATCCTTACTTGTTCTTCTTTATTTTAAAGTGATATGATGAAGAACTTTGAGAAATGTTATGTTCACCTGTTATGTACTCTCATGACTAACAGGAATGTTCACATCCATTATTGACTGGAAAGGAAATTATTGTTGTTTTATTAGCGCAAATGCAGTATACACTTCAACAAATAATGTTGTTGTTGTGGTCTTCAGTCCTGAGACTGGTTTGATGCAGCTCTCCATGCTACTCTATCCTGTGCAAGCTTCTTCATCTCCCATTATCTACTGCAACCTACATCCTTCTGAATCTGCTTAGTGTATTCATCTCTTGGTCTCCCTCTACGATTTTTACCCTCCACACTGCCCTCCAAAGCTAAATTTGTGATCCCTTAATGCCTCAAAACATGTCCTACCAACCGATCCCTTCTTCTAGTCAAGTTGTGCCACAAACTTCTCTTCTCCCCAATCCTATTCAATACCTCCTCATTAGTTACGTGATCTACCCACCTTATCTTCAGCATTCTTCTGTAGCACCACATTTTGAAAGCTTCTATTCTCTTCTTGTCCAAACTAGTTATCGTCCATGTTTCACTTCCATACATGGCTACACTCCATACAAATACTTTCAGAAACGACTTCCTGACACTTAAATCTATACTCGATGTTAACAAAGTCCTCTTCTTGAGAAACGCTTTCCTTGCCATTGCCAGTCTACATTTTATATCCTCTCTACTTCAATCATCATTGGTTATTTTACTCCCTAAATAGCAAAACTCCTTTACTACTTTAAGTGTCTCATTTCCTAATCTAATTCCCTCAGCATCACCCGACTTAATTTGACTACATTCCATTATCCTCGTTTTGCTTTTGTTGATGTTCATCTTATATCCTCCTTTCAAGACACTGTCCATTCCGTTCAACTGCTCTTCCAAATCCTTTGCTGTCTCTGACAGAATTACAATGTCATCGGTGAACCTCAAAGTTTTTACTTCTTCTCCATGAATTTTAATACCTATTCCGAATTTTTCTTTTGTTTCCTTTACTGCTTGCTCAATATACAGATTGAATAACATCGGGGAGAGGCTACAACCCTGTCTTACTCCTTTCCCAACCACTGCTTCCCTTTCATGCCCCTCGACTCTTATAACTGCTATCTGGTTTCTGTACAAACTGTAAATAGCCTTTCGCTCCCTGTATTTTACCCCTGCCACCTTCAGAATTTGAAAGAGAGTATTCCAGTTACCATTGTCAAAAGCTTTCTCTAAGTCTACAAATGCTAGAAATGTAGGTTTGCCTTTTCTTAATCTTTCTTCTAAGATAAGTCGTAAGGTCAGTATTGCCTCACGTGTTACAGTATTTCTACGGAATCCAAACTGATCTTCCCCGGGGTCGGCTTCTACCAGTTTTTCCATTCGTCTGTAAAGAATTCGCGTTAGTATTTTGCAGCTGTGACTTATTAAACTGATAGTTCGGTAATTTTCACATCTGTCAACACCTGCTTTCTTTGGGATTGGAATTATTATATTCTTCTTGAAGTCTCAGGGTATTTTGCCTGTCTCATACATCGTGCTCACCAGATGGTAGAGTTTTGTCATGACTGGCTCTCCCAAGGCCATCAGTAGTTCAAATGGAATGTTGTCTACTCCCAGGGCCTTGTTTCGACTCAGGTCTTTCAGTGCTCTGTCAAACTCTTCACGCAGTATCTTATCTCCCATTTCGTCTTCATCTACATCCTCTTCCATTTCCATAATATTGTCCTCAAGTACATCGCCCTTGTATAAACCCTCTATATACTCCTTCCACCTTTCTGCCTTCCCTTCTTTGCTTAGAACTGGGTTGCCATCTGAGCTCTTGATATTCATACATGTGGTTCTCTTCTCTCCAAAGGTCTCTTTAATTTTCCTGTAGGCAGTATCTATCTTACCCCTAGTGAGAAAGCCTCTACATCCTTACATTTGTCCTCTAGCCATCCCTGCTTAGCCATTTTGCACTTCCTGTTGATATCATTTTTGAGACGTTTGTATTCCTTTTTGCCTGCTTCATTTACTGCATTTTTATATTTTCTCCTTTCATCAATTAAATTCAATATTTCTTCTGTTACCCAAGGATTTCTATTAGCCCTCGTCTTTTTACCTACTTGATCCTCTGCTGCCTTCACTACTTCATCCCTCAGAGCTACCCATTCTTCTTCTACTGTATTTCTTTCCCCCATTCCTGTCAATTGTTCCCTTATGCTCTCCCTGAAACTCTCTACAACCTCTGGTTCTTTCAGTTTATCCAGGTCCCATCTCCTTAAATTCCCACCTTTTTGCAGTTTCTTCAGTTTCAATCTGCAGTTCATAACCAATAGATTGTGATCAGAATCCACATCTGCCCCAGGAAATGTCTTACAATTTAAAACCTGGTTCCTAAATCTCAGTCTTACCATTATATGATCTATCTGATACCTTTTAGTATCTCCAGGATTCTTCCAGGTATACAACCTTCTTTTATGATTCTTGAACCAAGTGTTGGCTATGATTAAGTTATGCTCTGCGCAAAATTCTACAAGGCGGCTTCCTCTTTCATTCCTTCCCCCCAATCCATATTCACCTACTATGTTTCCTTCTCTCCCTTTTCCTACTGACGAATTCCAGTCACCCATGACTATTAAATTTTCGTCTCCCTTCACTACCTGAATAATTTCTTTTATCTCGTCATACATTTCATCTATTTCTTCGTCATCTGCAGAGGTAGTTGGCATATAAACTTGTACTACTGTAGTAGGCATGGGCTTTGTGTCTATCTTGGCCACAATAATGCGTTCGCTATGCTGTTTGTAGTAGCTAACCCGCACTCCTATTTTTTTATTCATTATTAAACCTACTCCTGCATTACCCCTATTTGATTTTGTATTTATAACCCTGTAATCACCTGACCAAAAGTCTTGTTCCTCCTGCCACCGAACTTCACTAATTCCCACTATATCTAACTTTAACCTATCCATTTCCCTTTTTAAATTTTCTAACCTACCTGCCCGATTAAGGGATCTGACATTCCACGCTCCGATCTGTAGAACGCTAGTTTTCTTTCTCCTGATAATGACGTCCTCCTGAGTAGTCCCCGCCCGGAGATCCGAATGGGGGACTATTTTACCTCCGGAATATTTTACCCAAGCTATCATCATTTAATCATACAGTAGAGCTGCATGTCCTCGGGAAAAATTACGGCTGTAGTTTCCCCTTGCTTTCAGCCGTTCACAGTACCAGCACAGCAAGGCCGTTTTGGTTAATGTTACAAGGCCAGATCAGTCAATCATTGAGACTGTTGCCCCTGCAACTACTGAAAAGGCTGCTGCCCCTCTTCAGGAACCACATGTTTGTCTGGCCTCTCAACAGATACCCCTCCGTTGTGGTTGCACCTACGGTACGGCCATCTGTATCGCTGAGGCACGCAAGCCTCCCCACCAACGGCAAGGTCCATGGTTCATGGGGGGGCAACAAATAATATGCATTGTAAATTATGAAACTTAAGTGATATCACATGATACAAAACAAAAGGTGATATAGATCTCTTCATTTTGATATCCTGACCTAAGTGTTGGTACTTTACAGGCCTATAGTGATGATTCCCTATTCTGAATCTGCTACGTCATTGTGCACACTCTCTGGGTTTCTTACTGTGACACACTGTATTCTGCTTGTCAAATAATGAAATCCAAGCACAGTAAGACATCTGATAGCATGATATTTGAACTTTTCTAGGAGAACATCATAAACTGCATGATCAACTACTTTTGATAAGTCACAGAAAATGCCAGATGGCAATATTTTGTGATTTCATTTTGTATAACCTGATTTTTGAACTGACAATGGCAAGCTCTAATTATTTTATTTCAGGACAGGTGTGTTATAGTTCTTGTGTATTTAGTTTTTTTCAGTGCCCTCAAAAAGGAGGTATGCGCTGAAACTTGGTAGATATTAACATGTGTCTTACTCCCTCAAAGACTAGCATATTTCAGTCATCCAGGTATAAAACATGTGACAGTGTCATATTGCACAGGTGACTGAACACACCGCACACATGTGAAGAATAGAATTTTAGTAGTTTACTTGAGGAACTATCAACCTTATGGGAATTGCTTTTGAGGGAGAGATGATTCGAGGCAATTCATTAAATTCTTCATGTCTTTGGCAGAGCTTGGAGTAGAAGTGATTTGATCCCCTTAAGGGTCATTAACAAGGTAGCAACCACAATAACATCTGGATGTTCTGCGTTATGTTTTCAGGAACAGATTCACGTTTCGGTTTTGGATTTCGATTTGGTGAACATGCAGATTTCCAGGTACTTATACAGCTTGGACCTCAAACAGAGACACAGCCTATTGGCCCACAACCTGAGAACAATGGAAACTCTAAGAGGCATGTTATCCAGCAAACCTTCTACATTCCAAATGGTGAAGAAATAATCACAGACACACAAGGTGGGAAATGGCTCTCATCTTGGAGATCAGCATTCACCCCAAAAAAGAAGGTAAGTATTTTACCTTTCCTTCATACTCTGTATTTATTTTTGCTTTTATAACCAGTTAGTTTCTTCATTCATCCATTCATTCCAATTTCTACTTTCATTTCTCCACTTTCTTCATCTTATTATTTTGCAGTGTGGCATTTCTCATATCTTAAAATTTGAATTCTTATATCTACATGTGCCTCTCCCCATTCCTGTCCATTTCCATGGGATAAAAACAGTATTATGAAAAGTGTAGCTTGGTACTCACTGCACAGAGGATGTGTTGAGTATGAGACAGGCATAATTAAAAGATTGCTAAACTTTAAGCTGTCCAACAAATTAGTCCATCTTTGGAAATAGGAAACACACACACATATTCTCACAAGAACAACTCACACAGATTTTTCCACTGTTTCCAACCACTGCATCCTGACTGCAGAGTGTGACTGCATCTGACATGAGCACCAATATGGCTGAGTGGTGGGGGCAAGGAGGAGGCATTGTATGGGGAGGTGAAGGGATAGTAGGGTGAGTGGAAGGAGATGGTGTGCTGCCTTTGAGGGCATTCCAGGAGTATGGTGGAGACATGACAAGGCTGCCAGATGCACAGTCCAGAGGCTTCACACTGGGAGGAGGATGGTTGGGGGTGGGGGGGGGGGGCGGCAGAAAAGAGAGAGATGCATTGGTTGAATGAAATTTCTGTGTAGTGCTGGAGTGAAGGTGGAGGCCAGACATGTTATGGAAACTATGGGTATGTTCTAGGGTAAATTCCCACCTGCACAATTCAGAAAAGCTGGTGTTGGTGGGAAGGATCCAGATAGTGCAGGCTGAGAGGCAGACATTGAAGCAAAGTACATCATATTGGGCATCATGTTCAGCAACTGGGTGGTCCAGATAACTATTGGTAACAGCTTGGCAGTGAACAGTCATGCGAATAGACAACTTGTTAGTTGTCATGCCCATACAGAAAGCAGCATAGTTTTCCAGCTTAGTTTGTAGATCACATGGCAGCATTCAGAGGTATTCCTGCCTATAATGGGGTAGGAGGTGCCTGTGACAAGACCGAACTAGGTGATAATAGGATGATGTATGGGATGGGCCTTGCATCTAGACCTACTGCAATGGTATAAGCTATGAGGCAAGGGGTTTGGAATAGAGGTGGAGTAGGGATAGACAAGGATATTACATAGGTTTAGTGGGTGCCAGAATACCACTGTGGGAAAGGTGGGGAGGGATATTCCAAATTTCATGGCACAATGAGAGACTGTAGAAATCCTGGTGGAGAATGTGATTCAGTTGCTCCTATCCTGGGTGGAATTGATGCATGCTTCTTTGTGACTGGACAGTGGGTATGTGGGAGGTGGTAGGAGACTAGAGAGGCAAGGCAAGGCAGGTCTGTTTCTGAATGAGGTTTGGAGGACAATTTTGGTCTGTGAAGGTCTCAGTGAGCCTTGGCATATTTGGAGAGAGACTGCTTGCCACAATAGATGTGGTGACTTCAGGTGACTAGAATGTCTTGTATGGAATGGGTGGCAGCTTTTGAAGTGGTGGTAGGAGGTATTGTTGGTGGTTGGTAGATTTGATATGGATGAAGGTACTGATGTAACCAAACTTGAGAGTGAGGTGAATATTGAGGAAGGTGGCTCATTGGGTTAAGGAGGAATAGGTGAAGGGAATGGCAGAGAAGTTTTGAGGTTCTGGAGGATCACAATAATGTCATCGATGTATCTGAACCATGTGAGGCACTTGGGGTTCTGGATGGGTAGGGTGGATCCTGAAGAGGCCCATGAATAGGTTGGCGTAGAATGGTGCTGTGCATTTGCTCATCGCTGTACTATGGATCTGTTTCTTCAAACAAGAACTAATTTAGGAGATGATAAAGTTGGTCATGGTAACCAGGAAGGAAGTTGTATGTGTGGAGTCAGCTGTGTATTGGGAAACTTAATGTTCAATAGCAGAAACACCATGGGCATTGATGATGTTAATGGAGAGGGAAGTGGCACTGACAGTGACAAGCAGAGTGCCAGGTGGTAAAAGAACAGGACTGTGTTGAGTTGGTAGAGTTAATGGTTGGTGTCTCTAATATGGATGAAAAAGTAATAGAAAATAGCTGAAGGTGTTGGTCTATGAGATCAGAGATTCTTTCAATGGGGACACAGTAATTAGCCACTATGGGGCATCCTGACTGCCTGGGTTTATGGAATTTAAGAAGCATATAGAAGGTAGGAGTCTCAGGAGTGGTTGGAATGTGGGGAGGGGAGAGAGAGGCTCAGTAGAGAGGTCCTGGGATGGGCCTAAGGATGGTAGAGGGACTAGAGATCCTGCTGAATATCTGGAATGGGGTCATTGTGGCAGGGTTTGCAAGTGGATTTATCCAACAGCTAATGGAGTCTCTCCACCAGATAATCCCTGCTGTTCATAACCACAGTCTTGAAGTCTAGAAGCCTTTGTCAACAGTTAGGATTATAAGGTTGGGATCAGATTTTAGGTGGTGGGTTGTGGTTCTTTTTGCATATGTAAGACTGGTTTCCATGTTAAGGGATTTGAGGGAATTATGTTGCAGCAACGTTAATACCTCCTGAGATCCTTAGGCCTATCAAAGAACCTCTTCCCTCAATCTATCTCTCCCCTCACCCACACCATTCTCCACGTCCCTATCTTCTATATGCTACCTAGAGTCCATAAATTCAAACACCCATAATTCCTCTCTGTGGCCAATTACTGTGCCTCCACTGAGGAAAACTTTGGTTTTATGGATCAGCAACTCTAGTCTATTACTTTAACCCATTTTCCTATGTAAGTGACACCAACTATTCCCTCCACTAACTCTCCACAGTTCCTGTTCATTTACCAACTGACACCCTGCTCATCACTGTCAATGCCACCTCCATCTACACTAGTGCCCTCAATGCCTATGGTCTTGCAGCTACTAAACAGTACCTTTCACAATGAACAACTGACCCCAAACATACAACCACCTTCCTGGTCACCAAGACCAATTATAACCTCATTCACATTTACTTCTCCTTTGAATGCATCATTTGCAAACAAATCCATGGTACGTCATTGGGTACCCACATCTCACCATTCTAATCCAATGTAATCATGAGTCATCTAGAGGAATCCTTCCTAACCACCCAAAATCCCAAACCCCTCACCTGGTTCATTTTCACTGATGACATCTTTGTGATCTGCACTGAGGGTGAGGACACCCTAGCCACCTTCCTCCAAAACCTCAAAACCTTGTAACTCATTCACTTTACTTGGTTCTCCTCAATGCAACAAGCCACCTTCCTTGATGTTGACAGACAGCTCAAGTGTGGCTACAACAATACTTCCATCCATTTCAAACCTACCGACCAACAACAATAGCTCTCCTTCATCACGTATGTAGTGATGAGCTATCCCTCTCCAAATATGTAAAGAGTCTCACAGAAGCCTTCAAAGGCCAAAATTATCCTTCAGACTTTGTTCAGAAACAGATCCCTTGCCTTGTCTCTCTGGTCACCTGCCTTCCTCCCACACACCTACTGTCTGGCCACAGAGAAGCTCTCCTGTCATGTCTTAGTACTACTCAAGACTGGAGCACCACCAGGGCTTTGACTATTCATCATGCTCTGAAGTGAGGAAGATCCTACCCACTATCCTCCCGACCCCTCCCACACTCATATTCCATTGCCCACAGACCCTATGCTATATCCTAGTCCATCCATTCTCCACCCCTGCCCAAGCTCCTCAGCTCATGGCACATATCCCTGCAATATGCCTAGGTGCAAGGCCAGTCCCATACATCTATACATCCTTCCACTGCAACCTAGTTTAATCCTGTCGCAGGTATCCTCATTCCCATTAAAGGCAGAGCTACCTGTGAAAGCAGTCGTGTTATCTACAAAAGAAACTGCATCCAATGTGTTTCTTCCTACATGGGCATGACAACTAACAAGTTTATGTCCATATGAATGGTCATGGTCAAACTGCGGCCATGAGACAGCTACATCACTCAATACCTGAACATCATGCACACCACTATCTGCTTCACTTCAGTGACTACCTCACAACCTGCACCATCTGGATCCTTCATACTAACACCAGCTTTCCTGAGTTGTGCAGGTGGGAACCTTCCCTAAAACATACCCATAGTTCCCATACCTGTCCTGGCCTCCACCTTCACTAGTCCCTATCTTCTACCCACCTAACCCCTTCCCTGCCCCAATTCCAACACTACACATGCCATGTATTTCACCAATGAAACCTTCTCTACCTTCAGATATTCTTCTTCTTTTTGAAGGAAGTTTTTGCTTGAGCAATTCTACTGCTGACTACTGCTTTGCTCCAGAAGTTCCTACTGATCTTACTTCCTAAATTAGTAAATGATTCACTTTGGTCATTTAATTCATTGTCTATGTAAACTGGGACTTTGTTTCTTTATCACATACCATCACTTTTATTTTCATATTATATCTTATTTTCATATTATATTTTCCCCCATAACCTTATCCATTTTAACTAATATGGCTTCAAGGTCTTCTGCAGTTTCCTCTATAACAGCAACAAAAATGGTTCAAAAGGCTCTGAGCACTATGGGACTTAACATCTGAGGTCATCAGTCCCCTAGAACTTAGAACTACTTAAACCTAACTAACCTAAGGACATCACACACATCCATACCCGAGGCAGGATTGGAACCTGCGACCGTAGCAGTCTGCGGTTCCTGACTAAAGCGCCTAGAACCGCTCGGCCACACCGGCCAGCTAACAGCAAAACAACATCATATTTTAAAATACCTATTCTTTTGCCATGTATTAATAAACTTGCCTCTGAGTCTTATTTGACTTTTTTAATTGCCTCTTCTACACAGTGGTTGGAGATAGTGAGATACTATGCACAATGTTGTTAGACACCTTCCTCTTGGTTTGTCCTTCCATAAATAACAACTGTCTCATTTTTGTATGGTTACATATTAGTCTTTGACCACCCTGCTACTTCCCAAATGCCAATCACAGGTAGGTCTGGGTGCTGCCTCCTGCGCACAACATGACAGGCACCCCCCCTCCCCCCTCCCCCAATGCTCCATTCTGTTCGGGAATGACTGGGTAATTGCAGACAACTTTACATTAAAGATGTTTCATCAGGATACCTTTTCCTAGTGGGCACAGGCGCCAATGTTTCGCTGCTGCCTACGTTCTTAGCATCGTCGAACATCCGCCCTCGTAATACTTCACTGCAAGCAGTGAATCCAACTAAACTATGATGCTTAGGTTCAACTTCCAACGTTGTCTCACCCTCCGTAAACTGCAAACTCGAGTGGACTTTTTTAGTGTGCGAAATTGACGAACCTATACTAGGCGTTGACTTCTTGTGACACCACAAACTTTCACCGCACCTAGTGCGAAACACCATGTTTCATCATACATCCAAGACTCACTTCCCCTGTGCTCCATCGAAAAAAAAAACCCTGTGACACATCAGTCAGGGCTCATCTCATCTGTACATGCTCGTCTCTGTCGATGACATTACAAGAAACCATGCACAAGTGCCTTGTCGAGCTCAAACACATTGCTCCCCTATGCAAGGAAAACTTCGAGCTCTCCCTCTGGCTCCAAGAAACACAGCTCCACCTCTCTGATGCAGCAAAGGAATTACGAACACTACAGCAACAACAAAGCAAGGTCAGTAAGTGCGCCGAATTTGCTTGCAGTCCCAGCAGTTGAGCCTCTGTGTGTTTACCTCCTGCTACCCCTTGCAACTGTGCTATCAAGACTGCCATAACGTGTACTGAGAGTTCCACAGGGCCACACCCTCCTAACATGGCAGCATTTGACACTCGGCCAGACACAAGCGCGCATGCGCGACGAACGTCACGTGTTCCCGAACTGACGGCTCCATCCCCACCCCTCGCAGACAGCACCTCAAACTATGCAACTCTGGCTCCTGCGCACCGCCATGCGACAACCACTGACAACACAAACAGTGCACTCACGCGAAGGATTTCGCCCGTGACCATGCTGCCACAGGCCTCGCCCTCAGACAATGGACTCACTAATGGCTCACGAGCTCTACCGAGCTCACCCGACCACAGTGCCACTTCTTCAAACCAGCGGCCATCTTGTCGCGTTGACTCCTGGGACACTTTGCCGCCTTGGCTCCCATCGGATCCGCCGAATGGCTCCGAACACCACGACCACACCTCGCCTCCTGTGCCGCCGGCAACATTTCTGTCATCACCAATGGCACACATCACAAGCTTCGCCTCACGACAGGTCCCTCGATCTCCAGTAAACCACATCAACTTTGTCCTGAGCACCTCTCCGACCTTAAAAATCAGATTTCTGAACTGCTAAGCTCCAGTGTCATTGAACCCTCTGCCAATAGCTGGTCTGCGCCCATACATATGACACCCAACAAGAACGGGTCCTGTCACATGTGCAGAGACTACTGTCGACTAAATGCAGAAACTATTATGAACACCTACCCCATACCCAACATTGCTGACTTTACCAGTTCCCTCGCAGGTGCGACCACGTTCTCTGTCATTGATTGCAAACGGGCCTACCACCAGATCCCGATGGCACCTGAAGACATCGAGAAGACAACAATCTTCACCCTGATCAGGTTATTTCAGTTTTGATTCATGCCCTTCGGTCTGAAAAACGCAACCCAGACTTGGCAACGCTTCATCAACGAAGTGCTTTTCGACCTATAATTCTGCTTTGCATATCTTGATCACATTCTTGTGTTCAGCTCCTCCATCAAGGACAACATTCGACATGTGCAAACTGTTATGAACACTCTCGCGGCAGCAGGCATTGAGACCAACCAGGACAAATTGCAGCTACATCAACCTGCTGTTACTTTTCTTGGTTTTCGGGTCTCTGCCAATGGCATTTCACCGCCCCCTGGCAAAGTACAAACAATACTGAACCTATCCAGACCTTCGTCATTCAAAGAGTTCTGGCGCTTTCTGGGGATGGTTAATTATTATGACCAACATCTACCTCGGACTGTAGAGATTCAGGCTCCACTGAAGGACACCTTAGCAGGCACCAACACTTCTGGATCTCGGCCCGTTCCATGGACCCCCGCTATAACTGACTCTTTCACTGCCCTCTAAAATCTTCTTGCTGAGGCCTGCACCATCGCGCATCCTCATCCCAATGTGCAGCTTTTCATCACCACAGACATGAGTGATACTGCCATTGGCACTGTCCTTAGCGAGACAACCGATGGCCAAACTTCGCCTCTGCAGTTCTTCTCGCGCAAGCTCACCAATGCACAACGGAAATATTCCGCGTTTGACAGGGAGTTGCTCGCAGTCTATGAAGCGATCAAGCATTTTAATACTGACGTTGAGGGATGCCCTTCCTATGTTTTGACGGACCACAAACCTCATCGCTTCAGATACATGGACTTCATATCTCAGTTCATCCCGATGTCAGACCCATAAAGGATGCTGACAATATATTTGCTGAATTCCTTTCACGAGTTGACGCCATCCATTCGCTGTTAGACCTCTCTGAACTGCCTAACCTCCAACCCGCCGATGAGGAAACACAAAACCTGATTTTAGACTCTACTTCTTCACTACACTTCGTCCACGCCACCTTCCCTGGCATTCCTGGTGAGATCTGGTGCGCCCCCTCATCCCAACCATGCTCCATCGAGCTGTCTTCAACACAATGCATAATTTAGCCCACCCTGGTGTTTGTGCGTTCGCCCGCCTTGTAGTCTAGCAATTTGTGTGGAGAAATGTCAACAAGGACTGCTAGAATGGGCACGCTCCTGCATCGCGTGCCAATGCTGCAAAGTACACAAGCACACTTCACCCCCTCCTCGGCGCCTTTTCGAACCCTCCTGGGCGTTTCAAGCATATTCAAATTGACATTATTGGCCCTCTCTCCCCCTCTAATGGCTTTCATTACGTTCTCTAGTCTATCGACCGAACAATTCGCAGGGTCAAGGCTGTCCCCCTCCCGAATATTACGGCAGAAACTGTTGCTTGAGCTTTCATCGAGTCATGGGTATCGCATTTCGGATCTCCAGCTATCATCACGACTGACCAGGGCAGACAATTTGAGTCGGCCCTGTTCAATGGGATTTGTAACATTTGTGGCATCCGGCGCACCCATACCACAGCATATCACCCGCAAAGTAACGGGCTAGTCAAGTGCTGGCACAACACTTTCAAGGCGGCTCTTCAATGCCACGTCTGTCTATGGATGGAGGCCCTTCCCCTTGTGCTACTTGGCATTTGTGCAATCTATAAGGAAGACCTCAAAGGCACAATAGCCGAGTTCGTATACAGCCCAAACATTGTTCTCCCTGCCGAACTTGTGAGCCCTTCCACTTCTCCCCCTCAGTCTGACTTACCTTCCTTCGTGGACCACGTCAGATGCCACTTCATCAACTTCCATATCCCTCCGCCTGCCAGCCATTCCCACCCTAAGGTTCACGTCCTAATATCTCTGGACAATTGCGAGTACGTCATGCTCTGAGATGACACTGTCCGTGCTCCCCTCCAACCCCCCATATACCGGCACGTACCGAGTTCTCCAGCGCTCAGCCAACACCTATGACATCCAGATGAAAGATTCAGCTGTCACAGTCTCTCTCAACAGACTTAAGCCTGCTCATGTTGAGCCTTCTTCTACCCCCCCTTCAGGCCACGACCACGCCTCTCACTGTCGTGGCTCACGATGCTCCGACCATTCCCTCCATGTCAGACTTACACACTCGATTGACTTCCAGCTCCAATCGTTGAGCTCTCCTCTGACCTCACCCACTACTCTGCTCTCACGTACTCTGCCGAGTGACCACATGCTCCTCACGTCGAGCTTACCTACGATCACACCCTCGCCGCCTGCCTCACCCTGTCAAGGTTTCTCACGGCCCCGCATCTTGAACGTGCCCTCGCTCAAGGTGTTTGTGCCTGTCCCCCCGGACATAATCCATGACATCTCAATAATACTGCATGATTATACACTGTTTGTCATGTGTTTCTCTTCATCCAGTGCTCATGACACAACCTCCGCCACTCCCTGCCACCTGGTGAAATGTGTTCCCTTCCCACCCGACGTCGACCTGGACATGCTTCGTGTGTTCCCCACGCCCTCCGGAGACATGGTCGTCGTCACTCCATTCCACCCCAAACTGCCAGCCTACCTGTTGCCGCACGACCAGCATGCCCAGTATGACACCTGGCTCACTTCGACTTCCAGTTTCGGTGGCCGAACTTTCCTTCACGACACATACCCAAACAGCTCCCCGATGATGCTGTTGAGCTGACTGCGCACCACCCCTGCTGATGCCATAGTCACCCCTCCCCCTCCCCCGGCCTTTCATCGATATGGATTCATCTTTGGACTCTAAGCTTTATCTTTGGCTGTTCCGCCATGTTCAGTTCAGTTCTTTGTGATCCTTGTATGTGTTAAGGTTAATAAATGAACTACTGCTGAAGGGGTGTGATTATTGGCGCAACCAACATGAACACACTCCTCAGACCCATTTGATATTATGAAATGCTTTTTCTAAGCCTATGAATGCTATGTAAGTAGTTATGTTCCTTACCACTTCTTTCTCTGAAGCTTATCTTAGAGCTACAATTGCTTCTCTAGTTTTCCTGTTGTTCTGGAATCCAAACTGATTTTTTGGAGTGTAGCTTCAACTTTCTGCTCTTTCTTGCTTAGAGAAAGTGTGGTTATTATTTTATCTGCATGAACACATTGACTCCGTCCTGTAGTTTCCATATTCTATTGCATTTATTTTCATGGAGATAAGTATCATGATACATTTACTCAAAATATGCGGACAGCTTTAGCTGTTCATGCATATTCCACACAAGATTAAACATCTCATTTATCAATTTAGTTCCTACTGATTTATGAACTTCGCATGGAATATTGTCCATGCAAGAAGCTTTGCTGTCTTTTAGTTTCTCTAGAACTAGTTCAAACTCATCTTCCAAGGTAAGTTTAGCTGTGCTGTTTGAATCTACTCATATTCATAAGTAGTGTTTCAAGTAGTTCTTCTCCACTATACAGTTCCTAAGTGCTGTTTCATCTTCTTACAATTTCACCAGTGCTATCCAGCATATTTCCATTTTCATACATAACTGTTCTGTTTCTATTTCTTCTGTCTCCAAAACTGTTTTACTGATTTATAATATTTGTCCTTGTTTCCTTTCTTTCACGTTATCTCCAGCTGAGATGAAGACATTCTCAAAATATCCTTCTATTGCTTGTCTTGCCTCTCTATTGATTCTGTTTCTCAAGCTTTCTTATTTCTCTTGTTCCTCTTATTTTTTTGCATTTTTTAGTTTTCTGCTCCCTTCTATCATATTCAGCAGATCTGCAGTATCTTCCCTTTCCTATTATTTCTTTTATAGCAGTTTTTATTATGAGATACCAAGTACACTGAAAGAAACTGCAGTCATCTGTATCAGGTGTCTTGTTTGTTGCCTTCTAATACAAATACCATGAGTTCTTCTTTTTGAGCCTAATTATTTCCCACTTAAACTATCTGTTTTTAATTATCATTAATTTCAATTCACTTGTCATCATTACCAATGTATAGTCCATTTTTACATCACAACCTGCTAACATTTTCTGTCTTTGACTTGTTTTTTTTAAAAAACTTTACTAAATGTTTATGAACTCTTAGCATCATCTGGCATTTTCTGTGAATATCTTGTTCCTTGGTGATGGATAAAGAAAGTATTTGTGATCCAAAGTTTTTATTTTTGGTAGAACTTTACAAATTTGTATCCTGTTTCATTCCTTGATCCAAGTCAAAATTGCTCAGATGACTTTCTTCTCCCCTTCCCTCACCAACAATAGCATTCATATCCCCCCAAATGATAAGATTTTCATCTCTTTTAACTTTTCCGATGATCTCTTTGAGGCAATTACACATTACATCAGTTTCATCCCATTCATGTCCTGTTGTCAACATATACATGTGGATTATGATTATGTCCCTTGATTTTGCTTGTAATCTGACATCTTTCATTATATAGCATACATCCTTTCACTCTGATTCCCAGATATTTTATTGATCACAACCGTAACTCCGGCAACACCAGGTTTATTTTGCACTATTTCATTAAGTATATTTCTCTAGCTTTAGGAAAGATAAAAGTACCAAAGAGACAGTTGCACTTGATAATGGAAGCTCAACTTAACACCATAAGTGACAATACATTTTATCCAGTACAACGATAAGTATTGAATTTATGGTCATTTATATCAGAAGAGTAAATACACAGGTGACGAATGCTAGCTGAACACAAAATTAGGCCTGAAGACAAGTACCTCAAATACCATCAGTAAATATTCATACCATAACTCACTTGTTAGTTAATATCTCTGACCTACTGATGTATGAAACTAAAATTGTACTCATACTTACCAGAGATACTACTATTAATATTTCAATACCAATACAATAGATTGTTTGTAGGAAATAAGTTAATGAACAGAATTTAAGACCAGTGGTGTACATTTATATTTACCAGTGTCATTTAAAGTGTTATGAAAAATTAAGGCTTCTTTGTAACAGTTGTCAACCTAGACAAAGTGTTTGATTGTACCAGAAGGTTCAAAACTGTTTGAAATTCTCAGACGTAAACTACAGCTAGAAACAGGTAACATAAAATGTGTACAAGAACTAAGAAGAAAATAAGAATGGAAGACAAAGGAGGAAGATACGGGATTAAAAATGGTGTAAGATATAGATGTATACTTTCGCCCCTACTGTTCAATCTGTATGGTGAAGAAGCAAAGTCAGAAATAAATGAAAGTTTTTTGGAGTGGAATTAAAATTAAAGATGAAAGGATATCAATGATAAGTTTCACTGATGGCATTGCTATCTGCAGTGAAAGTGAGGACAAATTGCATGACCTGTTGAATAGAATGAACAGCATATTGAGAACATGCTATGGATTTAGAGTAAATTAAAAGAAACATGAAAGTAATAAAAATCAGCAGTAAATTTAACATCAGAATTGGTGATCACAAAATAGACAAAGTGATGGAAAATCAAAATAAAACGTGGCAGAAGAGGCAAGGAAAGCACAAAAAGCTGACCAACACATCCAAAGAAGGTGTCAAAAAGGGATAGGGAAGATAAAGTTAGATTTAATATAGCATGCAAAAAGGCATTTCAGAATTTTTCTTCCTGTGCTCTGTATTCAAAGGATATGTAAACAAACCATAATACATCATACAATATTACCACTTTGCAAAGGATTGCAGAGTATAGAGATTGATAGATGTATAGATAGATGTGATTAAAGCAGTGGACTCATGTCTGAGTGGTGCAGAATTCATTCGTTCACTATATTCTTCAGACATCTTCATAAAAAAGAAACTACAGGGATTCTGCACAATTTAATGTGTATATTAAACAAGATAAATAGCCATAAGAAACTGGATTAATAATACAGTCCTACAGATTTTGATTTTAACCCAAGACAATCATTCCTGGTTATCAGGCAATACAGTGGCCTCTGCCAGGCACTTAAATGTGATTTGCAGAGTATCCATGTACATGTAGATGTAGATGTAGTGGGCAACAGTATCCAACCATTGTCTGAGGCATCTCCACACACATCCTCACTAGTCATCGGGGCTCAAGTCAAAGCAGGACTCATCAGTGAGATAGTTCCATTCAAATCAGTGATATACCAAGATAAAGACATGTCTGCTGACACCCCAGACGGTGCTGGGATACAACGGTACATCAACAGAATTCTACACTTCATTTTGTTGCCCTTCTTGGCAAGCCATCCTGGGACTACATTTTAGCAATAAAACACCTGCCTAACAAGGTGCAAATTTCTACTGCTTATCTTTAAGCTTTCCAAACTCTCCCTTGGTCAGCTAGGTCACTGGATCTCTCCCCAACTTAGAACATTTGGAGAATTATGGGCAGGGCTCTCCAGCCAGCTTGGGATTTTCATGGCCTAACACACCAGTTGCACAGAATTGGGTATGATATCCCTCAGGAGAACATCCAACAATGCTATCAATCAGTGCCAAACAAATAACTGTTTGCAATAAGGGCCAGAGGTGGACCTACACAATATTGACTTGCTCAGTTTGTGAAGCTCTTTCTTTTGAATAAACCAGCCAAATTTTCTGAAATTGTAATCATTGGTTTGTCTGCACATGTACATCACCTCTATCGATTTCCATCCCATTTGGATAATTCCTTCATGGTGCATCAGTTTTTTGTCTTAGAGTGCAGTAGTGTTTAAGCCCGGATGAGGAAAATTTGTGTTTACTTTTCTTAAGCCAAAATTTTCAACTGGTTGTAGATCATTACAGTATTGCTTCTAAAACAAAAGAGAGGTGTCATCTACTTATCTTACTGCATATGAACTGAGAACATTGACCAATATCATTAACATACACCAGGAAGGGAAAAATGACATAGAATTGAACCTTGGGGAACATCCAGTATTATTATTGACGGATTGGAAATCTGCAATCTAATTATCTATGTTATCTACCAGATACTCAGTCTTTTATACTTCTTTCACATTCAATATTGACTTCACATCAGTGTTTGCAGGCTAAATGGAGCTTATAAACAGTACAACTTAGTTTCAAATATGTCCTTGATCACTTTTGTGCTCATAAATTTATGAGTCAAATCAATTTACATTACAGAGCATTGACACTGTGATATTTATGTTGCAGGTAAATCTGCAGGAGACTAAAACTGAAATACCTACAATGGCTCCGGATCCAACACAGAGCAGAAACCAAGTTGTAACACATCTGCGTAAGCTCTACACAAACACAAACAAAACAGCAGACACTGCTACAAATACTGGGAATTCCTCACAAGTGGAATAATGTTTATTTATTTATCTACATCACCAAAGAAAGTGTAGTGCTTTCCTATAGTACTGCCATGTGTGTATGCATGAAAGCTTATATACTTCATTAGCAATGAAGCGATAAATTTATTTATGTTACTAAACATGTATCTTAATTTATTGTGTACAATAAACCCAATCTTTTTATTGAAATACAAATCAATGTTTCATATGAACAATACCATAAATGTGTTTAGTTACTAAATTACTTTTGTGGAATAAAAAAAATATTTGACATGTTCACAATTGTTTGGGACTCTAGAGACTTGATGGCCAGTGTTGTCTGTCAATTGAAACCAAAGTGTGACAAGTCTATTACGTATGCCTTAAGCATTACCATTTAGTTCTTTTTAAATGGCCTATGCAACATTCATTATTTGCCTTTCCTGAAACAGGATTCTATTGTTTAGTAGTTTTTTGCATCATTTCTATGCCTGAGAGTCCAAAAGAAATTACATTACTGTAGGTATATTAATGTATTTGCTAGATGATAATGCCACAGATTAACACAATAACCAGTTTCGTTCACTCTGAATGGACTACTTCTCATTTGATCTAGTATGTGACACTTCTTTCATCGCTCATGCCACTGCAAACTGTAGTTGGTATGTGTTAATTAATCAATGAATGCTCAGCCACCGATGAATTCTCATCCCAATACTATGATGTGCTCATCTAAGATGAATGGCCATATAAGCTACTTTCCAAAAACAAAATACAACAATAATAATTATTCAGTTAAATTAGTAGACTATGTAACTGAAGCAGTCAGCTATAAAAGGCATTTGTTCCCATATTCAGTGGCCTGTTAAACCCCTCTGGCAGTTTGAACACAGATGCAACAACCCACAAAGGGGTTAATATCCTTCCTAATTTACTTTTAACCATGACATGACAGTAAACACTGAATGGAAAAATACAACAGAATGTCAACAGTCCTTCATCACTAGAAACAGTGGTGCAACTAGGTCATTGGTTTGGAGATCTGAGAACATCATATAAAGAGGAACTGTAGCTTCGTAGAACTTCCCTCAGAAGCCCTAAGAAAAAACTTCTATTGTGCACACTGGACATTATACTTCAGTGCAGACTGGAAAACTTAAACAATTGATGGGTGTATTAAACAAATTCAATATATCCAAACTAGCACTTCAGGAAACTAGAATGAAGATGAAAATGCATTTGAATCATATGGTTACAGGACTTTTTTTAAGGGATACTGGGCATAAAGACTAAACAGATAGTCACAATGCTTGGAACAGCTTCAAGGTTTCAAACGGAATCCAACAGTATCCATGACAAATTTTACATACCCATCATGACAAATATCACTTCTTTCATTCATTCAGCAAACAATGGCTATACCATCATTAATGCAAATGCATGTACCAGCAATGACAACAGGAAAAAATCCAGAAAAAGTTATAGAATTTTGGTAAACACTAGACACAGGGAAAATATCAAAGCACCACATACAACTAGGAGACTTAAATTATGGACTGGCACAGACGGGAAATACAAGAGAATAGTAGGAAATATTCACATACACATGTGCAACAATAAGAACAATGATAACCTGCATATATGTTCAGAAGAGGATTAGGCATGGACACAGACTGCTTTTTAACAGAAATGAGAGTCATATTTTGGTATAAAAGACCAAATATCAAAATTAGAAAAATTAATAGAAATGACACAAAATTTTTGTCAGACAACAGGAACAAATTCATAACAAAGCTTCTGGCTTCACACACAGTTGATGGGAGATTGGGATGAGATCAGAGAAGCAATGATAGAAATGGTGAAAGAACAAGAATAGCCACCAAGAAGAAGGAAACATGGATGGTGAACAAGGTGTGTGATGAAGCAATAAAGCACAGAGTAACAACTTGGAAAAAATGGAACACCCATAAAAAGGAAAAAGACTGGAGTACAGTCACCAAGATTAGGAAAAAGGTATAAAAAATTGCTAGGATAGAGAAATTGAAATATGACAAAAAAGATTAGAGGAAATAGATACAAATTTCAGATGGAACAACAAAATTTTAAAACAGGAAATTGCAGGATACAAAGCAATGAGCCTTCTCTTCAAAGTATCAACATGCTAACTGACTAATAACATCAAAGATAAATGTGATCTGCTAACAAAACACTTCAAAAAACTTCTCATCTGCAATGAACAAATGCTATGACTAATTTTTAGACAATACAAAAAGGAAACCCTGTCTTCAGAACCACTGACACTGCATCAAGTAGAAAGTACAATGGCCATCTGAAAAACAACCGAGTGCAACTGAAAGATGAGATATTTCCTGGGATGTGGAAACTGTGAGGAAAGTAAGCAGCTAAAACTATTTATGAAGTTATTACACATTGTTGGAAGGTAGATGGAATACCAGAGGATTGGAAAAAAGCCACAATTCATCCACTACATAAGAAGGAAGACAGTACAGACACCAACAATTACTGAGACATATCTTTACTTCCAGTTATGAACAAATTTATACCCAAAGCGCTGCTGAATAAGATAGAAAATGAAGCAGAACACACAACTGATGAGTATCAAGTTGGGTCCAGGAAATGCAACAGTTATATATGACCAATGCACTATTTTTCTAATGTCCCATAATTCTCATTAATAGTTAGCAAGCAAAACTCCACATACTGCTACAATAGTTTACTGTTGAACATCTACAAGCAGTAAAGGCCTAACCACAAAGTTCACAGTTCTTGAAGAATAACACACAGCCTAATTGTGTAACACTTATTACACTCTTAAACTGATGCATTGTTGTCATTCTAACCAACACAGGTTCCTCATCTGAAACTTGGTGGTGGACTGACTGTCTCGTGACCAAAAATCAGGCCCTTATATATCATCACAACAGTAGGTACTGAAACTAAACATTGTTTAAAGTTAAATTTACAAAAATTATAGTTAAAACTTAACTCATTAAATTAACTGAATACATTGAAAAAGTCCATCTTTTTAACAGTTTCTTCTACTACAAGTATCAATCCAAATTATTTGTTTAAATCAGGTAATTAAGAAACATAAGTATGCAAACAATAATTTGGAGAAAACTTTTAATTAATTTGGAATTAATTAAGGGCTGGCTTTGCTATCATGTTTTCGAATAGAGCCAAATAGATACTTTAAGAATGCTGTTGCTTCGTCTCCCAAATGTTTATAATTAGTACAGAATTTATATTTGTTTATATGTCAACAATAGAACTTAAGTTATGAAACAATTACTGGTTTCACCCTATAATTAAAGATACTAAGTAGGGGTAGTCAAAATAAATTAGAAAATCAATTAAATACATCAAACCAAGCACAAAATTAGATATGGTGTTATATTCTTTAAAACTCAGGGCCAACCTTTCTCTTTTATGAAAATGCAGATTACACTCATGTATGTTAATAGTACTGGGAGATGAAAAAGCTTGCACAGGATAGAGCAGCATGGAGAGCTGCATCAAACCAGTCTCAGGACTGGAGACCACATGTTAATGATAATTAGCTAAAATTGAAAAAAAAAATAATTTGAAGGAGGTAGATGGCAAAACAAGAGGGGAAGTTAAAATTATCCCAGTTTGCTTTGTCACAAACACCAATGTGAAGATACTGAGAAGCACTTCATAAAATTGCAGATAAAGCTGGATTACAAATGTCATTACAGAAAACCAAGTACATTTAACATAAACACCACAGAGAAAAATATATACAAACACAACATGGAAACACCAAAAGAGTCCATAGTTCAAGTATTTGGAAGAACTGACCCATAAACAATGGATTGATAACACCAAAAGTAAAGAAAGTTTAAAGAAAATGGAATTATCTTACAAACTCAACCATAAAAAAAAGATATCAGTACCATTCCAGGCAAAAATTTATCCCTACACAACAGTAATTATTCTGGAAACACTATAGGATCTGAATATCTTACAATGAATAAAAGAAGTGAGAAATAAGAATGAGAAAAGAAAAGAGAACGTTCTGAAAAACAATAAGGAAGAATAAATTAATGTTTGAGAGCCATTTTAACAGAATGAAGCTAACCAAGAACACATTCAGTTTCATTAACAAATTAAAAAGTTCTACAGGATGGCTGGTAGAGACAGGAATGGATCTGAGAGGATTCAACAACACAAAAGACATCATAAAGTATAGGGAAAATTTTAGGGTACTGTCACAACAATCTTGATTTTTGTCCTAGATCTTCTCCTAGCTGTTTAAGCCCATGAAGATTCTGTAAGTAAACACTAGGCCTATCTAGTTTTTTGTCAGTCCAGTAACACAGCTTCTTCTGATGAAAAAAGAACCAAACTCAGCTTTTTAACAAAGAAGAAGAATAATTTAATTATAAAGGAAACTCTCTTGTGCTAATTAATTCCTTTAGGAGCAATGTGGGGATTTAATATTTCTTTCTCAGTAAGACACAAAGGACTTGAAGACATTAGCTGGCAGTGAGAACTGATTAATATCAGTGCGGCAATCTGAAAATTTGTGTTGAACCAGGCTTCAAGCCTGGGCCTCCTGCTTACTAGGTAGATGCAGTGACCACTATGCCATCCGAATAGTAGTCTCCACAGCTACACTAACCTAGCATGACTCCCATCAGACCCAAATTCTCAGTTTATACTACATGCTACTGATGTAGTTCCCCTACTAATTTGTCTCATTAATTGCGACATTTCAGCTCATCCCTTAAGAGTTTGAGCCTGGTGTGCATCTGCTCTGAAGGGTTCATTGGCCATTATCACCTTATATATATATATATATATATATATATATATATATATATATATATATATATATATATATATATATGGTTATAATAGAAGGAAACATTCCATGAAGGAAAAATATACCTAAAAACAAAGATGATGTGACTTACCAAATGAAAGTGCTGGCAGGTCGACAGACACACAAACGAACACAAACATACACACAAAATTCAAGCTTTCGCAACAAACTGTTGCCTCATCAGGAAAGAGGGAAGGCAAGGGAAAGACGAAAGGATGTGGGTTTTAAGGGAGTGGGTAAGGAGTCATTCCAGTCCCGGGAGCGGAAAGACTTACCTTATGAGGAAAAAAGGACGGGTATACACTCGCACACACACACATATCCATCCACACATATACAGACACAGGCAGACATATTTCTTTAAAATTTTTAGTAATTGGCGGTTGGCCTGTAGGAGGATGCTCTGAATAGCCGGTGTGGATGTGGGAGAGGAAAGATTGAGGACTTTTATTAAGGATAGGAGTTGACGGGTGTGTTCATTGGCTGAGTTGATGTGTAGGTGAAGGATTAGGTGGGTGAGGGCAATGGATTGTTCAGTTTGGAACTGGTATAGGGACTGATGGAAAGAAGGGTTGCAGCCAGAGATGGGAACTTTAAGTGTGAGGCCTTTGGGGGTTATGCCAAATGTCAGACAAGCCTGAGAAAATAAAATATGTGAGCGTAATCTGGCTAGGGTGAAGGCATGTTTGCGGAGGGAATGTAAATAAAACTTAATGGGGTCGTTGTGGGGGTGTTGTGAGGGTGACATGGTCTTAGAAGGTGGAAAGTTTAACATGAGGTTGAAATGAAAAAGAAAGATAGAAATATATGGGGAGAGATGAAGGTGAACTAGAAAGCAATTGGAGATCTGGTATGAAAAAAGGCGAAAAAGTGTTGGTTAAGTTGATCCTGTGGTGAACTTGGGTTAGTAGACAGCGATGTGCAAAAAGGTTAGGTGGTTGTGTTGCCGCTAAATCACGTTAAAGGACGGAGAAATTCGGGAGAATTTCGAGAAAATTTCGAAACAACGTATTAAAGGAGTGGTGTTGTGGTGAAAGATTACGAAAATGGGGCTAACAATTGTAGAAATAATGACGTTAAAACCTGTGGGGAGCGGCTAAAATGATCAGTGATGTGCGAAAAACGGAAGTGGAAATAAAGTTAAATTTATTAGAACTAGCTGAAGTGGTTGTTAAATACGTGAAAGCAGCTGTTATTGAACTAGAAACGGTGGATTTTATAGCAGCGGTAGTGTTGAAAGCGGAAAATAAAATTTTTTGGTTATGGTTGGGAAGTGGGTTACGTATTGTTGAGCGTATATAGGCGGGATAAAATTGTATAGTAGATTACGGTAAAAGGGGAAGGTGAATACAAATTGAAACTACTGGTAAAAACAGAAAGAGAAAATAAAGAGAAAAAAGGGAAATAAGACGACAGGAAAGATTTCGAAATGCAAAGGCGACAATAACAAACGTAATTGTTGGGTTCAAATTAATGATATGGTTATAATAGAAGGAAACATTCATTGAAGGAAAAATATACCTAAAAACAAAGATGATGTGACTTACCAAATGAAAGTGCTGGCAGGTCGACAGACACACAAACGAACACAAACATACACACAAAATTCAAGCTTTCGCAACAAACTGTTGCCTCATCAGGAAAGAGGGAAGGCGAGGGAAAGACGAAAGGATGTGGGTTTTAAGGGAGTGGGTAAGGAGTCATTCCAGTCCCGGGAGCGGAAAGACTTACCTTATGGGGAAAAAAGGACGGGTATACACTCGCACACACACACATATCCATCCACACATATACAGACACAAGCAGACATATCCATGGATATGTGTCTGTGTGCGAGTGTATACCCGTCCTTTTTTCCCCCTAAGGTAAGTCTTTCCGCTCCCGGGACTGGAATGACTCCTTACCCTCTCCCTTAAAACCCACATCCTTTCGTCTTTCCCTCTCCTTCCCTCTTTCCTGATGAGGCAACAGTTTGTTGCGAAAGCTTGAATTTTGTGTGTATATATATATATATATATATATATATATATATATATATATACACTCCTGGAAATTGAAATAAGAACACCGTGAATTCATTGTCCCAGGAAGGGGAAACTTTATTGACACATTCCTGGGGTCAGATACATCACATGATCACACTGACAGAACCACAGGCACATAGACACAGGCAACAGAGCATGCACAATGTCGGCACTAGTACAGTGTATATCCACCTTTCGCAGCAATGCAGGCTGCTATTCTCCCATGGAGACGATCGTAGATATGCTGGATGTAGTCCTGTGGAACGGCTTGCCATGCCATTACCACCTGGCGCCTCAGTTGGACCAGCGTTCGTGCTGGACGTGCAGACCGCGTGAGACGACGCTTCATCCAGTCCCAAACATGCTCAATGGGGGACAGATCCGGAGGTCTTGCTGGCCAGGGTAGTTGACTTACACCTTCTAGAGCACGTTGGGTGGCACGGGATACATGCGGACGTGCATTGTCCTGTTGGAACAGCAAGTTCCCTTGCCGGTCTAGGAATGGTAGAACGATGGGTTCGATGACGGTTTGGATGTACCGTGCACTATTCAGTGTCCCCTCGACGATCACCAGTGGTGTACGGCCAGTGTAGGAGATCGCTCCCCACACCATGATGCCGGGTGTTGGCCCTGTGTGCCTCGGTCGTATGCAGTCCTGATTGTGGCGCTCACCTGCACGGAGCCAAACACGCATACGACCATCATTGGCACCAAGGCAGAAGCGACTCTCATCGCTGAAGACGACACGTCTCCATTCGTCCCTCCATTCTTGCCTGTCGCGACACCACTGGAGGCGGGCTGCACGATGTTGGGGCGTGAGCGGAAGACGGCCTAACGGTGTGCGGGACCGTAGCCCAGCTTCATGGAGACGGTTGCGAATGGTCCTCGCCGATACCCCAGGAGCAACAGTGTCCCTAATTTGCTGGGAAGTGGCAGTGCGGTCCCCTACGGCACTGCGTAGGATCCTACGGTCTTGGCGTGCATCCGTGCGTCGCTGCGGTCCGGTCCCAGGTCGACGGGCACGTGCACCTTCCGCCGACCACTGGCGACAACATCGATGTACTGTGGAGACCTCACGCCCCACGTGTTGAGCAATTCGGCGGTACGTCCACCCGGCCTCCCGCATGCCCACTATACGCCCTCGCTCAAAGTCCGTCAACTGCACATACGGTTCACGTCCACGCTGTCGCGGCATGCTACCAGTGTTAAAGACTGCGATGGAGCTCCGTATGCCACGGCAAACTGGCTGACACTGACGGCGGCGGTGCACAAATGCTGCGCAGCTAGCGCCATTCGACGGCCAACACCGCGGTTCCTGGTGTGTCCGCTGTGCCGTGCGTGTGATCATTGCTTGTACAGCCCTCTCGCAGTGTCCGGAGCAAGTATGGTGGGTCTGACACACCGGTGTCAATGTGTTCTTTTTTCCATTTCCAGGAGTGTATATATATATATATATATATATAATAGAGGGAAACATTCCACGTGGGAAAAATATATTTAAAAAGAAAGATGATGAGACTTACCAAACAAAAGCGCTGGCAGGTCGATAGACACACACACAAACACAAACATACACACAAAATCTAGCTTTCGCAACCAATGGTTGCCTCGTCAGGAAAGAGGGAAGGAGAGGGAAAGACAAAAGGATTTGGGTTTTAAGGGAGAGTGTAAGGAGTCATTCCAATCCCGGGAGCGGAAAGACTTACCTTAGGGGGAAAAAAGGACAGGTATACACTCGCACACACACACATATCCATCCTCATATACACAGACACAAGCAGACATTTGTGAAGGCAAAGAGTTTGGGCAGAGATGTCAGTCGGGGTGGATGTACAAAGGCAAAGATGATGTTGAAAGACAGGTGAGGTACGAGCGGCGGCAAATTGAAATTAGAAATTAGCGGAGATTGAGGCCTGGCGGATAGCGAGAAGAGAGGATATGCTGAAGGGCAAGTTCCCATCTCCGGAGTTCTGACAGGTTGGTGTTAGTGGGAAGTATCCAGATAACCCGGACGGTGTAACACTGTGCCAAGATGTGCTGGCCGTGCACCAAGGCATGTTTAGCCACAGGGTGATCCTCATTACCAACAAACACTGTCTGCCTGTGTCCATTCATGCGAATGGACAGTTTGTTGCTGGTCATTCCCACATAGAACGCTTCACAGTGTAGGCAGGTCAGTTGGTAAATCACGTGGGTGCTTTCACACGTGGCTCTGCCTTTGATCGTGTACACCTTCCGGGTTACAGGACTGGAATAGGTGGTGGTGGGAGGGTGCATGGGACAGGTTTTACACCAGGGGCGGTTACAGGGGTGGGAGCCAGAGGGTAGGGAAGGTGGTCTGGGGATTTCATAGGGATGAACTAAGAGGTTGCGAAGGTTAGGTGGACGGCGGAAGGACACTCTTGGTGGAGTGGGGAGGATTTCATGAAGGATGGATCTCATTTCAGGGCAGGATTTGAGGAAGTCGTATCCCTGCTGGAGAGCCACATTCAGAATCTGATCCAGTCCCGGAAAGTATCCTGTCACAAGTGGGGCACTTTTGGGGTTCTTCTGTGGAAGGTTCCGGGTTTGAGGAGATGAGGAAGTGGCTCTGGTTATTTGCTTCTGTACCAGGTCGGGAGGGTAGTTACGGGATGCAAAAGCGGTTTTCAGGTTGTTGGTGTAATGGTTCAAGGATTCCGGGTACCAGGATGGCCCCCTCGTATGCCAACCTATTCATGGGTCGCTTAGAGGAAGCCTTCTTGGTCACCCAGGAATGCCAACCCGAAGTTTGGTACAGATTTATTGATGACATTTTCATGATCTGGACTCACAGTGAAGAAGAACTCCAGAATTTCCTCTCCAACCTCAACTCCTTTGGTTCCATCAGATTCACCTGGTCCTACTCCAAATCCCATGCCACTTTCCTTGACGTTGACCTCCACCTGTCCAATGGCCAGCTTCACACGTCCGTCCACATCAAACCCACCAACAAGCAACAGTACCTCCATTATGACAGCTGCCACCCATTCCACATCAAACGGTCCCTTCCCTACAGCCTAGGTCTTCGTGGCAAACGAATCTGCTCCAGTCCGGAATCCTTGAACCATTACACCAACAACCTGAAAACCGCTTTTGCATCCCGTAACTACCCTCCCGACCTGGTACAGAAGCAAATAACCAGAGCCACTTCCTCATCTCCTCAAACCCGGAACCTTCCACAGAAGAACCCCAAAAGTGCCCCACTTGTGACAGGATACTTTCCGGGACTGGATCAGATTCTGAATGTGGCTCTCCAGCAGGGATACGACTTCCTCAAATCCTGCCCTGAAATGAGATCCATCCTTCATGAAATCCTCCCCACTCCACCAAGAGTGTCCTTCCGCCGTCCACCTAACCTTCGCAACCTCTTAGTTCATCCCTATGAAATCCCCAGACCACCTTCCCTACCCTCTGGCTCCCACCCCTGTAACTGCCCCCGGTGTAAAACCTGTCCCATGCACCCTCCCACCACCACCTATTCCAGTCCTGTAACCCGGAAGGTGTACACGATCAAAGGCAGAGCCACGTGTGAAAGCACCCACGTGATTTACCAACTGACCTGCCTACACTGTGAAGCGTTCTATGTGGGAATGACCAGCAACAAACTGTCCATTCGCATGAATGGACACAGGCAGACAGTGTTTGTTGGTAATGAGGATCACCCTGTGGCTAAACATGCCTTGGTGCACGGCCAGCACATCTTGGCACAGTGTTACACCGTCCGGGTTATCTGGATACTTCCCACTAACACCAACCTGTCAGAACTCCGGAGATGGGAACTTGCCCTTCAGCATATCCTCTCTTCTCGCTATCCGCCAGGCCTCAATCTCCGCTAATTTCTAATTTCAATTTGCCGCCGCTCGTACCTCACCTGTCTTTCAACATCATCTTTGCCTTTGTACATCCACCCCGACTGACATCTCTGCCCAAACTCTTTGCCTTCACAAATGTCTGCTTGTGTCTGTGTATATGAGGATGGATATGTGTGTGTGTGCGAGTGTATACCTGTCCTTTTTTCCCCCTAAGGTAAGTCTTTCCGCTCCCGGGATTGGAATGACTCCTTACCCTCTCCCTTAAAACCCAAATCCTTTTGTCTTTCCCTCTCCTTCCCTCTTTCCTGACGAGGCAACCATTGGTTGCGAAAGCTAGATTTTGTGTGTATGTTTGTGTTTGTGTGTGTGTCTATCGACCTGCCAGCGCTTTTGTTTGGTAAGTCTCATCATCTTTCTTTTTAAATATATATATATATATATATGTGTGTGTGTGTGTGTGTGTGTGTGTGTGTGTGTGTGTGTGTGTGTGTAGTGTCTGCTCTTTTCAATGTTTGTGTTTTCTTTTAGCATGGCCCACCAACTGATCCCTTCTTCTAGTCAAGTTGTGCCACAAATTTCTCTTCTCTCCAATCCTATTCAGTACCTCCTCACTAGTTATGTGATCTACCCATCTAATCTTCACCATTCTTCTGTAGCACCACATTTTGAAAGCTTCTATTCTCTTCTTGTCTAAACTATTTATCGTCAATGTTTCACTTCCATACATGGCTACACTCCATACAAATACTTTCAGAAACAAAGTCCTGACACTTAAATCTATACTGGATGTTAACAAATTTCTCTTCTTCAGAAACGCTTTCCTTACCATTGCCAGTCTACATTTTATATCCTTTCTAGTTTGACCATCATCAGATATTTTGCTCCCCAAATAGCAAAACTCATTTACTACTTTAAGCGTCTCATTTCCTAATTCCCACAGCAACACCCGATTTAGTTTGATTACATTCCATTATTCTCGTGTTGCTTTTGTTGATGTTCATCTCATATCCTCCTTTCAAGACACTGTCCATTCCGTTCAGCTGCTCTTCCAGGTGCCTTGCTGTCTCTGACAGAATTACAATGTCATCAGTGAACCTCAAAGTTTTTATTTCTTTTCCATGGATTTTAATTCCTACTCCAAATTTTTCTTTTGTTTCCTTTACTGCTTGTTCTATATACAGACTGCATAACATCCGGGATACAACCATCTCTCACTCCCTTCCCAATCATTGCTTCCCTTTCATGCCCCTCAACTCTTATAACTGCCATCTGGTTTCTGTACAACTTGTAAATAGCCTTTCGCTCCCTATATTTTACCCCTGTCACCTTCAGAATTTGAAAGAGAGTATTGCAGTGAACATTGTCAAAAGCTTTCTCTAAGTAAATAAATGCTAGAAACTTAGGTTTGTCTTTCCTTAATCTATTTTCTAAGATAAGTCGTAAGGTCAGTATTACCTCACGTGTTCCAACATTTCGATGGAATCCAAACTGATCTTCCCCGAGGTTGGCTTCTATCAGTTTTCTATTTGTCTGTAAAGAATTCATGTTAGTATTTTGCAGCCATGGCTTATTAAACTGATAGTTCGGTAATTTTCACATCAGTCAACACCTGATATCTTTGGGATTGGAATTATTAAATTCTTCTTGAAGTTTGAGGGTATTTTGCCTGTCTCATACATCTTGCTCACTAGCTGGTAGAGTTTTGTTAGGCCTGTCTCTCCCAAGGCTGTCAGTAGCTCTAATGAAATGTTGTCTACTCCCGGGGCCTTGTTTCAACTTAGGTCTTTCATTGCTTTGTCAAACTCTTCATGCAGTATCATATCTCCTATTTCATCTTCATCTACATTCTCTTCCATTTCTATAATATTGTCCTCAAGAACATTGCCCTTGTATAGATCCTCTATATACTCCTTCCACCTTTCTGCTTTCCCTTCTGTGGTTAGAACTGGGTTTCCATCTGAGCTCTTGATATATTTGTATTCCTTTTTTCCTGTTTCATTTACTGTATTTCCCCAAAGATCTCTTTAATTTTCCTGTAGGCAGTATCTATCTTACCCCTCGTGAGATATGCCTCTACATCCTTACATTTGTCCTCTAGCCATCCCTGCTTAGCCATTCTGCACTTCCAGTCGATCTCATTTTTGGGACATTTGTATTCCCTTTTTTCCTGTTTCATTTACTGTATTTTTGTATTTTCTCCTTTGTCAATTAAATTCAATATATCTTCTGTTGCCCAAGGATTTCTATTGCCCCTCATCTTTTTACCTATTTCATCCTCTGCTACCTTCACTATTTCGCCTCTCAAAGCTACCCATTCTTCTTCTACTGTATTTCTTTCCCCCATTCTTGTCAATCGTTCCCTAATGCTCTTCCTGAAGCTCTCTACAACCTCTGGTTCTTTCAGTTTATCCAGGTACCATCTCTTCAAATTCCCACCTTTTTGCAGTTTCTTCAGTTTTAATCTACAGTTCATAACCAATAGATTGTGGTCAGAGTCCACATCTACGCCTTGAAATGTCTTACAATTTAAAACCTGGTTCCTGAATTTCTGTCTTACCATTATACAATCTATCTGAGACATTCCAGTATCTCCAGGCTTCTTCCATGTATACAACCTTCTTTTATGATTCTTGAATCAAGTGTTGGCTATGATTAAGGTATGTTCTGTGCAAAATTCTACCAGGCGGCTTCCTCTTTCATTCCTTACTCCCATTCCACATTCATCTACTGCATTTCCTTCTCTTCCTTTTCCTACTAACGAGTTTCAGTCACCCATAACTATTAAATTTTCGTCTCCCTTCACTATCTGAATAATTTCTTTTATCTCATCATACATTTCATCAATCTCTTCATCATCTGCAGATCTAGTTGGCATATAAACTTGTATTACTGTGGTAGGCATGGGCTTCATATCTATCTTGGCCACAATAATGCATTCATTATGCTATTTGTAGTAGCTTACCTGCATTCCTATTTTCCTATTCATTATTAAACCTTCTTCTGCATTACCGCTATTTGATTTTTTATTTATAACCCTATATTCACTTGACCAGAAGTCTCGTTCCTCCTGCCACCAAACTTCACTAATTCCCACTATATCTAACTTTATCCTATCAATTTCCCTTTTTAAATTTTTTAATCTGCCTGCCCAATTAAGGGATCTGACATTCCACACTCCGATCCATAGAATGCCAGTTTTCTTTCTCCTGATAACAACGTCCTCCTGAGTAGTCCCCACCCGGAGATCCGAATGGGGGACTATTTTACCTCTGGAATATTTTACCCAAGAGGATGCCATCATCATTTAATCATACAGTAAAGCTGCATGCCCTCAGGAAAAATTACGGCTGTAGTTTCCCCTTGTTTTCAGCTGTTGCAGTACCAGCACAGCAAGGCCGTTTTGGTTAGTGTTACAAGGCCAGATCAGTCAATCATCCAGACTGTTGCCCCTGCAACTACTGAAAAGGCTGCTGCCCCTCTTCAGGAACCACATGTTTGTCTGACCTCTCAGCAGATACCCCTCTGTTGTGGTTGCACCTATGGTATAGCTGTCTGTATGGCTGAAGCACAGAAGCCTCCCCATCAACAGCAAGGTCCATGGTTCATTTTGTGACATTTAATTTTATGACCCACTGTGTATGAAAGTACCACATAGCCTATTAGTATGGTAGTTTACTCTTGACATCAATGACAAATAAAGTGGCTGAAAGCTTAAGTATACAAACATATCCCTTGTGGCAATTACATTTTGCTGCCCTGTGTGAAAACACAAAAAATTATTCTACACACCTGAAATGACTTCATCTTCCCCAGTTTATTCTGTATTATCTGCTATCACCTGAATCCATTGTTAGCTTCAACACAATACATGACTGTTTTATGGTAAGTTTATTTTACAGCATTCATGATTTTTCATTTTGGTGGAGTAGCATATACTCAAGAGTAAGCAAACTGGAGAATTCAGAACCACACTACAACAGTTTTTCAGGGAACTGAGGTAATGAAATATATTTGATAATAAATTATGATCCAGACTGAAGGATGTTGTTGTAAGACATATGACTAATGTAGTAAAGGTAAAAAATCTACTCACCAAGTGGTGGCAGAACACACACATAAAAGACTGCTGTAACTGGCAAGCTTTCAGAGCCAGTGGCTCCTTCATCATGGCTGAAGGGTAAGGAAGAAGGCTGAAGGGAAAGGACTGGAGAGGTCTAGGAGAAGGGGTAGATTTTGGGAAAGTCACCCAGAACTGTGGGTCAGGGGAGACTTACCATATGGGATGAGGAGGAAAGACTGATTGTTGGGGACTGCATTAGATGAGATTTGAAAACCTGAGAGCTTAAAGATGGAAGTCAGGGTAATATGCAATACAGAGATCACTACTAAAATATTTCACTCTAATTAACTCATGCACTATGTTTTAGTAGTAATCTCTGTCTTCCATATTACCCTCTCTTCCATCTTTAAGCTCTCAGGTTTTCAAATCTTGTCGGTTGCAGTCTTAACAATCAGTCTTTGTTTCTCATCCTGTACAGTAAGTCTCCCCTGACCCTCGGTTCTGGGTGACTTTCGTGAAATCTACTTCTTTTCCTAGACCTCGCCAGTCCTTGTCCTTCACTTTCTTCCTTCCCCTTTAACCCTTCTGCCTGAAGAAGGAACCACTGGCTCCAAAAGCTTACCAATTACAACAATTGTTTATGTATGTGTTCTATCGCCACTTCATGTGTAGATTTTTTATCTGTTAAATTAAATAATTTTGTCATTAATTGATTGTTTTCATTGTTGTAATGTAGTAAAAGGATATACATGACTATCTTTTATTTTTAACTCATAATGTGTTATTTACTGAATATCTGAATAGTTATTTGATTTTAGATTTCAGATTGCAGGAAGATTTTGATTTTTTCACATGTATTCATCCAGGTGGTGTCATTCACACAGCGTAATACTTTCACAAGCTGACTTCTTGCCATCATCAGGAATTCCTGATTACTTCTTGTCTTCTGCTGGGTGACACCTTTATATCCTCTTCTCGTGCATGCAGCCTCTAACCAGCCATTACAGGAACAGACCTGGCACAGTGGCAGGGGAAGTGTCCCAGTGGGGCACAATCTGGTGTCCTCAGAGCCACTGCCATCAGTGCCAGATGCAAATCTCAACTGGGATGGTGACAACACACCCTTGTCTTCTTTGGATGCCACAGTGGGAGCAGATATCCGTGCAGGCTGTTGCCGTGGTTTTGTCATGCTCAAGGCTGGGTCCTAGGTCTTGCTTAATAGAAAATTGTTGTCTTTATTTATTAGTTCATTGAGTATGCAGAACTCTACATCTGCTTTTAGAATACAATTCCAGAAAGTGTTGGACTGTTACAACAGTGCAGTCATAATTCATGAAATGCCTGTTGGATAGACAGTGCTCTGCTACAGAAGACTTTATTGGATATTTATTGTCTGTGTGGCATTTATGCTCCATGCATCTCTCCTGCAACATCTGGATAGTGTGGCCTACATACATTTCCCACACTGGCATGGGGTGCGGTAGTCTCCCATTTACAGAGTCCTATGTCATGCTTAACTGATCCCAACAAAGCTTTTTCTAACTGTCATTGATGTGTTCCTGATGTATGGGATAACTGCTGTCACAACACATTTCTGTTCATTCTCAGGGAACTGTGGCCTCAGCTTCTTTGGTATTATTGCACGTTGTATCTGGTGGTTGCCATAAACCTTTTTAATGAGCATTGCCTGTAGGAGCTCCTGTTCATCTGCTACACTGCCTTGGTCCATGGTTTCATGTGCTCTGTGCACTAGAGTGCATAGGACACATTCTTGTTCTAAAGTGGCAGGACAGCTGGAGGCATGCAAGTAAAAATCTGTATGTGTCAGTTTTCAACAGACACTGTGTCCTAATGTGGCATCTAGTTCTCACTTGATGAACACATCCAGAAATGAAATTTTATTATTTTCTTCTTCCCCCAGTGTGAAACAGATGTTCTGGTGCAGCAAATTCAGGTGACCAATATTCATTCCAAACTATGACAGCGAAGAAACTTTACAAATGAGCAGCTGCACTGTCTAGGCTTTACTGACTACCTAAAGTTCACAAGAGAGGACTGTCATTCTGCAGATCTTTAGCAATATAGGTACACCAACATATGAGAATGCACCAACACCTGAGAATGATGCTTAGTCTCTTTGCTGGCAAATGCTAGCACCACATATGGAATATAGCACATTTCATCTGGCAACTCCAAGACTTGTCTCAGCCAAGCAGACTTCATTTTCTGTTCCTTGTCTGCATGGCATTTATGCTCTGTAAATCTCTCCTGTACCATCCGGATAGTATGTCCTACATACATTTCTCACTCTGGTAGGGGAAAGTGACACAAGCCACCAGTTCGGTTGCCTAGCTAAAGGCATCCCAGAGACACCACAACTGTAAGATTTCTATACACGACATATCACAATTAGTAGTAGCTGCTTGGCGCCCTAAGCTGAAATGCCCAAATGGATTGTTTGTATGTAATGGATATGGCTATCGGTACTGAAAACTGACGTGGGTGAAAGTGTATAAAGGAAGAAGGGGGAGGAGGACACTGAATGGTAAGTCAATTGAATGGAAAAATGTTCTCGAATTATCCCTTCCAAGAAAACTTCATGGTGAACTTCACTGTGATGTTTCTCTTTGCAAGGGTACCTCTAAGAGACTCTCTAGGCTTCAGACCTGGAAAGTTTGGGCCAGTGCTAATGAAACTGTTTGAATTTATGCTTACATAAACCTACTTTCTATTTGATGGAAATTAGGTAACTCTGAACAAACAAATGGATTGGCGAGGGCTACTTGCTGACATCAGTGATATGTGCCATGTTTATGGAAGCATCTCAAGAAGAAGCCCTACAGTCTACAAGTTCTCACGCTGTTTTTTCCATACGTAGATGATAATGTTCAGAATCTGGTCACATGGAGGGCATCATCTGTAAGACTTCCTGCAATAGATGAATTCACTGCACCTAAACATCAGTTTCACATAGGAAATAAAAGAAAATAATCATCTTCCATTTCTGGACATGTTCAATAATCAAAGATACCAACACATACTTATTCATACTTGCATACCTCCAGCTGTCATGCCCCTTCACAATGAGAAAGTGTCCTAAACACATTTGTGCAAATAGTACATGAACTCTTGGACAAATACAGTCCAGCACCTGAACTGCAGCACCTTGAAATGATGTTCAGTATGAATGGTTTATATAAAGTGTGCCGTAAGACCAAAGTAACTGGGGCCTTAGCCCATTGATGATGAATTGAAACATTTTGCAATGACGACTGTACCATATCTGACAAACACACCAATGAAATTTGTAGAATACACCAAAAACACAATGTCAAAATCATTTTCTGCCCACCAGCCAAAATGAACCCCTTATTGGGGTCAGTCCAGGATGACCCAGGGCTCCATAAACCAGGAGTCTACAACATCCCTGCCAGTGCAGAAAAAACCTATGTATGACAGACTAACGAGATAGTACAGGAGAGATGCAGGGAGCATTAGCAAAAAAATGGCTCTGAGCACTATGGGACTCAACTGCTGAGGTCATTAGTCCCCTAGAACTTAGAACTAGTTAAACCTAACTAACCTAAGGACATCACACACATCCATGCCCGAGGCAGGATTCGAACCTGTGACCGTAGCGGTCTCGCGGTTCCAGACTGCAGTGCCAGAACCGCGCGGCCACTTTGGCCAGCCGAGCATTAACACCACACAGACAATGAACAGGCTACAAAGTCTGCTGTAGCCAACATCTCTACGATTCTCATGGTCATATCTAGAATTACGATGGTGGCATATTGTTGAAATAGTCCAGCACCTTCTGGGACTGTATATTAAAACTGGCTTTAGTGATTACACTACATGACACAGTAATAAATAAAGTCAGTTGAACAAGGCCTGGGACCCAGCACCGAGCATAGTCAAAATGCATTGGCAGTGTACATGGAAACCTGCTCCTATCATGGCAACTGAAGAGGACAAGCCTGTGTTGTCACCATGCCAGCTGATACCTGTATCCAGTGCTGGTGGCAGTGGGACTGAGGACATCAGATCATGCCCAGCAAATGCATTTGCTCACCACTGTGCTGGCTCACACCCCAACACGGCCAGCTAGGGGCCACTGGCAGGGGAGGAGGGGATAGAAAGTGGTGACCAGCAGAAGACAGTTAGTCATCAGGAATGTGTGAAGATGGCAAGAAGTTGGATTGCCAATAAATCATGGCTTCTGGATGACGCCATCTGGCTAAAAACCTGAGAAATATTCAAAATCTTAATAGGTAAATATTAAATCTGAAGAGAAACAGTTTCACGTACTACAGGGTGGTCCATTGATAGTGACCGGGCCAAATATCTCACGAAATGAACATCAATCGAAAAAACTACAAAGAACGAAACTCGTCTAGCTTGAAGGGGGAAACCAGATGGCGCTATGGTTGGCCTGCTAGATGGCGCTGCTATAGGTCAAACGGATATCAACTGCGCTTTTTTAAATAGGAACCCCCATTTTTTATTACATATTCGTGTAGTACGTAAAGAAATATGAATGTTTTAGTTAAACCATTTTTTTCGGTTTGTGATAGATGGCACTGTAATAGTCACAAACATATGGCTCACAATTTTAGATGAACAGTTGCTAACAGATAGGTCTTTTAAATTAAAATACAGAACAGCAAGGGAGGGGGGGGACCGCTATGGGGGCTATAGTCCCCCTCCCCCACAATGGAGTATCATATTTACTGGATAAAATTACTTCAGAAATCAGCAAATATATTACTCCAACAGATTCAATCATTTTTTAAATGATCATGTAGCAAAATAGGTTGCAACGTATTTCACACACATTTTAACAAAATAATAAGGGCGGCAAATAGCTTACTATCTAAACCAATAAATTATCATTCAACTTAAAATGGGCTTCTTATTATTTATTAATACACATTTTTTACCCTGAACTCCAAAACAGTTACCAAAAACTTCTTCAAGCAAAACCAGATTTTAATAATTTGTCGATGGAAGACCCCAACTCTCCATTCCCCCAACCCCCCCCCCCCCCCTCATTAGCCCTCCTCCCCCCCCTTGACCCAGTTCTAGAATCGCTCCTGCTTAAGAAGGACGTCCCACATTTGAGAATGTAAATAAAATGGTTTCATCCACAAAGAAAATGTTTCTAAGGACTCCCACTCGCATCAAAACCTATAAAGAAAAACTCGTCGGGGTATGTGGGTCAAAGCTGTGTTGTTTTACTATGAACATTTCGATGCCAATAGAGGGGTGGTAAACAACTTCGAGAGTGCAAAGGCTTTGGCAGTTTGCCAGTGCAAGGAAGCTTTTAATGATCCCAGTATTAAAAAAGACATTGCTGTGATAAGTACTCATTTTTCCCATATACCTGCAAGTATTGAAAAGCTTGAAACACAAGGTTTAGTGTTGAATGAATCTGTGCAGTTAATGAATAAAATTATTCTAGTGAATTCCTAATTTCTGGAGGTATTCCCAAGAAAACTTACAAGTTTGTAAACATTTCAAACAATAACATAGGCTTTTAGAACCCTTGTGCCAAATTGATAGTTTATTAATGGGATAGGGTGATCTTTTACCTGAAACAATAAGTGCCAACATAGCACCCAAATTCAAATAATGCCCAGTTACCTTAGTTGATAAAGAACGGTCCTTTTCTGTTTGTAAAAATGTTCTGAGTAATCGAAGACGCAATCTTACTGCCAAACATTTGGAGCAGTACTTGGTCGTTTATGTTTGCAATAGTTGAAAAATGTACAATAAATTGTAAATGATGCTTTAGTCCAATAGCATTAATTAAAAGTTATAAAAAATCTATAAAAAATGAATTAGTTATTTTCGTTGTTACAACTGATATGTACTAGCGATGAATCTACAGTTAAAAATTATTTTTTTAGAAACATTTGAAATTATGAAATATTTGGCACACTGAAAATTTCTATTATTAATTACGCACTCTACTACAAGAAGAAATAATACAAATTCATTTATCAAGAAAGTAAACCCTTCGGAATATTGTTATTACTGCATGTGAAGTTGTAGTAAGCGTGCCTCTGATGTTACTGGATGTATTTTTGTATTTTGGATAAAGAATGTAATTTCGGCTTTGCTAATGTGAAAATTCAAAAGACAGTGTTATGTAGTAAAATGTGACGCAAATAAACATTGAAAAAACAAAAATTCTGTAGAGATATTCTTCAAATTTATTTAGATCAACTGGACCATGAGATCCTGAAATGTGAAAATTTCAGCTTCGAGATATAGACCCATAGACATGAAGAATTGTAGTCAACTAGCCTATGACAGAAAAGATAAGTAAAACGTTTGTTGTAAATCCTACTCCTCTCGATTTTCTGAAAAGATTTTATCACAGAAAACAGTAGCGACAACAAAGAAGAGAGGGGTAGATTACACACTCTGCCATGCATCTCACGGTGGTTTGCAGAGGATAGATGTAGAAGTAGGACATTCATGAATAAATTATCATTTTTAGTTCTGATCATGCAAACTACACTTAAATATCTTTATTTATTTATTTACTGGTAGAAATTATCCAGAAATTCATCAATGAAATAGAAGGAGTTGTCGAGGAGAAATGATTTTAAATTAGTTTAAATCTTGCTTCGCTACTTGCCAGACATTTCATGTTATTGGGCAAATGATCAAAAATTTTTGTTGCTTCATATTGGACTCGTTTCTGAGCAGCTAACAGTTTTAAGAATGGGTAATAAAGGTCGTTTTTCCCTCTAGTACTGCAGATATGTACGTCACTGTTCTTCTCAAACTGTGATGGACTTTTTATGATGAATTTCATTAGTGAACGTATGTACTGTGACAGCACAGTTAAAATGCTTAGCTCCTTGAAAAGGCACCAACATGAGTGTCTGCAGGTGAATAACACTTATTATTCTTAGTGCTCACTTTTGTACTTCACTATTTTCTTTCTGAATGATGAGTTACTCCAGAAAATTTTTATTCTGTATGACATTATTGAATGGAAATTTGTAAAATACATCAGGAGGATGATACCTTTCTTTCCAAATTAAGCAACTGTATGAAGAACAAAAGTAGCTGAAGTTAATTGTTCGAGAAGCGCCTTCTTCCAGTTCAAGTTTTCATCAGTTTGTACACCCAAAAATGTGGACTGTTCTACCTTATTTACTGACTCCTGCTCATGAGCCACTTCAGTTCTTGGTACGACTTTATTTGTTGTACAGAACTGTACATAGTGTGTTTATTCAAAGTATAGGGAGAGTCCACTTAATAATTCTTGGGATAATGTCATTTACCAATTCTTCTCTTGCGCTCTCTCTAATGGGATTTATTGTAACATTGGTATCATCTGCAAAAAGTACCAATTGTTCTTGTTGAACGCTAAGTGGAGTTTATACATAAAGAGTAGGAGTGGATCCAAAATTGAAGCATGTGGGACTCCCTTTGTAATTTTTTTTCACCATTCACAAATATTTTCTACCTTTCTGACATTATCTGAATTATTCAGCACAACACTTTGCATTCTGTTTGTCAAATATGATTGAAACTAGCTGTGTGTAAAGGCATCAGTTCCATAGAACTTGAGTTTTTCGAAGACAGTATCGTGATCTGCACAATCGAAGGCCTTTTAGAGATCACAAGATCACAAAAGATACCAACAGCCGATATATTATTATTTAAGGCTTGCACTATTTGCTGTGTGAATATATAAATAGCAGTCTCAGTGAGGAAACTGGACAGTCGTTGTTTCAGTCTGTCTTGTCGCTTTTCTCATGGGGAATTGTGCATTGTAACCTGTCTTAAAAAATTCCTGTGCCAGTGATGTATTGCATGTTTTACTAAGGACATGGCTTATTAAGTCGGAAAAACTCTTCAGAATACTTTATGAAATTCGGTCGATCCCACATGAGCTATTATTTTCCAAAGTTTTTAGAATTGTTTTAATTTCGCTGAAGGATGTTGGTCCTACTTCTAGCTGCTTAAAGTTTTGTTGAATGGCATTTTAATATATCCTTTTGTTTCTTCGACTGGACCATTTAATTCTATATTTCCTGGTATTTCTAGAAAGTGATAGTTAAAATTATGGTTCTCTAAAATAGCTGGACTGACGAATTGGATATCAATATTACTGTACCACACATTCACTGAGAAATATTGTTGAAAGTTTCTTTCCACAGCTGTGTGCAGATTTTCATTTGCTAACATGTGACAGTTGCGTGGATTACTGATGCCATTTTGACTAAATGTTGACTCATCAGTCAACAGAATATGTGGAATACAGCACTCATTGGCAATGATCCATTGACAGAATTCCGTTCATTTGGCATCATCTCCTGCATGCAGATATTGCACTCTTTTATTGAAAGATTTAAATGTAATAAAGTAGAAATTTATTTACAAAAGTTCAATTTATGGAGAGAAGAATTCTTGGATAAAATCAGCATTATGTCTATGCAGAAGACATACTGACTTTTCATACAACTCTTTCTAGTTTGGACAGTTGGGTAGTCACAAGATGATTATAATCATAAACACTCAAGATTCTTGACTTCACAAGAGGTATTTGGTATGTGACATACGGCTTCTGCAAAAGGCCATCATATTGCCAAAACTTGTTATGCTTTTTGTGATATTCTGTGACTGCACCTCAAATTCGAGTGTACAATCTTGTCTGCTTGAAGGCAGTGAGAAAGGGTAACAAAAACACATTCGACTCTAGAGTGTGAGGTTTCCTTCATTGGGAATATCCACATTCACAGTCAGAGCACGAGCCATCCCGTGTGTCCCTGACCTAGGAGAACTACGAACCACATGAAACATTCAGAGTGCACATCAGAAATTGAGGAACGAATATGAATACATAGCAGTGTCATCATTGATAACTCCAGCGATAATGTTGCAGAAAACATGCATGACCCTCAGGTGACTGTAGGACACCAGCATTGGCAAAAATCAGCTGCTGTCCTGTGTGGAGACAAACTGTCCTTGGTGGCCCATGTTGCGGTTCAATTAACTAAATTTATTGTCATGAACTTTATACCTATTATCTTGAAAATTTAAACAGGTCATACATAATCAATATCAATGATAGCATGTGGTGTTGTATGTTATAATAGCTGATAAAACCGGCATTGTTGGGTATTCCCTTTACTATTTTTATAGTAGAAACAAAACTTAATACGCACTCCTGCAGTAGACTTTGCGTGAAATTATCCTGGAGAGTTTCTGTATGCTGGGTGCAGCTGCTTTTCACGTATACAATGCGATTTTGCAAACATCTTTATGACAGTGTCTCTTCACAGCTCTATAGATGACGATTGTTTTCACCTTCACTTGTTTGTGCTTCGCAGTTGAAAGCTGTCAAAAGTGTTGTCAGATATCGAGGATTTCCTTAAGTTGACTCAACTGTAGGAGTGTCTTAGTAGTAAAGAGTAAATGTGTTAAAACTTCTTGCATCATAATACTTTTTTTTAATGCATCTCAGTTTTATATCGTATTTCTTGAACTATGCCTGGTACAGTGATATTAATTTGTTTAGGTACATGCAGTGGCATATGTGGACACTGCCTGTGAGTTATGTTGTGATTAGAGTTAGTAGCAAAGAAGTAATAAATTTAAACGACATTGATGTGCAGTAACTTCTTGCAAATCTCATTGTTTATGACGTCATGTCTCCAGAACTATGATAGGTAGTTGTTTCTTATCCCCACCGCAATTGTTGCTTGACAGTATGGAATATGTGTACCAAGTTTGGTCCAGAGGCTTAGTAGGAGATGTGAAACATACATATACTGTACAGTGTGTAAGGCCACCACCAAACGAAGCTTTCTCCTGCAACACCAAGTGGTATAAAAAACAGTACAAGCAGTTACAAGAACTGCAAAAGATGGGAGGATTTTGCTACTGCATTGCAGAGAATTTGCAAACTGCATACCAGTACTACAGTCTGGGTCCCTCAGCGGGTATTCACATCTGTCAACCAAACATTCTATCATTGTTATTTTGTACCATCCAACAGAGAAAAAAAATTGTTGTTGTTGTTCTGGTCTTCAGTCCCGAGACTGGTTTGATGCAGCTCTCCATGCTACTCTATCCTGTGCAAGCTTCTTCATCTCCCAGTACCTACTGCAACCCTCCACGCTGCCCTCCAATACTAAATCGGTGATCCCTTGATGCCTCAGAACATGTCCTACCAACTGATCCCTTCTTCTCATCAAGTTGTGCCACAAACTCCTCCCCAATCCTATTCAATACCTCCTCATTAGTTATGTGATCTACCTATCTAATCTTCAGCATTCTTCTGTAGCACCACATTTCAAAAGCTTCTACTCTCTTCTTGTCCAAACTATTTGTCGTCCATGTTTCACTTCCATACATGGCTACACTCCATACAAATACTTTCAGGAACGACTTCCTGACACTTAAATCTATACTCAATGTTAACAATCTCCTCTTCTTCAGAAACGCTTTCCATGCCATTGCCAGTCTACAGTTTATATCCTCTCTACTTCGACCATCATCAGTTATTTTGCTCCTCACATAGCAAAACTCCTTTACTACTTTAAGTGTCTCATTTCCTAATCTAATTCCCTCAGCATCACCAGACTTAATTAGACTACATTCCATTATCCTCGTTTTGCTTTTGTTGATGTTCATCTTACATCCTCCCTTCAAGACACCATACATTCCGTTCAACTGCTCTTCCAAGTCCTTTGCTGTCTCTGACAGAATTACAATGTCATCGGCGAACCTCAAAGTTTTTATTTCTTCTCCATGGATTTTAATACCTACTCCAAATTTTTCTTTTGTTTCCTTTACTGCTTGCTCAATATACAGATCGAATAACATCAGGAAGAGGCTACAACCCTGTCTCACTCACTTCCCAACCACTGCTTCCCTGTCATGCCCCTCCACTCTTATAACTGTCATCTGGTTTCTGCACAAATTGTAAATAGCCTTTCGCTCCCTGTATTTTACCCCTGCCACCTTTAGAATTTGAAAGAGAGTATTCCAGTCAACATTGTCAAAAGCTTTCTCTAAGTCTATAAATGCTAGGAACGTAGTTTTGCCTTTCCTTAATCTTTCTTCTAACGTGAGTCGTAAGGTCAGTATTGCCTCACGTGTTCCAATATTTTTACGGAATTCAAACTGATCTTCCCCGAGGTCCACTTCTACCAGTTTTTCCATTCGTCTGTAAAGAATTCGCGTTAGTATTTTGCAGCTGTGACTTACTAAACTGATAGTTTGGTAATTTTCGCATCTGTCAACACTTGCTTTCTTTGGGATTGGAATTATTATGTTCTTCTTGAATTCTGTTGGTATTTCGCCGGTCTCATACATCTTGCTCACCAGATGGTAGAGTTTTGTCAGGACTGGCTCTCTCAAGGCTTTCAGTAGTTCTAACGGAATGTTGTCTACTCCCGGGGCTTTGTTTCGACTCAGGTCTTTCATTGCTCTATCAAACTCTTCACGCAGTATCATATCTCCCATTTCATCTTCATCTACATCCTCTTCCATTTCCATAATACTGTTCTCAAGTAAATCACCCTTGTATAGACCCTCTATATACTCCTTCCACCTTTCTGCTTTCCATTCTATGCTTATTACTGGGTTTCCATTTTTGCTCTTGATATGCATTCAAGTGGTTCTCTTTTCTCCAAAGGTATCTTTAATTTTCCTGTAGGCAGTATCTATCTTACCCCTAGTGAGATAAGGCTCTACATCCTTACATTTGTCCTCTAGCCATCTCTTCTTAGCCATTCTGCACTTCCGGTCCATCTCGTTTTGGAGACGTTTGTATTCCTTTTTGCCTGCTTCATTTATTTCATTTTTATATTTTCTCCTTTCATCAATTAAATTCAGTATTTCTTCTGTTACCCAAGGATTTCTACCAGCCCTCGTCTTTTTGCCTACTTGATCCTCTGCTGTCTTCACTACTTCATCCCTCAAAGCTACCCATTCTTCTTCTACTGTATTTCTTTCCCCCATTCTTGTCAATCGTTCCCTAATGCTCTCCCTGAAGCTCTCTACAACCTCTGGTTCTTTCAGTTTATCCAGGTACCATCTCTTCAAATTCCCACCTTTTTGCAGTTTCTTCAGTTTTAATCTACAGTTCATAACCAATAGAGTGTGATCAGAGTCCACATCTACCCCTGGAAATGTCTTACAATTTAAAACCTGGATCCTAAATCTCTGTCTTACCATTATATAATCTATCTGAAACCTGTCAGTATCCCCAGGCTTCTTCCATGTATACAACCTTCTTTTGTGATTCTTGGACCAAGTGTTAGCTATGATTAAGTTATGCTCTGTGCAAAATTCTACCAGACGGTTTCCTCTTTCATTTCTTCCCCCCAATCCATAATCTTCTACCACGTTTCATTCTCTTCCTTTCCCTACTACCGAATTCCAGTCACCCATGACTATTACATTTTAGTCTCCCTTCACTACCAGAATGATTTCTTTTATCTCATCATACATTTCTTCAATTTCTTCGTCATATGCAGAGCTAGTTGGCATATAAACTTGTACTGCTGTAGTAGGCATGGGCTTCGTGTCTATCTTGGCCACAATAATACGTTCACTATGCTGTTTATAGTAGCTTACCCGCACTCCTATTTTTTATTCATTATTAAACCTACTCCTGCATTACCCCTATTTGATTTTGTATTTATAAACCTGTATTCATCTGACCAAAAGTCTTGTTCCTCCTGCTATCGAACTTCACTAATTCCCACTATATCTAACTTTAACCTATGCATTTCCCTTTATAAATTTTCTAACTCACCTGCCCGATTAAGGGATCTGACATTCCACACTCCGATCCGTAGAACGCCAGTTTTCTTTCTCCTGATAACGACGCCCTCTTGAGTAGTCCCCGCCCGGAGATCCGAATGGGGGACTATTTTACCTCTGGAATATTTTACCCAAGGGGCGCCATCATCACTTAATCATACAGTAAAGCTGCATGCCCTCGGGAAAAATTATGGCTGTAGTTTCCCCTTGCATTCAGCCGTTCACAGTACCAGCACAGCAAGGCTGTTTTGATTAATGTTACAAGGCCATATCAGTCAACCATCCAGAATGTTGCCCCTGCAACTACTGAAAAGGCTACTGCCCCTCTTCAGGAACCACATGTTTGTCTGGCCTCTCAACAGATACCCCTCTGTGGTGGTTGCACCTACGATATGGCCATCTGTATCGCTGAGGTACGCAAGCCTCCCCACCAATGGCAAGGTCCATGGTTCATGGGGGAAAAAAAATACATGAACTGTAAAAGACTCCACTGAGAGCATACAATAGGGAACTCGATATGATTTTTTCACATCTCTGTAAAAGAGTTTGTGCCAGGAATGGGGGATATAATTGTTACATCCCACTTCTGACACCAATTGTAAAAGAGTATGTGGTTTGGGGATGGGTAGAGAAACTTCTGACACCAATGTTAATGTATAAAATGGAAAGGAAGGGGAAGAAGTGTGTTAAATATGCCTCGTGGCGTCAGTGTACAGGAGGTCGGGCAGTCAGGATTTGATAGTGGGCATCCAGGGCTGCCGTTAAATGACAAATCAGGATATTATGTACAATGAAGAGAATATATTTCAATATACGGAGTACAAAGGGAGCGCCTAGGGTCGGACATTAGTAGGTTTAGGCCAGTCTGAGAGGTAAAACAATTAATTAAAATGGGCAATGGAAGGGGAAGAGGCTCATGTTAACTTATGTCGGTGGCTGGTCGTGAAAAACAGAGCCAGAGGCTCTGCCTTCCAAAAGGACGTCTGCTCCGCTCGAGGTCTGGATTACAAGAGAGAGAAGCAACTGTGTTCAGCACCGCAGAAGGCTCCAGCATGCACACACATGATCGGTACCCTGTGCACAGTATTGTCTAAAACCAATGCCGTGAATTTTATATATATATATATATATAAAATTGAGCATATGTGGTGATCCTATTAAATATACAAGCATTTGACCCACTCAGTGATCACAGTCACCTTCACAGAGCAGTGTAATGTTTCATCACCCAGTAGGAGGACCATATCACACAGACTATCACTCACAAGAGATTTTCCCGATGTCCCTTTGTTGTTGTTGATACCTTGTTTTCTTGTACTGTAACACAGCCAAGTAGTATATGACTACAACTTTGTACACCACCATACATTTTTTTTTTTTTTTTTCACCATGGCTTCGAGGTCTGTGTCAGATTCTAAATCGGCATAAACATGTTCGGATCCACTGGCTCTTACAGAAAACTGGACATTGCACGGTGTAAATCATGTTGCTGCTGCTCCAACAATGCACTCATTGTATGATTGAAATACAAGACAGTCACAACATAACGAAACTGAAAGAGTTTTGAGGCACTGTACAGTGTTCCTAAACAGCTGTCTGAAGGCGATTGATGGCCTCTACATTTAAATTCATCTTTCACGATGACAGGGTAGCAGATGGCTCAGTGTTCTATCTCAACAAATTTGTCATATTTAAATCATGTACGCGATCACTGTTATGGTGCTAGCCATGCCCAGAAAGTGTTGTCTCTCCAGCAAGATTCTTTCTTCATCTCAAACAAGTGCTGTCATTCAATCATTATGTGGTAATCAACGGCATAGCAGTGGACTGATGGGATGCAAAAGATATTTTCAGTGTACTGTAACACGAATCAAAGTTGACAGTGCGGTCAATTTTAGCAATTTTAACAGGTTTCCCGTAATTTCAACATCGACCAATAATGCAATGGCATGCTTCCCAATTTCTGTATCAACAAGTACCACTGAAAACGTAGATAGATGACTGTGCAGTAGGTCCATTCGTTGTTAATTCTCGAACATATACACCAAAGAATACCGGACAGCAATCTACATATTTCTGGCACTTCGATCATAGTGTGCAATTTACAATTACGATTGCCCATCTTTTCCTATGCGGATGCGAATCACAGATCATTCCCGCATTCTTAGGATAAAGTTCAGAATTGAAAGACCCCCTCGCATTTCCTTGACGAACACTCCCTGCAACTCTGCCACCTACTCAATCTGCAGCTGACCAGAAGTAGACCACTACATTCTGTGCCTCATGAAGGAACAGACCAATCCAATCCATAACTGCTGTACCGCAACAATCTCACTCACGGCACCCATCCAAGTGCATAAAATCTCTCCAGATGAGCGTACGTCGAGGAGGTTAGCAACCCTTATCGGTGTATAATAGATATGAAAGTGTTGTGATGATATAACAGACGGTTAAGAAGAAACCTGTAGTTTTCATGAGTGATGGAGGTCCAGACGGATGGAGTTGAAACATTTTACATAAATCAACTGCATTATCAATTCTAAAGTATTGTTCTAATGTCTGGGATCAGTACCAAGAAGGTATTGATAAGAAAGAACATAAACACATGCACTCCTAAGGCTACACAGTTCTGCACTTAAAACATGCTGTAATTTTAGAGCGGTGTAGTTTTCGACCTATTAGTTGTGTGGAACGCAATGCTGCTAATATTCCAATGTAAGAATTATATTTCCAGCGCATGACATATATTCTCCAGCAAATTTCTCTACGACAAACTATGGTGACAAATTGTAAAATGAAAAAAACTACTTCCTTTAAACATCGATTCTGTGTGATACATGCACCATATTGCTTTCCAGAATTGTATGGCGCCCACTGTTCACGTTCAATCACGGTTCAGAAATTATACTATGCTCATATCAATCCTATGAAATGATCTCTTAGTAATGGAGAACGCCTCTTATAAGGAAAGAGACAAACACACAGCAGGGGAAATTACATGTCATGCTGCAACTAACTCTGTAAACAGGACATCTTAAGCAGATGTATACACAGGGACTGCAGCACCTCATAAAAACCTGTCGCTAACTTAGAATCACTGTAGTTATGAAACTGAAGACTCGATTTTATGCCCAAGATGCGGCAGGGGGATTAAGTACATCACATTAACCATCATTCGTCTAGAGGAAAGTGCCAAAACAGGATTGATATGTTTCATCATATCACACATGGCACTGAAGTCCTCTGATGACTGAGAGGTCTGCTGTTAATGATCACAAATAGACAGTGCTCTAAGTCGCACACAGAACACGCAGTTGTATATGAGTCGAAAGCAGGTTATATCATGCAACTGATGTGCCCTTACAGAACAACGGAAAAAATGGTTAAATGACCTGCAGCAACATCTCCCTTTCATTCTAGAATGCTTTGTGAGTCTACCATTAAATCATAGCTCGTTACAACTCCATCTCAACCGATCACTCCATCCACTTTCTGTCATCCTTTAATGCAGATGCAAGTAAGTTTAGAGGCAGATGGTTCTCTTCTTTCGAGGAAAGCATCAGAGACAGCAGTCAACTTGCATGTGCCATTATTACCTGAATAGACACACAGAGGAATGTTGCCATTCCACAACTGTTTGTTAGCTGACACTGCAAGGTTGTGATTGGCGAAGAGTACAGAGAAGCACATTGTAAATGTAGTTGTATATCGCAGTCCTCACTTGTGACTGATAGTCTGTGGGATATGGTCCTCCTACAGTACAGGCGACTGCTCTGTAAAGGTGACTTCGATCACTGAGTGGATCAATGCTTGTATATTTATTAGGATCGCCACATGTGCTTGATGCCAACACACAAACGGCATTTGTTGTTTATATACATACAGATATTGGAAGAGGGAAATGCAGTAAAAATTTATCGCATTCTCTATTGTATGACATCAGTGGAGTTTTGTTGTTTTTCATTCTCTGTTGGATGGTACAAAATAACGATGTCTGAGAAAATGTTTAGGTGACAGACATGAATACACCCTGATGGACCCAGATCTCCTTCAGACTGTAGTACCAGTATGTACGAGGGTCGTTCAATAAGTAATGACCCACATTTTTTTTTTTTTTTTAGAAAGCCAATAATATACATAGACAAACGTCCTTGTTGGTGCTCCACATTTGATGTTTGTTCTGTGCGCCAGTGATGTTTTGAACAGTTCTGGCGGATGGCAGAGCCGTAGTACAGCGTCAAAATGGCGTCTACATATGACTCACGTTGCAAGCAGCATGCTGTTATTGAATTCTTGTAGACAGAAAAAGAAACCCAGTAACCATTCATAAACATTTGTGTGCATTGTATGGCGATGCTGCAGTTGATAGGAATGATTTGCGATGGGTAAAGGAAGTTACAGCCTCATGAAATGCAGAAACAGAGCTCCATGATCAGCCACACTTGGGACGTCCTGTCACAGTCACTGTTCCAGACATGCTGAATAGTGCGGATGCCATTATTCATGCCAACCGGCCCATCACAACTCGACTATTGGCCTTACACTTGTCAGTCAGCATTATGAGGTGCGTCTGCAATGATCGAGACTCTCGGATATTCAAAAAGGTGCTCACGATGGATTCCACGAATGCTCACGGGACCACAAGGTTCAAAGAAAGCCCATTTCATCTGAATTGTTGGAGCGTATTGAGACAAATAACGAGGCCTTTCTGTCATGGATAGTTACAGGGGATAAAAGCTGGATGCACCACTTTGCGCCAGAAACAAAATGGCAGTCCATGGAGTGGCACATCCTCAATCACCACAGTAGAAGAAATTCAAGACAACCCCCAATACCGGAAAAGTCGTGGTACAGTCTTCTGGGATTGTGATGGCGTCATTCTCGTGGATGCGATGCCAAGAGGGTCAACTACGAAATCAGAGGCATATATGAAGACCTCTGAATAAACTCAAGAACCGTTTCCAATGTGTTCGATTGGAAAAGAATCCAGCAGAAAACTTGCTCCAACATGATAATGGACTTCCGCACACAAGTCCGAGATCCTGGGAACAAATCGCCAAATTGGGTTGGACATCATCCATCCCACAGTCCAGACCTGACACCCTCGGACTTCCATCTCTTTGGGTTGCCTGAAGATTCTCTACAGGGAACACACTTTGAAAACGACAAGAGTGTCACTCATGCAGTGCAAACATGGCTATGCTTACAGGACAAGAGATTTTCCCAGCAGGAAATACATGCTCTTCCACAACATTGGTGTTTGACCATAGAACGTGATGGAGACTACATAGAAAAATAGGACATGAACAAGGCATGTTAATGTATATTGTCACCAAATTCTGGCTCTTAACAGTAAATATATTCTGAGAAAAAATGAGGGCATTCCTTATTGAATGACGCTCGTAGTTTGGAAAAGCACTGCAATGCAGTAGTAAAAATCCTCGTCCTTCTTCCAGTTACTGTAACTGCTCATACTGTCTTGTACACCACTTTGTGTTGCAGGAGAAAGCTTCATTTGTAACTGGCCTTACACGCTGTACACGGTTGGCAGAGCTATGAAACATGTTCCCATTTCCACTGAGTAATCAAACATGGTTCTGATGTATTAACTCAGCTCACCCTGTTTCTCCAAGGGTTGCAGAAGGTGGTAGATATAGCGCTCTCCGACTACTGCTAAATTTCGACTTAAATTGAAACTCACATGCAAAAAGCTGCAGGGATGGCGGGACAGAGGCTGAGGGACAGTTACAAGATGCAGTGGGACTGTCTAAAAACCATTTTGGAGTTTTGCTGTAGAAGATAGGTTCGAAAAGGGTGACTCGCTTAGAGATTTGAGAGTGCCACGAATATGATTCAGTAGAGGCTGTAATCATTAAAAGACATCTCCATAGGATCCAGCGCAGGTAATATGTGGCTGAATAGAAAGACTTGATTCCAAATTGCCGACAGCATTTATACCTGAAAGCGTAAGACTAGAGATCACAAAAGCCAGTCTACTGGTCATAGGATTTCGTACATTTTTTTCACAACCTCAATCTAGCGTTGCATTTTTTTTAAAGTGATTCATCGCATAGCACACCATATACTGCATGTGATCATTCTCAATCAGTCATCATCCTCCCTCGCCTATAGCCCAGTGGATATATTGCAGAACCTCTGACGTGGCATTGAGACAGAATGGGTTACAGATACTGGAGAAATACCTAGCGGCGGAGGTAGTTGCAAATACTGGTTTCATACCACGTTCCTTAGCCGAATAACTTTCTAAATTCGGTGCTTTTATAACGACCTTACACCGCCGGCGACTGTGCACCCGCACTTTCAGTCTGTTAATACACACCCCCTGGCATTCACTGTATATATTCAGTTTCGCAGTATTTGTGTGGAATACCACTTTACCATATCTTGATTTATCATATCTCGATTTATAAAGCTTGTAAAACTTTTAAAATGGATATCATTAGCGATACTTGCGAGTGCCAGTAGAACCGAAGCCGCTTGTGACAGTAACATAGTCTTTGCGATCGGCTGGTCGCTTATAAGACGATTAAGTCTCTCTTCCTAAGGCACACTGGTACCACTCATAAGAAAAACAAATGAGATATGTCCATCCATAGCGAATTTTCACTCAGCGTTGTTTGATGTCACCAGCAGTCAGTTATTGGCGATGTATTATATGTAGAAGGGAATGTGTGATAGATTCGCGCCGTGATCAGCAGGCTTATAAAGTATGTGTACTGTGATCAGTGTTCTGACATGTGCAAGGAACATGGCTTTGATCTGTTGTTAGGAAGGTTTGGATTTGACGTGGAAAATTGTGAGTGCTGTCACGGGAACTAAGGATTTTTTATGTGGAAAGTTATGTCCAGTCATAATAACGGCACAGATTTTCATATTTCCAGAGCCACCATCCTCAGGAGGAGATATTTCCGCCGGCCGCGGTAGCCTAGCGGTTCTGGGCGCTTCAGTCCGGAACCGCGCGACTGCTACGGTCGCAGGTTCGAATCCTGCCTCGCGCATGGATGTGTTTGATGTCCTTAGGTTAGTTAGGTTTAAGTAGTTCTAACTTCCAGGGGACTGATGACCTCAGATGTTAAGTCCCATAGTGATCAGAGTCATTTGAACTTTTTTTTTTATATTTCCGATAGTTAGATCATTGTTGAATGTCGTCAGATTGGGGCTGCAACCGTAATATTTAATTGTAAGTACAGTGATAAAATATTTGAGGGTGGTTACCTAAGATTATTCTGCGTGGCGGCGGTGGCCTGTGGCTGGAACACTTGTTGATGTTTCCGGCTTATGGTGGGAGCCATCCGTGCTAGAGAGGTCTTCTGGGGTACAGGGATGTAGCTGACCTAACTGTGGCGCCCTCTAGGCGGCTGAATAGCGAACTAATGTTCGGTATGTGTTTAGCAGCCTTCGTGATCGCGTGTGTTCTTCATGGAAATTTGAGAAGGTTCAATATGGGCAGGTGTTTGCACTAGACAATTATTTCCTCACATGTAAATTGTCAAATTGGCTGCTTCTACACATTTCCCGTCTTTATTTGGTTGTGTTCATGTACATGGTAAAGACAGATGGAAGAGACATTCGCTTCTTCTGCAGACATGCGAAACATCTTAGCTGATTTTGTAACGTAGAAGGATGTTTTGCAATCTTTTATATCATTAATATTGGTAGTCGTTAAAAAAATACGAGTGGAACTACCAGTTTCCTCCATTTTCTAGTTTTCACGTAAAGATCTTCACAAACGAAATAAGCTTCTAGTTACTCAGTGACGTAGAGCACGTTCTACCTCGCTGCTCCTCGCTAAAGTTTCGGGTTTCTAGAGATATAATTCCTATTCTTTATCTTTGGAACTATACCGTGCAAGCCATCGATAGCATACTACTATGTGCTCGCTATCGATGACCATCGCACAAATGGTATGATATTCTGGCAAACATTTTAAAGTACATATGTTCTTGTACTCCCAGAGTCTGGAGATGCCTGTAGAAATCACAGAACAAGCAAGCAGGTCGGGACCGGAAACAGTAACGCCTTTGTGCCGAGGGAGGCAGCTCAGCATTTGTACACCAGTTTGGAGAGTGACTGCAGCCCACTGAGGATGCACAGATTGTGTGTCAGGCCAGAGTGTGTGGTGGGCTGTTGACTCACGATCACTGGGCATGGTGGATGACCTTGCAGGAAATATCTGGTGCTGTGATGACTGTATATGGTACCCGTGCTTATGGGTTTTGGGATCTTGTCTGTCTTTGTGGTATATGTACAAGTGTCTGGTGGCAGATAGCTATATGCAGGATGCAGATGTGACGATTTTGTGTTTACTACATCGATATGAAATGTGGTGATATAGCCCAGTTGGAGATCAGTTTCATGCTGAGAAATTCAAGCTTTCCTCGACAGAAGTAGAGCAGTGTTATTGAGGAAGTTTCTTTGGCGATAGTTCCCATGTTTCATGATCTGTATACCACTTTCGCAGGGTTTAGCTGTCAGTGTAATATGACTGCTATTTCTTTTCGATCTGTACCAAATGGTTTTGCCACTGAAAGTTTCGTGATTTGTATGTCTGCAGAAAATGGCGGAAGTGCTCCCACAATGGCAGCAGCAGCAGTTTGGTGAGTAAATTCAGTCAGAACCAATCAAAATGCTCCATTCACAAGACGTTCAATGAAGTCAGAGAGTCACAAGACAACCTTTGTACAGGGAACAGGAGCCTCTGCAGATTGGTTGGAACAAGACAGGGGGAAAGGTATCTATGCAAAGATCTGTCGTCTCTGAGAGTCACGTGATGTCTTCTTCATTCGAGTTTTCAGAGACAAGTCCAAGAAGATCAATCTCCTTGATTGCTTGTACACCAGGTGTCATAACTCCCAAAGCAATTTGTGTTCAATGACAAGGGGTATCTCTGCTCTGAGGATGGGAAGAAGGAAGGCCCCATGTATGTAAAATGCAACCCCTGTGCCTACTGCATGTTGGTACCATGAGCCCAGTATGTGGGAAAGGAGCATGTGCACTTGAATTAACGCCTTGCCTGCTGTGTTTTGGAAGAGTGAGTGGACTTTTATCGAATGTTCTATAATTACAGCACATGCATTTATCAGTATGAGTTGCGAAATGTAACTTAGTCCGATCCTGCTGCCAGCCGCAGTGGCCGAACGGTTCTAGGTGCTTCAGTCCAGAACCACGCGACTGCTACGGCCGCAGGTTCAAATCCTGCCTCGGGCATGGATGTGTGTGATGTCCTTAGGTTAGTTAGGTTTAAGCAGTTCTAAGTTCTAGGGGACTGGTGACCTCAGATGTTAAGTCCCATAGTGCTCAGAGCCATTTGAACCCATCCTGCTGCATCTTCATTACTTTATGAAGTGTATTTGTCTTCATCAAATGTCATTGCTTTCCAGACTTCCTGCAGGTGGCTAAAGATACAGTCCTCAGCTGTGTGATTACAGCTAATATACCCATTAAACTCCTCCTTCTCCAGCATCTCAACACAGTAAACAATTACGTTCATCCTCCCAGTCCAGCAGCGAGACACACCATTTTTTCCCAGACCGCCATCTTGGGTTATGTTTCATGAGGGGTAGGAGGTGGGGGGGGGGCGGAGGCCAACAGCGCCCTCTGGTGGCGGTGTTGCGAACTAGGTCAGTTGGACTCAGGACTTCATGGTGAACACACTGGATGGAGCTACTGTCTATGACAACTGAGATTGTTTAAACAAGCAATGCATACAAAATAAAGACTTATATCTGTCCTATCCAGCAACCCAGCATAGACTGAGTACTTTTCTCAGCAACTTCCAGACTAGGGATGGATTGGGAGGGGATGGGAGGGGAAAGTGATGAGAGGCATGAGGGGTTTGTGAGGAGGGAGCAGAGGGGTGGAAGTAGCCCAATTGATCTATTTTCCCGCCAAAATTTGAACTCCCACCATGATGTCACTACAATGTTGCCACATCTGTGGCCGCCATCTTTGATCAGCCATCTTTAATAAATTTGGCTACCATGCAGAGGGGGCCATGTTGTCTTTTCCCTACTGCTTACAGTCTGCCCCATGTGTCAAATTGCAGCTGTATACACAGAAACTTCTCCCAGTGTATTCTTTTTGTTTCTTGACACATTGTTTTGTAGTGCATCTGCCCTGTATCCATGAGGCCTCACAGTGTGCTCTAATTGGCCAAAGGCGCGTTAATAAGCTCTCCTTATTAATTTTACCTTTCTCTCCAAAATGGAGGTGTGTGTGCTCCACGGGACGGTAGCCTGATGATTTCTTTTTCTTTGGGATATAAGTATCTGCGTCCTTCGCTTGATTTTAGTTAGTGGCTGTGCACCGAAGTCTACATGCATTGGAAGCAAAGCCACTTGAGATGCTGTAATGTAGGTAATTAAGACACCGCAGTCCATTTTCCTGATGTGTATCACAATCATGCTTTCCTCCGTGTACCGAATTGGGACTCGAACCTGCGAACCTGTCTTTCTTGGGCAAGTACTCTACCAACTGAGCTACTCAAGCACAACTTGCACCCTGTCCTAACAGCTTTACTTCCGCCAATATCTCATCTCCTACCTTCCAGTGTACTGGGGAAAGTAAAGTTGTGAAGATGGCACGTTTGTCATGCTTGGGTGGCTCCATTGGTAGACCAGCTTGTAACGATACCACCGACCACATTAAATGGTAATCGATGCTAACGTCATACCTCTGCGAGAAATTTTTAAGTAGTTGTGCCCGTGAAACAACCTAGTGGAAACAGAACAATCAAACTGGGATTCGTTTCTGAAACACTCCAGCAAAGTATAACTAACAGTAAACAGGTGGCTCAGGAACAGACGTTCTCCCAGCACAAAAGCAAGTTATAACATTACATATTAAAATTGGTCGCCAGGCTAGTTAGGCATTGTGTCAAGCAAAACGATAAAGCAGAAGGCAGTGCTAAGGCTAACCTAAGCTTCCTTGACACACACCCTAAACTCTTTCCCTATATCTGTTCGCACTATAACACAGTAACCTAACCTTGCAGATAAATGTGCTACTAACTAGTAAGTGATAAACAAATGGCCATTGAGATAGTGAACAGCAACATACGCCTCTCAACAACACGTACCTTAAATGAGCTAGGTGCAACAATTTATAAAACCAGATACACATGAAACTAGTAGCAATATTGAATAGGGAAACGCTTGAAATGATTCTGAATTTAAATCACAAGTCTACTAATGATCATACTTTGTTACGTCATTGCTTAGTGCAGGGTCTCTATGCCTGTGCATTAACCAACTTGCATCAGAATAGACAACACAGTAAATAGTTATTTCTTAAACTCGGTTTGAAGTAATCAAACAGAGTGAAAATGTAACTACACTGGATCTGAAGGAGCCTTTGCATTGCTTCATTAACTAACTTGCCTGGTGCATGAGAACACTTAAACTTTAGTGGTTTCAAGAACCATGCTCATTAACAAAACTACGCCAGTATGTATGAGAAATGGTAAGTATTCATATCATTAATTAAGTAAAGCACAACAAACTATAACTTTTAAATAACAAATGTGCTTTCATAAGCAGTCTTTTGACCTCATCAAAAACATAATTGGCCGTGCACTGACAACACAACATTAAATTCAAGTTCAACCATTTTCTCATAATCAATTAGGACACTCAGAATTAAATTTACTAGGATAGGATTCCTATTCAGGTTTGTGATTTGGGATGATCAGCACTATTATTATTAAAATCAACCAGATTACACAAATGCCTCGCCCATTTACAGAGTGCCAAATATAAACAATTTAGTGGAAGGCTGGTGGCACTGGTAGTGCAATTTGCAATGGCTATTAACCTGACATCGATACAGTCATAGCAATAATGTTGGCCTCGCCCTGTTATAAATATAATTCCGACGCCAAGAAGATACTTCTTGGCGTCGGAATTATATTTATAGGACCAAAAACCAAGCCATGATAATGGTATCACCAAATACAGCATCGGAGGCCCATAATTATTGCCCTTAAGCTCTTCTGGCCTAAAAACTCCAGCAATATGAGCCCAGACTCCTTACTCGTCACAAAGGACGAGTTGCACTTGGGCGCCAACTACACCTTTTCCACTCCTCCGGGGTACTTCCGTAGCTGCGAGGCTTCGCCACATCTTTTACATTCAACCCTATGTTCCCTAACTACGGACCAAGCCATTTACAGTAAATTACGAGTCAATCATTCCATTAGTTATTTAAAGCCACAAGCATAATTTAAACAACATCGTTCAAAAGTTTCACATAACTGAAACATGTATACAAAGTCAAAGAATTTCCATGACAGATACAACATTATACATAACCATTACTACAAAGTGGCATAGAAATATCGATACAGATACAAAATAGGTCAAAGGTAGGAGCTATAAACTACCCGAAAAAGGTGAAGGTCCAGGGTTCGAGTCCTGGTCTGGAAACAGTTTTAATCTGCCAGAAAGTTTCATATTGGCATACAGTCCGCTGCAGAGTGAAGAATTCACTCTGGATACTTTCTTCTGTTTGCTTCCATCTGTTTTTATCACTCCCCCCTTCAATGACTATTACGTTATGATCGCTGGATGTCAGATACTGGAGTACTTGCCAGCTATTAATCGTAGCTGCTGGCATCCGGTTTGCTAAAGTGACGTCTACAGGGTGTCCCAGGTGGAATGGTCAATATTCAGGGATATGACAGTAACGACCATTCGACCCAGTAAAATCTAGTAAACTTGGACTCTAAAATGCGTGCGTTATTAGTTACGGGCACTTCTTCGTATTCAATTCTGTGAAACAAACCTCATCTACTGCAAGCTCTTAAGGTATACATTTTTGAGCTCATGTGTACTAGACATTTTTTCTTTTTAGGATTTCGTACCTCAGACACTAAAAATGGAACCCTTATAGAATCACTTTGTTGCCCGTCTGCCTGTCTGTCTGTCTGTCTGACCGACTGTTCAAAACCCTATTTCTCAGAAACGGGTAGACACACCAAGTTCAAATTTATGTCACATATTAAGGTTCACTGTGCCTTGGCGATGGAAACAAGTGAAGCTTCTAAATCAGTGCAACCAAAAGATACATCCATTTGTATCACCAATGTTGATACTCGCTAACTCACTTCTCAACCTCAGAGGGTACTTTCCGTTGACCTAGAACCATGAAATTCGCTAATAAGCAACATTTCACACTACAACCAAAGGATAAAATCTGAAAATTGTTAGTTTGTAATTATATCCCACGAAAAAAATTTTTGTCATTTGTTACTCGATTTCAGTCTTGAAGTTAGAAAATTCTCCAAAGTATTGGAATCCCTGGAGCCGATATCCTGCCAGTATTAACGTAATAAAAGGTAAAAATCGCCGAGATCCTTGATTCCCGGAATTTATGATGATGATGTTTGGTTTGTGGGGCGCTCAACAGCGCGGTTATCAGCGCCCGTACAATTTCCCAACCTTTGCTCAGTCCAATTTCGCCACTTTCCTGGATGATGACGAAATGATGAGGACAACACAAACACCCAGTCATCTCGAGGCAGGTGAAAATCCCTGACCCCGCCGGGAATCGAACCCGGGACCCCGTGCTCGGGAAGCGAGAACGCTACCGCGAGACCATCCCGGAATTTATGAATTGTCTACATACTTAATTAACTTTGTACACAGTCATCAGTGCCAGAGTCCTACTCGCGACTGGCCAAGTTTTGTGTCATATTACCTCGTCCCAAAATATGTAAAGTGAAGAGCTTGCTTCAGAAAAGATTTGTTTCACAGTATCGAAAATGAAGAAGTGCTCGTAGCTTCTAAGGTATGCATCTAAGATCCCAAGTTTTCAGACTTTTTTCCTTCGAATGATCTTTCCTGTCTTATCCCTGAATAGTAACCATTCTCTTGGGACACCCTATATGTTAGTGGCAACAACTGTTCTTCCCTCGGATGTTCGCGGCTGGCTCTATAGGTCTAAGACAATGAAATCCAGTTCCTGTACTGGTCTCACCGCTTTCATCAGATTGGCTGTTGTGCCACAGAGAGAATTTGGCATTCACATCCCTTACCACAAGGAGACATCCACTTCGTCCATAGACAGTTGGCTTCCCTCAAGTCTGTTGTGACCATATGCTTGTCACATAGCGTTGCAACCTGAGTCACAGTGAATTTCATACCTAAACAACAATGGCAGACATCGCCTCCTTGTGGTCAGTAATTGTTGCGTTGTTGTCGTTGTTGTGCTCTTCAGTCCAAAGATAAGTTTGATGTTTGAAGCAGATCTCCTTGCTACTCCATCTTGTGCTAGCCTGTTTATTTGCGAATAACTACTGCAACCTACATCCATCTGACTCTGCTTACTGTATTCATCTTTTGGCCTCCCTCTTAAGATTTTTACCCCCTCCCCCTCCCCTCCAACCTTCCCTCCAGTAATAAACTGGTTGCCCCTTGATGCCTCAGAACTCTGAGGCATCTTTTCTTCCAAATTCTATTCAGTACTTCCTCATTAGCTACGTGATCTACCCATCTAATCTTCAGCATTCTTCTGTAGCACCACATTTCAAAAGCTTCTATTCTCTTCTTGTCTAAACTATTTATCGTCAATGTTTCACTTCCTTACATGGCTACACTCCATACAAATACTTTAAGAAAGCACTTCCTGACACTTAAATCTATACTCGATGTTAATAAATTTTTCTTCTTCAGGGAAGCTTTTCTTGCCATGGTCAGTTTACATTTTATATCCTCCCTACTTCGACCGTCATGAGTTATTTTGTTGCCCAAATATCGAAACTCATCTATTACTTTGTCTCATTTCCTAATATAATTCCCTCACCATCACCTCTTCTAATTCGAAAACAATCCATTATCCCCGATTTGCTCTGGTTGATGTTCATCTTATATCCTCCTTTCAAGACGGTTTTCATTCCGTTGAACTGGTCTTTCAAGTCCTTTGTTGTCTCTGACAGAATTACAATCTAATCGGAAGACCTCATAGTTTTTATTTCTTCTCCCTGGACTTTCATTCCTACTCCAAATTTTTCTTTTGTTTCCTTTACTGCTTGCTCAATATACAATTGAACAACATCGGGGATAGCCTATAATCCTGTCTCACTTTCTTCTCAACCACTGTTTCCCTTTTGTGCCCCTCGACTGTTATAACTGACATCTGGTTCTGTACAAATTATAAATAGCTTTTCTCTTCCTGTATTTTACCCCTGCCACCCTTAGAATTTGAGAGAAAGTATTCCAGACACCTTCGTCAAAATCTTTCTCTAAGTCTACAAAGGCTATAAACGTAGGTTTGCCTTTCATTAACCTTTCTCCTATGATAAGTCGTAGGGTCAGTATTGGCTCACGTGTTCCTAGATTTCTCCGGAATCCAAACTGATCTTCTTCGAAGTCGGCTTCTACTAGTCACATATCACAAAAGGCGGGAGTCCATGATTTCTACAGTATAGTTCTTGAAAACAGACTATACCAACACTCTACTCAACGAATAGTTTTCGTATCCCACTCACAGCCAGTTTACTGAAAATCTTTAACCTTGATGTGTTGGTGTGGGAAAAGTGCAGCTGTCGACTGACCCACATGGCTGGCTGGTGTCCAGGTCTTTTGTCACCCGCTGTTCCGCTGCTGCGCCACCAGACGCCGCTTCCAACCGCGAGCCGCCTGTGCAGTCCACCATTCAACGGGCATTTGCACACAGGCTCGCCACCACTACAGTACCAACTAGCCAGCGCCATGCCGACCATGGCAGCGTGTCTCTACGCAGGTGTGCTCTTCTGTTGTGAGCACTGCCGTCCATTCAGATTCTCTGTGTTTAGGCTCACCTGGCTCAAAGCCTTGGAACTTCGAAATACGAGGGACTTTCAACAAGTAATGCACCTACTTTTTTCGGAAAGCAGGTTCGTTTTATTCAGGATTGCAATATACCGTATAATCCCCCACTCTTTCTTCCACAAAACCCTATTCCTCAACATACACTATTGTCCATTAAAATTGCTGCACCACGAAGATTACGTGCTACACTCGCGAAATTTAACCGACAGGAAGAAGATGCTGTGATATGCCAATCATTAGCTTTTCAGAGCATTCACACAAGGTTGGCGCCGGTGGCGACACCTACAACGTGCCGACATGAGGAAAGTTTCCAACCGATTTCTCATAAACAAATAGTAGTTGACCGGCGTTGCCTGGTGAAACGTTGTTGTGATGCCTCGTGTTGTTGTTTGTTGTTGTTGTCTTCAGTCCTGAGACTGGTTTGATGCAGCTCTCCATGCTACTCTATCCTGTGCAAGCTTCTTCATCTCCCAGTACCTACTGCAACCTACATCCTTCTGAATCTGCTTAGTGTATTCATCTCTTGGTCTCCCCCTGCGATTTTTACCCTCCACGCTGCCTTCCAATACTAAATTGGTGATCCCTTGATGCCTCAGAACGTGTCCTACCAACCGATCCCTTCTTCTGGTCAAGTTGTGCCACAAACTTCTCTTCTCCCCAATCCTATTCAATACCTCCTCATTAGTTATGTGATCTACCCATCTAATCTTCAGCATTCTTCTGTAGCACCACCACATTTCAAGAGCTTCTATTCTCTTCTTGTCCAAACTATTTACCGTCCATGTTTCACTTCCATACATGGCTACACTCCATACAAATACTTTCAGAAATGACTTCCTGACACTTAAATCTATACTCGATGTTAACAAATTTCTCTTCTTCAGAAATGCTTTCCTTGCCATTGCCAGTCTACATTTTATATCCTCTCTACTTCGACCAATCATCAGTTATTTTGCTCCCCAAATAGCAAAACTCCTTTACTACTTTAAGTGTCTCATTTCCTAATCTAATACCCTCAACATCACCCGACTTAATTCGACTACATTCCATTATCCTCGTTTTGCTTTTGTTGATGTTCATCTTATATCCTCCCTTCAAGACACTATTCATTCCGTTCAACTTCTCTTCCAAGTCCTTTGCTGTCTCTGACAGAATTACAATGTCATCGGCGAACCTCAAAGTTTTTATTTCTTCTCCATGGATTTTAATACCTACTCCAAATTTTTCTTTTGTTTCCTTTACTGCTTGCTCAATATACAGATTGAATAACAATGGGGAGAGGCTACAACCCTGTCTCACTCCCTTCCCAACCGCTGCTTCCCTCTCATGCCCCTCGACTCTTATAACTGCCATCTGGCTTCTGTACAAATTGTAAATAGCCTTTCGCTCCCTGTATTTTACCCCTGCCACCTTTAGAATTTGAAAGAGAGTATTCCAGTCAACATTGTCAAAAGCTTTCTCTAAGTCTACAAATGCTAGAAACGTAGGTTTGCCTTTCCTTAATCTTTCTTCTAAGTAAGGAGGAGAAATGCGTACCATCACGTTTCTGACTTTGACAAAGGTCGGATTGTAGCCTATCGCGATTGCGGTTTATCGTATCGCGACATTGCTGTTCGCGTTGGTCGAGATCCAATGACTGTTAGCAGAATATGGAATCGGGGGGTTCAGAAGAGTAATACAGAAAGCCGTGCTGGATCCCAACGACCTCGTATCACTAGCAGTCGAGATGATAGGCATCTTATCCACATGGCTGTAACGGATCGTGCAGCCACGTCTCGATCCCTGAGTCAACAGATGGGGATTTTTGCAAGACAACAACCATCTGCCCGAACAGTTCGACGAAATTTGCAGCAGCATGATCTATCAGCTCGGAGACCATGGCTGCCGTTACCATTGACGCTGCATCAGAGACAGGAGTGCATGCGATGGTGTACTCAACGACGAACCTGGGTGCACGAATGGCAAAACATCATTTTTTCGGATGAATACAGGTTCTGTTTACAGCATCATGATGGTCGCATCCGTGTTTGGCGACATCGCGGTGAACGCACATTGGAAGCGTGTATTCGTCATCGCCCTACTGGCGTTATCACCTGGCGTGATGGTATGGGGTGCCATTGGGTACACGTCTTGGTCACCTCTTGTTCGCATTGACGGCACTTTGAACAGTGGACGTTACATTTCAGATGTGTTACGACCCGTGGCTCCACTCTTCATTCGATCCCTGCGAAACCCTACATTTCAGCAGGATAATGCATGACCGCATGTTGCAGGTCCTGTACGGGGGTTTCTGGATACAGAAAATGTTCGACTGCTGCCCTGGCCAGCACATTCTCCAGATCTCTCACCAATTGAAAACGTCTGGTCAATGGTGGCCGAGCAACCGGCTCGTCACAATACGCCAGTCACTACTCTTGATGAATTGTGGTATCGTGTTGAAGCTGCATGGGCCGCTGTACCTGTACACGCCATCCAAGCTCTGTTTGACTCAATGCCCAGGCGTATCAAGGCCGTTATTACGGCCATAGGTGGCTCTTCTGGGTACTGATTTCTTAGGAACTAAGCACCCAAACTGCGTGAAAATGTAATCAAATGTCAGTTCTGGTATAATATATTTGTCCAATGAATACCCGTATCATCTGCATTTCTTCTTGGTGTAGCAATTTTAATGGTCAGTAGTGTAGTTTCCGTTCAGTGCGACAGCTTTATGTCACCTTAATGGGAAGACTCTGTTGCTCGACGAAGGAGCCAAGGTCTTGCTGCATCAATAACCTCTACATCTACATCTACATCCATACTCCGCAAGCCACCTGACGGTGTGTGGCGAAGGGTACCTTGAGTACCTCTATCGGTTCTCCCTTCTATTCCAGTCTCGTATTGTTCGTGGAAAGAAGGATTGTCGGTATGCCTCTGTGTGGGCTCTAATCTCTCTGCTTTTATCCTCATGGCCTCTTCGCAAGATATACGTAGGAGGGAGCAATATACTGCTTGACTCTTCGGTGAAGATATGTTCTCGAAACTTTAACAAAAGCCCGTACCGAGCTACTGAGCGTCTCTCCTGTAGAGTCTTCCACTGGAGTTTATCTATCATCTCCGTAACGCTTTCGCGATTACTAAATGATCCTGTAACGAAGAGCGCTGCTCTCCGTTGGATCCTCTCTATATCTTCTATCAACCCTTTCTGGTACGGATCCCACACTGCTGAGCAGTATTCAAGCAGTGGGCGAACAAGCGTACTGTAACCTAATTCCTTTGTTTTCGAATTGCTTTTCCTTAGGATTCTTCCAATGAATCTCAGTCTGGCATCTGCTTTACCGACGATCAACATTATATGATCATTCCATTTTAAATCACTCCTAATGCGTACTCCCAGATAATTTATGGTATTAACTGTTTCCAGTTGCTGACCTGCTATTTTGTAGCTAAATGATAAAGGATCTATCTTTCTGTGTATTCGCAGCACATTACACTTGTCTACGTTGAGATTCAATTGTCATTCCCTGCACCATGCGTCAATTCGCTGCAGATCCTCCAGCATTTCAGTACAATTTTCCATTGTTACAACCTCTCGATACACCACAGCATCATCTGCAAAAAACCTCAGTGAACTTCCGATGTCATCCACCAGGTCATTTATGTATATTGTGAACAGCAACGGTCCTATGACACTCCCCTGCGGCACACCTGAAATCACTCTTACTTCGGAAGACTTCTCTCCATTGAGAATGACATGCTGCGTCCTGTTATCTAGGAACTCCTCAATCCAATCACACAATTGGTCTGATAGTCCATATGCTCTTACTTTGTTCATTAAACGACTGTGGGGAACTGTATCGAACTCCTTGCGGAAGTCAAGAAACACGGCATCTACCTGTGAACCCGTGTCTATGGCCCTCTGAGTCTCGTGGACAAATAGTGCGAGCTGGGTTTCACACGACCGTCGTTTCGAAACCCATGCTGATTCCTACAGAGTAGATTTCTAGTCTCCAGAAAAGTCATTATACTCGAACATAATACGCATTCCAAAATTCTACAACTGATCGACGTTAGAGATATAGGTCTATAGTTCTGCACATCTGTTCGACGTCCCTTCTTGGAAACGGGGATGACCTGTGCCCTTTTCCAATCCTTTGGAACCCTACGCTCTTCTAGAGACCTATGGTACACCGCTGCAAGAAGGGGGGCAAGTTCCTTCGCGTACTCTGTGTAAAATTGAACTGGTATCCCATCAGGTCCAGAGGCCTTTCTTCTTTTGAGCGATTTTAATTGTTTCTCTATCCCTCTGTCGTCTATTTCGATATCTACCATTTTGTCATTTAGTATTTCGGCCTTTAGTCTGTCATCCTCTGTTTCAGTACCATTTTGGTCACAGAGTGTATGGACATTTTGTTTTGATCCACCTACCGCTTTGACATAAGACCAAAATTTCTTAGGATTTTCTGCCAAGTCAGTACATAGAACTTTACTTTCGAATTCACTGAACGCCTCTCGCATAGCCCTCCTCACACTACATTTCGCTTCGCGTAATTTTTGTTTGTCTGCAAGGCTTTGGCTATGTTTATGTTTGCTGTGAAGTTCCCTTTGCTTCCGCAGCAGTTTTCTAACTCGGTTGTTGTACCACGGTGGCTCTTTTCCATCTTTTACGATCTTGCTTGGCACATACTCATCTAACGCATTATGTACGACGGTTTTGAACTTTGTCCACTGATCCTCAACACTATCTGTACTTGAGACAAAACTTTTGTGTTGAGCCAACAGGTACTCTGAAATCTGCTTTTTGTCACTTTTTCTAAACAGAAAAATCTTCCTACCCTTTTTAATATTCCTATTTACGGCTGAAATCATCGATGCCGTAACCGCTTTGTGATCGCTGATTCCCTGTTCTGCGTTAACTTTTTCAAGTAGTTCGGGTCTGTTTGTCACCAGAAGGTCTAATATGTTATCGCCACGAGTCGGTTCTCTGTTTAACTGCTCAAGGTAGTTTTCAGATAAAGCACTTAAAAAAATTTCACTTGATTCTTTGTCCCTGCCACCCGTTATGAACGTCTGAGTCTCCCAGTCTATATCCGGCAAATTAAAATCTCCACCCAGAACTATAACATGGTGGGGAAATCTACTCGAAATATTTTCCAAATTATCCTTCAGGTGCTCAGCCACAACAGCTGCTGAGCCAGGGGGCCTATAGAGACATCCAATTACCATGTCGGAGCCTGCTTTAACCGTGACCTTCACCCAAATCATTTCACATTTCGGATCTCCGTCAATTTCCTTCGATACTATTGCATTTCTTATCGCTATAAACACGCCTCCCCCTTCACTGTCCAGCCCGTCTCTGCGGTATACATTCCAATCTGAGTTTAGGATTTCATTACTGTTTACGTCTGGTTTCAGCCAACTTTCTGTCCCTAGTACTATATGGGCGTTGTGACCGTTTATTAATGAGAGCAGTTCTGGAACCTTTCTGTAGACGCTCCTGCAGTTTACTATTAGCACATTAATATTGTTATTCCCTGTTGCATTTTGCCTACTCCTACCTTGCCGCGTCTCAGGAGGCGTCTTGTCGGGCCTAGGGAGGGGATTCTCTAACCTAAAAAACCCCCATGTGCACTCCACAAGTACTCCGCTACCCTTGTAGCCGCTTCCGGCGTGTAGTGCACGCCTGACCTATTCAGGGGGACCCTACATTTCTCCACCCGATAGCGGAGGTCGAGAAATTTGCACCCCAGATCTCCGCAGAATCGTCTGAGCCTCTGGTTTAAGCCTTCCACTCGGCTCCAAACCAGAGGACCGCGATCGGTTCTGGGAACGATACTACAAATAGTTAGCTCTGATTTCACCCCGCGAGCGAGGCTTTCCGCCTTCACCAATTCCCGCCAACCGCCTGCACGAACTGAGGATGACCTCTGAACCCAGACGGCAGGAGTCATTGGTGCCGACATGAGCAACAATTTGCAGTCGGGTGCATCCAGTGCTCTCTATCGCCGTCGGTAGGGCCTCCTCCACATCTCGGATGAGACCCCCCGGCAAGCAGACAGAGTGAACACTGGCCTTCTTCCCCGACCTTCCCGCTATTTCCCTAAGGGGCTCCATCACCCGCCTAACGTTGGAGCTCCCAATAACTAATAAACCCCTCCCCCCCGTGTGCCTGCTCGGACCTTGTTGAAGGAGCAGCCACATGTCCACTCACAGGCAGAGCGGGCGATGCCACACGGCCAGCCTCCACATTGACCCTCCGCCTCGTGCGCCGCGAACGCCGCTGAACCCGCCACTCCCCTTGGGGAGAGGGTGGCCCAACCGCGCCCAGTACCCGCGAAGATGTCTCGAAGCAGGGACAGTGGGTGAAACATGTAACACCTGGGGTGTACCTTGCGACGCACCAGACTCCCCACTGCCGCTACACTCCGAGGCAGCAGCCTGAAGACGGCTGACCGCGGCCATCAATACGCTCAGCTGTTCGCGAACAGTGGCCAGCTCCTCCTGCGTCCGTACACAGCAGTCACACATCCTATCCATCCTAAGGAATCAATTTACTGAAGATAGTTAATCAACCTTTAACTAGACTGCTAATTCACTAAAGGCGGCTGTTTATTCACTAAACTGTGGTTGCTAGCCACTTCTTGTAGAAAACAATGAAAATAGCACTACCTGTCTCTGGACTGTATTGAAAACAAACACTAGCACTACTGGCACTATGGTTGACTAAAGGGACTCTCTCTGACTGTATTCAAAACAAACACGAAATCTATGGAACACTATTAATAGCACCCGACAATTAAAGCTTCCTAAAAGCAAATACACACGGAAGAAGAAGTGACAAGTAAGAAAAATACAGTTAATACTTAAATTAAGGTAGCTCGCTGCACAGCAGACGTGAAGCAGACGGCAGTTACGACGACACTCCGTCATGTATTGCATCTCGCAGAATGCCTTCTTTATTGAGCCAAACAGATAGAGGTCGGAAGGCGCGAGATCCAGGTTGTGGGATGGTCTTCTGTTAGGCGGCGAGGTACCCAGCGGCCACGCACCTTTGAGTACCTAAACTGGTGGATGAGTGCGCGTGCACTATCAACAGAGACGTCCAGTTGAACATCGAGATGTTTTTTGATTGTGATCCGTGGATCGCTTCGCACGTGCCAACATTACAAAAGTCACATCTGTGTGCGTCTGGCTAGCACGAGAGAGACTGGCAATGGTGACAGAACCCTCGCCCAGTGACTCACTGCGCTTTTGTTAGTTGCCAGGTCTCCATAGGCTTTCTCCAAGTGCCTATGAATATCTGTGAGGCTGTGGTTTTCCGGGAAAAAAAACCAAAATGACAGCCCTCTGCCTGGAACTCACTTCTCTTGCAGGTGCCATTTGGAAGGCTGCGTTTAGCGCCGCCACGTATCGGAACCTAACAAAACTATAGGGGCTGAAGCAGTAAAATTCCACGATACCCACAAAAAGTTACGCATTTTTTCAACCGAAACTGGGCGAGAAAAAAATTGAATATGCCTCGCAATACTGTGCGAGGCCATCGTTGACTACCGAAAGGAGGCCCAAGGAATCAGTAACGTGATGAGAGAGGGGCAGCAGCTGGGATGCGTACCCTAGGCGCCGTTTTCATAGCGGCGCTTTTTTTTTACAGAAGGAAAAAATGAGGAAGGCCGAAAGAAAACGGGAGGTCGGAAGTGGTAAAGTACGAGGGAGAAGAAGAAGGAATGGAAGAAGAAGAACAACAACAACAAATAAGGGAATGGTTTGAGGGAACTGAAGTGAGAGGGGACCGGAGATGTACCGGCTGGTTATAATTACTCACGGATGTCCAGTGTGGGCTGTAATTTTCGCATGAGAGCGAAACTTGGTAGATATGCTAATGCGCTAATGTGGAACCGGTTTACGCTGGAAAAAGAGTAGTTCCAAGTTTTACCATCAGATGCAAATCTAACACTGTACAGACTCTCGTCAACGTATCTGCTCATTTGAACCACTTGTGTAAGTGGCAGTTAATAAAAAAAATACATGTGCCTCTGCCACTTGTTTAACCTTCCCGCCCGCATCCTCTTCCTAATCCAATACATAAGAAAACATTTCTATATGTAAAAATTTTTTCAGTGATGTTGAGCCACAGTCATACAGTATTTTTTTGAAAGAATAGACCGCCATTTGACTATGTATTACTGTATTTTTGTTCTGTACAATCTAGATTTCGGCTTTTATGCCATTTCGAATAAAATGCTGCAAATTCTTATACGATTAACACGTCATTTCTGGTACAGTCACTGCAAAGCAGGTAAAAATGGTTCAAATGGCTCAGAGCACTATGCGACTTAACTTCTGAGGTAATCAGTCGCCTAGAACTTAGAACTAATTAAACCTAACTAACCTAAGGACATCACACACATCCATGCCCGAGCCAGGACTCGAACCTGCAACCGTAGCGGTCGCTCGGTTCCAGACTGCAGCGCCTAGAACCGCACGGCCACTCCGGCCGGCAAAGCAGGTAAGTGAGAAAGTCTTGTTTACCTGCTTTGGTCCGGCTTTACCAGATATGACATGTTTATGGTCTAAGAACTTTTAGCATTGACTCGATAATGGCGTAGAAGCCGCAATTTAGATTGTACAGAAGGAAAATGCTGTAATATACAGCAAAATGGCGGTGTATTCTTTCAAAAAAATTCTATACATCTTTCTTGCATTCACCTTGCATTGCTGCGGTTCCTCCAATCGCAGTACAATATGTACGAAGTTTTCCTGCCATACTATGGTTACAGCCCATACTGTAGCTCTGTGAGTAGCTGAAACTTCGTGGCAGATTAAAACTGTGTGCCGGACCGAGACTCGAACTCAATTCGTAGAGCACTTGTCTGTGAAAGGCAAGGTCCTGAATTCGAGTCTAGGTCCGGCACACGGTTATAATCTGTCAGGAAGTTAAATATCAATACACACTCCGCTGCAGAGTGAAAATCTCATTCAGGAAGTTGAGAGTTGTTGATGCATTCAAACTTGCACGTGTTTTATTTCTCATATTTCACAGATGTTGGCTGCACATCTATCAATTTGATATCAAGAGACGCAGCTGTGCATCAGTGGACTGGCAACACCAATTAGAAGAGTTGCGGTATGGTGCAAGGCCTAGTTATTGCTGTTTACAAATCTACATTCCCGTCTGGCTCTCTTTAAAAAGAATCGTTACGTTGTATCTAAAAGTGATGATTTCGACATTGTGCATCTAGCGGTAGAGAAGTTATTTTTTATATGTCAAGACCATTCATTTGCTAAAATGCTGGATTTATTTCTACACGCAGATTTAGCTAGAATGTGTGGAAGGGTTGGAAATGTACACTGAAGAGGATATGCAATTTCTTTGCTAGAAGCAAAATGAACTGCTGTCATGTTGACTTTAAGTGTTTATGAAGCTAACATACCATGTTTGGTGCTTGTTGTAGTTGCACTTATGTTTTACGAACTTATACAATTTATGTGATGCATAAATTAAAGATATCTCCACTCTTGGAGATGTTGAGTAATAGCGTGTGTGTGTGTGTGTGTGTGTGTGTGTGTGTGTGTGTGTGTGTGTGTGTGTGTGTGTGTCTGTGTCTGTGTGTGTGTGTGTGTGTGTGTGTGTGTGTGTGTGTGTGTGTGTGTGAGTGTGACATGGAAATAACACTGTAGCACTTAATTCGAGGGTCCCTTGTCCCTGCACCAGTGAGGTTGAAAACGAGTTACAGGTAGGTAGTTGAAAGCATGGCAACCCTCGTTTTTGAAGAGTAGCAACCCGTATGCTTGAATAGGCCTAAGACTAAAAGTAGTGTACTACATAATGCACTATCTATGGTAGCACTATCGGTAGGAGGATGGCATTCACGTATCGTACAGGCGTTACGGTGCCTTTCATGACCACCAGCGGTGTACGTCGGCCCCACATAATGACACCCCAAAACAGCAGGGAACGTGTCTAAGGCGTTCAGCCTGACCGGATTGCCTCCAAACACGTCTCCAACGATTGTCTGGTTGAAGGCAAATGCGACAGTCATCGGTGAAGATAACGTCATGCCAATCCTGAGCGGTCGATTCGGCATGTTGTTGGTCCCATCTGTACCGTGGTGCATGATGTGGTGGTTGCAAAGATGGACCGCGCCATGGATGTCGGGAGTGAAGTTGCGCATCATGCAGTCTATTGAGCACAGTTTGAGTCGTAACACGACTTCCTACGGCTGCACGAAAAGCATTATTCAACATGATGGCGTTGTTGTCAGGGTTCCTCCGAGCCATAAACCGTAGGTAGCTGTCATCCACTGCAGTAGTAGCCCTTGGGCAGCTTGAGCAAGGCATGTCATCGACAATTCCTGTCTCTCTGTATCTCCTCCATGTCCGAACAACATCGCTTTAGTTCACTTCGAGACGCCTGGACACTTCCCTTATTGAGAGGCCTTCCTGACACATAGTAACAATGCGGATGCGATCGAACCGCGGTATTGACCGTCTAGGCATGGTTGAACTACAGGCAACACGAGCCGTGTACCTCCTTTCTGGTAGAATGAGTGGAAATGATCGGCTGTCGGACCCCGTCCGTCTAATAGGCATGGTTGTTTACATCTTTGGACAGGTTTAGTGACATCTCTGAACAGTCAAAGGGACTGTGTCTGTGATATAATATTCACAGTCAACGTCTATCTTCAGGAGTTCTGGGAACTGGGGTGACGCAAAACTTTTTTTTTATCTGTGTGCCGGCCGCGGTGGCCGAGCGGTTCTAGGCGCTTCAGTCCGGAACCGCGCGACTGCTACGGTCGCAGGTTCGAATCCTGCCTCGGGCATGGATATGTGTGGTGTCCTTAGGTTAGTTAGGTTTAAGTAGTTCTAAGTTCTAGGGGACTGATGACCTCAGCAGTTAAGTCCCATAGTGCTCAGAGCCATTTGAACCATTTTTTGATCTGTGTATTTTGTACTGTTGTTGAAGTATAATACAGATAGGTTAAACATGAAAAAACAATGTGATGTTTAATTTAAGATTTCATTGTGCCTTGCACCAAGTGGGGTGCTAAGAGCGAACTACAATTATATTAGGAGCCAGGTGGGTACAGGCAACAAAATGATCTACTCTGGGGTACATATACTAGAGCGATTCGAAAAATAAGTTCCGATTGGTCGCGAAATGGAATCCACAGTGAAAATCCGATTATGCTTTGCAAAGATGTGTTGTGCAGTGCCTCAAGTACACCCGCCGATCGCATCACGTCGCTCTTTTCCGTTCTGAGCGCACAGTGAGCACGTAAATAAGCCTAGAAAGTAGTGTCTCCCGCCAGGTACAAGGGCCTGGTGAAAAATTTCGCCTGAAGCTGTGCAGCCCAGTTAATATAACTGTCATGCGTTTCCTTCTTCAAGACAATTCTCAAGAGCATTCTGCAAGAGCAACGAAGATGTTCCTGCATCGTTTGATCACTCACAACGCAGTCTGAAATTGGATCCTTCTAAGTTTCATCTCTGGTCACGTGAGCCGTTGGTTATGAAGACAATATTTCGGCGCAGACAACGAGCTGTAGATAGCGTAGAGAATTGGAGGAAAACACTGGCGGCTGCCTTCTATGTCGAGGATACTGGGAAGTTGGTACAATGCTACGAGAAATGTCTAAGCCGGAGCGGCCACTGTGTAGACACGTAGCTGGAAGTTGAGACTCATTGTATCAAATAAAACCGTTTTGATTTTCAAAGTGGTTTCCATTTCGCGACCGATCAGAACTTACTTTCCGAATACCCCATGTAGTTGGCTGTTTCATTTTAATGACTAGTTAAATACTGGGCTGTGATTGGGAGAGAAAACTATGTGTGAACTGGCTTAGAAGCAACCTGTCTAACATTCTGCGTGGTGTCTGTTTGTACTAAGTCGTGTCGCCCTAACACTTTCGTACAACGACGCTCTGAGCGTGATTTTTAGGGAATTGACTAGTTTGAAACTGGGACCTGTTGGTAAGGAGACGCCAGACCACACATGACATGTAGAGTTCAGAAGAGTTCAACGAGACCAGTGATGATATAATCAAATACTTAATGATCTCAGCGTCAGCTCCACTGCACTCTCTGTAAAAGAATCTTAATACTAACTAAATTTAGTGGAAGGGGTTCAAGGCTGGCTTTCCTATTTTTAGTTAGCTAGTAAAATAACGTCTAAAAAGCAGTTAAGTTTACCATTGGAATTTTTATTCTACTCACAAAGTATTATTTATAAATTGCACTATTGATAAAAGGAAATATTTTAATACAGGATGATAAAAACCAACTGCGTTCAACAAAAATGTGAACGAATATTCCTTGAATGGCTTTCCAAGTTCTACAATGGATTGATGGATGACCTATGCCATATCACCTCTACAATCTAGGTTTAAATTAAGTTTCATAATGGAGAAAACTATCAAAAATCGTCTACAGTGACCCTCAATTATCTTTAATTACTTATTTAACTTGTCATAAATTACAGTGGTTGATGTAGTTTCTCAACAATTATATAACAGAAAAATCATCGCGTTTCAAATTTTAACTTCAATTAGCAAATGTGAATACCACGAAGTTTAATTGACGATCGACACTAGTATTACGTAAAAAGGGGATGTAACAGATGAGACTTCTGCAGTTCTGAGTGAAGCCTTATGCGCTCTTATGCGGCATCAAGTGCGTTCATTACCTTGTCGGTGGTTAGTCAGCGTCAGGGGGTGGCGGGCGGCGCAGCTCCACACACCTCGCTGTCTCGGAAACAACTCTCTAACCTCTCTTTACTACAATTTACTGAAATGGGTTTAAGAAAAAGGTATCTGGCTGCGTTTTCAACTGACCAATCAGGGTCTCAATATTAACCTTAAGCTCCGCCCACAAAAATTCTGTGTATCCAATGAGAAACATTATACTTATCGTGGTGGGGCAATGTTTTTAATGTTTGCTACATAACAGAGACACGTATAGTCTCACACTAAAACTTGCAGCTGGTGTGGCCCTTTTAGTGTTATCGTAAGATCCATACTGTTCTTCTGGAGGGCTCTATCTTTTAACATGGGCTAGGGCTGTTCTTGGCGATCGGCCGGCGATGTGGGTGTCCGTCCCTTATCATAGGGCCTTCTAGCTTACACGGCTCTGCTCTCGGCTTCTGTTCTCGTTTCTCCCCTCGGAACTGTGTCTGTTTCACGGTGGGAAGGTATGACATGCATTTAGGCGTTCTTGTGTTAGTCTGTGGTATTCCATTTGCGCACTCATTGATGATATTACTTTGGTTAATTTAATGTCAGGATTTATTCGGAGCTATGTGACATACTGCCGGATTTGCTATCATGTCTGGGTTTTCATGGAAGGTGTTGGATTTGCCTGACACCTTACACCTGGATAGCTTATTTTGAAAAAAGTGACTTGGCTTAAGTGAGGGGAAGGGCACAGAGGGGAGGGAAAGGGGCATGATGGTGTCCTGCCGCTGCTGCCAGCACTCTCGCAGCCACAGAGATGCTCCTGCACGTAGGCAACCTGAAGGTCAAAAGTGAATTTGTAACCAAAGAATACTTTGTTTCCTACTGAGGTTCACAGTCATTTGTTTTATAACTGTTGCTTTTAACTGGAGTATGTATCGGGTGACTGAAAAAGAAGGAACAGATTTCAGTTGTTTATTATGGGCAAACTATAAAAGACAGAATCACATTGCACATCTCACTGCATAGAGGAAGGTCCAAAGCTTTGACACACCTGAGCTGTTGTTTGTAGCAACATGGCGACTACACCACAAGAGGAATCATTATGTTCGAATTTGCGCGAAGACAGTCCACTGTTCAAGTACAACATGGATTTCGTTGTCGATTCAGCAGGAAGCTGTCTCTAACAAAATTCTTTGAAACTGGTTGCATATGGAAAGGGAAGAGCACTGGTCGGTCACGAACATCTGACAGAAATCCTCGGTGTATGCGAGATGAGCTCATACGGAGCTCTCGGTAGTCCACAAGACGAGCTGGACAGGAACTTTAGCTTCCTCAAACAACGGCGTGGCCTATTTTGAAACGACGGCTGCATATGAAACCTTAAAGTCGCAGTTATAGTTCAATTCTTTTATCTTGGCGGCTCGCGCATGCCCGTCCAGACGCGGGAGATTGCAGCGTTGCCAGTTGCACACGACGCACGCGCAAATAGAAGCAGCGCCATAGTATAGCATAGTTCGCAATCTTACGTTTAGGAGGGAGCGCGCAGTTCATGAAGTAAAGCCACCACAGCCGCATTAACCCTTTCGCTGCTACAAAGACGTGCTCCCTGCATTCCGCGCTGTGCGCGATTTTGTCACTGCACTGCTCGCCTGCACTCTTCAAAATTTCTTGCAATGGTTTACTACATTTAATGCTGCATAATAACTGCGTTGAACATCGAAACAAAATTAAGTCATTTATGGGGGGAAGGTATCAGTCAAGAAGACGTGTAAAAATCAAATTTTTGGGCCAAATAGTTTTTGTCAAAGCAGTGGGAACACCATGTGTCTGCACAGGCGAGCAGTGCAGTGATGACAAAATCGCGCACAGCGCGGAATGCGGCGAGCACGTGTCTGCAGCAGCGAAAGGGTTAATGAAGAGACAAAGCACTAGAAATTTCAAAAAATTGCATTCAAACGAATATAATTCGTGAAGTAAGGCACTTCGATATTGTTTTTAAATAATGAAAATATTAAGCACCACACAAGGCTTGAACTCATAACCTTTTGCGTAGCAGCCCAACACCTTAACCGTTACGCTTACACACCTCGTATGAGTACATAACGCCATGAGGTTTATACCACCTCACGCAAAATACTGACAAACACTGTTGGTATGACTATGAATTATTCACGCTTCGTTGAAGTACAATAGGAAATAAACAATTACCGCTGTTCTTTATTGCGAAAAAGCGGTTCGTGAGAGTGATACAAACACCTTTCCTTGCTATCGCCTGAATTAGGAGTCTTATTGCTTGTTTGGTTTAATTAATTAGTAGAATATGAAGCAATTGGTGTAAAGAATGCTTTTTCCAAACTTTCTATAAAAGAATGTATGCTATCAAGACATTGCTTTTGTTCTATTACTTTATTTATGACTGAACGTTTCTAAAACTGAAGACACTCGTCCATGCTCTGCACTGCAGCCGAGATGTGGCAACATCGTTCTCTGTTCATTGGCTGACTGTGTTTTGTGACGTCAGATGCGCAGAACGAACCTAAGCTCGGCCGCCAACATAAATGACGCGCACTTTAGTGGAGCAATTACGGTCCGGCGACCATAACAGAAACTACGACAGAGAACACTATTTCCAAACGACTCATCTTTTCGGACGAATCAACATTTCATCTATCGGGTATAGTAAACCGCCATAATGTAAGAATTTGGGGGTCACAAAATCCTAGCGCCGTCGCGGAACATGGAAGAGACTCACCGAAATTCAATGTGGTTTGTTCACAAAGTTTATGGACCTTTCTTATTACGGAGGAAACTGTGACAGGAGTGTCGTGCGTTGACACGCTGAAAAGTGGGTTGTTTCCTCAATTTCGTTTTTATGCTTGACGGTGCCCGCCCCACCCCCTCCCCAGCCCCCCTCACTTTCAACTTGAGGTGCAGCGTTGTTATAAACACCGCCCAACAACGTTGAATTGTACGAGGAGGGAAATAAGATCTTGTTCATTACTTTTGGCTTCCCTATCACTAGTTCTCAGACCTTGCGATTTTTATGTGGTGGTACAAAAAAGACAAGAGTCCTTGTCCCACCTGTAGCAGCTTCTCTTCCAGAGCTGAGAAATCTAATTGTTGAAGCAGTCGATTCAATAAACAGGGACCTGTTGACTCATGTGTAGAATGAAATGGAGTGCCGTTTCGATGTTTCTCGAGCAATTCATGGTGCTCATGTTGAGCATATGGTATAGTGTCTGCGCGAACATAAAACTTTGAACTTTCCTCTAACCAGCAACATGCGCAATGTGGTTCTATATTTCATAGTTTGTCTCTAGTAAATAACTGAAATGTGTTCATTCTTTTTTGATTACCCTGCATTTCATTAATGGTTGTATGAATAACAGCCCAGTCGATCTTTCCAACATATTACCTTCTTCTTCAACGAGGGTAGAATCAGCTTCTGCCCTCCTTGAAGAAGGTAATATGAACTAAAATTGATCCCACGGCTGGGACCTGAAACTGGGTCTCCTGTTTATTAGGCAGATGTGCTAACCACTACACCATCGTAGCAAATTTGCTGACCCGATGCAATTACGTTTCTCTGGAGACATATGAAACTGGAGAAATATTCCAGAAAAATGTAATTCCATCAGATCAAAAGATCACCTGTATCTGCTGTACAGGCAGGATTTCTCCATTACGTCTAAAGCTGGGAGTCTACTCCAACATCAGACAGCCTCGTCAATTGTGACGATTGAGGAAGGGAAATATAGGCTGAAGAAGTGAACTGAAACTTGTGTTAGGGAGGACAATGGAATAAGATAGTCCCTGCAGCTGTAACAGTCGCATTGCTACAGTGATGTAGTTGTTAGATATCTGCCTAGTTATTAAGAGCTCCAGGTTCAAGTCCTAGCCATTGCACAAATTTTCATTAAGGGCTCCAGCTTCTGTTCTTATCGAAGATAAAGTTGAGATTCCTACGTCCCCAGAAAAATGTAATTCCATCACATTACATTCTGTCGTAACATTTGCAAAACTATTTTCTGTAGCAACCCTTTTCTCAGTAACAGACTGATTGTCTACCTCATTGTCTCATTTCCTATTTTCATATAATTGCTGGATTTCCCAAGTTGACTAATCCTCACAATGACTATTCACAATGTAAAGCGCACTAGTAACTGCTGCATTAGCAGTACTTTGGCCGATATCCATACTCTACGAGACCAGTGGATTGCCTCCTGCTTCCTATAAGCCGCTACTCGTGATGTGTCACAGATAGCAGAAAAAATTGACGGCTGCACTACATGTACACAAACACTGTATCACTACTTAAGCGAACATCGTGACTGACTGCGCTGCTCCATGAAAATAAGTAAGTGATCGTTACAACAGCGCGCCTCAAATTGGCGCACGTCTACGAATTCGACAATATTGGGACTGTGGCCTACTGACTCTGCAATTCATTCTTCTGCAAAATTTCAGCACGCGTTGGTTGGAATCCCACAACTATCATGCGAATGTGGAGTCGATGGGTTCAGAAGGGCCACCCTTAACGCCACGCAGGATCTCAACTTTCCCACGCTACTAACGCTCAAGGAGACAGGCCCGTCGTTCGCTCAGTTATTGACCAGCCGAGGCCCGTCGTTCGCTCAGTCATTGACCGGCCGGTGTGGCCGAGCGGTTCTAGGCGCTTCACTCTGGAACCACGCGACCGCTACGGTCGCAGGTTCGAATCCTGCCTCGGGCATGGATGTGTGTGATGTTCTTAGGTTAGTTAGGTTTAAGTATTTCTAAGTTCTAGGAGACTGATGACCTCAGATGTTAAGTCCCATAGCGTTCAGAGCCATTTGAACTAGCTCAGTCTTACCAGATAATACACAGTCCAAGTCGCATTAATGTGACCACCACCTATGTTCGACGTCAACATACAATAACCACTCACAGACGCCAGATGGCAGCTCTAGCAATGGAAGGTATATGGAATGTGGTCAGGGGGGATGCAAATAACAGTATAGCCGTTGTTGTAATGTGTCAATATAGCGAGTTATCTAACGTCCACAACTGCACGATCATTGTCTTTCGGGCTAAGACGGAAAGCATTTCCGACACGGCTAAGATTGTAAACTGTTCATGTGCTACTGTAGTTAAAATATACCATGCATGGCAAAATGAAGTTATCCAAAGCCAGTGTCTAGGCAAGTACGGCATACCACTGGCCATATGACACGAATGAACGACGTCCGCTGAGATGTGTATGGGGAATAGAGAAGTAGCTGTTGACCAACTGACAGCCCAGATGAACCAAGAGGCTACGAATAGTATCTCCTCAACGACCGTTCAGCGAAAATAGCTGTTTATTGGCCTCTGGTTTGTGCACTCATGCTAACTGCTATTAATTGGCGACATAGGCTGGAATTTGCACGCCACTGGAATTTGCACGCCAATACTGCAACTAGACGCCCACTGTGTGGCGACAGGCGATTTCTTCAGATGAATAACATTTTATACTCCATCGTATAGATGGCCGCCGGAGTGTACGGCGTGAAACCTCTGAAAGGCAACACCCTGCAGCAATTGTGGGGGTGTTAGGATCTGAGGAATGTTTTTCGTGGCATTCCCTGGGTTACTCATCTTTCTGGAAGACACAATGGACCAACACAAGTATATATCTATCAAATATATATCTATCCCCAGGGAAGATGTCCACGGCTACACGGAGTTTATTTTCCCTCAGCACAATGGCACCTACCAGCAGGACAATGCAACATGTCGTGCAGCTCGCAGTGTACATGCAAGATTTGAAGAGTCCCAAGATGAGTTTACCCCACTCCCCTGGCCACCAACCCTCTTAGATTGAAATCAAATCCATAATTTGTTGAACCACTTCGATCGAGCTGTTCGCACCTTGGATCATCGGCCATGGAACATAGCGCAGTTGGCCACGGTAGTGGAGTCGACGTGGTTCCACATGCCTGTCGGTACCTTCCACAACCTCACTGACTCTCTTCCTGCACGACCGCGCTGCAAAAGGTGGCTTTTCAGGCCTTTGCCGGGTGGTCACATTAATGTGACTGGACTGCGTATTTTTCATTGATGTAAGAGCCCAACAACCGGTGTGATGCTATGCGGTGGCACTGAGTACACAACACGATCGCTCAAGGTTCATATAGCCGCTAGTTTAGACAATAGGCCTTACTTTTCTCACCTGTTAAGGCCGGTGGCTGTGCCGTGTGTTCAAAATCTCTCTACTTTATCTTTCAACAAGGTGACACAAGACCTTCTGTTGCCTGTGGTGTCGTAAATTACCTCAATAAAGACAGTGTTCTACTTTTGCCCTGGTCAGCACGCTCTTCAGATCTCCCCGCATTGAAAACATCTTGTGAGCCGGCCGCGGTGGTCTAGCGGTTCTAGGCGCTCAGTCCGGAACCGCGTGACTGCTTCGGTCGCAGGTTCGAATCCTGCCTCGGGCATGGATGTGTGTGATGTCCTTAGGTCAGTTAGGTTTAAGCAGTTCTAAGTTCTAGGGGACTGATGACCACAGATGTTAAGTCCCATAGTGCTCAGAGCCATTTGAACCATTTGAAAACATCTTGTAATAGGTTGCTGAGAGACTGGTGGACCTCCACTTTAAATGGAATGTTACTTCACATAGCTCGTGGTTTGTTATAAAAATATGATTTGATTGATTTATTTTTAATATGTTGTTGTTGTCGTGGTCTTCAGTCCAGAGACTGGTTTGATGCAGCTCTCCATGCTATTCTATCCTGTGCAAGCTGCTTCATCTCCCAGCACCTACTGCAGCCTACATCCTTCTGAATCTGCTTAGTGTATTCATCTCTTGGTCTCCCTCTACGATTTTTACCCTCCACGCTGCCCTCCAATGCTAAATTTGTGATCCCTTGATGCCTCAGAACATGCCCTACCAACTGGTCCCTTCTTCTTGTCAAGTTGTGCCACAAACTCCTCTTCTCCCCAATTCTATTCAATACCTCCTCATTAGTTATGTGATCTACCCATTGAATCTTCAGCATTCTTCTGTAGCACCACATTTTGAAAGCTTCTATTCTCTTCTTGTCCAAACTATTTATTGTCCATGTTTCACTTCCATACATGGCTACACTCCATACAAATACTTTCAGAAACGACTTCCTGACACTTAAATCTATACTCGATGTTAACAAATTTTTCTTCTTCAGAAACGCTTTTCTTGCCATTGCCAGTCTACATTTTATATCCTCTCTACTTCGACAATCATCAGTTATTTTGCTCCCCAAATAGCAGAACTCATCTACTACTTTAAGTGTCTCATTTCCTAATCTAATTCTCTTAGTATCAGCTGATTTAATTATACTCTATTCCGTTATCCTCGTTTTGCTTTTTTTGATGTTCATCTTATATCCGCCTTTCAAGACACTGTCCATCCCATTCCACTGCTCTTCCAGGTCCTTTGCTGTCTTTGACAGAATCACAATGTCATCGGCAAACCTCAAAGTTTTTATTTCTTCTCCATGGATTTTAATTCCTACGCCAAATTTTTCTTTTGTTTCCTTTCCTGCTAGCTCAATATACATACTGAATAACATCGGGGAGAGGCTAACCCCTGTCTCACTCCCTTCCAAACCGCTGCATCCATTTCATGCCCCTCGATTCTTATAACTGCCATCTGGTTCTTGTAAAAATTGTAATTAGCCTTTCGCTCCCTGTATGTGACCCCTGCCACCTTCAGAATTTGAAAGAGAGTATTCCAGTCAACATTGTCAAAAGCTCTCTCTAAGTCCAAAATTGCTAGAAATGTAGGTTTCCCTTTTCTTAATCTAGCTTCTAAGATAAGCCGTAGGGTCAATATTGCCTCACATTTCTACGGAATCCAAACTGATCTTCCCCGAGATCGGCTTCTTCCAGTTTTTCCATTCGTCTGTAAAGAATTCGCGTTAGTATTTTGCAGCTGTGACTTATTAAATGATAGTTCGGTAATTTTCACATCAGTCAATACCTGCTTTCTTTTTGATTGGAATTATTATATTCTTCGTGAAGTCTGAGGGTATTTTGGCCTGTCTCATACGTCTTGCTCACTAGATGGTAGAGTTTTGTCAGGACTGGCTCTCCCAAGGCTGTCAGTAGTTATAATGGAATGTTGTCTACTCCCGGGGCCTTGTTTCGACTTAGGTCTTTCAGTGCTCTGTCAAACTCTTCACACAGTATCGTATCTCCCATTTCATCTTCATCTACATCCTCTTCCATTCCCATAATATTGCCCTCAAGTACATTGCCGTTGTATAGACCCTCTACATACTCCTTCCACCTTTCTGCTTTCCCTTCTTTGCTTAGAACTGAATCTCCATTTGAGCTCTTGATATTCATACAAGTGGTTCTCTTTTCTCAAAAGGTCTCTTTAATTTTCCTGTAGGCAGTATCTATCTTACCCTTAGTGATGTATGCCTCTACATTGTTACATTTGTCCTCTAGCCATCCCTGCTTAGCCATTTTGCACTTTCTGCATATTTAATAATACTTATATATATAACCGAGCGAGGTGGCGCAGTGGTTAGACACTGGACTCGCTTTCGGGAGGACGACGGTTCAATCCCGCGTCCGGCCATCCTGGTTTAGGTTTTCCGTGATTTCCCTAAATCGCTCCAGGCAAATGCCGGGATGGTTCCTTTCAAAGGGCACGGCCGACTTCCTTCCCCGTCCTTCCCTAATCCGATGAGACCGATGACCTCGCTGTCTGGTCTCCTTCCCCGAAACAACCAACCAACCAACTTATATATAAAATCATAAGATTATTTGATTTCAAGTACTTAGCCATAAATATAAAAATGAACGTGAAATGTAAATGGTTTGAGCTCATCCTAATGGTAATATAAATAATTGTTAGGCAGCGTGCAGCATTCTGCATTGGAACTGTTGCAGACATTAGTAATGTGGATGGCCATGCCGTTCTCCATGTCCTTCCTTTTGGAAACACGTGTTCTACTAGGGGATTGTGTCCCATGTTGTCGCAGTGGACAACGTACAGAAAGGGTGGCAGGTCTGACGTGGCGTTTTCCGCTTTGGGAGCTCTTTTTTTCCTGTAGCAGGTGTACCACAGACAGACTGAGATGGGCAGAATAGCCTGCTGACAGAGGTGCACTACGCAAGATATGGAGTGTTTGCGTTAAATTTAAGACTACTGATGGCAACAGGTGATAACTAGCGCATCTGTAAATAGAAGCTGTCTTTATTACATCGTTGCCGAGGACGCAAAACTTTTCCCAGTATTACTGGCTGTGATAAATGTTGCACGATATTGTTTCAAGTATGCAAATCAAGAGTAGTCATGGTAAGTCAGTCTACCCAAATTATTAGAGACGTGAAGAATACGCAGAAGCACCTTAGAATCACGTCCTCATCTTCACTACACTGGCCAAGGTAAGCCACAGACAGTTCATCCTTTAGGGTTGTGTAGGAGAGCCAGGCTCATCTTAAGTGGTCAGGTGACAGAATGTTTTGATTTGATACGCTAATAGCGAAAATTAACGAGTGTCCTAATTTCATTTCAAGCAACTATTTCATTTGGTTTAAATCTTATCTTAAAATTACAAATATGGAATTGAAAACTTTCATCAGCTAACGCATCGGATAAGGGAAGGCAGGCGGCCGTGCTTTTTCAGAGTAACCATCCCGGCATTTGCTTGCAGCGATTTAGGGAAATCTCGGAAAACCTAAATCAGGATGGCCGGACGCGGGAAATGTGTTTGTAAAGTAGCACATACATCCCATGCCATCGCATCAGGATGAAGGGAATCATGTTCTCAGACAACCTGCTGCAGCATTCCTTGATAGCTGCTTTAGTCTGCAACAACAGGTGATTCACTCTAGTTTTTTTACCTTCGAACACTTTAGGTATCATTCTTTGCTGAACCGGTTATGCTCCATTATGCATTGTAGAATTTCGAGAGGCAGTATTCTTGACGACTGTTTGGTCTTTGTTGTGATATACATGTTATGGACGTAACCGCAGTGTTCTTATACATTGAATGGATTTTAATTTTTAATATATTAAATTGTCTACTCTAACGGGTAGAGCGTACTGCTTGAGGCACTACCAAGTGTACAACTCGGTTGACAATAGTCAAAATTTAAGCTGGTTGGAGTTATCTTTCGTACTGAAAATATTTTGAATCTAATTTCCGATCGCGTCGTTTACTTTACTTTACAATCTCCTGAAAAACCTTGGTTAGGATCAAAGGATGGAGCTTTGTTAAATAAGCCAGAGAAAAATATGAAAGTCTAGTGTGTGTATCTATTCGTGTAACAGAATAAAGTAGAAGATTTTCACGACATGTTGAAATGTAACGCCTTGTGACTTCTGAAATTTTCCCGGCGTATTTCTTCTTCTAATAATTTCCGGGTATGCAGCCGGATCCCGTCGACATTCTGCCACGATATTTCGGCCCAGAGACGTCCGGCCATCATCAGGTGAGTACACAACCACTGAAGAGCCCAGTTTTTTTTTTTTTTTTTTCCTTTATTGAATTTCAATTCCCCCCGAAGGGGGCGGGCTGGCAGCAGCTTAGGACGCCGCTCTGCAGCCTACAGATTTTCTGATAAAAAGCAGGAGAATAAACAATAATAAAAAACAGGCGATAAAATCGGGGACTTAGTGAGTAAACAGGTGAAAAGAAAATGGGGAAATTAAAACAAACAACAGAGGGAGGATGAAGCGAATAAAAATACATACGGAGCAGACAGGGGAAACAATAGACAATTAAAAAACACGGCGACAGTCTGGATTCTGTTCGCAAAGTATATAAAAATGCACACCCAGCGACAGCATGGTTTCTGTTCGCAACACAACACTGAATAGTCACTAGAACACAGCACGAAAAGTCGGCAAAGGTGACACCACAGTCGAGAGCAGGTGGGGGGAAACTGGACAGGAGATGGGAAAACAAAAAGGGGGGGAAAGGAGAGGAAAAGCGAAGGGGGGGGGAAACCGGGAAAGGAGCTGATGGAGGATGAGAACCCATAAGAGGGGTGGGGGGCAGACGCGACAGGGAGGGGGGTAGGCAGAGGAGGGGAATACAAAAGGACTGGGGGGGAGAAGGGAGGTAGGGAGAGGTGTAGTGGGGAGGAAACAGGACGGAAGGGGGGGGGGAAGAGGGAGCCCAGGGAAAGGACAGAGGAAAGGAGGGGGAGGGAGGATCAGAGTTGATAGGAAGGATAAATGGAGGGAGAGAGGGCATCATCCGGGAGGGGGAGTTGACGGAAGCCACCTTGGGAAAGGAGATGGAGGGTGTAGAGATGGAGGGTAGGGGGGACACAACAGTGAAGACGGGGCAGGGGGCGAGGATGGGAGAGGAGAGGAGCAACCAGGGGGTGAGGGGGTTCAAGACGGCGGGAGGTGTAGAGGATGCGGATATGTTCGAGGAAGAGGAGCAGATGGGGGAAAGAGCCCAGGTGCAGTCGCGGTATTTATGCCGAATCTCGCGCATGTGAAATGTACTGGCATCCTACAGCGCATGCGCCAGGTGTTGACATGCGCAGCATAGCCGAGTTGTACGTGCTGCCCTCGGTGGTGGAAATAAAGGTTCATCTAGTCATTGAGTATCGAATGACACTGTCGATTCCGCTGTGATTGTATAATTTTAATAACAGGATTCCAATTTTTATCCAGCTGAAAGCCGTTGTCACGATTTATAAGATTATTGGCAAGACGTATTTCCACTGATTCCGTAATCAAGGAATCAGTGGAAATACGTCTTGCCAATAATCTTATAAATCGTGACAACGGCTTTCAGCTGGATAAAAATTGGAATCCTGTTATTAAAATTATACAATCACAGCGGAATCGACAGTGTCATTCGATACTCAATGACTAGATGAACCTTTATTTCCACCACCGAGGGCAGCACGTACAACTCGGCTATTCTGCGCATGTCAACACCTGGCGCATGCGCTGTAGGATGCCAGTACATTTCACATGCGCGAGATTCGGCATAAATACCGCGACTGCACCTGGGCTCTTCAGTAGTTGTGTACTCACCTGATGATGGCCGGACGTCTCTGGGCCGAAATATCGTGGCAGAATGTCGACGGGATCCGGGTGCATACCCGGAAATTATTAGAAGAATGTAACGCCTTATACAGATGATAATGCAGTATCCCCTGATACAAACTAGCGATGCGCTCGATATGTGCATACCGGCATTTCTCGATGATTGTATAGCATGTCTTTTCAGGTTTTTCATATTAACATATAAATCTCAGTAGACATTTAACATTCTAGTTACTAATCTGAGGATTTTTCCTCACTTCGTAAGTACATATCATAACTGGCGAAATTAGTAACGTTTAATAAAAATACGCAAGTGTCTGGTACTCATTATTCTAAGCAATGAAATATCTCGACTTCTCGAACGAATGTAATGCTAAAGATAAAAAATCTGACAAGTTCGAGTAGGACTTGCACTCTAAGGGTCCCACGCAAACATAATTATGTTTATGGATGGTTGTTCATCTACAGGTTTTCGTGAGAGAGTTTGCGAGTACCAAAATATGTGACATGAGGTTGTATCTTTTGATTGCATTGACTTACAAGCTCAACTTTCTTACACTGCCAAGAGACTATAGACATCAATGTTTGACATGAATTTCAATTTGGCACCACTATCCATTCATGAGAAAAATGGGTCTTAACAGACGGAGAGATAGACGGATAACAAAGTGATCTCGTTTCTACCGACCACGGAACAAAAGTCTAAAAAAAAGTCTCTTATGATTATATCCGAATTTATGTGGATATTTCGCAAAGGAAAAAAAAAGAAATTTTGTGAAAGAAATGTAATATCTAACTCATATGAAAAAGATCACATACTTGTATCAGAAACGACGGATGTATGATGGACTATGATGTCGATAATCTTAAGCGAGAATTTTGATTAATTGATTGCATCAAAACTATTATAACATCGTCACTTTATAATAAAGTCAATTGTAGATGAACCTGTAACAAAGATTTTATAAATGTTATTGCAGCTGTGGCCGCGAGTCTTCAGTTTTGGCCCAATATTGTTTAATCTTTCGCTCAGTGTGTATTCTCTCTTAGTTGGACTCAGTTTCTGTGCCAGCTACTTGTAACCGTAATGACTGAATGGATATTAACAAATAGACAACGAATTTGGAGAAATGTGTCCGAATTCACCGTATAAATATCCAACTCGCATTCCTCGTGATTTGTTTCAGTAAGTACGAATACTGAATTCGCACCCAACTACACAGGTATCGTACTGTCATTTTGATACAGTGAAACAGAAGCATAAAGCAAAATGGGACAGAAAATATAGGGTATTTAAAAAAGAATGACCTAATTTCAAAACCGCAAATTTATTGATAAAAACATACTACAAACATCGTATCAATTGCAAAATACGGTTCAAAATGGTTCAAATGGCTCTGAGCACTATGGGACTCAACTGTTGTGGTCATAAGTCCCCTAGAACTTAGAACTACTTAAACCTAACTAACCTAAGGACAGCACACAACACCCAGCCATCACGAGGCAGAGAAAATCCCTGACCCCGCCGGGAATCGAACCCGGGAACCCGGGCGTGGGAAGCGAGAACGCTACCGCACGACCACGAGATGCGGGCTCAATTGCAAAATAGTCACTTGTAAAGTTTTAGGTATGGTATAACAAATGCTCCATAGGACCACCACCAGCATCACGAACAACATCCTAGACTATAGCTTAATTCGTCATAAGCTCTATAAAAAGTGTCTGCTTTTACAGATGTTATGGCGGCTGTTATTCTGTTCTTCGCTTTTATGTCTCGAGGTAAAGAGGTGATGAACACAGTATCTTTTAGAAATCGCTACAAGAAAAAATCGCACTGGATCATGTCCGGTGATCTTGGAGGTTAAGAATGCAGGGCAGTGTCTTGGATGCCTGTGCGCCCTATCCGGCGTTGAGGCAGAGTGTCATCGAGAAATAGACGTACGCTGTTGTGCCAGTGTGATGGAGCTCCACCCTGTTCGTTGGAAAATGAAGTCGTCTAAGATCTTCTGAAATTGTGGAAAAAGCCAGTTCAGCAGCATTTTAAGGTAGCTCATTCCAGTCACTTTGCTTTCGTTAAAAATAAGGGACCGTGCACTTTTTTCACGAGAAGTGGCACGAAAAACGTTCACTTAAGGTGATTCCCTTTGTGTTCAGTGTCATGAGGGTTTTGGAATCCCCATATGTGCACCTTACGTCTATTTACTTTACCGTTAATATGAAATGTTGCTTCATCACTGAAAATTAATCGTGGTAAAAATGAATCGTCTTCCATGTCCTCTAGCAAAACATTGCTGCAACCAAATTATTATCTTTTATCACCAACCTGAAGAGCTTGCACTGATGGCATTCTTTATTGTTCACAGACCAAACGACGCCTAAATCCTCCCCAGACAGTCGTATGAGTTACCGCCAGTTCTCCGCTTGTGCGGCTAGTGGACTTTCGTGGACTCCGCTCAAACGTTTGCCGAATTCTTTCCACCATGTCGTCAGAAGAGCGGGGTCGACCTGGACTCTTACCTTTACACAAGTATCATGTCTCTTCGGACTGGCATACCAACGACGATATTCTTGGGTGCAGATGGATCAAAGCCAAAATGCCAACGAAATGCGCACTGAACCGAAATAACTGACTCACTCTTTGCAAACTGCAGCACACAAAACGCCTTCTGTTGAGCGGGCGCCGTCTTACTTCTGATTGACTGCAAACAGAGAAGACGCGTTGATTGGCACCTAAGGGCAATTTTCTGAAAATCTATGCTACATCCATTCAAACGACACACATTTCCTTGTCCGCTCGTCCCACGTTTCGTAATTGTTATCGTCCAAATTCAGGTCATCCTTTTTGAAACACCCTCCATTTTTAAAATTACCAAATCTGCAGCAACCAGTCACAAAATCACGTTTTATTTATTCACTTTTGCAAATTCATTTTCAACTGATTAACAGCCATCATCGGTGCTTTCAACCAATATGTGCCCTGAGTAGTAATACTGAGTAGTAACACCAGAAGTGAGATGACCTCTGCTTAAGACAGTATTACTACTCAGGGTACATATTGGTTGAAAGCACCGATGATGGCTGTTAATCAGTTGAAATCGATTTGCAAAGTGAATAAATAAAACATGATTTTGCGACTGGTTACTGCATATTTGGTAATTTTATGGTTTACGGTCGCTGCACGCCTTGGGAACCACATGGTGCCCACCATTCATAACCCTGCATTTTTGTTTGAATATTGGATGATTTAATGATGATAGATAATAAGGAGGAACATTTTAGTATGCTATGTACCTACTTTTCCTCATCAACCATCTAAAAAGTTGTTTTTTTATGTATTTCATTCTCTATCCCGCAGGGCAGAGCCGCTTGCTCGAGATTCGACGCATCAAAGAACGCAGCTCCTCTTAGCCTAAGTCTGTGAGCGCCTTCGAACACGGAGGCTCATTTTCGTAATCATAGTCTAGCTAACACTTGAAACAAAAAGTAAAACCACAAGAGGTAGTGGAAGGGAGCACGTTCGTGAGCATCGAAAACGTAAATATGCGGGTAGGCTTTCTCCGCGAGAAAGAAAACGCACCGACCGTCCTTGACACGCAATGTAGGCCACTGCGGTGGCTTACGTAACTACCTGTCTGGCTACTCAGGGAAAAACTACCTAAACACGGATAAGCGTCGCCAGTTAGCTGTAACCTTTCTGTCTTCACTAAACAACTTTCGATACTTAACCACGACAACAAATCCGAGGCGTGCTCAAAAAGTAATGCAACACTTTTTCTGAAAGCAGGTTGGTTTTATTCTGGATTCCAATACGCCATATTTTTACGCACTCTTTTCGCTACAAACCCCTGTTTTTCAACATAAGCTCAGTTCAGTGTGACGGCTTTACGCCTCCTTGCTAGGAATGCCTGTATGCCCGTATAGTACCACTCTACAGGTCGACATCGGAGCCAACTTTTTGCTTTATCAATAATCTCCCCATCATCGATGTACCGCTTTCCACTGAATGCACGCTTTATTGGACCAATCAGGTGGTCCCTCACTGCTCTTTATGGTCTTCTGTTGGAAGGCGAGGAACCCTGCGGGCATCCAAAATTTGAGTACCCCAAATGGTGGGCGAGTGTGTCAGCACCACCAACATAGGCGTCCAGTTGAGCAGCGAGGTGTTTAGTTATGATCTGTAGATCACCCCTAACGGGAGTGACCGCGCGTTCCAACACTGCAGGAGTCACAGCTGTGTATGGCCAGCCGGCAGGGCAGGCAATCAGACAGGTTTGCGGTACCTTGTTGCGATGATGACAGACGCCTCACCCAACGACTCACCCTGCTTTTGTGAACTGCAGTGTCTCCGTAGACATTTTGCAAACCCCTGTGAGGGTCGTCCATAAAGTAAGTTCCGTTTCTATTTGTATCCGCGGCAGCACTACGATAGCAGTTCTGAGCATGCGCGGCAGTTACTCTGACTCAAGGAGAAGACATGTACGCCATTTTCAGATCGCTGCTGCCCACGTGTGCTTTGTAGTGCTTCTTTATAATGTCAGCCATAATTGAAAATGCTGCCGCGTGTGAAATCAGATCTATGATTCGTTTTCTAAATGCAAAGTTATTTAAACCAAAGGAAATTCATCGGCAAATCTGCGAGGTTTACAGACAAAATGCTATGAGTGATTCAATGGTTAAAAGATGGGTCAGACTATTCAATGAAGGACGTAATCAAGTGCACGATGAAGAACTTGGTTACTAGAAATGAAATTTTCACTCTGCAGTGGAGTGTGCGCTGATATGAAACTTCCTGGAAGATTAAAACTGCTTGGCGGACCGAGACTCGAACTCAGGACCTTTGCCTTTCGCGTGTAAGTGCTCTACCAATTGAGCTACCCAAGCACGACTCACACACCCCGTCCTCACAGATTTACTTCTGCCAGTACCTCGTCTCCTACCTTCCAAACTTTACAGAAGCTCTCCTGCGAACCATGCACTCCTGAAAGAAAGGATACTGCGGAGACATGGCTTAGCCACAGCCTAGGGGATGTTTCCAGAAAGATTTTCACTCTGCAGGTTCGCAGGAGATCTGCTGTAAAGTTTGGAAGGTAGGAGACGAGGTACTGGCAGAAGTAAAGCTGTGAGGACGAGGCGTGAGTCGTGCTTGGGTAGCTCAGTTGGTAGGATATATGCCCGCGAAAGGCAAAGGTTCCGAGTTCGAGTCTTAGTCCGGCACACAGTTTTAACCTGCCAGGAAGTTTCAACTTGGTTACAGATGAACTGATGAAAAGATTCACGCAATTGAAGAGAAGATTAAGCACAACCGTAATATTACACTTAGTGCCCTTGCTATGGAAATTCGCAAGTCTCACGATCACTAATTCGTGAAATTGTTACAGAAAAACTGAAATTTCGAAGACTTTGCTCACGTTGGGTACCCAAAATTCTTACTGAACAACACAAAAACCAACGGATGGAAAGTGCACTTCAGTTTTTGACACGCTACAATGAAGAAGGCGATGGTTTTCTTTCTCAGATAGTCATGGGGTATGAAACTTGGGTATCATTCGACACCCCTAAAACAAAACGGCAATCAGTGGAATGGAGGCACACTTCATCCCCAACGAAGGTTAAGCCTAAGCAAATCTTGACAACTCGAATAGTCATGTGCACCGTTTTTAGCGACAGAGAAGGCATTTTGCTGATTGATTTCTTACCACAAGGCCAAACAATTAATGCACGTGGTTACTGCGAGACCATTAAGAAATTTCACCCTGCGATACAGAACAAGCGCCGAGGATTACTGCAAAAGGTGTTGTTTTTTTCCACGATTATGCCCGACCTCATATGGCGAATGTGACCAAACAACTCTTACAGGAATTTCACTGGGACGCTTTTGGTCATCCTCCGTACAGCCCGGACCTCTCTCCTATCGACTTTCATCTCTTCTTACACCTAAAATCTGTCCTTGGTGGTCAACACTTCAACGATGATGACGAGCTGAAGGAACATGTTACCACACGGTTGGATATACAGGTGGCAACCTTATATGAAGGAGGCAAACAAAAACTTGTGCCGCACTATGACAAGTGCCTACAAAATTTCGGAAGCTGTGTAGAAAAGTAGTTTAACAGCTGTAGATTTTCGTACAATACATATTTTTTCTGTATCTGTACGTTTGTTTTTTATAACCAAACGTAACTTACTTTGTGGACATACCTTGTATCTTCGATGCTCGAGTTTTCTGCCAAGAAACTCAATGACAGCCCTCTGCTTCGAAGGAACCTCTGCTACAAACGCCATTTTAAAGGCTACATAAGTAGTGGAGCAAAAAGAACACCAGCGCGTTTAGTTAGTGCGGGTTGCCTGCATCAGGGGCAAGTATACATTTGGGGGTGTCTTTTAAGAAGTCCTTAAACTATTGTTCTGCTAAGTGGATTATGACCCCTTGGATTATGACCCCTTGGGAATAATTTGTCCTTCTGAGAAACATCCCCTTCCCCTCTCCTTTCCACCTCCTCCTCTCAACCCCTCAGGAAACCTCTGACCCTCCCCCTTCCTCTTGCTGATACAGGTACACTTTCAGGCCTAAGTTATTCGAATAGTCCCATCCCACTCTATCAATTTGATTGACTAATTAATTAAATTGTTCAATTGATTAACCCTTCCCCCTCATGTAAATCCACCAGCCCTCCCCTCCCCCCCCCCCCCCACACACACACCTAGAAATTGGTGTCACTGTGCTGGAGAGCAAGGATCTGAGGACAGGAAATTCAATTACATAGCAGAAGATATATTGTTTATTTATAAAAAATTAAATTTTCAGGGCTTGGATCTCTCTTCTTCATAATTCTGTACCGTTTGGGAAGATACAGGTCGTGTAAAATACATAAAAAAAGTAATTAAATCGATCGCTTTTTCATTCTGATCACATAAGGAAACACATAATTACACAATCACAGGCTGCTTAAACATATCTGAAAAACTTTCTCATTTCTCGCCATCCGCACAGGCCGACCAGAATCAGTCAGTGCCAGAGGCACTCGAAAGCACCAACGAGCTTGCCGCACCACTGTCAGCTGTCGGCTGCCATCTTAAGTGGTCACATGCTATTTCTGCAAGCATGAACTAACCAGTCAAATACCAGTGCACGCAAGAGACACCTTCCCGACTGGGAATCAATCCTGAAATACTGCTGAAGTTAATAAATAATTACTTTCTGGTCATATGATCGTGGTGAATGGAAAATAACACAGATACAGTTGCTACTTCACACACACACAAATTGATGATGTCACAAAGCTAATAGCAGACTGACTCGAAATACACTTTAAAGGAGATCGTTCCATACAAAGAGAGGAAGAACTGTAGTTTGCTTTGCAGAAGACATAGGAACTAGCATGGGATATTTCATTCTGCCTTGGACTTCAAACTGCCCCAGCCTCCCTGGTGGACTTTCTTATGGTACACCACATGAACTGCTTCACGAGCTATTAAATCTGGTGTGGAATATAATATCTTGAAGATGTCACAAATGGTGCTTCAGAAGATGTGCCACAGAAAATATTAATTAAATCGTTAATGTAGACATTTAAACAATTTGCATCACACAGTTTAAAACTACACTAAATAAAAAAGACCGACACTGCACAGTAGTTTGCATGTATAAAGAACAGTGCTATGTTTTTGAAGAGTAATTTCATGAAATAATAGAAACCTATTATTATTTTACATCACGATTTTAAGCCATTAAGTGTGAAATAATAGTTGGAATTTTAAATTTTGACATCAATTTATACCATCACAGTTATGGAATTTCCGACCACTAGACCCCTGCTAAGTGTATTGTCTTTCTTAAAGTGCTATGCTGTTATTGTGGTCTTCAGTCCTGAGACTGGTTTGATGCAGCTCTCCATGCAGTAAAGCTGCATGCCCTCGGGAAAAATTACGGCTGTAGTTTCCCCTTGCTTCCAGCTGTTCGCAGCACCAGCACAGCAAGGCCGTTTTGGTTAGTGTTGCAAGGCCAGATCAGTCAGTCATCCAGACTGTTGCCCCTGCAACTACTGAAAAGGCTCCTGCCCCTCTTCAGGAACCACACGTTTGTTTGGCCTCTCAACAGATACCCCTCCGTTGTGGTTGCACCTACGGTACAGCCATCTGTATCACTGAGGCACGCAAGCCTCCCCACCAACAGCAAGATCCATGGTTCATATAGAATTCCTAAATTGGTTCTCTCTGGTACACCAGGACGAATAAGTAAGGAGGAAAGGGTCTGCCACGTGATAAGATAGTAACAACAACAACAAAAAATAACTCTGCAAGACAGAGTCCGCTGCAACGTATTCGGAAGCACTAAACACGACACACTTAAACCACAATCCAGTCCATAGCAGCAGATGTCATGGCTAGATGTTGGAGATTGCCTAAACGCTCACGCATCCCATATACTCATGTCCCAAGGTCACCACGCAGCATGCCAACCCCCTCAGATGCTACCAGTATCAATGCTCAGAGGTCGGTGAAAGCTACTGCTGCAATCGCAGCTGAGGACATGTATGTATGCCAGAGCGCAGCACCCCTGGTTATGGGGGCTGTATTGGGATGATTGGAGCGGTAGGAATTCAGACATTATCAACACATCCAGCGCTAACATCCATCACTTTGAATCTTCTCCCAAGCTTCTGTCGTGCCCATGCAGCGCACTGGTCACTTCGTCAGACCTTGCTTCCGTGGGCAAGATCAGCATTCTTTGTAGCATTCTTTGTAGATAACCACCTGTCACAGGCAGAGCTAATCCATTACTTCCAGCTGCTGACTCCCCCCCCCCCCAGCCCTTGCAGCCAGCCGCAGTACACTGCAAAAGAAGCAGCTGCAGTTTGAACGTATATAGTAGTTCTAACCAATCCCCCCCCCCCCCCCCATGAACCATGGACCTTGCCGTTGGTGGGGAGGCTTGCGTGCCTCAGCGATACAGATAGCCGTACCGTAGGTACAACCACAACGGAGGGGTATCTGTTGAGAGGCCAGACAAACGTGTGGTTCCTGAAGAGGGGCAGCAGCCTTTTCAGTAGTTGCAAGGGCAACAGTCTGGATGATTGACTGATCAGGCCTTGTAACAATAACCAAAACGGCCTTGCTGTGCTGGTACTGCGGACGGCTGAAAGCAAGGGGAAACTACGGCCGTAATTTTTCCCGAGGGCATGCAGCTTTACTGTATGATTAAATGATGATGGCGTCCTCTTGGGTAAAATATTCCGGAGGTAAAATAGTCCCCCATTCGGATCTCCGGGCGGGGACTACTCAAGAGGACGTCGTTATCAGGAGAAAGAAAACTGGCGTTCTACGGATCGGAGCGTGGAATGTCAGATCACTTAATCGGGCAGACAGGTTAGAAAATTTAAAAAGGGAAATGGATAGGTTAAAGTTAGATATAGTGGGAATTAGTGAAGTTCGGTGGCAGGAGGAACAAGACTTCTGGTCAGGTGACTACAGGGTTATAAACACAAAGTCAAATAGGGGTAATGCAGGAGTAGGTTTAATAATGAATAGGAAAATAGGAATGCGGGTAAGCTACTACAAACAGCATAGTGAACGCATAATTGTGGCCAAGATAGATACGCAGCCCACACCTACTACAGTAGTACAAATTTATATGCCAACTAGCTCTGCAGATGACGAAGAAATTGAAGAAATGTATGATGAAATAAAAGGAATTATTCAGATAGTGAAGGGAGACGAAAATTTAATAGTCATGGGTGACTGGAATTCGAGTGTAGGAAAAGGGAGAGAAGGAAACATAGTAGGTGAATATGGATTGGGGCTAAGAAATGAAAGAGGAAGCCGCCTGGTAGAATTTTGCACAGAGCACAACTTAATCATAGCTAACACTTGGTTTAAGAATCACGATAGAAGGTTGTATACATGGAAGAACCCTGGAGATACGAAAAGGTATCAGATAGATTATATAATGGTAAGACAGAGATTTAGGAACCAGGTTTTAAATTGTAAGACATTTCCAGGGGCAGATGTGGACTCTGACCACAATCTATTGGTTATGACCTGTAGATTAAAACTGAAGAAACTGCAAAAAGGTGGGAATTTAAGGAGATGGGACCTGGATAAACTGAAAGAACCAGAGGTTGTACAGAGTTTCAGGGAGAGCATAAGGGAACAATTGACAGGAATGGGGGAAAGAAATACAGTAGAAGAAGAATGGGTAGCTTTGAGGGATGAAGTAGTGAAGGCAGCAGAGGATCAAGTAGGTAAAAAGACGAGGGCTAGTAGAAATCCTTGGGTAACAGAAGAAATATTGAACTTAATTGATGAAAGGAGAAAATATAAAAATGCAGTAAATGAAGCAGGTAAAAAGGAATACAAATGTCTCAAAAATGAGATCGACAGGAAGTGCAAAATGGCTAAGCAGGGATGGCTAGAGGACAAATGCAAGGATGTAGAGGCTTATCTCAATAGGGGTAAGATAGATACTGCCTACAGAAAAATTAAAGAGACCTTTGGAGATAAGAGAACCACTTGTATGAACATCAAGAGCTCAGATGGAAACCCAGTTCTAAGCAAAGAAGGGAAGGCAGAAAGGTGGAAGGAGTATATAGAGGGTCTATACAAGGGCGATGTACTTGAGGACAATATTATGGAAATGGAAGAGGATGTAGATGAAGATGAAATGGGAGATACGATACTGCGTGAAGAGTTTGACAGAGCACTGAAAGACCTGAGTCGAAACAAGGCCCCTGGAGTAGACAACATTCCATTGGAACTACTGACGGCCTTGGGAGAGCCAGTCCTGACAAAACTCTACCATCTGGTGAGCAAGATGTATGAAACAGGCGAAATATCCTCAGACTTCAAGAAGAATATAATAATTCCAATCCCAAAGAAAGCAGGTGTTGACAGATGTGAAAATTACCGAACAATCAGTTTAATAAGTCACAGCTGCAAAATACTAACACGAATTCTTTACAGACGAATGGAAAAACTAGTAGAAGCCGACCTCGGGGATGATCAGTTTGGATTCCGTAGAAATACTGGAACACGTGAGGCAATACTGACCTTACGACTTATCTTAGAAGAAAGATTAAGGAAAGGCAAACCTAAGTTTCTAGCATTTGTAGACTTAGAGAAAGCTTTTGACAATGTTGACTGGAATACTCTCTTTCAAATTCTAAAGGTGGCAGGGGTAAAATACAGGGAGCGGAAGGTTATTTACAATTTGTACAGAAACCAGATGGCAGTTATAAGAGTCGAGGGACATGAAAGGGAAGCAGTGGTTGGGAAGGGAGTAAGACAGGGTTGTAGCCTCTCCCCGATGTTATTCAATCTGTATATTGAGCAAGCAGTAAAGGAAACAAAAGAAAAAATCGGAGTAGGTATTAAAATCCATGGAGAAGAAATAAAATCTTTGAGGTTCGCCGATGACATTGTAATTCTGTCAGAGACAGCAAAGGACTTGGAAGAGCAGTTGAACGGAATGGATGGTGTCTTGAAGGGAGGATATAAGATGAACATCAACAAAAGCAAAACGAGGATAATGGAATGTAGTCGAATTAAGTCGGGTGATGTTGAGGGTATTAGATTAGGAAATGAGACACTTAAAGTAGTAAAGGAGTTTTGCTATTTGGGGAGCAAAATAACTGATGATGGTCGAAGTAGAGAGGATATAAAATGTAGACTGGCAATGGCAAGGAAAGCGTTTCTGAAGAAGAGAAATTTGTTAACATCGAGTATAGATTTAAGTGTCAGGAAGTCATTTCTGAAAGTATTTGTATGGAGTGTAGCCATGTATGGAAGCGAAACATGGACGATAAATAGTTTGGACAAGAAGAGAATAGAAGCTTTCGAAATGTGGTGCTACAGAAGAATGCTGAAGATTAGATGGGTAGATCACGTAACTAGTGAGGAAGTATTGAATAGGATTGGGGAGAAGAGAAGTTTGTGGCACAACTTGACCAGAAGAAGGGATCGGTTGGTAGGACATGTTCTGAGGCATCAAGGGATCACCAATTTAGTATTAGAGGGTAGCGTGGAGGGTAAAAATCGTAGGGAGAGACCAAGAGATGAATACACTAAGCAGATTCAGAAGGATGTAGGATGCAGTAGGTACTGGGAGGTGAAGAAGCTTGCACAGGATAGAGTAGCATGGAGAGCTGCATCAAACCAGTCTCAGGACTGAAGACCACAACAACAACAACAACCAATCCCATCCCAACATAGACCCCCAGTTTAAAAAATCCATATCCAATCTGAGACAGCGCCGTTGTTGACCATACACCTCGAATTTATCATGCAAAATGTAGATTTGTCTGTTTTATACAAGTCATTTTCGAAGACTGAAGAAATTAGGTATAACGCTTTTTCACATCACTAAAGTATCGTTACTTGTTGTGAAAATCCTGTAACGGTATGGCATAGGCTACATTTCCTCTAAGTATTTTCTCATCGTATAGGAAAAAAATCTTATATTGTCTGTTATGTTATGCATCCAGGACTAGAATATAAAATTCACTTTTGGCTCTTGATGGAGTGCTAAGATCTACCTCTATCACAGGACACCTCCTTTCATTTGAACTCTCTCTGAAAGTAGCCAAATGTCTCGCCATGTAAAAAGTTCCTTAAGGTAACAGTACAGAGAATATCTAATTATCACGGCTATACTATGCATCATTTTATGCATTCGATAATACATCTGATTTTATTACGATAGTTGTCTCTCTCTGTGTATATGGGAGATTAAAATATCGTTGAAAGATACCACCACAAAGAAAAAAAGGCTGTTTACTGCTCCAAGTCAAGAACCATATCTGTTGCACCATACCTACCACTTCCAATCACCAGCCTGCATGTCACTGATATCAAGTTGATAAGATAATTTATTAAACTGGAGAGTCACTTTGCATGGCGAGTAATTTTTCTTTCTCAGTAGTCACATCACACCCATCAGGTTGTTCAAACGGGATTCCCTAGACGGAAGACGATGTTCTTTTCGAGGAACACTAATGAGAACCGACATTTGAAGCTGACCACAGAAGGGTTCTACCACCGTCAACATACATTTTGTGTAAGGACAACGCTATTAAAAACACTATCACAACGACTATGTTACCGTCATCCAGCATAAAAAGTGGTTTTGGTTCTATAGGCGTGGTTTTGGTTCTACAGGCACACACAAGAGTCACTTTCTGGTAGAAATATTGTCTGCCATTTGGAATCAAGTCTTTCTATTCAACTACATACAAGCATTGGATTCTATAGAGATGTCTTTTACCGATTACAGCCACTGGTGAATCATTCTCATGCCACCATCGTATCTTGAAATGAGTCACCTTTTTCGAACCTATCTGCTACCTGCTACTGTAAAACTCCAAAATGATTTTTTTAGACAGTCCCTCTGCATAGTGTAACTGCTCCTCAGTCTCTGCCCCATCATCCCTACACCTTCATCTATGTGATTGTCCCATTTAAAGTTCGAAATGGGAAGCGCTACGCCACGCGGGATTAGCCGAGCGGTCTTTGGCGCTGCAGTCAGGGACTGTGCGGCTGATCCCGGCGGAGGTTCGAGTCCTCCCTCGAGCATGGGTGTGTGTGTTTGTTCTTGGAATAATTTAGGTTAAGTATTGGGTAGACTTAGGGACTGATGACCTTAGCAGTTAAGTCCCATAAGATTTCACACACATTTGAACACAGAAAGCGCTACATCTAAAATCTTCTGCATCCCATGGACAAACAGGGTGAGCTGAGTTAAAGTGAGAGAACTGTGTTTTGACCACTCGGTGGAAATGCGAACATGATTCATAGCTCTGTCAGCTGTCTACAATGTGCAAGGCCAACGATAAACGAAGCTTTCTCCTGCAACATGAGATAGTAGAGAAGATAGTGTGAGCACTTGCAATGGTGTTTCTTATTGGAAGAACTAGGAAGACTCCACATCACACAGAAATTGGAAGAAGGACAAAGACTTTGCTACTGTATTGCAGTCCATTTCCAAACTACATACAAGTACTCCAGTCCAAAGGAGATCTGCATCTCTCAGGGTGGAATCATGTCTGTCACCCATACTTTCTCTATAACGTAGTTATATGATACCATCCAACAGGGAAAAACTGAGAATTACAAAAACTCCGCAAATGTAACCCAGTGGAGAACTCCATAACACATTACCCCATCGCCCTCTTCAGATATATCGAACACAAATACAATCTGCATACTGGCATCGAGCATATATGGCGATCCTATTAAATGTACAGGTATTGTCTCATTGGAGCTGGTGGTTTGTAATGAAGTCACCTGCACAGATCAGTGTAAATTTTCATCGTCTGTACTGTAGGGGACTTTATCCCACAAACATCAGTTGCAAGATAGGGTCCCTGTGCTGTTACTTGGCCGGCCAGGGTGGCCGAGCGGTTCTAGGCGCTACAGTCTGGAACCGCGTGACCGCTACGGTCGCAGGTTCGAATCCTGCCTCGCACTTGGATGTGTGTGATGTCCTTAGGTTAGTTAGGTTGAAGTAGTTCTAAGTTCTAGGGGACTGATGACCTCAGCAGTTAAGTCTCATAGTGCTCAGAGCCATTTAAACCATTTGTGCTGTTACTTGATACATTGTTTTCTTTTTCTGCTGTAACACATCCAAGCAGTGTATGACTACAGCTAGATACACTTCCATCTTTTTATTTCTCCATCATGACTTAAAGGTCTGTGTCAGGTGCTAATGTGACAAAAAAAATGGCTCTGAGCACTGTGGGACTTAACATCTGTAATCATCAGTCCCCTAGAACTTAGAACTACTTAAACCTAACTAACCTAAGGACATCACACACATCCATGCCCGAGGCAGGATTCGAACCTGCGACCGTAGCAGTCTCGCGGTTCCGGACCGAGCACCTAGAACCGCTAGACCACCGCGGCCGGCACTAATGTGACATTAACAGGTCTTGATCAATTGGCCCTCATAGAAAACTGGACATCATATGGTGTAAATTGTGTTGCTGCTGCTTCTACGACAAACACAGGATGATTGAACTAAAAGACAGAGGTGGTGTTGGTCACTGAAAAAAAAATTGCAGATGATGTTATGTCATATGGAAAGTGGAAGAGTTTTGCGGCATTGTGGGGTGTTTCCAAAGAGCTGCCTGAAGGTGGTTTATGATCCCTACACTAAAAGTTATCTTTAACAGTGATGTGGTAGCATATGTCTAGGTGTTTCATTTTGATTGATCCTTCATAGTGCAGTCATGAACGCAATAACTGTTTTGAGGCACGCCATGTTGTTGCTCCCACTAAAACTCTCTATACATATCTAACAAGTGATGTAGCTACAACCTGTTCTGTGCTCATAGGCAGCACACAGCGCCTGGTACACGCAGCGCTTGGCGACCACAGCACAGCTACGACACCTGAGGATGGGCTTGTAACAGTCCGAAACTGGTCATGTGAAAATAAAGTAATTTACAACTGAAACAGTATTTTCAACCTCTGCTATAATGGTCAGTTGCGGATGTTCTTCGAGCTAGATTGTTTGTACTAAATTGTTTAAACGATATTCCATAGACTGCAATCAATTTCCCACCATATTCTTTAGTAAATAAATAAACTACATTCCATAATTGGTCTTGTATCTCAAAAACTGTTTAAATAAACAAATTTCCACATATTGTCCAAATTGTTTAAACAATATTCCATTCACTGCATGTGATTTCCCGCCAAACAGCCTATGACTCTGTCTTTTTTCCGCCAATTTCCAGGTGGGGGAGGGTAAGGAAGGGCTGGGGGGGTTTCCCAGATGGGATGGGATTGATTAATTGATCGATTTAATAAATTAGTCAATGAAAATGATATCAAAAGTGAGCTTATATTGGTGAGGGGAGTTCCCACAGGGGTGGGGGAGGAGGAGGGGCTGTGGGAGGAGGTGGGGGAGAGGTGGGGGCTTCCTGAAAAACCACTAAAACAAACGATAGATTAAGGACCTGTCATTCAAAATGACGGATTATCTCCAGATGGTCATAATCCTCTTAGGAGAACAATAAGTTAAGGACCTGCCAATCAAAGAGGTTTGCCCTTGAATGATACTTGCCCCTGATGTAGGCACCCCACAACGGGGGGAGATATCCTTGTTGCCCCACTACTCATACATACTCCGTGAGGCACCGTATGGTGCTTGGTGGAGGGTACCCTATACCATTATTAGTCATTTCCTAACCTGTTCCACCTGCAAAGACAGTGAGGGAAAAACGACTGCCTGCATGCCTCTGTACAGACCCTAATCTATCTTATGTCATGCGAGACATATGTTGGCTGCAGTAGAATCGTTCTGCAGGCAGCCAAAAATACCGGTTCTCTAAATTTTCTCCATAGTGCTCCTAAAAAATAAATAAATAAATAAACACGTCGCTTTCCGTCCAGCGATTCCCATTTGAGTTCCCTGAGCATCTCCTTATATACCAGCATGTTGTTCAAACCTACTGGTAACAAATCCAGCAGCCTGCCACTGAACTGCTTCAGTGCCTTCCTTTAATCCGGATCCCAAACTCTCGAAAAGTATTCAGCAGTGGATCACACTAGTATCCTGTATACGGTCTCATGTACACATGAACCACAATTTGTTAAAATTCTCCCAATAAACAAAGGTCTACCATTTGCCTTCTCCACTGTAATCCTTACGTCTAGATATTTAATCGACGTGACTGTGTGAATCAGCACACTATTAATGCTGTATTCGAATATTATGGCGCTTTTCCTATTCATTTTCATTATCTTTCCTTTTTCTGCATTTAGAGCTAGCTGCCATTCATCACACTAACTGGAAATTTTATGTAAATAATCTGGTATTATCCTACATTCACTCAACGCCGACACGTTACCGTACACTACAGCATCGTTAGCAAACAGCTGCAACTGCTGCTTATCCTCTCCGCCAAATCATTCATTTATGTGTGTCGAAAATAACAGCGGTCCTATCACACTACCCTGAGGCACATCTACGATACTCTCTGTTACAGTCCACTACAGCCAACAGTCAGCTATGCTGTCAACAAATTTCAGGACACGGCAGTTACCTGTAGTGACGGCGTCTGCCCCCAAATTGAAGTATGTAATGCACTCACGTGAGTCGCTGGTATGTCAAATTCTCAGAGCCTTTCCAGAATCGGAGATGCAGACACCAACAACCCTGCAGCGATCAGACGAGCCGATATTGATCGTCTTACCTAGGCTGGGAGCAAGTGTAATGCTGAAGACCTGTAAGAGGTACTTGTGCTGTTCGTCAAAACGAATCCCAGTGCAAGACCTGATGACACTCCTGTCAAGTGACAAGCCGAACTTATCCTTTCCTATTACGTCTGGAACACAGCAGATATCTCTCATTGTACTGCTCATAACTCTAATGCGCCAGGAATTGTCAGGGTGACTGGATAGGATTCTGGGCAGAGGTTAGTGTCGTGTGATAATGGAGGCAAGATCATTTTCTATTTGAAACTTCACACGAGTGTTCCTATTTACGCAGCCTGACAAGAAGAGTGAAGCACCAAGACGACATGTTCGGATGGCAATGTAACTTTGGACACATACATGCCAGTAGTGTGTGCGTTTGTAAACAATTACAATCACAGTTTTTCGTGATGAGTAGAATGATCACCAGAGAGCACTAGTGTTGTTCGTGGTTAGTGTTTGAAACGTCTCTGTGAAGTCGTTTCATAAGACGCTTGTCGAATATGGTACAACTTATTCACTTTACTGCCTGACTTTTAGTTCAACTCATGAACTCTTCCAGAAAGACTGAGCACTCAAGCCCGCATCTCGTGGTCGTGCGGTAGCGTTCTCGCTTCCCACGCCCGGGTTCCCGGGTTCGATTCCCGGGATTTTCTCTGCCTCGTGATGGCTGGGTGTTGTGTGCTGTCCTTAGGTTAGTTAGGTTTAAGTAGTTCTAAGATCTAGGGGACTGATGACCATAGATGTTAAGTCCCATAGTGCTCAGAGCCCCTGAGCACTCAAATAAGGCCTATTGAATATTATATGTGTGTTTTAATGTGGGGTTTCGGTTTTGTTTTGTGTCAAACGCTGAGTTGGTCATCGTCTTCTGGGAGCAGACGATGTTGCTTCTCGTTCGAAGGAGAGTTCAGGATGATCAACTTAGGTTTCCAATACCTGAACAGAGAGGTTTACCCGTCTTAGTCGAGGGCTGTGTCGAAGGCTGTTTTTGTGTGTGAGGTTGGTGACGGAGGGCTACCCCTCTGGTAGCTTCCGCTACACTGGGAGCTAGGTAATCTCGAAAGAGAAAGGGGCACTCTTCGGTGAACCCTTGGTGAGTACGGATCGTAGCTCTGAAGGAGGGTTTCAGGTGATAGGAATCAGGTTGAGTTAGGACTTCGTTATGTTTAACTGGTGAAATACTTAAGAACTTCAGCTTAACTGAAGCGTGTGAAGCGAGTTATTTTTTTAATGATTTTTAATCTTATATTTTGTGGAAATTGCTTTTGTCTTTGTGTGTCGATTTTGCGCCACGTGTTTGGTAATCAATGACCCTTCTGGTCAACCACGGCATCGCAATAGGCTTTATTTTAACAGTTTGCTTGTTTAATGAGCTACAATTTCTGCAAGAATATATGTTCTTTCGTGCGCTTTCTACAAAGCAGCACAACAGTTTGAGTCAGAATGCACCACGTGCTCTAGTTGGGCCGTTTCCAAGCAGCAGACGCAGTTAGTATGTTAAATAATTATCGCACATCCTTGTGTATTGGTTAAACCTCTGTTCAGAATAGTGCATGCATAGAATCGTAATACAAATACCACTGAGATAGTTTTGTGGTATTAATGCAAAGGAGATGACAGTATAATTATCTCCCACCCCCGTCTTCTGTGTTTCTTTTTGGTGTAGTTAAATTGTGCTCTGTTTCATTCTCACGTAACTCTTACTTAAATATTTCGAGTCAGGCACCAGTTATGTGTAGTTAGGATGTGCAACCAAATAATACTTACATACAATAAATAATTTACGTGAAAGATAAATTCTGTGGTGTTGATCTTACCCACTTACTCCGATTTCCAATCCTGAATTAATCAAGTTGCTTCATGCACGACATGGAGTGCTATTTATCTGGCTACTTAAAGAAATGTGCATACTTGAAATTAAATTACTAAAGTAATTTTCCAGCTCCGTTTTTTTCTAAATGGTTAGGAAGGGCTTGGGCTGGTGGCGACCCTGAATTTCTGAATTTTTATCATTATTTGTGTGAGAGAAGCAGCTAGAAATGCGAGATAACGTATATGGCTCGACGAAAAACGTCGTAATGGTAGTAATACGTTACATGTTGTAATTGGCCTGCTATGGCATGTAAGAGACGTGAACAGCATCATGTGGTCAGTGATCACTCTGAAAGACCCAGAGATACTGCGTACTCGTGTGAAAGAGCGTTATCAGCACCTGTCAGAGATTGAAACGGAACTCACTGTGGGTCTCCATTTGGCCGGTTTGTCGAATTGTGATCTATGGGGCATTCTTATGTGACAGCGGGCCTATGTTGGGCTGTATGGGAATGTGACGGCAAGTATACTCGTCTTAAAGGTTCCGTCGACCATTTGAACACCATAACGGAGGATCGCCATATTGTACACCAACCACATCGTAGCCCCTTCATATATGCTCCTGCCATCCAAGAACAAGCACTAGGACTCCCTGTAGTACCCTGTATCGTTGCGCGCCATTGATCAGAGACTAGCAGCAAATAGACTTGGGAATTATCTTCCCATGTGCAGGCTGCCATTAACACCACAACACAAACGGTTGCATTTGGAGTGATGTCGTGACTGGGAAGCATGGAGTGCTGATGAGTGGTGTCACATTGTGTTCAGCGATGGATCACAGATTTGCGCTACCCTGTGAGACCATCGTCGGCGATCAGTGCAGCGATCTGGGGAGAGTTCCCACTCTTTTAGTTTTCTGTAGAGTCACAGCGGTGTTGTTCCTGTCGTCATTGTGCGGGGAGACATCGGGTATGACTTCGGGTCACAGCTGGTAATGATGAGCGAACTCTGACAGAACAACTTCTTTTGTCACACAGTGTAATTACTGAGCATTTACAATGTGAGACTTGTTCTCCCTGGATCATGCGATACTTTTCAGCACCTAGCGAAGTACGTCACTGACATCTTGCGTCCTCATTTGTTCTTACTCATGCAACTGTAGCGTGGTGCCATTTCTCAAGAAGACAAAGTTCGTCCACACATGTAATCTGTCTCTGTGGATTGTCTGCGTGATGCTGACATACTACGATGGCCAGCTTGATTCACATATCTGTCCCAAACAGAAAATGTTTGGGACCAGCTTAGATGTCAACTTTGTCCCAGTACAAGTATCCAGCATATGAAGAACTAAAGTCCGATTAAACTTTTAACTGACACTCCACTCGTTGGAACTTCTTTCTTCCAATCAGAGCGCTCAAGGTCGCGAGTTCCAATTTATTGTCCAGCTTTTTTTTATTTTTTATTTTTTTCATTATTTTCTCGATGTGTTTGGATCCCTAATCATCGGTCTGGTGCTTTTATTTCGTATTCCATTCATAGCGACACCAAAAGCCACACACACGCACAGAATGATGCCAATACACACGTTTCACACACAGCACTAACCAAACGATGCAGTTAACATAATCGCAGAGATCGGCTTACATCAGATAAGCCTCGCACGACATTGTGTGAAGCTGAATTTCTTAAGGCTGTAATTTGTCGTTGCAACTGTGTGACCTCAATCATAAATATAACGACAAAAGTCGGGGATGTGATTTAGAGCTGTGGCTAGCGTTTTTATGTGACGTGTAGAAAGCCGTAGGTTCGAATCTTGTCACCTCTAGAAATTTTTTTTTATTTCTAAATCTAACCGAATAAGTTTATTGCTTATAATCAGTTAACTGATTTAAATGCAATTTTTTATTTCTAATTATTTCTCACGTCATTTTTCACCATCGTACTGACTTTTTATGTGCTCTTATTTTTCTTCCTATTATTCCTTTTTTCTTTTGGAATCTGCCCATGTCGCCTATAATCTGCAGCGAAGTGCCAATGAGGAATGCTCATCAGTTGGTAACGCGGCAGTTCGTGTAGCCACTGTGAGGGTAGTTTCAGGTAACCAATGATAGTGAGAAATTATAGTTTGCTTTTAGCCCCGAAAGGTAATTTTTTCTGTCTTGAATTTGTTCGTAGAGGTTAGCTGTAATCGCCGTGAACAAAGCGATTGTGATTTTAGTTCTGCCGCAGATTTTTGGCCGCCGTTTTCTCGGATATATTGCATATCATGAAGTTGTGGTTAGCTTAGGACATGGGTTTAAATTCAGGGCTACAAAACGCGTCGTCTGCCGCAGTTCAGTCATTGGCCACGTAACATCAGCAGTCAACAGGGCGTCTCGGATTTCCAGCATACCTCGCGGCGGCCACTTCCAACATTGCTCAGCGTTACAAATGGTTCAAATGGCTCTGAGCACTATGGGACTTCTGAGGTCATCAGTCTCCTAGACTTACAACTACTTAAACGTAACTAACCTAAGGACATCACACATATCCATGCCCGAGGCAGGATTCGAACCTGCGACCGTAGCGGTCGCGCGGTTCCAGACTGTAGCGCCTAGAACCGCTCGACCACTGCGGCCGGCTCAGCGTTACGCATTAACAGAGTTGTAAAATGACCCGCCGTGTTTGTGTGTCACCCGCAACAGAGCGGTAGCTGGCAACCAGTGTGGTAACATTGTAGCGGAAATTTACAGACGTCAATTGTCAAGTAATTTTAATCGGACTGTAGTTACAACAGTTGTGGGCCACCTTTCTGCAGGAGAGCATAACACGACTATATGACTAAAATCTAAACTCCGTCCGAACAGGTCTTGGAAAGCCCAACGGTACCGATGGGCCGCCGTGTCAGTCTCAGTCCACAGGCGTCAATGGATGCGGATATGGAGGGGCACGCGGTCAGCACACCGCTCACCCGGCCGTATATCAATTTACGAGACCGGAGACGCTACTTTTCAATCAAGTATCTTCTCAGTTTTCCTCACAAGGGCTGAGTGCACACCGCTTGCCAACAGCGCTCGTCAGACCGGATGGTCAACCATCCAAGTGCTAGCCCAGCCCGACAGCGCTTGGCCACGGCTGTATGACACCCTTCCCAATTTAATCAGTGCATAAATTCAGCCGAGAGAGGTTGCTGCTTCGTACTGATAAGTGAGTTCATAACACAAGTTCTCTGTAAATTGGACTAGATTTTACAATACCGAAACAACATCACATATCCTCTCGGGCAGTGAAATTTCATTTCGTTTCCTCCTCTCCTCTGTGTGCTTCGCTTCTCTTGTCACACAGTGTAATTACTGAGTATTTACAAGGTGGGACTTGTTCTCCTGGATCGTGCGACAGTTCACAGTGCCTACTGAAAGAAGTTGCTAAGGTTTCGTGAAGGACTCCTCTAAGATCACGCGTTCCTCCGGCCTCGAAATGGATTGTAAACTTTTAAAGTTCCCTGGTGAAGTGACATCTTAAACGACAATAACATGTATCACTCCGTTTGTAAAGAATTTCGTGCACCTGCTTTGTATGTTCGTCTCTTTTCACTTATCTGTCTCCTGTTTGATAGAAAGAGAGGAAAGGGATAGCGGTTATTTGGGAGGGGGGAGGGGAGGGGGATATATTGTGAGACCCATCAACGTATTGTATGTTTACCCGTTATTAAGGCATTATAAAAATTGAAAAAGATGACTCGGTCATACACACCATAAACATCTTAAGGTCTGGTTTTCAGCGTACGGTAAAATCGAGCTCCTACATTATTCATCTACGAAGGTGACCGAGTTAAAGTGCAAAGGCACTCTATCAGGGTTGAGATGAAAAAGTTTATTATTTGTGACAGATGACTTGATTCCTTATAACACTCTCCAACTGCCCATTGCGTGCGCAGGAGACTTCAGCGCTGAATATGGTGTATCTCGCTAGTCTTATGTCGTTATTGTCTATCCTGCTGCCGCCTAGATCAGATCCTAGTATGCAGACGTAATTATTCATTTTAAGAGCTAAAATAGTTGGTGCTAGAATATTTTACGTTATTAATTATTATGGTATACATTAAACTCGCGCTCATCGAAGGAGAAGAAGAAAAAAATTTTTTAGTTGTTGCGATACACTATCAGCCTTTCTATTAAGTTGGTGCATAAGTTTGTGACGTTTTTGTTTAGCATGTTGGTATTCCGGTTCCTATGACTTTATTTATCGATTCTCATTTTTTATTTGTAGTTCACTGCTGGTTTTTGAGGTTCAATATTGTCGTTTTGTCGTTTGCAGATAGTGAATGCTAGAAAATGGTGTGCGAAGTGGGGAAATCGGCACATTTCCGACACATTCTTCTGTTCGAGTTTATTAGTGGAGTGACAGCAGCGGAGGAAGCCAGAAACATTTGTGCTGTGTATGGGAATACCACCAGCTCATAGACCACGGCAAGAAAATGGTTTTCTGATTTTAAGGAGGATCGTTTTGACATTAGTGACTCTACAGCCTCAGGGAGACCTTCGGGGTTTGATGAAAACAGTTGAAACGCATTAATACACAATGATCCACGTCAAAGCACTCGAGATCTGGGAAATGTGATCATTCCAAAATCGTGGGACAGTTGCGTGCAATGAGGAAGTTTCGAAAATCGGCAGTTTGGGTACCGCATGCTCTAAACCGAAATCACAAAAATCAACAGGTGGCCATATGTACATGTGTGCTTGATCGTCATCTATTGGCTCGTGGACAACGGCGACCATTGCTTTCCTGTTCATTACTAGTGACGAGAAATGTTGTCTTTAGGCTAATATAATGAAAGGAAAGGGAAAGCAAGGTTCATCTACATCTACATCTTCATGGATACTCCACAAATCGCATTTAAGTGCCTGGCAGAGGGTTCATCGAACCACCTTCACAATTCTCTGTTATTCCAATCTCGTATAGCGCGCGGAAAGAATGAACACCTATATCTTTCCGTACGAGCTCTGATTTCCCTTATTTTATCGTGGTAATCGTTCCTCCCTATGTAGGTCGGTGTCAACAAAATATTTTCGCATTCGGAGGAGAAAGTTGGTGATTGGAATTAAGTGAGAAGATTCCGTCCTAACGAAAAACGCCTTTCTTCTAATGATGTCCAGCCCAAATCCTGTATCATTTCTGTGAGACTCTCTCCCATATTTCGCGATAATACAAAACGTGCCGCCTTTCTTTGAACTTTTTCGATGTACTCCGTCAGTCCTATCTGGTAAGGATCCCACACCGTGCAGCAGTATTCTAAAAGAGGACGGACAAGTGTAGTGTAGGCACTATCCTTAGTAGGTCTGTTACATTTTCTAAGTGTCCTACCAATAAAACGCAGTCTTCGGTTAGCCTTCCCCACAACATTTGCAATGTGTTCTTTCCAGTTCAAGTTGTTCGTAATTGTAATACCTAGGTATTTGGTTGAATTTACGGCTTTTATATCAGACTGATGAATCGTGTAACAGAAGTTTAACGAGTTCCTTTTAGCACTCATGTGGATGACCTCACACTTTTCGTTATTTAAGGTCAACTGCCACTTTTCGCACCATTCAAATACTTCTTCTAAATCGTTTTCATCATCTTCTGATGACTTTATTAGTCGATAAACGACAGCGTCATCTGCAAACAACCGAAGGCGGCTGCTCAGATTGTCTCCCAAATCGTTTATATAAATAAGGAACAGCAAAGCGCCTATAACACTACCTCGGGGAACGCCAGAAATCACTTCCGTTTTACTCGATGACTTTCCGTCAATTACTACGAACTGTGACCTGTCTGACAGGAAATCACAAATCCAGTCATATAACTGAGACGATATTCCATAAGCACGCAATGTCGCTGCGAGCCGCTTGTGTGGTACAGTGTCAAAAGCCTTCTGGACATCCAGAAATACGGAATCGATCTGAAATTCCTTGTCAGTAGCACTCAACACTTTATGTGAATAAAGAGCTAGTTGTGTTTCACGGGAACGATGTTTTCAAAACCCATGTCGAGTCCAAAGTAAGCAGCAACTCCCCGTACAAAGAACTGCATGCACCCACAAAAGATAATGTCATGCATATGGCAGAAGAGTGACAGAGTGATGTACTACGAATTGCTTCCCCAAGGTGTAACCATCACTTCTGACATTTATTGTCAACAACTGTCATGTCTTCCAGACGCAATACAAGAACAAGGATCAAAAAGACTGCCTCCAGAAGTGAAATCCCTGCCACCTGAATTATTTCGGAAAAAAATTGCTCAGGACTTGAAACAACATCCACTATATTCATTGGAAGAGTTTTTCAACAGTGGTTCTACTGAATGGACAAAATAATAAATATTGTTATGTTTTATATATAATTTTGCCTAAATGTAATCTTCTTCTTATGTTAACTACACATTTGATTTTGTGTTTTACCTAAAGTACATATTTTGCCAAAATGAAACTTTGTGTGTGTGACATTTTGCTTTATGGTATTTTCATTTGCTGCTATGAAGTTTTACTTTCCTGTTTAGTTATATTTCATTCCTGCTATGTTCTATGTGTTTTTGTGCACTGCATAAATATTTTCTTTTATTTGTAATATAAATTTTGTATATGGTGTTGTATAAATGTTAGTTGATAAGCATTGTATTTGTGACGCAGTCTGTCCAGCCATGGCTGGTAAATGACGAAGATATAGTAAAGTAAAGTAAAGTAAAGAAGTGATGCCACTCGACGATAGGGCCCGCCTGCATTCCGTTAGACTGACAAAAAACACTATGCAGGAGTTGCGTTGGGAAGTCATTCTGCACCCATCTTATTCATCTGATCTTGCGCCTTCAGATTTTGACCTTTTCCACTCTCTATAGTACAATTTTCAAGGAACTTCCTTTCCAGGTGAAAAAGCGCTCCGAAAATGGCTCGACGAATTCTTCGCCTCAAAACTACATGACCTTTTAAGTCGCAGAATCAAAACGTTATCCCAGCGTTGGTATATTGTTGTAAATAGTGAAGGAGAATATATTACTGATGACTGAAGTCTCTGTTTTGTGTACCTGTTAACTTCTGGAAAGACTTTACGAACTAATAAACCAACCCAACAGCTATTTCGTCGCTCTGTCAAAAACACGCTCTGTCTGAAAATCATGAATTTATATTTGTATATTATTTGCAGTCTAGTCTGTGACGCTCTCCGTCTCACATAGCAGTATATCATTTTCTTTTGATGATACAGGTACAGAGGTACATTTACTTAGTACTTATTACCAACGTTTTTTAGATTCTAGATTCAAGATCGTGACATCAAATGTAAAGTAATCAGGACAGAATGTATACGAAGTCTGTTCAAATCGATTTTTTTCCAACTTGAAACACAACGGCGTTCTCCGGTGGAGATGCGTTGTCGACAGCGGCCTCTAGGTAGAGATTACTGTTTGGGAAAATTCGTGTGAATATGAAGGTCTCATTTCAATAGTGGTACAAGTCCATTACCTCCACTTTTCTGTCTATAATGCTTCGGAAATTAATGAACCAAACAAAATGAAAGAAAGGTTCATCTCTAGCAAGAAGCCATATGCTTGAATATTTCTGGTATCTCAACTGCAGACTTTTCAGCACTCATTTAACTTAAGGACTCTGTATCTCAATATGAAGAAAAATGGACTTATACCACTACTGAAATAAGTTCTTCATATGTGGTTTTCATTTTTAGCATAGAAATAATCTCGGTAGCTAGTATACATTACTTTGTTACTGTACTGAAATTTTGGGTCACCTTCTGCAAAACACAGCTTCACTTTCGTTTTCCCCTTTACATTACTGAAACTCTTCACAGTCTAGAATTCAACTTAAGTCAAACACTCCTTAGCAGTTTTATTGTTTTGAGTTCTAGAGAGTCCGCTCCTGTCACAACGAAGAGTGAAATCTTCGGTGTTAAGTTTGACTGGGATGTTGTCAGATGTAGAATTGACCATCGGTGGAATAGTCGAATGCACGATAGACAAGATGTTTGCTGTCTTGGATGCCATTCTGTTGTAACTTCACTTCGGCGCCTGCTGTCCTGTGCGCCGTAGAATGCTGTTCCAGCTAGGGGCTGTAATCTGCCCATTTTTGCTTCTTCTGGTCAAACGGGCAGAGTGCCGGCGGCTTCCTCCTTACTTCCTCTTGTTCGTGACCTTATTCAGGAACCATTTTCAGCAGCCTTTACTGTGTGTCATTGATAGGCTGCAGCAGTTGCATTATTTACACCGTAATATCGCTTTGTTGGGTCGTCTAAAAATATACTCACCACATAAAAATGTTCTGTTACTTTTTACTTCCCGGAAAAAATTAGTTTGACTGCGTACTTTTCTAACAGTCTAGGCGTCGATTGTGAAATTTGTGTAGAATACATTGAACTGACAATGCTATCCTAAACGTTCATATAATGTGGTGTTCTAAACCACTGAGTCCTTGAGACCTTTACCTGAATTTTCTAGTTGCACCAGGTCCTTTGCGTTTGTCCGTATAACCTCGCCGACAGGAAATAAGGTTAAGTCCCGTAGTGCTCAGAGCCATTTGAACAGGAAAGAAGAAGTTGTTCGCTACGTCGCCAATCAATATGGGAACTGTGACTGCTGTAACAGTCTACGAGATGTCGATATTTCTGTGCGAGCAGGGGCGCTTCTCTCAACAATGGTATCAGGCACAGAGTTGCAATAATATTGCAACTACTGAAATAATTACAAAGATCCATGCATGCTCTTGCGCCGATATCCACTAATAAAATAGCCGGCCGGAGCGGCTGAGCGGTTCTAGGCGCTTCAGTCTGGAACCGCGCGACCGCTACGGTCGCAGGTTCGAATCCTGCCTCGGGCTTAGATGTGTGTGATGTCCTTATGTTGGTTAGGTTTAAGTAGTTCTAAGTTCTAGGGGACTGATAACCTTAGCAATTAAGTCCCATAGTGCTCAGAGCCATTTGAACCAGCCACTAATAAAATATTCTCGGGTTTCAATCCGCGTCAAATAGTTAGCTGCCCACAGGATATCGGCCGTTATCAAGTGGTTGACAGTCATGTCAATATCGCTGCCAGTAACGCACCATATATGGCAATGTTTTGATAGCGCGGCCGCCGCGCCTGCTTCAACTCCCCAATCACAGGATCTCAGGCCGCACCCAGCTGCAATCTACTGTTTTTATTGAGTGTTCTCAGATATTTTGATCTCTATTGCTTTTTTTATCACGATGTTCCAGAAGCCGTCGGTCCGTTTAATAATAGAAGTATCGTCGAATGCAATCCCAGTGCATGCTCCGCTATTGCTGATTTTTCGAGATAGCGTAGTCGGAAACATCTTTCATGTTCTATGCGGCACTGTTCAATAATGGGGACAGTCTGACCGATGTATGACTTCCCACACCGACACTTTATTTTGTATATTTCAGGTGTTCTGAAGTCTGCGTCGTCTTTAACAGCTTCATTACTTGTCGAAATTTTGCTGGGAGCCTGATTTTGTTTCTTCAGGAGCCGTTAATTTTCCCTGTTATTGAGACACAAACCAGTAAAAAGGCAATCTTCTTCACGTCTTCTTCGAGGCCCTCTGTTTTAACGGCTTGGATGAAACTCCTTGCGAATTTTGTCTGTTGTTGTAATCGTTTACCTTGAAAACTTTTACAAGTGGCTCAGTTCTCTCGGCAGGTTTTCGGCGTCTGAGGCGGTTTCAGCTCGATGTTCCAAGATCCTCAGAACAGACTGTTTCTTGCTGGGTGGTGGCAACTGGTGAGATGCAGACACCGATCGGTGTGTGTGTGTGGGGGTGGGGGGTCGGGGGGGAGGGGGGGGGGGCTTGCGGTAAATGCTGCGACCGAGACATCTATTGGGTTTACGACGAACAAGGACTTCCAGGAACAGCAATGAACCGTCCCTCTCCACTTCCATCGTGAACTTCATGTGGTCATGAATTTTGTTGATGTGTTTCAGGAACATTTCCAGCTTTTCATGTCCATGAGGCCATATGACGAAGGTATCGTCGACGTCGCAATAAAAACACCTAGGCCTTGCGATGTCCTCAAAATGCTCCCTAAAGAGGCTCGCTACAACTGGAGCTAATGGGCTCCCCATCGCACGCAGTCCGTCTTCATGTAGAAAATATGATGACGCCAAGGTTTGTTTAAATAACTCCACGATGGTGTCATCAAAGAGCTGGACAGCAAGTCTATAGAGTCTGTGATGAACACACACGTGAATAGCGAAACCACATGAAAAGTAACCACAATATCTCCTTCATCAAGACGTAGACGTTAAATTCGGTCGATGAAATCCGCCGTATTCCTTATAGTGTGCCACAGTGTCCAATGTGAGTCGAGAGGAGGCTGGCCGGTTGCATTGCAAGTCTATAGGTCGCCGTTCTGATGGTGCCCCCTACAGGCCTTAAAGGCGTATCCCTGTTATACACCTTTGGCACACCGTAGAACGCGGGTGTCTAGGTGTCTGAAGGAGGAAGTTTTTAAAAACACTCTCTTCCAGCGACGACCGTTTGAGGAGCTCCGTAGTGTTCCTCCCTCTTCTGGACGTTGGGTCCCGAGGCAGTTTTAGGTACGTATCTTCCTTTAACGTCCGTCGGATTTTCGCGTGATAATAGGCTCTTTCCATTAGGACGGCAGCATTGCCCTTGTCAGCTGACAGGACGACGGTAAGAGGATCGTTGGGAAAACTCGGAGGCCATCGCGTTCGGCTCCAGTCACGTTTGGTGGGCTTGCAGTAAACGCTGCGACCGAGACACCCATTGGTTTTACGGCGGACAAGGACTTCCAGGAACAGCAAGGGACCGTCCCTCTCCAATTCCATCGTGAACTTTATGTCGTCATGAATTTTGTTGATGTGTTTCAAGAGCTCTTCCAGTTTTTCATGTCCATGAGGCCGTATGACGAAGGTATCGTCGACGTCGCAATAAAAACAACTAGGCTTTGCGATGTCCTCAAAATGCGAATGAATGTAGCTCGTTTCTCTACGAATTCCTTCTGCAGTTTCACTAGGAGAGTTACGAACTGCTTGTTCAACACCAGATAATATGTCATCGAAAGAGATAATTCGTGCTAGAGGAGCTAAGTTTAGTCCCCTCTGCAGTGCTGATATGGCACCGCTTCTTAGTTCCTTGCATATTAATTACTGTACGTTTCGCAGTTTTTCGTTCTACCCAATGTTGTTGCGATGAGAGCCGACTGAGTTTCCCTTTCTGCTTCTCCTGGCTCTCTACCTTGATAATGCTAGTTGTGTCATCGTTACTGCGGCGATCTAGCTCCAATCTAAAGCCGAAAGTGACCCGTCAGACGAAGGCTCACTGCAGTTAGTGTCCAGCTGGTTTCTGGTGAAGTGAATCCTCTCCCACATCAGGGTGAAACTGGTACAGCAAAATATTCTTTCGGTTACTGCAGTGTTGAAGTGACGGCTAATGATGGTGTCTCATGGGATCCTCTTCTCTTCACGGCAGCGTATTAGGAAGGCTAACGAGCTTAATAAATTGGCCTGGGTGTGGGCAGTTTTAAGTGGATCACACTGTTCGTATTACTGAACAACGGCGGCTTTCATTGATCGAATTAAACGTCTGCGCCTTGGTGAATGGGATATTATCCAATTAGCGCACAAATTTTTTAAGTGTGAATTTCTTTAAAAAATTTTAAGGAAATGTTTAAAAGGTATAAAATAACATACAGCTGAAATTTGAATTGATTACCTCTGACAGACATAAAAATAATTACTGTTCTATAAGTAGGACGCTGGGCAATTGCGGTGTACTATATAGAAAACTAAATTCCTTCAGCTTTCTTTCCTGTTTTACAATTTTGTTCCACTTTATTTTTAAGGAGACAAATTAAAAACAACACATTAAATTCAAAAGTGAGAAGTATTTATTTAAATGCTCCAATTAGAAAATAAATTCGTTGATCCTGAAAGATTATGAGAAACAGTTGATGAAAGTCTGTAGTTAGCCTGTGAATGGAGTCACATCAGTCATACACTTGAACAAGGGTAACTCTGGTTATCTACGAAAGTTTGTGATTAGAACCTACTGGCCCAGTGAGTTACCCTTACTAAATATGTTGAATCCAATTATTATTGATCTAAAAGTTGGAAAACAAGTATTCTTAGAAGTTAGTAGCTAGTTAGGTGGTACAACTACAGTTAAGTCACTTTGTTGGGAAGACCAGTTAATTATCACATTTTGGAAGACAAGGAGTACATAAAGTTTCATCACATTTAGTTCAAAGTGTTAGAGGCTTCCCCAAACATTTTTGGAGCTGGCATCTTCTCTGATTTTCTCTTTTTCCAATAATATGACCTTTCCCATCCAGCCGCACAGTATCCAGAACTTTTCTCCTACCGGTCTGTAGTGAGTCTGATCTACGAATGGTGCTTCTCACTTTCTGCCCGATTTTCAGGTATGTGGTAGCAATGTATCGTCGAATATCGCTGATGCTTTTGGTCTCCTGAGAGACATTGTTGTAGAGCACGTACGTGTTTACACAACCATGGCAACAAATTTGTTGAAAATTCGCGAACTGCGATCATGTGTTTCTCTAAAAGCCAGTTATGGTGATCTACGCCGCCCATGTATTTGTTGTACTGATTCGCAAAATAGGGCTATTTGACGAGCTTCTTTTCATTTTATACACAAAAAGTATTCGCAGTTGCGAATATGAACTACCGTCAGCTGTATAACGGAATGACGATGGAGAAAATTTGGGCGGGACCTGGACTCGAACCAAAATTTGCCAGTTATCGCGAACGATCGCCTTACTATTTGGCTATCCGTGCGGGCCACATCCAAACTTCCAAAAGCGTCTACAACAACTCGTACATCCATTACATATATTCCTGCGCAGGTGATAGATTTTACTTTGAGAAGTCGCTAGCCCGATGTCGGCGCATAAATAAGATTCTGCAAGCAACTTTCAAGTAAAATATCTAACCTATATGGTAATATACGTAATGAATGTACGACGCATGGATGATGTTAGTGACGCAAATAAAATTATCTCAGCTTGCTTCGTCACATCACCCGCTGTAATGGTCGCCTGGTCATAGATATTGCTAATTGCTATAATCAAACTATTTCACTCCCATTTACGGAGCTTGTTAGCACTTGATGTTAGGTTGGCGCCATTAAAATGCATTGTAGTAATCACTGCTGCTTGCTGGATCGCTGCTGTGTCTCGATGTTGATGCTGGCTCTAAATCTGGTTGTCTATGGTTAAAAACATGAGGTCCCGTGTTTTTTATGTGCTTTTGATGATAAAGAATGAACGAAACCAACAAATATGTAAACTTCAAATATTTATTTCTCTGGTGGCCATCTTAATTCCACTGTCCACCAAAGACTATGACACAACACAACTTCCTTTACATGTTCTTTGCATTGTTTATCCACCTCAAACAATAACACACTAACACACTGTACCAAAGTGACATTCCGACTGCTTCTCGACCCTTCTTGCTGCTCGTATTTATAACATTGTCAAAGAACTACTAAAAAGAGATATAGTTTACAAGTCACATGTACATCTGTTATCATAATTTGTGCAGAAAAGTTATTAATTTGCATCGAGTGACATAATTTAACATGTTATTAAAATGACAGACAGATTTGTTGACTTGACAGAATAATTCTTTGTTACAAAAAGTCCGTTTTTCAGAAGTTTGTCAATTGACTTCTCTAATTTGCATAAATAAGTAATTAACATGAATTATTAAGAAATACATTGGTTTTCGTCTAAAACAGGATTGATTTCGTGAATACTAAGTGAAACCGCTCCTAGTGGACAAATAGGTTTCACTGGGTGATTTTTATTTAAGGAGATCCAAAATACCTAAGTTGTACACTATTTTTCGTACTTCATATTAATTATTTAAGATGAACTCAGTGTTTTTACATGATGACATTTGCTGTATCAGTGATCAAGTGATATTAACTTTTGTGTGTGTTAGTTATTCAATATAATTTAATGGGTTGACTTTTTATGGAGACATGTTACGCAATCATTGTTAACATACACAATAACTTTTCTATAATCATAAATACTCATTAAACTGTTTGAATTTGGAGGGTATCACATACTTCGGTACAGTAAAGCCTTTAATATGTTCCGTTACACCGCTCATTGGATTGACCAGATAAATACTGCAAATAGCCAACTGGGCAATTCAGTGACCACGAGTGACGCTAGTAACTGGTTTTAAAATCTACATACAAAAATTTTTACACAAAATCTTATCAAAAACTACAAAACAAATGCTTTTCAAATTATAACTTATATGATCTGACTATATGAAAATCCCTACACAAAATCTAAGTATGGTGCAGAAAGGAGTCCATTTCAGTGTCTGTAAGATTTTTAATGCCCTCCCTTCAAGAATTAAGTGTTTGGTAGATGATGATCTCCTGTTTAAAAAAACCTTAAGGCAGTTCCTATTGCAAGGATCATTTTATACATTAGAAGAGTTCCTGAACTACAGTGTTTAACATCTCTTGTATTGTAAATTGCAAATGTATGCCCAAATTTGTATTTGTAATACCGAATATTTTTATTGTAAACATATATTTTGCAACATTTATTTCTTTGTAATACTTATTATTTTGTAATCTTTATCTCTCTCTAAAATGTATTTTTGTAGTGGGACCTAAGTTACTGTTCACTGTTTTTTGTTTTGTAATCTCTATCTATATCTAAAATGTATTTTTTTTTTTTTTTTAGTGGGACCTAAGTTACTGTTTACTGTTTTTGTTTTGTTTTATGTATTACCATAAATTCTGGCCAAAAGCTTGTAAAATTGACACCTTCCATATCCTGTGATACTGTCACAACATGGATCACTGGAACAAGAGGTAAATAAATAAAATAAAATAAATAAATAAATAAATACAATGCCCTGCCCTACTATAAGTTCTCTCGGAGGTGGTTCTCCTCCGTCAGAGTACGTGAAAAAACAAAGTACCCTACTGTAGTACGCTTACTGTTACTTCTAACTAAGTCTAAAAAATGTTTATCACTAATGGCAAACGATAGTTTTACACCATACATAAATACTATACATAGTTCTCACAATGTTACAGTAATTAGCACTAAATTTGATTATAGTATGAAATGTGGTGACTAGAAAAAATTTTAAAATGAAAAGCACATCACACTACAAAACCTTACTCTAAGCCATAACTCTGTCTGAAACAATTTAAACTTGAAATATTTAGGTCTCTTTACCAATCACAAAACAGCAAAAACTCAATATGTGCAGCAGCATAGATTTACTAATGATTACATTATGAAAAAAGAATAGTCACTATCACACAACTGAATTACTGTTCAGCTCAAAATTACTGGGATGGGAGTTGTACCAAATTATCGCCACACTTCTCTACTCAATTCTGAGCACTACTCTCATTCAACCAGGAAATTAAATCCTAACAAAATCACAAAATGTTACGAAATAGTTGACCTGTCAGAATATTCACATCAGTCTAGCACCACAGTTATCAGTTAACCAGCAAACTTACTGTTCTTTGTTCCAGTATTTACAGGATAACCACTGCTACATGCACCATCATCCAGCATCTCACTAGTATTAGAAATTACACTTGTCGTATTATTATTATTTACATTACCCTTACCAGTTATTACAGCACATTTATATACATATGGCTCTTCATCACTACCTGCTCTAGTGTGAGCCAAAACTGGAGCATTATCTAGTTTAAATGGTTTGATCCAGAATTAAAATCATCTCCACCATTTCTTTTACTTGAATTTCTCCTAACAATTCTGTGCTCATTCTGGCTATCCTCCATCCAACCATTCCTTGAATTTCTATTGTAATTAGCCCTGTTCATCCTATTTACCTGAAATTCTCTTCCTAATTGATTATTGTCATCAAAATTCCTCCTGCCACCTCCTACTGAGGACTTCACCCTCATCACTTTATCAACATAAATCAAGAAATCACTAATACACTACTGGCCATTAAAATTGCTACACCACGAAGATGACGTGCTACAGACACGAAATTTAACCAACAGGAAGATGCTGTGATATGCAAATGATTAGCTTTTCAGAGCGTTCACACGAGGTAGGCGCCGGTGGTGACACCTACAACATGCTGACATGAGGGAAGTTTCCAACCGATTTCTCGTACATAAACAGCAGTTGACCGGCGTTGCCTGGTGAAACATTGTTGTGATGCCTTGTGTAAGGAGGAGAAATGCATACCATCATGTTTCCAACTTTGATAAAGGTCGGATTGTAGCCTATCACAATTGCAGTTTATCGTATCGCGACATTGCTGCTAGCGTTGGTCAAGATCCAATGACTGTTAACAGAATATGGAATCGGAGGGATCAGGACAGTAATACGAATTGCTGTGCTGGGTCCCAATGGCCTTGTATCACCAGCAGTTGAGATGACAGGCATCTTATCCGAATGGCTGTAACGGATCATGCAGCCACATCTTGATTCCTGAGTCATCAGATGGGGATGTTTGCAAGACAACAACCATCTGCACGAACAGTTCGACGGCGTTGGCAGCAGCATGGACTATCAGCTCGGAGACCATGGCTGTGGTTACCCTTGATGTTGCATCACAGACAGCACTGCCTGAAATGGTTTACTCAACAACAAACCTGGGTGCACGAATGGCAAAACATCATTTTTTTCGGATAAATCCAGGTTCTGTTTACATCATCATGATGGTTACATGCGTGCTTGGCGACATCGTGGTAAACGCACATTGGAAGCGTGTACTTGTCATCGCCTTACTGGCATATCACCCGGCATGATGGTATGGGGTGCCATTGGTTACACACCTCGGTCACCTCTTGTTCGCATTGACGGCACTTTGAACAGTGGATGTTACATTTAAGATGTGTTACGACCTGTGGTTCTATCCTTTATTCGATCCCTGCGAAACCCAACGTTTCAGCAGAATAATGCACGATTGCATGTTGCAGGTCCTGTATGGGCCTTTCTGGATACAGAAAATGCTGCCCTGGCCAGCACATTCTCCAGATCTCTCACCAATTGAAAAAGTCTGGTCAACAATGTCCGAGCAATGGCTCGTCACAATACGCCAGTTGCTACTCTTGATGAACTGTGGTATCGTGTTGAAGCTGCTTGAGCAGCTGTACCTGTACACACCATCCAAGTTATGTTTGAGCCAATGCCCAGGCCTATCAAGACCGTTATTACGGCCAGAGGTAGTTGTTCTGAGTACTGATTTCTCAGGATCTATGCACCCAAATTGCATTAAAATGTAATCACATGTCAGTTCTAGTATAATATATTTGTCCAATGAATACCCGTTTATCATCTGCATTTCTTCTTGGTGTAGCAATTTTAATGGCCAGTAGTGTATCACCCCTAGGGGCAGGTATAAGAATTCTCTAACTTTTTGGGGTAACTTAGTTTCTATACCCATAATTATTGATTCACTACCTAGCTCTTTGTCCAAATATTTCAGTTTTTGTATGCAAAACCAACAGAAACCTTTCACTGTCCACTTCCAAGAGTCAAATCTCTCTCCTCCCAAAAATTCACTCAAAATTCTCTTTGGCTCCTCTTTGGAGCAATATTCATCTAAAAATGCTTTCTCCCCTTTCAGAAAACCCCTCACAAATGAAATTTTCTTTGTCAAAGATCTATGGGCAGTAAAAACCTAACCACAAAGTTCACAGTTCTTGAAGAATGGGAAGATACATTTGGAGCAAACACTGTCATTGTTTTAACACACAGCTTATATGTGTAAGACTTATTTCAAAGTTAAGTTGAAGTATTGTTGTGGTTCTATCTTACACAGGTTTCTTGTCTGAAACTTGGTAGTGGACTGACTGTCTCAGGACCAAAAATCAGGCCCTTATATATCCTCACAATAATAGGTACTGAAACTACACATTGTTCGTAGGTACTGAAACTACACATTGTTCGAAGCTAAATTACAGAAATTACAATTAAAACTTAACTCATTAAATTAACGAATGCATTGAAAAATTAGTTCTTTTCAACAGTTTCTTCTACTACTAGGGTTAAGCCAAATTATTTGTTTAAATCAAGAACTTAACATACATAGTTACTCAAACAATACTATTGACTAAACTGTTAATTACTTTGGAATTAATTAAGGGCTGGCTTTGCTAAAGTATTTTCGAATAGAACCAAATAAATACTTAAAGATTGCTAGTGTGTCATTTTCCAAATGTTTATAATTATTATGTAATTTATATTTGTTTATAAGTCAACAGTACAATTTAAGTTATGAAACAATTACTGATTTTGCCCTATAATGAAAGATACTAACTGGGAATAGTCAAACTAAATTGGAGAATCCGTTACATATAGAAAGCTAGGCACAAAACTAGATCTGGTGTCATATTCTAAAAGTGATGGCCAACCTTTCTCTTTTATGAATATGTAGATTCTGGTAGATTCTGTACAATATTGAGGGTTTGTAAACAGTGGAAGTAAAGAACTGTAAAATGCAACTGTGCAGCTGCCAGCTACACATTTACAGTAGTCAGTGTTGAACTTCCACTCCTCATTTTTCAGCCAATATAACAATGCAGTATGTCGACACCGAGGACTATCAACGAAGAAATAAAGCAGGCAAACATCACAAACTGTTTGTCAATTTAAACCAATATATGATATGTTAATTAAATCTATTTTAAGTTTTAGGATTCATTTCTTTCTATTACGTCATGTTCTTTGTTTGCCTTTTCCCAAACAAGATTTCATTGCTTAGCAGGTTCTGCATTGTTGCTGCACCTGACTGTCTGACAGGAGTTAGCTCACTAGATATCAGATAATTCTCATTGGAATCATTCCTGTTTTTGTAGCTTCGTGTTAGGCCAGTACATCATTATTGTTTGACTACACACTTTTCTGTCACAGCAGAACTGCTTCACAGTCAAGATGCAGTCAGCAGTTCTTTAAATTTTATAATGGACTCTGAAAATACATGTAGTGTTTTGCAACACAACATACATATAAATGATGTAGAACATGTTAATTCTCATGCAATTACTTAAGCAGATGCCATTTCTATGCTGTTTTATGGCAGTTATGACATGGGGGGAACACATTTTTCAACACATAGGACATAAAAGTGACTAAATATTTTTACAATTAGAGCCTAAGAGTCAATATCACAAAATGACAGTTCTTGAAGTTCAAAGCAGGCAAATCACACTGAACAATTATATAGTGGTGTGTACTGAACTTTTCATTAACGTAAGTAGTTACAAATGAAGAAAATGCCATTTTTGTGTATGAAGCTATCTTATGCAATGAAGCTGGATCCTCTTCTCCTTTTTGGGGAATTCATTAAATTCAGGTTCAGACCGCAGCTACTGGAAGAGGTCCTTTTCAGTTCATTATAGACTTAAGTGTGTAAGCATTTCCTGAGTTTGTGAACTACATGAATTTTTTTCATCCTTTGTTGGACTGAAAAGCTCCTTTCAATGGGGATACTAGTTGCAGGAATAGCAGAAATAAGCCACAGAGATTTACACTTCCACAGCAAGCTGTCTGGAGTCCACTTGACTTAATAAATAAACCTTAATAAATCACCAACACTTATACGTTGGATTTCTCTTGAAAAATATATAACTACTAGCTGTGATCTTCTACAGAAAAAATTTAAAAAAAATGATCTCCAAGTCATTTAGTGATTATAATGTAAATTCAGGCAAACTCTGTTTACTTTCATCAAAATCAACATTTAAAAGTTCCCAAAATACCAGAGTAAGAGTTACTTAGTCTCATGACTATGTCCAAAATTCACTGTAAATTATTCTTAAACTTTTGTTATAAGAACCATAAAAACCATTATGTATTTGAAGAGAGAGAAAGGGCTAGGAATAATTAAGTATGATGTCAGTTAGGGGAAGCATCGCAGGACAAAGGATGCTTTATGATCCATTCTGTTTTCATTAGTCATAGCTGAGCAGAATAATTGTTATGATGTGTGTCTTTAAGAGTCACAGTGGAGGATTGCTTTTGTATAGGTGAGTGAGCACACTTGCTGTGCCTTGGCTAACTATTAATAATGCTACTTGTGAAGAAGATGTAAGTTGGCGAAGTGGATTAATTGAACCTCTATTTTTGCATATAAGGAGAAGCTAGTATTACAGTGGTGATATGGACATCAAAAGTCTTCTAATAGGTGCTGCCTGGTATTTCATACTAAGTATTCAGAAACTTCCATGTGGTGCAATCTGTCTTCAAGAGTCAGAAGTATTACTGCTACAGCTGTTTGGAAATTTATGTAGCATTTTTTATGGAGGCCAGCATAGTGCTCAATACAGCAACTGAACATTTAAGTATTTTTATTCTGAATGTTGTTAGAATTTGTGGAAAAATTGGGCACCAGTTATTATTGAAAGTTAAGTTGTGAGCTAATCTCACTTCATGTGACACATGAATTGTTTGGATAACAATTTCATTATTACCAGGATAGTGTGCTATGTATTTTTATTACAAAATATGAGCAGTTCCTAGTTATTTTCATTTTAAACATTTTTTTCGATATCCAAAAGTCATTAAAGCAAATTTGCACTATGGGAAAGCAGTTTCCAACATCAACAGATAGTAATTAATCATAAGGGTAAATATCTAGCGTCCTTTCTTTAAAATATCATCGATCTGGGAATTATGCCAAGAATTTGACAGCAGAAGGTAATGTGTTAGAGTCTCAGTTATAAGGCTTAAGCATTATGGTAATAAAAATCCAGTGAAACAGTACATTTAGTTATGCATGTGATGAGGTACATGTGTTTTTTAAATACCAAGGCAGGTTGCTAAAAGCAAGTTCAGCCAGTAAATTGTTTTCTTATCATTATGATAAAGTGAAGGTTTGATTACTTATATACATTATAATACCTGACAAATAAATGTTTTGCAAGCCACCACAGTGCACTGAGTCTTTGGCCCACTGCAGCTTATCTGTATAATTAGCTTCTGAATATTAATTACATATATTAAGAGGTCATTTGAAGTGTTATTTTCATATTATTATCATTTATGCTCATAAGTGCATACAAATTCTATCATTTTGAGGTTAAATTGTTCTATGGGTTATGTTAACATCCCTTTAACGGTCATTTCAAAGTGGTGAAATGATTAACAGCTCAGATAGTATTTCCTCCTCTATGCAAGCAAAATTGTGATTAATTGTATTTATTTGTGCAGTAGCTTGCATGCAAAATCATGCAATGGAGTGCACTTTGGGTAAAATTAATTACTGAGCAGCTACTGTATGTGAGTGTTATCATTCCAAAATCCAATGCCATGAGGTCAAATGCAGGTCATTCCTAATTATCAAAAGAGTAATTACTGGAAAAGGAATGACAGGTTTGTAGTTTTTGTGGTTTCTCTACTCAACACTATGGTATGCAGCAAGTGCAGTTGCTTACCTTACCACCAGCTGTGAAATGGTTATTACACTATAAACAATTAAGACCAAAAACTATGTATCAAAGTTGTAATTAGTCATTTAATTCAATCACAAGAAGGTTTCCCATAGCACCATAAAGGAAAATACAACTCTTAATCCTTATAACCTCACAGCAAGGCATGCAATCACTCGAGTGCAAGCCCTGTATGCATGTAACAGGTAGCCAGCATCTGGAGCTCCAGTGACAGCTTGTACAGGCTGCACAGAAAACATCAGTCCTCATTTGAATAGTGACACATAGTGTATACAAAGTTAGAAAAATCAACAGCACTAATGTAAAAACATTGCATAAGTTCCAGTTTGTCGACTCAAGTAAGGAATGCATTTAAACTTTAATGTTTCCATTAATTTTTCTGTTGATTACAGTTAATGCCACACAAGCAGTGCATCCACTGAATGTGTCCAACTCCATGTATAGGCAATATAATTATGCTGATTTTTGTATACAGACAGGGAAATCTCAAATTCCTTGCCCTGTAACTGGTTGAAGATGTTTGAGGGGAGACCCATGTACATCTTCATGTAGGAAAATAACCAGTGCATTAATCTTGCTTAGCTAGCAGAGAAAAATCGCATCCCATAAGACAATACTAACATGAACTGTAGATTAGAGGCTCTCAGGAAACTATAGAAAGGGCTTCAGTTTCAAAGGGTGCTGGACAAACACATCAAGAGGGTAAACATGAGAACAATCAAAATTGTGAATTCCTAGCAGATTGAAACTGTGTGCCAGACCAAGATTCGAACTCATCATGTCTATGCAGTATTCTTTCTTCTGTCAGTGCTAGTTTTGCAAGTGCTGCAGGAGAACTTCTGTGAAGTCTGGAAGGTAGGAGACAAGATACTAGTAGAAGTAAAGTTTGAAGATGGGTTGTGAGTCATCCTTGGGTAGCTCAGTTGGTAAAGCATTTACCCGTGAAAGTCAAATGTCCCAAATTCGAATCTCAGTCTCGCACATAGTTTTAATCTGCCAAGAAGTTTCATATAAGCACACACTCTGCTGCAGAGTGAAAATTTCATTCTGGAAACATCCCCCAGGCTTTTGCTAAGCCATGTCTCTGCAATATCCTTTCTTCCAGAAGTTCTGGTCTTGAAGTTTCACAGAGAGATTCTGTGAAGTTTGGAAGGCAGGGGATGATGTAATGGTGGAAGTAAAGCTGTGAGGATGGGTCGTGAGTCATGCTTCAGTATCTCAGTCAATAGAGCATTTTCCCATGAAAGGCAAAGGTTCCAATTTCAATATATATCAATCAAGTTTTAATCTACTCAACTGCAAGTGAAAATTCACTTGGCTGAAGAGTGAAAACTTCATTCTGGGGGCAATACTGTAGTAGTAAACTGTCATAGCTGTGAGGGAAAAGAACCAGAGCTCCAAGTGCTAATAGAAAGCACTGAATCTCAAATTGTTACATTACATTAATACTTGTTCCATAGATCATGAATATGACATTTCATAATTATGTGGAATATATCAGTTTAACATAAGTTATCTTGACACAATATAACAATATTTTTCTCTTTTTCTTTACAATTATTCCTTCATATCTAAAAAATTATCTATTGAGTAGGAGTAATTGTCATTCAGAAATTCTTTTAATTTGTTTTTAAATGTTGGTTGGCTACTTATCAGACTTTTAAAGCTATCTGGAAAACCACTAAAGATTTTTGTGGCAGCATAATTCACCCCGTTCTGTGCTTAAGTCAGATTTAACCCAGGACAGTGAAGGTCATTCTTTCTTCCAGTGTTGCAGTCATGCTTTGCTGTTATTTTTGAACTGGGATGGGTTATTAATAAAAAAATTCATAAGTGAATATATGTGTTGCAAAGGTATTGTGAATATCCTGAGTTCCTAAAATAAATGTCTGCAAGGTGATCTTGGGTGGGCTCCAGCTATTATTCTGGTTACATGATTTTGTGCAATGAACATTTTTTCTCTGAGTGATGAATTACCCCAAAATGTGGTGCTATATGAAAGCAATGAATGAAAATAGGCTTAGTAGCCTAATTTACTGATACATTTACCACCAAAATTTGCAATAATCATACAAGCATAAGTAGTTGAACCTAAATGTTTCAGCATACCGATGTGTTTCTTTACATTCAATTTCTCATCCATGCACACACCCAAAATTTTGAATATTCTGCTTAGCAACAGACTACTGTTCAAAGTCTGTATCTCCAATGGTATTATGCCATTTACTGCACAGAATTGTAGGCACTGTGTTTCCTCAAAATTTAGTGCAAAGAATCACTTAATAATTTTCTGAAATACATTATTTACAATTTTTCTCTGCTGATTCTTGTTTGTTTGGTGTGATTACTATGATTCTATCATCAGCAAAAATAACTAGCTATGCATAGTCATGAATGTACTGTGGCAAGTCATTAATATATATTTACAGCAATAAGGGGGCCAAGAGTGAACCCTGTGAGACACCACTCTTGATACCTCCCCAGTTAGAGGACTGTGCCTGATTTTTGCAGACTACCTATACTGTTAATTTCAATCTTTTTGAGAGATCACAAAATTTCCCAGTGGGTGATGTTCAGTTATTCAGAGCATTTAATATCCAAACAGCAAAAGCATATATAGCATTTTCTGTTGAAAAGCCTTTCTAAAAACCAAATTATCATTTTGTTAGTACTTCACTTTTCTAAATATGTGATGCTGCTTTTGAATACATCACTCTTTTAAGAATTTTGGATAAAGTAGTCAGAAGTGAGATTGGTCAGTAGTTGTTAACATCACACCTGTTCCCCTTCTTATGCAGTGGTTTAACAATAGCATATTTCTTTCTAACTGGAAAAATGCCCTGTTTCAGTGAGCTATTACATACGTGGTGGAGAGTCATACTTATCTGTTGGGAACAAGCTTTTAGTACTCTGTTGGAAATGTCATCAATTCCATGCAAACTTTTACTTCTGAGTGAATTTATTATTTTCCTAATTTCAGTAGGAGAGATGGGATGACTTTCAGTTTTATCAAACTGCATAGGTATTACCTGTTCTATATGCTGCCTTCCATTTTCTAATGAATAGCTGGATCCTATTTTCTCTATAACAATTAAAAACGATTATTATTAAAAATGTTTTCCACTTCTGACTTTTTGTTAACAAATCTTTCATTGAGTTTCATGAAAATACAGTCTCCCTGTGCTCTCAGTTGTCCTGTTTCCCTTTTAACAATATTCCAAATTGTTTTAATTTTTTATCAGAAGTGCTAATCTGAGACATAATGCAGCTACTTATTGACTTTTTAATAACTTTTCTTAACACAGAGCAATATTTTTTCTATATTTCACTGTTTCTGGGTCATTAATCCTTCTAGCTATGAGATACAGTTCCCTTTTCTGTTTACAAGAAGTTTTCATCCCATTAGTAAGCCATGGCTTTTTAGATGGTTTCTTACAGTTATGTTTCACTGTTTTCTTAGGGACTGTATTCAAATAAACTCACAAAGGTTTCACAAAATCAGTTAAATTTTATATTAGCATCAGGCTTCCTGTACACCTCATCCCAATATGATTGTTGCATGTGTCCCCTAAAATTTTCAAGTGTTAAATCATTAACTGAACACACTGTTTTGGAGGACTGTTTTGCATTACTGCCTGGAGCTATGTCATATACTGTAACTAGCTGTGCATCTTTATCAGACATACCATACTTAACAGGAAGAGTTTTTATTTTATTACATTTATCTTGGTCTACAAAAACATGATCTATCAATGTGCTGCTTTCCTGTACCACCCAATGAGGAAATTCAGTAACTGATGTCAAATTGAAAGAACCAAGTAATACTTAAAGCTCAAGCTTTCTATTGGACTCTTTCAGAAGATCTACATTGAAATCCTCACAAACAATAATTTGCTTCTCTCTCTCTAACAGATAGCACAACAAAGAATCCAAGTTTTTCAAAAATAGATGAAAATTTCCCATTGGTGGCCTATATACAGCTACAATTATAAAAGTATCATTATTTAGTTTAAGCTCACATGCACATGCTTCTGTACGTTGCTCTACACAATTTTTTTAGTTTCTAAAGTTTTTACACTACGATAAATTTTAATATAAATGGCAACTAACAAATTTTATTACTTTGCAAACATTTCAGAAATGTAGAACTCGTAAATTTTAACAATATTGGGTGCAGATTCCACACATTACATGGATTGCACGTTAACAACATGGGGAAAAAACTGCTCGTCGGAAAAATTGAAGAAATTATCATCAAGAGGCATCAAACACTCAAAAGTAAAATCGTCCTGGATTGGCCCCCCAAATATTCGAAGGAAACAACGCCAGCAAGACCTCACTCACCAACATCAGCAACAAAAGAAGGAACAAGGTGCCTCCAATATTCAGGCACAGCAACAACAATGAATGCAGTAACAGCTCTACCAATTGCAGACCCAGCTCTAACACCAGCAGCAATATTATCAACAGTAGGATCAGCAGCTGAACAACTACCAGGGGAGCCAGACACAGAAGAAAATTCTGCTGCAGATGATAATAGAAGATTAGGTACAGTCGGGAAAAGAAAAGCAGTACTTCCAGCACACATGAATGATTTTTTATTGACAAGGTAGAGGTAAGTGATCAATTAAATATGCCAAAGCCTAACAATATGCCAAAGCCTAACAAATCCTTTAATTTCATGCTGATTCATCAAAATGTCCAATCACTGCTAAACAAATTAAGTGAAGTTGAAATTTTCTGTACTGATGAGCTAAAAAACGCTGCTGTAATGTGTATAACTGACCACTGGCTGCCTAAAGATGCAATGTCAGTCACAAAACTTGCAGACTTCAATCTATCATCATCATTTTCTAGAATTAAATCCAGTCATGGAGGATCATGTATATTTGTTAAAAATGGCATTGATTATTGTTACATAAAACCTATTGAACTGTTAGCTGAAGAGAAAGTTTTTGAAGTATCCGCAGTTGAACTCTCTGCATTAAAATTAATAATCATCTGTGTATATAGGAGTCCTGATGGGAACTTAAATGATTTCTGTCATCAACTAGAAGCAGCTTTAAATACTATAAAAAACTTCAACAAAACAGTGATCATATGTGGAGATTTTAATATTGATTTTCAAGAAATCTCAAAAGACCAGCAAAGCTTGATGACCCTACTGGAAACATATAACATGAAAGCCACCATAGACTCTCCTACAAGAGTTACACCAACAACTAGCTCAACAATTGATCAGATATTAATAAACACAAATGTAAATCACAATTTCTGTGCCAGAAATCTTAATACTGGCTTCAGTGATCACTATGCACAGTTTATTGCTTTGCACACCCCAAGTGAAACAACTGAGAAAGAGGAACTTGTAAAAGAAGCAAGGAAATTCACTAACATACAAATAACCCTTTTTGTACAGAGACTAAGTGAAGAAACTTGGTATGAAGTGTATACTTGTGAAAATACTAACAAAAAGTTTGAAAAATTCATGGAAATCTTCATGTTATACTTTGAAGCTGCATTTCCATTAAAAAAATAGAAATGTCAACCTAACTTCCAAAAGAACAAATGGATTACAACAGGTATTAGAATCTCTTGTGCAGAGAAAAGAAGATTAAACGATATAGCAAAGACAAAGAACATGCCTCCTGAATTTCATTTGTACCTGAAGAATTACAAGAGAATCCTCAAAAATGTTGTAAGGAAAGCTAAAACAATGGCAAATGACAAATACATTGAAAATTCAAAAAACAAATGTAAAGCTTTATGGGAAGTTATAAAAAATCAAACAACAAGTGAAACTAAACAATATAAAAATATGAACTTATGTTATGAAGGACAAATGATGTCTTGCCCAACAGAAATTGCAGGGACCTTCAACAAATATTTTGCAAACATAAGCGAACAGTTGGTGAGTGGAATGGAAGAACACAACAAAATATCACCTCCATCATGCAATACTGTGAGAAATGTGTCTACATCTTTGTTTCTTTCACCCACAAATACTGAAGAAATTTTATCAGTTATAAAAACTTTGAAAACAGGGTACTCATGTAGAACTGATGGAATACCAGATGCAATTATTGAAAAATGCTGTCTTGCCTTACCTGAACCCTTGACACAGTTGTGCAACAGCTCATTGGCATCAGGAGCCTTCCCTTCATGCTTAAAAACAGCAAAACTGAAACCACTGTTCAAAAAAGGAAATCCAGAATTGTTTCAAATTATAGACCAATAGCCCTACTGCCTGTCTGATTTCCTAAAATAAAAAAAAAAAAAAATAAAAAAAAATAAAAAAAAAATCTCTCTCCTTCACAGCATGGATTCAGGAAAGGCTATTCAACTGAACATGCAATATTTGAATTTCTTAATGAAATCTATACTAAACTGGATGCAAATGAGTTGGTGACCGGCATATGTCTTGATTTATCTAAAGCTTTTGACGTCATTGACCATAATGCCCTACTGCAGAAGCTTGACCAATTATGAATTAGAGGTATATCCAATGAGTGGCTCAAGACATACCTATGTGGTCGCAAACAGGTGGTTGAAGTGCAATATACTGACCATAACAAAATCAGCTACTACTATTCAGGATATGAAAATGTGAAATATAGCGTCCGTCAAGGATCAGTATTAGAACCCATTCTGTTTCTCCTCTATGTCAATGATCTTATGTACAACAAGTATTGCCAAACTACCCTCCAATTTGCAAATGATACAAGCTTCCTTATTAGTGGTAAAACAGATGAAAAACTTAAAGCCTCCACTATCCAAACAATGAACAGTGTAGAACAGTGGTTCAGCTACAACAAGCTAATTATAAACAAAGAAAAGACAGTAGCACTGAACTTCTATAATGTAAAAGGAAGACACCACCCAAACATAGAAATATAACTTAGGGACAGAGTTCTTGAAAGTGTTGACAGCACTAAATTTCTGGGACTCTGGCTCCAGAACAACACAAAATGGGAGGTACACATTGGATATTTGCAAAGAAAACTAAGCAAAACCCGTTACATGATACGGATCTTAAAAACTTGTTGCAGCAAAGCAAGCCTGTTAAATGTATACTACTCGTATGTGCATTCTGTAATTAAATATGGCATAATCTTCTGGGGCAATACAACAACAAATATTAAACTTTTCAGGATGTAAAAGAGAATACTAAGAATTATTGAAGGGGGAAACAATACGAAATCATGCAGACCCATATTCAAAAAACTGTCAGTTCTTCCTCTTCCTTGCATTTTTATCTATGAAACATCAGTTTTCATCAAACAATATATTGATAGACATGCAGATATCTTATTAAAAAATGAAGATATACATGCACACAATACAAGGCAAAAATCTGACCTTCATATGAAACAGGTGAGAACATCATTGCGCCAAAAAGGCACACTACATACTGGGATAAAGATTCAATAATCTACCTAACCATATGAAATCAATAGGTAAATTCTGTAGTTTTAAGGCTGAAGTAAAGGCATATTTAATTGATCATTGCTTTTACAGTCTGACAGAATATATAAAAGCCAAACAACAAAAATAAAGATGCAGACTTTGTATGTTGCCTGTAATGTTTGTTGTATGTATGAATCTTTGCTAAATTACTTCCATATCTAGTCATTAGGATGTCCAATATCCTTGTATATATTCTGTACATATAGGATTTGAAGGACAAAATAAATAAAATAAATAACTCCTCCTCTCTCCATAGTGTCTCTACTTACATGTGCTGAAAGCTTATATCTACCTACATTTATCTTTTCTATATCTGTGAGTATAAAATGGTCAGACAGGCATAGTACATTCTGTATACAAAAATGAATTAAACTGTGGCCTGTTTTTGGGCCTGTCTAAGGCTTTCGATGTCACTGACCATAATTTACTGCTTAGGAAACTATATTGCTACGGGATTCATGGAGTAGCACATGATTAGCTCAAATCCTATCTTTCTAATAGGTATCAGAAGGTAGAGAAACAGCATGCGGGTAAAGTCTACTCATCAGCATACCAAAGAGTCAGGTATGGCGTGTCGCAGGGCTCTGCATTGGGGCCATTGCTATTCTTAATATTTATAAATGATTTACACTTAAAAGAGTTTATTTATTCATCCGTAGACAACTTGTGTCGTATGGATGTCGTCAACTGTATACATGGAATGAGTATATACATAATAGTACTTCTGGTAGTACATATTTCTATGGTGCAACTTAATCGTTTGTACACAAAACAAATACACACCAATCTTAGTTACAAATAAATATACATTTACAAATGTATTCTTGCATGGATTACACAAAACAAATACACACCAATCTTAATTACAGACAAATATAAATTTACAAAGATACTCTTGCATGAATTGAGGTGAACACATGTCATTTACAGTATTCTTTGACAGTATAGTAACATTTATCTGCTAAATAACTTTTTGCAGCTTTCCTGAAGGCATGTATTCCAGTTTCAGCTTTGATCTCCTCTGGAAGTCTATTATACATTTTTATTTCATTAAATAATAAACTATTTTGGGTTTTTGTTTTGTTTTTTCATATGAGATGCAAATGGTGGCAGGATCTAGTCCAGTGTTGGTGTATAGATCTGTTTTGTGTGTACTGGTCAATGTGTTTCTTTATATATATCACAGTCTGAAAGATGTATTCACATGGTACAGTCAAGATTTCCATGGTTTTGAATAAATCAGTACAGTGAGCTCTCTTGCTGCTTTTTGTTATTATTCGTACAGCCCTCTTTTGCAGCTTGAAAATTGCTTGTATGTTCTGTACATTTGTACCCCAGAAGGTTATGCCATAACTAATTATTGAATGCACATATGCAAAGTATGTAGTCTTAGCACATGAACTATTACATACTGACATAATTATCCGGAGTGCATAGCAAGCAGTAGCAATTTACTTTTCTAGTACTGCAATATGGTCAGTACAGTTAAGCTGTGAGTCAACATGCATTCCTAGGAATTTTGTGTTTGTGACACGATCTATAAGTTCATCTTTAACTTTTAGGCCTATGCTATTATGTTTTTTATTTATGTGGAAATTAATACTGTTTGTTTTTTTAATATTGAGGGTTAATTTGTTGCTTACTACCCACTTGCATACATGAGCGAGAGTTTCTTCAGCTTTGTCTCTCAATTTGTCTGGTGACTCATCACTGATAAGGATGCTGCTATCATCTGCAAATAGTATTGCTTCCCCGTATTTGACACTCTGGGGAAAATCATTGATGTATATTAGGAAGAGTATTGGCCCTAACACACTTCCCTGAGAGACTCCTATGTTAATATGTTCTGATTTGGAAATGTGTTTTGTCAATCTGCTGAACTTCGTTTGTGAGATCTCTACACACTGTACCCTATTTGCCAATCCATTTCTCAACAGTAGATGCAGTATTGTTTGCTGACAACACCAGTTTATTTTTCAAAGCTACGAATGAAACTGGCCTACTGTAGAGAGTCACAGTAGCCACAGAAGAAGCAAACATGTCATTTACAAACAACAAATTAATTGTTACTGACAAAAAAAACAGTTTGGATGAACTTCAGACATATAACAAACAAAGTAAAATCTGACCTAACTGTAAAACTTGAACAGTGTAAGATAGAGCAAACCCCCCCACAATAAATTTTTAGGATTATGGCTAGATGAATATTTAATGTGGGAGAAACACACAGAAATGTTAAACAAAAAATTAAGTCAGTATTGTTATGTTCTTAGAATACTAAAAACTTCCTGTAGTGCTGATGCCCTGTTATGTTCATACTCTGCACTCATACATAGTACACTAAGATATGGTATCATATTTTGGGGGAATAACAGTTTAGCCAAACACTCGTTTGTGCTTCAAAAGAAGGCAATAAGGATAATCAGAGGTAAGACACACAGAGAATCATGTAAAAAAAGTTTTCAAGGAACTACAAATCATGACTCTACCATGTATCTATATTTATGAAAGTGTATGTTTTATGAAGGCACACCAGGAACATTCTATGTTAAACAGTCAAGTTCATAACTACAAAATGAGAAATAGAGATGACTTTCATAGAGAAAGTCACACAAAAGCTATGTATAAAAAAAAAGTGTTCTTTATCAGCCAAAAATCTTATTTAGTGCACCACCAAATGAAATTAAAAGTATACCAAAATTCCACATATTCAAAAAAGAACTTTAAAAATGTTAATTAGCAAGAGTTTTTATGGTGTCAAGGAATACTTAAATCACCAGCATTCAATATACAGTAGCTTATTTCCTTCATCGTAATGACCCAAAATACTCATTGAAAACTAAATTGTATTCATCTATTACTCTAATTTAGCATATTATGAATGTTGTTACGCATATGGTTTCATGTTATATGTAATAATATTTTATTTATGGAAATATTATTGTAAATCTTTTCATGTCATATTTTCAGTGTAAGAGAAATGTATGTATGACAAATCCTATATCATTTTTATAATGATGAGATACAAGGATGCTAAGTAAATAAATAAATAAATAAAAAATCTATTCCACCCTCAGTTTATAAATTTTCTAAACACAAGGAGCTCATCTACTTTGTTTTTTAATCCACTGAGATTCTGATGCAATATATTAACATTGTTTTTCACTGTGCTTTTATGATAATCTTGTGATATTTTAACATTGCCAGTACCTGCTTGTCTGAGCTTCTCATTAAGCTAAATGTTGAATCACTGGACACTGTGTGGTATCCATTGTTTCATCTTCAAACACTTAAATCTTGCAGATTGTCTCAATAGGAGGATTGCTGGGCTTAAAAAAAAATTGATGCAGTAATGTTCGTCCATTTTTTCTGTCATTTTACACAGAACACAAAATCTGATGACTACCACTTACATGTGATCACTTGTCAATGGCTAGCCAGTCACCAGTTGTTTCCACAGTTGTGAAAGAAATCAGACATGCACACTATGTAAGCCAATAAACATAGAGAGCATATGCACCCTGATATCATTGTTGATTTCAACAATAAAAAGTAAGTGTGGATGTTTCAAGAACAACCCTTGTATATAGATTTTAAGCATTCCTCTTTTTTTGTAAACCATTGTTGTGAGGCTCCAAAATGTTATGAAATATATAACTACAACACAAGTTTCTGCCAAACAACAAAATTAAAAGTAACATTAGGGAACTGATGCAAAACAAAATTAAAATCATTTCCTTAAATAGATGTCTGTATAACTGTAATAAGTCTAAGTTACCTGTACTCGTGATACCACACTGTAATTCCAAATTGTACAGAACTAGATTTTTGCAGTACATGAAACAAGGTTCTTACTGTAGTCTGTAATGTGTCAAAAATGGTGAATTGTAAATATGATAATATATTTTAACATTTGTAAAACAATATTATGTACATAAAAGTCATCACTTGATATATGTATACAAAAAGATATATAAATAAATAAATGTTTGTAGTCTGAGACAGTATAACCATGTTAAACAGCCTGCTCCTGGTATAACAGATGTTCTTAGTCTGCGTGACTACTTAATAACATCCACCACCATTTGCAGCTGTGATGAATAGAGCTACTATTGTTATGGCAACAATTTATGGCCAGCATATACAATAAAACAAGTAAAAAATAACAGTTCTGTAATATTGTAGCCTAGAGTTTCATGAGTTCACCACCACTCCTCCTAGAAAGATCAGTATCAGGGTTTGTCCTTACCAAAAAAAGCTTGTTGTAGTTTGTGGCATGCTGCATGCAGCTCCACAATTTCTACATATTTTGTTTGGAAGTGGGTACTGAACTGCCTATACTATGAACTGTTACTGGCAACAGGTAGAAAACAGTTTCAATTGTAGGCTACCATTAACAAACACCTTGGGAAAAGTGGAATATAATTCTGACATCTTGAATAGCATTTTCAGAGTTGAGTCTCAGTTCAGTTGTATGATGAATGACCATCATGTGACAGCATAGTGAGTCAAGGAGAAAGCATTCTCACAAGTTTGTAGAACAACACATTTTCCTTAGCTTTTGCATAATGTTGAGATTGATCAACATCTTCTTGTCATCTCTTGGTAGAAGAGCAGGCAAGTGGTCAGTGTGGGAGAAGGGAGAAGAAAAAGAGAACAGGCAGAGGATGAAATATGTAACATGGTAGTATGCTACAGATATCCTGGTTTCACATTTGCACCTCTTTTGAGATATTATCTTAATATAATGTTTCAAGAAGACAGTGTTAGTTAGGCACAGTACATATATATTTATGACCAACTGCAATCTTATTATGATTCTTGTGCAGCCAGCAAGCTCTCCATTTCCAGTGAGACATATGTGAGATTAAGCCAGATGTATGAGTCGACACAACATGCACAGGAAAATAATCCCAAAAGCAACAGTTGTGCATCATTTTCCATAATAAGATGATACAGCCATTGTACAGTGACATCTAAAGATAAATGGGTGCATACATTCATAATTTCATCTCAGACACACACATATGCATGTGCACACACACACACACACACACACATATTGACAGTGCTGTTTCAAAAAGTTGTCAGAATTAAAATGCATGCCATTACCCATTTCCATCAAATGTGTTTAGTAGTTGTCCTTTGGTTGCAGGGAATATGCCAGAACTAGTTATCTATTCCCATCCATTCCCAATTTTTGAACCCCTTTGCACGCTATCAGCTCACTTGGTATCAAACTTCTTTGATGCATTGGATTTCCATAACCCTCTCTATCTCTTAAATTAGAGAATGGAGAAAAAGCTGCAGACACATGCCGCAGAATGTAATCAGTGTAATGTGAACACATAATGCCTCAGAAATAATAATTTCATTTCTCTTTCATTATGCTTTTTTGTGATTGGGAAATGGAGTTATTAGCTATACTTTTGGTATTGGAAGTCTCACAGTGCAATACTTTGGAATAACTCTGCCATCTTAAAAAAATATATATATCAATTGCACAGAAACCAAAAGTGAATGTTGTTATCATCTCATGATATCTGATAACCACTGTTTGGTTCCTTATGAAGTGGGTACAAGGGATTCTTGACTGCCATGGTAGCTTTCCTCCCACAATTCCAGGTGGTAGTAGCGTGGGTTACTTTCAGACTCTGAGTGATGGTAAGAATGCGCAGCACAGGACAGCAGCCTGTTGTGACATCTTCTCCACGGGTCAACCTCTGCTGGATCAGGAAAGTGTTGAGAGGTATTGTCAATGCTGCTGCAAACTGCATCGGGAATGTCTGAAGTCACCAGCCCATCAGCACAAAGCTCACGGCACAACACACGCAGGCACTCCCCCAGTGACGGTGTTAGCTCCCTGTGAGAACATTACAATCTTAGTCACATGACAGTTTCATCTGCTGCAAAAAGACATCAAGCATTGAATGGGTAAACAGTATGGAGCCCAAACATAGGTATTATACAGCTATGATTAGTTTAATTACACAATTTACCTATCAGCATATATAACTTCCTTTATTGCCACCCACTAGCATCACCACCATGATCCTACTTGGTGACATCCCAAATGTGTCCAATAGGAAAGAAGTAGGATGATACTGGTGGGCGGGCAGGAGGGGGGAGGAGGGGAGGGAGGTGCACGGAAGCATCCTCTTAGACAGAATTTTGAAGTTACAGGACGTTTCATTATGCTGCTGCAGGTACCAGTTACTTGCAAAGTGCTGTAAGTAAGCAAATGATGACACTTGAATGAGATAGCAGGTATGTTAATCATACACCAGTCGTATCAGGGACCCCATTGAGTTCTCACTTTAAACCCTTCACTCAATAACACCTACCTCTAAGATGCTCTGTGGGCTGTGAGACGGCATTATCTCACATGGTTTTAGATTACTTGCACCTTGCCATCACTGTATACCAACATGTACTTTAATTCATCAGTTAAGGCAACTTTTATTCATGCTTAGATCATCCAACTGTTTGGTTTTGTGTTGTTGCTAATATCTGTGTACTGTATCATCCATGTTGGGCTGTGGCTTCCACTGTTAAAATACACAACTGTCAACAGCAGCCAATGAAAACAACATGTTGTTAGTCATGGCAGTTCTCTTTCAGGATATCAGCTTTTCCCAAATTCAAAAATGGTTCAAATGGCTCTGAGCACTATGGGACTTAACTGCTGAGGTCATCAGTCCCCTAGAACTTAGAACTACTTAAACCTTACTAACCTAAGGACAACACACACATCCATGCCCGAGGCAGGATTCAAACCTGCACCATAGCAGTCGCGCGGCTCCAGACTGTAGCACCTGGAACCGCTCAACCACTCCAGCCAGAATTTCCCAAATTGACGTACTCATGGTACAATAGGATATGAAACAAGCCCAGTGCTTGCATTATGTCAGAAAACAAGGTTTACCATGTGATGTGAATCCACAAACAGATGAACTGATGCTCACATCTTGCCCATCCTGGACTACCTCACTGATGGCCAGTAAAATGTCTTCTGATGCCCCAGCCACAAGATGTGCTCATTAATGACAGCAGTGCTCTCCCTCCATTGCAGCACACAGCCATGACTTACAACAGTAGGAAGAGTTACATGACCTCTTGGTACCATTTCTATACTCCTACAGTATTCCAAAGTGACTAGTGTGCTCATTTTAAATGGATGACTAGTATTTTGTCTCGTAAGCTTAATTGTGCTGAGGTCTATGATTTCATAAGGAATGTATGAGCATCTGATGTACTGACCCAAGCATTAACCTGTATGCTACTGTCATTTAGAATATTATTACACTGCTGACACCTCATATCCAAGGTGCTGAATAAATGTACAAAAGATCCGTACAATCCTCTGCAGGATTACCACTTGAGTTTGATAAATTCAGTTCATTCTCCCAAAGTGTGCATCAGTGCTTTGATGTGTCCTATGAGTACTAATCCAGTATGATACTTGAAACAACAGTCACCCTTTCAACAAGTTGAATATGTGTTTTTCTCAGTTCATTGTTTCCAATCTCAGTACACAGTTCCTGCTTTATCCACAGTACAGCATTTTGAATAACTTGTGCCAAATAGTGTTTTTTTTCCCCACTATGGAAAATTTGCAAAATTCTTGTCTGTATGAGTGAATACGTGGGAAGACCATGACTTTACCTGCAGGGCAGCATGGAAATAAATGAAACAACCCTAGTGACTCTCTCCTTATATGACAGGTGGTCAGCGGGAATGATGATCTACCGCCTAAAACCTTTGTGATGCAGTTTTAGTTAGATTTTTCCCTAGTGTCTCAGGATCATTTTGCCTTTGCTAGAGTGGAAAAGCTACAGGCTGAAGTGTTATTAGTCTGGCTGCAATGGGCCCACCAAGCCAGTCTCAGATGTGTTCAACAGTTTTCTAGCCCTTTGAGCATACTGGTGACAGTACCATAACTGGCAATTTGCTGTTCATCTACTTAGCTCTATAGGGACGAGATTTGTTGTTCTTAAACAGAAAATTCTCTTTGGATCAATGTGGGATGGAACTGAAGGTTAAAAGACTTCATCTCCATATATTCGTTTCAGGAGAAATTGTGATGTCATCAGTCATTGTTTGTTTCTACCCACATCACTGTTCCAACGCCACAATATTTAAAAGTTTTGTGCACAAATGTGTAGATGTTTCATGTTCCAGACTCCCTCTCCAGACAAACATACTGCTTGTCAGTCTACATAGAAATGCAAAAGAGAACAAATTGTAGTTACACTCGCAGACATCTGCAATGTTCCTCTGTCCAACGTATTGGGATGATTTGAAATCAAGTTGCTACAAGTTGTTACACCAAGCATCCAGAGGTTAACAAAGACAGTGTTAGTCATATTTTATCTATATTCTTCTAAAGGCCTAGTGTAGCTTAGTTGCATTTTGCTACCAATTGTGATGGGGTGTTACCAAGAAGAGCCCTCATTTTTTACTGTAGCTCTTTGCAGACGACCTTGCTGTGATTTCCTTTAAAATTGTGATAGGATGTACACAAGAAGGGCCCTCATTTTTTACTGTAGCTCCGTAGCAATGTTGCCACATTCTCCTTCAAGTACCACCTGTTGTTTGAAGGGAGTCCTGAAATTACACTATGAGAAGCTGTAATAGCATCTGCTACCTCTCACAGTGATTGAACAGATTGTATCCTACCAATAGCTTACCAGCCCAAGGACACAATACATCAAAAAACTGAAACATTATGTAAACTCTTTCAACAATTAAAGTGATCACTAGCTCCAACACCAATGATTCATGAATCCTAACTACTTGAGCAATGTTCCTACAACTAGCAGGTGTAATTGACATTTTTATGTGAGTGTTATGGCCTCTTCCTGTATTAATAAAGACTAAGTAGTTGCAGCTCAAGCTTTTCCAGACACTTACATTTTCATAAGATGTCAGTGCACCCTGACTGAACCTATGCTCCCCACTTCCTCATCAATTATTTTGATCAAAGTATGTTATGCCCAACAAGCCACTGTACAAGGTCTGACACATAGTACTTTTCACAGTTAAAAATTACTTCCTTTCCTTTTCCCTGTGCAATTGAAATAATGTAAAACAATCTGTGTGCTTCCATATATCCCTCAATCCTTGTCATTGTGTCCTTATAGCCCTTGCATCATAAATGATAAAATTGTTCACTTTCTATGCAAAATCATATTTTGCTTTATTTACCTGACTATGTGGGTGGCCACAGTATTTACAATGATGATTTCATAATTGGGAAGCAGCAAGGTTAGAATCCCCATCCAGCCATCTTAATCAAGGTTCTTGCATTTTCCCTAAACCATATAACCTTAATGCCGAGAAGGTTCCTTCAGCAACAGACAGCTGACTTTCTTTTCCATCTTTGTCCACCTCAAAAATATACTTCACCTTTAATGACCATAAACTTGATGTGATTATAAACATAATTTTCCTCTCTCTCTATTCTCATTTTTCATTAAAATTCCCTTAAAATCTCACTAACAATTTGGAATGGATGACTATAAAGCAAATATGTCTTTAAACTTCTTGTAGGCTTCATTTAAGTTTCACATTTCTTTATTACCAGTTTTCAGTTTTGGCTATGACCATCTTCAGAGCTGTTAAAAAAAAAGAGTGGTGTAACTTAGTTGGTTACACCACTGATTTTCATTTGTAACAGATCTGAAGATGGCAGTAACTGAAACCAGTACTAGTGAAATGTAAAATTTATTTGATCAAAAGGACATTTAGAAATAAATTGTCATATGATAATGGACTCATTTACAGACTTTACACCTTCATTCATTCAAGTCGTTTTGATGACCATTTTAAAGGTACAGATGATGATCAAAACATGTAGCATGAAGATTTCACATGAGACAGATAAGTTGCATAATAATCTAGAAACTCATTGATGACAGCACTTTCAGTCTAATGAAAACAATGCCTTCCTTTAGACATAAATATTGTCTAAAACTGTTCTTTGTATATTCAAGGAGCTGGTGGTGCAGAAAGCAAAACACCTACAGCAGTGCAAAGGTTCTAAATTTTGCCATGTATAAAACCAGTAAATGTGTAATAAAAAAGTGAAAAATGATGGGAGTAGGCTGAAAATTGGTGAACATATTCCTTAACAGTGTGCTGGGGTATCAAGCACATTGTTAAGTCAAACTGAATGAAGCCTATACAAATTTTGAAGGCTTGTAGCCAAATTTTTAGTTCCATATGACCTTGTTAGTGAGTTTAGTGCAGACTGATAAATGCTGGCAATGGCAGTGTTAGGTAGTTGTCCCACTAACAACCTGATGACAGACTGGCAGCATCCCACTATTTGATTAACGCTGTGCAATTGATCAGAATTCATGACAGAATAAAGGTCCAGTACAGTGATGCATAAGTGTCACAGCACTATCCCTACAAATAGAATCAGAAATTTACAAGCAGTATGATGTCCATGTCTCGGTCAGGTATATCAAGTTCTGACTATCTAATAATCCACAGGCATTGAACCTGTCGTGGAATACTGCCAACTGAGACTGAGACATTGCAGCAACTGTAAGTATTAGTAACTATTCAGCAGACCTCACTACAGGTGATGTGTTCCAATTTCACCGAGATGAGTGCCCCAGTAACAGACTCCTGAATTGAAACAGCATTGTGTTGGTGACCGTGAACAACTTCTGTAGAATTTTATTTATTTATTTTACATGTCTAGTTCTGTAGGACCAAACTGAGGAGCAAATCACCAAAGCCATGGAACATGTCAGCACATGAAATTACAACATAAAAATAATAACAGATGAAATAAAATGTTTCTGAACCCAAAAGAGGACAAGCCATAAGTTTATGTAAATGCAATCAACAATATAATGTAGGAATCAGCTTAATTTCTGAAGGAACTCCTCAACAGAATAGAAGGAGTGACCCTTGAGGAAACTCTTCAGTTCCTATTTGAAAGCGCTTGGATTACTGCTAAGATTTTTGAATTCTTGTGGTAGCTTATTGAAAACGGATGCAGCAGCATTCTGCACAAGAGTCAAGGAAGTGCCGTTCCAATGCAGATTGGATTTCTGCCTAGTATTAGCTGAGCGAAAGCTGCTAATTCTTGGGAATAAGCTGATATAGTTAACAAGAAAGGAATTGAGAGGCCAGTTTCAGGATACCCAGACCAGTGAACTGGGGGTTCACAAACTTACACCACTTATTGCCCAAACTGCCCATTTCTGAACCAAAAATATCCTATGAGAACGGGGAGAGTTACCCCAAAATGTAATACCATGTGACATTAGCAAATGAAAATAAACAAAGTAGACTAATTTTCATGTCGAACGATCACTACTTCAGATACTACTTTAATAGTAAAAATGGCAGCATTAAGTCTTTGAACAAGATCCTGAATGTGGGCTTTCCATGACAGTTTATTATCTATCTGAACACCTAGAAATTTGAACTGTTCAGTTTCACTAATCATATGCCCATTCTGTGAAATTAAAATATTGGGTTTTGTTGAACCGTACGTTAGAAAATGTAAACACTGAGTCTTACTGTGATTTAGCATTACTTTATTTTCTACAAGTCATGAACTTATCTACATGTACATCTACATCTACATTTATACTCCACAAGCCACCCAACAGTGCATGGCGGAGGGCACTTTATGTTCCACTGTCATTACCTCCCTTTCCTGTCCCAGTCACGTATGGTTCGCGGGAAGAACGACTGCCAGAAAGTCTCCATGTGTGCTCGAATCTCTCGTGACCTCTTCGGGAGGTATAAGTAGGGGGAAGCAATATATTCGATACGTCATCCAGAAATGCACCCTCTCGAAACCTGGTGAGCAAGCTACACCGCGATGCAGAGCACCTCTCTTGCAGAGTCTGCCACTTGAGTTTGCTAAACATCTCCGTAATGCTATCATGCTTACCAAATAACCCTGTGACGAAACGCACCACTCTTCTTTGGATCTTCTCTATCTTCTCTGACAACCCGACCTGATACGGATCCCACACTGATGAGCAATACTCAAGTATAGGTCGAATGAGTGTTTTGTAAGCCACCTCCTTTGTTGATGGACTACATTTTCTCCCAATGAATCCCAACCTGGCACCCACCTTACCAACAATTAATTTTATATGATCATTCCACTTCAAATCGTTCTGTACGCATACTCCCAGATATTTTACAGAAATAACTACTACCAGTGTTTGTTCTGCTATGATATAATCATACAATAAAGGATCCTTCTTTCTATGTATTTGCAATACATTACATTTGTCTATGTTAAGGGTCAGTTGCCACTCCCTGCACCAAGTGCCTAGCCACTGCAGATCTTCCTGCATTTCGCTGCAATTTTCTAATCTGCAGCTTCTCTGTATACTACAGCACCATCTGTGAAAAGCCGTATGGAACTTCCGACACTATCTACTAGGTCATTTATATATATTGTGAACAGCAATGGTCCCATAACATTCCCCTGTGCCACGCCAGGGGATACATTAATGTCTGTAGACGTCTCTCCATTGAGAACAACATGCTGTGTTCTGTTTGTACATGTCATGAACAGCACTATTTTGAACAGAGCTAATGTTGCACACAAAATCCTCTACTATGAAGTTAGTGTCTTCAGCAAACATAAATATTTTAGAACTACCTGTAATGCTAGAAGGCATATCATTTATATAAATAAGGAACAGGAGTGTCACCAGCACTTATCCCTGGAGCATTCCCCATTTAACCATGCCCCACTCATACACCAAATCACAACCATTCTCAATACTGTGGACAATGACCTTTTGCTGTCTGTTGTTAAAGAAGGAGGTGAACAAATTGCGAGTTATTCTCCATATTCCATAATGGTCCACTTCTCAAGCAATATTTTGTGATCAACACAGTCAACTGCCTTAGTTAAATCAAAAGACATTCCTAGAATTCAAAACCTTTTGTTTAATTTACCCAGCACCTCACAGAGGAAAGAGATTAAAGCCAAACTGTACATTTGATAGCAAATTATGTGAAACAGAATGATCAATTTTACTTACACACACACACTTTAGCAAACACTGGTGGCATATAAATTGGTCTGATATTGTCTAAATTATCCCTTTCTTCCTTTTTATAAGGCAGCTTTACTGCTGAGAAATTAAATCATTCAGGAAACTGACTATTCTTAAAGGAAAAATTACAAATATGGCTAAGTACAGGGCTAACATGTGCAGCACAGTACTTTAATATTCTGCTAGGCACTCTATCACATCTTCAGTGATTTAATTATTAACTCAATCTCCCCCTTGTCAGTACCACATGGGAGTATTTCAGACATCAGTTTCAGAAAGGCATTTTCCAAAAGCGTTATATGATTCCCTGTAGAATCTAAGTTTTTATTTGATTCACCAGCAATGCTCAGAAAATTATTGTTAAATACTGTACATATATTTGACTTGTCAGCTATAAAAAAAGTTTTAGTACAAAATGACTATGTTGTCAATCTAGTGCTGTTGACCACACACTTCCTTCACAACTGACCATATGGTTTTAATTTTATCCTGTGAATTAGCTATTCTTTTTGAATACTACATACTCTTTGCCTTCCTAATAATATTTTTAAGCACCTTACAAAACTGCTTGTAATGGGCTACTGTAGCTTCATTGTCACTGCTTCTAACATATTGGTATAATTCCCACTTTGTTCCACATGATATCCTTATCTCACTAGTCAGCCACCCAGGCTGCTTTTTACTGCCAGCACCCTGTTTAGAATGTTCTAATGGAAAGCAACTTTCAAAGAGCATAAGATTTGTCATCTATGTTAACGGCACTATAAACATCCTGCTGCTCTTGTTCCTTAACAAGATTTAAAAAAACCCTATTGCCATTGGATTAGCTTTTCTACATAGTTTATAATATTATATAACATTTGTTTGAGTACAAAAAATATTTTGTGTAAACATTTGTGTGTCATGGTCAGAAAGGCCATTCACTCTTTTACTAACATCTAATAATGAAGAATGAATAAAAACATTGTCTACAGCTGTGCTACTGTTCCTCTGCACCCTGGCTGGAAAAAACATAATCTGCATCAGCTCATATGAATTTAGTATGTCTACCAACATCCTTTTTCTTGCACAGTCATACACAAAATTGATATTGAAGTCACCACATATAACTAATTTCTGGTACCTCCTATAAAGTGAGCCAAGAAACCTCTCTAGCTTCAGCAGAAATGCTCTGAAGTCAGAGTTAGAGGACCTATAAACAACAGCAATTAGAAATTTAGTTTCATTAAATTCAACCGCCCTTGCACAACATTCAAATACCCACTCAGTGCGGTACCATGATACATCTACGGAATGTGAAATACTGTTATTTACATACATGGCCACTGCCCCACTCTGCAAAGAACTCCTTGAAAAACAGCCAGCTAATCTGTATCCTGGTAAAGGTAGCCTCTGAACTGCTCCGATATACCAATAATGTCAGAGCCAACATCTGTAAGCAGTTCAGTAACTTTATCTCTAATACCTCTTATATTTTGATGAAATATGCTAATTCCTTCTCTACTTGGATATCTGACCTCTTCTGGATGTGATTCCTTTGTTAGAGGGACTTTCTTTAAGCAGGGATACCTATCAGCTCACTTCAGTCTAGAAAATATGCAGTTTTAACACCAATGACTGCAGGAATTTTCCTTGAGTGATCCCACCACTATCCACTACACTGTCACCTATAAGCTTTGCTAGCCTCCCCTTCCCATACCTTTTTAGGTGCAGACCATACGTAGTGAAATCCGATCCACTGATAGAATCAACTGGCACCACTGCAAAGTGAGCCAAGCCCTCCACCATAAGTGCTTTCTCCAGCCCCATGTTAAAATGCCAAACAGCAGCATTAAGATGAGGCTAATCACAATGCTGAAACAGTTCCATGAAGTGCACATTAGTGCCACCAGTTTGAGTAGCTATCTTTGCCATGTCACCATCTACATCATATTCCCCATTCCTATCAATACTATTTCCTGTTCACCCACAATCACTATCTGATCCTCTTTTATGAAATTCCTAATAACTCCTCTGTGTTAACAGTTACCTGAGCCAACCCTGCACTAGACTGCACAATGCTGGTGACCTGGCACTCACTCCCCAACACTTTCTGCAACTGCTGGCCACATCTCTGCCATGTGAACTACATAGCAGCAGAACTTTCTTCTTTCTGTTACAGTTTGCAACTGACTTATGCTCTCTAACTACTGAGGACTGCTGCATGTTTCCCACACCTACAGCTACAAGAGGATCCTCTCCACTCACCTCTGACAGTTGGTCAAATCTATTGCTTATATGCGAAGTACACCTGTCTGAATATCTCCTGCTCCTAGCTGCCTTCTTGCCAGTTCCCATTCCCCAGCATCCTTCACCCTCCTCAACTTATCTAGTTCCTCATTTACATCTTGTAACTGCACCTGAAGGGCACAGATCTTATGCTCCTGTTCCCCAGTCAGCTTAGTTCTACTACAAATATGCTCCTGCTCCTCAGTCAGCTTAGTTCTACTACAAATTCTGTGTTTCCAGAAGAGGATTTTGTTATAATGCCCATCTGGCTTCACCACTGCTTTCCCCCAATGAAAATACTTGGAACAAATCTTACATTGTAACATACTACTCACAAGCCTATGACAAAGCCCACATTTCTCACTCGTGGTAAAATGTGGTGGTTTAACAATAAAGTACAGTGCATTCTATGCAGTAATAGTCACTGGGGGATAAACGTGAGCCCACTACCATCAGCCAGAGTAAAGAGTGTGAATTAAGATTCATGTCATCCTGAGCATGTTACCAACACACAGTTGTCCTGAGCTTCTTTTGGGACAAAAAGACGCCTTCTTGAGGATACACAGGGCGAGTGAACACAGTCCCTTCTTCTTATTCACCTTTGCATTTTCCTGTTTCTGCTACTGCCACATAAGCTGAAGCAATGTTACAGATAACTGGTTATACATGGATGCTCTTCCAGATTCCCCCCCCCCCCCCCCCCCTCCCCTTCCCCATGTCTTGAGTAAATTTTGAGTAAAATGTCTTCATAGCATGTAAATGAGGCAAATAAATACTTTGATGTGAGAAACATCTTGGTTGGCTGGCTCATCAGCCCTCCTTAAAGCCACAAGGCGGATTCGATCCCGAAGTAATAAAAAAAAAAAAAAATGTACGGGAAACTAGGCATGAGGATATTACATTGAAAACTAATACAGTGCAGTATGTGGGCTCTAAATAACATATTTAAATGTATTTATGGTTTTCATTTGACTCTCCCAGATAAACAGATATAGAAAAAGACAGAACTGACAAACTGCCTTGTTTTCAGTTATTTTATCACTTACTTTCTCTCATAATCAAAGACATATAAACTTCTATAATTTCTGTCTCTTTGATGAAATAGGTCCCAAAACCCATCTACAGGTTGACATATGTGAGGTGTGTTGAAAAGTAATGCCTCCACACTTTTATGAGAACTCTTGAAGCTTTTTAAATAAAATAAACTTCATAAACACAAGTGTGGGTATTTTGTCATTGGTCTCTCAATATATATATTCCTTACTGACATTTCTTGTTAGCAATATTAACTTATTCCCAAGAATAATCAGCTTTCACTCAATTAATACTCAGCGGAAATCAAACCTGTATTTGCGTCGGACTTCCTTAACTCTTGTGCAGAAAGGGGTTGCAGTATACTGCCGCATCCATTTTCAATAAGCTACCATTCAAATTCAAAAATCTTAGCAGTAATCCACACTCTTACAAATCGAAACTGAAGAGTTTCCTAATGGGTCACTCCTTCTATTCTGTCAAGGAGTTCCTTGAAAAAATAAGCTGATTCTTGTATTGTTGATTGTGTTTACTTAAACTTATGTGCTGACTTTTTTGGCTTCACAAACATGTTATTTTTATCTGTTATTACTTTTATGTTTTAATTTCATGTACTGACACGTTCCATGACCTTGGAGATTTGCTCCTCAATTTGGTCCTATGGAACTTGACGTGTAAATAAAAAATAAATTTAAAAAAAATAGTCACCCTGGTGACAAACATATTTCTCCAAATGAGAGACCAGTTCGTTGGTGCCATCACTATAGAATGTTTGACTTTGCTGAAGGAGCAACAGTCTCACCTCTGCTTGCACTGCTTCATCATTATCAAAGTGAAATTTTTGGAGGTGATCTTTTCTGCTTTCAGTTTTTTGAGGAATTACCGCATGCAGTTTCTCAAGCACTGACATAGTTGCATTACACACTTCCATGCTACAAGCTACAATTCAGATCCCTTTAGGGGCAAAAAATTTCGACTTGTGTCAATAAAAGAGGAAAGTTGACTGAGTAATATGCATGACATGTATACCTAAACTGATATTGAGAACAGAATAAAAAATTCAGAGACATTAATATTAAGCATGCCCCATATTATTTGCTGGAATAGTCTACACCTAAATCCATACTCTGCAAACCATTGTGAAGTGTATGGCAGAGGGTATATCACATTGTACCAGTTATTAGGGTTTCTTCCCATTCTGTTCACATATAGAATGCAGAAAAAATGACTGAAGTAGTTGCAAATCTATCAAGATCTGACCACATATTTATGCAGCTTTTTCCACCCAGCACCTACTGATAACTGCATCATCTGCAAAAAGTCTGAGGTTACTTTGTATATTGTCTACAAGGTCATTAATATACAATATTAACAGAAAGGGTCCCAACACACTTCCCTGGGGCACACCAGAAGTTACTTCTACATCTGACGATGACTCTCCATCCACAATAACATGCTTTGTCCTTCCTACCTAAAAGTCCTCATTCCAGTCACAAACTGTACTTGATACCCATAAGACCATACTTTTGACAATAAGTGTAGGTGTGGTCCTGAGTCAAATGCTTTTGTAAATAAAGAAATACTGCATCTACCTGATTGTTTTCAGCAGTCATGTGGGAAAGTGCTAGTTGGTTTTCACATAGTCGATGTTTTTCGATTCAGTGCTGGATTTCGTGGAGAAAATCATTTTGTTGGAGATATCTCACTGTGTTTGAGCTCAGAATTTGTTCTAAGATCACAAAAACAAATCTGTGTCAAGGATACTGGATGGTTGTTTAGAGGATGACTTCTACAATGCTTCTTGTATACGGGCATGACCGATGCTGTTTTCTAGGAACTGAGCACGTTTTTTTTATTCAAGGGATCTGCAATACGTTATAGTCAGAAAAGGGGCTAACTCAGCCGCAAATTCAGTATAGAATCTACATCTACATCTACACAGAAGCCACCATACGGTGTGTGGCAGAGGGTAACCGGTACCACTACTTGTCATTTCCCCTCCTGTTTCAGTCACAAATACTGCAAGGGAAAAAAGATTGTCTTTATCCCTCTGTATGAGCACTAATTTCTCTAATCTTATCTTCATGGCCCTTACTCGCAATGTATATTGGCAGCAGTAGAATAGTTCAGCAGGCAGTTTCACTCTGAATTGCTTTCATGTCTTCCTTCAATCTGACCTGGTATGGATCCCAAAAACTTAAGCAATACTCAAGAATACTTCATTCATAGTCCTCAGTATACCATATCGTATGGAAAAAGGGCAAGCTGAGTTTCACACGAGCGATGCTTTCTAAAACCATGCTGATTCGTGGACATAAGCTGCATAACCTCAAGAAAGTTTATTATTTTCGAACTGAAAATGTGTTCAAATTCTGCAGCAAACATAAGTTACTGATATTGGTGTGTAATTTACCCGGTCCGTTCTTTCTTATATAATGGAGTCAACTGTGCATTTTTCCAGTTGCTTGCGACATTGTGTTGGGCAAGAGATTCACGATAAATGCAAGCAAGGTATGGGGCCAATGCCTTCAAGTACTCTTTCCAAAATCGAACTGGGATTCCATCCCAACCTGGTGATTTATGTACTTTCAAATCTTTCAGGTGTTTCTCTATGACAGGTGTGCTTATTACTATGTCGTCCATATGGGGGTGTGTCCGGTGGTCAAATGACGGTATGCTTGTACGATTCACCTGTGTGAACGATTTCCTGAATGCCAAATTTAAAACCTTCGTTTTGCTATCTTCAACTATCACAACAGACTGGTCAACGAGGGACTGAATGGAGGCCTTAGACCCATGATTTTACGTAAGACAAGAATTTTCTCTGGTTCTCTGCCAGACCTTTTGCTAAGGTGTAATGGTAGTAGTTGCTGTATGCTTCGTGCATAGCTCTTTTCACGAATCTCTAGTAACCTTCGCTTGTCGTAATTTGTGCATTCTCTTTTGAACAGTCTCTGCTTTCCCAGCATCCGCCAAATTTCATTATTAAACCATTATGGGCCTTCTCTATCCGTTATCCACTTACTAGGCACATAACTGTCCAGACAATGATTTACAGTCTCCTTAAATTTTGCTCATAATTCCTCTATATCCACCTTACTGGAATTAAATCATGCCAATTCACTGTCTAAGTGAGATGCAAATAATTTTTTATCTGCTCTATCTAACAGAATCACCCTCGTAGCCTTCTTAACTGATCTACTAACTTTCGTAATCGTAGTTGCTACAATGACATCACGATCGCTAATCCCCATTTATATACTGATATTGTCGATAAGGTCCGACCTATTTCTAGCTATAATGTTTAATATACACTCCTGGAAATGGAAAAAAGAACACATTGACACCGGTATGTCAGACCCACCATACTTGCTCCGGACACTGCGAGAGGGCTGTACAAGCAATGATCACACGCACGGCACAGCGGACACACCAGGAACCGCAGTGTTGGCCGTTGAATGGCGCTAGCTGCGCAGCATTTGTGCACCGCCGCCGTCAGTGTCAGCCAGTTTGCCGTGGCATACGGAGCTCCATCGCAGTCTTTAACACTGGTAGCATGCCGCGACAGCGTGGACGTGAACCGTATGTACAGTTGACGGACTTTGAGCGAGGGCGTATAGTGGGCATGCGGGAGGCCGGGTGGACGTACCGCCAAATTGCTCAACACGTGGGGCGTGAGGTCTCCTCAGTACATCGATGTTGTCGCCAGTGGTCGGCGGAAGGTGCATGTGCCCGTCGACCTGGTACCGGACCGCAGCGACGCACGGATGCACGCCAAGACCGTAGGATCCTACGCAGTGCCGTAGGGGACCGCACCGCCACTTCCCAGCAAATTAGGGACACTGTTGCTCCTGGGGTATCGGCGAGGACCATTCGCAACCGTCTCCATGAAGCTGGGCTACGGTCCTGCACACCGTTAGGCCGTCTTCCGCTCACGCCCCAACATCGTGCAGCCCGCCTCCAGTGGTGTCGCGACAGGCGTGAATGGAGGGACGAATGGAGACGTGTCGTCTTCCGCGATGAGAGTCGCTTCTGCCTTGGTGCCAATGATGGTCGTATGCGTGTTTGGCGCCGTGCAGGTGAGCGCCACAATCAGGACTGCATACGACCGAGGCACACAGGGCCAACACCCGGCATCATGGTGTGGGGAGCGATCTCCTACACTGGCCGTACACCACTGGTGATCGTCAAGGGGACACTGAATAGTGCACGGTACATCCAAACTGTCATCGAACCCATCGTTCTACCATTCCTAGACCGGCAAGGGAACTTGCTGTTCCAACAGGACAATGCACGTCCGCATGTATCCCGTGCCACCCAACGTGCTCTAGAAGGTGTAAGTCAACTACCCTGGCCAGCAAGATCTCCGGATCTGTCCCCCATTGAGCATGTTTGGGACTGGATGAAGCGTCGTCTCACGCGGTCTGCACGTCCAGCACGAACGCTGGTCCAACTGAGGTGCCAGGTGGAAATGGCATGGCAAGCCGTTCCACAGGACTACATCCAGCATCTCTACGATCGTCTCCATGGAAGAATAGCAGCCTGCATTGCTGCGAAAGGTGGATATACACTGTACTAGTGCCGACATTGTGCATGCTCTGTTGCCTGTGTCTATGTGCCTGTGGTTCTGTCAGTGTGATCATGTGATGTATCTGACCCCAGGAATGTGTCAATAAAGTTTCCCCTTCCTGGGACAATGAATTCACGGTGTTCTTATTTCAATTTGCAGGAGTGTATTTCCACTGCGTGTGGGCTGCCGAGCTCGCTGCTCAAGACATTTTTCAGAAAGCGTGTTCAAAAGTATTTCACGCACTGTCTGTCTGTAGCCCTCCCCCCTCCCCCAGCAATGAATCCATAGACATCCCAGTCTATACTCAGCAGGTTAAAGTCACCTCCAACTAGTACTGCTATTGACCATAGATATTCTTAGAATGACTCTAGAAATGTTACAGCAGAATCGGGTGGCCGGTAAAAGTATCCAGCAACTAACTTGGTTTCACCTACACCTGTTATATGCGATCAGATGATTTCACTGTCACACGCAACCCCGACCTCAATAGAGACATTATTTTTGTCACCTGCAATGAACACATACCCTGGTATGGCCTCTAATCTGTCTTTCCGATATACGTTCCACGACTCACTAAATATTTCAGAGCTTTTCACTTAAAGTTCCACCCAGCTCTCGGCCCCACGAATAATTTGAGTGCGAGAACTTTCCTGGAGGGCAGTAAATTCGGGAAGTTTATTACGAATACTTACAATTTGCTGATAAAATTGTGACAGTTGAGGTGTCTTGATTCTGAACACCGTTTGACTTCCCTTGCTGCATATCGACTGGCATGTGTTAATCAGAACACCTCAAATTACTGCCTAGCCTACAAAACCCTCACATGCACTCCACAAGTACTCTGCTACTCAAGTAGTTGCTTCCTTTGTGTAGTGCACCCCTGGCCTATCAAGGGGAATCCTACAAATCCCCACACGATAACGCATGTCTAGAAATCTGCAGCCAAGACCGTCACCGAATTGGCGAAGCCTTTGGTTGAGACCCTCCACTTGGCTCCAAACCAAAGGACCCCAATCAACTCTGGGAATGATGCTGCAAATTGCGGGCTCTGCTTACACCCTGCACATGAGGCCAGCAGTTTTCACCACCTCTGCCAGCTGCCTATACGAACTGAGGATCGCCACAGAATCCATGTCATTGGTGCCGACATGAACCATAACATGCAGATGACTGCACCCTGCGCACTCAATACACACAGGCAGGGCCACCTCCAAACCTTGGTGAGGTCCCTCCTGGCAGACATAATCTGTGTTTTCTTTCCAGCCCTGGATACTCTCTGTCTAAGGGGGTCCATAGCGTGCCTAACCTTGGAGCTCCCAATAACTAGTAAATCATTTCCCCCACGTGCCTACTTGGACCCTGCTGAAGGAGCGACAACCTGACCACACAAAGGGTGAATGGGCGAGGCCATTGGCCCTCTGCCTCGAGTGACATAAACGTGTTACCACCTGCCACTCACCCAACTGTGAGTACGTAGCCACCACATTGGGCGCCCTGGAAGCAGATCCTGTGGGCAAAACAAGCGGCACCTGAAGTGTCCCATGCAACACGCCAGATTCTCCGCCACCACTACATCCCGAGGCAGGAGCCTGAAGGGGACTGACCATAGCCAAAAGACATTCAGCTTTTTGCGAACTGTTGCCAGTTCCTCCTGCGTCTGCACACGGCATGCACACACCCAAGCCATCGTAGCCAGACTAACTGAAGAAGTGAGCTATAAAAGCGGGCAGTTCTAGATAGGCAGTTTGCTGCCCTCCTGATGCACCAATGGACGCTGATACGTTATTGAGCTACGTAGCTGGCTGTCCAGTGAGCAACTATTGCGCTACAGACTGAATGGTATTACACTTACAAAAACTCGAGATTAAATCTCTTGAACAGAGAAACACGCACGAAATTTAATAAATAAACTACGAGGAAAACGCAGAAAATGATAAACACTTAACTTGCCGTTCTGTAGCAATACTCGTATATCAGCAAAGAGGTAGAGCCAGACTGGCTGCCTTACTAAACGAATGGACAGTTGCCTTCCAACTTCTGATCTCTGATAAAAGATTCCTTCGGGTCCTGGAGTTTTGTTCAATTATAACGAATTCAGCTGTTTCTTGGCACCACTGACACCAATACTGATTTCATTCGCCTTTTCAGTGGTACGAGGATTAGGTCGGGGCAATTCTCGTGGGGTTTCCTTTGTAAAAGAATGTTTGGAAACAGAGTTGAGCTTTTCATTTTTCGGTCTGCAAACCTCAATTTCCGTCCCTGTCTCATTCACTAGGGACTGGACACTAACTTTGGTGGCACTAACATTCTTTACATATGACCAGAATTTGTTTGGGGTTTGTGAAACATCATATGACAATATTCTGCTAAGGTAGTCACATGTTCCAAAGGTGTTTCATTCAGCATCTCTTTGCCTATAGTCATATGCCTTGTTTTATACCTGTTCTGCAGTAGTTTGTTTCTTTAGCGGCTTTTTACAGTGTCTGTGTACCAGTGAGAATCCCTCCCTCCCTTTATGAACTATTCTACTGGGTTTCATATCTGTCCAGTGTATGGCCAACTGTTCTTTTAAACTTGAGCCATCGTTCCTCTGCATGCTACTCCATGTTCTGAAGGGTTCAAGTTCCTCGAGATATGACGCTACATATGTTTAATCTGCTTTACTGAACATGTATATCTTTCTGTTTGTTTTAGCTGTCCTTTGTCTTTGGTAATCATTGTTGCCACAACTCCACCACGGTTACTGATATCAGTTTCGATGTGGACATCGTCAAATACGTCAGGCCTTTGTTGTTAAATCCAATATATTTCCATCATGAGCGGGGTTCTGAAATGCCTGTTCCAGCTACTTTTCAGAGAACACATTTAGTAATGTTTCACGGGATGTCTTATCACGCCCACAACTAGCAAAACCGTGATTTTTCTGATTGAATATTAAATGATTTAAGTCCCCACCGACGATTGCAGTATGATTGGGAAACTTAAATACAAGCTCTGAAGAGCTTTAGTTAAATTTCGGAACCCTAGTAGGTGTGTTGTAGACACTCGAAGATAAGCTGCACGTAATTTTTGTCTGTAGAACCAACATAAGAATATGTAGCGACAAGGCTTAAAGGCTGTGTTATTTGCGAGGGAACAGACTTTACATTTTTTTAAACTGTTGTTCTTTAAATTTCGTTAAGTACCAGTAATTTGTTCAACACTCGAAAAAGTGTCGTCCTCTAAATTCCTTTGGAGTCTACATTTTCTCGCTGTTCGTCCTTTTGACGTTTATTTTTCAGTTTCATTTCGTTTAAATCCTTAGGAGTATCTTTGTAATGCAGAAGAAACTTTTCAACGCTGTGTAACACAGGCAATGAGTTATAGATAAAAACGTGCAATAGAAATACTGAACAGTGTATTCACTATAAGAACTGAGACATTACCACGTATATAACTTTTTTTCTCCTGACTCATTGGTACGAATAATTGTCACCTCATATCTCACGGCAGACTTAAAAATACGTAATAAATTGAGCAGATTTATTTATTCGTATTCCCAAAGAATACATACTGACCTGCCTTTTATTGTTATGCTGAAAAAAAAACATTTGTCACTTGAAGATTTAAAGTTTTTCTGTATGCATGTGAAGCCCAATCTCAGGAACTACTGTAGGAATTCTGACACGGTTTTCACTAATAGATAGACTGTTATATGAGTAAGGTTTTTGTATAGCACTACATATCACACTGTCCTCTCACATTAATGTGACCATCTGTCAAAAGCCTGTATAACCACCTTTTGCAGTGGGACTTCTGTGAGATGTGCGAGAAGACAGTCAGTGCGGTTCTGGAATGCACCAACAGGGATGTGATGCCATGCCAACCCCAATACCATGGATAGTTGCACTATGTTCCTTGGTTGAGGAGCCAGAGAACCCTTCATCACGCACCATATGGTGGTTTGTAGAGTACGTAAGTAGATGTAGATGTAGACATAGTGTCATCAGTCCAGTCGAAGTGTTACCACAGATCCTCGACTGGGTTTAATTCCGGGGAATTTTGTGGCCAAGAGAGTATGGAAAATTCGCCCTGGTGCTATTCGAACCATGCACATACACTCCAAGCTGTGCGACAAGTTTCATGGAAATCCAAAAGGGAAACTCCCGCAATGACTTTCTGTACACATCTAACCAGCCAACATCTGGGTCTGCACCTGCTAAATGCCAAGGTTCAAAATCGGTCAAATGGCTCTGAGCACTATGGGACTTAACATCTGAGGTCATCAGTCCCCTAGAACTTAGAACTACTTAAACCTAAGTAACCTAAGGACATCACACATAATCCATACCTGAGGCAGGATTCGAACCTGCGACCGTAGCGGTGCCGCGGTTCCAGATTGAAGCGCCTAGAACCGCTCGGCCACAACAGCTAAATGCCAAGGTTCTATGCAGTCTCCATCTCAGCATTCCTCTTCAACAGTGTCACCAAGCGCCAGCTGACGTTCATTTCACCAGGACGCACCGCCAATAACCACTCCGCTGGCCAAATGAAGGTGAGTACTGACACCTCTGTTGAACTAATGGACCAGAATCCTCTAGCCTCTGAAACTGTTTGTTGTGCAGTTTCGAATTCTAGCACTTGGCAGCCATCGTAGTGACTGCCCCTTACTTGACCATTCTCCTGTTTATCATCCGATTTGCTTACTCTCCAATGGAACATTCCTGGCGTCAGATCCAATGGGACTGAATAACAGCTCCTTTTGTGATCATCTGCCCAGTTGTTTTCTGACTACAAGAAACAAAATTACGCTCTCACGATCGTTTTCGCATCCCGCACTTCACTCCAGCCCGTTTTGACCCTCTCTCTGAGGTGTGGACTCCATCTCATGGAGGAATCATGTTGCTCATTCTAGACAAAGTCTATAGTCACACCATGTCCTTGCACACCCAGCTTCAAGCTGTTGCGCTTCGTCTTTCCCTTCCCAGTTTCACCTTCTCTCTTTGCTAAATCTACTGTTCCTCGTCTTCTGCTGTCACCAGGGCAGACATTTTGCAACTTATTGGCCAACTTCCTCCTCCCTTTTTGTTAGCGGAGTCTTTAACGCCCACCATCCAGTTTGGGGCTCTCCATGCCCCTGTCTGAGAGGCTCTCTCCTTGTAGATATCTTCTACCAGGTCAATCTAATCTGTTTGAACACAGGTACATCCATATTTCATTCCATGCACTCTTTTTCCCACTTGGACCTTTCGACCTGTACAACTCAGTTGCTTGTCGTCTCGAGTGGTCCGTTCTCTCTGACACACACTCGAGTCACCATTTCCCCCGAGTCATTCGTTTGCTAACGCCTATGTCATTTGTGCGTCCAACCAATTGGCAGTGTTCCAAAGCTGAGTGGCAGCTCTACTCCTCACTGGCCACTTTCGATGAACACCAGTTCCCCTGCATTGATGACCAAGTAGAATACCTTACAAACGCTATCCTTTCTGCTGTGGAATGTTCCATACCTCGCACCTCTTCCCCATCCCCTTGTGGACTGAGGCATGCCGTGGCGCAAACCGCATGCGCAGACGAGCTCTCCGCGTTTTCAAACGCTATCCCACGATGGCAAACTGTATTCATTATGAACAGCTACGTGCGCAGTTTGGCCGCGTTTTCGGGGATAGCAAAAACGCTAGCTGGCTTTATTTTTTAATTTCATTTAACAGTTTTAATCCCCCTTCCGTTGTTTGGGGTAATCTTCATCGGTTTTCAAGAACCGCAGTTCATTCCCCGGTTCCAATCTGACCACAATGAGTAATTTCATTGTAGACGCTCTTGATACCTCGAACACCTTGGACCGGTATTTTGCAGACATTTCGACTTACACCTACTACCATCCTGCCTTCCTCCCTCTGAAACGGGCGGCAGAGGAGAGGACGGTATCTTCCTCCTCCCAGAATCATGAATTTTGCAGTACTGCTTTTACTATGAGGGAACTTAAACATCCACTCTCTTCGTCCCAGGCATCTACTCCAGGACCGGACGGTGATCACATTCTGATGTTCTAACACCTATCTCCTGAGAGCCTAAGCTTTCTCCTCCATACATATAACTGCATTTATAAACAGATGGCACTTTTCCCAGTCGCTGGCGTGAGGCCATTTTCACTCCCATACCCAATCCTGATAATGACAAACGCCTTCCTTTCGGCTACGGCCCAATTTCCATTACCAGCAGCGTCTGCTAGGTGATGGAACGTACGATAATTGGTCGCTGGTGCGGTGGCTCAAGTCTCGGAATCTTTTCACTAACACCCAACGTGGATTCCGTAGGCACTGCTCTGCAGATGATCTTCTAATCACCTTGTCAACTCATATCATGCAAATTTTTTTGCAGACGTGCCAAACTGTGACCGTGTTTCTTGATTTGGAGAAAGTGTGTGACACCTACTGGAGGACGAGTAGTCCCCATATTATGTGACGAGTGGGGCTTCCAGGTCGCCTGCCCCTTATTATCTGGGAATTTTTAAAAGACCATGTTTTTAAGGCATGTGTGGGCTCAGCCCTGTTGGAAACTTTTATTCAAGAGAACGGGGTGACTCAGGGTTCTGTGCTCAGCGTCGTCCTAATTGCGATAGCCATTAACCCTATTATGGATTGTCCCCCGCCATGTATCTCAGGCTCTCTTTTAGTTGATGACTCTGCGATCTATTGCAGCCGTCAACGAACCTGTCCACTTGAGCGGCCTCTTCAGCGATGTGTTGATCATCTTTACAACTGGAGCATCAACAATGGCTTCCGCTTTTCTACTGAGAACACTATCTGTATGAACTTCTGACGGCGCTGGGAGTTTCTTTCCCCGTACCTCTGTCTCAGCTCGTTCCTGCTTCCGTTCGTTGACACAACGAAATTCTTTGGACTCAGATTTGATAGGAAACTCTATTCGTCTTCCCATGTCTCTTACGTGGCAGCTCATTGCACTTGCTCCCTCAATTTTCTACATATTTTATGCGGTGCTTCGTTGGGAGCGGATCGGACCAACGTCCTCCGTTTATTCCAGTCCCTTGTCCGTTCAAAACTAAATTATGGATGTGTCGTATATTCACCCAGGCGTCCATCTATCTTACGTTGTCTTAACACCATTCACCAATGTGGGATATGTTTAGCCTCTGGTGCCTTCTATATTAGTCCCATTGAGAGTCTTTATGCTGAGGCTACTGACTTACTATTGTCCTACCAGTGAGATATTCTGCTCGCTCGTAACGTGAGCCGTCTGTCTTCTATACCCTGTCACCCAACCTATGTGTCGTGTACGGCCCACTCGTCTAATATAGGGCGCCTAAGAAAGCTGTTTTCTCGGATAGCTAGACAACAGTTCAAGCAAATCATATTAATGGAGTTTATTACAGTAAATTTACTTGACTATACTTAACGGATTTACAGTGATGTGTCGCAAGCAAATGGCGACATGCAAATAATCAATGTCCTTCAATATATACAGTTTCGACACAAGCAAATAATACTGTTCACAAGTCACGGCTCGCCATCTAGTGCAGCTCTTCTAGCGCGGCCGAGGCTAGCTGGAGCGGCGCTTACATTCTCTTCATATAGGGGCCGCTCCTGTCGTGGTGCGGTCCTAGTCAGCGTACTACTGGCTGATGTCTCACAGCCTTCTCTGCTGTTACGTTCCAGACCACTTCCTTTTATGACGATTCCCTTGACCGCCAGTATGGGCTGTGCCCGTCTTCTCTGTTGCCACCCGGAGTTCGCTTTCGTTTGCTGCTTCGACAGTTTTGCTTTACGCTCCCTGCCACTTTCTCCGTGGGTGCGAGCTCTTCACCGCCCTGGCTTCGTGCCGAGGTATGTGTTCATTTAGGACTCACTCCATTCAACTCCTAAGGGCACTACCTCTGACCTAGTGTATCACAGCAAGTTTCTCGCACTTTGCAAGTGGATTGGGGATAGTGCCCTCGTTTACACCAACAGTTCCAAGACCAACCATGGTGTCGGGCGTGGCTTTGTTCTTGGCGATGATCTTTTTTAATATTGCCTTCTTGACTAGTGCTCGATTTTTACTGTGGAGCTTGTAATGGTACTTGAATTACGTAACCATTACGGAACCTCACCTCAACCTCTCGATACCAGCAATATTCTACTGTGTTTATGTAAAGTAGTTAACATATTTCTCAGACAACATTCAGATTTGATTTCATTAATGTAGAGGTACTTTGATAAGTCGATATGTTTATACTGCAATGATATTATTCTTATGTGTATTTTTTCTTTTGTCACTATGATCTTTGTCGTACTTGTAAGTCTGATTTTTGGGCGCGTAAGCGGTTATTAGTCAGGTCTTAGTCGTCATGTTGAAAAGACGCAAATTGTAGTCACTTTATAAAATGTGAACTTTAACAGTGAGGAAGATATTTTCAAGTATGTTTTATATTGTGAAGTGATGTTTTGTGAGTTACGTGATATTGCAACAAAAGTAATAAAAAAGAAGTGTAACTTAAATTCGGAGTGCTGATTACTTTTTTATATCACCATTGTGTTGCAAAAGTTTAATCTTCAAGAATGGTTTATGAAACACATCTATAAAACTTTTGAATATCGCAGAATAACACCTAGGTCTCTTTACATCCGAGCTTGGAATCATCACTACCTAGATTTTCGATGATTGAGCCATGAGTTCACAACGAGACCAGCGTGGGAAACACGAAAAGATGAGTGCCTAGTTTATCCATTATTTCATGAAATGACTTTATTAACTGTGCTCTGATGACACCTGCCACATAATGTAACTTTGTTGTTGCCCGAAAATGCAATATTTAGTGGCGTGAGCAACATTACAATCATAATTAAATTTTACCTTTGTTATGGTAGGGTTGTTAGAAACTCTACACACTCTGTCAGGCCACCCAGTACATGTGGGAACACATGCTTCCAAATTGTGTCACCTGCCTAGGTTCTCTCAGTGTTCTTCAGAGTATTCACCTGCTGTGCTCAGTCCACCCTTTAGTACAACGGATCCAAGAATGACTCCACTCGCTTACTGTGGGATCCATGTCACGCCAGCGTGCCAGGGAACGAGGTTGTTGATAGCGCTACAAAGGCTGCAGCTCTCCTCCCTTGGGCTGCTAGTCATTCTGTTTCGTTGCATGATCTTCGTGTCGCTGTCCGTCAGCATGTAGCAGCACTTTGAAGTGAACAAGGGTTTCTCTCCAGGGCAACAAACTCTGGGACATTAAACATCTCCCAATAGTATGATCGACTTCCTCTCGGCCCTCACATAGCGAGGAGGTCATTCTAGCCCAGCTGCGTATAGGACACTGTCATTTCAGTCGCGGCCATTTATTAATTGCGATTCTGTCCCACTACGTGCCTACTGCTCTCAACCCTTGATGGTGCGCCACTTTCTAATTTGGTGTCCATGTTTTAACTGTTTACGTTTACTTCTATTTTTGTTGTCTGCTTCGTCAGAAGACATGGGTTCTATCGATCGTGTCTTACTTTTTATTCGCCGGAGCAGCATGGCGAAGTAAATTTGATCCCCTCCCACGAGGGGACTTCCACCATCTCAACGATGTATGGGTCGTCCTTGTGCTTAGCTGCTACTCTTTTAAAGTTTCTTGATTGGGTTTTTGCCTTTTTAGCCTCAGGTTTTTATTAAGTAGGTGTTTTTTCTTACATTATGATATGAGAACTTACGATCTTAGCAGTTTTGCATCCTAAAGCACCAAAAACCAAACAAACGTTGCATTGTCTGCTGGTAGAAGCCATCGTGCTCCGGAGAAACAAACTGCCTGTAGGGTGGTCATTGTCCCCGAGGATAGATACATACTTGTGTTGATCCACTGAGCCTTCCAGAATGATGAGATGACCCAAGGTACGGCCGGAGTGGCTGAGAGGTTATAGACGCTTCAGTCTGGAACCGCACGACTGCTACGGTCGCAGGTTCTAATCCTGCCTCGGGCATGGCTGTGTGTGTTGTCTTTAGGTTAGTTAGGTTTAAGTAGTTCTAAGTTCCAGCGGACTGATGACCTCAGATGTTAAGTCCCATAGTGCTCAGAGCCATTTGAACCATTTGACCCAAGGAATGCCCTCCAGCCCATACCTTCCAGCGATTATTGCAGAGTGTTGTGCTCAAACGTTTCATGCCGTACACGGCAAAGGCCCTCTGTCTGATGCAGCATAAAACGTGATGCATATGTAAAAGCCACCTGTCGCCACTCAGTGGACGTCCACTTGCGATAGTGGAGTCCAAATTCCAGCCTTCGTCGCCAGTGAACAGTAGTCAAAAAAATGGTTCAAATGGCTCTGAGCACTATGGGACTTAACTTCTGAGGTCATCAGTCGCCTAGAACTTAGAACTAATTAAACCTAACTAACCTAAGGACATAACACACATCCATGCCCGAGGCAGGATTCGAACCTGCGACCGTAGCGGTCGCGCGGTTCCAGACTGTAGCGCCTAGAACCGCGCGGCCACCCTGGCCGGCGTAGTCAATGTGGGTGCATGAACCAGGCACCTGCTGCAGAGGCGCATGCGCAACAGCGTTCGCTGAGCGGTCATTGAGGAGACACAGTCGGTAGCCCCATGGTTCATCTGGGCGGCCAGTTGTTCAACAGCTGCCCATACACATCTCTGCAGTCATGATTCATCCCTGGCATCTTTGGCCTGTGGTGCACCAAAGTTGCCTCGGCACCAGTTTTGGATGGCGCCATTTTGCCACTCACGTTATTTTTTACCCACTGCAGCACCAGAGCAGTTTACAAACTTAGCCGTTTCGGAAATTTGGGCTGAAAACCAATAATCGCTCCATTTCCGCATTATGACAACAACTGCACTGTTTTATGCATCCCTCCGACGTGTTAGTGCTGCCATCTGCATGTGTGAGTGGCTATTTCATGTTGATGTCAAACGCAGGTGTTGGTGAAATTAATTTGTCTGAAAAAGTCGGCCAGCTATAGGAATTTAATGCTACACGTATGAAGCTGGGATGGGTCACAAGTATCGAATAATTTCAGTTACCATAAGGCCTTTTAATATTCAAAACGAACGATAGGTAAAGATTAGAATTTAATGTCTTATCGACGTCGAGTTCAATAGAGACAAAGCACGAGCGTGGACTGAACAAGAGTGAAGAAGAAAATAGGCTGTTGACTTCTTTGAGGAAAGTCCCAACTTTCACCGCAAGAAATTTGTGAAGCACACAGAAAATTTGAGTCAGAACAAACGAACGGCGATTTGAATGCTAGTCATCCTGATTTTAAATCCACTGTCTTAACCACTTCACTACCTCGCTGTGAATGTTATTAAGAATTTAGAGCTATTACACTAGCATCAAGTAAATAATTATTCATAATTACTTTGAGTATAGTTTAAGGTACTGTGAAAGCGTAGGTCTAGATACCTGATGTTCACATAAAATTCTTTTACTGCGTTTCTCAAGCCTCGAGTCAAACAAATAGACTCTAGTTGTTATTATACTCGCATTTCTCAAGCCTCGAGTCACACAAATGGTACGAAACTGGTTTCCGACAATAGATTCTAGTTGTTATTATACTCAAATTATCTGATGATGGATTTCTAAGAAGTCGAATGATATGATTTGCGTGACTCAAGACTGAAGGACACAAAGAAATAATCTTGTTCGCAAGGAAGTCCCTCTTAGGCAATAAGCCTAGTACACATAAATGACGTTCACTCATTCTGTTTAACTGTAATTCAAGAAAGACTGTTCACCCTTTTTCCATTTATCTTTTGTTAACAATTTTCCTTTACTTTTTTCGTCCATGCTTACCCTCTTGCGCACTGAAGGACATGTTTCCAGCTGACACTGCGGTATCTGGAAAAGAAATGGTCGCATGTAAATTTCTCTTGCTCATTATTTGTGTTAAGATTTAGAACAGAATTACGACGTAAATTAGAAGCAATGAATCTGAATACTCATGGCACCGATGGCGATATTCAGAAACTGAGCTGTGAATACGAGACTGAAAACTGTGTAGAAGATTATTCCATTGATTGATTGCTCTGTTTAATATTTATCTGTAATGTATGTTACTCTATAAATAATAATGCGCGGAACGTGAGGGCAAACTGTTATTTGAGGGCATTGAAATACAAACTACGGAAACATCACGAAAGGAACATTCGTGATAGACTTTGGTCGTGTATTGAATTGGGGTTCTTATGCCTACAAGCAAGGTAGACGGTGCACTGGTTAACAGAACAGTTGCGTATCGTGTGTGTTCGTTACTGAGTAACAAATATGGCACAAACCGTTCCAGTACTACCTGAATCGTATCGTTACTCGATGTTGTTTTCTTCGCACAAAGTTCCTGTCAGTATCGGATCGAGTCAGTAGTTTCATTTTGATCTCATTCATCAAACGCAGTGTAATCGGAGTAGTGGAAACGTTTAGTTACTCAATTGTATCCTTTCCCACACGTTCGTGCCAACTCTGCAGACTTCATATTCTTTTAATTTCTCACTGTCAGCGGAGCAAGTTGGCAGTGACTCGAAGCAGCGAATAAATTTTGTCATTTGCCGTGATTTCGTTCTCACATGCAGTTCGTGACTGGTTACGGCCGAGTCGGCAGTAATCCTTACTTCCACGTGCATTTCAGGCGAGCAGTACACGGCGTGAGTGAGTTGCACAGGATCTCTCTGTCTCCAGCAACACTTGATTCGAAGTATCTACTCTTTTACAACGTGTTCAGCTCGACTGCAACATTAAACTGTCTTAGCTGAACCGAGAGGTTGGTTCTATTTTACAAAGGCTCGTCATACTACACTTGTGTGCTAAACTTAGGGGCTTAAGTAATTTTCGCATGATGTGTCACCGCCAAGTAACGTAACTGAATGAAACTTGGACCACCCATAGAAAGAACGGCACGACGAGCGCTATTGCATGATCTACAACGTGCTCCCATGCAACCACGAGGTTGGTAAGGAGTTCTTGTGGTAGGGCAATCCATTCCTCCACGAGCGCAGTTGACAACTGCTGGAATGCCATTGGTGTGCCTGGACGTTCTGTAATACATCTCCTCAACGCATTCCACACGTGTTCCATGAGACACAAGTTGGAGCAACGTGAAGGCCACTCCATGCGTCGAACATCATCTCCTTCCAAGAGTCCCTCCACCTGGGCTGTTCGATGTGGTCGCGCAATGTCACCCATAAAAATGACATCAGGGAGAAATGCACGTGGGGAAGGAGTATACACAATACTTTGACTGGTGATGTGTCGTGATCAAAGATTTGGAGGTCAGTACACCCATAAAACATACTTCGCCAAACTGTAACACCTGGACCACCAAAACTATCATATTCGACGATGTTCCTGGATACATTACGTGTTACCACTTCTCGCCATATGAGGGTACGTCCAGAAACACAACTTAGACAGAATTTGCTCGCATTCGAAAAGATCACAAGACTCCACTCCTTGGTGGTCCAGTCCCTATGCCGTTGGTACCATCGCCAACGATGATGGCGATGTGCGGATGTTAACGAAACACAGCGTACTGATCGTCGAGCAAAGAGACCATCCCACACAGTGACTGTGCCACAGTGGAGCAAGAGATTTCGTGCTTTGCAGTTCTGTTAAATGTGGTTGCAATTGCGTCCACTGTTTGACGTGAATTCCTTCTTGCTCGTTGCTTGTTGCAGCGGTCATCTGCTGCTATAGCTGACAGCGCCTCCTTCGGGCAGCAGTGCCTGTGATACGGAACGCTCCCTATGCACGTGAAACAATGCTGCCTTTTCCCGTTTCTTCACTATCTTGTGTTGCTGACTACACGCCATGTGACGTCAGCTTTCTGTGTTCGATTGGGATACCTATGGCAACATGCCCCCGCACATTCATTCATTTCCACCAAGTTGTTAATACGTTGTGTTTATCTATCTCGTTCTTATATCTTGCAGAACACTGTATTTATATGAGTTTCCGTTAATGATAATTTAGTAAATTTTTTATTGTGCAGTGCAAATGTTCTACCCTCTTTTGTACTATCCCTTTCGAATACTGTTTAATTCCGCACAACAAGCGTGAACTAGGGGCAAAAGATAAAGTTTGTATGCACCGACTGCGATAACGAGTGAGCTAGCCGCTCTCTGGATTACGATGGCGCATTATTCTATGAACTTTTACGAAAAAGAAAGGAAATACAAGAACTTTTGTTCTAGACTTGTACGAGAACGGTTGAAGGTACTCTGTATGTGTAACAACTAGCATTGTTTTAGCCGCCACTAAAGGAATTAATCTGAATGTAAAAGCTACATTTGTTGTTGGCAAGATTTCAGTTTCGATTGACATAAAAGATAGGGAAAGCCTACCATCCGAGCTGCAACACCTGAGGAGAGTCCTCCAAAAATAGTTCAAATGGCTCTGAACACTATGGGACTTAACATCTGAGGTCATCAGTCCCCTAGACTTAGAACTACTTAAACCGAACTAACCTCAGAACATCACATACATCCATGCCCGAGGCAGGATTCGAACCTGCAACCGTAGCCGTCGCGCGGTTCCAGACTGAAGCGCCTAGAACCGCTCAACCACACCGACTGGCTCGAAGTCTTCCACCAAAATGGCTACAGTGAAACGCAGATCAACAAGGTGCCTAAAAGGAAGAAGGAAGCAGTGACAACCCCAGAAGAAGAAGAAGAAGAAGAAGACAAACGACTCGCGTTCCTTCCGTACGTGGGTCCGCTCTCGGCCAAAATTGCCCGACTTCTGGGCAAATACAATATCAAAACCGTTCTCCGCCCACCACCGAAGACATCTACATCTACATTTATACTCCGCAAGCCACCCAACGGTGTGTGGCGGAGGGCACTTTACGTGCCACTGTCATTATCTCCCTTTCCTGTTCCAGTCGCGTATGGTTCGCGGGAAGAACGACTGTCTGAAAGCCTCTGTGCGCGCTCTAATCTCTCTAATTTTACATTCGTGATCTCCTCGGGAGGTATAAGTAGGGGGAAGCAATATATTCGATACCTCATCCAGAAACGCACCCTCTCGAAACCTGGCGAGCAAGCTACACCGCGATGCAGAGCGCCTCTCTTGCAGAGTCTGCCACTTGAGTTTGTTAAACATCTCCGTAACGCTATCACGGTTACCAAATAACCCTGTGACGAAACGCGCCGCTCTTCTTTGGATCTTCTCTATCTCCTCCGTCAACCCGATCTGGTACGGATCCCACACTGATGAGCAATACTCAAGTATAGGTCGAACGAGTGTTTTGTAAGCCACCTCCTTTGTTGATGGACTACATTTTCTAAGGACTCTCCCAATGAATCTCAACCTGGTACCCGCCTTACCAACAATTAATTTTATATGATCATTCCACTTCAAATCGTTCCGCACGCATACTCCCAGATATTTTACAGAAGTAACTGCTACCAGTGTTTGTTCCGCTATCATATAATCATACAATAAAGGATCCTTCTTTCTATGTATTCGCAATACATTACATTTGTCTATGTTAAGGGTCAGTTGCCACTCCCTGCACCAAGTGCCTATCCGCTGCAGATCTTCCTGCATTTCGCTACAATTTTCTAATGCTGCAACTTCTCTGTATACTACAGCATCATCCGCGAAAAGCCGCATGGAACTTCCGACACTATCTACTAGGTCATTTATATATATTGTGAAAAGCAATGGTCCCATAACACTCCCCTGTGGCACGCCAGAGGTTACTTTAACGTCTGTAGATGTCTCTCCATTGAGAACAACATGCTGTGTTCTGTTTGCTAAAAACTCTTCAATCCAGCCACACAGCTGGTCTGATATTCCGTAGGCTCTTACTTTGTTTATCAGACGACAGTGCGGAACTGTATCGAACGCCTTCCGGAAGTCAAGGAAAATGGCATCTACCTGGGAGCCTGTATCTAATATTTTCTGGGTTTCATGAACAAATAATGCGAGTTGGGTTTCACACGATCGCTGTTTCCGGAATCCATGTTGATTCCTACATAGTAGATTCTGAGTTTCCAAAAACGACATGATACTCGAGCAAAAGACATGTTCTAAAATTCTACAACAGATCGACGTCAGAGAGATAGGTCTATAGTTTTGCGCATCTGCTCGACGACCCTTCTTGAAGACTGGGACTACCTGTGCTCTTTTCCAATCATTTGGAACCTTCTGTTCCTCTAGAGACTTGCGGTACACGGCTGTTAGAAGGGGGGCAAGTTCTTTCGCGTACTCTGTGTAGAATCGAATTGGTATCCCGTCAGGTCCAGTGGACTTTCCTCTGTTGAGTGATTCCAGTTGCTTTTCTATTCCTTGGACACTTATTTCAATGTCAGCCATTTTTTCGTTGGTGCGAGGATTTAGAGAAGGAACTGCAGCGCGGTCTTCCTCTGTGAAACAGCTTTGGAAAAAGGTGTTTAGTATTTCAGCTTTACGCTTGTCATCCTCTGTTTCAATGCCATCATCATCCCAGAGTGTCTGGACATGATGTTTCGAGCCACTTACTGATTTAACGTAAGACCAGAACTTCCTAGGATTTTCTGTCAAGTCGGTACCTAGTATTTTACTTTCGAATTCACTGAACGCTTCACGCATAGCCCTCCTTACGCTAACTTTGACATCGTTTAGCTTCTGTTTGTCTGAGAGGTTTTGGCTGCGTTTAAACTTGGAGTGAAGCTCTCTTTGCTTTCGCAGTAGTTTCCTAACTTTGTTGTTGTACCACGGTGGGTTTTTCCCGTCCCTCACAGTTTTGCTCGGCACGTACCTGTCTAAAACGCATTTAACGGTTGCCTTGAACTTTTTCCATAAACACTCAACATTGTCAGTGTCGGAACAGAAATTTTCGTTTTGATCTGTTAGGTAGTCTGAAATCTGCCTTCTATTACTCTTGCTAAACAGATAAACCTTCCTCCCTTTTTTTATATTCCTATTAACTTCCATATTCAGGGATGCTGCAACGGCCTTATGATCACTGATTCCCTGTTCTGCACTTACAGAGTCGAGCTCCTAGGTTCTACCAAAGACCTGCTGAAGCTTAACACACCAGGAATACACAGTGTACCACGCGAATGTGGTAAACAATACATCGAACAAACACAGCGCAGTATATCTAAGCGCTGCGAAGACATATCAGATGTGTGCGACTAGGTCGCACAGAAAAATCATCCATAGCAAAACACAGCATAATGAAGAACATATCTTCAACTTCGAAAACACGAAATTGCTGTGCCGAGTATCTGGCGTCTGGGAAAGTATTAGAAATAAGGATTCACCACAACCTGGTCAACAGGGATGAGGGATACCAACTCAGCGCAACATGGAACCCGGCGATAGCGGCAATCCGTCGGTAGCACGCCGCTCAACGTCCTCCACCGCGGACGCAGACAGAATGCTTACACCGAAAACCGAACGCGGCCACTGGGGGCGAGCGCTACCTTCACCAACGCGGGCACACTGCCAGTCCACCGCAGCCTCCCGAGGTCTATTGGACGGGGGTGACCGCGCATATAAACACCCCGCTCTCCGCGAATCTCGACAATTCGCCAGAAGATAGGTAGCATGACACTTCCCGAAACGTCACGCTATATCAACGCTACCACCCGGCTGGAAACCCGAGAAACCTTCATCACCAAGTCAGCCCTTTGTTGTCAGCATTTTGTGCGCAAATAGCTTTCTTTCATAACGTGTGTCACTTCACCAGCAGACTATGGAATTTTCTCCCTCGGTTCTGATGCGACATCAGAATAATAGGTTCTTTCTTCAAAGAATTCTCCTTACCGATGAGGCTACATTCACAAATCGTGGAAAACTGAATGTAAGAAGTACATATTATAGGGCCGCTGAGAAGCCGCACTGCCTGACGCAGGTTGAACATCAGAGGCCGTGGAGTGAGAACGTTTGGTGTGGTATTATCAGAGATTACGTGATTGCACCTTATTTCATTGAAGAAACCTTAAGGGCTAAAAGATGCACACAGTTTTTTTACCAAAGTCTTACCGGCTGTCTAAGAGGTACGACCACTTGAAATACATAGACATGTTAAGTCCCTGTTGTGACTGACTCACACTACTGCTAAATAGATGTGCCCAAGTAGCCAAAAACAATGGAAGTTCATTAATACACCACCTTAAGCAAGTACAATAGAAAGCAGATTCAGTATTAATATAACTAAAAGATCCTCATAATCTGATAAGAGTTTCACACCAAACACAATAACATTTTCTTGAATGTACGAGCACCACTGTTATGCTAACATGGTCACTGAGTTACGTACACTGTCCATCCTAATAGGGTACTACTGACGTAGCTGAAGTCCGTGTTGATGCATTTGCGATGACTTGGAGTTTGGACGCGATGAGTGGTCGTAGGCTTCGACCATTATATGCTGCCGACTCGGCGCTGAGCCCAGAAAACTGTAACTATGAACTCATGCTGTCGAGAGACTGTCGAGCAGCTGGGGGGCGTCCTATAAATCCGACAAACGGAAAAACACCGAGAAATTGTGACAGTGTCACATGGCCAAGCCAGTGCCGGCGATAGTCACCTGATAACCGCAACAGCTGCTGTAGGCATGATGTGTTGCGGCTGAGTTGCCGGCACCTCCGAATGGCGGCAACCCGCAATACACTATTGTGTGGTTGGCAACCGGACCGTAGGCGCCAGCCTTGGCTACAGCAGGATGGCTATGGTACCACCATGTTAGGAGCCCGATTACTACTCGCTTGCGGCTAGGAAAGTGCTCATCCTGCTTTTTTGGGACGCAAGGTATGAGGTGAAGCGTTATCAGTTAGTTGGGATTTTCACCTGTTTTGCCACCACTGGACTTTTTCTTTGATATCAACTAAAATTCTATGCTCAAGTACCGATAATCCAAGAGGATTTAAAACATCATATTGTTGCACCACCTTGATAACCTCGCCGTTGAGCGCCCATACAGTCAGTCAGAATTGCTGCAGCATGTCCAATGATATCGAAGGTACTCGAAGGTATCTGTTCAGTCTGTCCAGAAGTCTTTGTACCAGTGACCACAAAAGTATATTACAGTGGACGGTGGGTGCTTCAAACACTTGATGACATGAATGAAGTTTCAGTTACAGCCACATTCTTTTCTGATGCACTTTCATTGCTGATGTTGATGTAATTTTGCAACATAAGTGAGGTAAAGCTGTAATTTATTAGTTTTTGCACTTACACTTCTTGTCTTACAACTCCATTCAGTTTTTGAGATGCATCTTTCTTGGAAGCGTCTGACAGAAACAAGAGCAGAACTGTTACGGTAGTTAACTGGTGAATCATTCTTAGGTGCGATATAGTTTGCCTTCCGGTTTGTGTGTCAGTCCAGCCTCATGTAGCCAAGTGTGATTTGTAATGGTACAGGCCCAGACATGACCCTAGTGCCATATCCAGGAACAGATTGCAGCCAGTCGTTGCAGCATTTCACCATGCCAACAGATTCCACAACAGTGACCAAATTTTCTGAGCAATGACGAGCTCTCAGGAAGTTTTGACTGCACTGAAGTATGTGACAGTACTTGTCGTCCTCATTAACATGCCCCCCTTCACCATACGTATGTGTCCACACAAACCGAGAGGTCTCTCCGTGGCTGGGCTATGCATCAGCAATTGTCATGTGTTGGTCTCAGACATGGGGTTACTGACACACTTCTGATGTAGCTATTATTATCACAACCAGATGGCGAATCAACGACAGGTGCCTGATGGCCTAGACGTCAGGTCGCTTTCACTCTGTCACTATCTCCATGAAACTACTTCCATCGCCTACTGGTGTGAGGTATAAACTGAGGTCCTCTCAGCTCTATGACATTTGGGTCAGAAGCCGCTAGATGCCCCAGACATCATTCCAGGATTCATCATCTGATGTCACCACCTTCTCCTGCCAGGCCGGCCACTGGTCTGCATCATTCTAGCTTCCACAGATGTTAAATGTCATGCCATCCTGACTCAGTATCAGCCTACTGCTTCAAATGTCCCGGTAGCCAAGGCCATTCGCTACTACTCTGCCTCTTCAGGAAGTGCTAATAGTGGTACGTCCAAATTGGCGTGCCTGGGTGCTGGTTTCTATGGCCATCACCTGTCGCCTGCTTACTGGAGGCACGCTGCACTACATGCGGTTACGGTTGACGATACAGAACATTGCAACTTCTTGGCTGATTAAAATCGTGTGGCGGACCAGGATTCAAACACAGGACCATAGCTTTTCATGGGTACGTGCACTACTGACCGAGCACCCACGCATGACACAAATCCGTCCTCTCAGCTTTACCTCCGCCAGTATCTCACCTCCGACTTCCTAAACTTCACAGTTCACCTGCGAAACTTGCAAGACTAGCACTCCTGGGAGAAAGATCTGGCACACAGATTTAACTTGCCAGGAAGATTTATACCAGCGCACATTCCACTGCAGAGTGAAAATTTCATTCTGGAGACATCCAACAGGCTGTGGATAAGCCATGTCTCTGCAATATTGTTTCTTCCAGGAGTGCTAGACTTACAGGTTTAGCACGAGAACATCTTTGAAGTTTGGCAGGTAGGAGATGAGGCACTAGCGGAAGTAAAGCTGTGAGGAGGGGTTTTGTGTTGTGCTTGGGTAGCCCAGTGGGTAAAGCACTTACCCGTGAAAGGTAAGTCCAAAGTTCGAGTCTCATTCCGGCACATAGTTTTAATCTGCCAGAAAGTTTCATATCAGCTCACATTCCACTGCAAAGCGAGAATATCATTCTGAACAAAGAATATTTACAGCATTTGGCTGCCTCTATCGTCTTCGTCTCCAGTAGGGAAGCATTTGCACGTTCAAATCTCCTCATCAGCATTACAGATTAGCCTCAGTTTTAAATTAAACTCTTCTCCACTGTTGCTCTGTCGTAAGTAGATTATATTAGCAGCGTCAATCTGGGGCACTCCATCAGCCAGAGGCGAGAGTTCCATATAACAACACAAACTTACTCATAAGACAGCGGTCGGTTTTATATTCAAAACAGATGAATCATAAGTCTCAATATTGTGATTTCTCCAATACTAGTAATTTTATTTTGAAGAGTGAAACACCGTTAAATTTGTCTCTCTGATAAATATGATACCAGCAACAAAAATTACTACAATTGATACCGATAACTTTGTAGTTAATCTTTTTTTTATTTTTCCTGGTATTTATCCCATCTGACGAAGGCTCAGATTTTTCAGAATTTGCTAAAATTTATTTGATTATTTAATGTTTCACTTCCAGACACCACAGGCGTCAAGATATTGGAGGAAGTTGTGTGCGACATTTGTCTGTGAATCCTGTAAACTTCGTCCTGTGTGTTATCATACTTCAATCGTTTATGTAGTGTACTGCATGCTCGGAGGCGGAATCTGGGACCAGCCCAGCATATGCCTATCCGAGTATGAGAAACTGCCAAAAAACCACATTGCAGGTGGTCATTGTACTGGCTCACAGTTGTCAATCCACCACGTGGATTCATTGTGGATTCGTCTCACATCCCTGTCTCGCAACCTAGCACGCTGCGCGTTATGCTATAGAAGGAAGCACGATGACTCCGTAATTATTTACCTATGAAAAGAGACTATAAGTCATTTAGTGAGGACGTTCTCACAAATCATTTCAGCAAGAACAGAATACCGATATCTTAAACGGTTCAAAAAGAGATCAGCTTAGTTGTATCACCATATGTATCTGCATTAGAAACTCAATAGTATTGTCAGAGATAATTATATTCTTCGTCACATACAAAGTACCGCAGTATACAGTGTGAAAGGCTGTTCCTCTTTTCAATCAAAAGAGAGCGACCATGTTTGGTCAAATATTTGAGGAAAGTGACACAAAACTCCCTAGAAACTACAGAACGGTTATTTGTCAAATTTTCATAACCCAACCAACAGTGGGAAATGAAAAAAATGTGGTATTTAAAAAACGGTCAAATGTTTTGTGAAAAGATTTGACCAAAAGTAAGAAATAAAATAGCTTAGAGAACATTTGGTGTGCTTCTGAATGGTACTGAAAATCATGCCCAGCAAATCCTCTAGCTCTCTTTAAGATTTAAGACTGAGTTAATCACCGAATTCTAAATTCTCAATCGGCATCTCAATCGCTATACATAATTTTGAGCACCATTCAAAGGTATGGAAAAATTTTCCGTAAACTATTTTAAAAATGTTTGTGAATTCCTAAGGGACCAAACTGCTCAGGTCATCGGTCTCTAGACTGACACACTACTTAAACTAACTTGCACTAAGAACAACACACACACCCATGCCCGAGAGAGGACTCGAACCTCCGACGGGAGGGGCCGCGCAATCCGTGACATGGAGCCTCAAACCGCGTGGCCACTCCGCGTGGTAACTATTTTATTTCTCACTTTTAGACAAATTATTTTACAAAAGATTTGATCATTTTTTCCATTTTTCCTTTTTTTAATTTTATTCCTTCTACCTGTGCACTAGCCAGTAACTCCTGATCTATGCAAGCGATTTGTTTGTGAGGCATACTTACGCTATGAACGGTAGAGCAAACATTAACTGGCAGACACAGATCAACCGGCAGAACTCCTAAAGCCTCACCAGCCACGCTCTGACCCACCAGAGAACACTAATTAATCGTAACTCTCACATTATTTATTTCAGCACTATACAAGGAGTAACCATAATGTTTTAATTGTCAGTAATATAAGGAAAATAGCGATTGCTATTTACTGTAGCTGACACATCAAGTTGCAGACAGGTACAATGAAGAGACACTTACGTATTAGCTTTCGGCCAAAGCCTCCGTCAGAAAGGGAAATACACTCGCTCGCACGCACACACACACACACACACACACACACACACACACACACACACACGCACGCACACACACACACACAGCCTCCGTCAGCAAGGGAAATACACTCGCTCACACGCACACACACACACACACACACACACACACGCACGCACGCACGCACGCACACACACACACACACACACACACAAGCGCGCGCGCGCGCGCGCTCGCGCACACACACACATTCATTCACATAAGGAGGCACACTTCACACACATGACCTCTATCAAAGAAAATGGCTCTGAGCAGTATGGGACTTAACATCTATGGTCATCAGTCCCCTAGAACTTAGAACTACTTAAACCTAACTAACCTAAGGACATCACACAACACCCAGTCATCACGAGGCAGAGAAAATCCCTGACCCCGCCGGGAATATCATGACCTCTATCTCTGGAAACTCAGAACGGGATGCAAATGTCACATAGAATGGAAGCAGCAAACTCGAGGTGGAGGGCAATGAGAAGTGATAGCGAGGTATGGCTGAGGGGATAGAAGAGCGCTGTCTGGCGGAGCATACAGCCCTAGATTGCTAACTGGCACAGCATTGGGAGACTGTAGTGTAGGGCAGGGAGGTGGGAAAGGGGTGGGGGATGGCGAGTGAAAAAGGAGAGCAATGAGGAAGGGAAGAGATGGGAAGGTGCATTGACAGAAGGCGGCAACAAAGAGGGTGAGAGAGAAAACTGGGAGGAGGCAATACAACAGAGGGGGTGGAAACGGCCAGGAGGAAGTGTGGGGACTGTAAGTTGAGACTGGGATGATTTCAAGAGCAGAGAATGTGTTATAAGGATAGCTCCCATCTGCGCAGTTCAGAAACGCTGGTGGTGGAACTGAAGATCCAGATGGCTCAGTTAGTGAAGCAACCATTGAAATCGAGCATGTTATGTTCAGCTGGATGTTGTACCACAGGGTGGTCTGCTTTGCTCTGGGCCACAATTTGACGATTGCTGTTCATCCTAATGGATAGCTGGTGGTAGTCATAGCAGTAAAAAAAAGCCATGCATTCATTTGAGCAGAGCTGGTATGATATGGCTCCTTTCACAGGTGGTCCAGTCACTGAGGAGGTAGTATAAGCCTATGACAGGTCTGGAAAAGGAAATGCTGGGTGCATGAATTGGACAGGGCTTGCACCTGGTCTTCCACAGAGCTATGATCCCTGTGGCAAGGGGTTGGCATACAGATGGATTGGGATGTGGAGATTGGATGGGTGGTGGAACATAACTTCAGCACCGTTAGGAAGGGTCTTGTGTAGGATGTCCCTTATTTCTGGTCAACTGACAATCTACATTTTCCTTATAGTGCCGATATTCCAATCTGGGGTTTCCACTGCTTGTTTTAATTGTCAGCTTGATACAATGAATTTTGTTTGCACGTATAAGTCAACAGCCCTACTATTCACTGGAATTTCCGTGCCAGACTACACTAGCACACTGCAATGTTGCGGCTGTGTCAGTCCAGACTATATAGCTTCTTCAATCCGTCTCGTTTGGCTTGACAGAAGTGCAACTTTATCAGTTTATCAGTCATCTAGTGGCGTGCTATCGTATTGTCGCACGGCGACTGCATAGATAAAGCTGCAAATTAACTAAAATAATTTAACTGTGTGAATGTAGACTCTCCTGGCGTACACTGTGGATGAAAAGATCTCAGGTTTCCAGCCAGTGTCAGTGACAAAATGGCACGATGTTTTGAAGAATGTCATACTCATCATCTTCTGGCGAAGTGTCGAGATATTGCAGATATACTGGCGATGTGCCCTCCTCTCCTAACTTTGGGCGGTAGCGTACTTCCCGTCGGGCGGGCAGAGAGGAGAGTGAGGTTGCTGCGATGGGCGTAGCGGGTGCGCGTTAGCGTCTCTGTCAACAAAATGCAGTCACAATGCGCAAACAGGAAAGCCGAAGGCTTTTCATCAAAAATTTAATTACGTAACTTTCTTGTTTCAATGTGATAATTAAAATCAAACACAACAGTATTTATTTGAGCTGATAATTACATGTTTATGACTACCCCACGTAGCTATCTGAGTATATTCAGGCTTCAAGATCCGGAACCTGGACCAGGAATCAAACATCGCGAACATTTCACTCTGAATCACCTCTTGGTTCCTTGAACTGTCCTCGTTAACTCACAAACGAACACATTCATGATACGAAAGGATTTAACTTTCTCTCAATGATCAGTTTATTAGAGTTGTTCCACAGCCTCGATTTGGACAACCATGGGAAAGGTGACTGGAAATCGGTAGTAGTTTTTTTCAAAGGAACTATCTCTGCACTAATTTCAAGTAATTCAGAGAAACCACAAGAAACCTCTGTCGTATTGAGCGGACAGGAATTTAAACCCCGCTCCTCTCTAACGTCAAGGAAGAAAGGAAGATTACTTTTTACTTCCAGTCAACGATGAGTGGTTAGCGCCTGAACAGAAGCTCGGAATGGGGAAGTTTGAGGTAGGAAACGGACCGTCTTCTTTCAAATGAACCATTCCATCACCTATCGGGCGGTGAGTTTAAATGTCTTCTCCCGGATGCGGATCCAGTTTTTCAACACTGCACCATCACACCCGATTCTCGAATTCGAACTCAGTGTCTTAGCTTCAGGATATTGTTAGTACAAATACGCAAGACTCAAAACAGTCGCCCAAAATTAAATGACTCCGTTTCTACGGAAACAATAAGGTTTATGTAACTTTAACAGACTTCTCCAAGCGTATTCATTCGAGCAGCACCCCATGCAGCTAAGCTATGTCATTAGCATGCTATGCCATTAGAGTTCTGTCATTAGTATGTAACAGATAATGCCTTATTGTTTCATAGTATACCTGCATGCAATCCTTATTATATTACAGAATTGCAATTGGGGGGGGGGGGGGGGGGGATCCCACAAGCAAATCATGAACACAGTCTCTAATCAGTAGAAAAAGATCCCTGGAATACATCTACAGGGTTACTGTGATATTCTCAATTAAGTGCCTGGCAGAGGGTTCATCGAACCTTCAGGCTTTTTCTGTAACGCATCACTCACGAACGGCGCGCGGGAAATGAGCAGTTAAATCTTTCTGTCCGAGCTCTGATTTCTCTTATTTTAGATTGATGATCGTTTCTTCCTATATGGTGGGTGCCAATAGAATATTTACGCGACCGGGGGAGAAAGTTGGTGATTGAAATTTCATGAAAAGGTCCTGCCGCAACGGAAAACGCCTTTGTTTTACCGACTGCCCTCCCCCTCCCCCTTTCGTGTATCATGTCCGTGGTACACTCTTATCTGTTTCACGATAATACATTACGGACTGCACTTCTTTGAGCTGTTTCGATGTCCTCCGTCAATCCCATCTGATGTGGATCCCTCAACGCACAGCAGTACAGAAGAGGACGGACAAGCGTAGTGTAGGCAGTCTCTTTAGTAGAACTGTTGCATCTTCTAAGTGTTCTGCAAATAAGTTGCAGTCTTTGCATTGCATTCCCTGCAACGTTATCTATGTGATAGTTCCATTTTAAGTTATTCTTAATTGTAATTCAAGTATTTAGTTAAATTGCAGCCTTTTGATATGTGCGATTTATTGTGAAACCGAAATTTAGAGGATTTCTTTTAGTACTCATGTGAATGGCTTCAAACTTTTCATTACTTAAGAATAAATTGCTGCTTTCCACCCCATGCAGACATATTGTCTAAATCATTTTGCAATTTTTTTGATCATCTGATGATTTACAAGACGGTAAATGACTGCATCATCTGCAAACAATCTAAGAGAGCTGCTCAGATTGTCTCCTAAATCGTTTATGTAGATCAGAAACAACAGAGGGCCTATAACGCGTTCTTCGGGAACACCAGATATTACTTCTGTTTTACTAGGTTACTTTCCGTCAATTACTATGAATTGTGATCCTTCTGACATGAACTCACTAATCCAATCGCACAACTGAGGCGATACTTCGTAGGCACTGAGTTTGGTTAGAAGCAGCTTATGAGGAACTAGGTCCAAAGCTTTCAGGACATATGAAAATATGGAACCAGTTTGACACCACATGTCGATAGCGCTCATTACTTGGTGAGAATAAAGAATTAGTTCTTATTCACAAGAACGATATTTTCTGATTCGGTGCTATTTGTCAATTGGTCGTTTTCTTAGAGGTAATTCATAATGTTGGAACACACTATACGTTCCAAACTCCTACTGGAACCGACGAAAGTGATATGGGTGTCTAATTCAGTGGATTACTCCTGTTTACCTACTTGTGTATTGGTGAGACTTGTGCAACTATTCTGTCTTTTGGTACAGATCTTTCTACTAGCTAACGGTTGTATATGACTGCTAAGTACGGAGCTATTGTATCAGCATACTCTGAAAGGAACCTGACTGGTGTACAGTCTGGACCGCAGGCCTTGTCTTTATTTCGTGATTTAAGCTGCTTCGCTACACCGAGGGTACTTACATCTAAGTTACTCATATTACCAATTGTTCGAGATTCGAATTTTGGAATATTTACTTCGTCTTATTTGGAGAAGGAGTATCGGAAAATTGTGTTTAGTAACTCTGCTTAGTGGCACTGTCATCGGTAACATCACCATTGCTATCACACAGCGAAGGTATTGATGTCGTCTTTCCGCTGGTGTACTTTACATATGATCAGAATCTCTTTGGGTTTTCTGCTACATTTCGAGACAGAATTTCGTTGTGAAAACTACTAAAAGTATTTCGCATTTAAGTTCTAAATAACTGAAAATAGTAATCGAAGTCACTGTAAAAACCCATTTAAACAGCTGGGGATTCTAGCCGGACCATGCATCTACATATCTTTTATGCACAGCAAGAATAATACCAGCAATTGTCGCACAAACAACAGCATTCACGAACATGAAAGAAGAGCCAGACTAAATGTTGTTCAGCAAGAGTACACAAAAAAAAAAAAAAAATTCAGAGAAATTTTTCCAGTAGTGGCCGCATTAGGGCATTGAAATTAATCAATAATGTGAGCTGAAAATTTGTGGCAGACCTGCACTCGAACTTGGATGCCCCGCCGCTCTACAACGCTGGCCTTGACCGCCTCAGCCATCCGGACGAGCTCTGTGACGGACGTAAATTTCCAACTCATCATACGCCAGTGCAGCGTCCCTGTCCACGTGTCCCTCGATCACTGTACGACTCTGTATTCCCGCGAGAGGAAGCAAAACTAGGCGTATCTGCATTGATGAAATCATGTCTGGTTGCCAAGCCAATAGAGGGTCTAACATTCTGCGTGGTGTCTGCTGTTCTATGTCGTGTCTCCCCACCATTTTCGTGCAACGACGCTCTGAGCTTGTTTTTTAGGGAATTGACTAGTTTGAACCTGGGACCTTTTGCTGGAAAGGAGACGCCAGACCACACATGACATGTAGTGTTCAGAAGAGTTCAGTGAGACTAGCGATGATATAACCAAATACTTAATGATTTCAGCGTCAGCTCCACTGCACTCCCTGTAAAAGAATCTTAATACTAACTAAATTTAGTGGAAGGGGTTCAAGGCTTTCCTATTTTTAGTTAATTGGTAAAATAACGTCGAAAAAGCAGTTAAGTTTACCATTGGAAATTTTATTCTACTCACAAAACATTGTTTATAAATTGCACTATTGATAAAAGGAAATGTTTTAATACAGGATGATAAAAACCAACTGCGTTCAACAAAAATGTGAACGAATATTCCCTGAATGGGTTTCCAAGTTCTACAATGGATCGAAGGATGACCTATGCCATATCACATCTATAATCTAGGTTTAAATTAAGTTTCACAAAAGAGAAAACTATCAAAATGGTCTACAGTGACCCTCAATTATCTTTAATTACTTATCTAACTTGTCGTAAATTACAGTGGCTGACGTGGCTTCTCAATAATTATATAACAGAAAAATCATCGCGTTTCAGATTTTAACTTACGTAGCAAATGTGAATACCATGAGCTTTAATTGACGATCGACACTAGTATTACGCAAAACGGGGGTGTAACAGATGAGACTTCTGCAGTTCTGAGTGAAGCTTTATGCGCTGTTATGCAGCATCGCGTGCGTTCATTACCTTGTTGTTGGTTAGGCAGTGTCAGGGGGCGTCGGTCGGCACAGCTCCACGCACCTCACCGACTCGGAAGCAACTCTCTCCTAACTTCTCCTTACTACAATTTACCGAAGTTGGTTTTAAAAAAACTATCTGGCTGTGTTTTCACCTGACCAATCAGGGTCTCAATGTTAACCTTAAGCTCCGCGTACAAAAATTCTGTCTATTGAATGAGAAACGTTATACTTTTCATGGTGGGGCAATGTTTTTAAAGTTTGCAACGTAACAGAGACGCGAAAAAGTCTCACGCTAAAACTTGCAGCTGGTGTGGCCCTTTTAGTGTTATCGTAAGATCTATACTGTTCTTATGGAGGGCTCTAGCTTTTAACATTGGCTGGGTGGGGGGTCGTCCTGGAGGTTAGCTGGCGACGTGGGTGTCTGTCCTTTATCGTAGGGCCTTCTAGTTTAACACGGTTCTGCTCTCGGCTTCTGTTCTCGTTTCTGCGTCTGTCTCACGGTGGGAAGGTATGACATGCATTTAGGCATTCTTGTGTTAGTCTGTGGCATCCCATTTGCTCACTCGTTACTCGTATTACTTTGGTAAATTTAATGTCACGATTTATTCGGAGCTATGTGACATACTACTGGATTTGCTTATCATGTCAGGGTTTTCATGGAACGTGTTGGATTTGCCTGACACCTTACAAGAGGGTTGGGTAGTTTGGGGGAAGAGACCAAACAGCGAGGTCATCGGTTTAGGGAAGGAAGGGGAAGGAAGTCGGCAGTGCCCTTTCGAAGGAACCATCCCGGCATTTGCCTGGAGCGATTTAGGGAAATCACAGAAAACCTAAATCAGGATGGCCGGACGCGGGATTGAACCGTCGTTCTCCCGAATGCGAGTCCAATATGCTAACCACCGCGCCACCTCGCTCGGTCCCAAACCAGTAGAAATGATATATACAGGATAAAGAAAAATTCGCGCACTCAGACTTCACAGTGCGACTCCTTATATACTAGCAATACGAAAATGACTGTCACAAAATTTCGTCCTGCGCATATTTCCGGCAGTAAATGGACGTTGTTGTTGTTGTTGTTGTGGTCTTCAGTCCTGAGACTGGTTTGATGCAGCTCTCCATGCTACTCTATCCTGTGCCAGCTTCTTCATCTCCCAGTACCTACTGCAACCTACATCCTTCTGAATCTGCTTAGTATATTCATCTCTTGGTCTCCCCCTACGATTTTTACCCTCCACGCTGCCCTCCAATACTAAATTGGTGATCCCTTGATGCCTCAGAACATGTCCTACCAACCGATCCCTTCTTCTGGTCAAGTTGTGCCACAAACTTCTCTTCTCCCCAATCCTATTCAATACCTCCTCATTAGTTATGTGATCCACCCATCTAATTTTCAGCATTCTTCTGTAGCACCACATTTCGAAAGCTTCTATTCTCTTCTTGTCCAAACTATTTACCGTCCATGTTTCACTTCCATACATGGCTACACTCCATACAAATACTTTCAGAAATAACTTCCTGACACTTAAATTTATACTCGATGTTAACAAATTTCTCTTCTTCACAAACGCTTTCCTTGCCATTGCCAGTCTACATTTTATATCCTCTCTACTTCGACCATCATCAGTTATTTTGCTCCCCAAATAGCAAAACTCCTTTACTACTTTAAGTGTCTCATTTCCTAATCTAATACCCTCAACATCACCCGACTTAATTCGACTACATTACATTATCCTCGTTTTGCTTTTGTTGATGTTCATCTTATATCCTCCCTTCAAGACACCATCCATTCCGTTCAACTGCTCTTCCAAGTCCTTTGCTGTCTCTGACAGAATTACAATGTCATCGGCGAACCTCAAAGTTTTTATTTCTTCTCCATGGATTTTAATACCTACTCCGAATTTTTCTTTTGTTTCCTTTACTGCTTGCTCAATATACAGATTGAATAACATCGGGGAGAGGCTACAACCCTGTCTCACTCCCTTCCCAACCACTGCTTCCCTTTCATGTCCCTCGACTCTTATAACTGCCATCTGGTTTCTGTACAAATTGTGAATAGCCTTACGCTCCCTATATTTTACCCCTGCCACCTTTAGAATTTGAAAGAGAGTATTCCAGTCAACATTGTCAAAAGCTTTCTCTAAGTCTACAAATGCTAGAAACGTAGGTTTGCCTTTCCTTAATCTTCCTTCTAAGATAAGTCGTAAGGTCAGTATTGCCTCACGTGTTCCAGTATTTCTACGGAATCCAAACTGATCTTCCCCGAGGTCGGCTTCTACTAGTTTTTCCATTCGTCTGTAAAGAATTCGTGTTAGTATTTTACAGCTGTGGCTTATTAAACTGATTGTTCGGTAATTTTCACATCTGTCAACACCTGCTTTCTTTGGGATTGGAATTATTATATTCTTCTTGAAGTCTGAGGGTATTTCGCCTGTTTCATACATCTTGCTCACCAGATGGTAGAGTTTTGTCAGGACTGGCTCTCCCAAGGCCGTCAGTAGTTCCAATGGAATGTTGTCTACTCCGGGGGCCTTGTTTCGACTCAGGTCTTTCAGTGCTCTGTCAAACTCTTCACGCAGTATCGTATCTCCTATTTCATCTTCATCTACATCCTTTTCCATTTCCATAATATTGTCCTCAAGTACATCGCCCTTATATAGACCCTCTATATACTCCTTCCACCTTTCTGCTTTCCCTTCTTTGCTTAGAACTGGGTTTCCATCTGAGCTCTTGATGTTCATACAAGTGGTTCTCTTATCTCCAAAGGTCTCTTTAATTTTCCTGTATGCAGTATCTATCTTACCCCTAGTGAGATAAGCCTCTACATCCTTACATTTGTCCTCTAGCCATCCCTGCTTAGCCATTTTGCACTTCCTGTCGATCTCATTTTTGAGACGTTTGTATTCATTTTTGCCTGCTTCATTTACTGCATTTTTATATTTTCTCCTTTCATCAATTAAATTCAATATTTCTTCTGTTACCCAAGGATTTCTACTAGCCCTCATCTTTTTACCTACTTGATCCTCTGCTGCCTTCACTACTTCATCCCTCAAAGCTACCCATTCTTCTTCTACTGTATTTCTTTCCCCCATTCCTGTCAATTGTTCCCTTATGCTCTCCCTGAAACTCTGTACAACCTCTGGTTCTTTCAGTTTATCCAGGTCCCATCTCCTTAAATTCCCGCCTTTTTGCAGTTTCTTCAGTTTTAATCTACAGGTCATAACCAATAGATTGTGGTCAGAGTCCACATCTGCCCCTGGAAATGTCTTACAATTTAAAACCTGGTTCCTAAATCTCTGTCTTACCATTATATAATCTATCTGATACCTTTTAATATCTCCAGGGTTCTTCCATGTATACAACCTTCTATCATGATTCTTAAACCAAGTGTCAGCTATGATTAAGTTGTGCTCTGTGCAAAATTCTACCAGGCGGCTTCCTCTTTCATTTCTTAGCCCCAATCCATATTCACCTACTACGTTTCCTTCTCTCCCTTTTCCTACACTCGAATTCCAGTCACCCATGACTATTAAATTTTCGTCTCCCTTCACTATCTGAATAATTTCTTTTATTTCATCATACATTTCTTCAATTTCTTCGTCGTCTGCAGAGCTGGTTGGCATATAAACTTGTACTACTGTAGTAGGTGTGGGCTTCGTATCTATCTTGGCCACAATAATGCGTTCACTATGCTGTTTGTAGTAGCTTACCCGCATTCCTATTTTCCTATTCATTATTAAAGCTACTCCTGCATTACCCCTATTTGACTTTGTGTTTATAACCCTGTAGTCACCTGACCAGAAGTCTTGTTCCTCCTGCCACCGAACTTCACTAATTCCCACTATATCTAACTTTAACCTATCCATTTCCCTTTTTAAATTTTCTAACCTACCTGCCCGATTAAGGGATCTGACATTCCACGCTCCGATCCGCAGAACACCAGTTTTCTTTCTCCTGATAACGACATCCTCTTGAGTAGTCCCCGCCCGGAGATCCGAATGGGGGACTATTTTACCTCCGGAATATTTTACCCAAGAGGACGCCATCATCATTTAATCATACAGTAAAGCTGCATGCCCTCGGGAAAAATTACGGCCGTAGTTTCCCCTTGCTTTCAGCCGTTCGCAGTACCAGCACAGCAAGGCCGTTTTGGTTATTGTTACAAGGCCAGATCAGTCAATCATCCAGACTGTTGCCCTTGCAACTACTGAAAAGGCTGCTGCCCCTCTTCAGGAACCACACGTTTGTCTGGCCTCTCAACAGATACCCCTCCGTTGTGGTTGTACCTACGGTACGGCTATCTGTATCGCTGAGGCACGCAAGCCTCCCCACCAACGGCAAGGTCCATGGTTCATGGAGGGAAATGGACGTTAAAGGGTGGCTATCTGGCAACACTGTAATCACGTGAACGGTAACTACCTCTGTCAGGAGGCAGCAGTAGGGCAGTGCAGTTGAACACTGAGTAGCGTTTTGGGTTATCATGCAGGTGATCGAGGATTCGATTCTGGCTCAAAGCGTATTGTTTTTATTTGCCAGTTTCATTTTGCTATCTAGTACAGTAGTATACCGATCAGCCAGAACATTATGACTACCGACCTACTATCGATATAAACCCGTCCAGGCGATAGTAACGCCACCTGACGAGGAATGACTGCTAGTCACACACACGCATGGTGCATGTAGTATCAGTGAGCGTGCTGTCTGTGTGTGGAATGGGGAAGGGGAGCACTCTACCTGAGTTTGACCGAAGGTAGACTATTGTGGCCCAGAGGCTCGTCACGAGCATTTCAGAAACTGCACGACTTGTCGGGTGTTCAAGGAGTGCTGTGGTGAGTGTCTTCAATACGTGGCGAAGCCAAGGTGAAACAACATCCAGACGTCGTGGGGTTCGGTGGCCAACCCTCATCACAGATGTCAGACGAAGTAGGTTGATCAGACTGCTAAAACAGAACAGGCGGCGAACAGTGGCGGAAATAACATCAGACTTTAATACTGGGCAGAGTACAAGTGTGTCTGAACACATATACATCGAACACTCCTAACAATGGGCCTCCACAGCCGACGATCCATGTATGTGCCAATGTTAACACCACGACATTGGCAACTACAACTGAATTTGGTACATGACCATCGGTACTGGATGTTGTCACGGCGGCAGAGCATTACATGGTCTTATCACCCCGATACCCTCTTCAACATGCCGATGGGATGGCGCGAATCCATCGTCTTTCAAAGGAGCAGTACCTTGACACCTGCTTGTACCACGGGACGGAGACAAGCTCACGGTGGCTCCATTATGCTCTGGAAAACATTCACTTGGGAATCCTTGGGCCCAGTGGAGCTCATGCAAGGCACCGTGACAGTCAAGGAGTATCACAAACTAGTTGCAGACCAAGACCACGTACACCCCTTCATGATGATCATGTCTCCCAACGGCAGTGGAACTTTTCAACAAGCTAATACGTCATACCAAAAGGCCAGGGGTGTGATGGAGTGGCGAGTTTCAATTGATGTGCTGGCACCCCAACTCTACATATCTGGTCCTGATCGAACATATCTGGGATATGACTGAAGATGGCATCAGAGCTGACCACCCCTTCCCCGGAGTTTAGGGAATTTAGTGACTTGTTTGTGCAAATTCAGATGGTTCAAATGACTCTAAGCCCTATGGGAGTTAACATCTGAGGTCATCAGTCCCCTAGACGTAGAACTATTTAAACCTAACTAACCTAAGGACATAACACACATCCATGCCCGCAGCAGGATTCGAACCTGTGACCGTAGCAGCAGCGCGGTTCCGGACTGAAGCGCCTAGAAGCGCTCGGCCACAGCGGCCGGCCTTGTGTGTGCAGACGTGGCCAGAAATCTACCAAGGTTTCATTGCTTTCATGCCACGACGCGTTGCAGCAGTTATCCATGCCAAAGGTGGACATACCGGCCATTAGGTACGTGCCCATAATGTTCTAGCTGATCAGTGTATACATAATTTCTTAAGCCGCACATATACAACATTTACATAATACAGTGTTTTCTAACGATGACCATAGCAAAAACGTGATCAGACAAGTCAGAAAAAACAGTTGAAACAACAGGATGGAAAAACTACATAAACAATATCAATTTCGAGATGCTAAAGATGCCTGTACAGTTAAATACCTCAACATCTGCTAGTCATTTATACTACATGCAGTACAGCTGCTCAGATGTAACACATTAGCAACCAGTGACAATAATAATTTCCATATTAATGACCGCATGATGTTTAGGAAAGCATACATCGTCCTCGGAGCAGATGCTGTATGACCCACAGCAAAAAATCCAAGGGAATTAGGTCAGGTGAATGTGGGGGCTATACAACTGGACCTCCTCATCTGAGCCATTTCCCTGGAAATGTTTTCTCTAAAACCCATCGCACATTAATTCTAAAGTCTGCAAGTGCACAATCATGTTAGAACCATAGTCTTCCAGTGATTCAGGCAAATAGTTTTAGAGGAATGCATGATACCTTCGTGCAGTCACCTGGTCAGGCAACAGGTAAAGACCCAAACACCTGCCTCCTAACGTTTTGTCTCAGACGCTGATGCCAAAGAGAACTTAATATCCACACCCATGGGTGATGTGCAAGTTAACGCCACACCAATGGTGGGCACTGTGAATATTGAAGACACGTTTGCGAGTGAACGCTGCTACAGCAGATTATATTACAGTGTTTATGAAATTGTCGTTGGCTTTCTGTTTTGGAACCATTCACAGAATTTCACTGTAGGTGGCGGGTCTGCGGGATGCAGGTGATGAATTAAAGAATAATGCTAGTGGGCAGACCATGTTCATATAGCACGTCAATGACCGTGCACTGCAAAGACGAGCAGCTGTCTTGCAATGCTGTGCGTACTTTGCTGGGGTTCTTGGTGTATGACCTCCAGAATAGCTTCGTCAGCAGCCAGAGTATGATGAGACTGTGGACGACCTTTGTCATGCGATAGTGGAAGGAGAGAACCTATCTCTCGAAGGTGAAGCTCCAGACGATGAAACACATTTTTATCTGGATGACAAAAAAAAATGGCTCTGAGCATTATGGGACTTAACATCTGAGGTCATCAGTCCCCTAGAACTACTTAAACTTAACTAACCTGAGGACATCACACACACCCATGCCCAAGGCAGGATTCGAACCTGCGACCACAGCGGTCGCGCGGTTCCAGAGTGAAGCGCCTAGAACCGCTGGGTCACAAAGGCCGGCAACTGGATGACGTCGACGAGAATATCTGCAGCATATTCACGAGCAGCAACACCAGCCCGGTTATCAGATGCACCAAGAACCATAAGCATATTCACATATTCATTATTTGTATATGTCATATGTCTGCCACTCTGTTTTATAAAAACACAAGAAGAAAATACGATTTGTTTACGAATGTACATGGGCGCATTGCTCCACTAACAGCTAGTCCCTGTCTGGTAGACAGTGCATACAGTATAAACACATTATTAGTTGCAGTGGGCTGCTCCACGTAATGCGCATCACCTCTCTTACTGCTTTTGTTCTCGTGGTTCATCTCGACGCTGCTGATTGTGAAATGTTTGTAATCTAGTTGATCAATTAGTGCAAAACAATTCGCACCCACAACATTCAAAAGCTTCTTTAAAAGTTGACCAATGAAAACGATTGGGCTTCCATTCCTGTGTTTGTTGTACGTAAGTGAAAATGTTTTGTATAAGACCACCGTAACAGCTGCATGACGATGAAGACAGCAGATATGGTACTACTCAGAATATATCTAATAAATAAAAACAAATAACCCTTAACGTCCTGCTTGCTAACCCGAAATGCTAGCCACTGCAGCAACTTTTTGGCTGGTCAGCGATAACAGAATCAAGGCGCGCACCCTGGAATATTTATCAAAGGATTTTAAGGTAACAATTAGGCAAAAGAATCATGTTTGCATTACTTATTGTATTACATGTGAAGTTCATGATGGTGTGCCCATCATTTCGTTAATGCTCACAGTTATTGTGATATTTACGTAAAAGTAAGACACTGCGCGCAATTCGGAAAAGTGTGCAATGAAAAGTAGAGGTTGCTATGGTTTTGCGTTTGGTGCATATTACAGGATCTGTTATTGTGTATGAACTTTAGCTGACATATTTAAGTTTTCTTTGAAGTTGGGTAGAAGTATCTATCTTTGACCAATCTCAGGAAAAAAGATCTAATGTAGCACACTCATTTGGGTTTGTGCTACGCCAGCGATAAAACCAGAGTGAAATACCGACATTTCCCATATTTCATAAACTTTTTCAGCTATCGAAATGAGATTTTGGCAAATGATAGCACACAAAGAGGAGAGTATTTTACCATATCGTTATTGTGTGAAATTTCATTATCTACCGCTTTATTGCAATAACTACAGACTTTTTCAGTGAAAGAATGTAATTTTTAAGGGCCATCGATAGCTGGTGAAACGAGGAGTGCTACGGGCCTTGGAACACCATATGTGAAGATATTACACGTTTTTTCACCGAGAATGTTCTTTATCATAAGCTACTGACTTTACTTTTCCTCAGTTCTTCACTTAATAAACCATTGTTTCAGAATTCACTCGCAATTGTGTCTGCACAACATGATAGTGAGGTGAGACTGTGTAAACTCCTCTGTGTTTTGGCGAAAGAAGCTAATTTTGACACAGAAACCAGAGAAATATGTAGGTTTTACTCATAATTAGGCATTTATGACACTTCTCTCAAAGTTACAAACAATTAACAAGTCAGGCAAAAATAAATCGTTGCATTTTCGGCGGAATTCTTTTTAGATACTAACGAAAGCAGATGTGACAGTAGTTTTTTTTTTTTTTTTTTTTGAGTGGTCGCCATGCATGTGTGGGTGTGCAGGGGCCCCACTTAATATTTACAAAAAATGAGAGAGTGGGCTTCAGTTTAGAACGGCACCTCCCCTCTAGCACTTGGCATTTCCCCTACAGCGCACTGGGCGATCGCCCACCACTAGTGGTCTCCACGCTTCCCCAGCGGACTGCATATCTAGCGGCCACAGCATTTTGCGCACACTATACACGCTGACAGGGGGAGTTACTGTACATGTGATTGCAGTGTTGCCATATTGTTAATCTTTAATGTCCAATTACTACTGGAAATATGTGCAAGACGAAATTTTGTAAGAGACATTTTTGTATTGCTAGCATGTGATGATTCATGCTGCGAAGTCCAAGCGTGTGAATTTTTCTTCACTCTGTATACAGTACATGTGTGTGGTGTCTGCTCCATCAGACATAGAGTAGACACCACACCAATGCATATGCAACATTTCTGTATGCTTGTCAGCCAAACAAGGGTTTCATTAGTGCAGATGCACACCAGGTTTTGTTTCCTCTTGTGGGACAGGTCGTGCTGCGATCGAGGGGTAAATGGACAGCGACGCTGCACTGGTATATGACGAGTTGAGGCAATTACAGAGCTTGTCCAGATGGCTGAGGTGGTTAAGGCGACCATTCTAGAGAAGTGGAGCATCCAGGTTCGACTCCCAATCTGCCACAATTTTTCAAATCTCATCACTGATTAATTTAAATGGCCTAATGCGACCGTGTTGTTTTATCTTTACGTACTGCGGAAACAGGCCTAATTCATGTGCTGTGTTATATACAGTGGAATAAAACTGTATAGTAAAGAACTGCCCAATTTCAACTATTTTTATAAAATCCTGTAAAGAATTCAGTAGAATGGCGGAGGTATTGTTAAGATGATGATGCCAGTCCTAAGAATGTGCGAGACTCTGTGTGTGTGTGTGTGTGTGTGTGTGTGTGTGTGTGTGTGTGTGTGTGTGCAGTGATTGGTGATGTTATCCAAATGAACAGTGTAAAAAAATATGTGCATTTACTAGTTAATTAAAAAAAAATACTTTCTTTATCAAATAAGATGAAAATCTGATTTCATTCTCTAGATGATCTGTAGATGAATAAGCAACTAACAAGCTCCACCACGTAGCACAAAGCTGCCGCCTAAGCTAAATAGGCCGGTCGGGATGGCCGAGTGGTTCTAGGCGCTACAGTGTGGAACCGCGCGACCGCTACGTTCGCAGGTTCGAATCCCACCTCGGGCATGGATGTGCGTAATGTCCTTAGGTTAGTTAGGTTTAAGTAGTTCTAAGTTCTAGAGGTCTCATGACCTCAGATGTTAAGTCCCATAGTGCTCAGAGAAATTTGAACCATTTTTTAAGCTAAATAATGACCCTCGCCCCAAAAAATCAAAACTAGTCCAAAGCTATGCATCCACGAAAGAAGACACGTCATTGCAATTCCACGCGAAACTTATGTGTTTGAAACGCAGACTTTATCGATCCCTCTGACTACAACTTTCCTATTAAGAAAATGAAAAATTCCGGAAAAGATCGTCTCTACTTTGACACAATCTTTGACCTGTCATGAAGTTTTCCAACATATTTTTCGATTTCATGATTTTAGAACATTGTTTATGACGTTTGGGCCATTTAGACGATCAACAATGTGGTTACAAGTTAATTATCCTTTCTGCCCTCCGCCAGTGGCGATGCTATTGGTTCTGCCGAGGTGAGGATCCAGGGATCGGTATATTGGGAGTCAGTTCGTTTGCGATTTACGACGATTTTCATAACATTTTATCTTTTGCGTTACTATTGCGGGAAAGGGGGATGAGCATGGCCCCCCAATACCCTCCAGTGTTTTCTGCTGTTGTTCAGAACGCACATTACTATCGCTGTAGATTATCTACATCCATCATTTGTGCTCTCTCCATCCGCCCAACCCACTCTTCTCACAGATATAAGTTGGCATAAGCCTAAATTCTAGGTGCTTAGAATGTTAATTATGATACCAATAAAAGTAAAATACACTCCTGGAAATGAAAAGAAGAACACATTGACACCGGTGTGTCAGACCCACCATACTTGCTCCGGACACTGCGAGAGGGCTGTACAAGCAATGATCACACGCACGGCACAGCGGACACACCAGGAACCGCGGTGTTCGCCGTCGAATGGCGCTAGCTGCGCAGCATTTGTGCACCGCCGCCGTCAGTGTCAGCCAGTTTGCCGTGGCATACGGAGCTCCATCGCAGTCTTTAACACTGGTAGCATGCCGTGACAGCGTGGACGTGAACCGTATGTGCAGTTGACGGACTTTGAGCGAGGGCGTATAGTGGGCATGAGGGAGGCCGTGTGGACGTACCGCCGAATTGCTCAACACGTGGGGCGTGAGGTCTCCACAGTACATCGATGTTGTCGCCAGTGGTCGGCGGAAGGTGCACGTGCCCGTCGACCTGGGACCGGACCGCAGCGACGCACGGATGCACGCCAAGACCGTAGGATCCTACGCAGTGCCGTAGGGGACCGCACCGCCACTTCCCAGCAAATTAGGGACACTGTTGCTCCTGGGGTATCGGCGAGGACCATTCGCAACCGTCTCCATGAAGCTGGGCTACGGTCCCGCACACCGTTAGGCCGTCTTCCGCTCACGCCCCAACATCGTGCAGCTCGCCTCCAGTGGTGTCGCGACAGGCGTGAATGGAGGGACGAATGGAGACGTGTCGTCTTCAGCGATGAGAGTCGCTTCTGCCTTGGTGCCAATGATGGTCGTATGCGTGTTTGGCGCCGTGCAGGTGAGCGCCACAATCAGGACTGCATACGACCGAGGCACACAGGGCCAACACCCGGATTCATGGTGTGGGGAGCGATCTCCTACACTGGCCTTACACCACTGGTGATCGTCGAGGGGACACTGAATAGTGCACGGTACATCCAAACCGTCATCGAACCCATCGTTCTACCATTCCTAGACCGGCAAGGGAACTTGCTGTTCCAACAGGACAATGCACGTCCGCATGTATCCCGTGCCACCCAACGTGCTCTATAAGGTGTAAGTCAACTACCCTGGCCAGCAAGATCTCCGGATCTGTCCCCCATTGAGCATGTTTGGGACTGGATGAAGCGTCGTCTCACGCGGTCTGCACGTCCAGCACGAACGCTGGTCCAACTGAGGCGCCAGGTGGAAATGGCATGGCAAGCCGTCCCACAGGACTACATCCAGCATCTCTACGATCGTCTCCATGGGAGAATAGCAGCCTGCATTGCTGCGAAAGGTGGATATACACTGTACTAGTGCCGACATTGTGCATGCTCTGTTGCCTGTGTCTATGTGCCTGTGGTTCTGTCAGTGTGATCATGTGATGTATCTGACCCCAGGAATGTGTCAATAAAGTTTCCCCTTCCTGGGACAATGAATTCACGGTGTTCTTATTTCAATTTCCAGGAGTGTATGTAAAATGTTTTATATAATAATGCATTTCCGTCAGCTTTTAGTAAATCTCTATATCATAGTTTGCAAGAAATTCAAGTCCAGCGAAATACATTATATGAAAAACGTTCCTCACAAAATTTGACGCATTCATACCTCCTGCAACTAATTTAGGGAGTATACTAGCAACAAACTTACATAACTGTGGGTAACTACACGAGTTAATAGCGAAGTGTGCACTCATCATTATCAGTATTTCAATTAGCACTACGATTTTGAATACAGATCTGTAAACAGTGTTTATGCAGACGTGCAGACGTGCAGACGTCCATTTAGGACATGCCAGTCTTTCTGCTGTTAATTTCTCAGTGGAAAGTCTTTCCCTTTCTGTCTTTGTTTACTCATCTTCCTTGGTCCCAGGAACGTGCCGGTCGTTGTGGCCGAGCGGTTCTAGGCGCTTCAGGTCGCAGGTTCGAATCCTGCCTCGGGCATGGATGTGTGTGATGTCCTTAGGTTAGTTAGGTTCGAGTAGTTCTAAGTTCTAGGGGATTGATGTCCTCAGATGTTAAGTCCCATAGTGCTCAGAGCCATTTGAACCATTTGAACCCAGGAAAGTATCAGATATGTTGTCGCAAATGTAGATGTGGCTGATATGTACACGGTCGACTGGCTGGAACGTGTCCTATAGCTAATGGGCCCAGACCGATAGTTGTGGACTAGCCCTCAGGCAAGCAATTAAAGAGCGGAATGCCTTGCCAACATGAAAACACTCAGTTTTCATTCAACATTATTATCCATAAGTTGGCTAAAAAAGTTGGAAAATGGAAAAATAACTAGTCACTTCTTCTTTGGCGGTGACAGGGAGCGCATTCGTACATCATCTATCGCTAACATTACCAAAACCAAAAATTAACATGCCGACCCTGTAAAAATACAGGTAAAGGCTAAGAAAAAAAGAAAAGTTATGGTCCTTTGGAAAGGGTCATGATGCTCTTGAATCTCCCCTTGAATACGCACTTGCTTCTACCTGTTCTCTATTGCTGAGCTTCTCTATTGACTGGTTAAGAGATCTAGTCAGTATTATACGGATAAGAACAATCAAAAAAATTGGCCTGATATCGTGGGAAACATTTTGAAACACACAACCTCAAGCACTCAGCGAACACTGAGAAATTTGCTGAAAACCAACTTCCCTCGGATTAGGCAGACATGCCATGGAGAAGTAGTCGTCAAACTGAGGCCCGAATCTAGTGTTCGTGCAGTCCACGGTTGTAGTGGTTCTAGCAACCAAGAACTGTATCCAAAAAGTCTACTAACATTAAGAGCTTCTTAAAGAGTTTCTTTTTCTTACTCTGTAAGAAACAAAAATACTTACATTGACCGTAAATTTTTAAGATTTGCTTAATTTTAATTGACGTTGGTGAGTTCGACGGTGCGCTAAGTAAAGTTTTCCGATTACCTCTGGGACAGAGTAGTGTGTAGCGCAGCCACTGCCGATTAAGAGTAATGAGAGGCAGAATATTTTATTGTTTGCCGTCTAATGCTGACAACTCAAGAGCGTGCGCAGCTCTCACCGACCAACTGCTATGATGTAAATTTCAAACGGAAGTAACATGGATTCGTGAATGCGCATTATTTTTGCGTAGTTTCTGTCCTGAACGGAATTTGAGGTCACGCTACACTCTAAAGAGCACCCATCACGTCCAGTGGTATTTTAGGCCCAAGATCCACATCTACATCTACATGGATACTCTGCAGATCACATTTAAGTACCTGGCAGAGGGTTCATTGAACCACCTTCACATTTCTCTATTATTCCAATAGCGTATAGCGCGCGGTAAGAACGAACACCTATATCTTTCCGTACGAGCTTTAATTTCGATTATTTTATCGTAATGATCGTTTCTCTCTATGTAGGTCAGTGTCAACAAAATATTTTCGCATTTGGAGGAGAAAGTTGGTGATTGGAATTTCGTGAGAAGATTCCGTCGCAACTAAAAACGCCTTTCTTTTAATGATGTCCAGCCCAAATCCTGTTTCATTTCTGTGACACTCTCTCCCATATTTCGCGATAATATAAAACGTGCTGCCCTTCTTTGAATTTTTTCGATGTACTCCGTCAGCCCCGTCTGGTAAGAATCCCACACCGCGTAGTAGTTTTCTGAAAGAGGGCGGACAAGCGTAGTTTAGGCAGTCTCCTTAGTAGATCTGTTACATTTTCTAAGTGCTCTGCCAATAAAGCGCAGTCTCTGGTTAGCCTTCCCCATAACAATTTCTGTGTGTTCCTTCCAATTTAAGCTGTTCGTAATTTTAATACCTAGGTATTTAATTGAAGTTACGGCTTTTAGATTAGATTCATTTATCGTGTAACCGAAGTTTAACGAATTACTTGTAGCACTCATGTGGATGACCTCACACTTTTCGTTATTTAGGGTCAAATGCCAATTTTCGCACCATTCAGATATGTTTTCTAAATCGTTTTGCAATTTGTTTTGATCTTCTGATGACTTTAATAGTCGATAAACGACAGCGAAAGCAAACGTAATAACATTGTACCTAAAAACTACGCAGTTTGAATGGCACAAACAAGAGTTGATGAGGAAACTTTTCAAAATACGATATCTAGTAAACGACTCGCACTAGAATCGTGCAACAAACATCACTGACACTCCAATCCACTCTCATTGAGTCCGTTAGCGTCAACAGACGTTGTTCCACCTAAAAAAGTATATGTTTGCACAAAAAATTTCGCTCTTTAAGATGTCCTTAGAGAACGGGCTAATCGCTTGGAGGGGGGAGGGGGTCAAAAATGTCGAAGTTTGAGAAGAACGTCGTCCTGTTACTCATCACACTGTGAATCATCATTTTCGTGTGGGAATTGGCGCCTGAAAGAAAGGGGTGATTTCACTGACGCCCTCTACGCCACATCCTGAGGCAAAACTGTTCTTTTCAGAGATTGGATCAGAACTGTTCACTCCCTGAAATGAATTAGCTCTTTTTCATGACTCACCACTCATTTACAATAGAAAATAAATGGAAGGCACATTGCCCTTTAAACTTGGTTTATTCCAGTACTATACCTGTATTTTGATCTTATTTGATCCTATTTTGAAGTAACACAGATAATGAGTAAGAATTTTGTATTGTTTATTGAAATTTCCACGATATGACAAAGTTTTTGATTATTGATTTATTTTGCACTATCGTGGATTTTTGGGTGATCGGAAAATGTTGTAACTTGAGATTTACATTAACAATATATTTGGCTATAATGTATTAAAATTTCATTAACCTCATACAAATACATCGTAAGCCATATATTTTTAAAGTGAACGTTTCCTTCCGAAGACGCCTAAAATCGCAAAATCCGTACCAGAATAAGAAAAAAAAATATAAATTTGACTGTAAAACGAAAGTGCTGCATATAGCCTTACGCAGAATAAAACAAGGAAAATATTGGTGTATCACATTTTGCGATACGTGTATCGGTTCGCTCGTAATTAAAGCGTAAATTCGAGTGTCCATAATAAAAATCCTATAGTAAGAGGAGTCATCAGGAACCTAATCTAATCAGTTTAAACAAATAAAAATAAAATAAAAACAATTGATGTATAGATAACATAATAATGTAATATACATAGCAGTATTACTACGAAGAACAATATCCAGTAGAGACGAACTCCGATGCAGAGGCGCTGAGTCGAGCAGGTCGAGCCACGAGCTGTATTACTGCGTGAGCTGAGACCGCAGAGACCAGAGTGACACCTGAGTCGCTTTGTTCGACGCTCTGGCTAGAGTCGAGAACGGTGGGGCGAGCGTTGAGCGGGCGAGTTCCGAGGGTGGGGGGAGCGGTGAACTCACCCGCTCCGAGACAAATCGTCCGTTCCCTTGCGAGCAGGTTGTTGCAAGTAGTTCCTATGTTATCCGCTAGATGGCTCTCTGTCCTGTTGCTCGCATCAACTGCCCAGAGGGCAGGACGTGCGACTGAAACGATCGCCGACAGAGTGCGATGCGAAGTTAAGCTGCGCCAGACACAGCAGGCGGTAGACGACCCACAGAGACGGCACGGCATATGTGAAACACAAAATCCAATGGGGCACTGCACAATGCAGGCAGCCAAGGTAGAAGCAGGGCAGAGGCCGGCGCTGGCTGTGTTGTGTGGCGTGCACTGTGCTCTGACCAGCAGAGGTGCCGCTGATATGCTCCGTCTCTCTCTCTCTCTCTCTCTCTGCCATGTGGGAAACGTTTGGAGCTACCGTTCTTTTTTTCTGAATCACTGATTGTTCACTCCTTTGAAAGATTGAACTCTATGAATTAGTTCAAGAGCGGATCCCCCATCTCTAGTTCTAACCTCCATCGCAGAGGCGTCAAGAGAAGGTTTGAGAGATGGGTAAGAGGAGGTCTGGCGACCTCCCACCGTGTGACATGTCCACAATGGCGTTGGACAGATGAAATTTGGTGCCAATGTATGACATTAACCCACATTACCTCTCACATGAATTTCTGAGCTCTGCGCTTTTTTTCGCATTTATCGACACCTTGCTCCGCTACTGCTTCTGAAGCCATGCCTCTGTCATGGACATGACCAATCAGAGAGCTGCTAGGCCACCACACATACATACACACATTTTGCTCTGCCAGTACAGCCCTGTATTTTACTGGCATAAAAAACGAAACAGCCAATCAGAGAGCTCCCTACGATGAAGACAGGCAAGTGGCATGATATCACTCTCATCCAGTGGTGATAGTAATTCTCTAACTGCCCACCTTTCAGGTTTAAAAAGGCTCGTAATGAGGCACATAGACAGTCGCTTTTCCCTCGCTCTATTTGCTTGTGGAACGGGAAGGGAAATGACTAATGTTGGTACAAGATATCCTCCGCCATGCGCCATACGATGGCTTGCAGTGTACGTAGGTAAGTACCTTTGAGCGGAATTTCAAATTCTGCGTCGCAATGGGATACAATTACGGGGTTCGAAAAAGGGACGCTTTGATTGTGTTGCGCCATGTGTGTGTGTGTGTGTGTGTGTGTGTGTGTGTGTGCGTTGATGACGCTATAGGTGCTGTCAATACTGACAAAGCACCCTCACACGCTCTCGTCGTCGGGGCTTCTGCCACTACATGTAGATAAGCGTGACATGTGACGTCACACGAAAGGTACTGTAGTAAGGATGAAACAGTGAGCCATAAACCCCAAGGATAAATGCTAACATTATCTTTGGTTGTCTTAATAATGAGAGAAAACAGCAATTACAATTTACAGGAACTTGGATTTATTTAGTAATTATTTACGAACGCAGTTTTCTTTCGAATAAAAAATTCTTGTCTAGAGTTCTATTTGCTTTGAGAGATCGAGGCTCAGTTTGTATATTACAGAGACATTAACCTGTTAGTCTTTTGTTTTATCACACCACGTTACGATGATTGCCACGATTTTTAGTTTCGTGTGTTGGTATCACTTTTTGGCTTTTTGTATTGCTGTCAGTTTTCGGATTTTTCTACTGGCATCGCTGTTTTAATTTGAACTGTGTAATTCTTGCAATTTTTGTCTCTGTGTATCGGTATCACTTTTAGCATTGCTATCGTTTTAAATTTAACTAAAGTGATGTATTCGATAGCGCGTTTGTGAGTTCTTCCGATTTCTCGCCATTTGTATAGGTGTCTCCTTTTGCGTCGGTATCCGTTTTCAGCTTTCTCTATTGCTATGAGCTTTTAATTTAATTACTGTGATGCCTGGCTATCTGTATCGCTTTTAGCTTTCGGTAATGCTATCAGTCTTTTATGTTGAGCTATATCGGTAAAGTTGTGATCGATATCTGTTAAAGTTGGTTAGCGTTAATTTTGCGTGTGGTTTTTTTGTGTCTTTGAAACCAACTATTGTGTCATGTTTGTCTGGTTGGTGCTTTTGCCTGTCTTGCCATTTTCGACTCCCAACACCCCCTCCCCCCCCACCCCCCTCACCATTTCTCGCGGTTGTCCCGTTAGTTTCAATATCTGCTATTAAGAAGCTGTACGATTCTATTTGTTGTTTATATTTCGGTGCCATAGATGCATACAGACCGCACACACATCTCTATACAACGGTAAGGTTTGAAACCAATATCTAAGTCACGTGACGGAGAGCAAAATGTCAAATTTCTGTTACTATGTAACATGTGTAGTCGAGTCGACAGTTACAGCCTTTCTCATTTATCGCTGAAATTAAGCGTTTATTATAGCAACTGAACAACTTGTATTAGTATTTCATGTGTAGCAGTACAGTTAACCTAATTTCGCCGATATTTCCAGTACTGATGCGATGGTTATCATTTTTACTTTGCGCAAGTAAAAGGGTAACTAACAGTTTAAATCACTGTACTGACAGTTCTGTCTTTTTACAAACGACAGAATGACAGCTCATCAGTGCATTCCTGTTTTTATTGCGTGCGGATAATTTAGTGCACTGCTTCCACGGAAGTGGAAGACTAAATAACAGTTCGGCATGTATCATTCAGTGTTCTGACGATTTCTCAAAATACATGTGAACGTTTTATTATGCTTTTTCAAGAAATTAGATTCGATTCTATTCTTAATTTGCAGTTTTTACTCTACATAAGCGTTTATGTTACATGACATTTTCTTAATGCAATAGCCTTAGAGGTACCACAACAACATATTAAAAAGCGCTGATTACACAGAAAAATCTTGTCATGAGATAGATGATAACATTTCACTCATCTCGCTGTGATTTTAACATGGCCAGCGCTGCATCCTACTCCGTGGTGAGTTGGCATCCTGTGTCCCTGTTAAGCATATTAGTCGGGCTGCGTATTTCCACTGCTTCTTTAATAACGCTGTCCCAGCACGAAGACGTCAACGACAGAATTTCGGTGAATCGTCACTCTCGGTGGAAACAGGACTCCTTATCTAGAGATCTACTGGCCGTACATCTGAAGTTTTCATCACGACTCTCAGAAGATTCTTGGGCTGGGCTTGATAGTGCCACGTTGGCGTTCTCGGGTTGGAAGCGACAACACAACACAGCACGCCAGACTGAAAAATTTCATCGCTTTAGCGACCGTTGTACGCGAGAAGAAAAGTTAGGCGACAAATTTCGTAGACGGACCGTGTACAATATTACGGACCCATTTCTGCTTGACGCTGCGGCTTCAACCTCGAGAAGGGGCTGAAGTGCCCCCCCCCCCCCCCCCCGCCCCCCAAGGACACTACCCGTTCTGGATATTATGAGCTCTGTTGAATAGGGAATCCTTAAATTGCTCAGGAATGCTGCCGAGGAAGTCAGACTGGAGATTTGGCGTGCTCTGGCAGGGGCGCCAGCACCCAAGAATAATATCTCGGCTGAAGAGAGAGCAGCGCTTCTATCCCTGTGTGAGGAGCCTAATATTGTAATCTTACCAGTGGATAAAGGTAACGCAACTATTATCCTCTGAAAGAAGCTGTGCTTGCAAGATGAACCAGTTATTGGACAACTCTGCATATCGCCTTTTAAACAAGGACCTGTCGATCAAAATGGAATGGAGACTCTTAGAACTTCTCAAGAAGAGCGCGATCTCTGAGGTTGTTGCCAAGAAACTCCGTACACAGGCTATTGCTCCCCACAGACTATACAGACTGCCTAAGATTCATAAGAATACTGTGCCTCTTCGACTAATAGTTAGCAATAGTGGAGCGCCAATATGCAACATGGCTATACATCTAGCAGAGCAGTAGAGCCCTTTAGTGAGAAAATGTGAGCACCACTATGCAACTCAGAAGATTTTGTCCATCGGCTTAAAAACTTTCGACTTGACCTTCAGATCTTCTCGTTAGTTTCGATGTGGTCTCACTTTTCACTCGAGTGTCATTGCAAGAATCGATGTTGCCCACTGGCGGGAAGAGGAATTTGTTGATTTAAGCACGTGCTCACCTAGACTTATATTTTATTCAGTGACCAATACTTTTAACCGACTGACCGTTTCACCACGGGTAGTTCCTTGTAATCCATTGTGACCAATCTTTTTATGGAAGATTTCGAGGAGAGAGCACTCCACTCAGCACAGTTGGCACCTACATGCTTCTGGCGATCTGTGGATGACACCTTTGTCATCTGGCCCCACAGCATTGCATCGCTTGATTCATTTTTGCAACAAATAAATACTCTTCTTTCTAACCTAAAGTTTACGATGGAGATGGAGAAAAACGTTCCTGGACGCATTGGTGGGGAGAAAGAGGATGGCAACCTAGATCACACTGTGTACTGTAAAACTGCACACATGGGCTTGTACTTACAGGCCTCCAGCTGTCACCATCCTCCACAACGAAGTGGCGTGCTTAGGACTTTGGTCCACAGAGCACAAGCCGTATTGGATTCTGACAGCTTATCTGATGAACAACTTCATGTATGTGCCGTATTTTTAGAGAACGGATATAGTGAACGGGAGATTCGCCATGCCTTACGTCCTGTGCGTGCTGGAGGAAGTTAGGAGCAGGAAAAAAGTGATGAACAAAGAGGAATGGTTGTTTTGCCATACGTCGTTGGTATTTCTTCGACAAAAGGAAGATTATTAGAGAAACATAAAGTTATATGCGTCTTTCGTCCACTAACGAAACTCGGAGCTCTATTAGACTCAGTGAAAGATGATACTGGTTTAAGTAGGTTTAGTGTATATAAGATTCCCTGCAGCTGCGGGATGTCATACACTGGACAAACTTGTCACACAGTGGAGGACAGATGTCTCGAACATCGACGATAGACGTCTGACCAACCAGAGAAATCTATAGTGGCCGATCACTGCCTCACTACAGGACATTGTATGGAATACAACAATGCCGGAATTCTGTCGTCGACGTCTTCGTACTGGGAAAGCGTAGCCGGCCAGTGTGCCCGAGCAGTTCTAGGTGCTTCAGTCTGGAACCGCGCAACTGCTACAGTCGCAGGTTCGAATCCTGCCTCGGGCATGGATGTGTGTGATGTCCTTAGGTTAGTTAGGTTTAAGTAGTTCTAAGTTCTAGAGGACTGATGAACTCAGATGTTAAGTCCCATAGTGCTCAGAGCCATTTGAACCACATTCACGTCCTGAACACTGTCTGCAGACTCAATCGCCCTGACCCCCTGATGTAACCTATCCTCTCTACTCCAGCCCATTGCCATGCCATTACCATTGTATCCCACTCTCTCTCCATCTCTGCACACTCCACCTCCTTTACCAATGCTACTTCCAGCACCTACTCCTCCCGGATGATGATCTTCGCCCTGATATCTACCCTTCCTACCAACTCTAAGCCCACCTTCCCCATCCCCCGCCTCAGGGCTCCCTATCCCCTCCTCTTCCCTTCCCCTCAATGGTTTTTTCCTCCCTCTTTCGCCCCCTCCCTTTCCAGTGCACCCTTTCCACATCTCTGCACTCCCTCCTAACTTGCCTTCCCTCTCCCGCCTCTCTCGTCTCCTGCCCCTTGGTGTGCCCCCTGGCCTCCTTTCTTTTCATCCCATACTCTCCAGGTCTCCCGTCCTTTGGCCTCTGTTCCCTCCTCTAAGGCTTCCCATACCATGGCAAGCCCCTTCTGGCAGTTTTTATTTATCATGTGTGCTCCATCTTGTGCAGTAGTTTTTAAGTGTCGACGTTCTGGTGGGTTTTAATACTGTGGTCAACTTTTAACTTGTGTGTGTGACTTTGGTGTATTTTATGTGCTACGCACATCGCCAACTATGTTTTTTTATCTTTCTGTGGACATTTTTAACTGTTCCACAATGAATGTCTCCATGTAAATGTGTATTTTAACCCCTTGTCTCCCCTTATTATGTTCTTATGTCCCCCTTTATATCACCCTTTATATATATCGTTTCAGCTTTTTATTTTTAATGTCATTCAGCTGATTAGTGGTGGATTGTGCCGCTGCCAGCCCTTCCCTGCCCATATGGAGCAGCCAAATGAAACCACAATAAAGAAAAGAAAAAAAGCACAGCCTGAGTAGTGTGTTCACTGTACCTGGAAGGTGTCAGTCAGTTGCGCCGGCGAAATATTGTGAAATTTTCACAACAGCATCTGACGTCTCGCCCAAGAACCATATTTACAACTAGTCCATCAGAAAGCTTCAAGCAACACATAGAAATATTACTTCTTTCCACATATCTCTCTGTGAAACCAACTACTACACAAGGTTTCACCATTGTAATAAAGAAGTCTAAAAATACTGTTATTAAGATAAAGTGAAATCGCCTGCAAATAGACACTACAATCAGTCAGCTGATCGCGCTGGTTTCAATATAATGATGCCCTTGGTCTATTTCATCTACTGTATGATACGCATGGGTGTAGAAAAAGAAATGACATATCATTATAGACTTACCTCGTACATTGTTTTGAAGCGAGAGTGGGCAAGGCCCGCCACCATGTTGAATAGGCCAAAACATTAGCAGCCTACTCTTTACGATTGTTTATTGTTCATTATTTCTGTCGTGTACACTGTTTTAAATACTAAGCACTACAGTGCTTACATGAGTAACATAGTGTCAGAAAGGCAATTTCCAACGTTTTTTCTGTTCTTGAATGCGTATTTACTCTAGCAGTATGACAAATGTGACCTCATTAACGTAACTTATTTTTTGTTGATATATTTCGAAAAACCAAGAAGAGAAGGAAGTGATGTGAAAAGCATGGTTTCTTAATCCATTTAATTTCACCTCTGTTGATTTTGTGTAGATAGCAAACGAAGCTTGAACTCCGAAACCAATGCTTGTTTGCTCACTGGTACTGATCTTGTTCGTTACCAGCTTTCAACTTGTATGCCCAACATTTTTAATGTTCACATTTGCAAAAAGACATAGTTACATATTCTTTTCAAGCCCATAAATTGCGTGTGCAACGAGGAAATAAGCAACGCATGCTATCGTATCTTGTGCATGTCAACGAAGTGAACGACTGGTGAAATGTCGAAGAAACAGAACTGTATGGAGGTACTCCATGCAGAAGAGAGTTCTTGTTTTATTAGACTGTCATTAGTTTCACTGTAGGTCACGCATCTTCTCACTATGAGATCTTACCTATTCAGTATGTGACCAATAATAGCAATTTATGGAGTAAATAAAGATATAATTTTTTTAATATGTTCAACCAACTCGCTAGTAACTGTCAGTTTTTCAGGAATAGCCAAACATATCACAGCAGGAATGTACACCTACTTTGGTCATCTGCTTCATTTTTAGAGTTTCAAAGTATAAAGTCTGTACCATGCTTTGCCATTTACCAATAGTTATTTAGTTAGTTAGTCAGATTCATGTTCCATGTCTCATTTGCACAATAATTCGTGATGGTGTGGAACGAGTCATTTTAAATTAGCATCAATATCTTTTAAATATACCTCCATGCTGATCATTTACTACTTTTCTTGTTTTTTAATTAAACAGAAACCGACGTTAGTCAGTAATTCCTATCCATCACCATCTGCACACTACAATAATAGACAGTTTTCTGTGGAATAGGAGGAATGGTCAAACAGAAACATTTTCAGTTTCAAATTTTACTTTGCTGTCTTCTAGGCATTTTACATCACTGGGTAAGTGATCAAAACTTTTGGTTGCAGCATTGTGAATCCCTCTTTGTGCTACAGACAATCTTAATATGGCGTAACGAATATCATTTTTTTTCTTGTGGTACTGTAATTCTCTACATCATTGTTCCTGTTGGATTGCAGTGGATTATTTACAATAAACTTCATGAGGGAATAACTATACTGTAAAGCGGATTGATTGCTACTCACACACCGAGCAGCAGGTAGGCATGACTAAAAGTGTGTTCACATACGTTTTCGCCTGAAATCTTCTTCACAAAGGACACAAAGAATATACACACATTGATACAATTGCATACAGAAAACTCACTCACACCAGACCACTGTCTCCTGTTATTTTAGTCAGAATGTTAAAAATACACTCCTGGAAATGGAAAAAAGAACACATTGACACCGGTGTGTCAGACCCACCATACTTGCTCCGGACACTGCGAGAGGGCTGTACAAGCAATGATCACACGCACGGCACAGGGGACACACCAGGAACCGCGGTGTTGGCCGTCGAATGGCGCTAGCTGCGCAGCATTTGTGCACCGCCGCCGTCAGTGTCAGCCAGTTTGCCGTGGCATACGGAGCTCCATCGCAGTCTTTAACACTGGTAGCATGCCGCGACAGCGTGGACGTGAACCGTATGTGCAGTTGACGGACTTTGAGCGAGGGCGTATAGTGGGCATGCGGGAGGCCGGGTGGACGTACCGCCGAATTGCTCAACACGTGGGGCGTGAGGTCTCCACAGTACATCGATGTTGTCGCCAGTGGTCGGCGGAAGGTGCACGTGCCCGTCGATCTGGGACCGGACCGCAGCGACGCACGGATGCACGCCAAGACCGTAGGATCCTACGCAGTGCCGTAGGGGACCGCACCGCCACTTCCCAGCAAATTAGGGACACTGTTGCTCCTGGGGTATCGGCGAGGACCATTCGCAACCGTCTCCATGAAGCTGGGCTACGGTCCCGCACACCGTTAGGCCGTCTTCCGCTCACGCCCCAACATCGTGCAGCCCGCCTCCAGTGGTGTCGCGACAGGCGTGAATGGAGGGACGAATGGAGACGTGTCGTCTTCAGCGATGAGAGTCGCTTCTGCCTTGGTGCCAATGATGGTCGTATGCGTGTTTGGCGCCGTGCAGGTGAGCGCCACAATCAGGACTGCATACGACCGAGGCACACAGGGCCAACACCCGGCATCATGGTGTGGGGAGCGATCTCCTACACTGGCCGTACACCACTGGTGATCGTCGAGGGGACACTGAATAGTGCACGGTACATCCAAACCGTCATCGAACCCATCGTTCTACCATTCCTAGACCGGCAAGGGAACTTGCTGTTCCAACAGGACAATGCACGTCCGCATGTATCCCGTGCCACCCAACGTGCTCTAGAAGGTGTAAGTCAACTACCCTGGCCAGCAAGATCTCCGGATCTGTCCCCCATTGAGCATGTTTGGGACTGGATGAAGCGTCGTCTCACGCGGTCTGCACGTCCAGTACGAACGCTGGTCCAACTGAGGCGCCAGGTGGAAATGGCATGGCAAGCCGTTCCACAGGACTACATCCAGCATCTCTACGATCGTCTCCATGGGAGAATAGCAGCCTGCATTGCTGCGAAAGGTGGATATACACTGTACTAGTGCCGACATTGTGCATGCTCTGTTGCCTGTGTCTATGTGCCTGTGGTTCTGTCAGTGTGATCATGTGATGTATCTGACCCCAGGAATGTGTCAATAAAGTTTCCCCTTCCTGGGACAATGAATTCACGGTGTTCTTATTTCAATTTCCAGGAGTGTAGAAAGAGGAAGGAAATGTGAATAATGAATATTTATCGGCGGGAGGAATTTAAAGTATGATATGCGGCACCAACAATCAGCGCGATCACGTAGCTGTGCATTGTGCGCGGACGAGCTGTGCATTGTGCGCGGAGACCGTTGATACACGACTCGGATGTCGGAGCGTTTGTGGTTTGGGAGGCAATGAAAAACACAGGTAAGAATAAAAGTGAACAGCGCAACCACTAGTCACGTATACAAAAGAAAATATTGCTTGAATGGCTCCACTTACAAGGGAACCTCCCCATCGCACCCCCCTCAGATTTAGTTATAAGTTGGCACAGTGGATAGGCCTTGAAAAACTGAACGCAGACCAATAGAGAAAACAGGAAGAAGTTGTGTGGAACTTTGAAAAAAATAAGCAAAATATACAAACTGAGTAGTCCATGCGCAAGATAGGCAACATCAAGGACAATCTGAGCTAAGGAGCGCCGCGGTCCCGTGGTTAACAAGAGCAGTTGCGGAATGAGAGGTCCTTGGTTCAAGTCTTCCCTCGAGTAAAAAGTTTAATTTTTTATTTTCAGACAATTATCAAAGTTCAGGCACTCACACATAATCAACTTCGCTCTCCAGAATTCCAGGACACGTTCAGATTTGCTTGGACACATGCAGGATTTGACGGTCTACACACAGAAAAATTTGAAAACGTTAAAAACATATTTTTTGACAGAGCGCAGGGAAAACTGTGCGACTGTGAAACTGTTGCATTCATTTGTTGCTGTTTATGTGACAAACTCTTATGTTTTCATCACTTTTTTGTGAGTGATTATCACATCCACAAGAAAACCTAAATCGGGCAAGGTTGAAGAATCTTTTTACCCATTCGCCAAGTGTACAAGTTAGGTGGGTCGACAATATACTCCTGTCATGTGACACACATGCCGTCACCAGTGTCGTATATAATATATCAGACGTGTTGTCCTGTGGAGGGATCGGTTGACCTATGACCTTGCGATCACATGTTTTCGGTTCCCGTTGGAGGGGCACGTCCTTTCATCTACTACTCGCACGGTTTTGCAGTGCGGTCGCAAAACAGACACTAAACTTATTACAGTGAACAGAGACGTCAATGAACGAACGGATGGATCATAACTTTGCGAAAATAAAGAAGGTAAACTTTTCACTCGAGGGGAGACTTGAACCAAGGACCTCTCGTTGCGCAGCTGCTCACGGTACCTACGGGACCACGGCGCTCCTGAGTTCAGATTCTCCTTGATGTTGCCTGTCTTGCGCATGGACTACTCAGTTTGTATATTTTGTTTATTTTTTTTTTCAAAGTCCCACACAACTTCTTCCTGTTTTCTCGATTGATCTGCGTTCAGTTTTTCAAGGCCTACCCACTGTGCCAACTTATAACTAAATCTGAGGGGGATGCGATGGGCAGGTTCCCTTGTTAGGAATGAAATGTGATTCTTTGAAAGTTCAGATTAAGACCTGACGATTAATACACCCATAAACGACACATTCTCACATTTTTGATAAAACAGTTACGTCTCCAATCAATAGAAGCACCAGACGCAGTTTAGGGAACGTCCACAAAAGCTGATAGATATCCCCACGGTCGAAACTGAGCATGGATACGTCAGAGCGACATCGCAGGGAAGTATCACCGTGGTGAACCATGCAAGTATAAATGCGGTGAACCTAATGTTTTGGGCTACATATGATACCGGACGTCGGCTTCAAGTTTGTGATGTATTGACAACTCCCTTCTTTTTTTACCTCCATGCTAATATGTCTATAGTCACCGTTTTGAAATCTTGTCTGGATCGCATTTTGAGGCTTTTTCTGACGTCATTAATCAAAGGCAAAGAATAGTGACCAAGGCTCTGGTTTATCTTCCTATGGACTGAGGTCTCCACTACAGCTGTAGAGATATTTTTGCGATAGTCGATTTATTTTCTTTCCAATAAATAGTTAAAAGTTCTTCTCGCGATAATCTTCTCGATTTACTTCTGGCAAGTACTGCGAATCGCAGCTATGTAATTAAAGTGTATTTTTCGGTACTAGCTTAGATTTATTTACGACAAATACTGTTTTTAGTTTGTAGTGTGTATCGCGGTGGCCACTACTGCTGGTATCGCAACTTGTTCTGTATCGCAAGATACCGAGCTTTCGGCTTTGACCAGTGGCATAGTCATAGACCATAGTTAACATGGACTAATCATGACGTCAGTAAACTAACACCAACAAATCATGTGACTCGGAGCAGAAAGCTGCAGGAAGCAGAGTTTGTGGTTGCATATGAGGTCTACCTGGAATACAGCTCAGTTTATCTTAATTCTAGTATTTTCAGTTACAGTTTCCTAACTACAGTGGTGATATCTCTCGCAACGTGCGGTTCCACCGAAAAATACACGAAAAGAAAGCAATATTTCGTTCTTTTAATAATACAAATTAATTGTAAATACATTTTTTGAGAGTCATTAACAGGCGTAGCTCAGGAATGATGTGGTCACCAAGCAGATGTCCGCCCCTGGTAGCTGAGTGGTCAGCGCGACGTAATGTCATACCTAATGGCCCGGGTTCGATTTCCGACTGGGTCGGAGATTTTCTCCGCTCAGGGACTGAGTGTTGTATTGTTCTAATCATCATCATTTCATCCCCATCGACACGCAAGTCGCCGAAGTGGTGTCAACTCGGAAGACTTGCACCAGGCGAACGGTTTACCCGACGGGAGGCCCTAGCCACACGGCATTTATTTGTTTACCAAGCAGACGCGAATTGTCTTCTGCTTGACAGTATTTATTTGTGTCTAAATATTAAAAAATAAATAATAACGAACATTATCCTGTAGGACTACATCTGTTTTCTAAAATATATGTACAGAAATTTATCAAATATTAATTGCAGTGTCTTCCCTTTTCTTTTCGGTTTCATAACTTGTTTTTACATCATCTCAAATTCGTTTAGGGTTTTCCCAAAGGTGAAGAAAGAAGGAATGTTTGGAGCCCAGCTTTGAAAAGCGAGAATTTCAAACCAAACTACCACACAAAACCATGCAGGAAAAATTTTCGCCTGAATGTTTTGTTACTGAGGCGCTTGGTATCGTCAGGAAACTGAAGCCAGGTGCTCTTCATTCCATCTGTACTAAGGAGAAGTTCTAAAATATAAAAGATTATTTGTGTAAAAGCGAACATTATGGATAGTAACGGATTTCCTTATTATAAAAACGTAATATCATAAACACTTCAACATATTGTTAAGGAATCGTCAGAAAACTAATGCTCCTTGTCAAATTGTTATTTTGTCCTCCACGCCTGTGGAAGGGGTGAATCAGAAGACTGGCAGTGCAACGAAAGCAGGTATTCACTGAAGAACTGTAATTCAGTCGCTTGTAAGTAGAACTGACTATATTTCAAACACTGATCAGCCAAAACATTCTGACCACTGCCCACAGCGATGTTGAATGCCACCTGGTGACATTGCGTGCACATGACGTGGAACCAAAAGTATGTAAGCAGAGCAGACAAGGACGGAGAACCACCCAAGCGAAGATATGGGCTGCAGATGGGGAAGTCCATTGCGATAAGCGATTTTGACAAGGGCAGATTATTATTACGCAGAGACTGTGAACGATTATCTCGAAAACGGAGAAGCTAGTCGAATGTTCAGGTGCTACACTCGTGAGCATCTACAGAAAGAGGTAGGACACTGAAACTACCACTTGGCGCTAAATGGTTGGATTCCGCGACTTTTCGCAGAACTTGGCGTTCAGAGGCTTGTCTGCTCTGTAAATCAGTCAAAGATGGTGATCTCAAGAGCACAATGCTGGTGCATGCACAAGTGTTTCGGAACACACCCTTCATTGTATATTATTGAACATGGAGCTCTGCAGCATACCACACCTACGTGTTCACACGTTGACCCACTGACATGGTCAATTACACTGAAGAACCAAAGAAACTGGTGCACCTGCCTAATATCGTGTGGGGGCCCCGTGAAAACGCATAAGTGCCGCAACACGACGTGACATGGACTCGACTAATGTCTGACATCTGGAGGGAACTGACACCATGAATCCTGCTGGACTGTCCATAAATCCGTAAGAGTACGAGGGGGTGGAGATCTCTTCTGAACAGCACGTTGCAAGGCATCCCAGATATGCTCAATAATCTTCATGTCCGGGGAATTTGGTGGCCAGCGAAAGCGTTTAATCTCAGAAGAGTGTTTCTGGAGCCACTCTGTAGCCATTCTGGGCGTGTGGGGTGTCACATTGTCCTGCTGGAACTGCCCAAATTCAACGGAATGCACAATGGACATGAATGGATACAGGTGGTCAGACAGCAAGCTTACGTGCATATCACCTGTCAGAGTCGCATCTAGACGTATCAGGGATCCCATATCACTCCAACTGCACACGCCCAACACCATTACAGAGCCTCCACCTGCTTGAACGATCATTCCCCTGTTGACATGCAGGGTCCATAGATTCATGAGGTCGTCTCCATACCCATACAAGTCCATCCACTCTGACAATTTGAAATGAGACTCGTCCGAACAGGCAACAATCCAGTCATCAACAGTCCAATGTCGGTACTGACGGGCCCAGGCAAAGCATAAAACTTTGTGACGTGCAGTCATCAAGGGTACACAAAGAGACCTTCGGCTCCGAAAGTCCATGTCGATGATGTTTTATTAAATGGTTCACACGCTGACACTTGTTGATGGTTCAGCATTGAAATCTGCAGCAATTTGCTAGAGGGTGTAGAAAAATATCCGCTCCAGTCACAATAAAAGGTTATTTATTTGTCACACGACCGGTTTCGGGCTTGCGCCCATCCTAAGGTGTTTATACGAGGGCAGTTCAATAAGTAATGCAACACATTTTTTTTTTCTCGGCCAATTTTGGTTGAAAAAACCGGAAATTTCTTGTGGAATATTTTCAAACATTCCCGCTTCGTTTCGTATAGTTTCATTGACTTCCGAAAGGTGGCAGCGCTGTACGGAGCTGTTAAAATGGCGTCTGTAAAGGATGTGCGTTGCAAACAACGGGCAGTGATCGAGTTTCTTTTCGCGGAAAACCAGGGCATCTCAGATATTCATAGGCGCTTGCAGAATGTCTACGGTGATCTGGCAGTGGACAAAAGCACGGTGAGTCGTTGGGCAAAGCGTGTGTCATCATCGCAGCAAGATCAAGCAAGACTGTCTGATCTCCCGCGTGCGGGCCGGCCGTGCACAGCTGTGACTCCTGCAATGGCGGAGCGTGCGAACACACTCGTTCGAGATGATCGACGGATCACCATCAAACAACTCAGTGCTCAACTTGACAACTCTGTTGGTAGTGCTGTCACAATTGTTCACAAAAATCTGAACGAACTTCTCCTTCTTCATGACAACGCAAGACCTCGCACAAGTCTTCGCACCCGAGAGGAGCTCACAAAACTTCAGTGGACTGTTCTTCCTCATGCACCCTACAGCCCCGATCTCGCACCGTCGGATTTCCATATGTTTGGCCCAATGAAGGACGCAATCCGTGGGAGGCACTACGCGGATGATGAAGAAGTTCTTGATGCAGTACGACGTTGGCTCCGACATCGACCAGTGGAATGGTACCGTGCAGGCATACAGGCCCTCATTTCAAGGTGGCGTAAGGCCGTAGCATTGAATGGAGATTACGTTGAAAAATAGTGTTGTGTAGCTAAAAGTTTGGGGAATAACCTGGTGTATTTCAATGCTGAATAAAACAACCCCTGTTTCAGAAAAAAATGTGTTGCATTACTTATTAAACTGCCCTCGTACATTCGTGTACATGTTTAAACTGATGGAGATGTTATTACATGTACATGAATGTATAAACACCTCAGGATGGGCGCAAGCCCGAAACCGCCGTGCGACAAATAAATAACCTTTTATTGTGACTGGTAGCGCATATTTTTCTACACCCTATAAAGGAACAGTCACGGGGTTCGACAGCATCCACTATGGATAAAATTCATTCATTTTGGTAGAGGGTTGCACTTCTGCCACGCTGAACGATTCTCTTCAGTCATCGTTGGTATCATTCTTGCAGGATCTTTTTCTGGGCGCAGCGATGTCGGAGATTTGATGTTTTACCGGATTCCTGTTATTCATGGTACGCTCATGAAATGGTCGACGGGAAAATCTCCACTTCATCACTACCTCGAAGATGCTGTGTCCCATCGCTCGTGCGCCAACTACAACACCATGTTCAAACTCACTTAAATATTGATAACCTGCCATTGTAACAGCAGTAACCGATCTAACAACTACGCCAGACACTTGTTGTCTTATACAGGCGTTGACGACCGCAGCACCGTATTCTGCCTGTTTACATATCTCTGTATTTGAATACGCATGCCTACACCAGTTTCTTTGACGCTTCAGTGTGCAACTGCAGTGAGCACGGGACCATCGCGATTCGACCGTCGATCAATGGAAACGCGGCGGCTCTTCTGGAAAGCCGTCATCGAAGTGAATGGTAGCTCGGAACGTGCAGTGTGCCCACGGACGCAGGCTGGTGAGAGTAGTGTTAGCCTTGGGAGACATTCTACTGTGGTTGCATGGCACCTGTGGTAGCAGTCGGAGATTAGAGGACAGCTGCAAACCACCTGCATCCCTTCATGCTTATGTCTTCCACTACGGCGATGTCTTCTTTCAGCAGTATAATTGGTCTGGTCTTGGAGCCAGAACCGTGCTGTAGTGGTTTGAGGAGCATTACAGTGAACTCGTGTTGATGTCACGGCGACCAAAGTCGCATGATGTAAATCCTAAGGGACGCATCTGGGTGCATATCGAGAGCCATCACCACTTACGCAAACCAGCGGCCCGTTATTTACGCAAATTACATGACCTTTGCGTAGACATCTAACGCCACATACCTCTGCAAATCTACCAACAATCTGTCACATGCCCGATACACAGAATCAATTACCTATTTTGTTGCAAAGACGGGTAGAAAAACTAATAAGCAGATGGTCATAATGTTTTGGCTTGTCAGCGTAATATTACCATCGCAGGTATTAAGCAGATGGTCATACTGTTTTGGCTTGTCAGCGTAATATAACCATCGCAAGAAATGTAAAATACACTCCTGGAAATGGAAAACAGAACACATTGACACCGGTGTGTCAGACCCACCATACTTGCTCCGGAGACTGCGAGAGGGCTGTACAAGCAATGATCACACGCACGGCACAGCGGACACACCAGGAACCGCGGTGTTGGCCGTCGAATGGCGCTAGCTACGCAGCATTTGTGCACCGCCGCCGTCAGTGTCAGCCAGTTTGCCGTGGCATACGGAGCTCCATCGCAGTCTTTAACACTGGTAGCATGCAGCGACAGCGTGGACGTGAACCGTATGTGCAGTTGACGGACTTTGAGCGAGGGCGTATAGTGGGCATGCGGGAGGCCGGGTGGACGTACCGCCGAATTGCTCAACACGTGGGGCGTGAGGTCTCCACAGTACATCGATGTTGTCGCCAGTGGTCGGCGGAAGGTGCACGTGCCCGTCGACCTGGGACCGGACCGCAGCGACGCACGGATGCACGCCAACACCGTAGGATCCTACGCAGTGCCGTAGGGGACCGCACCGCCACTTCCCAGCAAATTAGGGACACTGTTGCTCCTGGGGTATCGGCGAGGACCATTCGCAACCGTCTCCATGAAGCTGGGCTACGGTCCCGCACACCGTTAGGCCGTCTTCCGCTCACGCCCCAACATCGTGCAGCCCGCCTCCAGTGGTGTCGCGACAGGCGTGAATGGAAGGACGAATGGAGACGTGTCGTCTTCAGCGATGAGAGTCGCTTCTGCCTTGGTGCCAATGATGGTCGTATGCGTGTTTGGCGCCGTGCAGGTGAGCGCCACAATCAGGACTGCATACGACCGAGGCACACAGGGCCAACACCCGGCATCATGGTGTGGGGAGCGACCTCCTACACTGGCCGTACACCACTGGTGATCGTCGAGGGGACACTGAATAGTGCACGGTACATCCAAACCGTCATCGAACCCATCGTTCTACCATTCCTAGACCGGCAAGGGAACTTGCTGTTCCAACAGGACAATGCACGTCCGCATGTATCCCGTGCCACCCAACGTGCTCTAGAAGGTGTAAGTCAACTACCCTGGCCAGCAAGATCTCCGGATCTGTCCCCCATTGAGCATGTTTGGGACTGGATGAAGCGTCGTCTCACACGGTCTGCACGTCCAGCACGAACGCTGGTCCAACTGAGGCGCCAGGTGGAAATGGCATGGCAAGCCGTTCCACAGGACTACATCCAGCATCTCTACGATCGTCTCCATGGGAGAATAGCAGCCTGCATTGCTGCGAAAGGTGGATATACACTGTACTAGTGCCGACATTGTGCATGCTCTGTTGCCTGTGTCTATGTGCCTGTGGTTCTGTCAGTGTGATCATGTGATCTATCTGACCCCAGGAATGTGTCAATAAAGTTTCCCCTTCCTGGGACAATGAATTCACGGTGTTCTTATTTCAATTTCCAGGAGTGTAGTAATACTAGAATACGTTCAGTTGTTAAAATAAATGCTTGATTTCATATGTAAATGAGAAAAACTGTAGCTATCACCTGGCTTTCTGCCCCGAGTCACGTGACTCAGATATAGGTTTCAAACTTCAACACAGCAGAGGTAGGAGTGTGCGCCAGTCGGCGGCTTTCCTGTTCATTCTTGCTGTACTCAGCGTCAGCAGCGCTCCAAATAGCCAGCAAGCAACACAGCTGCATACTACACTCCTGGAAATTGAAATAAGATCACCGTGAATTCATTGTCCCAGGAAGGGGAAACTTTATTGACACATTCCTGGGGTCAGATACATCACATGATCACACTGACAGAACCACAGGCACATAGACACAGGCAACAGAGCATGCACAATGTCGGCACTAGTACAGTGTATATCCACCTTTCGCAGCAATGCAGGCTGCTATTCTCCCATGGAGACGATCGTAGAGATGCTGGATGTAGTCCTGTGGAACGGCTTGCCATGTCATTTCCACCTGGCGCCTCAGTTGGACCAGCGTTCGTGCTGGACGTGCAGACCGCGTGAGACGACGCTTCATCCAGTCCCAAACATGCTCAATGGGGGACGGATCCGGAGATCTTGCTGGCCAGGGTAGTTGACTTACACCTTCTAGAGCACGTTGGGTGGCACGGGATACATGCGGACGTGCATTGTCCTGTTGGAACAGCAAGTTCCCTTGCCGGTCTAGGAATGGTAGAACGATGGGTTCGATGACGGTTTGGATGTACCGTGCACTATTCAGTGTCCCCTCGACGATCACCAGTTGTGTACGGCCAGTGTAGGAGATCGCTCCCCACACCATGATGCCGGGTGTTGGCCCTGTGTGCCTCGGTCGTATGCAGTCCTGATTGTGGCGCTCACCTGCACGGCGCCAAACACGCATACGACCATCATTGGCACCAAGGCAGAAGCGACTCTCATCGCTGAAGACGACACGTCTCCATTCGTCCCTCCATTCACGCCTGTCGCGACACCACTGGAGGTGGGCTGCACGATGTTGGGGCGTGAGCGGAAGACGGCCTAACGGTGTGCGGGACCGTAGCCCAGCTTCATGGAGACGGTTGCGAATGGTCCTCGCCGATACCCCAGGAGCAACAGTGTCCCTAATTTGCTGGGAAGTGGCGGTGCGGTCCCCTACGGCACTGCGTAGGATCCTACGGTCTTGGCGTGCATCCGTGCGTCGCTGCGGTCCAGTCCCAGGTCGACGGGCACGTGCACCTTCCGCCGACCACTGGCGACAACATCGATGTACTGTGGAGACCTCACGCCCCACGTGTTGAGCAATTCGGCGGTACGTCCACCCGGCCTCCCGCATGCCCACTATACGCCCTCGCTCAAAGTCCGTCAACTGCACATACGGTTCACGTCCACACTGTCGCGGCATGCTACCAGTGTTAAAGACTGCGATGGAGCTCCGTATGCCACGGCAAACTGGCTGACACTGACGGCGGCGGTGCACAAATGCTGCGCAGCTAGCGCCATTCGACGGCCAACACCGCGGTTCCTGGTGTGTCCGCTGTGCCGTGCGTGTGATCATTGCTTGTACAGCCCTCTCGCAGTGTCCGGAGCAAGTATGGTGGGTCTGACACACCGGTGTCAATGTGTTCTTTTTTCCATTTCCAGGAGTGTAGTTACACTATTTATCTTAGCAAGTAAGCCACCACACCTGTAGCACAAGGGAAACTACAAAACATCAAAAGTAATAAAACTGTTCCCCAACAATGAAAATAATTCTACTATTGTTGCTATATGAACCACAAACGCCAAGAATCTTCAACACTTTCGTTTTTAAATTATAAATAGTCATATTTAGAAAAATATTCTTGGATTTTAAAGTCGGGCGAAGTGTAATAATGTGCGCATCATTAGATTCCACACAAAAGTGTTAGGTATCAAGGAAAGTTATGACGAAGCATGCTAGTATAATTTTTTATAAACAATTGGGAGATGAAACAATAGCATCTTTAATTATTTATTTGGCTGTATTCGAAAATATGTTAGCAAAGCCAGTCCTTAATTAATTCCAAAGTAATTAACAGTTTTGTCAAAAGTACTGTTTGCGTAATGATATTTCCTAATTTCATCATTTAAACAAATAATTCGGCCTAACCATTGTAGTAGAAGAAACTGATAAAGAACGAATTTTTCGATGTATTCAATTAATTAAATGAGTTAAATTTTAATTGTAATTTCTGTAAATTAAACTTCGAACAATAAGTAGTTTCAGCACCTGTTATTGTGAGGATATATAAGGGCCCAATTTTTGGCACCGAGACAGTAAGTCCACAGCCAAGTTTCAGACGGGAAAACTGTGTTGATAGAACAACAACAATGCATCCCTGAAATAAGTGTTACACAATTAGGCCGTGTGTTAAAACAATGTCAGTGTCTGCTCCACATGTAGCTTTCTATTCTTCAAGGACTGTAAACTTTGCGGCTAGGTTTTTACTGCTCGTAGATGGCTCTGAGCACTATGGGACTCAACATCTTAGGTCATAAGTCCCCTAGAACTTAGAACTACTTAAACCTAACTAACCTAAGGACATCACACACATCCATGCCCGAAGCAGGATTCGAACCTGCGACCGTAGCAGTCCCGCGGTTCCGGACTGCAGCGCCAGAACCGCTAGACCACCGCGGCCGGCACTGCTCGTAGATGTTCAATAGTAAACGATTGTAGCAGTATGTGGAGGTTTGCCTGTAAACTGTTAATGAGGCTTATGGAAAGTTAAAACAATAGTGCACTAGCGATATATAACTGTGTATTATTGGGGGGTTGTAAACAGTGAAAGTAAACCACTGTGAAACGCCACTGTACACCTGTCGGCTACATTATTTAAAGCAGTCAGTGTTGTACTTCCACACTAGGGTGACCAAATTATTTTCGGTGAAAACCGGGACACATTCATCCGGGTGCAAAGGGACACCTAATTCCACATGCTCCCAGGTTTCTTAATTTTAAATATTAATGTTTTGTTGATACATTTTGTTAACCCGATTATTATAACTAATAAGAGGGTACAAAAGATTGATATAATCTAGATTATCTGCATAATTACTGGCATTTAATAAACGTATACAGTAATAAAGAAATGTATTACGATTTTACAAAATTTTACAGCCATTCAACTTTTAATCAATTAATATTAACATGAGCTTTAATATTACTGAGCACTTGTACATGGAATTGACTGTCCTTGGAGAAAATGGTATTTTTCACTGCCTCCAGCCTTCTTGATCATGTCTTTGTTCTTTGAGACACAGTGATAAAACTCGGCACAATCCGTTTTGTAGTTGTACAGGATCTGCAGGATTGGCTCAAGAGAGTCCACCTCCATTCTGTTTCTTTCATCAGTCCATTGGATATTCATGAACGAAAATATTCTTTCCACATTGGCATTATGGGCTGGGATTGCAAATAAATACCTTGCAATTATTACCAACTCAGAGTAATGCTGAAGACAGTCACAGCTTTTAAAAAAACTCACCCACTTCTCATGACATACAAATGGTGTTTTTTTTTTTCATCATTCCACTTGCGAAGACTTTCTTCAACAAAATTTGTCAGTATTCCGAACTGATCAAAGAGAATGGAATCATCGATTTCAATCTCTTTACTCTTCAAATAAGAAACTGTCTCTTCAACACTTTCCCATTTTGGCACTCTCTTCAGTAACATCCAATTAAACACCGGCGATGAGGGTAAATACGAGGCACTCCACTTGCTGAGATATTCTATACAAATGTCATAAGACTTGTTAACTTCTTCTCTAAAACTCCTTTCCGCTGCTTCTGATACTTCTGCTCTTTTAAGGGCAGATTTAACATTGAAAGAAATGAACTGCTGTTCTCGCCTCTTAGTAACAATTTCCAGAGCATTTTTCAAAACATCATTTATATCTATTACACTTTTCGTGCTTCTCTCAATTTCCTTTATCCCATACTGCAAAGCGCTAAGCTGACTGTGAATGAACCATAAGTAGGCTTCACTTAAAGGGATACTGAAAAACTGAACCAATATTTTGGGGGCTTTGCCTTCATTTAGGAAAAAATCTTTTAACGGTTCAAACAGGCGGATTACTCTTTCAACTGCTGGAAACAGTGATAACCAACGAGTTTTCGAGTGACACATTACATTCATATATTCAGTTCCCACATAATCACAGAACTCCTTAAGTCTCTGTTCTAACAGTGTATATGTAAAAGTGTGAGTATACCTTCATGACGATAGTTTCAACAACACAGCTTAAACTGTCAGCAGATGTCTGTACGCTATTGTGTAAAACATGTGCAGGGCACCCTATGCCTACAATTTTTTCATGCAATGTTGCATGCAATGTTGGTAAATGCGTTGCATTTGCCTTGTCTTTTTAAACCACCAAAGTTTGTGTTGGTGTTGCGTCCACAAAATGCCACACATTTATTTTTCTCAAGATCAAACATTTCGATAGTATTCATACAAAATCTTGAAATTTCGTCAGATGTTTCATTAGGTAGGGAATTCACCTTCAAAAGTTTGGTCTGAATTCCCTGATTAATATCGAAAAACTGAACAACAAATGGAAATATTTTAGTTGCCTTATGACTGCTGGCATCAGTGGGTATCCCCTAGAAAGAAGACTTTTTGATGTATTCAAGGCTTTCCTTTACACTCTGGGGAGCAATAACTCCTTTCACTAAGGCTGACGCTTTAGTTCTTGCTAAACTAAACTTTTTTGCAATGGAAGAATCATCAAACATAATGCTGTTAAGCTTATTAGTACAATCACTAGATCTATAAGTTTGGTGATGTTTTACCGTGTGGCAGGCTAGTGTAAGCTCGGCTGCTCGAACTTTCGTCTCTTCACTTGACTGATGTTTCACAAAATAATTTTGTAGAGTTTTACTGCAGCTCGGTGCACTGTATCTGTTAATGTGTTTCTTTGTCCTGATGTGATCAACTATGTCGGAACGTCCACCATGACTTATACTAATAAAACAGTTACATACGGAACACTCTGCTTCGTAATCAAAACGACCTTTCTTAACGAAATTCCATTCCATGGAATAACAGTCACTGAACTTGTAGGCACCTTTCGGCAATGCGTTTCACAGTACTGGAGCAATAATACCACTAATATGAGAAAAAACTTGCAGTTTGTCTGACAAAACATCAACTACTACACTGTTCTGGCAATGAGTAAGTGGCGCGACAATCGGCCGGTTTCATAACTCTGTTACAATAATACAACTTACTACTTGTTGGCCAAAGTACCGCTCAAAGTAAATTATTGCCTGAGTGTATCAATACTGATACTGTGGTTACTAGTATGGGACAATGGAGGTTTTAGACAAATAAGCTAAAATATATTTATTTTTGTGTTGTATTTTCTTTAATATAGCGAAATCCCAAACATTTGAAAAAGTTTCACGAAATGTATTTAAAAACTGAATTCCGGGACTTTTGAGCGTCCCGAAATAAATTTTCGGGCCACCGGAACACAGGGATGAAAATCGGGACAATCCCGGTTTTCCGGGACGTTTGGTCACCCTATTCCACACCTCATTTTTCAGCCAGTATCACAACGCAGTACGTCGACACCGACGACAACAAGCGAAGGAATAAAGAAGCAAAACCGTCACAAAGTTCCTATCATAATAACAACAAAAATGTAATAGTATGTTTTTCATGCGTGAAATGTGTGTTTATGTTGTTGATTTCAGCGGTATAAGCTGCAGTTATACACATATTCAAAATTATTTCTTCGTGAATAAGTTGTAAGCTTACGGCACTGAATCACCCAGATTCAGCTGTTTTTACATTTATTTTACAATGATTCACGTCTCTCGATAATTTACTAATGCTTCAAACGCAAAATATAATAAGCTTCAACGCAAAAATATAATACTACGCAAAAATATAATACCTATTTCGATAATTACGTAGGAAAATAATTAAAAATATGTCTGATTTCTCGTCGCTAGGGGTGCTAGTCTCGTTTCACCTATCAGACAGTAACAAGTTTTACAGCAATGAGTGCCGTGACAGTATATGTCAGAGCGTGGAGTGCACGATCTATGGGCGTAGTGAATCAGGCGACAGAACGTAAACATCATAGCAACTACAGCGTTATGTGATTGGTGGCATTCCAAAACATAAATAACATACAGTTAATTACGGGAATACATTACATCGAGAAATAGATAGTTCGCATTGCAACTAATACGATCGATCTCATTAATAAAAGACATATCATATCTTTGAAAGCAAATGTACCGTAAAAAGTGCTCTACAATTGTAGTGAGACCACGATACATAGCACTAACGAAAATAAAATATTTATAGTAAATAAACTGGAACTAGTATCGGAAAATACTCTTCAGATATACAGGATGCATCGAAAACAATCATCCGATTTAAAAAAAGTCTTAAGTATTATGTTATTTGAGATACCATATTTGATATATGTGCTTGAACAACATACTGTTGAAAAGAGCAAACTCTCGAGCTTTACGTGGTTCCCGCTAGGTAGAAGCACTGGTATCAGGAAGTGTAGGAATATTTAAATCAAAGGATTAGTGAACGATGGATCGGTCTCACTGGACCAAATGATTCAGCCTTACATTACTGGCCTCAAAGGTCACCGGAGCTGACTGTATGTGATTATTTCTTGCGGGGGTTTATAAGAGACTCTACTTATGTGCTTCCGTTACCAGCTACAATGAAAGAACTGAGACACAGTATAACAGCAGCTGTGGAAGCTGTAACTCATGAGCTGTAACTCATGACAAGCTTGCTGCAGTGTGGGAGCCATTTGAATACCGCAGTGACATACGCCGTGCATCTCAAAAGGGGACGAATTGAACACCTATGAAAAGGTACGAAAAAAATCTTTTTGAGTTTCCCGTTAATCAAAAAACAAAATTCATTGTATATGTTTATTAGTTTCAGAAATACAGGTGTGCCAAATCTGATGATTATTTTTGTATAATTCAAGCGGAAATCGTAATAAGCAATTAGGAATCTACGTAAGTATCAGAAGTACATCGGAACGGTTATGAAAAGATTGTCGGAAAGAAAACGAATCGCCTGTCGCAAAAAGAGGTCTACAGCTGTAGTGGAGATCACGTTGCACAGTGCGAATAAAAGATTTTTATCGTAAGTAAATGAAAGCTAGTATCGGAAAATATATTCCTGCTTGAACTACATCGCTCAAAGAGTGACTCCGATACGAAGTTGCCTACGGACAGTCTTCCTAACATCTGTTTTAAAAGGAGTAACTGTAGAAGACGAAAACGTTAACCAAAATATATAAATTTCAATACAGGTATCCCAACGACGTCGCTCGAAATACCCACTTTATTTTGTTTAGTGTGAACTGGCAGCGAATACAGTGCCCAATGTGAGGCTCCGAGCCCAAGGAATAACAGAACTGCACACCGCAGGCTTCTCCAGAACAAGCCCAAATTTTCAAAAACTCTACACTTCCATCGAAACAAGACACACCATCACTGAACTTTTCGGCTGTTGTGGTACAACTCAAGCGACACTCTGAAGTGACGGAGCATTTGCTGCGGCAGCGTTAATGTGTTAACGCATTCCTAACGTGTACGGTACTCACATCGTTAGACCCACAGTGCCGACGGCGAGCGCAGCAGGCACCATCCAGCCAAGGCACATCTTCCGAGTGGTGAGTAGTCAAGCAACGACAGGTCCCAGGTGAACGGCAAAACAGCCACACCACGTCACCTGCCTCTTCTTGTCTGGATCTCCAAAGCGCTGTCGCTTACTTAGTCTTGAAAAACGGCAAGTCTCGCAGTGTGTCATATAAGAACAATCAGTCTCATTGATACAGTCCCATGGAACACACTGGACTTGAAGCACAGCACGCAAATCAAACTCCGAACAAACATAAGAATAAAGAATAGCAAACGTCATTAATAAACTTCTTTGCAAAGTTCTTGAAAGCGATGCATTAACTAACGATTGTAACGATAAATGCTAACTATCTGAAATAATAAATGTACGAGTTGTTGTTGTTGTCGTCTTCAGTCCTGAGACTGGTTTGATGCAGCTCTCCATGCTACTCTATCCTGTGCAAGCCTCTTCATCTCCCAGTACCTACCGCAACCTACATCCTTCTGAATCTGCTTAGTGTATTCATCTCTTGGTCTCCCTCTACGATTTTTACCCTCCACGCTGAAGTCCAATACTAAATTGGTGATCGCTTGATGCCTCAGAACATGTCCTACCAACTGATCCCTTCTTCTAGCCAAGTTGTACCACAAACTTCTCTTCTCCCCAATCCCATTCAACACTTCCTAATTAGTTATGTGATCTACTCATCTAATCTTCAGCATTCTTCTGTAGCACCACATTTCAAAAGCTTCTATTCTCTTCTTGTCCAAACTATTTATCGTCCATGTGTCACTTCCATACATGGCTACACTCCACACAAAGACTTTCAGAAATGACTTCCTGACACTTGAATCTATACACGATGTTAACAAATTCTTCTTCTTCAGAAACGCTTTTCTTGCCATTGCCAGTCTTCATTTTATATCCTCTCTACTTCGACCATCATCAGTTATTTTGCTCCCCAAATATCAAAACTCCTTTAATACTTTAAGTGTCTCTTTTCCTAATCTAATTCCCTCAGCATCACCCGACTTAATTCGACTACATTCCATTATCCTCGTTTTGCTTTTGTTGATGTCCATCTTATATCCTCCTTTCAAGACACTATCCATTCCGTTAAACTGCTCTTCCAAGTCCTTTGCTGTCTCTGACAGAATTACAATGTCATCGACGAGCCTCAAAGTTTTTATTTCTTCTCCATGGATTTTAATACCTACTCCGAATTTTTGTTTTGTTTCCTTCACTGCTTGCTCAATATACAGATTGAATAACATCGGGGAGAGGCTACAAACCTCTCTCACTCCCTTCCCAACCACTGCTTCCCTTTCATGCCCCTCGATTCTTATGTACGAGTATCATTCACTTAAACAGACGAATAGCTATAGGGCAAAAACAATATAATTTTTGGTTTAATTTTCCGTATAATCCCCACAAGCTTCTACCCTCCTGTCCTACCTTTTTAGGAGTCTCCTTTTCGTCTCAACGAAAAACTGCGCTACCTAGATTTCGATATTGCATCTTCGTTCTCTTTGAACTTGACGGCACGCAAAGCTTCTTTAACCCTTTTGAGCCTCAACAATGTGAATAAATACATTTTAAAAATTTTCACGAAATTAACCTTTCTCATCGTAAATAACGGATACAACAAGAAATTGTCAAAAAGTACACAATCGATTGAATTATGAAGGTGATTGCACTTTGGAGCCACTGGTACATACAATTATCAACCACCATTATTTCCTGTGGAAACAAGCTCAGAAAACATTTCCACTGGAGAGTCTCAGGTTACATTAACATTTGGTCCGATCTCTTCAGTGGAGTCCTGCACAGCTTCTAATTTGTACGATGTAAACCATCTTAACTGTGAGTTTATCATGGAAGGCTCATCTTTACTGTCATCAACATCACACCATGAACTGCATTTTCAAGAAGTAGGTCAGAACCTGAAAAAGTAGTTGAAGTTCCTGATGTACTCGCGTGGTGGAGAACATTAGCATAAGCATCCTTGTGCTCACTTTCTGCCACAGATATCTCTGCATCTAAATCACTCTGAATTTCTTCTTTTAAAATACGGCCTTTTAGATCACGGGTGACTGCTCGAAACTTCATGAATACATAATGCCTAATACATATTATAGTCTTAAATAACAAGCAAAAAAGGGCCTAAAATGTAATAAATTTATATTCAATTACAAAAAATAAAAATACACGCAGCCCCAGCCGTTTCCTGTAGAAACAACGCAAAAAAGATGTAGAACAAACTCAAACTGGCTTTACGGTGACTTTAAATTTACGAGGGCAAATCAGAAAGTCTTTGCCTCCATTTTTTATTAGCCGAAGTAAAGTACATTCAGTAATGACAAATATTCATCCTATTCTACGTACCTCACACTATTTTTGCACATAATCCCCACACTGGTTCACAGATTTGCCCCATCGCAGCAGTAAATTTGAGATGTTCCTGTGGTAGAACTCGTCCGGCTGACTATGGAACCACCGTCGGACTGCTGTCTTGGTTTCATTGTTACTTGTGAATCTTTGTACTGCCAGAAACTTCTTCAGAAGTCCAGCAACGTGGAAATCAGTAGAGGCGAGATCTTGACTGTATGGTGGATGGTCCAGAATCTCCCAGTGAAATGCCCAGAGCTTTTCGGCAGTTCTGATTGCCACGTGAGGTCTCATATTGTCGTGGAGCAGAATCACGTTGTCTACACTGAGAATCCCTCAGCACCTTCTCCTCATGGCAGCTTTCAGAGGTGCCAGTGTGAAAGAATAACTGTCGGCATTGACGGCTGCACCTTGTGGCATGAAATCCAGCAGGAGCAGTCCACAGCTATCCCAGAAGGCCGTTTAACATCACTTTCCCAACAAATGGCGCTGAGCAGAATTTTTTTGTCACAGGTGAATCCAGATGTTTCCACTCCATACTCTGCTGCTTGGTTTCCGGCATGAAATGCAGTATCCATGTTTCATCGCCAGCGACAGTGTAGTCCAGGAAACCTTCACCCTCCTTGGAGTACCATTCCAGATGATTCAGTGAAGACACTACTCACTTGCCTTTCACCATGTTATCCAACATGCTTAGGCACCCGCCGACGTGAAACCTATTTCCCTAAGGACCCATGATCGATGTCGTAAGCACTACCAAACGATGTGACAAGCTCCCGGGAAATGGCCGTGATGTGCACACACCTATCTGCTATCACCATTCCAGCCACGCGGAAAATTATGTTGCCAGTCAACGACGAAAGCGGCATCCCCGACCGCTCACTGTCATGTAGGACTCACGGCCTTTGTCAAACTCACAACACCACCACCACCACCACCAGTTCTCAAAGCCATAGGTGGGCTGCATTTCCCTGTAGATCTCGATGAGCGCTTGTCCCTTACTCTATAGAGAACGAATCACACTTCGTCGCTCTAACGCCGTGGACGTGTGAAGAACAACCGCCATCTTTAACAACTGAAAGCCACGTCGTGCGGCGGAGCTACCGCCAGATAAGGCTGACACGAACCAAGAAAGATCCAACATTGGGAATACATATGTTGACTTGTCATTTGCAGTCGTAATTTGGCTAAAAGAAAAGGGGCAAAGACTTTTTGATTTGCCTACTTTAACTTTCACTGTCAGTGCTCTTCTCAGTAAGATCACCATGTGAAAACCACACGTCAAGTAAATTATGTAACAAAAATTTGCAAACACAAATCTCCTACAATCACACAGCAAAAACTCCTCGCAACAAAAGACAATTAATAAAATGGTAGTCTGAGGCAGACACAATTAGGGCCCAAAGAGTTAGCCAACCTAAACAGAAAAAATTCAAGAAGGGGAAAAGTCTGGGTTGTAATGAGGATGAGGTAGGAGCTTCAAACCCGCTTCGCCAACAGTTTCCAGTGTCGTTTGTGCCATACGAGGTAGAGTGTTGTCTTGAAGAAGAAAAATGCCTTTCCTCTTATCACACCAGACGTTTCCTCTTCAGTGTGGGCTTGACTTCGTTCTCAATGTAAATGTCGCGTGACTAGCGCCTCCCGTCGGGTAGACCGTTTGCCGGGTGCAAGTCTTTCGATTTGACGCCACTTCGGCGACTTGCGCCTCGATGGGGATGAAATGATGATGATTAGGACAACACAACACCCAGTCCCTGAGCGGAGAAAATCTCCAACCCAGCCGGGAATCGAACCCGGGCCCTTACGATTGACATTCTGTCGCGCTGACCACTCTGATAAAGTCTGAGTAGTTTAGGCTGTTGACAGTGAGTTGCTCCTCCAAAAATCACAGAAAATAGGTCCATGTGCACTCCGAAAGATGGTTAACATAACCTAACCAGCCGATGGTCGCGTTTTGAATTTCTTACAAACAGGTGAGTTAGAGTGTCTCCAGTACATGCTTTGATACTTGGACTTTGGCGCAAAATGATGTATCCAAGTTTCATCACACGTTAAAATGTCCAAAAATGTGTCACCTTCGCTACTGAAATGATGTTTTAGCTCAGTTCAAGTGCGAAATTTCTGTCATCTGTGATTAACAGTAAGCTCTCTGTGAACTCACCTTGCTCAAGTCTTACAGTTGTTTAGTTTGTTTTGAAAGGTGGATGAGTTTTGCCAACGGTTACTGACTTTTTTCGGCAATTTTTTTAACTGTAAGTCGTCGCAATACGAGTTTGTAACACGGGGGTCTGTATTACAGTAGGACACCTGGGGCGTTGCTTGTCGGTTATGGATTTATCGTCACTCTTATGCCTATAAACTCACAAGTTTCATGTAACTACTGTTGTATTATTTGTTCAAATGAGAGAATATTTCTGATGTTTGTAAACTTTCCAACAGAAAAATCGCAGTGCAGTACACTGCTCTTCAAATGTACTTTCTACGAGCAGGTACAATCTTAGACGTTATGTTTGTATTGTATTGTATTGTATGGAACTGAGGACCTAGAAACGATGGAGAGACTTCGTTCTCGCCGTAGCCCTCAGTGGTTTACAACCACACAACAGGCTACAGCAGTCCACTCACCCCACCGCCGCCCACACCGAACCCAGGGTTATTGTGTGGTTCGGCCCCCAGTGCCCCCCCCCCCCCATCCCGGGAACGTCTCACATCAGACAAGTGTAACCCCATTGTTTGCGTGGTAGAGTAATTATGGTGTATGCGGCGTATGTGGAGAAAGCGTTTGCACAGCAATCGCAGACACAGTGTAACTGAGATGGAACATGGGGAACCAACCCGCATTCGCCGAGGCAGCTGAAAAACCGCCTTATCAACCATCCACAGACTGGCTGGCATGCCTGACCTCGACACTAATCCGCCAGGCGGATTTTTGCCGGGCACCGGCATGCTTTCTCGCCCGGAAAACACTGCATTAGACCGCACGGCTAACCGGGCGGCCAACGTTATGTTTACGTAAATATTAGTCGAATCAATGACTAAGGGTCTTCGTGAGGTTGACAACTAAATTTCGTCTCTTTAATTATTGAACAAGGTTACTGATAAAGCCTATTATTAAAACCAAACGTCAAAACTTTACACCTCGAACCGCAACCATTCAGTATAAAACGAATTAAAAAAAAGTGAAATGCGACTTCTGAAGTTTTCCCGGCGTATTTCTTCTTCTAATAATTTCCGGGTATGCAGCCGGATCCCGTCGACATTCTGCCACGATATTTCGGCCCAGAGACGTCCGGCCATCATCAGGTGAGTACACAACTACTGAAGAGCCCAGGTGCAGTCGCGGGATCCGGCTGCATACCCGGAAATTATTAGAAAAAGTGAAATGCAATGAAATTAATAGCTGAATGGCAAGAAATCGGTGAAGATGCAATAATTTATGATAATAGGTATAATGTAAAGTGTTATGGTACACTGAACTTTCAATTCAATGAATACGTCGTGGCAGCTAAGAATTTACGCCAGACCCTGGGCCAGTTCCAGAAAAATTTTTCCCCACATGCGACATATAATTTGGTGCCACTCCCTCTTCCGCAGACGTTACTTGCGTTTTCTTGGGCTCTAGATCTAGTGATCATGATTTTTTTCTTATAAAACATGTACTTCCTCCATAACAGAAACAAATTTTTGAATCTTATTTCAATACAAAATATTAAAAGGAGAAAAAAATCATATATTGAAGGTATTTCCTGAGATCTTTAGAAGCTATTAGTGAAAGCAGAAAAAATGTTATCTATCGTATTGCTCCAGCGCAAATAAGAAAAGTAGCTGTTAAACTGAGTGGAAAGAATGAAAATATAAGATTTCTGTTGTTTTTGTGCTTAATAATGGATCTTTCCAGTTCTGTAACTTACAAATTATTTGCCTTTCCATCGGAAAAACAGGTAAATAAACACATAAAAATCATCCAATTTGATATTGACGCTGTAAACCTCTGACACTGCGCAAGTTCTACTGGGTGAAAAGTATTTAAACCGACAAACTCTGGGAGGTTCTAGGGGACACCAAAACAAATATTTTTCCCCAATGTCATTTTTTCCTATGAGGATTATTTAAACCGGTGGAGGCCCTATTACGCTCTTCAGTTTTTAGAGGTGGTATTACGATCTTCAGTTGTTAAGAGGGCGTATTACGCTCTTCAGTTGTAGGCAACTGCTGTCCACCAGTGTAGTAGTGCATTGTTTCTGTTTACTAGTGGAGCGATACACTTGGAGTGAGTACAATGATATGGTTGGTGCGTACTACGTAGCGCACCACAACGGACGAGCTGCACAGCGGCTTTATCAACAACAATATCCTAATCGCCGTATCCCGCATCATACGACCTTTGCTGCTGTGTACCAACGTCTGTGTGAGACCGGGTCATTTAGCAGATTACCTGGACAGAGACGCCGTCGCACGGTAAGAACGCTGCAATTTGAGGAAGCTGCCTTGCAACATGTGGAGCGGGAGCCTTCAATCAGCATTCGTAAAATTGCACGTAACATGGGGACGAATCAGAGGAATGTAAGAACAGTCCTTCGAGAGCAATTGTTACGTCCATTTCACTTACAGCGTGCCTACAACCTGGAACCAGTTGATTATCCACCCAGAGCACAGTTTTCGCAGTGGTACCTGGGACAGTGTGAAATGCATCCTACATTTCCATCCTCTGTGTTGTTTACCGATGAAGCAACGTTCGGGCGTGATGGAGTCTTCAACATTCACAATTCGCATGTTTGGAGTGGGGATAACCCTCATGCCACTGTTACTAGCGCTCATCAAGTGCGGTTCTTCGTTAATGTGTGGGTTGGTGTTGCTGGGGACTGTTTAATTGGGCCGTATCTGCTACCTAGGCCATTAAATGGCAGGCACTATTACAATTTTCTCGCCAAAGCATTGCCAGAATGTCTGGAAGACGTCCCGGTCCCTTCAAGACAACGCATGTGGTTCCAACATGACGGGGTGCCGGCACATTTCAGCCGTCGCGTGCGTCGATTGCTGGACCGATGGTTCCCAGACACGTGGGTTGGCAGAGGTGGTCCTGTACCACGGCCTGCTCGATCCCCAGATATGTCCCCTCTGGACTTTTTTGTGTGGGAGAGATGCTCAACCTTGTTTGTGCAACTCATGTTGCATCAGAAGAGGATATGGTTGCCCGGATAGTAGCAGCAGCAGGAACAATTCAGGATACCCCTGGGGTTTTTGCCCGTGTCAGACAGAACATGATCCGACGGTGTAACCTTTGTTTACGTGTTAGTGGAGACATTTTTGAAAATCTACTGTAATTGAAACTGGGTTGTGTTAATCTGTTGCCTCTTGGTCATAAAAAAATGGAAAAGTGTTTGTTGGTTTAATTGATTTGCCGCCAGAGAAATCTTCCTCTACTGGTTTAAATACTCGTCATAGGAAAAAATGACATTAGGGAAAAATATTTGTTTTGATGTCCTCTACAACCTCCCAGAGTTTGTCAGTTTAAATACTTTTCACCCTGTATGTTACATGTGACAAAAACTCAACAGAACTGTATTTCATAATGTGCTGAAGCAAAATTGTATTTCTTGTTTAGCTACATAAAATTAGAGTCCAATTAGAAGTGGATTTAATCGCAAAGCTTACATTTGTCACATTTACACTAATTAGGATTATACACTGCTCAGCCGACTACCGACCCACTATCGATATAAACCCATCCAGACGGGAACAGCGTCACCTGGCGAGGAATAACTGCTAGTTGGACATATGTATGGAGCATGTAGTATCAGTGGACGTGATGTCCATGTGTAGAAGGAAGCGCACGCCGGCCGGAGTGGCCAGGCGGTTCTAGGTGCTACAGTCTGGAACCGCGCGACCGCTACGGTCTCAGGTTCGAATCCTCGGGCATGGATGTGTGTGATGTCCTTAAGTTAGTTAGGTTTAAGTAGTTCTAAGTTCTAGGGAACTAATGACCTCAGAAGTTGAGTCCTATAGTGCTCAGAGCCATTTTGGAAGCGCACGATGTATCTGTCTTTGACCGAGCGCAGATTTTGTGACACAGAGTCCTGGCACTAGCATTTCAGAAACTACATGACTTGTTGGGTGCTTGAGAAGAGTTGTAGTGAAAATCTTCAACACGTAGCGAAAATAGCATGAAACCACGTCCAGACGTCTTGGCTGGCCGTCTCTGTTTACAGATGTGCGTCGTAGGCTGGGCCGACTGGTAAAACAGGACAGGCGGCTAACTGTGGCAGAACTAACATCAGACTTCAATTCTGGGGAGAGTACAAGTGCATCTAAACACATTGTGCACCGAACACTCCTAATAATGGGCCACCACAGCCGATGACCCATGCGAGGTGTCAATGTTAACATGACGACATCGGCAGCTACAACTTAAATGGGCATGTGACCATCGCCACTGAACGTTGGCGCATTGGCAGAGCGTTGCATGGTCTGATGAATCCCAGGACTCTCGTCATCATGCCGAAAGGAGGGCACGTATCCATCGTTTTCCACGGGAACAGCTGTTTGACACCTGTACTGTGGGCGGAGACAGGTTGGCGAGGCTACATTATGCTTTGGGGAACATTCGCGTGAGCATCCATGGGTCCAGTGTAGCTCGTGCAAGGCACCATGGTGGTCAAGGAGTATCGTACACTGGTTGCAGATCACGTATACCCCTTCATGATGATCATGTTTCCCAACAGCAGCGGCATTTTTCAACAACATTATGCACCGTGTCACAAGGTCAGAAGTGTGATGGCGTGGTTCATGGAACACAGGAACAGTGGCGAGTTCCAATTGATGTGTTGCCCCCCCCCCCCCTTACCCATCGCCCCATCTCGCCAAATCTGAACCTGATGGAACATACCTGGAAGGTGACTGAACGTGGTGCAGAGCTCATTACCCCCCTGCTCGGAATTTACGGGAATTAGGTGACTCGCGTGTGCAGGTGTGGTGCTGACTCCCTACCAAGGCCTCATTGCTTCCACGCCATGCATGACACATCGCCGCTGTCATGCATGGCAAAAGGGGGGGGGGCATTGGTTATTAGGTAGGTGGTCATAATGTTCTGGCTGATCAGTGTGTACTGAAGTCTGTTGTGTCCCATAATCACAGATTCACAATTATCTCGCAAACAGCTTATTTGTCTACCCATGTTTACAAAAAAAAAATTATGATTCTATTATCGTGTACCACCACACATGTCAATTTCCGCTACCAATTAAGATAAATGTTGCATATAGACTTTTCATTTAGGTGGCCCTGGCGTCTGTCTAAGTCTGGCGCTCCAAGCAGATGCTTATGTCGCTTTCCTTGGTTCTTAAATCAGCCCTGATCATTTCATTAATATTTACTCTTGTTCCTGTAGTTCAATACGAACCGTTACCGTCTATTTGTGACATATGCCTATGGTTATATAGGTCAAGCCATTCATTGAACTTATTCAAATACTCTGCTGTAGATTTCTAGCTGCTAGTTACGAATTCTTCTTTGCCATAGTACACGGTCCAATCACATTAACGTGTCCACCATCTATGTTGGACGTCAACGTGCAGTAACAACCCACAGACGGCAGGAGCCAGCACTAGCAGTGAAGTGTATAAAATTTGGAAATTTGTGGTAATTTCTTATGGGACCAAACGGCTGAGGCCATCAGTCCCTAAGCTTACACACTACTTAATCTAGGTGCTGCAGTCTGGAACCGCGCGACCGCTACGGTCGCAGGTTCGAATCCTGCCTTGGACATGGATGTGTGTGAAGTCCTTAGGTTAGTTAGGTTTAACTAGTTCTAAGTTCTAGGCGACTGATGACCTCAGAAGTTAAGTCCCATAGTGCTCAGAGCCATTTGAGCCACTTAATTTAACTTACTTACGCCAAGAACGACACACACACACATCCATGCCTGAGGGAGGACTCGATCCTCCAACGGGAGGAGCCACGTGTACCGTGACAAGACACCCGAGGCCACGCTGCTATCCCGCTTAGCGGAGGTTGTATAAATCATGTCGGGAAAGGCATAAAACAGTTTAGTCACTGTCGCAAGGTGGAAAAGAAGTGATTTATCTGATGGACAAAAGGGCATGGTCAGTGGCTTTCGGACCAGAGGTGGAAGCATTTCCGAATCAGCTAAGTTTGCAAATCATGGTTAAAGATACTGCCCATGGCAATATGGCACTATCTAAAACCGATGCTGAGCAACTGTGGTACACCGTGGGCCACAGGAGTGAATGACAGCTGCAGAGATGTGTACGGCCAAATAGAGGTGCAGCTGTTAACTGACAGCTCAGATGAACCAAGGAGCTACCAACAATTCAGAGACTGTTGCTGCACATGGGCCTGCACAGCAGGTGGCTGGTTCATTCATATATGCTGATTGGTGTTCATCAGCGACAAAGGCTGGAATTTACACGCCAATACCGCAACTGCACGTCTGCTGAGTGCAACAGGTGGCTTTTCCAGACATTTTAGGCTCCATCTGACGAATCGCCGTTGGCGTGTACCATGTGAAACAACTGAAACACCCTGCAAAAACTGTCGGAAGTATGCATCTATCAATGGGGATCACGTCCATCCCTACAAGCGGTTTGTTTTTCCTCGGCACAATAATATCTAATAGCAGGACAATGTAATATGTCACACAGCTCACACTGTACTTGTGTGGCTGGAAGAGTATCAGGATGAGTTTACCATACTCCCTGGCTACCAAACTCAAGGGGTTTAAATTCAGTTGTGAATCTGTAGGACCACATCGATCGGACTGTGCGTATCATTGATCCTCAATCAAGAAACCTTGAGCAGCTGGGCCAAGACCCTGGGGTCCCCATGACTCAATATCATTGTCAGCACCTTCCAGAATCTCACTGACTCTCTTCCTGCATATCTCGCAGCAGTTCACAGTTCAAAAGCTGCAGTTGCTGGTTATATATGTAAGTAATCATTATTCACCCAAACTCTTTACTTCATCCAAGCAAAACCAAAGAAATTTGTGTTAAAGAAATGTGTTTGTCAAGGACATTAACCCTAAAAAGCAAAATTCGTTATCTCTGACTTACATTGACAACATACTTTTTACAGAGGAACTGCTACTGATGTGTAAGTGGGGTCCAGATCGTGATATATTTTTAGCATACTCTTAGCAATGTCAACACACTTTCAATAACCTGTACTATTAATGAAGTTGTACTTTATTACAATCACAAAAATATTAAAAATACAAGTTTTGTAAGGTGTTCTTGACTACCACTCAGAACATGCTTTTTAAAGAGATGATGACATGTAAATATGGTCCATTACTGAAAATATTGAACTGACACATTTTGACTAGTTACTTCTACTACTGAGACTTAAAAGTTGGTAACTGAAAAATTTAAAATACTTATGGAATCCAGTAGAAGACCTCATTAAAAACAATATTTTTTTCAAAATTTTAAAATATAAATTATCTGACTAATTATCTGACTGTTATGACGTGATACCCCCCCTCCCCCATGAACCATAGACCTTGGCATTGGTGGGGAGGCTTGCGTGCCTCAGCGATACAGATAGCTGTACCGTAGGTGCATCCACAATGGATGGGTATCTGTTGAGAGGCCAGAAAAACGTGTGGTTCCTGAAGAGGGGCAGCAGCATTTTAGTAGCTGCAGGGGCAACAGTCTGGATGATTGACTGGTCTGGCCTTGTAACATTAACTAAAATGGCCTTACTGTGCTGGTTACTGCGAATGGTTGAAAGCAAGGGGAAACTACAGCCGTAATTTTTCCTGAGGGCATGCAGCTTTATTGTAGCCATGTATTGAAGTGAAACATGGACGATAAATAGTTTGGACAAGAAGAGAATAGAAGCTTTTGAAATGTGGTGCTACAGAAGAATGCTAAAGATTAGATGGGTAGATCACATAACCAATGAGGAGGTATTGAATAGAATTGGGGAGAAGAGGAGTTTGTGGCACAACTTAACTAGAAGAAGGGATCGGTTGGTAGGACATGTTCTGAGGCATCAAGGGATCACCAATTTAGTATTGGAGGGCAGTGTATAGGGTAAAAATCGTAGAGGGAGACCAAGAGTTGAATACACTAAGCAGATTCGGAAGGATGTAGGCTGCATTATGTACTGGGAGACGAAGCAGCTTGCACAGGATAGAGCAGCATGGAGAGCTGCATCAAACTAGTCTCAGGACTGAAGACCACAACAGCAACAACATGATGTGATAGCCAGTTGACAGTTTTGTCTGCCGACTCACAATCAAGACGGTGACAAAATTTACTGTGCCACTAGGTTTTGATAACTGCATGCACAGGGGTCAGAATTGTCATTCTTGTGCATTTTCTGCTCCTCTTTTGCTTACCAACTATCAACCCAGTCATTATGTTTACATGCGACACATCTTCCAAAAGCCAAAATCCGAATTTGGAAATCGTTTTTCACTGTCATATTTACATTTTAAGGTCTGAAGTGGATTTGCTTGCCCACTTAAATATGAGGCCTGTAAAACAGCTGATACAGTTAATGAGTTAGTCAGCACAATCTCTATTTCTCTTCAGTTAGACCAGGTGTAAACAGCTCCAGTCTAATATTTTTACTTATCCTTCAATGTTTGACAAACCACTCTGTCCATATTAGCCGAAAATTTGTAAAAACAAGACAAAACCTGACAGCCCAAGCACGTTTCAAAATCGGGTGCATTTAAATGGGAGCAAAAGTCGATTGTGGTATTGGAAAACCGGCAACCAATACCGAATTACCAGCATTGAAAATTTTTACCCTCCCTAATTTATTCATCTATGAATCAGTATGCTTTCTCAAGTTAAATCAAGAATTCTCTTCTCTAACCAGTGAAATACTCAACTATCAAACCAGAAACAGGCATGATTTCCATAGAAATATACGTTCAAAAGCCTGTACCACAATGTGTGATGTATCTACCCAAAATAATGTTCAATGTCTTACCAAAAGAACTAAGAAACTTACAAAACTTATATATATTTCAAAAAGAATTAAAGAGACTACTATTAGGTCAAAGTTTCTATAATGATCATGAATTTCTTTGCTATCTAAACAGATTGTGCTCATCTTTTGATTTTTTTGTATAAATCTTTGTTTTTTTTTTCAACTTGCATGTAAAAAGAGAACAAAATATTTAAAACATAATTAAGGAAATGTTAAAGTGTAATTAAGAAAATGTTATTTCCCTTAATTTTCAAAAAGATCTCTCTCTCTCTCTCTCTCTCTCTCTCTCTCTCTCTCTCTCTCTCTCTCTCTCTCTTTCCGTATGACCTTTCCTATATCATGTATATGACAAAATGGATGATAGTAAATGGAACTGAATTAGAAGTGGAAGAAAGACCAACATTTTCGACATAAATTTGTAGAATTTTATTGTTCAGACATAAATAAGAAAATTAAAGGAGAAAGCAGTCGAATAGTGTTTTCAAGTGCTTGGGACGTCATGTGTTCATCTGGAACAATCTCAAGTTTCTATTTTTGAAAGTAAAACTCTTCAAAGCTGTTAACATTTGTTCAAAAATACTGAAAAAAAATTATTTTGATGTTATCAAAGTTAGGAACTATTGTGTAAACCATTCTCCATTATTAGCCTGTCACTCGAAAGAGTGTGTACACATTATTCTTATTTATGATATTTTATTTTACTAGGTCTCATAAGTTCGCAAAAAATCACTATTTCTTCGAAATCCATATCAAGAACTGATGCTTAGATTCCAAAAACGTTTAGTGATTACCATTAATCGTGAGCACAGTCCTCTTTGATGAGGTGACATGGCAATGTCAGAAACGTTTTTGACACATTAACAACAATCACCCATGCACGCTAGTCCTTACTGTGCACATATCGCAAAAAATACTCACATGAGAGACAGTGCGTAGTTGGCTTGTGCATAATGTCATGTACAGTGAGAGGTAAATTCATTTCTTTCCCCCCATGGTATTGTCTATAGTAGTATATACCACTGTGTAATACATACCGTTATAAATTCTACCTCAATTCAATGTAATGGAACATGAGGTTGACAGCGACCGCTGCAATGCTTAACGCTGCAGTATAGTTTGGACCCGAGGGCCAGCAAACTCACAAAAATGAACTCAGTCAGCCCAAGTATACCAATAGTTTGCATATAGAATGAAGGAGCAGAAGAGAAATGGTTCAAATGGCTCTGAGCACTATGGGACTTAACATCTATGGTCATCAGTCCCCTAGAACTTAGAACTACTCAAACCTAACTAATCTAAGGACATCACACAACACTCAGTCATCACGAGGCAGAGAAAATCCCTGACCCCACCGCGAATCGAACCCGGGAACCCGGTGAGCAGAAGAGCAAAGATAAAATCCATGCAAGGCAATGGGTTATGGCACTAGGTGATGCCATGAGCTTCAGCATAGTAGGCCTATTGGTAGTGGAATAATGTGCATTTAACTATACAAGCTCCAGTCCAGATTGTCAGTCAGTAAAGAGAGCATTCAAATAAGTAAAATGTACTACCCAATGGGAAACAAGCATATTTAATGTGGCTTGAAAGCTGCAAGAAATGTCTTAATAATACCTGCTGATATATGTGTGACTAGCATCTAAAACATATGTCTGGTAAAAGTGGTATAGTTAAAGCACAATAGTTGAAAGAAGCATCTACTCCCGACAAGCTGACACTCAGCATGGTAGTTGATAAGAGGTAATGCAAGAGGTAATGTCCTTCTGTTGTTCCCTTGAGTCACTGTGCCGTATGTCTGCTTGGTGTGCACAATAAATGGGTTGACCAGCAAAGGCTATTCACAGTTACTGACATGCACCAGCTGGTTGGAACTAAAGCTTACAGCACACAGTTAAGGCCCTTGAAACTCACCTTGTCAGTTTGAGTACAAAGCATGATTTACCTTTTGGGCAACTGAAAATTTACTGAAATTCATCCAGGTAGTATGTCCTGTTACACATATTCGTTGCAGCAGGATGATACTGTGCTGTAACTTTCCCTTAATGTTCATTATTAGTTATTGGTATATGGAGACAGCAATGTCATTCTTTTATTACATCGATACAGAATTTTGCCCTATATTGTGTGAAATCATTTAGCTCAGTATTCCAGACAACAAATTTTGTACCTAGGAACAGTGTTTATGCAGTGTGGTAGCCACAACATTAGTATACTGTAGACTGAATGTTCCCACATATTGATACACTGCCTCTGCCATCAGCATCACATTCAACAGCTCCACAGCCTTTATCCTATTTTTAATTGCTGTAGTTTCATCCATCAGAAAGTTGGGATTTGTGCATTCATTAATTGCAGCAAAGTTGTAACCTGTTACTAGTATGTAGCTAGCTCACATATGAACCTCTCTACCTACACCTATACTCTACAGACCACCGTGAGGTGCATGGCACAGGGTATGTTCCTTTGTACCATTATTAGGGTTTCTTCTTGTTCCATTCACATATGGAGCACAGGAAGAATGATTGTTTGAACACCTCTGTGCATGCAGTAATTATTCTAATCTTATCCTCTTGATCCCTGTGTGGGCATTACTTAGGGGTTGTAGTATATCCCTAGAGTAATCATTCAAAGCTGGTTCTTGAAATTTTGTTAATGGACTTTCTTGGGATAGTTTACATATGTCGTCAGGAGTCTGCCAGTTCAGTTCCTTAAGTATCTCTGTAACACTCACCTATGAATTAAACATATCTGTGACCATTTGTGCTGCCCTTCTATGTATACATTCAATATTCCCTGTTAGGCCTATTTGGTATGGGTTGCACACCCTTGCGTAATATTCTAGTAATGGTCACATTAGTGATTTGTAAGCAATCTCTTTTGTAGAGTGATTGCATTTCCCCTGTATTCTACCAATAATCTGAAGTCTATCTCCTGCTTTACCCACAACTGAACCTTTGTGGCCATTCCGCTTCATACCCCACAAAGTTTTATACCTGGGTATATGTATGAGTTGGCCAATTCTAACAGTGACTCACTGGTAGTTTCATTGTAGGATACTATACTTTTTCATTTTGTGAGGTGCAAAATTTTACACTTTTGAACGTTTAGAGCAAGTTGACAATCTCTTTCAGATTCAGATATTACCAAGGTCTGACAATATTTATGCAGTTCCTCTCACATAGTACTTCATTATAGATAATGGCATCATCTTCAAAAAGCCTGATGTTACTGTTAATATTGTCTGCAAGGTCATTAATGTACAACATGAACAACAAGGGTCCCAATACACTTCCCTGGAGCACATCTGATGTTACTTATACATCTGACAATAATTCTTCACCCAAGATAACATGCTGTGTCCTCACTACCAAAAAGTCCTCAATCCAGTCACAAATTTCACTTGATACCACATATAATCACACTTTTGACAATAAGTGTAGATGTGGTACTGAGTCAAATGCACTTTGTAAACCAAGAAATAGTGCACCTACCTAGTTGCCTTAGTCCACAGCTTTCAGTAAGTCATGTGAGAAAAGTACGAGTTGGGTTTCAAATGATCGATGCTTTTGAAATCTATGCTGCTTGTCATTGAGATGATCATTCTGTTAAAGATACCACATTATGTTTGAGCTCAGAATACATTTTAAGATTCTACAACAAATCGATATCAAGGATATTTCACAGTAGTTTTGTGGATCACTTCTACTATCACTCCTGAAGAAAGGTGTAACCTGTGCCTTTTTCCAAGAACTGGGCATGGTTTTTTGTTTGAGGGATCTATGATAGATTATGGTTAGAAGATGGACTAAATCAGCTGCAAATTCAGTTTAGAATCTGACAGGTATTCCATCAAGACCTGGAGCTTTATTCCATTTTTAATGATTTCAGCTGCTTCTCAACACCACTGACACAAACACTTATTTCATTCATCTTTTAAGTGGTATGAGGATTAAATTGGGGAAATTCTCTTGGGTTTCCCTTTGTAAATGAATTGCTGAAAATGAAGTTAAGCATTTCAACTTTTCCTTTGCTGTCCTCAATTTCAGGTTCTGTCTCATTTGCTAGGGGCATCAGAATTTCTTTGGATTTTGTGACATGTCATTTGACAATATTATGCTACAGTAGTCATTGAAGGTATCACATATTGCTCCCTTGACAGCCAAATGCATTTCATTCAGCATCTCTATATATATATATATATCCCTAAGCATTGTTTTACACCTACTATGCAGTTCTTTAGAAGTTTCTTTACAGTAACTGAATGCCATGGAGGTTCGCTCCCATTACAAACTGTTCTACTGGGTACATATCTATCCAGTGTTTGGTCTTTTAAACATGAGCCACAGTTCCTCTACATGTTCATGACCTGTACTGAATGTTTTAACTTCTTTACTGAGATATGACACTACTGATTTTTATCTAGTTTACTGGACATATGTATCTTTCTGCTTGCTTTAATTGCCCTTTGTACTTTAGTAAAGTTGTCACAACTGTGTCATGGTCACTGATACCTTGGTCAAACACAGATATTTATCATTCGCTACACAAATTTTCTTCTTTGGTAGACCCCTTTTTGGTATAAGTGTGACATTTTAGCACATATTGTCACAGCCAAGCTTAATGTCACTTCTAACTGAATTTTTTTCTGTTGCAGTGTACTCAGTCGTATTGTTTGCAGGTCACAGATCTTTCCAGATAAACACAACTGTAATTTCATATGACATGCATACAACTAATGTTACATGTTAGTACTTATATATAGGGCCACATTTAAAATATAGGGCCACATTTAAGCGTAGTCTATATAGGATGCAGCCTATGGGCTTTTTCAACAAAGGGATGCACACCATAAAAATTTAAAATAAAAAAGTATTTGTTTTAAGACTATGATGGGGGCCCTCATGAAATCATAAAACATGTAGATGTAATTATTTTGCATAGCCTTATTCAGCTGTATTTTTCTATGGACAGCCAACATGAATAAAGTCAACGTTCGTTTCTCAAACTCTGCACTCCCTCGCATCAAATTTCTAGTGGCACCCAGTCAAACAGTGGTACTAGGCAAAACCAGTAAGCCTTTGAAACAGAATAGTTTGTGGAAAATTGATTTCTTCTATACTTCATTTCATGTAAAATGTCAAAGGTTGTTTTCCTAATATTGAGGCTGCTCTAAGAATATACTTGTCACTTGCGATCACAAATAACAGGGGTAAAAGGTCATTTTCAAAATTTAAATTCATCAAAAACAGGCTTCAGAACGTCTCTTTAGGAGACAGACTCAACATTTTCATTTCATTCAACATCGAAAGTGATATTTTAAGACAACTCAGTTATGAGTATATTGTAAATAGCTTCATTAGTGTGTAGAGTAGGTGCAAACCAATATTCAATAATATTATTTAAAACTCTCATTATGAGGCTGATCATTTGAGAAGATACTGTATTTTAATATTGGTAAAATCTGTTTTATTCATACATTCCTTTTGTTATCTTGCATACACTTAATAAACATATGTGCTTATAGTTGTAACATATTATTTTTCAAGCTGAAATAATGATATTCACATGTACAAGAATCTGAGTTTTTTTTATATTTCAGGAAGTATAATTGTTCATAGTGATGTTAATGAATCATGTTGGATACCTTAATGATTTCAGTTCTTTTTATTCTTTAGGCTCATCAGTTCAATAAACAGTAAGTGGTAAAGTAAAATTTTGTGTAACCAAACAACACTTCACCAGAAGATGATGGGTACGAAACTCATTGAAACGTTGCGACAAGATGACGCCACCACTCGGCTGATAACCCTAGAAGAATTCATCAGTGGAATACACCAAGAAAGACTGCAATTGCATACAAACAACAAACTTTAAATGCTGTGTATAGGCTTTAATTCAAAAGTTGCTCTAAAATGTTGTTTGTGTTGGCAAATCGTGACAAAGTTTATAATGGTGCAGATAACATTACAGGTTCAGCGTAGTGGTCTAAATATGGCACTGATTATAGGTCACATGTGTACATCTTAATCCACAACATTGTTGAACAGTGTACTTTAAATCAGGAAACATGGCAGGAACAGTACTTGTGGAGTATCAAGTGCCAATATTAAGTGAAGAATCTAGAAATATATTTCAGTCCCCAATACACTGCTCTTGAGAGGCCACAAATACAATTTGAAGAATTGCATGTTTGTCATCAACTGCTCAAATTTATTATTTATTTTCTCCTAGTTTCAGTCACAGCAACTATCTTCACAGGAAGAAAAACAAGCTGTAGGACTGAAACTGCTCGCAAATAAATAATAAATTTGTACATATGATAGCAAACATGCACTTCTTCAAATTTCTGACAGATGTATTGAGTCAGCTCATTAAAATGTTAAATGTTACACTAATTACAATTCGCACAGAGGGATGCATTTAAGCATTCTTCTTTCTGCTCTCTATACGTGACTGGAAGAAGGCAAAGCTCTAATGTGTGGCAGAATGCTAAGTACCATCTACCATTCAGTTCATAGTGGTTTGTAGAGTGTAAATATAGATGTAGAATTAGAGGTGCTAAAGGTATCAGACCTATCTAGAGATGAAGTATTTTAGATTGATCAAGTACTTGCTAAGGCACAATATTCCACAGCATCACCCAGCAAGTTCTTCATGAGACATTTTGAAACAAGACAGCATTGTGTACTGTGACATGAGACCCATACAGTAAGCAGATAACTCAGTGTCTACCTATCTCAGAGTATCAACCTAAATACTAGTCTAATTGAAGTTTTAGTTTCCTCCATGCGATAACTTCAATAGACCACAGTGTCCAACACACTTGGTTCTCACCTTGGGCTTAATATTTTCAGGAACATACCAAGAATGTGAGCTTAGTTTCACAGCGAGTGGCAAAATAGTTGCCAGATATTGTGACAGATGGTTCCCAATACACTAATATTGATTACATGTTCTGGTCTTCTTCAAAGCAATTCTGAATCAATAAATTTGTCTGTTGGGGCAGGATGTGAATTCAGTTTTTTGTGATTTTCTGAGTTGCATTTGTGTGTGTGTGTGTGTGTGTGTGTGTGTGTGTGTGTGTGTGTGTGTATGATGTCTTGTTTTTGAGAAAGGCCTTGTTGGTTGAAAGCTCTTGTTCTGACAATCTTTTTGTTGTGCCTATCTAAGACTCAGCATCTCTGCTATATGGTGAGTAGCAGCTACAGGGTGTTTAAAAAATGACCGGTATATTTGAAACGGCAATAAAAACTAAACGAGCAGCGATAGAAATACACCGTTTGTTGCACTATGCTTGGGACAACAGTACATTTTCAGGCGGACAAACTTTTGAAATTACAGTAGTTACAATTTTCAACAACAGATGGCGCTGCAAGTGATGTGAAAGATGTAGAAGACAAAGCAATCTGTGGGTGCACCATTCTGTACGTCGTCTTTCTGCTGTAAGCGTGTGCTGTTCACAACGTGCAAGTGTGCTACAGACAACATGGTTTATTCCTTAGAACAGAGGATTTTTCTGGTGTTGGAATTCCACCGCCTAGAACACAGTGTTGTTGCAACAAGACGAAGTTTTCAATGGAGGTTTAATGTATCCAAAGGACCGAAAAGCGATACAATAAAGGATCTGTTTGAAAAATTTCAACGGACTGGGAACATGACGGATGAACGTGCTGGAAAGGTAGGGCGACTGCGTACGGCAACCACAGAGGGCAACGCGCAGCTAGTGCAGCAGGTGATCCAACAGCGGCCTCAGGTTTCCGTTCGCCGTGTTGCAGCTGTGGTCCAAATGACGCCAACGTCCACATATCGTCTCATGCGCCAGAGTTTACACCTCTATCCATACAAAATTCAAACGCGGCAACCCCTCAGCGCTGCTACCATTGCTGCATGAGAAACATTCGCTAACGATATAGTGCACAGGATTGATGACGGCGATATGCATGTGGGCAGCATTTGGTTTACTGACGAAGCTTATTTTTACCTGGATGGCTTTGTCAATAAACAGAACTGGCGCATATGGGGAACCGAAAAGCCCCATGTTGCAGTCCCATCGTCCCTGCATCCTCAAAAAATACTGGTCTGGACCGCCATTTCTTCCAAAGGAATCATTGGCCCATTTTTCAGATCCGAAACGATTACTGCATCACGCTATCTGGACATTCTTCGTGAATTTGTGGTGGTACAAACTGCCTTAGACGACACTGCGAACACCTCGTGGTTTATGCAAGATGGTGCCCAGCCACATCGCACGACCAACGTCTTTAATTTCCTGAATGAATATTTCGATGATAGTGTGATTGCTTTGGGCTATCCGAAACATACAGGAGGCGGCGTGGATTGGCCTCCCTATTCGCCAGACATGAACCCCTGTGACTTCTTTCTGTGGGGACACTTGAAAGACCAGGTGTACCGCCAGAATCCAGAAACAATTGAACAGCTGAAGCAGTACATCTCATCTGCATGTGAAGCCATTCCGCCAGACACGTTGTCAAAGGTTTCGGGTAATTTCATTCAGAGACTACGCCATATTATTGCTACGCATGGTGGATATGTAGAAAATATCGTACTATTGAGTTTCCCAGACCGCAGCACCATCTGTTGTTGAAAATTGTAACTACTGTAATTTCGAAAGTTTGTCTGCCTGAAAATGTACTGTTGTCCCAAGCATATTGCAACAAACGGTGTATTTCTATCGCTGCTCGTTTAGTTTTTATTGCCGTTTCAAATATACCAGTCATTTTTGAAACACCCTGTACCTCTTTCATATTATTGAAACATAATACAAGAATGACTAAATAAATGAGCTGCTCAAAAAAGATTTTTTTCCTACTGGACTTGCAAGACCAGTTGGATGATAGTACTGAAATAATGAGAAATGAGGCTTTGTACAAAAAATGATAATAGAAAACAGAAAGAAACAGATGTTTATTTGAACTTCAAGCATATTCTTACACCTTCATCTAAAATAGACAACGTACCCACACAGAAAAACACATTCAAATGCAACTTACACACACATGATCACAGTCTCTGTGGTCATTTATGTGTGAATTGTGTTTGCGTGCATGTGTGTGTGTGTGTGTGTGTGTGTGTGTGTGTATGTGTGTGTGTGTGTGTGTGTGTGTGTTGTCTATTTTCGACAAAGTCCTTATTGGCCAAAAGCTCACACTTCCCGACAGTCCTTTTGTTGTGCTTATCTGTGAGTTAGCATCTCTGCTATATAGTGGGTAGCAACTATCCTTTTGATAAGATTGTTACATTCCATTGTATTATGTTTTATATGCCAAAATAAAGAAGAACATTCAAGGATGTGACATAAAAGGTGTAAATTAATAGAGACACACAGCTGCCAGAATATATTTATGTTGGCTTCATCTCAGTTAATTACATAAATTCACTATACACTCCAGGTCTTCATATTAACGGGAGTGCAATAACTGTCACAGAATAACAATTATTAACTATTGTCCAAATGGAGGTAGTTTTAGATCAAGTGTTTTAGAAGTTTTCAGTCCTCAATTCATAATAACCACATAGTTATTAAAAGAAGTGTTTAATAAAAATACAGTTATTGATGCAAAAAGTGAAGTAGAAAGACAATAAAAAATAAAATGGCTGAAAGCTCACTTTCTGACAATCATTTTGTTGTGCCTATCTGTGACTCAGTTGATTATAGTATCGAGTTAAATTTACAAAGAAATTGGCAGTAATAACCCAATTATTAGTAGGACATTGCATCCACTCTGGCCAGGATGCATGCTTGGATTCAGTTAGGAGAGTCATAAAACTGTTGAAACCTGTGCCACAACTATTGTAACTGGTCCTCAAAAATCCTGGAAACTGGGATTAGGATGGAGTTGACAACCAAGTTTGTCCCACACATGTTGTGTTCCACCAGGGATAGATCTGGGAATCTTGCTGGCATCAGGAATATCTCAAAATCAACAGTTTATAGAGATACATGTCATGTGTGAGCAAGCATTATAATGTTGGAAAATGACACCACAATACTGTCAAATGAGAGGTAAGACATGAGGGTGCCAGATGTCACTTACAACTGTTGTGCCATCTGAGTTCCCTCAATCACTACCAGTTGTGATCTTAAGTCATACCTGATAGCTCCCCACACCACGGTGCCAGCAATAACATTACTGTGCTTCTCCATAACATTTGAAGAATGGGACCTCTCTCCAGGTCGCCAACCTACTTGCTGATGATTGTCAACCAGGGTAGCACAGAACTCTGAGTCATCACTGAACACAATGTGATGCCATTCATCAGCAGTACATGCTTCCTGGTCACAGCACTACTCCAAAAGCAGCTGTTTGTGTTGTGGTATTAATGACAGCCTACACATGGGATAGTAAATCTCCACTCCAGCTGCTGCTAGTGTCTGACCAATGGTGTGGGATGACAAACAGTGTTGTAGGAAGTCTATTACTTGTTCCTGGATGGCAGACAAACATGTGAAGTGATTATCATGTGCTTAGTGCATAATATGCATGTCTTCCTTGTGGCAGTGAGATGTTGTCAACTAGAACCTTGACAACAAGTATACCACCCTTCACATTCCCATGAAGTCCAACAATGGGACGCAGTCAGTCCCAATTGCCCCACACATCTATAATGGATGATTAGACCAGCTGGCCAAATGGAGATTCATAATAAGGCCTCTTTCAAACTCCCTCACGTGCTGGTAACACCGTATGACATGAGTACACAGCACTTCCATATTTTCACAGTGATCGCTCAACATGTTGTGCTCTTCATGTTCCTTATATACCCTGCCTGCCTTGTATACCCTTTAAATTATGGGCTGGTCGTTTGTAGGTGTGGAGCTGGCACCCAATAGTGTTTTACAAATGTTCCATCAGCTTCAAATCAGGTGAATTTGGTGGGTAAGACATCAAAATGAGTTCACTATCATTCCCATCAAATCACTGTAGCATGTTTCTGCATTTGTTATGTGGACAACAGACAGTTATCCTGCTAGAAGATCCCATCACCATCAAGAAGGCATCAAGCATGAAAGGATACACAATGATATACAATAACATTCTTACATTTCATAGCTGCGAAGCTGTCTTCAAATACTACCACAGGTGAATGTCCCCCATAACATAATACTACTCTCAGTGGGATGGGTCAATGGCACAGTGTACATTTCAAGCAATAATTTGACTGGATGATGCCATACCCAGACACAACTATTGACCTGGTTTAACAGGAAATGTGATTCATGGTCCAGTCTTGGTGATCCTGTGCCCAGTGCAATTGTAATTGATGATATCATTGGATCAACAATGGGAACATGGAAAGGTTGTATGCTGTGGACCTCATTTTCATCAGCGTTGTTGAATAGTAAGCTCTGAAACAATTGTATCTGCACAGCATTGTACTCTGTTGTGGGATCTGCTACGTGTCAGTGCCTGTCTTGCTTTACAGAGCAGGCAAGTGTCTGACCACATTCTGCAATGAGTTGTCGACATCCCACCCCTTGTCGCCTACTCATTGTTTCACCACCCTTCAACCAATTTCCATAGATATTCACAACATTAGTACACAAACAGCCAGCTGGACTGCCAGTTCAAATATGCTCATTACAAGGTGCCAGGTCATAACAATCTGCCCTTTGTCAAAGTCGCTTATGTAAGTGGATTTCCTTATTTGCAGCCCGTATCATCATTGGAATGATTCCTTATTCATCTCTGCTCAATTTATATACTTTCCTTACCATGTCACAACACCGCCAAGCAGCATCCAAACTCATGGGGTGTAATGGTCATAATGTTTTGGCTGATCAGTGTGACTCCACAATTTCGACCCCAAAAAGGATGCAAAGCATACATGAAAAATAATTACTGTTTTACATTGCAGTTGTGTAGATTTCAGTCATCAGTGACCTTTAAGTTAAGACATAAATAACTTTATGGAGTTCATGTAATCAGAAACAGTGTATAATTTCCAAGCATGAATTAATAATTTGCCATTGTTAGACATATGTAGATATATCATGACAGTAGACTGACACATCATCAGAATAATCAAGTATGTGATGGCGATTAACAACCCTTCTAGAAATGTTATCATGCAATTTTGTACTACATATAAGTTGCAAAAACATTAAGGTGTTTGTTATCCAGTGGTAGATCAAGGAATCTGATTGGCTGATGTTTCATCAGTCATAATGTGGTTCACCAAATGGATTTGAATGTAAATAGTGGATTTAGTGTCAGGAGGACACTGAGAAACATTGTGGTCCATAGCTGCATGACCATGAAGATGAAGAATGTTGGTGTACAGGGACTTAGAAACCATGGTGACAGGCAAGGTGTCTGGGAGTAATGTACATCATTGACTTGCTCCGCATCCCTGAAGATACTCCTTGACAATGAAATACCAAACTCTTTATTCTGCTCATTGTAAAGATTCTTGATTTAATTCATTATATAAGTCTCCTAAATGGTAACAAGATAAGGCCATGGGGATGGTATATGTTGGTATACAGGGATATAGCAACCACCATGTATATATTGACATGCATCAGCTCCCTGAAGATTCTGCTTGATGATGCATTCTACAGGACAGGATGAATCAGAGAGGACTGTAGGGACAGCATGCCACAGCCAAGCTTAGCACAAGGAATAAGCTGCAATGTTATATAAGTGATATCAGCCACTGCTTGTAATTAAATTGAAGGTTGTGCTATTTCATTGTGGAAGAAAATGTGAAAATCAAGAACAGATATACCTAGTTAATTACACAATCACTCTTATTTATTGTCATTCTGTAGGAAAATATGTTAATTAGGCATAATACAAGACTTTTCAACTAGATGAACTTAATATACCAGATTTTTTAGAAATCATGAACAATAAATTCCTATTATCCATTTTTAAGAGACAGGGTATATCTGTTTATTATGTTGTCACAGAAGATCCATTATCCTCTTTATAAGAAAGACAAATATTTAGAAAATTTAATGTCAGTTGATCCTCACAGTAAATAGAGTGCGACAACATTTCCTCCATGAAATGGGAATGGATTTATTGATAACCACAGATATCCATAACATTTTATTCTTCAGGTAACTTTTCTACTAATACACAAACTTACTCCCCATAATTTAAATATTTTCTGTATAACAGTGAGTCTTAATTTCATGTAACAGTGCAAGTTTTCATTCATGTGTCCCTTATGACATCACTTTGGAATCATAACAATGTTCCATCAATATTCCCTTACAACTATTGTTATGTGCAATCAATGCAATCAATGCATGATCAAACAATGGCGGTGAAAAAAGGTACGCGAAATTCGAGTTCCGTGAAAATCATGAAACAAAATGAGTTTATATGCAACCAGTGCAGAAAAACTAGTTTAATCCAACTAGGGAAATGTTATTGCTGTAAGTTAAAAGTAAAAAACGTACATGAAACCATCACAAGATCGAAAGCAAGTGAAAAGACGGAAGCAAGTTCAGTGCACAACAAGTGTAAACATTGTGACGACTTTCGTATTGTGATATCCGCAAGAAATAGTGAAATAGAAGAACTAAAAAGGACTGTAATCCAACTAGAGAAACAGTTGGAAAATCGGGACTGTAGTAATCAAGAAGAACATTATCAACACAAGCTCCAAACAACATCGGACACCAGTGAAGTAAACGAAAAACGTTCACCAGCCACAAGCCAAAACTTGGACATATCAAAGTAACTGCTTCAAACAAAACTCCAAACAAGTCTGGAAACAGCGTAGCTGAAAAACAAGTGACTCCAGAAACTATTAAAAAACGGCAGGAGTCACGTTCCATGAAATCTACTAGTGTTTCAAAACATGACCAATGCAAAAAAGACAAAAAAGTACTAATTTTTGCCAATAGTCACGGTTGTCAACTGGTGGAAAAAGTGACAGACAAACAGTCAAACCTAAGCGTAAAAGCCTTTATAAAGCCAGGGGCAGGAATGGAAGAAGTTACGAAGTCTCATGCAAAATCATGTGAAAACCTTGACTTCAATGACTGTGTCGTGATATGTGCAGGCGCATACGACGTTGGCAGAGATAAAGGTAAAATACTCATCACAGTTCTCGACAGTGTACTGCCCAAATTAAACAAAACAAATGTAACTGTGGTAAATCAACCCCATAGGTATGACTTACTGCCCTGGTCATGTGTAAACAAACTGATAGAAAGAGTGAACATTGAGATAAATGAACTGTGCAAAAAATATCCTTATGTGAATCTAATAGATGTCAGTACATTAAACAGAGACATGCATACCAGTCACGGCCTACATTTGAATTACTATGGTAAACAGTTCTTGGGTGAAGAAATCTGCCGTCTTGTAAACAAGAGTGACAAGAAGCACAAGAAGATTGCAGGTCAGAGTACCTTGGAGAAATGGGTCACTAGGGAAGCCTCATCTCGCCCAACTAGAAGAAACATCAGGCAGCCTCCTCATCTGAATGATTTTTTACTGCCAAAAGCAGTAGCTACAAATTGCACAAACAAGAAACATTTAAACTAAAGGTAGGTGGTACTGTAGATTTTCCCACAAATTCTGTAATAAAGATCTTTCACCAAAATGTTCAGTCCCTAAGCAATAAAGTAGAAGAACTAAATATTTTATTAATGCATGAAATAGAGGATATTTCTGTAATGTGTCTTTCAGAACACTGGCTTGACGAGAACTTAATTAAATCTGTCTGCCTACACAATTTCACTCTGACTGAGTACTATTGTAGACCTAGTGGTCACTATGGAGGTGTAGCCATATATGTAAAAGATAATATAGAGTTTACTAAAATAGATAATGTCACCTCCCTAAGTTGTGAAAAAGACTTTGAGATGACAGTGATAAAAATTCCGAAATTAGGTTTGATAATAGCTACAGCGTACCGCTCTCCAACGGGAAAGTTTGAGGTATTTTTAGAAAAAATGGAATTTTTTAAAAATAAGCTGCATAAAACAAGGTGTTATGTTGTAGTATGTGGTGACTTTAACATAGATTTTCTTAGTAAATGTAAACAGAAAACCGCCCTTGGAAATCTCATTAAAACACATAACCTTACGGCCACAGTTAAAGTTGCAACGAGAATAACACCAACCAGGTTTAGATCAAATCCTGATTGATAAAGAGAAATTGGAGTGGTCAGTGAAAGTGTTTAACACAGGATACAGTGACCACAAAGATCAAATACTTACCACCACAAAGGAAGGAAGATCTGTTAAGAATAACTTACTAAAGTTCAAGAGAAGGATCTACAGGCAGAAAAGCATTGACCACTTTAACTCACTATTGCATACTGAAGACTGGTCTGATGTCTATGAAAAGCAAAATCTGAATTCAAAATTCAATATTTTTTTAGAAAAAATGGTAAAGCATTTTGATACAGCCTTCCCTCAAAAAATGGTAAATATAAGAGAGAAGACAAGAGGAAAGGGTTGGATTACTAAGGGAATCAGAACTTCTTGCCAGAAAAAAAGGGAGCCCCACAAAATGTGAAAAGAAAATAATGCCACTGAGGAAATGCATACTCACTACAAAACATACACTAAAATCTTACAAAAGGTCATTAAACAGGCAAAAAGAATGTACAATGATTACTACATAAATAATTCTACAAATAAAGTGAAAGCTATGTGGGACATCATTAAAAAAGAAACTGGCAAAAATAAGAGAATTGAGGAGAACATTGTCTTGATACACAAAAATAAAAAGATTTTACAGCCTACAGAAACAGCAAACATATTCAACAAATACTTCACTGGGATAGCTCAAAATTTAATAAAAACTAATTTTAGTTCAACTCAAAATCAAGTGGTAAATAAGTGCAACAGTAATAAATTTTCAATGTTTGTGGACCAAGTAAGCAGGGAGGAGACATTGAAGGCTGTCAGAGAACTAAAGACAACATACTCAGCAGGAATTGATGGTATACCGAAAAGAATCTTAAAACTCTGTATACAAAATATAATTGGCCCCCTTACTCACTTATGCAACTGTTCTCTAGAGTCAGGCATCTTTCCAGATCAACTAAAAACATCAAAAGTCATCCCTATTTTCAAAGCTAGTGACAAAGATGAAGTAATAAACTATCGTCCCATTACATTAACATCCTGTTTCTCAAAAGTAATAGAAAAAATTATGTGTAGTAAGTTGTTAAAATTTATAAACAAAAATAGTGTGCTATCTAATACTCAACTCGGCTTTAGAAGCAAGAAATCAACAGAGACAGCAATCTATGAATGCATATCTACTGTATTAAAAACAATAGATGAAAAACAACAAACAACAGGTATATTTTTGGACCTAACCAAAGCCTTTGATATGGTAAACCACAAAACCCTATTGAAGAAGCTAGAGCACTATGGAATTAGGGGGTTGGCAAATGATTGGATTCGTTCATTTCTCAGTGACCGTAAACAAAAAGCATCCATCAGACATATAGATGATAAAGCACGAATAATCACAGAATATGTATCATCAGAAAGCCCAGTCACTTACGGGGTACCACAAGGGTCGGTAATGGGACCCCTACTTTTCTTGTTATATATCAATGATTTGGATATACATATTGATTCCCACAAAGTAATACTGTTTGCTGACGACACAACAATACTGATAAAAGCAGCAAGAAATGAAGATATACAAGTAGAAGTAAACACAGTTACAAAACATCTAAGTAACTGGACAGCAGAAAATCAGTTGATAATAAACTACAACAAAACAGTAGCCTTAAATTTCCATAACCACCAAAACACCACATTGATATATCCAGAAATAAAAATCAATCAACACCCTATTGCAAATGATGAAGCTACAAAGAGACTTCAATGCCCATCTCAAGTATGGACTCGTATTCTGGGGAAATTCCCCAGCAGCTCCAGGGACTTTCAGAATACAAAAAAGAGCCATTAGGATTATGACAGGGAGTGGTGCTCGACAGTCCTGCAAACCAATATTTAAAGCACTGAATATACTACCTCTACCGTGTATGTTTATTGTTGACACACTAATGTATGTAAAAAAGTATATGATTGGAAATGATGATAATACTTTAAAAAACAAAGATATACATGATTATAATACTCGAATAAAATATAACTTGCATGTACCCCCAGCCAATACCAGTTTGTATCAAAAAAGTTACATGATATCTGGGTATTAAACTCTATAATAGACTATCAAGTAGTATAAAATGCATACAAAATATTAATGCTTTTGAAAGATCTGTCAGAGAATATCTACAGTACCACTGTTTCTACTCAGTAAAAGAATACTTGGACCAGAATAACAGTTAAGAATTAAAGCTACTGTAATTTTTAACATTGTATCATTGTAAGAACTACAACTATTGAAATTGGTAGCATGTTGAAAAATGATTATTTAAATATGTATCATTTTGCACTTAGTAATAAGTCCAATGTCATCCTGTACACTGTACTACATATGATCAAATGACTCAATAAATAAATAAAATAAATAAACTACAGATCCTCAATACAGATTTGTGCAACATCTAATAGAATAATGTAAATAAGCAGCAAGATTTATGTTTCAATTTAAGTACAGTACTAAATCATATGGCACCTGCTTAGAAAATATCTTGCACATTATATTATGAAAATTAACACTAATCAAGCAAATATGGGATTAATTGTACAAGTAACAAGATATCAATGATATTGTTATCTCTACTGCCAATGTGACATTATATAACATATAGCATGTATAGCATTGTAATAACATGGAGTTGCTTATTACATATTAATAAAAGTTGATAAAGTATATTATTTCATGAGCAACATAGATTCTAGTTGATAATATTGCTAAACCACATGAAATGAGAATTACTTCTGAAAATCCCATGGAGAAGGGTATCTGATTTGCTGCTTAAAATTATTGCTGAAAGGCTTGGCAAACTCTGTTTCATGTGAGATTACCTTCATTCTATGATTTTTGTTTGCATTAGAGTCATTTATATTTACACAATGGTAAATACTTCTCACAAAAAAATACATTACAAATTCAACAACACTGAGCAAACTTGCTCCAAGGAAAAATCCAGCAGTCCCTCCTATTGATACTGAAAAGAAAATCAGAAGTTTTATTCATTCATTAAGTTGTATATTTAAAGGTATTCTTAAGGTATAGGCAAACAAGAACGTAAATTCACAAGACTGAAGTCCATAAAGAAAAATTGACTTCTGTGACTAAGCTAATTAGAGCACTTCTTTATTATGATATTAGTCATAATGTAATTTCATGAAACAATCAAGTGAAACTTACAAGGGATTGTCATTATACTTATCAGTAAGATGTTGCACCCCCTCTAGTCTGGAAGCATACACTGACTTGTTTGAGAAGGGTGTCATAAAGCCATTGTATCCTCTCATGAGATGAGCTTTTCTGCAGCTGTTGTAAGTCTCCTCAATACACCAGATACTGACACTGGGATGGAGTTGACATCCATGCTGGTCTCACACATGTTCTACCAGTTGCTGCAAATCTTGCTGGCCATGGAGTATGTGAACATCAAGCAGAGTGTTCATAGAGACAAATATCTCATGTAGATGAGTGCTATCCTGTAAAAACAGTGCCCTGATACTGTCACATGGGACTTAACTTGTGAGGGCACAGGATGTATGTGGTGTACTGTTGTGCGGTCAGAATTCCCTCAGTCGCTACCAGCCATCGCCTGAATGAGGTCACATACAATGGCTCTCCACACCACAATACCATGCGTAACATCACTATGCCTCTCCAAAATATTGGAAGAATAGGATCTCTCTCCATGTTGCCAGCATAATCACCAATGGTGGCCATCCAGGTTAGTGCCATCCATCTGCAGTCCATGAGTCCATGCTTGCCAGTCATGGCACAACTCCAAAAGCAGTGATTTGTGTTAAAGTGTTAAAGACATCCTACGCAAGTGAAAGTAGTTCCCTAACTGGGCTGCAGCTAGTCTCCACCAATCGTGCGGGAAGACACAGAATGTTGCAGGGAAATCATTACTTGTTCTCAGGTGACGGGTACAGATGTGCAGGGGTTACAGTGTGTGAACATTTCTTGTGGTGAACTGGTGATCAGACATGCTTGACTAGAACCTTGACGATTTGTATGCCTGCCCAAATATTCCCATGCAGCCCAATATCAGGCCACTGTCACATCTGAATGCCCCACAAAACTGGATATTGCACAGTTAGAAAAGCTGGCCAAATGGAGACCCATCTTGAGGCCCCTTTCAAACTCTGTTGGGTGCTAATAATGTTGTCACATTGTCCTTCAAGATGATCACTCAGCATTTAATGGTGTTCATGTCCCTTATATACTCTACCAGGCCTAGTAACAACACTCAACATGAACAACTCCAGTGCACTCTAGTGACCATTCTAACTGTCACAGAGAATTGCAACTATCATCTTTTACATGCAGAATCATGGTGGGTATATGCATGAAGTTCCATTAACATCTGTCCATGTTTTCTGGGTACTTCACTTTTTCATCAGGCAATCAGTGTTCTTATGTTATGACTGTTTCCCCTACATTTAAATGTACACACATAACTGTTAAGTAAAATTCAATGTTTAATGTTTATTTATATGTTTTACAGGTCATAGCACAATTATGTATAGCATCTTCCAACCATTAAGGAAAAATTCTTAATATTGTGAGGGATAATTAAATAAAGAAAGAAAACTGTACTCCAAACAAAATTCCTTTATGATTGACAGACTGCAGTTGTGTGGGACAGTGTGGCCAGCATAAAGCCAGCCACGCTAGCCTAGGTTCTGCATGTACCAACAAAATTGGCAACACAGTAAGCATGTGATGCTTGAGAAAGAACTGAGATTGGGTGGCAGCTGGCCCCTACCACTCAACTTGCTGAAATGTCATTACTGATCAATATTTATCTTCAGGTGGCTAAATGTGTAGCACCATTGATAGGCACATACAAAAGTAAAAGGGACGCACCAGCTAGCTCTTGAAATGAAGAGTTCTCCCCTCAGCTCCTCTGGAAGGAGAGAGGGATAGGTTAAGGGAGATTAAAAAGTAAGAGCAGGTGACTCAGACTCCAGTATGAGAGTGACCCAACTGTAATAAGGACATGGTTGGACAAAGGTGGAAGGGGAGGAGCAGAGAGGGCAGGTTGTGGTGATACATGGGTAAGCATTATGCCAGATTCAATCCAGAGGTGATAAGAGACAGAAAAAGGTAAAGATGCAATAGGGGAACAAGAGATGAGAAGTCATAAGTATAGGAGTGTGTTGGAATGAAAAAATGTGCTGAAGAGAAGTTCTGATTTCCAGAGTTGTAGGAAAATAGCAACATTTGGGAGAATCTGAATAGCTCTTGTCATGTAGAAGCACTCAGGCTACTGAAGTCATGCTGTAGAGCATGTCTTGCAACTAGCTACTGGGTCCCCAGAACAGTTTTTCTATGCCTATTCATGTGCTTAGCCAGTTTAGATGTGGCATGCTCACATGAAACACTGTGCAGAGAACATAAGTTAAATGACAAACAATGTATGTGTTTACACCAGTTGCTCTGCCTTCCACACTGTAGGATTTATCAGTCTGTGGATGGAATAGGTGGTAGTGGGTAGGTGCACAGTACAGGTTTTTACTGTGTGGATGACTGCATGGGTAGGAACCTTGGGGTAGGGATAATGGTTTGGGAAACTTTATCCCTTCCCTGTGGGACCATCCCCACAGTAAAAACTTACACCATACATCCACCGACTACTATCTACTCCAGTTCCTAATCCAGGTGATGGTAAAGGACTGATGAGGTTTAGGAAATTGGTAGAGTTTGGAAAAGTCACCCAAAACCCAGGGTCAGAGGAGACTTACTGATTTTTGAGGACTGCATCAGATAAGATTTGAAAACCTGAGAGCTTAAAGATGGAAGATTACTGCTAAAACATCATGCATGAGTTAGTAAGAATGAAAAGCTAAGTGCATCGTATGCGATAGAGGCAGGAGGGGGATGGCGAAAAACGAACAAATCAGAAAATGAAAGATATAGAAAACTAAAAGGGAATGAAGAAAGGAATAGTTTCTGTGAAGAAATGCTGAAGCCAAAGAAATTAACATAAATTAAGGCTAGGTGGGTGGTGAGAACCAAGGACATGTTGTAGTACCAGTTCCCACCTGTGGAATTCTGAGAAACAGGTATCTGGAGGAATAATCCAGACAGCATGTGCGGTGAAATAGGCACCAAGGTCATATTGTAGAACACGCTCTGCAACAGGATATTTTGTGTTGCTAGCATACACCCTCTGCTTATATCCATTCATCCTAACTGATAACTTGGTAGTTGTCGAGTTAAGTAAAATGCTGAATAGTGTTCGCATAACAGCTGATATATGACATGTGCTTTTCACAGTTGATGCTCCCTTCAACAGTATATGTTTTATCCATTACAGGGCTGATATAGGTGGTGGTGGAAAGGTGCATAGCACAAGTCTTGCAGCAGGAGCAGTCACAGGCTTAGGAGCTATAGGGCAGAGAAATGGTTGCAGAAGGAGCATAGGGGCTGATGAGGATATTGCAGAGATTAGAAGGATGAAGAAAAGCTATTACAGTTGTGGTGGGCGAAATGTCACACAGAATGGACCTCATTTCAGGGAATAATTTTAGGAAGTCATAGTCTTGTCATAGTAGCTGATTAATACATTCAAGACCAGGATAATACTGAGTGGCAAGTGGTGTATTCCTAATTTTTTTTTATTTTTTTTGGTTCAGCAGTGCCAGGATTGGATGTGATGGCCTGGGAAATCTGCTGCTGAACAATGATGGTGAGGTAATTACACCCACTGAAGGCTGAGTTGAGGATAGTGCTGTACTGCTGTAAAGAGTCTGTGTCTGAACAAATATGATTGTCTCAAATGATAAGACTGCATGGGAGGGAATGTTTGACATGGAAAGAATGGCAACTATCAAAATGTAAGAACTGTTGTTTGTTAGTAGGTTCAATGTGAACAGAACTGCTTAGCTGACCTTTGTGCAAGATGAGATCAACACCAAGGAAATTGCTAGGGATTCAGAATAGGACCATGTGAAATTTAATTGGGAGAATGTACTTAGAGATCCAGGAATTTTGACAGGTCACCATGAGTCCATATGGTAAAGATGTCTTCAATGTATCTAACCAAACCAGGGGCTGAATGCTTATGGATCCCAGGAAAACCCTCTCCAAGCTACCTATGAACAGACTGGCATAGGAAGGAGCCATCCTGGTTCCCATGGCTGTACCACTGACATGTTTATACATCTGTTCCTCAAATGTGAAGTAGTTGTTGGTAAGTATAAAGTTGAGTAAGACGAGCAGGAAATGTGTCATAGGTTAGGAATCATGTGGGCACTGACTGAGGAAATGTTCAGAGGTAGACAGACCTTGTTCATGGGGGATTTTGGTGTAGAGGGAGGTGTCATCAATGGTGACTAACAGGGTGTGTGGTGGGAGTAAGATGGGCACAGATTTAGGGTGTGCTCCTCCTGTCTACGGACGCAGAAGGAGCTGGCCACTGTTCGCCAACAGCTGAGCGTGTTGATGGCTGCGGTCAGCCGTCTTCAGGCCGCTGCCTCGGAGTGTAGCAGCAGTGGGGAGTCTGGTGCATCGCATGGTACACCTCAGGTGTTACATGCTTCACCCACTGTCCCTGCTGTCGAGACATCTTCGTGGGTACCGGGCGCGGTTGGGCCACCTTCTCCCCAAGGGAAGTGGCAGGTTCAGCGGCATTCGCGGCGCACAAGGCGGAGGGTAAATGTGGAGGCTGGCCGTGTGGCATCGCCCGCTCTGCCTGTGGGTGGACAAGTGGCTGCTCCTTCAGCAAGGTCCGACCAGGCAAAAGGGGGGTGGGGGGGGGGGGGTTATTAGTTATCGGGAGCTCCAATGTTAGGCGGGTGATGGAGCCCCTTAGGGAAATAGCAGAAAGGTCGGGGAAGAAGGCCAGTGTTTACTCTGTCTGCTTGCCGGGGGGTCTCATCCAAGATGTGGAGGAGGCCCTGCCGGCAGTGATAGAGAGCACTGGGTGCACCCGACTGCAAATTGTTGCTCATGTCGGCATCAATGACTCCTGCCGTTTGGGTTCAGAGGTCATCTTCAGTTCGTACAGGCGGTTGGTGGAATTGGTGAAGGCGGAAAGCCTAGCTTGCAGGGTGGAATCAGAGCTAACTATTTGTAGTATCGTTCCCAGAGCCAATCGCGGTCCTCTGGTTTGGAGGCGAGTGGAAGGGTTAAACCAGAGGCTCAGACGATTCTGCGGAGATCTGGGGTGCAAATTTCTTGACCTCCGCTATCGGGTGGAGAAATGTAGGGTCCCTCTGAATAGGTCAGGCGTGCACTACATGCCGGAAGCTGCTACAAGGGTAGCGGAGTACGTGTGGAGTGCACATGGAAGTTTTTTAGGTTAGAGAATTCCCTCCCTAGGCCCTACAAAATGCCTCTTGAGGCGCAGCAAGGTAGGAGTAGGCAAAATGCAACAGGGAATAACAATATTAATGTGCTAATAGTAAACTGCAGGAGCATCTATAGAAAGGTCCCAGAACTACTCTCATTAATAAACGGTCACAATGCCCATATAGTACTAGGGACAGAAAGTTGGCTGAAACCAGACGTAAACAGTAATGAAATCCTAAACTCAGATTGGAATGTACACCGCAGAGACAGGCTGCACAGTGAAGGGGGAGGCATGTTTATAGCGATAAGAAGTGCAATAGTATCGAAGGAAATTGACGGAGATCCGAAATGTGAAATAATTTGGGTGAAGGTCACTGTTAAAGCAGGCTCAGACATGGTAATTGGATGTCTCTATAGGCCCCCTGGCTCAGCAGCTGTTATGGCTGAACACCTGAAGGATAATTTGGAAAATATTTCGAGTAGATTTCCCCACCATGTTATAGTTCTGGGTGGAGATTTTAATTTGCCAGATATAGACTGGGAGACTCAAACGTTCATAACGGGTGGCAGGGACAAAGAATCCAGTGAAATTTTTTTAAGTGCTTTATCTGAAAACTACCTTGAGCAGTTAAACAGAGAACCGACTCGTGGCAATAACATATTAGACCTTCTGGTGACAAACAGCCCCGAACTATTTGAAACAGTTAATGCAGAACAGGGAATCAGCGATCATAAAGCGGTTACTGCATTGATGATTTCAGCCGTAAATAGAAATATTAAAAAAGGTAGGAAGATTTTTCTGTTTAGCAAAAGTGACAAAAAGCAGATTACAGAGTACCTGATGGCTCAACACAAAAGTTTTGTCTCAAGTACAGATAGTGTTGAGGATCAGTGGACAAAGTTCAAAACCATCGTACAATATGCGTTAGATGAGTATGTGCCAAGCAAGATCGTAAGAGATGGAAAAGAGCCGCTGTGGTACAACAACCAAGTTAGAAAACTGCTGCGGAAGCAAAGGGAACTTTACAGCAAACATAAACATAGCCAAAGCCTTGCAGACAAACAAAAATTACGCGAAGCGAAATGTAGTGTGAGGAGGGCTATGCGAGAGGCATTCAATGAATTCGAAAGTAAAGTTCTATGTACCAACTTGGCAGAAAATCCTAAGAAATTTTCATCTTATGTCAAAGCGGTAGGTGGATCAAAACAAAATGTCCAGACACTCTGTGACCAAAATGGTACTGAAACAGAGGATGACAGACTAAAGGCCGAAATACTAAATTTCTTTTTCCAAAGCTGTTTCACAGAGGAAGACTGCACTGTAGTTCCTTCTCTAGATTGTTGCACAGATGACAAAATGGTAGATATCAAAATAGACAACAGAGGGATAGAGAAACAATTAAAATCGCTCAAAACAGGAAAGGCTGCTGGACCTGATGGGATACCAGTTCAATTTTACACAAAGTACGCGAAGGAACTTGCCCCCCTTCTTGCAGCGGTGTACCGTAGGTCTCTAGAAGAGTGTAGCATTCCAAAGGATTGGAAAAGGGCACAGGTCATCCCTGATTTCAAGAAGGGACGTCGGACAGATGTGCAGAACTATAGACCTATATCTCTAACGTCGATCAGTTGTAGAATTTTGGAATGCATATTATGTTCAAGTATAATGACTTTTCTGGAGACTAGAAATCTACTCTGTAGGAATCAGCATGGGTTTCGAAAAAGACGGTCGTGTGAAACCCATCTTGCACTATTTGTCCACGAGACTCAGAGGGCCATAGAGATGGGTTCACAGGTAGATGCCGTGTTTCTTGACTTCTGCAAGGTGTTCGATACAGTTCCCCACAGTCGTTTAATGAACAAAGTAAGAGCATATGGACTATCAGACCAATTGTGTGATTGGATTGAAGAGTTCCTAGATAACAGAATGCAGCATGTCATTCTCAATGGAGAGAAGTCTTCTGAAGTAAGAGTGATTTCAGGTGTGCCGCAGGGGAGTGTCATAGGACCGTTGCTATTCACAATATACATAAATGACCTTGTGGATGACATCAGAAGTTCACTGAGGCTTTTTGCAGATGATGCTGTGGTGTATCGAGAGGTTGTAACAATGAAAAATTATACTGAAATGCAGGAGGATCTGCAGCAAATTGACGCATGGTGCAGGGAATGGCAATTCAATCTCAATGTAGAAAAGTGTAATGTGTTGTGAATACATAGAAAAATAGATCCCTTATCATTTAGCTACAAAATAGCAGGTCAGCAACTGGAAGCAGTTAATTCCATAAATTATCTGGGAGTACGCATTAGGAGTGATTTAAAATGGAATGATCATATAAAGTTGATCATCGGTAAAGCAGATGCCAGACTGAGATTCATTGGAAGAATCCTAAGGAAATGCAATCTGAAAACAAAGGAAGTAGGTTACAGTACGCTTGTTTGCCCACTGCTTGAATACTGCTCACCAGTGTGGGATCCGTACCAGATAGGGTACCAGAGAGGATCCAACGGAGAGCAGCATGCTTCTTTACAGGATCATTTAGTAATCACGAAAGCGTTACGGAGATGATAGATAAACTCCAGTGGAAGACTCTGCAGGAGAGATGCTCAGTAGCTCGGTACAGGCTTTTGTTAAAGTTTTGAGAACATACCTTCACTGAAGAATCAAGCAGTATATTGCTCCCTCCTACGTATATCTCACGAAGAGACCATGAGGATAAAATCAGAGAGATTAGAGCCCACACAGAAGCGTACCGACAATCCTTCTTTCCATGAACAATATGAGACTGGAATAGAAGGGAGAACCGATAGAGGTACTCAGGGTACCCTCCGCCACACACCATCTGATGGCTTGGGGAGTATGGATGTGGATGTAGATGTAGATGTAGGGTGAAGATCCAGTATTCAAAATTTCAAACTTCATTACCATCACTGTTGTCGAAATCCACACTATGCCCTTAATTAATATGATAAATCATACAGCTTCTCCTGCAATAAATGCAAAGTAAACATCTCATATCAGAATAATTTTTTCCTTCCATATTATCAAGAATCCCTCTGTACGCAGCACATTTATTTAAAAATGATCTGAAATGTTCAGCATGTACATCTCAGTGACATATTTACATCTTTTGTCTTGTGTATATTATCTAAGTATGATCTTCCCCTCCAATAAGTCATTGCTTCGTCTCAAGATAAGTCTCCTTCCAGATAATACATTTCATTTGTCTGGTTCCAGGTGCCCTAGCTGAGGATTTTTAGCAAAGTGTAATGAATATATCAAACAATGGAAAATCCAGGATGTAATGTAACAATACAAGAGAAGGAAAGTTGCTACTCACCATATAGCGGAGATGCTAAGTTGTGATAGGCACAATAAAATGATTCACACAATTAAAGCTTTTGGCCATTAAGGCCTTTGTCAGCAGTAGACACACACACACACACACACACACAACTTGCACACACATCTGCAGTCTCAGGGAGCTGAGATCACACAGCTCTCTGAGACTGCAGATGTGTGTGCAAGTTGCTTTTATGTAATTATGTAATGAATATATGATATTTGTAAATCTGTCTGCACACGCTCATTGCTGATCCTCTATTTTCAAGCAGCAGATCTTCTTTTCAGTAGGCTTGTAATCAGATGAATTTTATGTTACTCATGTATAATAAAAATTCAAAGAAGACACATAATTCTTCTATACTTTATTATGTTTAAGGAGTGCAACTGGTCCTCATTTTCTGCCACATACGATATTTCATAAGGGCACCTGCCAGACATATTGAGGTGAGCATTCAAAGGCTGACACTGGCTCCCTGTGTTGCACAATTTGTTAATCTGATATATGTGTTTTGCATATGTACCATTTTTGTAACTGCAACACAAATCACACCACCAACAGGCAGCATGCTCGATGGCAGAAATGCAAACTTCAAGAGTATTCAGTATACTGGGAAAATTTCTGTTCTTCTATACTTGCAGGTTCCCAGTTACAGATCCTAGATCCATCCCTCATATTGCTCAGAAATGCAGTCAATGCATTGTCATTTGTATCATCAATTATAATCTGTAAGCAGTAGACTAAAGAAGTACATTGGTGTATTGTTTGTAGGATGAATAAACAGTCTTTTCTCATAAATGCATGACATTGCATGCCATGTGGATTTCTAAGTTACTTTACTGTGACCATTGCAGGTTCTTGATCATTATAAGTTCCATCACAATTGTTACATTACATATATCTTCAAATTCTGCAGTGTCTCAAAACATATTTGAAAGTTCCACTCCCATACTATCATCACTATGCTAGGCTTCTGCATTCTTGAGATTCCAGCCATTCTCCTCTGAGTTGTTGTCTTTGAACTCATAATCACTATTTTCTAATAGATTCAAAAACTGATTTTCCCCCACCTACTCTACTTCATGGCAGAAGGTCAGTTTGCCATTTGGTTAGCTACCATTTCAAACTATGCATACCACAGACAACTAAAGGCAAGAAAACAGTATAGTAGGTAGGGAAATATTTCCAGACACTTCATCTGGTTCTTGTACCAATATGTCTGAACAGATGCTAAACCAGACTAAATAAGATCCATGTGGATGCACCCACTTGTATGTGTAATCTGTGCTGGCTTAAACGTCAGCTAAACTGCATTCATGCCCCATTCTGAATCCTATAAACAGCAGCTGCAATAAACATGGTAAATGATTATTCCACTATTTTAATGGTCATATAAGATTAACATTTATAATAAATTGACTAATCCATAGCACTCACCAACCAAATCCAGTTTGGTCCTTACAACATTTCGTTTGAACCTTTCCACAGGCAGAGAGTGCATTTTAAGTGAAATTTCTGACACAAAGCTCTCATAATTAGTGCTCCCACCACTGAAAAGGAGATAATCACATCATAGAAAGCTTATAGAGCAGTGGTAGTCAACCTTATTCCTTCTGCCCACTAGTTGGTGTTCAAGCTTTCATGCTGGGTGATAGGCAGTTGGGAGTTAAGGATATTTTCGTAAGGTTTTCATAAAATTTTGACATAAACTGTTCTGTAAGTAATTATTATCATATGCTTTAACTTTCGGCTTTATAAATTTTAGAAGATAATATTACTTTCTTACTTTGTACATCACCATTACTGTAGAACTTGTGGAAGTTAAAAAAATCTTACTATGTGAACAGAGATGCAAAAGTAGGTGGTAGGTAAAAAAGGTTGACTACCCCTATTTTAGAGGAACAAGTAGCATTGTTTAAGATAGTGAGATGTACACTGTATTAATTCAGTCTGTAAGCTTGATGTGACCTACCTGACAAATGTCTTTTGTATATACAGGTCCGCATCCACTGTGAATTTCTTGAGGGAAATCATTTTCCTGCATAGACTCTTCTGTTTTGAAATAATCACTTCATTTAGTGATTAGCTAATTTTGTCCCTTTGGGCATTATCAAGCTAAATCAAAGCAAAAAAGTTTGATGTATATAGCATAATAAAGTCCATACATATGTATGGAAGAAGCCACATGTGATGGTGTCCCTAATAATGGTTTTGGACAACCATAGTAGTTCATCTATCCCAGATATGAAATACATACTCATTTTTTATCCTTTTTACAACTGTATTTCATGTCTGAGATAGCTGTTCCTGTAACTACTATGGTTGTATGAAGCCCTTATTTCGGACATCATAATAGGTCTCTTTCAACATGTCGACTATCTGATGCTAGATGCATTGCAGTTTTTGACAGCAATGATGTAGCTCGATAGTGCCAAAGGGCCCAAAATTACCTAATTGTTGAATTATGAAAAAGATGTTATTTGAAAACAAAACAGCCAATACAGGAAAATGTCTTCCCTCAATAAATACATGACAAAACAGTACAGTGACACAGTTCACAGTGATAAAGTTAACAAGAGAGTTGATATTGGAACTGCAGGATAATATCTAAATCAATGGAGTTAAGGGTGTTTTATAAACTGCAAACTAGTGAAGTCTACAGAACTACTGCCAAGAGTCAGAGCAGATAATGTGAGTTATTTATTTATTTATTTAAGTCTGTGAACCATTCTGTATAATTGTATTGGACACATCATGTTTACATGAAGTTTGAAATATGTATCTACATGCATATATCACTAAAAGGACTGATTTCATCAAAACAAGCCTCCAAAATAAAAATACAAAGGACACTGACACACATACATAATTAGCTTTCTGGAAGTTTTACGTATTTGCACAGTTACACATGGTACGTTACATTAATTTTTTGCTATATGGACAAATTTTAATCAAGTGAGATTTTAATATCTTTTTGAAAACAGACACAATTTCTATCATATTTATATAGTTCGGCAAATTGTTGTATAGAAGGCATCCTGCTTTGACAGGCTCTTTGTCAGTTAATTTGAGCCAATTTCCTTCAACATGATAATCATTATTATTTCTTGTGTTATAGCTATGACTGTTTAAAAATGCAATTGGTTACTTTTTACATAAATAATTTTTTTCATATGTGTGTCGTGATACTACTGCTAGTATATTTAGTTCCCTGAGCTTATCTCTGCACGAATCTCTAGGACATAATTTTGCTATGCATCTTACAGACTTCTTTTGTAGTTTTAGTACACTTTGTATATGCACATTTGCAGAATCTCCCCATACCAGGATACCATGTGAAATTTTTCAGCAAACTGGCCCATAGTACATTGTTAGCAGTGTTTGTGCACTTATAGTCCTTGACATTTTTCTCATTAGAGATATGCTTGAACTCACTTTATGACAAATATTATTTATTTATCTCTCCCATATCAAGTATCTATCCCCTGTCGTACCCAGGAATTTATAAGTTTCTGTTTCTTTTAGATTCAAAAATCCAAACTTGACAGTAATATTGCTGACGTCACCAGTAGATGTTTTCAGAAGGTAGGAGATGAGATACTGGCAGAAGTAAAGCTGTGAGGATGGGGCATGAGTCGTGCTTGGGTAGCTCAGTTGGTAGAGCACTTGCCCGTGAAAGGCGAAGGTCCCGAGTTCGAGTCTCGGTCCGGCACACAGTTTTAATCTGCCAGGAAGTTTCAGTAGATGTTTTGTTTGCATCTATTTGCAAATATGTGGTTTTATCTACATTTATAAAAATATTATTTGCTCCAAAATAATTACTCCCATAGTCCATGTTTGGAGAAGATTGCTTTTTTAAGTTATCTATGGAAACATTCCCCCCATGAACCATGGACCTTGCCGTTGGTGGGGAGGCTTGCGTGCCTCAGCGATACAGATGGCCGTACCACAGGTGCAACCACAATGGAGGGGTATCTGTTGAGAGGATAGACAAATGTGTGGTTCCTGAAGAGGGGCAGCAGCCTTTTCAGTAGTTGCAGGAGCAACAGTCTGGATGATTGACTGATCTGGCCTTGTAACACTAACCAAAATGACCTTGCTGTGCTGGTACTGCAAACGGCTGAAAGCAAGGGGAAACTACAGCCGTAATTTCTCACGAGGGCATGGAACTTTACTTTCCAGTGAAATGATGATGGCGTCCTCTTGGGTAAAATATTCCGGAGGTAAAATAGTCCCCCATTTGGTTCTCAAGGGCGGGGACTACTCAGAAGCACGTCGTTATCAGGAAAAAGAAAACTGGTGTTCTACAGGTCGGAGCGTGGAATGTCAGATCCCTTAACCGGGCAGGTAGATTAGAAAATTTGAAAAGGGAAATGGATAGGTTAAAGTTAGATATAGTGGGAATTAGTGAAGTTTGGTGGCAGGAGAAACAAGACTTTTGGTCAGGTGAATACAGGGTTATAAACACAAAATCAAATAGGGGTAATGCAGGAGTAGGTTTAATAATGAATAAAAAAAATAGGAGTGTGGGTAAGCTACCACAAACAGCATAGTGAATGCATTATTGCGGCCAAGGTACAGATGAAGCCCACGCCTACTACAGTAGTCAAGTTTATATGCCAACTAGCTCTGCAAATGATGAAGAAATTGATGAAATGTATGATGAGATAAAAGAAATTATTCAGGTACTGAAGGGAGGTGAAAATTTAATAGTCATGGGTGACTGGAATTCAAGAGTAGGAAAAGGGAGAGAAGAAAACATAGTAGATGAATATGGATTGGGGGTAAGAAATGAAAGAGGAAGCCATCTGATAGAATTTTGCACAGAGCATAACTTAATCATAGCTAACACTTGGTTCAAGAATCATAAAAGAACGTTGTATACATGGAAGAAGCCTGCAGATACTAGAAGTTTTCAGATAGATTATATAATGGTAAGACAGAGATTTAGAAACCAGGTTTTAAATTGTAAGACATTTCCAGGGGCAGATGTGGACTCTGACCACAATCTGTTGGTTATGAACTGTAGATTAAAACTGAAGAAACTGCAAAAAAGTGGGAATTTAAGGAGATGGGACCTGGATAAACTGACTAAACCAGATGAAGTAGAGAGTTTCAGGGAGAGCATAAGGGAACAATTGACAAGAATGGGGGAAAGAAATACAGTATAAGAAGAATGGGCAGCTTTGAGGGATGAAGTAGTGAAGGCAGCAGATGAACAAGTAGGTAAAAAGACGAGGGCTAGTAGAAATCCTTGGGTAACAGAAGAAATATTGAATTAAACTGATGAAAGAAGAAAATATAAAAATGCAGTAAATGAAGCAGGCGAAAAGGAATACAAACGTCTCAAAAATGAGATCGACAGTAAGTTCAAAATGGCTAAGCAGGGATGGCTAGAGGACAAATGTAAGGATGTAGAGGCTTATCTCATGAGGGGTAAGATAGATACTGCCTACAGGAAAATTAAAGAGACCTTTGGAGAAAAGAGAACCACTTGTATGAATATCAAGAGCTCAGATGGAAACCCAGTTTTAAGCAAATAAGGGAAAGCAGAAAGGTGGAAGGAGTATATAGAGGGTCTATACAAGGGCGATGTACTTGAGGACAATATTATGGAAATGGAAGAGGATGTAGATGAAGATGAAATGGGAGATACGATACTGCGTGAAGAGTTTGACAGAGCACTGAAAGACCTGGATCGAAACAAGGCCATGGGAGTAGACAACATTCGTTTAGAACTACTGACAGCCTTGGGAGAGCCAGTCCTGACAAAACTCTACCATCTGGTGAGCAAAATGTATTAGACAGGCGAAATATCCTCAGACTTCAAGATGAATATAATAATTCCAATCTCAAAGAAAGCAGGTCTTGACAGATGTGAAAATTACCGAACTATCAGTTTAATAAGTCACAGCTGCAAAATACTAACACGAATTCTTTACAGATGAATGGAAAAACTGGTAGAAGCTGACCTCAGAGAAGATCAGTTTGGATTCTGTAGAAATATTGGAACACCTGAGGCAATACTGACCTTATGACGTATCTTAGAAGAAAGATTAAAGAAAGGCAAACCTACATTTCTAGCATTTGTAGACTTAGAGAAAGCTTTTGACAATGTTGACTGGAATACTCTCTTTCAAATTCTAAAGGTGGCAGGGGTAAAATACAGGGAGTGAAAGGCTATTTACAATTTGTACATAAATCAGATGGCAGTTATAAGAGTCGAGGGGCATGAAAGGGAAGCAGTGGTTGGAAAGGGAGCAAGACAGGTTTGTAGCCTCTCCCCGATGTTATTCAATCTGTATATTGAGAAAGCAGGAAAGGAAACAAGAGAAAAATTTGGAGTAGGTATTAAAATCCATGGAGAAGAAATAAAAATTTTGAGGTTTGCCAATGACATTGTAATTCTGTCAGAGACATCAAAGGACTTGGAAGAGCAGTTGAACAGAATGGACAGTGTCTTGAAAGGAGGATGTAAGATGAACATCAACAAAAGCAAAACGAGGATAATGGAATGTAGTCAAATTAAGTCAGGTGATGCTGAGGGAATTAGATTACGAAATGAGTCACTTAAAGTAGTAAAGGAGTTTTGATATTTGGGGAGCAAAATAACTGACGATGGCCAAAGTAGAGGGGATATAAAATGTAGACTGGCAATGGCAAGGAAAGCGTTTCTGAAGAAGAGAAATTTGTTAACATTGAGTATAGATTTAAGTGTCAGGAAGTCATTTCTGAAAGTCTTTGTATGGAGTGTAGCCAGGTATAGAAGTGAAACATGGACGATAAATAGTTTGGACAAGAAGAGAATAGCAGCTTTCAAAATGTGGTGCTACAGAAGAATGCTGAAGATTAGATTGGTAGATCACATAGCTAATGAGGATGTATTGAATAGAATTGGGGAGAAGAGGAGTTTGTGGCACAACTTGACAGAAGAAGGGACTGGTTGGTAGGCCATGTTCTGAAGTATCAAGGGATCACAAATTTAGCATTGGAGTGCAGCGTGGAGGGTAAAAATCGTAGAGGGAGACCAAGAGATGAATACACTAAGCAGATTCAGAAGGATGTAGGTTGCAGTAAGTACTGGGAGATGAAGAATTTTGCACAGGATAGGGTAGCATGGAGAGCTGCATCAAACCAGTCTCAGGACTGAAGACCACAACAACAACAACATGGAAACATTGCTTAGAACAAATGAAATGTCATCTGCATACATGACAGCATTTCCCCCTACTATTTTGAGCATATTATTTAGTTATAAAACAAAAAGTTGTGTGCCAACACTGATCCTTGAAGCACTCTGTATTTAATATATCCAGGATTAACATTTTATTTCTACACACTGTTATCTATTTTCGATTGATGATTATAATTGGCTGCTTTCCCTTCTATACCATAACACTTAAGCTTTTTTAATAATACGTTGTGGCATACACAATCGAAAAACTTTTGAAAAGTCAAGAAATATGCCATAAACTTTCTATTGTTGGTCTAATGTCTTAGTTACACTTGCTATAAATTCAGCTGATGCTGTATTGGTGGATCTACCTTCCTAAACTCACACTGGACATCATTCAAGGTATTGCATTTTTCTATAAAATTTACTGTTCTATCTTTAATTCCAAATTCTATTATTTTATAAAAGACAGGTGTAATAGTTACTGGTCAGTAATTTCCTGGATCTTCCTTGTTGCCTCCTTTGGAAATAGGGCTCACTTTACCCTTTCTTAAACATATCAGGAATATTCCTTTTCCAATGGTTGAGTTTATGAGAAAAGTCAGAGGCCTCACCACCCACTGCAGGCAGCAGCTAATTAGTCTAGTATGTATACCAGCTAGTCCCTCAGTAATGGTTCAAATGGCTCTGAGCACAATGGGACTTAACATCTGAGGTCATCAGTTCCCTAGAACTACTTAAACCTAACTAAACTAAGGACATCACACACATCCATGCCTGAGGCAGGATTCGAACTTGCAATCGTAGTGGTTTTGTTTTTCCGGAGGGAAGTGCCTAGAACTGCTTGGCCACTGCAGACCCTCAGTATATCTTGTTTTTAACTGGTGTATTATTTTTATTAATTCAGGTTCATTTGTTGGGAGGAGGAACAAACTTTTTGTCTTGTGAGGAGTACTTTGTATGTATTTTGTGTTAGGAGAGTTTTGCTCCATTAATTTGTCCATTACTTCAATGTAGTGTTGATTTAAAATATTACTGACTTCTTTAGGGTCCCTAATTTCCTTCCTATTTTTCTTTATAGTTATGTCTTCAATTTTTTTATGTCTATATGTTCTCTCTCTTCCTTTGTGTGTGACCATATGGTCTTTGTGATATTATTAGAAGCTGTAATTTTGTTTATATAGTAACTTGATTTGGTTTCTTTTATCAATTTCTTACATGATCTCTTATTTCCCCTATAGGCATCAACAGTTCACTCATGTTGGGCTTATCTGAGATTGTTCATACATAGTTTTAGCTCTTCCCTCTTTCATTTTACATCTGCTGTGGCCCAATTTTTGTTGCCCTTAACATTTGTATTCCTACATTCTAATGGATATGCAAGATCCATGTAATAGGATAATATTTTGGAGAATGACTGCCATCCCTCATTTACATTTGCTGTTTGGTATATATCACTCCAGTATTCAGATTGCATTAATATTTGTAGCCTTCGCAGGTTTGCTTCCTTTGTTTGTCAGAACTCTCTAAAGATTTTTCTGACATTGCTATGTTATCTGATATGTCTATTAATATCCCATGGTGGTCATGAAAGGCTGTGTTTATGACCTGTACTTTTTGTCAGTATATGGTAATTATTTGATCTACTAATGTCTCTATGTCTTTACTGCATCTTGTGGAACTATTTACTACTAGGGTTAGATTATAAGTGTTGATTAGACCACTGAAACTTCCAGTATGACAGCTTTCCTTCAGTGTGTTAATACTTAGATCACTTGCTACTGTTATGTGTGTGAATCACCTAACAGCATTGTCTAACAGAACTTCTAGCTCCTTTAGAAAGCCTTTTACATGATTGTTTGGTGGTTTGTATGTCCCTAATATCAAATACTTTTCCCCTTTGAGCATTGCCTGTATTGCTGCTGATTCAAAAAGTTCCTGTACAGTTGTCCACTGTCCATGGTATGTAATCCCTCATTTCATTTTGTACATATACTGCAACTCTTCCAGATTTATGTTGACATCTGCAGAAATAACCCACTTTTTCACAGTCCTGTATGTTGTAAACCTTAATTTCATTTTCTTTTAATCCATGCTCTGTCATAATAAATTTAGGTGGTATTTCTGCTGCTACAATTACTTCTATCTGTTATAATTTGTCACATACTTAACATTTTGGTGTAGAATTCTTATAGTAGGTGGGTTTGCAGGTTTTGCTTAATAGGTCAGGAGTCCACTACACACATGAGGCGGCTACACAGGTAGCAGGGGCTGTGTGGAAGGGACTGGGTGGTTTTTTAGGTTAGAGGGTCTCAGGGGCATCAGTCTAAAAGTGGGCAGGTAAAACACAGTAAGATAGTTGTAGAAACGATTGGTATTGTAGTTGTAAATTGTTGTAGCTGTGTTGGGAAAGAACCAGAGCTCCAAGCCCTAATAGAAAGCACTGAAACTCAAACAGTTGTAGGTACAGAGAGCTGGCTAAAGCCAGAAATAAGGTCAGCTGAAATTTTTTCAAACAATCTAACAGTGATCAGAAAGGATAGATTAAATACAGTTGGTGGTGGAGTATTTATTGCTGTCAGAGGTAGTTTGCCTTGTAGTGAAATTGAAGTAGATAGTTCATGTGAAATAGTGTAGGTAGAGGTTATACCTGACAATCGGACTAAACTATTAATTGGGTCGTTTTAGTGACCCCCTGACTCAGAAGAGATAGTTGCTGAACAGTTCAAAGAAAACTTGAGTCTCATTTCAAATAAGTAACCCGCTCATACAATTATAGTCGGTGGTGACTTCAATCTACCCTTGATATGCCGCAAAAATTATATGTTTAAAGCCGACAGCAGGCATAAAACATCATCCAAAATTATACTGAATGCTTTCTCAGAAAATTATTTTGAACAATTAGTTCATGGTCCCACTTGAAGCGTAAATGGTTGTGAAAGCATACTTGACCTTTTAGCAACAAATAATTCTGGACAAATAGTGAGTGCTGTGATGAATACATGGATTAGCGACCACAAAGCAGTTGCTGCTAGGCTGAATACTGTAACACCTACAACCATCAAAAAGAAACGGAAAGTATATCTATTTTAAAGAAGCTGATAAAAATGCTCTTAATGCTTTTTTTAAGAGACAGTCTTCACTCCTTCTGATCTGATCATGTAAGTGTAGAAAAGTTGTGGAATGTTTTCAAAGAGATAGTATCAACAGCAATTGAGAGATATATACCACATAACTTAATAAGTGATGGTACTGATCCCCCATGGTACACAAAACGGGTCAGGTCATTCTTGCAGAAACAATGAAAAAAGCATGCCAAATTTAAAAGAACGCAAAATCCCCAAGATTGGTAAAGTTTTACAGAAGTTCAAAATATAGTGCGGACTTCAATGCGAGATGCTTTTAATAATTTCCACAATCAAACTCTGTCTCAAAATCTGGCATAAAACCCAAAGAGATTCTGGTCATACATAAAGCACACCAGTGGCAAGACGCAGTCAATACCTTCATTGCGTGATAACAATGGTGAAGTCACTGATGACAGTGCCACTAGAGCAGAGCTATTAAACACAGTTTTCCGAAACTCCTTCACCAAAGAATACAGAGTAAATATTCCTGAAATCCAATCAAGAACAACTGTCAAGATGAAAAACGTAGAAGTAGATATCCTTGGTATAACAAAACAGCTTAAATCACTTAATAAAGGCAAGGTCTCCAGTCCAGATTGTACACCTGACAGGTTCCTGCCAGTGTATGCTGATAAAATAGCTCCATATTTAGCAATTATATACAACCACTCGCTCACAGAAAGATCCATACCTGTTGTTGTTGTGGTCTTCAGTCCTGAGACTGGTTTGGTGCAGCTATCCAGGCTACTCTATCCTGTGCAAGCTGCTTCATTTCCCAGTATGTACTGCAGCCTACATCCTTCTGAATCTGCTTAGTGTATCCATACCTAAAGACTGGAAAATTGCTCAAGTCACACCAATTCCCAAAAAGGGAAGTAGGAGTAATGCGCTGAATTACAGGCCCATATCACTAATGTCGATTTGCAGTAGGGTTTTAGAACATATACTGTATTCGAACATTATGAAGTACCTTGAAGAAAACGATTTATTGACATATAGTCAGCACGGATTCAAAAAATATCGTTCTTGTGAAACAGAACTAGCTCTTTATACTCATGAAGTAATAAGTGCTATCAACAGGGGCTGTCAAATTGATTCCATATTTTTAGATTTCCAGAAGGCTTTCAACACTGTTCCTCACAAGTGTCTTCTAACCAAACTCCATGTCTATGGAGTATCGCCTCAGTTGTGTGACTGGATTTGTGATTTCCTGTCAGAAAGGTCACAGTTCGTAGTAATAGATGGAAAGTCATTGAGTAAAATGGAAGTAATATCCGGCATTCCCCAAGGAAGTGTTATAGGCCCTCTATTGTTTCTGATCTATATTAATGACATAGGAGACAATCTGAGTAGCCATCTTAGATTGTTTGCAGATGATGCTGCCATTTACCATCTTGTAAAGTCATCAGATGATCAAAATTACTTGCAAAATGATTTAGATAAGATATCTGTGCGGTGCAAAAAGTGGTAATTGACCCCGAATAAAGAAAAGTGTGAAGTTATTCACATGATTACTAAAAGAAATCAGCTAAATTTTGATCACGCGATATGTCACACAAATCTGAGGGCTGTAAATTCAACTAAAATCTTAGGGATTACAATTACAAATAACCTAAATTGGAATGATCACATAGATAATATTGTGGGTAGAGCAACCAAAGACTGTCATTCATTGGCAGAACACTTAGAAGGTGTAACAGGTCTACCAAAGAGACTGCTTACACTACACTTGTCCACCCTATTCTGGAGTATTGCTGTGCAGTGTGGGATCCACATCAGGTGAGACTGACGGATAACATCAAAATGCCTGCTTTACAATCTTTTGAAGAATGATAATTTCTAACATTTCGCCAATTTTCATGTCTTTGTCCATTATTAGTATTGTGCTCAACTTCTTTGTTATTGATCACAATTTATGTTCCCACACTACTACAGTTTTCTTGACACTTTTGGTCTCCTATTTCTTTCTTCAGTAAACATATCTCACTTTTCAGAATATCTGTAAATGGATAGATAAAGAATCTACTCACCGAGTGGGGAAGTTAGACAAGGTGTCAGAACCAGTGGCGCCTTCTTCAGACATAAGAGTTGAAGGGGGAGGAAGAAGGGTGAATGAAAAGGACTGGAGAGGGCTAGAAAAAGGAGTAGATTTTGGAAAAGTTACCCTGATTGCTGGAGGCTGCATCAGATGAGATTTCAAAACCTGAAAGCTTAAAGATAGAATGCACCACAGAGGTTGCTGCTAAAACATCGTGTACAACTTAATGAGAGTGAAAAGCTGAGTGCATTGTACTTAACAGAGGAGGGAGGGGGACCGCGAAGAAAGACAGGCAAGAAAATGATAGACGTAAAAAACTAAAATGGAGTGGTTACTGTGAAGAAATGATGAGACAGAAGAAATTAACATAAATTAAGACCAGGAGGATGGTGAGAACCAAGGGCATGTTGTAATGTTAGTTCTCACCTGTGGAGCTCTGAGAAACTGGTGTTTGAGGGAAGAATCGACATGGCACATGTGGTCAAGCAGACACTGAGGTCACAACTGTCATGTCGTATAACATGCTCTGCAACAGGATATTGTGTGTTGCCAATATACACCCTCTGCCTATGCCCATTCGTCCTAACTGTCAAAAATTAATGGTTTTCATTGTTATTTTCAGAATGTCTGTATTGCTTAACAACACTTTTATAATTTCATCTTTTGAATGCACTCCTGATGCTAAATATACGTTTCCTTTTTCTAAGCAGGTGGAACATCACCACTGTAAATTGCACAACATGTACCTTGGCGCACTTTTCACGCAACAAAAAGTTGCATTTAACACAGTGAATTCCTTTGACTACTCATTTTTGACATTTCTTACATGATGCACTGTTTAATTTATTCTTTTTGTGGAGTTATGCGAATTAATACTCTGCACCTGGTGTGATCTTGAATCTTGGATGCAGCCAGGCAGTGGGTGGGGCCTGCTGTTAATGCAAGGCATTGTTTGGCTGTAGCAGCAGACAGTGTGTTCATCTCCACATCCAGAAGATATGGCAGCTGGAGCCAGGAAGTGTTTGCAGGAGAAAATTTTCCATTACAATAATTTGAAGACTGTGCATAAGAATGACTTGTGCCAGTTTGTTCTGCTTTGAGGCTATAGTCTCATTCATTTATTTCCAAGTTTTGAACCAATGAAACACAATGGGGTCACTGTTGGGCCTGTAATTTGGGGAGGAGTGCCTCGCATAAGTGGAGTGTATTTGGATGAAACACAGAAACACAGTGATGTCATGTAGCACATGAATATTGTAAAGCAGTGTGTTACCTGAGGAATTGTATTTTAATGACAAGGTTTTAATGATTCGAGTTGGATACCTGTGTTCCTTGATGACTGATTTATGTTTGCTTATTATGTCACTGCATATTTTGTATTTTGTCCATCTTGTTGTCTTACCAAAGTTGCTGGTGATGACAAGGTAGCATATGCTGTTGAAGATTTCATTAAGTGGCTGTTTTGTTGACTTAAAATTATTGAATGGTATATGTATGCTAGATAAGGTTTCATGACTGTATATTCATTAGTGCCTCCTCAAGGCTTTTATGCACTACTGGCCATTAAAATTGCTACACCAAGAAGAAATGCAGATGATAAACGGGTATTCATTGGACAAATATATTATACTAGAACTTACATGTGATTACATTTTCACACAATTTGGGTGCATAGATCCTGAGAAATCAGTACCCAGAACAACCACCTCTGGCCGAAATAACGGCCTTGATATGCCTGGGCATTCAGTAAAGCAGAGCTTGGATGGTGTGTACAGGTACAGCTGCCCATGCAGCTTCAACACAATACCACAGTTCATCAAGAGTAGTGACTGGCGTATTGTAGCGAGCCAGTTGCTCGGCCACCATTGACCAGACATTTTTAATTGGTGAGAGATCTGGAGAATGTGCTGGCCAGGGCAGCAGTCGAACATTTTCAATATCCAGAAAGGCCTGTACAGGACCTGCAACATGCGGTCCTTGCATTATCCTGCTGAAATGTAGGGTTTCGCAGAGATCGAATAAAGGGTAGAGCCACAGGTCGTAACACATCTGAAATGTAATGTCCACTATTCAAAGTGCCGTCAATGTGAATGAGAGGTGACTGAGATGTGTAACCAGTGGCACCCCATACCATCACGTCAGGTGATATGTCGGTATGGCGATCGCAAATACACGCTTCCGATGTGCGTTCACCGTGATGTCACCAAACATGGATGGGCACATCATGATGCTGTAAACAGAAGCTGGATTCATCTGAAAAAATGACGTTTTGCCATTCGTGCAACCAGATTCGTCGTTGAGTACACCATCACAGGCACTCCTATCTGTGATGCAGCGTCGAGGGTAACCACAGCCATGGTCTCTGAGCTGATAGTCCATGCTGCTGCAAATGTCATTGAACTGTTCATGCAGATGGTTTTTGTCTTGCAAACGTCCCCATCTGTTGACTCAGGGATCAAGACATGGCTGCACGATCCATTACAGCCATGCGGATAAGATGCCTGTCATCTCGACTGCTAGTAATACGAGGCCATTGGAATCCAGCAAGGCATTCTGTATTACCCTCCTGAACCCACCAATTTCATATTCTGCTAACAGTCATTGGATCTCGACCAACGCGAGCAGCAATGTCGCGATACGATAAACTACAATCACGATAGGCTACAATCCAACGTTTATCAAAGTTAGAAATGTGATGGTACGCATTTCTCCTCCTTACATGAGGCATCACAACAACATTTCACCAGGCAACACTGGTCAACTGCTGTTTGAGTATGAGAAATCGGTTGGAAACTTTCCTCATGTCAGCATGTTGTAGGTGTCGCCATCGGCGCCAACATTGTGTGAATGCTCTGAATAGCTAATCATTTGCATATCAAAGCATCTTCTTCCCGTCATTTAAATTTCACATCTGTAGCATGTCACCTTCATGGTGTAGCAATTTTGATGGCCAGTAGTGTATTATAGTTGGGTGACATTTTATTTTCCTGAATTTCTATATTATTAAATAAAAACAAACAATGGAAAATCCAGGATGGAATTAGGACAATTCGCAGGAGAGCTTCTGTAAAGTTTGGAAAGTAGGAGACAAGATACTGGCAGAAGTAAAGCTGTGAGGACCAGGCGTGAGTCGTGCTTCGGTAGCTCAGATGGTAGAGCACTTGCCCGCGACAGGCAAAGGTCCCGAGTTCGAGTCTCGGTCAGGCACACAGTTTTAATCTGCTAGGAAGTTTCATATCAGCGCACACTCCACTGCAGAGTGAAAACCTCATTCTGGAAACATCCCCCAGGCTATGGCTAAGCCATGTCTCTGCAGTATCCTTTCTTTCAGGAGTGCTAGTTCTGCAAGGTTCGCAGGAAAGCTTCTGTAAAGTTTGGAAGGTAGGAGATGAGATACTGGCAGAAGTAAAGCTGTGAGGACCAGGCATGAGTCGTGCTTCAGTAGCTCAGATGGTAGAGCACTTGCCCGCAAAAGGCAAAGGTCCCGAGTTCGAGTCTCAGTCAGGCACACAGTTTTAATCTGCCAGGAAGTTTCGTATCAGCGCACACTCCATTGCAGAGTGAAAATCTCATTCTGTATGACAGATAATCATGAGGAAGTGGAGAGGATGCTGCAAGACATCATTGAACATACAGAGTTTAGTTGGTCCCCTCCTGCAGTCCTTTTGAAGAAGGGCAACACCTAGTGGTGTTTCTGCATCAGCAACCAAAGACTGAACAAATCATGAAAAAAATTTCTGTCCATTGCTGCACACTTGTGACAACCTAGACTGCTTGAAAGGAGCAAAGTGTCTCTCAACTGTGGGAATGCAGATGGGCTACTGGCGGATCAAGGTTGATGAGATGATTCAGAAAAAGAGTGCATTCATAAATCCTGATTGGTTCTATGAGTTCAAAGTTATGCAGTTTGGATTGTGGAACATCTCAGCCACCTTGGACATATAACAGACAACCTACTTCAGCACCTTAAATGAATAAAGTGTCTTTGCTATCTGGATGACAGTGTCACATTTTGAAGACATTTGAAGAACATCTAAACTGACTGAGAACTGCACTCAAGAGTGTTCAGCTAGCAGGACCCCGCATGAAAAAATGCTACTTTACTACCCGAGAAAAAAATTGGGGAGTGTCTAGTAAATGGAAATTGTAATGGAACTGACAAATAGACCTCATTTTGTTATATTATATACTAATTAAAGTTGTGTTAAAAAGCATTTGCTTAATATGATATTAGGATAAGTTATGATCAATAATCAGTATTGAAATTGTATGTTCTTTGCCACTGTGACTATGATATTTGGCGAGCAACATGGTTTTTGGCCACGTGAGTTCTGGCTGCAGTCGAGTGTAGTCTTATTCAAGTTCTGGCAATAAATATATGTTTCTTTTAAACAAACTGTAGAAGCCTGTGTCATGATTTGGTTTGTCCAGTGATGATCAAAAACTCACACCTTTTCTTGCACCCAGAGCTGCAAAGGAATCATCGCCTGGACAACAAGAAGCCACAGGGACAATGCAGACTCAGCAGCATCAACAAGGAGACATCATGGCCAGCTCTACAGAGTACTAGACAGCCATTAGCCGTACTGTAACAGTGTCATGGAGATAACTTTTGCAGTGTAGTAGAGAGGGTTTATGATAACTGGGGGCTCTGTGCCCAAATTAAGACATTTATATGTACATGGATTGACAAAATCTGTTTTGCAGGAGTCTAAGGAAAAAAAATTTTTTTTTGTGTCTAATAACCACGTGGTACAAAGAAGTGCAATACATGGAAGTCAAGGGAGACAAAACGAAACAGTAAAGTTGACTGACCACATGAGTGAAGACTCCGACTGAAAAGATAAGTACATTTGTCTGGTGCTTTTTATTCCTTTTATTATTTTGTTTATGAAATTTTGTGAAAATGACCATTGTAAAAGAGAAAAGTGGTGCTGAATCTGAGCAGGATTGTGAAAATTTGTTACTGTCTGGGGACTTAGATATGTCAAAAATAAAAACAGATGAGTCATTCAAAGAAGCAGATGAAAGTCTTAATTCATCAGAATGGGAGATGTCACACATACAATCAATGTTACAAAGCATGGAACAATCGTTAGCTTTAAATCAAGCAGTTGCAGCATGCTTACAGGCTAATGAGGAACAGTTACAAAACATGAATCAGATGGTCGCAGACAGTTTTCAGGTCATAAATCAGAAAGTATCACAACTCAAGGGAGCGATGAACAAAAAAATTAACAATGTCTTACTTTGGGGGAAGGGGGGGGGGGGGGAGTAATAAACTTTGCAATGACATATCCAAGATAGACAAGAAACTTAGCAGGGCAGAAACAAAGATTTTGGTTGTAGAATCTTAAGTGGGAGAAGTAAAATCTAGTTTGAGTAACAAAATTCAGTCTGTAAAAAATGAACTGGTCACAGACAAGGAGAAAAATACAAAGTGTTTTGTTAATGTTAATGGACAAACAGATACACTTTGTGTAAATGTAAAAGCTATGGCTGTAGCTTTTAAAAACAGAGTAGATTCAGAACTAACTGTTGTGAATGATCAAGTGTTAACAGTCAATAACACTGTAAAACTCCATGAGGTTGAAACTAAGACAAACATTCGTGAACTAAAAAGTGCAATATCAGAGTTAAACCATAAGTTTCAAATACTTAGCAATGATGTAGCTAGGAAAAAGTTTTTTTTATAAACACATGTATCTAATTAACCAATATTCCAGTTAAAAGCTTTTCTAATGAGTGTAGTTAGCATCCTGTTTACTTTCTGCAGAGTTGTAGGGACCACTTTTTGCCTAATATGAGTGAAAGTTTGAAAATTACATTTGTGAAAAAATTTTTGGAGGGGGAATATTTGTCATGGGCCAATCAAAATTTTTCTATGGACAATTCTTATGCAGAATTTGAAATAGGGTTCTTAAAACGGTTCTGGTCTGAAACTGAACAACCCAGGATAAAGAGCGAGTTCCTGAATGGACCAAATTATAGGGAAACACAGGGGACTATGAAACAGTTTTGTAAAAATCAATTGAAGAAACTTGTCATTTGAGTAAACTCTTTGATGAGCTCACACAGATTGATGCTTTGAAGAGAACATTGCCAGCTGATGTGCAATGGGACCTAGTTTATGGAGCAGATGACAACACTGAACAATTTCTAAACTATGTGGACAAACTAGACAGAATTGTAGACAAAGTGGGGAAACTAACAAACTATTTCAGTCACACACAGAGAGGTGGGGATCATAGTTGAGGAAATACTGATTTTTACAGAAGGAAAACACTAGCTCTAACAACCATAGTTTTCAGCATAGGGAACAAAACAGTCACAATAATAATAATTTACATTCAAGGGAAAACTATAATTTCCATTCAAGAAGACAATCTGGGAACAATTGGAACAGAAGTAGTAACAGGGAGTTTGAAAATAGGAATTGGTGTGAACATAGTGACACCAGGAGTCAAAATGCTATGGGAAGTCATGAAGTAAAAAACTAGCATGTGCTCCATTGTCGGTCCACAAGGTAGGGGCGAAAAGCACAGATAATAGATGGACTGATAACAGTGACTATGCTGTACCAAAAGATACATCTGAAGTAATGTGTAGTTATCTTATGAATGTCTAAACACAGTATCTGTTAATAATGAACATAATGGTTGTAATAAAGAGCCAGAGGAAGTAACTGACTTGGTTGAATTTTATGAGTGGGCAGAAACTTGTTGTTTGTCAGAGGACCAGCAGGTTAGCGATTTACATGATTTAGGAATTGAAGCACTGATGAGGGAACCAGGTAAGCAAATTGTTGACACTGATTTAATAAGCAAAGAATTAAATACACTTGGTGTGAAAGCAATGTTGTAAGTTTTCAGGAGAGAGAGATTGAGGATTGTAGTATTTGAGAAAATGAAGATTTAATGGTATATGATGATGGTGAGAAATATTTTGTTTGTTTGAAAGAGGAAATGGAAGCATTAGGTGTTGTGGGAGAAACTGATATGCATGTTTTAGATATACCCAAGGACATTGTTAACAATTTAAGTGGTGTTAATGTCAGTGTCACAACCAATAGGTACTGTAATCCAACATCTTATGAAGGAACACATGAAGATCATAAAGATTCTCTGAACAATAAAACTGACTGTGCAAGTAGGCTACCATTTCCAATTAACAAAGGTGAATTATTTCTTTATAATATGTGGCTAAATAGTGATGCAATTAGAAATGATAGTAATTTTAGAAAAATAATTCTTAATATATCTCAGATTTTATATCCTGATTGATGGCAAAATACTAAACATACTGTTGTTGAGTGACTGGATGATAAATACCTCAGTGACAAACAATGTTATATTGATGAAAATGTTTGGATTAATGAAATTACCAGTGCAAGTGACAGCATTCATGATGTGTATGTTAATGTAATGACAGTAAGTAATGAAGGTGACAGTAATACAGGTAATTGTAATTCAGGAAGTCATTGTTTTAGTGAAATTGAAAGTGATTTGTTGTATGAATATGTTCAGTCTGAAAAAGGTGATGACATATGTAGTCCATTCATTAGAGTAAAAGTTGGTACCTGGGAAGGCGAGTGCCTTTATAGACACAGGGAGTCAAGTGTCAGAAATATCTGAAATACTAAGCAAAAAAGCTGAAATGTGAGAAAGACTACATTGAAATGCCAGTCGTTGGGGTAAAAATAAATTTAACACTATAAATCTTGTAAAGGAGGAAAGATATGTTGACAAAGACATAACAGAGCTAGACTTAAGTGAAGTAGATTTCAAAACACATGTAAACACTAAGGTTTCAGAAGCTAGTGGTCTAAACAATGGACAAAAACAAGAACTAGAGTCTTTTTATGGGAATACAGTGATGTCTTTAGCAACATTCCAGGTAAAGTTAGGGGTTACCAATGTACTTTGCTTGTGAGATGCCATTATCCATTTTTCATAAAACCGTATGGTGTCCCCATTGCAAAACATACATGTCACCCACTATTTGAAAAACAACAGTAATTAACATTCCCCTCCTTATACATCTATGATATTATCATCATTTTACACAGCAATTTAGAGTTATTTGAGAAAAACTGTTTCAATCACACATCAACACAAGAAACAAAGACAATTTTATGCTTTTTTGCTTAAACCTATATGCACAGTCTCCTCAGTATATGGCAATGAAAATTCATAACAAGCTAAAAGGAAAGCATGTTCTGAGTATGAACCTAGACACCAAAAACAAAGCTATATGATATACTTGCCAAATGCTGCTACTACACTGTTGAGGAGTTCATGAAGGATGAATTGAACATTTGAGCAGGATAAATTGTGTAAATGTTGTGTGTAAATGTAGCTATCCTTCACAAAAGGGAGGAAAGGAAAATAAAAGTTTATATTAATGTTAAAATTCTTTGTACCAATTAGGCCTAAGCTGTGTTATCATTTTTTTTTGACATGTCTCCTGTACACTAATCATATGATTAGAAATTGTATGTTATGAGACGAATAAAACACTATTCACTATTCACTATACAGCGGTTGAGAAATAATTACATAAGATGGAAGTGTGTGGCATTATTGAAAGGAGTATCAGTGCTTATAATAACCCACTGGTAGTTGTGTCAAAGAGAGATGGGGGAGTAAGAACAGTTCTAGACTCCAGGCCTTCAAACATGATCTTATACAGGGAAACAGACCAACCTGAAAACATTGATGAGCTGTTGCACAAGTTCAAGGATATAAAATTAATGTCAAGTCTAGACTTAACCTCAGGCTTTCACCAAGTATGTCTGGCACCAAACTCTAGGAAATATACCACTTTTCTATACAATGGTCATTGCTATCAGTATTGTGTAGTCCCTTTTGGCTTGAACTCGTCAGTAGCGGACTTCATTAGAGCTTTAGACTATGTGCTTGGGCAGGAACTTGTATCCAAATTAGTGATTTATGTAGATGACATTTTAGTACCTGGACAAGACTGGAATAAGCATGTTGGGCTTTTAAGACAGGCAATTGAGAAACTTAGAAGAGGGGGAATGACACTAAAACTACATAAGTGCAAATTTGCAGTACCTGAGTTAAAATTTTTGGGACATGTCATAACAGAAAAAGGAATTTTGGTGGATCCAGGCAAAACTAAAGCTATTTCAGAGTTTCCTATACCCCTGTAAAAGAAAACAACTGAAATGATTTTATGGGCTATGTGTGTTCTACAGAAAATTTGTAAGTAAACAAAGCTTAAATGCACCCTGTCTAGTAACTTATTAAAGAAGGACACTGTTTGGATATGGAGTAAAGATTGTCAAGAGGCTTTCAACAATAAAAAAGAACTGAATAACCAGAACCTGCTACACAGACCAGATTTCAGTTTACCTTTCTGTTTAGATAATGACAGTAGTGATTATGGGTTAGGTGCTGAATTATTTCAAGAAAAATAAGTCAATAGGAAGACAGTTTATTCTACATTTGCATTTCCAAGCAGAATGTTATTGAAACATGAAAAAAACTATACAGTCACAGAAAAAGAAATATTAGCCATACAGCGGTAATTTAAAAATTTAGTATCTATTTACTTGGACATAAAGTAATAGTGTACTCTGATCATAAAGCCTTAAACTATTTACACGAATGTAAGCTCTATCATGATAGGCTTACAAGGTGCACATTGTCTTTGCAAGAATTCAACTTTGAAATTAAGTATATTAAGGGCTCTGACAACATAGTTACAGATGCTCTATCAAGGCTATCAGTAGGAGGGGAAACAGAATTTTTTTATCAGAAGGAAGAAAAACATTTAAAATGAGGTATGTTAAAGGGGTCACAGATGAAAAAGTTGTTAGATCATTGTGTGATAAAATCAGGAGGAGCCAGCACTGTGATACAAATTGGACATTAATAAAGAGCTGTTTATGGAAGAAGAACTATGAAAAATTAGACAAGTACTACAAGGTGTTTAAGGGTACTCTATTTAGGAGAACTGATGAAGAGTCAGACAATTGGAAACTATGCTGGCCTGAAGATGAAGCTGAGAGGTTAACTAGGTATACACATCAGAGCTATGGTCATTGTGGCATTCAGAAATGTATGCAGAAATTACAAGAAAATATATACTTCTGCAATATGGTCAAGAGAGTTAGAAAATAATTGTCAACTTGTGATAAGTCCCAATGAGTCAAAGTAAGTAACAGAAAACGTCAAGATAAAATGAAAACATTACTCCTGCACAACCTCTAGACTTAGTCACTGTTGATTTCTATGGGCCTCTTGCAAGGAGTAGGTGTCGCCACTGCTGCATTTTTGTCATGGTGGGTGTATTTTCTAAACTAATCAAGTTGTGTCCTGTCAGAAAAGCCACAGGTAAAGAGATAGTTACAAAAGTTGAAAAAGTCTATTTCCTAAATGTAAGGAAACAAAAAGTGATCTTGTCGGATGGGGGTTCAAAATTTTTGTCAAAAGCTTGAAAAGCCTGTGTTGATAAATTGGTACTCAAACATTTTCAAATATATGTATATAATCCCTCGTCAAACCCAGCTGTGAGGTATATGCACGAGATTGGTCGTTTATGCCGTACATATTGCAGTCATAAACATCCTACATGGTATGACCATGTACAACACTTTGAAGATGTCGTGAACAGCTTGCAACATACTTCCACAGGATTTTCACCTTATGAAATTATGTTTCATCTAAAACTAGACAACATTATCACTGAACTCGTAGAATTTCCATCAAGCACAATAACAACTAGGTATGCGTGAACGTGAAGCCATAGTCAAAGAAACCATGATAAAACAGGGGGGAATTAGAAAAAGATGACATGATAGCAAGATCAAAGCAACCAGGTTTAAAGTTGGAGATTATGTTTTAGTAAAATCATCTGAAAAATCAAAAATGTTAACTTCTGAAATAAAGAAATTCTTTGATATCTACATAGGTCCATTCGAGATTGTGGAGAATCCACACCCTAATGCATATAGGTTGGTGTATCCTAAATCCAAGAAAGTTCTTGGCTAAGGAATATTGTTTCATTGAAATTGTATAAACAAAAGGGGTAAGACTATGCTGAGAATGTTAAAAGGTGACTCGACAAAAGTTTTTCACTGGAAATTATGAAATATTATGTATAAAAATTGACTAATTCTGATACTATTGTGTGTCCTAGAAAGTGTTTATTATTTGTTTAAAATGTATTTGCTGAATCAAGTGTTTGCAATGAATTTTCTTTGTGTAATATGTTTATCATGTTAGTTCTTGATTTTTCTATATGTTTATGCTATTTGAATGATATTTGATAATGTGTGTAATTTTAGCTTGTGTAACCTTCTCACAACACAATCGGTGAGACATCATTTAAAATTCAAACCACTAATCAGTGCTAAATCTGTTTTGCAACAATTAACAGTTTTTAAAAAATTTTTTAGTCTTAAAGGCAGAATCCTAATTACTACACACCTAAGTTGTTGAAATGTCCAACTAAACAAGGGGGAGAATCGTTTTAAGCAAACAACATGAATTACTGTATATTTGTTTCTCAACCACTGCAAAGCATAGGAAGTAATATTTTTCTAATTTTGATACATACATATCATCCTAAAACTTTCAAACAACCATAGCACCTTTACTGTGAATATGAACTCTTGTAACAGACTGACTGTAGCTTTATTTTTGAAAACAATTTAATTTTTTGTTTATCCTTGGTGTAAGTGTATAGTTTGCGATAAGACATTTTACACCCAATATGTTAATGCATTTGTATTACAAATGTATTGAATTTATTGTTAGTTAAAGGATCCTTTTTGGACCAGTCCATGTCTGTGTAGTATCACTCAGACAGGTCCTGTAAACTTCTCCCACTAGATAAACATTACCAGAAGGATAAATATGTATCATAACCATGTACTTACATATAAACATTATGTAACCAAAGGTGATTTCTGTATTTGATTTTTAGATAACATGGTATTATAATCAATGAAGTGATACAAACAGCTAAGCTGAGGAAATGGACTTGCTTCAGTACAAGCAGAAATCATACCTATTAAGGGAGGTCAGCTAAGCGCAGATGGACAATGTGAGATATTACTTTGAGTAGCAAGTAAAGTGGTGAACAAAAGAAGGTAGAACAAATAAGAAATCATACCTATTAAGGGAGGTCAGCTAAGTGCAGATGGACAATGTGGGACATTACTATGCGTAGGGAGTAAAGTGGTAAACAAAAGAAGGCAAAAGAAACCTGTAGTCAAAAGTTACAACCTTTTAATGGTTTAATATGAAGTGCTATGACATTATACACTCATCTAAGTGAAAATTATAAATCTTCTTTTGTATTTCATTTACCTTAAAATTAACAATTGTATGTTTTCCTTTACTTTGTGTAACACAATTTCAGTGTTAAACCTACTGCCATGCCCATTGCTATGGATGGAAAGTTAGCAAAATTCAAACAAAGCAATCCTACTAAAAATTTTAATTTATTTAAAATCATATTCTTGGCAGTTCCATTATTCTGGTGTCAGAATTTTGTTTGCATGTTTGTACTTATAAAATTCTTGGGGGGAAATTGTAATGGAACTGACAAATAGACCTCATTTTGTTATATTATACACTAATTAAAGTTGTGTTAAAAAAGCATTTGCTTAATGTGATATTGGGATAGGTGTTACGATCAATAATCAATATTGAAATTTTATGTTCTTTGTCACTACAACTGTGATCTTTCGTGAGCAATGGGTTTTTGGTCACTTGAGTTCTGGCCATGTTCGAGTGTAGTTGTATTCAAGTTCTGGCAATAAATATTTGTTTCTTTTAAACAAACTGTGGAATCTTGCATCATGATTTGGTTATTCCAGTGATAATCAAAAACCTGCAACTTTTCTTGCACCCAGAACAGCAAAGGAATCATCGCCTAGACAACGAGAAGCCACAGGGACAATGCAGACTCAGCAGCATCAACAAAGGAGACATCATGGCCAGCTCTACAAAGTACTATAGAGCCATTAGCCACACTGTAATGGTGTCCTTATGGAGATAACTTTTGCAGTGTAGTAGATTTTTCCACTCATTAACACATTTTTAAAGTGAGAAGCTTTCATGGAATGTGCTCATACAACCAATGATTTGTAAAGAACTTTTGTAGCAAGGCATGTCCCTTGTAAGATCTACTACAGGAAGACACAAAATTTTCCTGGAAGGAGGTGCAAGGCAGATTTTTCCTCTTCCTTAAGGAGCACTGATAACTTAGCCAGTCCTAGAATTTAATGACAAGACAGAACTTCACACTGAAGCTAGCAGGTATGGGATAGTCACAGTTCTAGTGCAAATTCAGTGATAACTTATGTTTTCAGAATACTCCCCAAGCCCAAGATCAAGTACTCTACAACAGACAAGGAGTGCCTTGCAGTTGGTTGAATCATCAACAGGCCCCAGCCATATTTATTTGGCAAACCATTCACTGTTGTGATGGACTATCAATTGCTATGCTGGCTGACTGACCTGCAGAAATGAATGGGTCAACTACTGAGATGGACACTGAGGCTTCAAGCGTAAGATGTCACTGTAGTACACTAAAGCAGACACAAGCATAAGGACACCAACTTTTACTCAAGGAATCCCTTGGCAGCACACAGCAATGTGGTTGAAGTCTCGTCATTGCTGTGTTAAATGACATTGCTGCTGAACAGAAGGAACATCTGACACGGCTGAAAACCACAGAAGTCTTTTAGAAGGAGGATCTGACTAAAGTGTACTTCCACTTAATAAACAGGGCTTGTATAAGAGGAACTACAGTCCACTGGGTTGGAAATGTTTTCTTGTCATACCAGCTGATTAACAGCCAATCGTCCTCAAGTATTTCCGTGATGCTGTAACATCAGGTCACCTAGAATTTGTGATGACTATAGACAGAATCTCACACATGTATAACTGCCCAGTCTGTTAGGCACTATGTGAGCCACTGCAAGGAATGCCAGCAGTAGAAACACATGCCACAGTTACCTCTAGGCCATCACGTAACAGTTCCACCTGCAGCCATGCCATTCACCTGAATTGGAATCAACCTCCTGGGGAGGTTCCCAAAGTCAATAAATGGGAATTAATTGATGATAGCCTACACTTTCTACTTCACCCTCTATGCTGTCACCAAATATGTATCAGCTACCAAAGCTCAAGAAATTGCAAAATTCCTTGTAGAAGACATAATTTTGTAGCATGGAACACTCTTATGATGGTCTCTGATCATGGAATTTTTTTCTAGTCATGCTTAGTATCAGAGGTAATTCCACATTATGACATGCACAGGATGAAAACTGCCTATGACACACAGATAAAGGAGATCACAGAGTGCTGTAATAAAATATTGGCAGATATGCACATGTACATTTATGTCAGACAGGGAGAATTGGATATGATACTGCCTATTGTGGCATTTGCTTACAACACAGTGAAACAAGACACTACAAGACTACACCATTCTTCATGCTCCTTGTCAAGAGGTCAAGCTGAAAATGAATATACTGTTCCTGTTTCAACTGCATAATACTTAGAATGACTGCATGGAACACCTCACCACCAGTATCAAAGAAGCAAGACATTTGGCTCTTATACAGATCCTGGATGTCCAGTAGAAACACCAAGAGTCTTATAACACAAAGCAGGGTCAGTGAAATACAGCCCAAGAAACATGGTATGTAGTTTTAGACCCGTGTGAAAAGTGGGGCTATCGGGAAAGTTTATAAAGTGCTATTTTGGGCCTTACTTTATCCTTCATTGCTTACTTGACATCAGAAATGAATTCAAAGATTATGACCCTTCATTAAGAAGACAAAAATGCAGAGATTTCATCCATGTCCTCCATATGAATCCCTACTGCACTCCTGAGGTGCAGATTGACTTGAGGGTTTCTCATTGAAAGAATCTGAAAACCTGCTCAGTGATTACGAAGCTTTGGTAGGAGTCGTTACATATGCTGTTTATGACAGTGAAGAGGCTGTGGTAACATGACCAGGATGTGAGGATCTATCAGTGATGCCACGTAGAGGACCACTGACAAGAACTAGATCCAGCATGCTGTTGTTGGTTCCAGTGAGAGCTTCTGAAACAGTGCATCACTGTTTCTCCAGGAGAGGGATCAGCACCACAAACTGTGCTGCAAGAATGTGATGTAGCACTTAGTGTTACTGGATGGCTTTTTGTGGATTGCCAGTTGAAATCCAATCACCAGCTATTATTTTTTATTTAATATTTATCATTTCTGGAAATTTCTCAAAATATCTTTTGTTTGTAATGCTTGTATATTTTGGGACATTTGATGTTTGTATAAACAGCAGCATGGAGTATCCAGGAGTTCAGTTCCATTCTGGCTGTAGGTTGGTTTTCATAATAAATGTGCTTTCATTGTTAAGTATTATATTCAATCCATGACCCTGCCTTTAGATTTGAATTTTAATGTGGTTATGATGAGGTAATATGGAAGCTCTAGAAATGCTATAGGAGCAATAGACAAAAATATTTCAAAAATTAAATACAGACCAGTCTTTTTTGTAATTGAGATTAATGTTAGAGTCATGTATTCAGCCTAAAGTGGTGTTGTGAGGCTAGATAATTACCTTTATTGCAATGTAAAAACTAAACTGTAACTCATATGACTCTGTTAAATAGCACATTCAACAACAGAGTAAAACATATACTAAAGAAAAGAAAAACATAAGTCAGTGACTACACCAAAAATAATAGTTAAAAATAGTTATCACTTGTGTGCAGCATTACATAGCACAAAACACTGTGCTTCACCATGCCCCTCTTAGTGTCAGTGATATTTTCTGTCAAATAGGATATGTTATCCAGACTGCATTGTGCACTGGTTGCTGATGGCACATTAGAGGTTGCCTTTGAAGTCTGTTGCAGCTGATAAGTAATGGGTGGAGGAGAGGCTGGAGCATTGTCGAGTCCATGGTGTGTGTAGATGAGTCCATACCCATGTAGGATGCATGGTGTAACGTGCACTAAGCCCTCTGGACCATGTATATTTGCAAATTTACTATATTATCTTTTTTCAAACTTATTTGTAATATTTTAAAACTCCAACTGTATATTAGTATATGTAGTGCTAGCACAATTAACCCCTGTGATTAAAAAACAAATTTCATAAAATTACTGTACAACAAAAAGATAAATTTTTGTTTATGTGAATATAAATTTTTTCATAATTGTTCTATTGTGCTGTTGAGTGAATTTCATTTTCTGTAAATTATTTTCAGTTTAATGTTCTATGTTTTGAGCTTAGTATGATTGTCTCTTTACTGATGTACTTTGGAATAATGTTAACTGTGCCAGGTGGTTGTCGTATGTTGTCTGGCAGGAAGGAAGGAAGACCTACAAGAGAAGCTGGCTTCCAGATAGAAGAAATTCAAGCAAGGATTTGAAGGAGATCCTTAAAAAACAAGATAAGTATTTATTCTTTAAAACTACCACTAGACCCAGCCTACAATATTTTAACTCCATGAACATTTATTACAATTAATGGTCTTCCAATTCTGCGTAACAAAGAACATTGTTAAAATGGAACCATTGTGACCAGGATACTTGTACTTTCAGATTTTTTACAGTGTTTATGTTTCAGTTGGCCAAAAAGCATACAATTGTGTGGAATGATTTTAAACCAAATATAGTTTGACATAGTAAATGTGGAGAAGTTTTGGAATGATGCAACACTATGGACATACATGATTGTAAAAGGTTGAAGTATTATTATCAAAGTTGACACCACCTACGTAATCCAGGACAATAATAAGCTAAGTACCAATTAAAACATTTATTTTTGTATTTCCTCAGTGCAGTGTTTTGTGAACAGTTTGATTGGTTTTTTCTTGCATTGATAATTTACAAACAAATTTACAAAAAATGGATCATGATCAGAACAATGATATAAATATGCTGAACCTACCAGCTTCAACTAGTGTCTTTAACAGGACATAGGTGATAAAGGCATGTTTCAGGATGTATTACACAATAGTCAACCAGAACAGTTAAACAAAATCAGTGCAGACTTGGGATTTTTGGACAGTAGTATGTTAGATTCGAATCCAGACCATGAGAAACAAGTACAGTTGTACATAACTGAAACAATGTTGAGTGAAAAGCACAAACAGTTAAATTTACAAGACATGTTTACTGCATTAATGTCATCAATGAAAAAAATAGTGAAAAACTTGAGAAAAATAGTGAAACATTTAAAAAAAACTGTCATCAATGGAAAAAATTTGTGAAAAACTATTAAAAGGCAATAGTCTCAGAATGTAATCTAATTAGAACAGAGCTTAATGTGCAAATTTCAAATGTTACAAAAGACTTAGTTGGTGTGTGTTCTCAAGTGAAAACTATAGATGAAAGTGTGAAAAAAGTAGAGGGGAGGGTAGAGTCCAAAATACGATCTTTAGAGACAAAAACAGGGGAAGTGGACAAAGATCTCAAGTCCGAGATAGGTGCTGTTGAAGTTAGATGTAAAGATGCTGTTGGAGATACTAGTAAACAAGCTGTAATCTTTACAAATAAGTTAAATGAAAAAATAGACAGTGTTGCCTTAGATGTAAATGAAAAGTTCAGAAGATAGCTGAGATAACAGAGTCAAATGTGTCAGACTTACCTACAGATTTCACTATTATTAAAAAAACAAGTACAATAATTAAAAGAAGGGACTTACCTAAAAAGTCCTGTAATGTAGGACATCCAAGCTTCCCTACTATGCCACTAAAGTGTTTCCCCGGTGACAAGCATTTTCACCCAGTTGATTTATACAACATTGTCATGATAGTTTTCTGCCTGGTTTGAATGATGAATTAAAAATTAAGTTTATTAAAAGATTATTAGAAAGGGAAGCCTTGTCATGGCCCAACCAACTTGACTGTAGCAATTTATCCATAGATGAATTTGAAAAGTGTTTCTTCAAAACGTTTTGGTCTGACACTGAACAGGCAAGGATAAAGAGTGAGTTTTTTACTGGTCTGCTGTACAGGGAGCAGTGAGGGGGTTTGAAAGAGTTTTGTAAAGACCAGATCATGAAACTTGCACACTCAGACCAACCTCTTGATGAATTAATGCAAATAGATGCACTTAAAAAAAGGCTACCAGAAAGAATTCAAATGAGGTTAGTTTATGGGCCAGATGATTCTGCAGACCAGTTCGTAAAATATGTAGAAAAGTTGGACAGGGCACATAACGGGTTTGGTCGATACAGTACTGATTTCAGGAGGCCAAACTGGAGTAATCACAATCATAATAGAAACACTAATAATAATGACAATTTTAACCAAGGACATAACAACACTCTAGGGAGGAAAGACAGGAATCCAAATAATTTTAGAAATTATTAGGATGTAGGACCACCAACAGTTTTATGAGAATAGAAATTCCGGGAACAGAAATGGTGATAGGAATTTTGAAAATAGAGGTGGACAGTGGATAAATAATAACCAGTCCCCCCACATGTGACAGATAATGATAGTAGAGGTGACAGGTTAAATTGAAACCTTCTCAGTTGGCAGAAACACGGCCCTGATTTTCTGCTTCTCAGAGTATCAACTTTTACTAAAAGAATTTGTTAGTGTGCTAATTATTCGATTTGGAAAATTTAATTTTTTACTTACTTTTGATGGTCTCTGGAAATCCCCATGGAAGTAGAAATTATTTATATGGAATAGTACCTATCATTTTTCCCCTGCTAATAGAGACCATGTTTGAAGCAAATTGCTATTTTGTTTATTAAACTTTTGTGTTATCTTGTTGTGCTCGTCTTGATATTATTAATTAATATGTAAAATCAGATTATTGTTTTCATTCTTATGCTTGTCTGTAACTAAATGTGCAGAACAGTGCTTCAGATGGTCCACATGTCACATTCATTTCATCAACTTCATGTAACTGGCAATAAAATCAGTCCTTGGTTGGCCATCAGTCTGTGGTTAACTGTTGAAATGTACATTTCTTTGTGAATCAGTCAAAAGTTCACAAGAACTTGTACTTAGTCAGTGGGCATCACACATTATGTTAACAGAATGTATTTATGAAACAGTGTGTGGGAGAAATACATTTGTGTCAGATTCAAGTATCACTGACCCAGTCTGTCACCAATGAAATGTGAGATTTTGTTAATGAGTGTAGATTACCTCCTGACTATTAAAAAGCTGATCATTATAAAAGTAAATCTGAGGTTCAATAAATATGAAGGAATTGAATCCTGATCACATATATCTTAAAAGAGCAACAGTTTAGACAAAGGTTCTGACATTAATGATTACATAAAACCCCTAATATACAGATTTAATTCATTAGGTTATCTTTACCAGTGTAATATTTCTTTTCCATCAGAGAGTTTTTGATCTTTGCAAAGTTACTGTGATGTGTGCATCATTCAATAGCTTTAGGTTCAGACTTTTTATGAATGTGATGCATGAGAACTGAGATCATATTTTAAGGATTCTATGTTTGTGGGGTATGCTTCTGAACTGATTCCTCCTTTGTGTGTTGTGGGTGTGAACACTTATGCTTTCTGTCCTTTCCAACCTGTTTTCTGTGATGAATATTATTACAATGAAATGAAAAACCTTAGCTGCTTACAGGCATTGACATATGTCAACAGGGACAGACGAAAATGTGTGTCCCAACCGGGACTCGAACCCGGGATCTCCTGCTTACATGGCAGACGCTCTATCCATCTTTTTTTTTTTTTTTTTTAAAATCTCATTTTGTTCGCTTTTGTTCATTGAATCTGCTCGGGGCGGACGTCGTAAGACATCCGTTTAAGTTCGTTGTTGATCGATTAACTCAGTTTTTTGTTACAGAGGGCTGCTAACCCTCTGACCGAACAAGCTGAGCTACCGTGCCGGCAAATGGTTCAAATGGCTCTGAGCACCATGGGACTTAACATCTGTGGCCATCAGTCCCCTAGAACTTAGAACTACTTAACTAAGGACATCACACACATCCATGCCCGAGGCAGGATTCAAACCTGCGACCATAGCAGCCGCGCGGTTCCGGACTGAGTGCCTAGAACCGCTAGACCACCGAGGCCGGCATCCATCTGAGCCACTGAGGACACAGAGGATAGTGCGACTGCAGGGATTTATCTCAACGTATTGTCCTATTGTTTTCCAGATGTGAAGTGATATTAAGGTTAAAATGACTGGACCATTGAAGCAATATCTGTATGCTTTATGTGGCCTTTTCCTTAAAATGATTATAATTGATTTTCTTTGATGTGTGAACACTCTCTTTGATCACTGAATATTTGAGTATACCCATACTGAAGATGTGGTTTAAAAAGAGTCTATGACATACTATACACAGAAGTTGCTTGTCTGCTCGCCATATAACTAGACTACAGTCCAGTTTCAGGAAAAATATCTAAACAATTATAGAAAAGAATATTAGTTGCCATTTTTTAGCATGTTTCCAAATGAATTGCAGAGAATAATATTACTTACCGTTTTGTTGTAGCATGTTTCCATACCACATTGTATTCTTGGTCCTCACATGATGTTCTGCAGTCACAGACTATACCAAGCTTCTTGGTTTCCCAAGCAGCTTTCAATATTCCTAGACGTTCTGTAATAAATAAGTAAATATACCCATTGGACCTATCATATTGAATAAAATTCATTAAGAATACTGATTTTTTGAATTATTATTACAGGTAATTTTAATTATGCTACAAGAATTTAAAATCAAGTTATGAATATTAATAAATGAAAAACAAAATTGAGCATCTAAAGGAAGAGGTATCAGTTCTAAAGAAGAAAACAAGTCATGGGAAGGAACTATGCATATGAAGAAAATTAAAAGGAAATGACAAAGACATACTCTCCTTCTCCCAATCCCTGAAATGGAAACACTTCTTCATCACCAATCCCTCCAAACCAAGGCCAACCTAATTCCAACACTGAAACCTGCCTCTCCCAGTTTATATCACCATCAAACCATGAGGATCCCCCCTCCCCACCTAATTACATGCTCGTCACCTTCCACAGATTCCCTACCTCGACAGTTTGGCCTCACCATACTCTCCCAGGCCCCTTCCTCAAAATGCCAACCTTCCAGCAGAAGGAAGAATAGCCACACAAAACCTCAGAACTAATAATGACCTAATCCTCCTATCTGCAGACAAAATCTGCACCACAGTTGTTATGAATTTCAGTGACTTCTTAGTGGAAGACCTCTGCCAATTATCTGATTCCTCCACCTATAAACTCTGCCAGAATTATCCCATCCAGAAGTCCGACACAGTCAGCAATCCCTGCTTAAAGCCTTAGGTCCTTCTCAAACCTCTCCCCTAAATCTGTTTCTCTCTTCGCCCCTATGACACCCACTCACACACATCTTGTACACACTCTTCAAAATCCACAAACTCAACAATCCTGGATACCCTATTGTGGCTGGTTATTGTGCACCCACTGAAAGAAATTGGGCCCTCACTGTCAAGCACCTCCAACTAGTTGCCCATAATCTAGCCTCCCATGTCAAAGATACCAACCACATCCTTCACTGACTCTCCACCATCTCCATCCCCTTACCTTCTGGATCCCTACCCTAACTGTTGATGCCACTTCCCCACACACTGACATCCCTCACGCCCATGGTCTTATCACAAGTGAGCACTACCTTCCCCAATGTTATTCAAACTCCAAATCCACTACGTCATTGCTCACACAACTTACTAACTATACCCTAACTCACAGTTACTACTTTGGAGGGAAGGTGTACAAGAAAATCTATGGCACAGCCCTGGGCATTAGCACGGCTGCCTGCTATGACAACCTGTTTGTGAGCCATCTATAGGAGATCTTCCTAGCCTCCCAAAATGCCAAACCCCCAGCCTGGTTCAGGTTTATTGAAGATGATATGGACTCAGGGCAAAGATACCCTATCCTCATTCCCTCAACACCTGCTCTCCCATCTGCTTCACCTGGTACTTCTCAATACAGTGTGCCACCTTCCTAGATGTTGACCTCCTCCTCTCTGGTGCCTCCATCCACACTTCTGCCCACATTAAATCCACAATCCATCAACAGTACCTGCATTTCAACAGCTGTCACCTCTTTCACACCAAAAAATCACTCCCATACAGTCTGATCACCCACTGATGGTGTATTTGCAGTGACAAGAACTCCCTTTGCCCAGTACAATGAGGGTTTCATTAAGGCCTTCACTGAGAGGCACTGTTCCCCAGACCTAGTCCACAAACAAATCTCTCATGTCATTTTTTTCTCAGATCCCCATTCATCCTACCAACCCCAAGAACCAGCAACAAAGAAGTGCTCCCTTTGTCACCCAATACCAACCCAGACTGGAACAACTGAACAATATCCCTCACCAGGGCTTTGATTGTCCATTATCATGCCCTGAAATTAGGAACATCCTACCCGAGATCCTCCCCACCCTCCTAAAGTAGTGTTCTGTCACGCACCCAACCTCCACAACGTCCTAGTCCACCCCCATGCCACTCCCAGTCTCAACCCATTGCCACAAAGGCCATATCCCTATGGAATACACAGGTACAAGACCCGCCCAATACATCTATCCACCACTTCCTACTCCAGTCCTGTCACTGGCTTATCCTACCCCATCAGAGGCCACGCCACCTGTGAAAGCAGCCATGTTATACACCACCTCTGCTGCATACATTGCACAGATTTTTATATTGGTATGACTACCAACCAGCTGACCACCAGGATAAATAGCCACCACCAAATTATGGCCAAGAGCAAAACAGACCATCCTGCAGTCCAACTGAGCAGATTCTTCACTCCCATAATTATCCTGGCCTCAATCTATGGTAACATGTCACCACATCCTCTACCTAACAGTTCCCACCCTCTCTGTCCTATCACCTTCTCCCCATTCTTGTCTCCAATCCCCTTTGTGTGCTGCCCTCTGCCAATGCAACCCTCCATCTTTCCCCCCCCCCCCCGCCTTTTTTTCCCCTCTATCTCTCTCTCTCTCTCTCTCTCTCTCTCTCTCTCTCTCTCTCTCTCTCTCCCTTTCTCTCTCCCTGTGTCTCTGTTTTCATCATCTTCCTGCCCCACAACCTCCTGACACTGAGCCTGCTGGCAGACAGCACTCCTCTCTCCACCAATCCATACATTGCTATCCCTTCCCCTTCCCCACCCCCTCCAGACTGCTGCTTCCATACTACATGACATTTGCATTCCGCTATGAGCCGCCATAGTTGGTGGTGATGTGTGCGTGACATGTGCTTGGTTGTGTGAATGAGAAAAGTGTGTGCTTCTCTTTCTTTTTCTGATAAAGGCTGTGGCTGAACGCTTATGTGTAACTGTCTTTTAATTGTGCCTGTCTGCAACTTCATCTGTTGTCTTTGCAGTAAGTAGCAATCTATCTTTACATACATTTTATTTTACTATTAATATTTTAGTCTGTCCTAATTCTTGTTTGCACTATTCATTTCTCTTCTGTCTAATCTATCTTTATTTCTTACTCTGTCCTTATCATCTCTGGGCTGTAGTTAGTACAGTACTAACCAATGTAGCATCTCCGACATAATCTCTCTCTCATTTTCCCCTTCATTCCTACCTATCCTTTTCCTCTCTGCTGGTAGGTCCCTGTCATCCTTGTGTCTGAGTGATATGCCTTTCCCTTTAATTTTCCCTAACCTATCACTTTCTCCTCCTTGAGCAATGAACTATTTGTTGCAAAAGTTAGGAACTCTATCACTTTTATATGAAAATCCTGGCAGATTAAAACTGTGCACCAGACCGAAACTTGAACTCAAAATCTTTGCCTCTTGCTGGGAGGTGCTCTGCTGACAGCTATCCAGGCATGACTCACAACCTCTCCTAACAACTTTACTTCTGCTAGTACCTTATCTGCCTTCCAATTCTAGACATTTTTATATGCTTGTATTGGCAATACTATACATTTTGCCTCCTATAGGTAACTTCTACCCAGCAGTTCTGTCATCTAATTTATTAATTTTTTACGCTCATTCCCAACATCATGTATTAAGGTTAATACAAAACATTTCAGTAGTGAAGTAGTCACATGGTGCTTCTTAGAGGAAATTTTTGTAGAAGTTTTTTTGACAAGCTTTCTGTAAGTTCTTGAGGCTGAATTCTGCAAAGTCCCACCAAAATTTCGGCCCATAAATAGTTTAAAAAAATGAAAAAAGCTACAAAAATATTGCACTTTTTTGGTTTTTTGCTTATAAATTGAAAAGTACAATATTGTCAACAGAGTTGAATATTTATGAAAAGAAAGAGGATAAAATTTCCCACAAAATAGGTCTGAATGTCATTTTTCATCAGATCAAACATATGGCATGTAGCAGGTGTTGAACTTAGCATAATTTTGAGGGTATCATCAAAAACCCTGTCCCTTATCCCTCATTATGCTATGACATTCAGTCAGATGGTAAAACAATAGCTTTAATCACTTCTACAGTTAAAAACTGTTTAAATAACTTATACAAATGACATAATAATTATACTTTATTTGACATTTGATAATAATGAGTATCATAATATTATATTATTAACATAACAATTTTCATGAAATTTCAAAGAAGTTTCAACCACTTCATGCTTCATGAACCACTGCCCTTGTCTTTACTTGATTCATCTGGAAAATGAGCACATATGTGGGTATGCTACAGCTAAATAAGATAATAGATGACTAATTTCGGCCCATACCAAATAATAACTACATAATCATTTACCTATTATAATTATAATAAATTAGAGTAGAAACCAATATACAATGTTTGTTACAATAATGAGGTCATGAGATTTCACAATGGCAAATTATAATAACAGCAATTTGAAATGTGGCTTTTCTTCTGTAGCAGTCCTTGCTTCACTCTCCTGTTCCTCCTCTACTTCCAACACACCTCCTTCTAAGTCTTGCAAACCAGGGTGACTGATATTCTTGCAAACTGTATCACAGTTGATGCAGAGCTTCAAGTTGTGAAGGCCTCTATTTTCACAGCTACAAGAGTTTTGACAACACACAAATTTGCGTTTGCATCCAATGTAGGTCAGAATAACATTGGGTGCTGTTTGCTGAAGCATAGTGGTTGCAACTAGGTGTTCCTTGGACCTCTATCAAACCTATTCTTTGGGATTTTTATTTTTTCCCAGCCACTGTTGCACCAGTAGGCACACATGGAGAATATGCTGGCAAGCAGCATCCTCAGTTGGTGGAAAAGTTGACAGTTGTTCTGAAGTTGGTTTGACTAAGCTTCCATATGGGATGTGACTCAGGGACTCCCTGCTTATACCACCATACAACTTGGTGATGGATTGTTTACCACACTCCACTAAAGCCTCCTTATCTGCATTTCAATCTTCAAATACTTGTATGTCCTGTTTCGATTCACGGTTTTTCTTCAGTGCAGTTATGCATTTCACTTTGCCCTGATTGTAGAGCAGAAACAGTGTCACAACCACTGCCTGGATGCAAAAACTGGATATTCTCTGTAGCAGGGTAGCCAGTTCCCTGAGGAGAGTAAAACTGCTGTGGGACTTTTCCTTTCCCTAGTTTTATCTATAATACATTGTTTTGTTGATAGAGGCCTGTTAGAATGACAAGAAGCTCCAAGTCTTCCACAACAACACGGTTGAATGTGTGAGGTTCAAAGATAGTACATTGTTGATAATCAAGGTATCAGCATCTTCAACAGCTTTCTTGGAAACTAAGCCTGATTTGGTCAGCTTGTCCATTAAAATGTTAAGCAGTCCTTGTTCTTTGGATTAGAGAGAAATTTTTCCTGAGTGACACCATCATTTAGCTGAAGATTATTTCTACAGATGTGTTGTTTGTGGGACCTTCTCACTTACTTGTTCTCCTCAATGTTCTGTTAGTGTACTTTTTTCAACACAGTTCATGAACCTTAACCACAGTTTTGCTCTTCAAAAAGGCATCCATCCCATACATCCTCTACTTACTTGCTTCAAGAACATCCTTCAAGCCCACTTAGGGGCAAAGTGATGACACGTTTCTCCAGTCATTCAGTATATTATCACATATCATTATGTACGACTACTTAATCTTAATTTACCAATCACAAATAGTTTCTAAGCAACCATCAGAGGATGAACTCATATGCAACTGCCACTGTAGGAGACCAACACACAGGATCAGTCTTCCCAGTGCCAGGAGAGGAAAGTCATCTCACAAACATCTTACACCTGCACCACAGCAAGTATCAGTTAGCAACCACTGCAATAAAATTGTGAGTGAAGGTTGTAGATCAAAAATGGATGTGCAACAAAGTACAGTAGAAGCACAGGAAAGGGGGGAGGTTGGGGGAGTGTAGGTTATGAGATGACATGTCTCCTCAGCTTCAAAATCACACTAACTTCAAGACATGCCATCTGCCATATAGTAGGTCTGGCAAAACAAGTCAGTGAGGTCTATTTTGTAATTTTATTCTCTTTACTTTCATAAACAGTCAGCTTTGCCAAAAATTGTGCTTTCTCTGAGTTATAAGTGAAAGACCCAAATAAATCCCATTTTTTGCATTTTTACCCACTTTTCATGCCAAAATTTTGGTAGGATTTAAAAAATTTGTATTCTGTGCCCTTGAAAACATATAGAAAGCCTGTCAAAAAAAATTCTCCAAAACTTTCTGCTATTTGGCCTTTCTAAGCACCAGTTGGCTTGACTAGCTGCAGTTGTATCACAAATTCTGAGACAAAAATTTACAATTTTTCAAGTAATTTTTGTGGAAGTTTGATGCAACATTTGAAGATGAGACAATATAAGATTACCTTAAATGGAGAATATAGATTCATTCCATAATTTGAATAACAATCTGGGCCTCCTGCCAACCTAGGACAACATGCCACTTTCAGCAGCTAAGTACTTTCATAAGTTCCATATATTCCTCCTGTTCTAACATTATATGGTAATGTAATTATCTTAAATTAATAGCACTATTGCAACAGCATATTTTAACTGTAGATAGTATGGTGTACCATTGTATGGGTTCTCTTGCTGGGACTTTTACATACTAGATTTGAAATACTAATCTACTAAAACTACAATTGATCGACTGGGCTTGAAGAATGCAAATGTTCGATCATATTGTAGAAGTGATTGACACTGGAGTCATGAAGCAATGAAATTTAGTTTAAATAATGTACTCAGTACAAATACCAGGAAAAGTGAGAAATACAATGCAGATATGAAGTCTGAGTCTTTTTCAGCTTGTTACAAACATAACTATGAACCTGCATTTCCTCTATAGAAAATTAAAGTAAAAACCAGACTAACACTTGGATAATACAGGGTATAAGAAAATCTTCAGAGAAACTTAGAAAGTTAATTAAATCATCTAGGCAAAATCCGACTCTGAAACATACGTAAACCACTACAGAAAAATGTAAAAGAAAGCCATTATAGCAGCAAAAAAATTAAACAATGATTCATACATCAACAGAAAAAGGGTAGCAAAAAATTAAATCAGTTTGGAATGTAATGAATACAGACTTAGGCAGAATCAAAAAAATTGTTCTTAAAAGTGAAGGTAAAACTATAAATGACCCTTTACAAATTGCCACCATATTCAATAGCCACTAAACAAGTTAAGTACAAAATCTTATAAAAATGAAAGTCACATAAAGACCAATCATAACAGCTCTGTAAATCCTATAACTGTATTTTTGTATCCTGTAACAGTACAAGAGACAGAGAATGCAATCAGCAAACTAAAAAATAAATTTTCATTTATTTTATTGTGAGTACCATTGATCCTGATAGCAATGGAGTTGCAAGGATATGGAATGAGTCAGTTTTTTTACAATGTTAACAGTACAGCAGCATACAATATGGTTAATTCATGACAAGACTCATAGTAACAACATGGAACACTAGAAGAAATAAAAACATATTACATACATCAGAATTAAAACTTACATGTACACATTCAAATTAACAATATCAAAGTATTTGAGCAACAATATAACACTACAGCAACAAATAATTTACATTTATACTTACATTGAATGGCTAACTCAGTTGTATAATAAAAATTTGCTCCTATGCACTAAAAAAATTCACTAATTGAATAGAATGACTTTTGTATTAGGTATTCCTGCAGTTTTCTCTTGAACTTTGGTGTTTCAGGAGCAAGACTTTTGATGACACTGGGTAAAGCATTGTAAATTTTGATGCCTGTATAATTTACTCCTTTCTGTACAGTTTGACTGGTTACTGTGAAAGTCCTCATTTGACCTTTTGTCATGACCATGATATTCACTATTGGTTTTGGTTTTTATTAATGAAACATACAAGGGAGTATATGTATTGAGATATCATTGTAAATACCTGCAGTTTCCTAAACTGCATGAGTGCCTTAGTTGCACACCACTCATGATGAATATAGCTCTTTTCTGAGCAAAAAAAACTTGTTTTGCCAAGGGCTGGTTGCCCCAAAAGATAATTCCGTAAGACAAAAGTGCATGGAAATATCTAAAGTAAGCAGCTCTTATGGCATCCTTATGTGTGGTTGATGTAATTATGTGTAAGTAAAACGCTGCATGTAACCTTCTTTTTAGATCTAGGCTATGGTTGGACCAATGTAGTTTGCAATCTATGTTCACACCCAGGAATTTAGCTGAGTCGACTTGTTCTATTTGTTGTCCATTACATTATATAGTTATATCCCCCAGTTCTTTATGTGCCATATGAAACTGTACATAATGAGATTTTTTTATATTCAGAGAGAGTCCATTACAGTTAAACCATTTCAGAATATCATTAAATGCTTTGTTCACAGATGTTTCCCAGTTGTTCCCTGTTGCTTTATCAACTAGAAGAGAAGTATCGCCAGTGAATAGGGTGAACTTGCTCACTGATGTAGTGCAGTAGGGGAGGTCATTATACATATAAGAAACAGTAAGGATTCCAACACCGAGCCTCAAGGCACTCCAGTGTTGACTGTGCCCCACTTGGATAAAGCTGGAATTCCTTTACGGTCAGTAATTATTACCCTTGTTTCCTATCTGTAGGGTAGGTTTTAATCCATGTCCCTATTATTCCACTTGACCCATAGTAGTTTGCTTAATTTAGCAGAATTTCATGGTTGACACAGTCGAAAGCTTTGGATAGGTCACATAGGATTCCAATTCATGCCAATTTTTTGTTAAGAGATTCAAGAATTTGAATGGTGAAAGAGAAAATAGCATCATCAATTGATAGGCCTTGCCGGAAACCAAACTGACATTGATAACATTGACTGAGAATGTTGTGGCTGTTCAGGTGATTAACAGTGATCTTGTATACCACTTTCTCAAGGACCTTTGAAAAACATGTTAGCAGGGATATTGGGCAGCAGTTTGTTACATCAGTTTTTTCACCTTTCTTGAAAAGTGTTTTCACACAGGCATAGTTTAATCTAAATGGAACAATACCTTGTTTTAGAGATTCATTAAAAATGTGACACAAAACTGCATTTATATAGCAATGACAGTGCTTAAGTATCTTAGTTGAAATATTATCAACCCCACAAGTGTTTTCTGGCTTCATCTCTCTGATTGTCTTAGTGATCTCACTAATTGTTATGGGGGTTATCTGCATCTGGCAAGCTCTGGCATTGTTAGCTTTATGCAACTGTTAAAAAATGTTTATTGAAGATATTAGCAACTTCCTCAGTATTTTTTACAATGTTTCCATCCTGAATTAATTCTATGTCATTCGTGTACACTACTTTTTTACCATTCTCCATTTTTATAACTTGCCAGATGGTTTTTGATTTGTTGTTTGACTTATCAATTTCATATTGTTATGTACATAGTTTTCGATTTTTTTATTACCCTTTATAAATATTAAAATACAATCTATAGTCCTCCTTTTCGATGGGATCATTAGATATCCGTAGGGATTCATAAAAATTTCTTTTTGTTCAACAGGAAATTCTGATTCCTTTAGTAATGCAGGGTTTCCATTTTGCGGCCTGAGGATTGTTTCTCAAGATTATTTTTGGGAATACAGCTTCAAATCATGACACAAATTCATTAGAGAACAGATTAAATTTTTCATTAATATTCCTCTCCATAAATACAGGGGTCCAGTCAATCTGCTGTAAGAAAAGACTGAAGATTTCTAAGGTACCATTATTGACTGGCCTCAGAGTTTTAAAGGAGTGTTTCAGTATATCACACAGCTTGATATCTTTTTACTGTAAGCAGCTGACCATCATGACCTGACAGACCATTGAGAATTTGACTTACAATAATACTGCTGCTTCTGTATCTGTCCAGGAATTAGGCTCTTACAAGTACTAGTTACTCTAGTGGGAAAGTTAACTATTGCAATTAGATTAAATGCTTCCATCAGGCGCCCTAGATCTCTTCTGCTGCTATTTGCAGTTAAAAAGTTAATATTAAAATCACCCATGATAATTAAATCCTTATGTTTTGAGTGTTGGTTCAAAAGTTGTTCAATGTGGTTTAGAAAGATACATATTTTCCCTATAGGGGCCTCATAAACTGCCAAAATTATAACTGATTTATTACTTGTAGTAATTTCTGTTTCACTGGCTTCAAAATGAGAATCTGCACCAAAAGTACTTATGTCTAGGGATTTATATTTTACATTAGTTTTAACATAGATTGTAATCCCTCCTTTCACGTTTTTATGAGGGTGGTTTGAAAAGTTCTGCGAATCACCATGAGAGGTCAGTGCTAGCAAAAAAAAAAAATGGTTCAAATGGCTCTCAGCACTATGGGACTTAACATCTGTGGTCATCAGTCCCCTAGAACTTAGAACTACTTAAACCTAACTAACCTAAGGACATCACACACATCCATGCCCGAGGCAGGATTCGAACCTGCGACCGTAGAAGTCGCGTGGTTCTGGACTGAGCGCCTAGAACCGCTAGACCACCGCGGCCGGCATGCGCTAGCACAACGAGTTGTTCATATGATATGTATTGGACTGTTGCCTGTAAACATGTGCCACATCAATGCTCTTGGAAGACAGCTGTGGCAGTCACATGGCTCTGTTGTTGTTCCTGCATAGTTATTTGCGAAGATGGAAAAAATCGAGATTCGAGCAGTGATTAAGTACTTCATAAAGAAAGGTATGAAAGCAAAGGACATTCATGCTGATTTCCAGAATACGCTGTGGGACTCTGCTCCTTCATATTCAATGGTTTCCAAGTGAACAAAAGAATTTAAATTTGGTTGGGAGAGCTTAGACAATGATCCATGCAGTGGTTGGCCAAGATGTGTCACTACTCCAGAAATCATTGCAAAAGTGCACAAAATGGTCATGGAGGATCAGCAGTTGAAAGTGCGTGAAACTTCTCATGCTTGCCAGATGTCATCTAAAAGGGTATATCACATTTTAACCGAAAAATTAGAAATGATAAAAATTATCTGCAAGATAGTTGCTGCAACTATTGACGCTGGATCAAAAATGCATGAGAATGGGCATATCAGAACAATGTTTGGGGCATTTTAGGAGAAACAAACAAGATTTTTTGCACAGGTTTGTGACCACACATGAAACTTGGGTGCACTACTATACCACAGAGACAAGACAACCATCAAAGCAGTGGAAACATGATGGTTTCCCAATACCAAAGAAAGCCAAGACAATTCCTTCGGCAGGAAAGGTCATGGCATCAGTGTTCTGGGATGCAAAGGGGATTCTGTTGATAGATTATCTCCCCACTGGGCAAACAATTACTGAAGAATACTATGCTAACATTTTGGACAAATTGCAACAAAGGATACATGAAAAAAGGCCAGGTTTAGCAAGGAAGAAATTTACACAAATTAAGGTTTGAATTGTTGCAACACGCACCTTATTCATCTGATATGGCTTCCTCAGACTTCCATCTCTTCCCAAAACTAAAAATTTTTCTTGGTAGACGAAAATTCACTTCAAACAAAGAATTGATAGCCATAGTTGACAATTATTTTGCAGGTGTGGAGGAAACTCATTTTCGAGATGGGATCAAGTCACTGGAACATCGTTGGACCAAGTGCATTAATCTACAAGGAGACTTCATTGAAAAATAAAAAAAGCTTCAGTGATGTATGTACTTTTTTTCCATTCCATTCTGAGAACTTTTTAAACCAACCTCATATTAATGATATCAGTTTGTTTAAAGTGTTTGATTTGTTGAAAAAAATTCTCAGTTTGCATCTCTCAAGCAATGGAAATTCCAGATAGGAATAAAAGCATTGTAGGAAAAGGCAGAATGCTACTCAGCATAAGAGGACACGTTAAGTTGCAGACAGGCACAATTAAAAGACACTCAACAATAGCTTTTGGCCACAGCCTCCATCAGTAAAGGAGGAGAGACACATAAAATGTTCACACACACACACAATAACTACGCGATATTTTATGAATAAAACTTGGTGGTACAAAAATTTTACTTTCTTTAAATCTTTATTTTGCCAGTGTATAAGCAAATGACAGCCTTCCATGTAATGTTACATAAATGCTAGTTTTAAGTATTAGATACAAGCAGCAGCTGAGCAGTTTAAAAGAGGAAAAGTGGATTTCTTCATAGTAGTTGATTATATATTTATAAAATATTGTACCAATCCCCCTAACCAACAAGTCTGAGGTGCTGTCTTTCACTGAAACTGAAACTGAGCCAGTGGGACTCACTTCAGCTGTTTTGGCAAAACCTGTTTTGCCTTGTTTCAGGAGGAGGCAAATGCAAAAGCGTAGAGGTCCATTAATCATTGTCAGTTCAAATGTGCATTGAATGATGGTACCCCTTAGGGAAATGGCACCAGGTGCACTAAGTGTGTATACGTGGGGGCCTCATTCAACATATGCACATAAAATAATATAGACATAGTTACCATCAGAGTTAGTAAATTATCAGTGATCACAAAGCACTGTCAGTACAATTTACTGAAGCAGTTTACATTGACTACTTCTATGTGTTAATATATAACTTGACTCTATTCACACTCCTGAAAGCTTTCCTGTATGGTAGCACTAGTAGAACACTATGTGTGAATTAGTTAATCAAATAATTAATTAATTGACACACTGCTAAAAATTTTCCTATCTCTATGTATGCCATTACATCTCTGTTGAACCAGAAGGTCATGCACTAGTGGAAGGAAGAGTGCTGAAAATAATGGACAATAATCTGGGGTTGACAAAATTGTCTATTCAGTTGTGGTTTTCCTTTCTCCAGTCCAGAGACATTGATCTATCTCCTTATAGGACTTTGTTCTCTAGGGCATTGTTATCTACTCTGGTGGGAGAACCTACTTGTTTATGGCACAGATAGCATACACACTTCAGTTTGTCACATTTTAACATGTTCTGATATGAGTATATGTGTACATATAAATTTAGATCTATGTATTTCAAAATGAGTTGAGTGTAATATATGCTCTACAATGTTTGTGAATTGTCTGCACTTCTTAATCACCTTAACTTTAGTCTAAACTCTTAAGCTCAACTTTTTAATGTGACTACAGAGTGTCCAGTACATCAACTTTCAATTTACGTATCAGTTTTTACCCATTGCTTTGCGCCATCTGCTGTGGTACTTTAGTATAATCTTTATCAACAATTCTCTTCATTTTCCACCAAAGTTTTAAGACTGGATCCAGTTCCAGTTTTCTTGTTTGCTTTTTGGTTGATATTGATTCATAAAATTAATGTGTAGAACATTTGAAGCATAGTCATGTGAAATAACATTTCTGTCCAATAAAGCTAACACAAAGTCTCAAAAAGTCAAGATTATTCACATTAAACTTACAAACATGCCCATTCTCCCCAAAATTAAATTTCAAAATAAATGTGTAACATACCGTTATAACCATTAAGGCAGGTTAGTCCCTCAATGCCACAGACCTCATCAGCAGCTGAAAAATCCAAGATCCAAATGAAATTACAGTCTGCCTTAAAATATGACCCTCCTTATGAAGGAAAAAAATACTTACAATTTGGCATCATATGATGGGTACAATTGCAGAACTTCAAATGGTGTTGTTTGTGGCACTGAACCAGACATGTTGTGAAGCTATAATATGGGTACACACCTGTGGGAACTTCATTACGAAACAGACAATCTCTTCCACTGGGTTCTACCTCATACAGCATTGGATCATTGACTACTTCCTTCACCTGTTAGGAAATCCATGTGATGATAAAAGTAGTTTCAAACAAAATCATAAATGATTCTAGAAATTGTCTGGTGATATATATAAACTTTTAATTATAATAGGAGAAATTCTATGGCTACTGTGAGCAATCTGTATATTCGCATTCCTCATATGATTAAATAGGAAAGTTTGCAAAGAAACTGGATGTTTGTATCTGTAACCACACTAATATTATAAATTCAAAAGTAACTCTGTGTGTTATGTTTTATGATTAAACCGTTGAACCAAGTTTGATAAAATTTGGTCTGTAGAGTACTTAAAAACTGAGGAAGAACATAGGCTACTTTAGAAAGTGTGTAGTAAGACATATTTGTTGACTGAAGAAGATAATACTTACTCTTTGAAAAAACTATTTACTCTTTCACTTTCCAACTTGATCATCTTTGGAAAAATACTTTTATTGGTTTATACATTCTATGTGATATGATTCATTGTAATCAATAAAATGCATATTTAATTCTCAATATGTTTAGTCCATACTTACATACTAATACAAGTATTATTATTGGTTTATACGTTCTATGTGATATGATTCATTGTAATCAATAAAATGCATATTTAATTCTCAATATGTTTAGTCCATACTTCTTTACTAATACAAGTATTATTAATTGTGGAAGTAACTCACTCTGTCACATTTTCATTACAATATTGCTGAACTGACTCTTATGGTATTTGGTATGAAGGTAGCTTGAACCCTGAGGAAGACCATAGGCTGCCTTAGAAATCTGTAGCTTTTTGAGTGTTAATAAAATTTTAAAATATAGTATACTTGAGTGGCATGCAGATGACAGTGGTATAATGATCGACAACTTTTAGTGTCTATAGACTATTCTGTGGAGGTGCAAATACAATGTTATTGTGTACATGATTTATTATTTTGAGTTGTTACACCACCTAGCATAGCTGGAGAGTTTTGGTGGGGATACAACAATAAACTCAGACAGTAAGAGCAAGAACCAAATTTAAAACTACAACTATAAGCATCACAAATGTAAGTCTCATTTAGCACACAGTTCTAAGAAAGCTCAAGATATGAAAGTTACTGAAATCCAACAAATCTCAGAGCAATCTCACGTCCATTGGAACTTGAATGCAGAATGTCAGGTGGCCTTAAGAACTACAGAGACATTAGAACAGCCACAAGCTCATCACATTTTAGGTGCTGAGCTTCATTTATCTCATATAGCTTCCAAGACACTTGAGGACTCACAGCGACGGTGACATTTAAAGGCCGTATGACAAACAGAGAGTCATATCTTCACATGTGGAATGTTGGGAGCTTTTGCTAAGGCTACATTTGATTATGATGTATTAACTGACTATCTTAATCATACATCAGTCATCTTAGGGAGACAGATGCAAAGTGTAGGCACCATATGCTATTGAATAGGAGGGAGAAAAGTTGCTCTGGTGATAAAATATCACATACAGTACTAGATGAACCAGAGAAATGCCTAAAAACTCTACTTCTGCATAGATGTAAGGAATTGAGGCATTTTTAAGCATAATTAGAAAATATAATTTCCGATATGAGATGCAGAAAAATAATAGAAACACATTCATCATGTACCTACATGCTCCCACTGCTTACATTTTTATACAAACGTCTCTCCATCACTATATCCACAGACATCTCATAATATTACTAGCTTACTTACTCACCATCACACATCATAACAAAACTACCAATATGTGAGCAAAGCAGTGTGTAATAGAGAGTTACTATAAAAAAAAGAAATGATGTTTAACATTGTTCCCAAGAATCTCCAAAAATTTTTGACTGATTTACTTCAAATTTTTACACAACTAATATACAGGATGGTCCATTGATAGTGACTGGGCCAAATATCTCACAAAATAAGCATCAAATGAAAAAACTACAAAGAACAAAACTCGTTTAGCGTGAAGGGGGAAACCAGATGGCGCTATGGTTGGCCCACTAGATGGGGCTGCCATAGGTCAAACGGATATCAACTGCATTTTTTAAAATAGGAACCCCCATTTTTATTACATATTCATGTAGTACATAAATATATATGAATGTTTTAGTTGGATCACCTTTTTCGCTTTGTGATAGATGGTGCTGTAATAGTCACAAACGTATAAGTTTGTGGTATCACGTAACATTCCACCATTGCGGACGCTATTTGCTTCGTGATACATTGTCCACGTTAAAATTGACCATTTGCCAATTGTGGAAAAGGTCGATATCATGTTGTATGGCTATTGCGATCAAAATGTCCAACCGACGTGTGCTATGTATGCTGCTCGGTATCCTGGACAACATCATCCAACTGTTCAGACAGTTCACCAGATAGTTACGTTATTTGAGGAAACAAGAAGTGCTCAGCCACATGTGAAATGTCAACCACAATCTGCAACAAATGATGATGCTCAAGTAGGTCTTTCAGTTGCTGTCGCGGCTAATCCGCACATCAGTAGCAGACAAATTGCATGAGAATCGGGAATCTCAAAAACATCGGTGTTGAGAATGCTACATCAACATCGATTGCACCCATACCATACATTTCTATGCACCAGGAATTGAATGGTGACGATTTTGAACATTGTGCACAATTTTGCCACTGGGCACAAGAGAAATTACAGGACGACAACAGATTTTTTGCATGCGTTCTATTTAGTGATGAAGCATCATTCCCCAACAGCAGTAATGTAAACTGGCATAATATGCACTAATGGGCAACAGAAAATCTACCACCATATTGACCATCTAGGCAGACAACACGAGCCGTTTACCTCCTTCCTGGTGGAATGACTGGAATTGATCGGCTGTCAGACCCCCTCCGTCTAATAGGTGCTGCTCATGCATGGTTGTTTACATCGTTTGGGCGGGTTTGACTTCTCTGAACAGTCAAAGGGACTGTGTCTGTGATACAACATCCACAGTCAATATCTAGCTTCAGAAATTCTGGGAACGGGGGTGATATTACACACGTTACAGGCCTTTTATCAGATCGCGCGAAACATTCATGACTACTTGTTCTTCTTGTACTCCTTCATTCATTCACTAAAGGCTCTGTTCCTTTCTTCCATCCACTTTGGCTATTGGACTTTTGATACTGTTTTCTCTGACATCACTTCCCACTTGTACACCTTGTGTCTTTAGACGCCTTTGTCCATGACATCTGCTGAATCTATCTGAGCTCTTTCCCGATGAATTTTGACTTGTGTCATCCAGGGTGTAGTGGTCTTGAGTCTCTGGATGTACCTGAGGATTCTGTTAGTGAGTCTGATCTGTGGGAGTCTGCATATGCATCCATAAAATTTTAGTCGCCTCGTTCTAATGTCCACTGCATTGTTGGATAACTTCTCTGTAGTGTCCCTGGAGTGAGCCCACATCCATCGTCTGTGAGTTTTGGCCCAATAATTTTCCTAATGATTTTTCTTTCCTGTGTGAGAATGTTCTCAAGATCAGCCTTTGTGTGTAACATCAGTGTCTCACTGGCATATAGCACCTCAGGTATGATTACAGTGTTGTAGTGACGAATTTTGGTGCAGGTGGACAGATGTTTCTTGTTGTATATAGCCTGTGATTTGTATAGGGCTCTCTTCATTTTCAATAATCTAGTGATCTGGGCAATTTTCTCCTTTCCTGTTGGTTTGAGCACTTCACTGAGCTACTTAAAGTGTGTGACCCTGTTGATCTTGCCATACTTTTTGTTCAAATTTGGAATGTTTAATTTCATGCAGAATCCAGTTTCCTGAAAGGAAATCTGTAGCCCTACTTTTTCTGTGCACTCTTTGAGTACTTCTATCTGTCTGATTGCTGTAGTTTCATTATCTGTGAGTAGTGCCAGATCATCTGCGAAGGCTAGACAGCTGACCTCCAGGTTGTCCTTGGGGTCGTCCAAGTCACACTGGCTTCCAATGGCCTTGTATTTTCAGCTCTTTCTCCCATTCCTTGATGACCTTACCCAGCACTAGGTTGAAGAGGAGTGGTGAGAGTCTGTCACCTTGGCAAACACCTGTCTTGATCTCAAAGGGTTTGGAGATTTCCCCCTTGAACTTCACTTTAGATGTCGTGTCTGTGAGTGTCTGTTTGATCAATCGCAGTGTCTTGCCATCCAAATCTTGTTCACATATAATGTTGAACAATGACTGGCAGTTGGTGGAGTCATATGCCTTCTTGAAGTCAATGAAGGTGCATATGACTGGACTGTTCCTGAGGGCTTTGATTTTCAGGGTAGTCTTGAGATTGAAGATTTTTTCTGCACAGGAGCGACCAGGGCAGAAGCCCACCTGGTACTTGCCGATCTTATGTTCCAGTTGGTTCTGTGTTATTTGGAGTAGGCACACTGAGAGTACCTTGTATGAGAATTGTATTAGTGAGATGCCCCTGTAATTGATCACATCTGTGGGGTCACCCTTTTTGTGCAGAGGGCAGATCAGTGCACATTTCCAGTCTCTGGCAACTTTTCTGACGTCCATATGTCTATAATGATCTGCATGAGTTCTCTGACAGAGTTTGGTCCAAGGTTTTTTAGTAGTTTGGCCACTGTGCCATCCGCACCAGATGTCCTGTTGTTTTGAGGCTGAAGATGTGCCTGTGGACTTCCTCTTGTGTTGGGGGTAGTGAGTCTGTATGACTGTCTGTAGGTTCTTCGTCTGGGGATTTCTCTGTGGGTTCTGGGCAATTGGGAAGTTCTGAGGAGTACTGTGCCAGCACCTTACAATTCTCCTTATATGTCAGTGCCAATTTTCTGTCACTATTTCTAAAGCAGAGTGTTGGTGGTGTGTATTCTCGGATGTGCCCTGCAAACGTCCTGTAGAAGTCACTTGACAGACAAGGATAGATAGATATTTTTTAAACAAAAATATACAGTTTTTCTGTTAAAACCGACCATGAGAAAGAAAATGCTGTGCTGTGCTCTGCTGATAAAATCTGCAGTTTTGTTTTCTTTCTCGAAATCCTTTCTAACTATGGTAGCAGGGCATTTGAGCTAAACTGTTTCTCCATACATATATTTTCTAACTGTATATGTTTTTAAAGAAAAATTGTATACATGACAATGTGCTGTTTTGTTTACTTCCTTGCAATCTGTTTTCACCGAAAACGGGAAAGTTGTATTGATGACTTGTTGCCTTATAATTAAAATGGAATCTGAATTTGCAATAACAAGAAACAAGGCTCAAGGTTATGGAGAGGGAGAAAGAGGTACTGGAAAAGAGGGTGGTGGGGGTGGTGGGGAGGGTATCGGACAAAGAGGGGGTGGAGAGGAAATGGACATAGAGGGGGCAAGGAGGAAATGGATAGAGAGAGTGGGGGAGGAGAGGGACTGAGAGAGTGGGTAGAAAGAGATAATATACAAAGAGGAAATATTGTATCCTAAATCCTAAAATTCTTGACTGATTTACCTGAGATTTTCACACATTACTCTAATTAACATTCTGAAGAATGTAGGCTACATAATTTGTTTTTATATCTGAACTACCATTCAACATTGTTGCCAAAAATATCAAAAAGTTCTTGACTGATTTCCTTGAAATTTTTATACAATATTCTGAGAAACATTTATCAGGACATGGGCTACACTTATTTCAATGTATATCATTTATAAATATATGTATGTATTGTATAATGGGGAGACATTATTAGCAAAAATCTCAAAAAGTTCTTAACTGATCTAGTTCAAATTTTTACACAAGACTCCAGTGAACATTTAGACAGGCTTACGCTGTATATTTTTTTAGTAACAATGTACAGGTTTTCTGTTAAAACCAACTGCAAAAAAGAATATGCTGTTTTAACTATGGTAGCAGTGCATTTAAACTGTTAGACAAATTGTTTCTCCCATATAAGTTCAACAGATGAAATATTAGTCACCTCCCTTAAAAGAACACACTGGCCACTTAGGAGTGCTGTAGGTGGTATAGAGCCAGTATCAGGAGGTCATATGACTGTCCACTACTGATGTAAGTCATGGCAATGATGTAGTAGAAGACAGCATGAAAAAATGGCCATAAAAAGATCCTAACTGACAGTGACCAGAGAGGAGTGTCACACCTAGTCAAATTGCCATACATATTTACAAATTGCAATTTAATGCCAGGTTCAGTAGTAATATCCAAATACAAAAAGTTATGCAAAAGTGCAACTAATTGGATAAATTTTAGATGTGTAGAGTATGTTTTCAGTAAAGCACATTTGTCTGGTTTGATGACTTGAATTATAATCTAGGAAAAAATGTGTAAAATATATTTTCCTCTGGCTCCTTTAGTGCAGTTTTTTTTCCATAAGCAATTTTTTTTCACAAATAAATTTAAAATATGATATGCTTTTCCAGCAATTTAAACTTTCTTATTTTTGAGTGTCCCCCTGGTCACATTGTAAATTCTCCACAATATTTCAACAAACAGTTTCATTGCCATCTTCAGGTGGTTTCTGATGACTGTTGATCTGCTTGTGTTGGTGTCCTATATATGTTGGCTGTTAACCCCGCCCCCACATCACTTTGCTCCTGTCACAGTTCAGCCACCGAGGCTTCGTGGTGGGAATAGTGACACCTGGCTGCAAACATTGTCTCCAGTGTTCAAGCAAATAGGCAGAACAGCTTAAGTAAGTACTCTATCACCTAAACTCGATTCATCCCAACATCCTCACTGTGGAGGGACAAGATACTATCTGCCTGTTTCTTGAAGTATTGGTGAAACAGAAACCAGATGGTAAGCTGGGACACAGCACATACAGAGAGTCTACACACACTGATCTGTATCTACATTTCTACAGTGGTCACCACAACTCTCAGCATGAAGGTATTTTACACATATTTGTTCTTGGTATGTGATTTATCTGTGACCAAGAAAATCTTCCACCTGAATTCTAGCACTCGGAGACAACATGCCAAAGGAAAGGGTACAGCAGCAAACACACAAGGTACACATTTAGGGAAGTTGCATCTAGACAACAGCTGGAAGAAAATGAGGAGCACAAATCGCTACCATGCATCCTTTTTATTAGCAACACCTCCAGAAAAGTTAGCAGTATCTCAGAGCAACACAATGACAGTTGCATATTTTGCCCACCTCCTAAGACCTTGACACTACTATGTTCAATAAAGAATTATCTAGGCCATCGCAAACCAGGGGTCTATCAAATCCCCCGCTAATGCAGCAAGGCACACAATAGGGACACTGAAGCAATAGTAGAAGAGAGGTGCCATTAACATGGACACCATACTGAATTACACTAGACCATCAAGTCAGTTGTGGACAACCACAGTATAAAAATTGGCCACACTATAGATTATGACAAAATAAGTACTTAGGAAATCTTCCTCCTTCTGGGACTTTGTGAATACAAGCCAATGGATGGGCTATTTAACAGAGAGAGCAGGTGGTGACTGAGTCAGGCATGGAACCATAGGCTGAGCTGAGAAAAAGCAAGGTGTTTCTGTACATTGAGATCTGCATCCAACAGCAACAGTGTGGACACTGGAGACCACAGTTCACAGCCAGGTGTCACTACACTTAAGAATGGCAACGAGTTGTGTTAGCCAGATGTCATGGAGAAATTACAACGTGAGCTGGGCAGACACCTAAGAATTCTATGAATAAGGACATTGATAATAAAACTTCCAATAGAGGATGGAATCCAATAAATTAACTGACAAATTTGTTTAAAATATAATGAATAGTACATACATAGTACAGTGACTGGTTTGTGGATGATGCTCTCCTGTCAGAAATAGTGTTCCTTATGAGCAGATTAGCACATTTTCATAGTCAGTAAAAGTGGACATATCTGACCAGACATGGGCAAAATAACAGCTAATAATTAATGTAAAAATGATCTTCATTGAGCTTGTAAGGCAAGGGAGTTGACCCACCAAAGGCTTTAAGTTTGCCTCTCTTTAAACTTTATCTTGCTTATTTCTTACAGCATCAACTGCCAACTTGCAGCTGACCCCTCTTTCATTGCAACTGGTGGTGAACTTTGTTTCACAAATTGTAACGTGCAGATCTGATGATGATGTTGCCTGAAACATATCACTAATTTAATGAATTAAAAATATTCCATGCATGATCTCTATGATGTTGTTGTTGTTGTGGTCTTCAGTCCTGAGACTGGTTTGATGCAGCTCTCCATGCTATTCTATCCTGTGCAAGCTGCTTCATCTCCCAGTACCTACTGCAGCCTACATCCTTCTGAATCTGCTTAGTGTATTCATCTCTTGGTCTCCCTCTACAATTTTTACCCTCCACGCTGCCCTCCAATGCTAAATTTGTGATCCCATGATGCCTCAGAACATGCCCTACCAACTGGTCCCTTCTTCTTGTCAAGTTGTGCCACAAACTCCTCTTCTCACCAATTCTATTCAATACCTCCTCATTAGTTATGTGATCTACCCATTGAATCGTCAGCATTCTTCTGTAGCACCACATTTTGAAAGCTTCTATTCTCTTCTTGTCCAAACTATTTATTGTCCATTTTTCACTTCCATACATGGCTACATTCCATACAAATACTTTCAGAAACGACTTCCTGACACTTAAATCTATACTCGATGTTAACAAATTTCTCTTCTTCAGAAACGCTATCCTTGCCATTGCCAGTCTACATTTTATATCCTCTCTACTTTGACCATCATCAGTTATTTTGCTCCCCAAATAGCAAAACGCCTTTGCTACTTTAAGTGTCTCATTTCCTAATCTAATTCCCTCAACATCACCCGACTTAATTTGACTACATTTCATTATCCTCATTTTGCTTTTGTTGATGTTTATCTTATACCCTCCTTTCAAGACACTGTCCATTCCGTTCAACTGCTCTTCCAAGTCCTTTGCTGTCTCTGACAGAATTACAATGTCATCGACAAACCTTAAAGTTTTTATTTCTTCTCCATGGATTTTAATACCTACTTCAAACTTTTCTTTTGTTTCCTTTACTGCTTGCTCAATATACAGATTGAATAGCATCAGGGAGAGGCTACAATCCTGTCTCACTCCCTTCCCAACCACTGCTTCCCTTTCATGTCCCTCGACTCTTATAACTGCCATCTGGTTTCAGTACAGATTGTAAATAGCCTTTCGCTCCCTGTATTTTACCCCTGCCACCTTCAGAATTTGAAAGAGAGTATTCCAGTCAACATTGCCAAAAGCTTTCTCTAAGTCTACAAATGCTAGAAACATAGGTTTGCCTTTCCTTAATCTCTCTTCTAAGATAAGTCATAGGGTCAGTATTGCCTCACGTGTTCCAACATTTCTACGGAATCCAAACTGATCTTCCCCAAGGTCGGCTTCTACCAGTTTTTCCATTCGTGCGTAAAGAATTCACGTTAGTATTTGGCAGCTGTGACTTATTAAACTGATAGTTCGGTAATTTTCACATCTATCAACACCTGCTTTCTTTGGGATTGGAATTATTATATTCTTCTTGAAGTCTGCGGGAATTTCGCCTGTCTCATACATCTTGCTCACCAGATGGTAGAGTTTTGTCAGGCTCTCCAAAGGCTGTCAGTAGTTCTAATGGAATGTTGTCTACTCCCAGGGCCTTGTTTCGACTTAGGTCTTTCAGTGCTCTGTCAAACTCTTCTGCAGTATCATATCTCCCATTTCATCTTCATCTATCTACTCTTCCACTTCCATAGTATTGTCCTCAAGAACATCGCCCCTGTATAGACCCTCTATACACTCCTTCCACCTTTCTCCTTTCCCTTCTTTGCTTCAAACTGGGTTTCCATCTGAGCTCTTGATATTTATGCAAGTGGTTCTCTTTTCTCCAAAGGTCTCTTTAATTTTCCTGTAGGCAGTATCTATCTTACCCCTCATGAGATATGCCTCTACATCCTTACATTTGTCCTCTAGCCATCCCTGCTTAGCCATTTTGCACTTCCTGTTGATCTCATTTTTGAGACGTTTGTATTCCTTTTTGCCTGCTTCACTTACTGCATTTTTGTATTTTCTCCTTTCATCAATTAAATTCAGTATCTCTTCTGTTACCCAAGGATTTCTACTAGCCCTCATCTTTTTACCTACTTGATCGTCTGCTGCCTTCACTATTTCATTCCTCAAAGCTACCCATCCTTCTTCTACTGTATTTCTTTCCCCCATTCCTGTCAATTGTTCCCATATGCTCTCCCTGAAACTCTGTACAACCTCTGGTTTAGTCAGTTTATCCAGGTCCCATCTCCTTAAATTCCCACCTTTTTGCAGTTTCTTCAGTTTTAATCTACAGTTCATAACCAATAGATTGTGGTCAGAGTTCACATCTGCCCCACCTACTACGTTTCCACCGCTTCCGTTTCCTACTGTCGAATTCCAGTCACCCATGACTATTAAATTTTTGTCTCCCTTCACTACCTGAATAATTTCTTTTATCTCATCATACATTTCATCAATTTCTTCATCATCTGCAGAGCTAGTTGGCATATAAACTTGTACTACTGTAGTAGGCGTTGGCTTCATGTCTATCTTGGCCACAATAATGCGTTCACTATGCTGTTTGTAGTAGCTTACCTGCACTCCTATTTTTTTTATTCATTATTAAACCTACTCCTGCATTACCCCTATTTGATTTTGTATTTATAACCCTGTATTCACCTGACCAAAAGTCTTCTTCCTCCTGCCACTGAACTTCACTAATTCCCACTGTATCTAACTTTAACCTATTCATTTCCCTTTTTTAAATTTTCTAACCTACCTACCCGGTTAAGGGATCTGACATTCCACGCACCGACCTGTAGAACACCAGTTTTCTTTCTCCTGATAACAACATCCTCTTGAGTAGTCCCCGCCCAGAGATCTGAATGGGGGACTATTTTACCTCCGAAGCTGCATGCCCTCAGGAAAAATTACGGCTGTAGTTTCCCCTTGCTTTCAGCCGTTCACAGTACCACAACAACAAGGCTGTTTTGGTTAGTGCTACAGGGCCAGATCAGTCAATCATCCAGACTGTTGCCCCTGCAACTACTGAAAAGGCTGCTGCCCCTCTTCAGGAACCACACATTTGTCTGGCCTCTCAACAGATACCCCTCCATTGTGGTTGCACCTACAGTATGACTATCTGTATCGCTGAGGCACGCAAGCCTCCCCACCAACAGCAAGGTCCATGGTTCATGGGGAGGGATCTGTATGATATTATTTATAAACATTGTAGGATTATATTATTTATAAACATTGTAGGAAATGTCTGGTAGACTGTAAATACTTTTGGATTAGAGGGGACCACTCATCAAAAAACAGAAGTGTTGAGTTGTTGGTAGTCACACAAAAGAAACAAACTTGATAGCTTTCAGAGTAATCCTTTTTTTACCTAGAGTAAAATTTGCACACATGCATATGCCTGTATGCCCCCACAAAGTGATGGATGGATGAACAGTGCCCCCTGTTGGCGCTGGAGTGTGGGGGCAGTGAGTTACTGGCACTTTAAGCCAGGACAATCACTGAAGTGAAGAAAGTGTTGCAAAGGATGACTTCCATCTGCATAGTTCAGAGAAGATGGTGCTGGAGCAAAGGATCCAAATGGCCCAGGTTGTGAAGCAAGTATTGAAACTGAGCATATTGTGCTCAGCTGCGTGTTTGCCACCAAGTGGTCAACTTTGTTCTTGCTGACATTTTGGTGGTAGCCATTCATCCTGGTTGACAGCTGCTTGGTTGTCATATCAACATAAAATGCTGTGCAGGGTTTACAGCAGTGTTGGCACATAACATGGCTGCTTTCACAAGTGGTCCAGTCTCTGATGGGGTAGGGTAAGCCTGTGATAGGCCTGGAGGAGAAAGTTCTGGATAGGTCAATTGGACAGGTGTTGCACATTGATCTACCAGCAGGATATGATCCTTGTGGCAATGGGTTGGAAGCTGGAATGGATTGGGGAAGGACAAGGTTGTTGTGTATGTTGAGTGGCTGATGGGACACCACTTTAGGAAGGGCAGGAATAATCTTGGGTAGAAGTCCCTCAGTTTAGGGCATCATGAGAAATAATCAAAGGCCTGATGCAGAATGTGGTTCAGTTGTTCAAGTCCAGAGAAATATTAGGTGACAATGGTAGCATCCCTTTATAGCTGTTTCTTGAAGGTGTTGAGAGTATTGTGTGCATGTGAGGATATGGCATTGTAAATCTGTTTGTGGATTAGGTTTGAGTGACAGTCTCTGTCTGTGAAGGCCTTTGTAAGACCTTCAGCACAATGGGCTAGGAAGTTCTTATCACTGAATATATGTGGTCCACAGGTGGGTATGCTGGATACCCCATTGTAGCTGACTCCCACTGAAAAGATTTCTGCTCTTGTTGGCCAAACATCCGACCAGCTGTCCAAAACATAACCTCCCACTTCAAAGATAATAACCAGCTCTCTCCCATCCCCAACTGTTACCTCCTGGATCCCTGGTCATCACTGTTGATGCCTTTGTCCTATACACCAACTACCCCCATGCCCATGTCCTTGCCATTATCAAATACCATCTCTCCAAACATCCTTCAGACTCCATACTCACCATCTCATTCCCTATGACCCTACCAATTATATTCTGAATCACAACTACTTATCCTTTGAAGGAAAGATATACAAACTTATCAATGGCACAGCCATACATACCCCTGAATGGCACCCTCCTATGTCAACCTTTTTTTGTGTTATGGTTTTAAGGTGCAAAACTGCTACAGCCATAAGTACCCATTCTGTGGCTTAGGGAAGGTTAAACCAGCAGCAATGTGAGCAAAACTTAAAAAGGAGGGAAACTAAAAATGGAAGGAGATCTTAGAAAGCTACTATTGGGGGTTGTTGTTCCCAAAAATGAGCTTCAAATGACCAATGTCATCTCACTAATACTGATAAACTCAAGGACGCAATCGGCTGAGTGGGTGTCATCTGCTAAAAGGGAAGATATATTAGGCTACAACTCTAACCAGGTGTATAGGAGATTAAAATAGGGGCACTGAAGTAAAAGGTGTCTCACCATCCACAGTTGGGAGCAGTGGGGACAAAGCGGGGGGAGGATTGCCACTTAAAAGGTGTCGACGGCTAAAAAGACAGTGCCCTATCCAGAGTCTAGTTAAAGTTACCTCCTCCTGATAACAAGGCTGGGAAGAAGAGGTCAAAGCATAGAGAAGAGATTTTACATCCCATAACTTATTATTGGGAAGTGTAGACCAATGTGTGTGCTGTAAAAGAGCAACACAAAGACATAAAATGTTCTGTAGATTGGCTAAGGGACCCATGTGAACAGTGAGCTGAGGAAGAGGGACTGCAGCCTTGGCCGCTATATTGGCTGCCTCATTTCCATGGATTCCAATGTGCCCTGGGATCCAGAGGAATGCCACAGACCACCACCCCCCTTCCCTTCCCCCCAAGTGGAGCAAGTGGAGGCAGTCCTGAATCTGCTGGACCAGAGGGTGGGTGGGATAAAGAGCTTGGAGGTTAAGGAGAGAGCTGAGCGAATCTGAGCATATAATATACTGTAGCCGTTTATGGTGACGGATGTATTGCACAGCCTGGAGAACAGTGTAAAACTCCGCAGTAAAAACCGAACACTGGTTGGGAAGCTCAAATCTATTAGGGGTGTCACCAACAACATAGGCACTCCCAACACCAAATATGGTTTTTGAGCCTTCAGTGTAAATAAATTTGTCATCCTCCAATTGTGCGCATAGAGCAACAAATGCCTGATGATAAACTATAGGGGAGGTACTATCCTTGGGAAGCTGACAAAGATCTCAGAGCAGACAGGTCCAAGGATGAAGCCAAGGTGGGGCCGTACCCCCATTTGTCAAGAAAGTGCCAACCTTTTTATGGACCATTTAGATGAAACCTTTCTAGCCTCTGAAAACTCCCAGTCCCTAGCTTGATACAGATTCATTGATGGTATCTTCATGATCTGGACTCAGGCCCAAGAAAAACTATCCTTGTTCCTCACAACCTCAACACCTTCTCTCCCATCCACCTCACCTGGTCTTTCCTGGACATTGACCACCACCTCTCTGATGGCTCCATAAACACATCTGCCCACATTAAACCAACCAACTACCAAAGATACCTACATTTCATCAGCTGCCTTGCCTTCTGCATCAAGAAAAGCCCTCCCATACATCCTAGCCACCCATGGATGACACATATGCAGTGACCAAAACTCCCTTGCCAGTATACTGAAATTCTCTTGATGCCCTTCACAGATAGGTACTACCCTCCAAATCTAATCCACAAACAGATTTCCCATGCCCTATCTTCACACACTCACAATCTTCCCATCACTCCCAAGGATTAGCTGCAAAGAAGCTCCCTCCTCATCTTCCAATGCCACCCTGGACTGGAACAGCTCAATCATATCCTTCATCAGGGCTTTGAATTTCGTATCTCTGCGGTAGATAGAGGTGCAAGACTTGCCCAATCCTTCCACCCAGCACATCCTATTCCAGTCCTGTCACAGGCTTATCCTACCATATCAGAGGCTGGGCTGCCTTGGAAATCAATGCTATCATATATCAACTCTGCTACAAACACTGAACAATTATTTGCATTGGTATGGCTACCAGCCAGCTGTCCACCATAATGAATGGCCATTGCCAAACTGTTTTCAAGAACAAAGTTGATCACCTGGTGACACAACATGCAGCTGAGCACAACATGCTCAATTTCAATGGCTGCTTAGTAACCTTGGCCATCTGGATCCTTCCCTCCACCATCAGCTTCTCTGTTTTATGCAGATGGGAGTTATGCTTGCAACACATTCTTTGCCTGTCCCCACACCCTCCCCCCAACAGGTTACCCTTGCTCCATCCTGTCACCCCCTCACTTTTCACACCCCATGTCACCCTCAGCATGCACCACTCCCCACAGGCCCAGCCAACTGTGCAGCACGTACCTAGTCCATGTACCTGCCACCCATTCCAGTCACAATCCTAGACAGCAAACTGACTGCCCTCCTCTGAGTTTCTAGCCACCCACCTGCAATCTCTCTCCCTTGCTCCTGTGTCTATCTCCCTCCACCCACCCCATCAGACACAACCCCCACAACAACCTGTTCCACCCGCCAAAATGCAGCACTGGCACTGCTGATCCAGCCAGCATCATGTAGGATCGTAGAAATGTGTATACATACATTATAATGTAGCCAGTTTCTTTGGCTGAAAAACTGTTTATTTATTTTCTTGAGTTTCAGTTATGTTGAAATGGGGTGAATATCTTTCACTGCATTAATCTCAATCTCTAAGAAAGTTTGGGCTGTTTGTATGTCAGAAGCTACTCATCAAGTTAATCAGATCAAAACTGCACAGTCAAAGCACTTAAATTCTTTTTTTTTTAATAAAAACAAAAAAAACTTGTTCATTCCACCACAAAAATGATGTAACATTGACCCTAAAAATCTGAGAAAATACTAGTCATGCTGTTGCTACAGCGCTGGCCCTTATATGTGTTTTAACAATTGAATTGTGAGAAGATACATGGCTTTAAGCAGAGTTTTTAAAGTTTATTATTAAAATTAGTATATTTTTCCTATTAGTTTACAGAATTTGACTGTACTATTTGTTCCAAAATGTTAAAATTTTGACTATTATGGTCATATTGCACAAAATACCATTCTACAATAATATTGAATTATATACTTTCATAACATATTAGGTACATATTCCATTCTGATAATAATCTTTATGATTAGCTGGAAAAAAATTATATCACTTTTCTACATACTAACTTCTAAGTACTAGTTTCAACATTTGTTTATAGTGATTTTTAAATATTTTCAGTTACTTATTAGATATCATGATATATTAACTACATTTCATCTTAAATACATTAAAGATTACTGGACTTAATCAATACAGTCAACAAATATCATCACAGTGTATGTTCATTTAATTATGTGGCTTCAGATTAAGTTCAAAAGATGGTATCACATAATTAAGCTGGCTAAGAATTGAAGTTTTTGGTAAGTTCTCTCCTATTCTGCTATTTTATACACACACACACATGCCCACACTATTGTGCATAAGAATTCAGAGCAAAACTTTGTCATAGTATACATGTAGCAGTATAGGTATATGTTAAACAATAATTTTGGTGTCTGTAGCTGTCTGTGTAGCAAAGTGGTGATAATGACAGTTAATTGATCATATTACACAGACATCTGAGTACAGAATATCCTTACATAAAACATTACCACATAAAGTATTAAAGACTGCTCCCCTTTTTTAACAAATATCTTTTTGTGTGTCCTTTCTCTTCTGTATGGGTCCATAAATAGAGTTAAAATTCAAGTTTGAAACAGGATGACATAGTGTGTCATTTCATCTCCAATATATGCAGGTTGGTTGATCTTCCCTAAAATGATATATAGTCTCACAGGTCAGTCACCAACAGGTCAGTTAGATAACAACTATGTAAGATTTATACAGTATCAAATGAACAATGCATGAATAAAGCTTTACAGTTTTGAATGTCATACATTACAATTCAAATAACTTAGTTAAATTATTATCAATTAGTATGAAGTATATGGCAAAATTTTACCATATGTATAAGTTCATAGTAAATATAGTATTTTGTTCTGACTGTGGGATGCATGTGGATCATGTGGAGCCAAAGTTTACAAGATAACTTGGTAACTAAATTTATTGGTAATCCATTTCAAAGTGAAGCTAGTATTTTGTGTATGGTACAATTTTTATGTTCAATATATGACAGGTGAATATCTTCCACTTACAAGCTACCATCAAGAAAATAATGTTTTCACAATTATATCAATAATTTTGTCATCAAAACTGAAATGAGTTGTAGTTTCTCTTCATAAGGTATAAACAGTTTCATCCTTACAAATATTCTTGAGAAGTGGTCAGTGTAGCCAGTGTACTACTTGCATTATTTGTAAGTTCTATAGCTTATTCAAGAATGGTCTTTTTATATAGCCTTCATTTCATCATGTTGCACTGAATTTGATCTTCAACAGTTAGGATACAAATTATATCAGGTATGTGGTCAAACATGTGTACACAAAAATTAAAGTATTAATCAGTTCTGTTTCATTTGTTACAAGCTTATGTGAGTGCTGCTTTCATGAAGATATAGATCAATAATTATGACAATAATCTCTTACTTCTCTCGTATAACTTCACAAATGTAATAAAGCTGTTGTCACCAAATTCAAAGTGTTTCACATTTCTTTCGCTTGTCTTTAGTTTAATTAGTTTGTGTTGATGGGAAGTAATAGGGGGAAATTTTCACACTCTCTTTGATACATACTTATGTGTTAATTATTAACTTGCATATTGATGTATTTCAATTCAAGATTGACATACTTCATTTCATAAAGTAAGTTTGACAATAAGTAGTAGCATGAGTATGTGTGTAGCTTTGTGATGATATAGTCAATGTATTTTGTAAAATAAGTAAATCATTGTTTGCACTGAGACAGGAGCAGTTAGGGGGATCAGAAGTAACAAAGCTGATCCCCTTCCAAACAGAACTGTCACCCAAGATGATGAACCACCATGTGTATAAAGTAAATTCATGTAAGTTCTTGTTCTTACTTTGTGCTGTGATTAACTTAACAATGCTTCTTCATTCACAATAAATACACTATCATATGAATTGGAATTCAGTAAGGTAGTAGTTAATTTTCTCAGTGTATCAGAGGTATAATAGTTTCATAGTGTGTTCATAGCATAACATTTACAGCATGAGCAATAACTGCATTGACAATCAGAGTATTCACATATATCAATAAAAATAATCAATTTTTGAAAATATAAGTTATGGAATAGATAAAAAATCTGTTCACTAAGTGACAGCAGCTGAACACACATATACAAGGTATTAAAGCCTGCAGGCTTTTAGTGGCTCCTTCTTTCGGTAGATGGGGTGAAGCAGAAGGAAGAGGGATGAAGGAAAAGGACTGTTGAGATTTAGGAAAAGGGGTGGCGTTCAGAAAAATTGCTTGAATAGTGGGTCAGAGGAGACCTACTGGACAATCAGTCTTTCCTTCTCATCTCATCCGTCTCCTCTGATCCTGGATTCTAGGTGACTTTTATGAAGTCTACTAGTTTTACTAAACCTCACTAGTCCTTTTCCCTCACTCCTCTTCCTTTTTCTTCAGCCTATAAGCCAAAAGGAGGAGACACTGGCTCCAAAAGCTTGAAAACTGTAATACCTACCTTTTATATGTGTGTTCTCCTATTGCTACTTGGTGGGTAGATTTTTTATCTATCTAATTCACCATTTGGTTACTGTCCTGATGCAAGCACACTGGTGGTGTTATAGAAGTTGGAGACAGTGTCAATCTACAGCAGAAATATATGAGATTGCTACTGATCACATAGAGGAGACATTGAGTCACAGATAGAGACAATAAAAAGACTGCCATACATGTTGAAGATAACACACACACACACACACACACACACACACACACACACACACACACACACACACACACATGTATTTAAAATGAGAAATTGGGTTATGTATCATAATAATATAACTGAGTTATATGAGTAACATCCCTTCTCCTATTAATGGTCTGTACATAAAGACCTAAATCCAGCATGATATAGTGTATCATGACAGTATGAAGATAGTAAGAAATATGTATTTTATAGGACAAAATAAAGAATAGTGTGACTCTGGATATAGAAAATTTTGAGGTAAGAATCACTTGGCTAGTGGCCTAGTGCATCTCACATAGCATCATTTTATTATTCGCTTGTAATGACAGAACTTGTTTACCAGCTTTAGTTGTATATTTGTATGGCTTCAGTTGTGCAGTAATCCTTAACCCGAATAATTTTATTGACTTAGAATAAATTAACCTATAAACATTTGGATAAGGAATCTCTATTATTTCAAATGGTCCACTGTAAATGTCAAAAATTTCTTAATTTCTCCACTAAGTGCCCGAGATTTTCATTGTTTTGCACAAGAACCAGATTTCCTCCCATAAATTGTGTTACTTTTATGCTCCTGTCATATCTCTGCAACCTGATATTACACTGCTCCTCTGTATTTTTCTTGATTATCTCTTCCCTTTCCTGTGCAGTTATACCCCTGCATGCAGGGAATTCTATCATTTCGTTATTACATTTGCAGGTGTATTGTCATACATTATCTCATGTAGTGAAAATCCAGTGAATGAGTGCTGTAAACTATTTAGCATATCCTCAAAACTACTTATATGTTCAATCTAGTCTGAGTGCTCTTTACTGCAATAGGACCTACATATTCTACCAGTCTCTCTCAGGCATCTTTCAGTGGGGTTGCTTGATGGGTTATATGCTGATATTAATATGTGCTTTATACTTTCTTCCTCTATAAAACTTTTCCACATTTTAGAAGTAAACTGAGCTCCTTTATCAGACAGAATAGCTTTTGGGATTCCTACCTGTCCAAAATAATACTTTTTTAATTTTTTGTTTTATGCTTTTACTGGTTGCTTCCTTTATAGGATATAATTTTATGAATTTTGAAAATAGTTCTCTCATAATAAAGAGCCAATTGTACCCCAGATTTGCTTTTGGTAATTCTCCAAACAAATCTGTTCTTACCAGTACCGTCTGCTTCTTGGACTAATGTTCCACACGTGTCATCTACCCATCTGATTGTAGATTTTTACACATTGGCATGGGTCACAAGAGGCTAAAATAGTTTGACTTTCCAGTTAAATTATAAAAATGTAAATTTTCTTGCATCTGTGATGACATCAACCACTAGTATCATTGCTGGCCAACTTATTAACTGCAGAAACTATACACACTGTTTATTTGTAGCCTCAGTTTACATTCTTTGATCACCAGATCCCACTTGTCTCTCAGACTGTGGATTTCACAATAGCATTTCTTGTATATGTTCAGTTTATGTTCACAGCAAAACTTCAACTAGGTGTCTGGACATCATTCTACTCACCCCAAGTAACCTGTTATTCCCACATTGGTGACCCCAGACCACTGCACATTTGCTGTGTACTCAACAGACATGCAGACTGCTACTAGGACAATGGCTATCAGTGACCAACAACGAATTTTGAGACCTTTTGTTGGGATCAACAGTGTTTTTCATGGACTACATGGTACAACAAATGATCCAGGACACATCAAACAAGAAAGTGTGAGCAAATGTGACTTCTTCCAAACTCCCACATGTGCATTCAAAACCCTCATACCCACGTGGCACCAGCTGCCACCTCATGCTGCAACAAATCAGATTTGCTCAGCCCCCTCCCCCCCCCCCCCCCCCCACACACACATACGCACCAATACTTGTGATACCACATCAGGCTCTCAGGTGATGAATCCATTCCTGCCTAGTAGTGGAGCTAGGCTGCCTGAGGCATGCCAGAACATGCCCGGTCTCCCTATCATGCCACATATGAGCAATGAGGTTCCGCACACAGCTATTCCCAGATCTAATCAAATATTAATCTACGGACACCTTCCTTGCTACTACTTGAGAGTGCCACATACACCTTCTAAACTGCCTCCAATCTTAGCAGATCAACATCATACCTGGTTCGATACCATTGAATCAATATTCATCACACACAATACATTTGCTGATGCATCAAAGTATTTGACTTTATTGCATTATTTAGGCAAATGTTCCACCACAATCAGTGACATCATACTGCCTCCAGCAAGGTGGAGCAGTGGTTAGCACTCTGGTCTCACATTGTGGAGGGTGACGGTTCAAACCCGCGTCCAGCCATCCTGATTTATGTTTTCTGTGATTTCCTTAAGTCCCTTCGGGCAAGTGCTAGGATGGTTCCTTTCAAAGGGCATGGCCAACTTCCTTCCCCAACATTCCCTAACCCAATGTGACTGATGACCTCACTGTTTGATCCTCTCCCCCAAACCAACCAACCAATCATACTGTCTACACCTAAATTTAACAAGTTTGAAGCAGCTAAAACAGCATTCCTCCTGAAACTACACAAGTTCCCCAAACAACAAGTACTTCAAGCCATCCACAAGGCATAATTAAATGGATGATCAACTTCACAGCCATGGCATCTTTCACAGACCATGGTGGATCCCTCACTAATGCCCTACATTTCACTGTGGGCCTTATGGTTGGGCAAATTGCCACACTAAATCCAATCTGTGATAATATGCAATGAAGGATTCCCATTGGACCATAAATTACAGTTATCAGATCACATATACACTTTGCAAAAACGCCACCCACACTTCCCAGCACCCACCAGCACTACGTGTTGCAGGCAGCTTGTTGCACACTGAATTGGTATATGGCTTCTGAATGGCATTGACTTCTTCTGAGGTTACCTGAAATCCCAAGCATAGGGCAGTGGTAGCGACTACTCCCGGTCTAGGACACCACCACCAAACAGTACTGATTCCACCTGTGGTCCCCTTACAAGTCATGGGCAGAGCAGTGGTGGCCATCTTACCTCCCTATGCAAAATGCCATGATCGACTGCTACCAGACCTTCCCAATGACACCTGATGGCACCACAGCTGGTCATCAACCCCAGCCAGCTGCACCGTGGCTCCCACAGCTGATGACAACAGATGGCTTGGTACCAATCACATTACAGGACACGGACAACAAACAACAGACTATGCATGGTGCTGGTTTCAGTCCTCTGCTTTGGCACTACTGCATGCAAGTGTTCCCAACTCTACCAATACGCAAATGTCTCCCATGACCTTCACTAGGTGTCAGAGGCTGCTGCATCAGCAAATGGCACACACTGTACCCAGTGGACCTAACCAGTTAGTCTCATCCACCCATCGGGAACAACTCCAGGTTCTACATGCAAGGTCATCAAACCTAACAGCATGTTTCAGTGGACTCAGGATTGGAAATCAGTACAGTCCCAAATGTTACCCTAACCCTTCACATCCCCAACTCTGCACCTACAGTATAAGCAACAAACAGATGAATCATTGCCACTAATGGAGCTGTCACCTGCGACACTGATCGCAGCAGCAGCCAACACTTCGCTTGGTCATTTACTTGCACCAATGTCAATGAACCAGCAATTGGCCAAATTTGTGAGAAGGACTACTGCTCTGCAGACCAACTAACGTCACCATCAAGGGCACCTTCAGAAGACCACAAGAACATCTACCTTTCAGTGGTGTGGAGGCTTAACTGCTATGATCCTCCATCGAGAATCAACTGACAGCAATCAATCAACAGCACATTGACACAAGGAAAGCAAGTCTTGTACTACAGGAGGAAAACTTATTCCTTCAGAGGCTACAGCATGAGTGTCAAAATCAGCTACTAGAGGCAGACTTACATGTTAGGGTCCTTCAGACTGCACCTACCATCATCGTGGAACAAGTATCACCTCAGGACACAAACCCTTCAGACATATGGCACACAATGAAGATCTCCATACTTCAGTGCATGCAGAAATTCTCCACCGACTCTGCTGATGACAACAAATACTGCCAACTTGATGAACCATTGACCCAATGCTGCTCATCTTGGACTCCACAGACACTACCAGCAAAACTCACACACACACACACACACACACACACACACACACACACACACACACACACCACCTCCACCACAGACAAGTAGTGGATATCACCCAACATTGCATCAATCTGCTTAACCCGTGATCACTCATGTTGTTAGAAAAAATCTAACATTTATGATTTTAGTTAAATGTTCCAGCACATTTCAAAGCTAATAAACTGATGATCTAGAAATGCTTTCTTTCAAATCCCATGCTTCAATTAATCTGTGACTCGATAACCAAATTTCAACAATAGTTTGCTAGTTGTGCCATTATTTGAAGTGGTGCGCAGTATTAGATTTTTCTATCTCTGGAGTCTTCACATAACAATTACTTCTCCTTTCATGGAATACCACCTTGCTTCACTTTTAGTCTGTTTCTTGTACTTGTAACATGTGGCTGTGTTTGTTTGTTTTCTCCTGAAAGTGTTCAGCGTATGTTACTTCTTTTATACGAAAGGTAAGTATTCTTATTGGGTTTTACGAATTGAATGAAGCAATTGTTTATACAGAATACATGACAATCTCTGTTGCATGTGAAAATATATAAAACTTTTCAGGAAAGAAATCATGTAAAAATAACAGATATTGATGTGACTAGATGAACCACTAGAAGAGGATATTTACATAGAGGGTTTGTCACCAGATACTGATGCATCCTCTGAGCGTGAAGAGATCAATACCACAACAGATCAGTCAGACAGCAAATCTGATAGTTCTACTACAGCTGTTTCTCAATATACAGATCATGAAACCTTCCTTGGTAAAGATGGAATAACAGAATGGTTGAAGCAACATGTTCCTCCAGCAAAAACTGCCCATCAGAATATTGTAACACAGATTCCAGGTGTGAAGGGTGTTGCAAAAAATGCGAAAACAATTTTGGAATGCTGAAAATTATTTTTTCCAGATAGTGTAATTGGTCACATTGTGGAATACACAAACCAAGAACTTGACAGAGTGGCACCATCTTATTCGCAGAGTGCTCAAGACTGCCTATGGACAGATTTTGAAGTGTTATCTGCTTTCTTTGGTGTAGTATATCTTGCAGGAGTGAAAAAGGCACAACACTTCTATATTGATGAGCTATGGGCCACTGATGGGACTGCACCAGAGTTCTTTATTGAATCAATGAGCAAACGAAGGTTCCACACACTTATCCAAGCTATATGTTTTGAAGACAAATCTAGGAGAGCTCAGAGAAAGGAAATAGATAATCTGGCACCTATTAGAGAAATATTTGATGAATTTGTGGATGTTTGCAAGAAGAGTTAGAGCGCCAGTGCAATGTCAATGATAGATAAGGTGTTAGAACCATTCCGTGGATGTTGCAAATTTAGGTAGTGTATAGCAAACAAGCCTGCAAAATATGGCACCAAAATATATATGCTCTGTGATGCTAGGACATTTTATATGCTACATATGGAAGTATATGCAGGCAAACAGCCTACTGCGCTATATCAAGTAACCAATGAAGCAGAGAATGTGGTGTTATAATTGATTCGAATGATTGACAAAACAGGCAGAAACGTGACGATAGACAATTATTTTACATCTGTACCATTGGCTAACAAATGTACACCAATCATCAACTTTCAGTAGTAGGTACTCTACAGAAGAATAAAAGGGAAATTGCACTGGAACTTCTGGACATAAAGTGTAGGCAACTAAAGAGCAGCATATTCGCATTTGGAGAAAAACCAAGCAACAACTGCTTGGAGAATGAGATTTTCACTCTGCAGCGGAGTGTGCACTGATATGAAACTTCCTGGCAGATTAAAACTGTGTGCCCCAACGAGACTCGAACTCGGGACCTTTGCCTTTCACGAGCAAGTGCTCTACCATCTGAGCTACCAAAACACGACTCATGCCCGGTACTCACAGCTTTACTTCTGCCAGTAACTTGTCTCCTACCTTCCAAACTTTACAGAAGCTCTCCTGCGAACCTTGCAGAACTAGCACTCCTGAAAGAAAGGATATAGCGGAGACATGGCTTAGCCACAGCCTGGGGGATGTTTCCAGAATGAGATTTTCACTCTGCAGCGGAGTGTGCACTGATATGAAACTTCCTGGCAGATTAAAACTGTGTGCCCGACCGAGACTCGAACTCGGGACACTTGCCTTTCGTGGGCAAGTGCTCTAACATCTGAGCTACCAAAGAACAACTGACGCCTGGTACTCACAGCTTTACTTCTGCCAGTACCTCGTCTCCTACCTTCCAAACTTTACAGAAGCTCTCCTGCGAACCTTGCAGAACTAGCACTCCTGAAACAAAGGATATTGCAGAGACATGGCTTAGCCACAGCCTGGGGGATGTTTCCAGAATGAGATTTTCACTCTGCAGCGGAGTGTGCGCTGATATGAAACTTCCTGGCAGATTAAAACTGTGTGCCCGACTGAGACTCGAACTCGGGACCTTTGCCTTTCGTGGGCAAGTGCTCTACCATCTGAGCTACCGAAGCACGACTCACGCCCGGTACTCACAGCTTTACTTCTGCCAGTACCTCGTCCCCTACCTTCCAAACATTACAGAAGCTCTTCTGCAAACCTTGCAGAACATGTTCAATGACCCGAAAGTTCCTAAATGCAATATAACATAGACCGTACAGTTAAAAGGAAGTCACACTTGATTGAGGTCTGCATCACTGTCCATTATTGACCAGACATAGCGTCTGAGAATAGAAAGAAATAATAATAATAATAATCTCATCATACTATAACTCATTGGTTAAGAACTAAAGATTAAAACTGAAGAAATTGTGTAGTGGTAGGAAATTAAGGACATGAGGCCTGGATAAATTGAGAAAACCACATTTCGAAATCTTCTGTTCTTTCCGTGCATTGAACCATTTACACTGCCACATAAAGGAACCCTTAAGACTAATACCTTCAAAGCTTTCTAAAACTCTTTTTTAGGAACAAGGTTCGCAGGAGAGCTTCTGTAAAGTTTGGAAGGTAGGAGATGAGGTTCTGGCAGAAGTAAAGCTGTGAGTACCAGGCCTGAGTCGTGCTTCGGTGGCTCAGATGGTAGAGCACTTGCCCGAGAAAGGCATGGGTCCCGAGTTCGAGTCTCGGTTGGGCACACAGTTTTAATCTGCCAGGAAGTTTCATATCAACGCATACTCCGCTGCAGAACGAAAATCTCATTCTGGAAACATCCCCCAGGCTGTGGCTAAGCCATGTCTCCGCAATATCCTTTCTTTCAGGAGTGCTAGTTCTGCAAGGTTCGCAGGAGAGCTTCTGTAAAGTTTGGAAGGTAGGAGACGAGGTACTGGCAGAAGTAAAGCTGTGAGTACCGGGCGCGAGTCGTGCTTCGATAGCTCAGATGGTAGAGCACTTGCCCGCGAAAGGCAAAGGTCCCGAGTTCGAGTCTCGGTCGGGCCCACAGTTTTAATCTGCCAGGAAGTTTCATATCAGCGCACACTCCGCTGCAGAGTGAAAATCTCATTCTGGAAACTTCCCCCAGGCTGTGGCTAAGCCAAGTCTCCGCAATATCCTTTCTTTAAGGAGTGCCAGTTATGCAACGTTCGCAGGAGAGCTTCTGTAAAGTTTGGAAGGTAGGAGACGAGGTACTGGCAGAAGTAAAGCTGTTACTACCGGGTGTGAGTCGTGCTTCGGTAGCTCAGATGGTAGAACACTTGCCCACGAAAGGCAAAGGTCCCGAGTTCGAGTCTCGGTCAGGCACACAGTTTTAATCTGCCAGGAAGTTTCATATCAGTGCACACTCCTCTGCAGAGTGAAAATGTCATTCTGGAAACATACCCCAGGCTGTGGCTAAGCCATGTCTCCGCAATATCCTTTCTTTCAGGAGTGCTAGTTCTGCAAGGATCACAGGAGAGCTTTTAAAAAGTTTGGTAGGTAGGAGACGAGGTACTGGCAGAAGTAAAGCTGTGAGTACGGAGCGTGAGTCATGCTTTGGTAGCTCAGTTGTTAGAGCACTTGCCCGCAAAAGGCAAAGGTCTCGAGTTCGAGTCTCGGTCGGGCACACAGTTTTAAACTGCCACGAAGTTTCATATCAGCGCACACTCCACTGCAGAGTGAAAATCTCAGTCTGGAAATATCCCCCAGGTTGTGGCTAAGCCATGTCTCCGCAATATCCTTTCTTTCAGGAATGCTAGTTCTGCAAGGTTCACAGGAGAGCTTCTGTAAAGTTCGGAAGGAAGGAGACGAGGTACTGGCAGAAGTAAAGCTGTGACTACCGGGTGTGGGTATTGCTTCGGTAGCTCAAATGGTAGAGCACTTGCCCACGAAAGGCAAAGGTCCCGAGTTCGAGTCTCAGTCGGGAACACACTTTTAATCTGCCAGGAAATTTCATATCAGTGCACACTCCTGTGCAGAGTGAAAGTCTCATTCTGGAAACATCCCCCAGGCTGTGGCTAAGCCATGTCTCCGCAATATCCTTTCTTTCAGGAGTGCTAGTTCTGCAAGGTTCGCAGGAGAGCTTCTGTAAAGTTTGGAAGGTAGGAGACGAGGTACTGGCAGAAGTAAAGCTGTGAGTACCGGGCGCGATTCGTGCTTCGATAGCTCAGATGGTAGAGCACTTGCCCAAGAAAGGCAAAGGTCCCGAGTTCGACTCTCGTTCGGGCACACAGTTTTAATCTGCCAGGAAGTTTCATATCAGCGCACACTCCGCTGCAGAGTGAAAATCTCAATCTGGAAACATCCCCCAGGCTGTGGCTAAGCCAAGTGTCCGCAATATCCTTTCTTTTAGGAGTGCCAGTTCCGCAAGGTTCGCAGGAGAGCTTCTGTAAAGTTTGGAAGGTAGGTGACGAGGTACTGGCAGAAGTAAAGCTCGGAGTACCAGGCGCGAGTCGTGCTTCGGTAGCTCAGATGGTAGAGCACTTGCCCGCGAAAGGCAAAGGTCCTGAGTTCGAGTCTCGGTCGGGCACACAGTTTTAATCTGCCAAGACGTTTCATATCAGTGCACACTCCGCTGCAGAGTGAAAATCTCAGTCTGGAAACATCCCCCAGGCTGTGGCTAAGCCATGTCTCCGCAATATCCTTTCTTTCAGGAGTGCTAGTTCTGCAAGGTTCACAGGAGCGCTTCTGTAAAGTTTGGAAGGTAGGAGACGAGGTACTGGCAGAAGTAAAGCTGTGAGTACCGGGCGTGAGTCATGCTTCGGTAGCTCAGATGTTAGAGCACTTCCCCGCAAAAGGCAAAGGTCTCGAGTTAGAGTCTCGGTCGGGCACACAGTTTTATTGCCAGGAAGATTCATATCAGCGCACACTCCGCTGCAGAGTGAAAATCTCAGTCTGGAAACATCCCCCAAGCTGTGGCTAAGCCATGTCTCCGCAATATCCTTTCTTTCAGGAGTGCTAGTTCTGCAAGTTTCACAGGAGAGCTTCTGTAAAGTTTGGAAGGTAGGAGACGAGATACTGGCAGAAGTAAAGCTGTGAGTACCAGGCCTGAGTCGTGCTTCGGTGGCTCAGATGGTAGAGCACTTGCCCGGGAAAGGCATGGGTCCCGAGTTCGAGTCTCGGTTGGGCACACAGTTTTAATCTGCCAGGAAGTTTCATATCAACGCATACTCCGCTGCAGAACGAAAATCTCATTCTGGAAACATCCCCCAGGCAGTGGCTAAGCCATGTCTCCGCAATATCCTTTCTTTCAGGAGTGCTAGTTCTGCAAGGTTCGCAGGAGAGCTTCTGTAAAGTTTGGAAGGTAGGAGACGAGGTACTGGCAGAAGTAAAGCTGTGAGTACCGGGCGCGAGTCGTGCTTCGATAGCTCAGATGGTAGAGCACTTGCCCGCGAAAGGCAAAGGTCCCGAGTTCGAGTCTCGGTCAGGCACACAGTTTTAATCTGCCAGGAAGTTTCATATCAGCGCACACTCCGCTGCAGAGTGAAAATCTCATTCTGGAAACTTCCCCCAGGCTGTGGCTAAGCCAAGTCTCCGCAATATCCTTTCTTTAAGGAGTGCCAGTTATGCAACGTTCGCAGGAGAGCTTCTGTAAAGTTTGGAAGGTAGGAGACGAGGTACTGGCAGAAGTAAAGCTGTTACTACCGGGTGTGAGTCGTGCTTCGGTAGCTCAGATGGTAGAACACTTGCCCACGAAAGGCAAAGGTCCCGAGTTCGAGTCTCGGTCAGGCACACAGTTTTAATCTGCCAGGAAGTTTCATATCAGTGCACACTCCTCTGCAGAGTGAAAATGTCATTCTGGAAACATACCCCAGGCTGTGGCTAAGCCATGTCTCCGCAATATCCTTTCTTTCAGGAGTGCTAGTTCTGCAAGGATCACAGGAGAGCTTTTAAAAAGTTTGGTAGGTACGAGACGAGGTACTGGCAGAAGTAAAGCTGTGAGTACGGAGCGTGAGTCATGCTTTGGTAGCTCAGTTGTTAGAGCACTTGCCCGCAAAAGGCAAAGGTCTCGAGTTCGAGTCTCGGTCGGGCACACAGTTTTAAACTGCCACGAAGTTTCATATCAGCGCACACTCCACTGCAGAGTGAAAATCTCAGTCTGGAAATATCCCCCAGGTTGTGGCTAAGCCATGTCTCCGCAATATCCTTTCTTTCAGGAATGCTAGTTCTGCAAGGTTCACAGGAGAGCTTCTGTAAAGTTCGGAAGGAAGGAGACGAGGTACTGGCAGAAGTAAAGCTGTGACTACCGGGTGTGGGTATTGCTTCGGTAGCTCAAATGGTAGAGCACTTGCCCACGAAAGGCAAAGGTCCCGAGTTCGAGTCTCAGTCGGGAACACACTTTTAATCTGCCAGGAAGTTTCATATCAGTGCACACTCCTGTGCAGAGTGAAAATCTCATTCTGGAAACATCCCCCAGGCTGTGGCTAAGCCATGTCTCCGCAATATCCTTTCTTTCAGGAGTGCTAGTTCTGCAAGGTTCGCAGGAGAGCTTCTGTAAAGTTTGGAAGGTAGGAGACGAGGTACTGGCAGAAGTAAAGCTGTGAGTACCGGGCGCGATTCGTGCTTCGATAGCTCAGATGGTAGAGCACTTGCCCAAGAAAGGCAAAGGTCCCGAGTTCGACTCTCGTTCGGGCACACAGTTTTAATCTGCCAGGAAGTTTCATATCAGCGCACACTCCGCTGCAGAGTGAAAATCTCAATCTGGAAACATCCCCCAGGCTGTGGCTAAGCCAAGTGTCCGCAATATCCTTTCTTTTAGGAGTGCCAGTTCCGCAAGGTTCGCAGGAGAGCTTCTGTAAAGTTCGGAAGGTAGGAGACGAGGTACTGGCAGAAGTAAAGATCGGAGTACCAGGCGCGAGTCGTGCTTCGGTAGCTCAGATGGTAGAGCACTTGCCCGCGAAAGGCAAAGGTCCTGAGTTCGAGTCTCGGTCGGGCACACAGTTTTAATCTGCCAAGACGTTTCATATCAGTGCACACTCCGCTGCAGAGTGAAAATCTCAGTCTGGAAACATCCCCCAGGCTGTGGCTAAGCCATGTCTCCGCAATATCCTTTCTTTCAGGAGTGCTAGTTCTGCAAGGTTCACAGGAGCGCTTCTGTAAAGTTTGGAAGGTAGGAGACGAGGTACTGGCAGAAGTAAAGCTGTGAGTACCGGGCGTGAGTCATGCTTCGGTAGCTCAGATGTTAGAGCACTTCCCCGCAAAAGGCAAAGGTCTCGAGTTCGAGTCTCGGTCGGGCACACAGTTTTATTGCCAGGAAGATTCATATCAGCGCACACTCCGCTGCAGAGTGAAAATCTCAGTCTGGAAACATCCCCCAAGCTGTGGCTAAGCCATGTCTCCGCAATATCCTTTCTTTCAGGAGTGCTAGTTCTGCAAGTTTCACAGGAGAGCTTCTGTAAAGTTTGGAAGGTAGGAGACGAGATACTGGCAGAAGTAAAGCTGTGAGTACCGGGTGTGAGTCGTGCTTCGGTAGCTCAGATGGTAGAGCACTTGCCCACGAAAGGCAAAAGTCCCGAGTTCGAGTCACGTTCGGGCACACAGTTTTAATCTGCCAGAAAGTTTCATATCAGTGCACACTCCGCTGCAGAGTGAAAATCTCATTCTGGAAACATCCCCCAGGCTGTGGCTAAGCCATGTCTCCGCAATATCCTTTCTTTCAGGAGTGCTAGTTCTGCACGGTTCGCAGGAGAGCTTCCGTAAAGTTCGGAAGGTAGGAGACGAGGTACTGGCAGAAGTAAAGCTGTGAGTACCGGGCGCGAGTCGTGCTTCGATAGCTCAGATGGTACAGCACTTGCCCACGAAAGGCAAAGGTCCCGAGTTCGAGTCTCGATCGGGCACACAGTTTTAATCTGCCAGGAAGTTTCATGTCAGCGCACACTCCTCTGCAGAGTGAAAATCTCATTCTGGAAAAATCCCCCAGGCTGTGGCTAAGTCATGTCTCCGCAATATCCTTTCTTTCAGTAGTGCTAGTTCTGCAAGGTTCACAGGAGAGCTTCTGTATAGTTTGGAAGGTAGGAGACGAGGTACTCACAGAAGTAAAGCTGTGAGTACCGGGCGTGAGTCATGCATCGGTAGCTCAGATGTTAGAGCACTTGCCCGCAAAAGGCAAAGGTCTCGAGTCTGAGTCTCGGTCGGGCACACAGTTTTAATCTGCCCGGAAGTTTCATATCAGCACACACTCCGCTGCAGGGTGAAAATCTCAGTCTGGAAACATCCCCCAGGCTGTGGCTAAGCCATGTCTCCGCAATATCCTTTCTTTCAGGAGTGCTAGTTCTGCAAGGTTCACAGGAGAGCTTCTGTAAAGTTTGGAAGGTAGGAGACGAGGTACTGGCAGAAGTAAAGCTGTGAGTACCGGGCGCGAGTCGTGCTTCGATAGCTCAGATGGTAGAGCACTTGCCCGCGAAAGGCAAAGTTCCCGAGTTCGAGTCTCAGTCGGGCACACAGTTTTAATCTGCCAGGAAGTTTAATATCAGCGCACACTCCACATCAGAGTGAAAATGTCATTCTGGAAACATCCCCCAGGCTGTCACTAAGCCAAGTGTCCGCAATATCCTTTCTTTCAGGAGTGACAGTTCTGCAAGGTTCGCAGGAGAGCTTCTGTAATGTTCGGAAGGTAGGAGACGAGGTACTGCCAGAAGTAAAGCTGTGAGTACCAGGCGTGAATCGTGCTTCGGTAGCTCAGATGGTAGAGCACTTGCCCGCGAAAGGAAAAAGGTCCCGAGTTCGAGTCTCGGTCGGGCACACAGTTTTAATCTGCCAGGAAGTTTCATATCAGCGCACACTCCTCTGCAGAGTGAAAATCTCATTCTGGAAACATCCCCCAGGCTGTGGCTAAGCCATGTCTCCGCAATATCCTTTCTTTCAGGAGTGCTAGTTCTGCAAGATTCGCAGGAGAGCTTCTGTAAAGTTTGGAAGGTAGGAGACGAGGTACTGGCAGAAGTAAAGCTGTGAGTACCGGGCGTGAGTCATGCTTTGGTAGCCCAGATGTTTGAGCACTTGCCCGCAAAAGGCAAAGGTCTCGAGTTTGAGTCTCGGTCGGGCACACAGCTTTATTCTGCCAGGAAGTTTCATATCAGCGCACACTCCGCTGCAGAGTGAAAATCTCAGTCTGGAAACATCCCTCAGGCTGTGGCTAAGCCATGTCTCCGCAATATCCTTTCTTTCAGGAGTGCTAGTTCTGAGAGGTACACAGCAGAGCTTCTGTAAAGTTTGGAAGGTAGGAGACGAGGTACTGGCAGAAGTAAAGCTGTGAGTACCGGTCGTGAGTCATGCCATGGTAGCTCAGATGTTAGAGCACTTGCCCGCAAAAGGCAAAGGTCTCGAGTTCGAGTCTCGGTCGGCCACACAGTTTTAATCTGCCAGGAACTTTCATATCAGCGCACACTCCGCTGAAGAGTGAAAATCTCAGTCTGGAAACATCCCCCAGGCTGTGGCTAAGCCATGTCTCCGCAATATCCTTTCTTTCAGGAGTGCTAGTTCTGCAAGTTTCACAGGAGAGCTTCTGTAAAGTTTGGAAGGTAGGAGACGAGGTACTGGCAGAAGTAAAGCTGTGAGTACCGGGTGTGAGTTGTGCTTCGGTAGCTCAGATGGTAGAGCACTTGCCCACGAAAGGCAAAGGTCCCGAGTTCGAGTCTCAGTCGGGCACACAGTTTTAATCTGCCATGAAGTTTCATATCAGTGCACACTCCGCTGCAGAGTGAAAATCTCATTCTGGAAACATCCCCCAGGCTGTGGCTAAGCCATGTCTGCGCAATATCCTTTCTTTCAGGAGTGCTAGTTCTGCATTGTTCGCAGGAGAGCTTCTGTAAAGTTCGGAAGGTAGGAGACGAGGTACTGGCGGAAGTAAAGCTGTGAGTACCGGGCGCGAGTCGTGCTTCGGTAGCTCAGATGGTAGAGCACTTGCCCGCAAAAGTCAAAGGTCCCGAGTTCGAGTCTCGTAGGGGCACACAGTTTTAATCTGCCAGGAAGTTTCATATCAGTGCACACTCCGCTGCAGAGTGAAAATCTCATTCTGGAAACATCCCCCAGGCTGTGGCTAAGCCATGTCTCCGCAATATCCTTTCTGTCAGGAGTGCCAGTTCTGCAAGGTTCGCAGGAGAGCTTCTGTAAAGTTTGGAAGGTAGGAGACGAGGTACTGGCAGAAGTAAAGCTGTGAGTACCAGGCGCGAGTCGTGCTTAGGTAGCTCAGATGGTAGAGCACTTGCCCGCGAAAGGCAAAGATCCCGAATTCGAGTCTCGGTCGGGCACACAGTTTTAATCTGCCAGGAAGTTTCATATCAGCGCACACTCCTCTGCAGAGTGAAAATCTCATTTTGGAAACATCCCCCAGGCTGTGGCTAAGCCATGTCTCCGCAATATCCTTTCTTTCAGGAGTGCCAGTTCTGCAAGGTTCGCAGGAGAGCTTCTGTAAAGTTTGGAAGGTAGGAGACGAGGTACTGGCAGAAGTAAAGCTGTGAGTACCGGGCGTGGGTCATGCTTTGGTAGCTCAGATGTTAGAGTACTTGCCCGCGAAAGGCAAAGGTCTCGAGTTCGAGTCTCGGTCGGGCACACAGTTTTTATCTGCCACGAAGTTTCATATCAGCGCACACTCCGCTGCAGAGTGAAAATCTCAGTCTGGAAACATCCCCCAGGCTGTGGCTAAGTCATGTCTCCGCAATATCCTTTCTTTCAGGAGTGCTAGTTCTGCAAGGTTCACAGGAGAGCTTCTGTAAAGTTTGGAAGGTAGGAGACGAGGTACTGGCAGAAGTAAAGCTGTGAGTACCGGGCGCGAGTCGTGCTTCGATAGCTCAGATGGTAGAGCACTTGCCCGCGAAAGGCAAAGTTCCCGAGTTCGAGTCTCGGTCGGGCACACAGTTTTAATCTGCCAGGAAGTTTCATATCAGCGCACACTCCACTGCAGAGTGAAAATCTCATTCTGGAAACATCCCCCAGGCTGTCACTAAGCCAAGTGTCCGCAATATCCTTTCTTTCAGGAGTGCCAGTTCTGCAAGGTTCGCAGGAGAGCTTCTGTAAAGTTCGGAAGGTAGGAGACGAGGTACTGCCAGAAGTAAAGCTGTGAGTACCAGGCGTGAATCGTGCTTCGGTAGCTCAGATGGTAGAGCACTTGCCCGCGAAAGGAAAAAGGTCCCGAGTTCGAGTCTCGGTCGGGCACACAGTTTTAATCTGCCAGGAAGTTTCATATCAGCGCACACTCCTCTGCAGAGTGAAAATCTCATTCTGGAAACATCCCCCAGGCTGTGGCTAAGCCATGTCTCCGCAATATCCTTTCTTTCAGGAGTGCTAGTTCTGCAAGATTCGCAGGAGAGCTTCTGTAAAGTTTGGAAGGTAGGAGACGAGGTACTGGCAGAAGTAAAGCTGTGAGTACCGGGCGTGAGCCATGCTTTGGTAGCTCAGATGTTTGAGCACTTGCCCGCAAAAGGCAAAGGTCTCGAGTTTGAGTCTCGGTCGGGCACACAGCTTTATTCTGCCAGGAAGTTTCATATCAGCGCACACTCCGCTGCAGAGTGAAAATCTCAGTCTGGAAACATCCCCCAGGCTGTGGCTAAGCAATGTCTCCGCAATATCCTTTCTTTCAGGAGTGCTAGTTCTGAGAGGTACACAGGAGAGCTTCTGTAAAGTTTGGAAGGTAGGAGACGAGGTACTGGCAGAAGTAAAGCTGTGAGTACCGGTCGTGAGTCATTCTTTGGTAGCTCAGATGTTAGAGCACTTGCCCGCAAAAGGCAAAGGTCTCGAGTTCGAGTCTCAGTCGGCCACACAGTTTTAATCTGCCAGGAACTTTCATATCAGCGCACACACCGCTGCAGAGTGAAAATCTCAGTCTGGAAACATCCCCCAGGCTGTGGCTAAGCTATGTCTCCGCAATATCCTTTCTTTCAGGAGTGCTAGTTCTGCAAGGTTCACAGGAGAGCTTCTGTAAAGTTTGGAAGGTAGGAGACGAGGTACTGGCAGAAGTAAAGCTGTGAGTACCGGGTGTGAGTTGTGCTTCGGTAGCTCAGATGGTAGAGCACTTGCCCACGAAAGGCAAAGGTCCCGAGTTCGAGTCTCAGTCGGGCACATAGTTTTAATCTGCCATGAAGTTTCATATCAGTGCACACTCCGCTGCAGAGTGAAAATCTCATTCTGGAAACATCCCCCAGGCTGTGGCTAAGCCATGTCTCCGCAATATCCTTTCTTTCAGGAGTGCTAGTTCTGCAAGGTTCACAGGAGAGCTTCTGTAAAGTTTGGAAGGTAGGAGACGAGGTACTGGCAGAAGTAAAGCTGTGAGTACCGGGCGTGAGTCGTGCTTCGGTAGCTCAGATGGTAGAGCTCTTGGCCGCGAAAGGCAAAGGTCTCGATTTCGAGTCTCGGTCGGGCACACAGTTTTAATCTGCCAAGACGTTTCATATCAGTGCACACTCCGCTGCAGAGTGAAAATCTCATTCTGGCAACATCCCCCAGGCTGTGGCTAAGCCATGTCTCCGCAATATCCTTTCTTTCAGGAGTGCCAGTTCTGCAAGGTTCGCAGGAGAGCTTCTGTAAAGTTTGGAAGGTAGGAGACGAGGTACTGGCAGAAGTAAAGCTGTGAGTACCGGGCGTGGGTCATGCTTTGGTAGCTCAGATGTTAGAGTACTTGCCCGGAAAGGCAAAGGTCCCGAGTTGGGGTCTCGTTCGGGCACACAGTTTTAATCTGCCGGGAAGTTTCATATCAGCGCACACTCCGCTGCAGAGTGAAAATCTCATTCTGGAAACATCCCCCAGGCTGTGGCTAAGCCATGTCTCCGCAATATCCTTTCTTTCAGGAGTGCCAGTTCTGCAAGGTTCGCAGGAGAGCTTCTGTAAAGTTTGGAAGGTAGGAGACGAGGTACTGGCAGAAGTAAAGCTGTGAGTACCGGGCGTGGGTCATGCTTTGGTAGCTCAGATGTTAGAGTACTTGCCCGCGAAAGGCAAAGGTCTCGAGTTCGAGTCTCGGTCGGGCACACAGTTTTTATCTGCCACGAAGTTTCATATCAGCGCACACTCCGCTGCAGAGTGAAAATCTCAGTCTGGAAACATCCCCCAGGCTGTGGCTAAGTCATGTCTCCGCAATATCCTTTCTTTCAGGAGTGCTAGTTCTGCAAGGTTCACAGGAGAGCTTCTGTAAAGTTTGGAAGGTAGGAGACGAGGTACTGGCAGAAGTAAAGCTGTGAGTACCGGGCGCGAGTCGTGCTTCGATAGCTCAGATGGTAGAGCACTTGCCCGCGAAAGGCAAAGTTCCCGAGTTCGAGTCTCGGTCGGGCACACAGTTTTAATCTGCCAGGAAGTTTCATATCAGCGCACACTCCTCTGCAGAGTGAAAATCTCATTCTGGAAACATCCCCCAGGCTGTGGCTAAGCCATGTCTCCGCAATATCCTTTCTTTCAGGAGTGCTAGTTCTGCAAGATTCGCAGGAGAGCTTCTGTAAAGTTTGGAAGGTAGGAGACGAGGTACTGGCAGAAGTAAAGCTGTGAGTACCGGGCGTGAGTCATGCTTTGGTAGCTCAGATGTTTGAGCACTTGCCCGCAAAAGGCAAAGGTCTCGAGTTTGAGTCTCGGTCGGGCACACAGCTTTATTCTGCCAGGAAGTTTCATATCAGCGCACACTCCGCTGCAGAGTGAAAATCTCAGTCTGGAAACATCCCTCAGGCTGTGGCTAAGCCATGTCTCCGCAATATCCTTTCTTTCAGGAGTGCTAGTTCTGAGAGGTACACAGGAGAGCTTCTGTAAAGATTGGAAGGTAGGAGACGAGGTACTGGCAGAAGTAAAGCTCTGAGTACCGGTCGTGAGTCATGCTTTGGTAGCTCAGATGTTAGAGCACTTGCCCGCAAAAGGCAAAGGTCTCGAGTTCGAGTCTCGGTCGGCCACACAGTTTTAATCTGCCAGGAACTTTCATATCAGCGCACACACCGCTGCAGAGTGAAAATCTCAGTCTGGAAACATCCCCCAGGCTGTGGCTAAGCCATGTCTCCGCAATATCCTTTCTTTCAGGAGTGCTAGTTCTGCAAGGTTCACAGGAGAGCTTCTGTAAAGTTTGGAAGGTAGGAGACGAGGTACTGGCAGAAGTAAAGCTGTGAGTACCGGGTGTGAGTTGTGCTTCGGTAGCTCAGATGGTAGAGCACTTGCCCACGAAAGGCAAAGGTCCCGAGTTCGAGTCTCAGTCGGGCACATAGTTTTAATCTGCCATGAAGTTTCATATCAGTGCACACACCGCTGCAGAGTGAAAATCTCATTCTGGAAACATCCCCCAGGCTGTGGCTAAGCCATGTCTCCGCAATATCCTTTCTTTCAGGAGTGCTAGTTCTGCATGGTTCGCAGGAGAGCTTCTGTAAAGTTCGGAAGGTAGGAGACGAGGTACTGGCGGAAGTAAAGCTGTGAGTACCGGGCGCGAGTCGTGCTTCGGTAGCTCAGATGGTAGAGCACTTGCCCGCAAAAGGCAAAGGTCCCGAGTTCGAGTCTCGTTGGGGCACACAGTTTTAATCTGCCAGGAAGTTTCATATCAGTGCACACTCCGCTGCAGAGTGAAAATCTCATTCTGGAAACATCCCCCAGGCTGTGGCTAAGCCATGTCTCCGCAATATCCTTTCTTTCAGGAGTGCTAGTTCTGCAAGGTTCACAGAAGAGCTTCTGTAAAGTTTGGATGGTAGGAGACGAGGTACTGGCAGAAGTAAAGCTGTGAGTACCGGGCGTGAGTCGTGCTTCGGTAGCTCAGATGGTAGAGCTCTTGGCCGCGAAAGGCAAAGGTCTCGATTTCGAGTCTCGGTCGGGCACACAGTTTTAATCTGCCAAGACGTTTCATATCAAGTGCACACTCCGCTGCAGAGTGAAAATCTCATTCTGGCAACATCCCCCAGGCTGTGGCTAAGCCAAGTGTCCGCATTATCCTTTCTTTCCGGAGTGCCAGTTCTGCAAGGTTCGCAGGAGAGCTTCTGTAAAGTTTGGAAGGTAGGAGACGAGGTACTGGCAGAAGTAAAGCTGTGAGTTCCGGGCGTGAGTCATGCTTTGGTAGCTCAGATGTTAGAGCACTTGCCCGCATAAGGCAAAGGTCTCGAGTTCTAGTCTCGGTCGGGCACACAGTTTTAATCTGCCAGGAACTTTCATATCAGCGCACACTCCGCTGCAGAGTGAAAATCTCAGTCTGGAACATCCCCCAGGCTGTGGCTAAGCCATGTCTCCGCAATATCCTTTCTTTCAGGAGTGCTAGTTCTGCATGGTTCGCAGGAGAGCTTCTGTAAAGTTCGGAAGGTAGGAGACGAGGTACTGGCAGAAGTAAAGCTGTGAGTACCGGGCGCGAGTCGTGCTTCGGTAGCTCAGATGGTAGAGCACTTGCCCGCGAAAGGCAAATGTCCCGAGTTGGAGTCTCGTTCGGGCACACAGTTTTAATCTGCCGGGAAGTTTCATATCAGCGCACACTCCGCTGCAGAGTGAAAATCTCATTCTGGAAACATCCCCCAGTCTGTGGCTAAGCCATGTCTCCGCAATATCCTTTCTTTCAGGAGTGCCAGTTCTGCAAGGTTTGCAGGAGAGCTTCTGTAAAGTTTGGAAGGTAGGAGACGAGGTACTCGCAGAAGTAAAGCTGTGAGTACCGGGCGTGGGTCATGCTTTGGTAGCTCAGATGTTAGAGTACTTGCCCGCGAAAGGCAAAGATCTCGAGTTCGAGTCTCGGTCGGGCACACAGTTTTTATCTGCCACGAAGTTTCATATCAGCGCACACTCCGCTGCAGAGTGAAAATCTCAGTCTGGAAACATCCCCCAGGCTGTGGCTAAGTCATGTCTCCGCAATATCCTTTCTTTCAGGAGTGCTAGTTCTGCAAGGTTCACAGGAGAGCTTCTGTAAAGTTTGGAAGGTAGGAGACGAGGTACTGGCAGAAGTAAAGCTGTGAGTACCGGGCGCGAGTCGTTCTTCGATAGCTCAGATGTTAGAGCACTTGCCCGCGAAAGGCAAAGTTCCCGAGTTCGAGTCTCGGTCGGGCACACAGTTTTAATCTGCCAGGAAGTTTCATATCAGCGCACACTCCACTGCAGAGTGAAAATCTCATTCTGGAAACATCCCCCAGGCTGTCACTAAGCCAAGTGTCCGCAATATCCTTTCTTTCAGGAGTGCCAGTTCTGCAAGGTTCGCAGGAGAGCTTCTGTAAAGTTCGGAAGGTAGGAGACGAGGTACTGCCAGAAGTAAAGCTGTGAGTACCAGGCGTGAATCGTGCTTCGGTAGCTCAGATGGTAGAGCACTTGCCCGCGAAAGGAAAAAGGTCCCGAGTTCGAGTCTTGGTCGGGCACACAGTTTTAATCTGCCAGGAAGTTTCATATCAGCGCACACTCCTCTGCAGAGTGAAAATCTCATTCTGGAAACATCCCCCAGGCTGTGGCTAAGCCATGTCTCCGCAATATCCTTTCTTTCAGGAGTGCTAGTTCTGCAAGATTCGCAGGAGAGCTTCTGTAAAGTTTGGAAGGTAGGAGACGAGGTACTGGCAGAAGTAAAGCTGTGAGTACCGGGCGTGAGTCATGCTTTGGTAGCTCAGATGTTTGAGCACTTGCCCGCAAAAGGCAAAGGTCTCGAGTTTGAGTCTCGGTCGGGCACACAGCTTTATTCTGCCAGGAAGTTTCATATCAGCGCACACTCCGCTGCAGAGTGAAAATCTCAGTCTGGAAACATCCCTCAGGCTGTGGCTAAGCCATGTCTCCGCAATATCCTTTCTTTCAGGAGTGCTAGTTCTGAGAGGTACACAGGAGAGCTTCTGTAAAGTTTGGAAGGTAGGAGACGAGGTACTGGCAGAAGTAAAGCTGTGAGTACCGGTCGTGAGTCATGCTTTGGTAGCTCAGATGTTAGAGCACTTGCCCGCAAAAGGCAAAGGTCTCGAGTTCGAGTCTCGGTCGGCCACACAGTTTTAATCCGCCAGGAACTTTCATATCAGCGCACACACCGCTGCAGAGTGAAAATCTCAGTCTGGAAACATCCCCCAGGCTGTGGCTAAGCCATGTCTCCGCAATATCCTTTCTTTCAGGAGTGCTAGTTCTGCAAGGTTCACAGGAGAGCTTCTGTAAAGTTTGGAAGGTAGGAGACGAGGTACTGGCAGAAGTAAAGCTGTGAGTACCGGGTGTGAGTTGTGCTTCGGTAGCTCAGATTGTAGAGCACTTGCCCACGAAAGGGAAAGGTCCCGAGTTCGAGTCTCAGTCGGGCACACAGTTTTAATCTGCCATGAAGTTTCATATCAGTGCACACTCAGCTGCAGAGTGAAAATCTCATTCTGGAAACATCCCCCAGGCTGTGGCTAAGCCATGTCTCCGCAATATCCTTTCTTTCAGGAGTGCTAGTTCTGCATGGTTCGCAGGAGAGCTTCTGTAAAGTTCGGAAGGTAGGAGACGAGGTACTGGCGGAAGTACAGCTGTGAGTACCGGGCGCGAGTCGTGCTTCGGTAGCTCAGATGGTAGAGCACTTGCCCGCAAAAGGCAAAGGTCCCGAGTTCGAGTCTCGTTGGGGCACACAGTTTTAATCTGCCAGGAAGTTTCATATCAGTGCACACTCCGCTGCAGAGTGAAAATCTCATTCTGGAAACATCCCCCAGGCTGTGGCTAAGCCATGTCTCCGCAATATCCTTTCTGTCAGGTGTGCCAGTTCTGCTAGGTTCGCAGGAGAGCTTCTGTAAAGTTCGGAAGGTAGGAGACGAGGTACTGGCAGAAGTAAAGCTGTGAGTACCAGGCGCGAGTCGTGCTTAGGTAGCTCAGATGGTAGAGCAGTTGCCCGCGAAAGGCAAAGATCCCGAATTCGAGTCTCGGTCGGGCACACAGTTTTAAACTGCCAGGAAGTTTCATATCAGCGCACACTCCTCTGCAGAGTGAAAATCTCATTTTGGATACATCCCCCAGGCTGTGGCTGAGCCATGTCTCCGCAATATCCTTTCTTTCAGGAGTGCTAGTTCTGCAAGGTTCACAGGAGAGCTTCTGTAAAGTTTGGAAGGTAGGAGACGAGGTACTGGCAGAAGTAAAGCTGTGAGTACCGGGCGTGAGTCGTGCTTCGGTAGCTCAGATGGTAGAGCTCTTGGCCGCGAAAGGCAAAGGTCTCGATTTCGAGTCTCGGTCGGGCACACAGTTTTAATCTGCCAAGACGTTTCATATCAGTGCCCACTCCGCTGCAGAGTGAAAATCTCATTCTGGCAACATCCCCCAGGCTGTGGCTAAGCCAAGTGTCCGCAATATCCTTTCTTTCCGGAGTGCCAGTTCTGCAAGGTTCGCAGGAGAGCTTCTGAAAAGTTTGGAAGGTAGGAGACGAGGTACTGGCAGAAGTAAAGCTGTGAGTACCGGGCGTGAGTCATGCTTTGGTAGCTCAGATGTTTGAGCACTTGCCCGCAAAAGGCAATGGTCTCGAGTTTGAGTCTCGGTCGGGCACACAGCTTTATTCTGCCAGGAAGTTTCATATCAGCGCACACTCCGCAGCAGAGTGAAAATCTCAGTCTGGAAACATCCCTCAGGCTGTGGCTAAGCCATGTCTCCGCAATATCCTTTCTTTCAGGAGTGCTAGTTCTGAGAGGTACACAGGAGAGCTTCTGTAAAGATTGGAAGGTAGGAGACGAGGTACTGGCAGAAGTAAAGCTCTGAGTACCGGTCGTGAGTCATGCTTTGGTAGCTCAGATGTTAGAGCACTTGCCCGCAAAAGGCAATGGTCTCGAGTTCGAGTCTCGGTCGGCCACACAGTTTTAATCTGCCAGGAACTTTCATATCAGCGCACACACCGCTGCAGAGTGAAAATCTCAGTCTGGAAACATCCCCCAGGCTGTGGCTAAGCCATGTCTCCGCAATATCCTTTCTTTCAGGAGTGCTAGTTCTGCAAGGTTCACAGGAGAGCTTCTGTAAAGTTTGGAAGGTAGGAGACGAGGTACTGGCAGAAGTAAAGCTGTGAGTACCGGGTGTGAGTTGTGCTTCGGTAGCTCAGATGGTAGAGCACTTGCCCACGAAAGGCAAAGGTCCCGAGTTCGAGTCTCAGTCGGGCACATAGTTTTAATCTGCCATGAAGTTTCATATCAGTGCACACACCGCTGCAGAGTGAAAATCTCATTCTGGAAACATCCCCCAGGCTGTGGCTAAGCCATGTCTCCGCAATATCCTTTCTTTCAGGAGTGCTAGTTCTGCATGGTTCGCAGGAGAGCTTCTGTAAAGTTCGGAAGGTAGGAGACGAGGTACTGGCGGAAGTAAAGCTGTGAGTACCGGGCGCGAGTCGTGCTTCGGTAGCTCAGATGGTAGAGCACTTGCCCGCAAAAGGCAAAGGTCCCGAGTTCGAGTCTCGTTGGGGCACACAGTTTTAATCTGCCAGGAAGTTTCATATCAGTGCACACTCCGCTGCAGAGTGAAAATCTCATTCTGGAAACATCCCCCAGGCTGTGGCTAAGCCATGTCTCCGCAATATCCTTTCTTTCAGGAGTGCTAGTTCTGCAAGGTTCACAGGAGAGCTTCTGTAAAGTTTGGAAGGTAGGAGACGAGGTACTGGCAGAAGTAAAGCTGTGAGTACCGGGCGTGAGTCGTGCTTCGGTAGCTCAGATGGTAGAGCTCTTGGCCGCGAACGGCAAAGGTCTCGATTTCGAGTCTCGGTCGGGCACACAGTTTTAATCTGCCAAGACGTTTCATATCAAGTGCACACTCCGCTGCAGAGTGAAAATCTCATTCTGGCAACATCCCCCAGGCTGTGGCTAAGCCAAGTGTCCGCATTATCCTTTCTTTCCGGAGTGCCAGTTCTGCAAGGTTCGCAGGAGAGCTTCTGTAAAGTTTGGAAGGTAGGAGACGAGGTACTGGCAGAAGTAAAGCTGTGAGTTCCGGGCGTGAGTCATGCTTTGGTAGCTCAGATGTTAGAGCACTTGCCCGCATAAGGCAAAGGTCTCGAGTTCTAGTCTCGGTCGGGCACACAGTTTTAATCTGCCAGGAACTTTCATATCAGCGCACACTCCGCTGCAGAGTGAAAATCTCAGTCTGGAACATCCCCCAGGCTGTGGCTAAGCCATGTCTCCGCAATATCCTTTCTTTCAGGAGTGCTAGTTCTGCATGGTTCGCAGGAGAGCTTCTGTAAAGTTCGGAAGGTAGGAGACGAGGTACTGGCAGAAGTAAAGCTGTGAGTACCGGGCGCGAGTCGTGCTTCGGTAGCTCAGATGGTAGAGCACTTGCCCGCGAAAGGCAAATGTCCCGAGTTGGAGTCTCGTTCGGGCACACAGTTTTAATCTGCCGGGAAGTTTCATATCAGCGCACACTCCGCTGCAGAGTGAAAATCTCATTCTGGAAACATCCCCCAGGCTGTGGCTAAGCCATGTCTCCGCAATATCCTTTCTTTCAGGAGTGCCAGTTCTGCAAGGTTTGCAGGAGAGCTTCTGTAAAGTTTGGAAGGTAGGAGACGAGGTACTCGCAGAAGTAAAGCTGTGAGTACCGGGCGTGGGTCATGCTTTGGTAGCTCAGATGTTAGAGTACTTGCCCGCGAAAGGCAAAGATCTCGAGTTCGAGTCTCGGTCGGGCACACAGTTTTTATCTGCCACGAAGTTTCATATCAGCGCACACTCCACTGCAGAGTGAAAATCTCATTCTGGAAACATCCCCCAGGCTGTCACTAAGCCAAGTGTCCGCAATATCCTTTCTTTCAGGAGTGCCAGTTCTGCAAGGTTCGCAGGAGAGCTTCTGTAAAGTTCGGAAGGTAGGAGACGAGGTACTGCCAGAAGTAAAGCTGTGAGTACCAGGCGTGAATCGTGCTTCGGTAGCTCAGATGGTAGAGCACTTGCCCGCGAAAGGAAAAAGGTCCCGAGTTCGAGTCTTGGTCGGGCACACAGTTTTAATCTGCCAGGAAGTTTCATGTCAGCGCACACTCCTCTGCAGAGTGAAAATCTCATTCTGGAAAAATCCCCCAGGCTGTGGCTAAGTCATGTCTCCGCAATATCCTTTCTTTCAGTAGTGCTAGTTCTGCAAGGTTCACAGGAGAGCTTCTGTATAGTTTGGAAGGTAGGAGACGAGGTACTCACAGAAGTAAAGCTGTGAGTACCGGGCGTGAGTCATGCATCGGTAGCTCAGATGTTAGAGCACTTGCCCGCAAAAGGCAAAGGTCTCGAGTCTGAGTCTCGGTCGGGCACACAGTTTTAATCTGCCCGGAAGTTTCATATCAGCACACACTCCGCTGCAGGGTGAAAATCTCAGTCTGGAAACATCCCCCAGGCTGTGGCTAAGCCATGTCTCCGCAATATCCTTTCTTTCAGGAGTGCTAGTTCTGCAAGGTTCACAGGAGAGCTTCTGTAAAGTTTGGAAGGTAGGAGACGAGGTACTGGCAGAAGTAAAGCTGTGAGTACCGGGCGCGAGTCGTGCTTCGATAGCTCAGATGGTAGAGCACTTGCCCGCGAAAGGCAAAGTTCCCGAGTTCGAGTCTCAGTCGGGCACACAGTTTTAATCTGCCAGGAAGTTTAATATCAGCGCACACTCCACATCAGAGTGAAAATGTCATTCTGGAAACATCCCCCAGGCTGTCACTAAGCCAAGTGTCCGCAATATCCTTTCTTTCAGGAGTGACAGTTCTGCAAGGTTCGCAGGAGAGCTTCTGTAATGTTCGGAAGGTAGGAGACGAGGTACTGCCAGAAGTAAAGCTGTGAGTACCAGGCGTGAATCGTGCTTCGGTAGCTCAGATGGTAGAGCACTTGCCCGCGAAAGGAAAAAGGTCCCGAGTTCGAGTCTCGGTCGGGCACACAGTTTTAATCTGCCAGGAAGTTTCATATCAGCGCACACTCCTCTGCAGAGTGAAAATCTCATTCTGGAAACATCCCCCAGGCTGTGGCTAAGCCATGTCTCCGCAATATCCTTTCTTTCAGGAGTGCTAGTTCTGCAAGATTCGCAGGAGAGCTTCTGTAAAGTTTGGAAGGTAGGAGACGAGGTACTGGCAGAAGTAAAGCTGTGAGTACCGGGCGTGAGTCATGCTTTGGTAGCTCAGATGTTTGAGCACTTGCCCGCAAAAGGCAAAGGTCTCGAGTTTGAGTCTCGGTCGGGCACACAGCTTTATTCTGCCAGGAAGTTTCATATCAGCGCACACTCCGCTGCAGAGTGAAAATCTCAGTCTGGAAACATCCCTCAGGCTGTGGCTAAGCCATGTCTCCGCAATATCCTTTCTTTCAGGAGTGCTAGTTCAGAGAGGTACACAGCAGAGCTTCTGTAAAGTTTGGAAGGTAGGAGACGAGGTACTGGCAGAAGTAAAGCTGTGAGTACCGGTCGTGAGTCATGCCATGGTAGCTCAGATGTTAGAGCACTTGCCCGCAAAAGGCAAAGGTCTCGAGTTCGAGTCTCGGTCGGCCACACAGTTTTAATCTGCCAGGAACTTTCATATCAGCGCACACTCCGCTGAAGAGTGAAAATCTCAGTCTGGAAACATCCCCCAGGCTGTGGCTAAGCCATGTCTCCGCAATATCCTTTCTTTCAGGAGTGCTAGTTCTGCAAGTTTCACAGGAGAGCTTCTGTAAAGTTTGGAAGGTAGGAGACGAGGTACTGGCAGAAGTAAAGCTGTGAGTACCGGGTGTGAGTTGTGCTTCGGTAGCTCAGATGGTAGAGCACTTGCCCACGAAAGGCAAAGGTCCCGAGTTCGAGTCTCAGTCGGGCACACAGTTTTAATCTGCCATGAAGTTTCATATCAGTGCACACTCCGCTGCAGAGTGAAAATCTCATTCTGGAAACATCCCCCAGGCTGTGGCTAAGCCATGTCTGCGCAATATCCTTTCTTTCAGGAGTGCTAGTTCTGCATTGTTCGCAGGAGAGCTTCTGTAAAGTTCGGAAGGTAGGAGACGAGGTACTGGCGGAAGTAAAGCTGTGAGTACCGGGCGCGAGTCGTGCTTCGGTAGCTCAGATGGTAGAGCACTTGCCCGCAAAAGTCAAAGGTCCCGAGTTCGAGTCTCGTAGGGGCACACAGTTTTAATCTGCCAGGAAGTTTCATATCAGTGCACACTCCGCTGCAGAGTGAAAATCTCATTCTGGAAACATCCCCCAGGCTGTGGCTAAGCCATGTCTCCGCAATATCCTTTCTGTCAGGAGTGCCAGTTCTGCAAGGTTCGCAGGAGAGCTTCTGTAAAGTTTGGAAGGTAGGAGACGAGGTACTGGCAGAAGTAAAGCTGTGAGTACCAGGCGCGAGTCGTGCTTAGGTAGCTCAGATGGTAGAGCACTTGCCCGCGAAAGGCAAAGATCCCGAATTCGAGTCTCGGTCGGGCACACAGTTTTAATCTGCCAGGAAGTTTCATATCAGCGCACACTCCTCTGCAGAGTGAAAATCTCATTTTGGAAACATCCCCCAGGCTGTGGCTAAGCCATGTCTCCGCAATATCCTTTCTTTCAGGAGTGCCAGTTCTGCAAGGTTCGCAGGAGAGCTTCTGTAAAGTTTGGAAGGTAGGAGACGAGGTACTGGCAGAAGTAAAGCTGTGAGTACCGGGCGTGGGTCATGCTTTGGTAGCTCAGATGTTAGAGTACTTGCCCGCGAAAGGCAAAGGTCTCGAGTTCGAGTCTCGGTCGGGCACACAGTTTTTATCTGCCACGAAGTTTCATATCAGCGCACACTCCGCTGCAGAGTGAAAATCTCAGTCTGGAAACATCCCCCAGGCTGTGGCTAAGTCATGTCTCCGCAATATCCTTTCTTTCAGGAGTGCTAGTTCTGCAAGGTTCACAGGAGAGCTTCTGTAAAGTTTGGAAGGTAGGAGACGAGGTACTGGCAGAAGTAAAGCTGTGAGTACCGGGCGCGAGTCGTGCTTCGATAGCTCAGATGGTAGAGCACTTGCCCGCGAAAGGCAAAGTTCCCGAGTTCGAGTCTCGGTCGGGCACACAGTTTTAATCTGCCAGGAAGTTTCATATCAGCGCACACTCCACTGCAGAGTGAAAATCTCATTCTGGAAACATCCCCCAGGCTGTCACTAAGCCAAGTGTCCGCAATATCCTTTCTTTCAGGAGTGCCAGTTCTGCAAGGTTCGCAGGAGAGCTTCTGTAAAGTTCGGAAGGTAGGAGACGAGGTACTGCCAGAAGTAAAGCTGTGAGTACCAGGCGTGAATCGTGCTTCGGTAGCTCAGATGGTAGAGCACTTGCCCGCGAAAGGAAAAAGGTCCCGAGTTCGAGTCTCGGTCGGGCACACAGTTTTAATCTGCCAGGAAGTTTCATATCAGCGCACACTCCTCTGCAGAGTGAAAATCTCATTCTGGAAACATCCCCCAGGCTGTGGCTAAGCCATGTCTCCGCAATATCCTTTCTTTCAGGAGTGCTAGTTCTGCAAGATTCGCAGGAGAGCTTCTGTAAAGTTTGGAAGGTAGGAGACGAGGTACTGGCAGAAGTAAAGCTGTGAGTACCGGGCGTGAGCCATGCTTTGGTAGCTCAGATGTTTGAGCACTTGCCCGCAAAAGGCAAAGGTCTCGAGTTTGAGTCTCGGTCGGGCACACAGCTTTATTCTGCCAGGAAGTTTCATATCAGCGCACACTCCGCTGCAGAGTGAAAATCTCAGTCTGGAAACATCCCCCAGGCTGTGGCTAAGCAATGTCTCCGCAATATCCTTTCTTTCAGGAGTGCTAGTTCTGAGAGGTACACAGGAGAGCTTCTGTAAAGTTTGGAAGGTAGGAGACGAGGTACTGGCAGAAGTAAAGCTGTGAGTACCGGTCGTGAGTCATTCTTTGGTAGCTCAGATGTTAGAGCACTTGCCCGCAAAAGGCAAAGGTCTCGAGTTCGAGTCTCAGTCGGCCACACAGTTTTAATCTGCCAGGAACTTTCATATCAGCGCACACACCGCTGCAGAGTGAAAATCTCAGTCTGGAAACATCCCCCAGGCTGTGGCTAAGCTATGTCTCCGCAATATCCTTTCTTTCAGGAGTGCTAGTTCTGCAAGGTTCACAGGAGAGCTTCTGTAAAGTTTGGAAGGTAGGAGACGAGGTACTGGCAGAAGTAAAGCTGTGAGTACCGGGTGTGAGTTGTGCTTCGGTAGCTCAGATGGTAGAGCACTTGCCCACGAAAGGCAAAGGTCCCGAGTTCGAGTCTCAGTCGGGCACATAGTTTTAATCTGCCATGAAGTTTCATATCAGTGCACACTCCGCTGCAGAGTGAAAATCTCATTCTGGAAACATCCCCCAGGCTGTGGCTAAGCCATGTCTCCGCAATATCCTTTCTTTCAGGAGTGCTAGTTCTGCAAGGTTCACAGGAGAGCTTCTGTAAAGTTTGGAAGGTAGGAGACGAGGTACTGGCAGAAGTAAAGCTGTGAGTACCGGGCGTGAGTCGTGCTTCGGTAGCTCAGATGGTAGAGCTCTTGGCCGCGAAAGGCAAAGGTCTCGATTTCGAGTCTCGGTCGGGCACACAGTTTTAATCTGCCAAGACGTTTCATATCAGTGCACACTCCGCTGCAGAGTGAAAATCTCATTCTGGCAACATCCCCCAGGCTGTGGCTAAGCCATGTCTCCGCAATATCCTTTCTTTCAGGAGTGCCAGTTCTGCAAGGTTCGCAGGAGAGCTTCTGTAAAGTTTGGAAGGTAGGAGACGAGGTACTGGCAGAAGTAAAGCTGTGAGTACCGGGCGTGGGTCATGCTTTGGTAGCTCAGATGTTAGAGTACTTGCCCGCGAAAGGCAAAGGTCCCGAGTTGGGGTCTCGTTCGGGCACACAGTTTTAATCTGCCGGGAAGTTTCATATCAGCGCACACTCCGCTGCAGAGTGAAAATCTCATTCTGGAAACATCCCCCAGGCTGTGGCTAAGCCATGTCTCCGCAATATCCTTTCTTTCAGGAGTGCCAGTTCTGCAAGGTTCGCAGGAGAGCTTCTGTAAAGTTTGGAAGGTAGGAGACGAGGTACTGGCAGAAGTAAAGCTGTGAGTACCGGGCGTGGGTCATGCTTTGGTAGCTCAGATGTTAGAGTACTTGCCCGCGAAAGGCAAAGGTCTCGAGTTCGAGTCTCGGTCGGGCACACAGTTTTTATCTGCCACGAAGTTTCATATCAGCGCACACTCCGCTGCAGAGTGAAAATCTCAGTCTGGAAACATCCCCCAGGCTGTGGCTAAGTCATGTCTCCGCAATATCCTTTCTTTCAGGAGTGCTAGTTCTGCAAGGTTCACAGGAGAGCTTCTGTAAAGTTTGGAAGGTAGGAGACGAGGTACTGGCAGAAGTAAAGCTGTGAGTACCGGGCGCGAGTCGTGCTTCGATAGCTCAGATGGTAGAGCACTTGCCCGCGAAAGGCAAAGTTCCCGAGTTCGAGTCTCGGTCGGGCACACAGTTTTAATCTGCCAGGAAGTTTCATATCAGCGCACACTCCTCTGCAGAGTGAAAATCTCATTCTGGAAACATCCCCCAGGCTGTGGCTAAGCCATGTCTCCGCAATATCCTTTCTTTCAGGAGTGCTAGTTCTGCAAGATTCGCAGGAGAGCTTCTGTAAAGTTTGGAAGGTAGGAGACGAGGTACTGGCAGAAGTAAAGCTGTGAGTACCGGGCGTGAGTCATGCTTTGGTAGCTCAGATGTTTGAGCACTTGCCCGCAAAAGGCAAAGGTCTCGAGTTTGAGTCTCGGTCGGGCACACAGCTTTATTCTGCCAGGAAGTTTCATATCAGCGCACACTCCGCTGCAGAGTGAAAATCTCAGTCTGGAAACATCCCTCAGGCTGTGGCTAAGCCATGTCTCCGCAATATCCTTTCTTTCAGGAGTGCTAGTTCTGAGAGGTACACAGGAGAGCTTCTGTAAAGATTGGAAGGTAGGAGACGAGGTACTGGCAGAAGTAAAGCTCTGAGTACCGGTCGTGAGTCATGCTTTGGTAGCTCAGATGTTAGAGCACTTGCCCGCAAAAGGCAAAGGTCTCGAGTTCGAGTCTCGGTAGGCCACACAGTTTTAATCTGCCAGGAACTTTCATATCAGCGCACACACCGCTGCAGAGTGAAAATCTCAGTCTGGAAACATCCCCCAGGCTGTGGCTAAGCCATGTCTCCGCAATATCCTTTCTTTCAGGAGTGCTAGTTCTGCAAGGTTCACAGGAGAGCTTCTGTAAAGTTTGGAAGGTAGGAGACGAGGTACTGGCAGAAGTAAAGCTGTGAGTACCGGGTGTGAGTTGTGCTTCGGTAGCTCAGATGGTAGAGCACTTGCCCACGAAAGGCAAAGGTCCCGAGTTCGAGTCTCAGTCGGGCACATAGTTTTAATCTGCCATGAAGTTTCATATCAGTGCACACACCGCTGCAGAGTGAAAATCTCATTCTGGAAACATCCCCCAGGCTGTGGCTAAGCCATGTCTCCGCAATATCCTTTCTTTCAGGAGTGCTAGTTCTGCATGGTTCGCAGGAGAGCTTCTGTAAAGTTCGGAAGGTAGGAGACGAGGTACTGGCGGAAGTAAAGCTGTGAGTACCGGGCGCGAGTCGTGCTTCGGTAGCTCAGATGGTAGAGCACTTGCCCGCAAAAGGCAAAGGTCCCGAGTTCGAGTCTCGTTGGGGCACACAGTTTTAATCTGCCAGGAAGTTTCATATCAGTGCACACTCCGCTGCAGAGTGAAAATCTCATTCTGGAAACATCCCCCAGGCTGTGGCTAAGCCATGTCTCCGCAATATCCTTTCTTTCAGGAGTGCTAGTTCTGCAAGGTTCACAGGAGAGCTTCTGTAAAGTTTGGATGGTAGGAGACGAGGTACTGGCAGAAGTAAAGCTGTGAGTACCGGGCGTGAGTCGTGCTTCGGTAGCTCAGATGGTAGAGCTCTTGGCCGCGAAAGGCAAAGGTCTCGATTTCGAGTCTCGGTCGGGCACACAGTTTTAATCTGCCAAGACGTTTCATATCAAGTGCACACTCCGCTGCAGAGTGAAAATCTCATTCTGGCAACATCCCCCAGGCTGTGGCTAAGCCAAGTGTCCGCATTATCCTTTCTTTCCGGAGTGCCAGTTCTGCAAGGTTCGCAGGAGAGCTTCTGTAAAGTTTGGAAGGTAGGAGACGAGGTACTGGCAGAAGTAAAGCTGTGAGTTCCGGGCGTGAGTCATGCTTTGGTAGCTCAGATGTTAGAGCACTTGCCCGCATAAGGCAAAGGTCTCGAGTTCTAGTCTCGGTCGGGCACACAGTTTTAATCTGCCAGGAACTTTCATATCAGCGCACACTCCGCTGCAGAGTGAAAATCTCAGTCTGGAACATCCCCCAGGCTGTGGCTAAGCCATGTCTCCGCAATATCCTTTCTTTCAGGAGTGCTAGTTCTGCATGGTTCGCAGGAGAGCTTCTGTAAAGTTCGGAAGGTAGGAGACGAGGTACTGGCAGAAGTAAAGCTGTGAGTACCGGGCGCGAGTCGTGCTTCGGTAGCTCAGATGGTAGAGCACTTGCCCGCGAAAGGCAAATGTCCCGAGTTGGAGTCTCGTTCGGGCACACAGTTTTAATCTGCCGGGAAGTTTCATATCAGCGCACACTCCGCTGCAGAGTGAAAATCTCATTCTGGAAACATCCCCCAGTCTGTGGCTAAGCCATGTCTCCGCAATATCCTTTCTTTCAGGAGTGCCAGTTCTGCAAGGTTTGCAGGAGAGCTTCTGTAAAGTTTGGAAGGTAGGAGACGAGGTACTCGCAGAAGTAAAGCTGTGAGTACCGGGCGTGGGTCATGCTTTGGTAGCTCAGATGTTAGAGTACTTGCCCGCGAAAGGCAAAGATCTCGAGTTCGAGTCTCGGTCGGGCACACAGTTTTTATCTGCCACGAAGTTTCATATCAGCGCACACTCCGCTGCAGAGTGAAAATCTCAGTCTGGAAACATCCCCCAGGCTGTGGCTAAGTCATGTCTCCGCAATATCCTTTCTTTCAGGAGTGCTAGTTCTGCAAGGTTCACAGGAGAGCTTCTGTAAAGTTTGGAAGGTAGGAGACGAGGTACTGGCAGAAGTAAAGCTGTGAGTACCGGGCGCGAGTCGTTCTTCGATAGCTCAGATGTTAGAGCACTTGCCCGCGAAAGGCAAAGTTCCCGAGTTCGAGTCTCGGTCGGGCACACAGTTTTAATCTGCCAGGAAGTTTCATATCAGCGCACACTCCACTGCAGAGTGAAAATCTCATTCTGGAAACATCCCCCAGGCTGTCACTAAGCCAAGTGTCCGCAATATCCTTTCTTTCAGGAGTGCCAGTTCTGCAAGGTTCGCAGGAGAGCTTCTGTAAAGTTCGGAAGGTAGGAGACGAGGTACTGCCAGAAGTAAAGCTGTGAGTACCAGGCGTGAATCGTGCTTCGGTAGCTCAGATGGTAGAGCACTTGCCCGCGAAAGGAAAAAGGTCCCGAGTTCGAGTCTTGGTCGGGCACACAGTTTTAATCTGCCAGGAAGTTTCATATCAGCGCACACTCCTCTGCAGAGTGAAAATCTCATTCTGGAAACATCCCCCAGGCTGTGGCTAAGCCATGTCTCCGCAATATCCTTTCTTTCAGGAGTGCTAGTTCTGCAAGATTCGCAGGAGAGCTTCTGTAAAGTTTGGAAGGTAGGAGACGAGGTACTGGCAGAAGTAAAGCTGTGAGTACCGGGCGTGAGTCATGCTTTGGTAGCTCAGATGTTTGAGCACTTGCCCGCAAAAGGCAAAGGTCTCGAGTTTGAGTCTCGGTCGGGCACACAGCTTTATTCTGCCAGGAAGTTTCATATCAGCGCACACTCCGCTGCAGAGTGAAAATCTCAGTCTGGAAACATCCCTCAGGCTGTGGCTAAGCCATGTCTCCGCAATATCCTTTCTTTCAGGAGTGCTAGTTCTGAGAGGTACACAGGAGAGCTTCTGTAAAGTTTGGAAGGTAGGAGACGAGGTACTGGCAGAAGTAAAGCTGTGAGTACCGGTCGTGAGTCATGCTTTGGTAGCTCAGATGTTAGAGCACTTGCCCGCAAAAGGCAAAGGTCTCGAGTTCGAGTCTCGGTCGGCCACACAGTTTTAATCCGCCAGGAACTTTCATATCAGCGCACACACCGCTGCAGAGTGAAAATCTCAGTCTGGAAACATCCCCCAGGCTGTGGCTAAGCCATGTCTCCGCAATATCCTTTCTTTCAGGAGTGCTAGTTCTGCAAGGTTCACAGGAGAGCTTCTGTAAAGTTTGGAAGGTAGGAGACGAGGTACTGGCAGAAGTAAAGCTGTGAGTACCGGGTGTGAGTTGTGCTTCGGTAGCTCAGATTGTAGAGCACTTGCCCACGAAAGGGAAAGGTCCCGAGTTCGAGTCTCAGTCGGGCACACAGTTTTAATCTGCCATGAAGTTTCATATCAGTGCACACTCCGCTGCAGAGTGAAAATCTCATTCTGGAAACATCCCCCAGGCTGTGGCTAAGCCATGTCTCCGCAATATCCTTTCTTTCAGGAGTGCTAGTTCTGCATGGTTCGCAGGAGAGCTTCTGTAAAGTTCGGAAGGTAGGAGACGAGGTACTGGCGGAAGTAAAGCTGTGAGTACCGGGCGCGAGTCGTGCTTCGGTAGCTCAGATGGTAGAGCACTTGCCCGCAAAAGGCAAAGGTCCCGAGTTCGAGTCTCGTTGGGGCACACAGTTTTAATCTGCCAGGAAGTTTCATATCAGTGCACACTCCGCTGCAGAGTGAAAATCTCATTCTGGAAACATCCCCCAGGCTGTGGCTAAGCCATGTCTCCGCAATATCCTTTCTGTCAGGTGTGCCAGTTCTGCTAGGTTCGCAGGAGAGCTTCTGTAAAGTTCGGAAGGTAGGAGACGAGGTACTGGCAGAAGTAAAGCTGTGAGTACCAGGCGCGAGTCGTGCTTAGGTAGCTCAGATGGTAGAGCAGTTGCCCGCGAAAGGCAAAGATCCCGAATTCGAGTCTCGGTCGGGCACACAGTTTTAAACTGCCAGGAAGTTTCATATCAGCGCACACTCCTCTGCAGAGTGAAAATCTCATTTTGGATACATCCCCCAGGCTGTGGCTGAGCCATGTCTCCGCAATATCCTTTCTTTCAGGAGTGCTAGTTCTGCAAGGTTCACAGGAGAGCTTCTGTAAAGTTTGGAAGGTAGGAGACGAGGTACTGGCAGAAGTAAAGCTGTGAGTACCGGGCGTGAGTCGTGCTTCGGTAGCTCAGATGGTAGAGCTCTTGGCCGCGAAAGGCAAAGGTCTCGATTTCGAGTCTCGGTCGGGCACACAGTTTTAATCTGCCAAGACGTTTCATATCAGTGCCCACTCCGCTGCAGAGTGAAAATCTCATTCTGGCAACATCCCCCAGGCTGTGGCTAAGCCAAGTGTCCGCAATATCCTTTCTTTCCGGAGTGCCAGTTCTGCAAGGTTCGCAGGAGAGCTTCTGAAAAGTTTGGAAGGTAGGAGACGAGGTACTGGCAGAAGTAAAGCTGTGAGTACCGGGCGTGAGTCATGCTTTGGTAGCTCAGATGTTTGAGCACTTGCCCGCAAAAGGCAAAGGTCTCGAGTTTGAGTCTCGGTCGGGCACACAGCTTTATTCTGCCAGGAAGTTTCATATCAGCGCACACTCCGCAGCAGAGTGAAAATCTCAGTCTGGAAACATCCCTCAGGCTGTGGCTAAGCCATGTCTCCGCAATATCCTTTCTTTCAGGAGTGCTAGTTCTGAGAGGTACACAGGAGAGCTTCTGTAAAGATTGGAAGGTAGGAGACGAGGTACTGGCAGAAGTAAAGCTCTGAGTACCGGTCGTGAGTCATGCTTTGGTAGCTCAGATGTTAGAGCACTTGCCCGCAAAAGGCAATGGTCTCGAGTTCGAGTCTCGGTCGGCCACACAGTTTTAATCTGCCAGGAACTTTCATATCAGCGCACACACCGCTGCAGAGTGAAAATCTCAGTCTGGAAACATCCCCCAGGCTGTGGCTAAGCCATGTCTCCGCAATATCCTTTCTTTCAGGAGTGCTAGTTCTGCAAGGTTCACAGGAGAGCTTCTGTAAAGTTTGGAAGGTAGGAGACGAGGTACTGGCAGAAGTAAAGCTGTGAGTACCGGGTGTGAGTTGTGCTTCGGTAGCTCAGATGGTAGAGCACTTGCCCACGAAAGGCAAAGGTCCCGAGTTCGAGTCTCAGTCGGGCACATAGTTTTAATCTGCCATGAAGTTTCATATCAGTGCACACACCGCTGCAGAGTGAAAATCTCATTCTGGAAACATCCCCCAGGCTGTGGCTAAGCCATGTCTCCGCAATATCCTTTCTTTCAGGAGTGCTAGTTCTGCATGGTTCGCAGGAGAGCTTCTGTAAAGTTCGGAAGGTAGGAGACGAGGTACTGGCGGAAGTAAAGCTGTGAGTACCGGGCGCGAGTCGTGCTTCGGTAGCTCAGATGGTAGAGCACTTGCCCGCAAAAGGCAAAGGTCCCGAGTTCGAGTCTCGTTGGGGCACACAGTTTTAATCTGCCAGGAAGTTTCATATCAGTGCACACTCCGCTGCAGAGTGAAAATCTCATTCTGGAAACATCCCCCAGGCTGTGGCTAAGCCATGTCTCCGCAATATCCTTTCTTTCAGGAGTGCTAGTTCTGCAAGGTTCACAGGAGAGCTTCTGTAAAGTTTGGAAGGTAGGAGACGAGGTACTGGCAGAAGTAAAGCTGTGAGTACCGGGCGTGAGTCGTGCTTCGGTAGCTCAGATGGTAGAGCTCTTGGCCGCGAACGGCAAAGGTCTCGATTTCGAGTCTCGGTCGGGCACACAGTTTTAATCTGCCAAGACGTTTCATATCAAGTGCACACTCCGCTGCAGAGTGAAAATCTCATTCTGGCAACATCCCCCAGGCTGTGGCTAAGCCAAGTGTCCGCATTATCCTTTCTTTCCGGAGTGCCAGTTCTGCAAGGTTCGCAGGAGAGCTTCTGTAAAGTTTGGAAGGTAGGAGACGAGGTACTGGCAGAAGTAAAGCTGTGAGTTCCGGGCGTGAGTCATGCTTTGGTAGCTCAGATGTTAGAGCACTTGCCCGCATAAGGCAAAGGTCTCGAGTTCTAGTCTCGGTCGGGCACACAGTTTTAATCTGCCAGGAACTTTCATATCAGCGCACACTCCGCTGCAGAGTGAAAATCTCAGTCTGGAACATCCCCCAGGCTGTGGCTAAGCCATGTCTCCGCAATATCCTTTCTTTCAGGAGTGCTAGTTCTGCATGGTTCGCAGGAGAGCTTCTGTAAAGTTCGGAAGGTAGGAGACGAGGTACTGGCAGAAGTAAAGCTGTGAGTACCGGGCGCGAGTCGTGCTTCGGTAGCTCAGATGGTAGAGCACTTGCCCGCGAAAGGCAAATGTCCCGAGTTGGAGTCTCGTTCGGGCACACAGTTTTAATCTGCCGGGAAGTTTCATATCAGCGCACACTCCGCTGCAGAGTGAAAATCTCATTCTGGAAACATCCCCCAGGCTGTGGCTAAGCCATGTCTCCGCAATATCCTTTCTTTCAGGAGTGCCAGTTCTGCAAGGTTTGCAGGAGAGCTTCTGTAAAGTTTGGAAGGTAGGAGACGAGGTACTCGCAGAAGTAAAGCTGTGAGTACCGGGCGTGGGTCATGCTTTGGTAGCTCAGATGTTAGAGTACTTGCCCGCGAAAGGCAAAGATCTCGAGTTCGAGTCTCGGTCGGGCACACAGTTTTTATCTGCCACGAAGTTTCATATCAGCGCACACTCCACTGCAGAGTGAAAATCTCATTCTGGAAACATCCCCCAGGCTGTCACTAAGCCAAGTGTCCGCAATATCCTTTCTTTCAGGAGTGCCAGTTCTGCAAGGTTCGCAGGAGAGCTTCTGTAAAGTTCGGAAGGTAGGAGACGAGGTACTGCCAGAAGTAAAGCTGTGAGTACCAGGCGTGAATCGTGCTTCGGTAGCTCAGATGGTAGAGCACTTGCCCGCGAAAGGAAAAAGGTCCCGAGTTCGAGTCTTGGTCGGGCACACAGTTTTAATCTGCCAGGAAGTTTCATATCAGCGCACACTCCTCTGCAGAGTGAAAATCTCATTCTGGAAACATCCCCCAGGCTGTGGCTAAGCCATGTCTCCGCAATATCCTTTCTTTCAGGAGTGCTAGTTCTGCAAGATTCGCAGGAGAGCTTCTGTAAAGTTTGGAAGGTAGGAGACGAGGTACTGGCAGAAGTAAAGCTGTGAGTACCGGGCGTGAGTCATGCTTTGGTAGCTCAGATGTTTGAGCACTTGCCCGCAAAAGGCAAAGGTCTCGAGTTTGAGTCTCGGTCGGGCACACAGCTTTATTCTGCCAGGAAGTTTCATATCAGCGCACACTCCGCTGCAGAGTGAAAATCTCAGTCTGGAAACATCCCTCAGGCTGTGGCTAAGCCATGTCTCCGCAATATCCTTTCTTTCAGGAGTGGTAGTTCTGAGAGGTACACAGGAGAGCTTCTGTAAAGTTTGGAAGGTAGGAGACGAGGTACTGGCAGAAGTAAAGCTGTGAGTACCGGTCGTGAGTCATGCTTTGGTAGCTCAGATGTTAGAGCACTTGCCCGCAAAAGGCAAAGGTCTCGAGTTCGAGTCTCGGTCGGCCACACAGTTTTAATCCGCCAGGAACTTTCATATCAGCGCACACACCGCTGCAGAGTGAAAATCTCAGTCTGGAAACATCCCCCAGGCTGTGGCTAAGCCATGTCTCCGCAATATCCTTTCTTTCAGGAGTGCTAGTTCTGCAAGGTTCACAGGAGAGCTTCTGTAAAGTTTGGAAGGTAGGAGACGAGGTACTGGCAGAAGTAAAGCTGTGAGTACCGGGTGTGAGTTGTGCTTCGGTAGCTCAGATGGTAGAGCACTTGCCCACGAAAGGGAAAGGTCCCGAGTTCGAGTCTCAGTCGGGCTCACAGTTTTAATCTGCCATGAAGTTTCATATCAGTGCACACTCCGCTGCAGAGTGAAAATCTCATTCTGGAAACATCCCCCAGGCTGTGGCTAAGCCATGTCTCCGCAATATCCTTTCTTTCAGGAGTGCTAGTTCTGCATGGTTCGCAGGAGAGCTTCTGTAAAGTTCGGAAGGTAGGAGACGAGGTACTGGCGGAAGTAAAGCTGTGAGTACCGGGCGCGAGTCGTGCTTCGGTAGCTCAGATGGTAGAGCACTTGCCCGCAAAAGGCAAAGGTCCCGAGTTCGAGTCTCGTTGGGGCACACAGTTTTAATCTGCCAGGAAGTTTCATATCAGTGCACACTCCGCTGCAGAGTGAAAATCTCATTCTGGAAACATCCCCCAGGCTGTGGCTAAGCCATGTCTCCGCAATATCCTTTCTGTCAGGTGTGCCAGTTCTGCTAGGTTCGCAGGAGAGCTTCTGTAAAGTTCGGAAGGTAGGAGACGAGGTACTGGCAGAAGTAAAGCTGTGAGTACCAGGCGCGAGTCGTGCTTAGGTAGCTCAGGTGGTAGAGCAGTTGCCCGCGAAAGGCAAAGATCCCGAATTCGAGTCTCGGTCGGGCACACAGTTTTAAACTGCCAGGAAGTTTCATATCAGCGCACACTCCTCTGCAGAGTGAAAATCTCATTTTGGATACATCCCCCAGGCTGTGGCTGAGCCATGTCTCCGCAATATCCTTTCTTTCAGGAGTGCTAGTTCTGCAAGGTTCACAGGAGAGCTTCTGTAAAGTTTGGAAGGTAGGAGACGAGGTACTGGCAGAAGTAAAGCTGTGAGTACCGGGCGTGAGTCGTGCTTCGGTAGCTCAGATGGTAGAGCTCTTGGCCGCGAATGGCAAAGGTCTCGATTTCGAGTCTCGGTCGGGCACACAGTTTTAATCTGCCAAGACGTTTCATATCAGTGCCCACTCCGCTGCAGAGTGAAAATCTCATTCTGGCAACATCCCCCAGGCTGTGGCTAAGCCAAGTGTCCGCAATATCCTTTCTTTCCGGAGTGCCAGTTCTGCAAGGTTCGCAGGAGAGCTTCTGAAAAGTTTGGAAGGTAGGAGACGAGGTACTGGCAGAAGTAAAGCTGTGAGTTCCGGGCGTGAGTCATGCTTTGGTAGCTCAGATGTTAGAGCACTTGCCCGCATAAGGCAAAGGTCTCGAGTTCTAGTCTCGGTCGGGCACACAGTTTTAATCTGCCAGGAACTTTCATATCAGCGCACACTCCGCTGCAGAGTGAAAATCTCAGTCTGGAACATCCCCCAGGCTGTGGCTAAGCCATGTCTCCGCAATATCCTTTCTTTCAGGAGTGCTAGTTCTGCATGGTTCGCAGGAGAGCTTCTGTAAAGTTCGGAAGGTAGTAGACGAGGTACTGGCAGAAGTAAAGCTGTGAGTACCGGGCGCGAGTCGTGCATCGGTAGCTCAGATGGTAGAGCACTTGCCTGCGAAAGGCAAAGGTCCCGAGTTGGAGTCTCGTTCGGGCACACAGTTTTAATCTGCCGGGAAGTTTCATATCAGCGCACACTACGCTGCAGAGTGAAAATCTCATTCTGGAAACAACCCTCAGGCTGTGGCTAAGCCATGTCTCCGCAATATCCTTTCTTTCAGGAGTGCTAGTTCTGAGAGGTACACAGGAGAGCTTCTGTAAAGTTTGGAAGGTAGGAGACGAGGTACTGGCAGAAGTAAAGCTCTGAGTACCGGTCGTGAGTCATGCTTTGGTAGCTCAGATGTTAGAGCACTTGCCCGCAAAAAGCAAAGGTCTCGAGTTCGAGTCTCGGTCGGCCACACAGTTTTAATCTGCCAGCAACTTTCATATCAGCGCACACACCGCTGCAGAGTGAAAATCTCAGTCTGGAAACATCCCCCAGGCTGTGGCTAAGCCATGTCTCCGCAATATCCTTTCTATCAGGAGTGCTAGTTCTGCAAGGTTCACAGGAGAGCTTCTGTAAAGTTTGGAAGGTAGGAGACGAGGTACTGGCAGAAGTAAAGCTGTGAGTACCGGGTGTGAGTTGTGCTTCGGTAGCTCAGATGGTAGAGCACTTGCCCACGAAAGGCAAAGGTCCCGAGTTCGAGTCTCAGTCGGGCACATAGTTTTAATCTGCCATGAAGTTTCATATCAGTGCACACACCGCTGCAGAGTGAAAATCTCATTCTGGAAACATCCCCCAGGCTGTGGCTAAGCCATGTCTCCGCAATATCCTTTCTTTCAGGAGTGCTAGTTCTGCATGGTTCGCAGGAGAGCTTCTGTAAAGTTCGGAAGGTAGGAGATGAGGTACTGGCGGAAGTAAAGCTGTGAGTACCGGGCGCGAGTCGTGCCTCGGTAGCTCAGATGGTAGAGCACTTGCCCGCAAAAGGCAAAGGTCCCGAGTTCGAGTCTCGTTGGGGCACACAGTTTTAATCTGCCAGGAAGTTTCATATCAGTGCACACTCCGCTGCAGAGTGAAAATCTCATTCGGGAAACATCCCCCAGGCTGTGGCTAAGCCATGTCTCCGCAATATCCTTTCTTTCAGGAGTGCTAGTTCTGCAAGGTTCACAGGAGAGCTTCTGTAAAGTTTGGAAGGTAGGAGACGAGGTACTGGCAGAAGTAAAGCTGTGAGTACCGGGCGTGAGTCGTGCTTCGGTAGCTCAGATGGTAGAGCTCTTGGCCGCGAAAGGCAAAGGTCTCGATTTCGAGTCTCGGTCGGGCACACAGTTTTAATCTGCCAAGACGTTTCATATCAAGTGCACACTCCGCTGCAGAGTGAAAATCTCATTCTGGCAACATCCCCCAGGCTGTGGCTAAGCCAAGTGTCCGCATTATCCTTTCTTTCCGGAGTGCCAGTTCTGCAAGGTTCGCAGGAGAGCTTCTGTAAAGTTTGGAAGGTAGGAGACGAGGTACTGGCAGAAGTAAAGCTGTGAGTTCCGGGCGTGAGTCATGCTTTGGTAGCTCAGATGTTAGAGCACTTGCCCGCATAAGGCAAAGGTCTCGAGTTCTAGTCTCGGTCGGGCACACAGTTTTAATCTGCCAGGAACTTTCATATCAGCGCACACTCCGCTGCAGAGTGAAAATCTCAGTCTGGAACATCCCCCAGGCTGTGGCTAAGCCATGTCTCCGCAATATCCTTTCTTTCAGGAGTGCTAGTTCTGCATGGTTCGCAGGAGAGCTTCTGTAAAGTTCGGAAGGTAGGAGACGAGGTACTGGCAGAAGTAAAGCTGTGAGTACCGGGCGCGAGTCGTGCTTCGGTAGCTCAGATGGTAGAGCACTTGCCCAAGAAAGGCAAAGGTCCCGAGTTGGAGTCTCGTTCGGGCACACAGTTTTAATCTGCCGGGAAGTTTCATATCAGCGCACACTCCGCTGCAGAGTGAAAATCTCATTCTGGAAACATCCCCCAGGCTGTGGCTAAGCCATGTCTCCGCAATATCCTTTCTTTCAGGAGTGCCAGTTCTGCAAGGTTTGCAGGAGAGCTTCTGTAAAGTTTGGAAGGTAGGAGACGAGGTACTCGCAGAAGTAAAGCTGTGAGTACCGGGCGTGGGTCATGCTTTGGTAGCTCAGATGTTAGAGTACTTGCCCGCGAAAGGCAAAGATCTCGAGTTCGAGTCTCGGTCGGGCACACAGTTTTTATCTGCCACGAAGTTTCATATCAGCGCACACTCCGCTGCAGAGTGAAAATCTCAGTCTGGAAACATCCCCCAGGCTGTGGCTAAGCCAAGTGTCCGCAATATCCTTTCTTTCCGGAGTGCCAGTTCTGCAAGGTTCGCAGGAGAGCTTCTGTAAAGTTTGGAAGGTAGGAGACGAGGTACTGGCAGAAGTAAAGCTGTGAGTTCCGGGCGTGAGTCATGCTTTGGTAGCTCAGATGTTAGAGTACTTGCCCGCGAAAGGAAAAAGGTCCCGAGTTCGAGTCTCGGTCGGGCACACAGTTTTAATCTGCCAGGAAGTTTCATATCAGCGCACACTCCTCTGCAGAGTGAAAATCTCATTCTGGAAACATCCCCCAGGCTGTGGCTAAGCCATGTCTCCGCAATATCCTTTCTTTCAGGAGTGCTAGTTCTGCAAGATTCGCAGGAGAGCTTCTGTAAAGTTTGGAAGGTAGGAGACGAGGTACTGGCGGAAGTAAAGCTGTGAGTACCGGGCGTGAGTCGTGCTTCGGTAGCTCAGATGGTAGAGCTCTTGGCCGCGAAAGGCAAAGGTCTCGATTTCGAGTCTCGGTCGGGCACACAGTTTTAATCTGCCAAGACGTTTCATATCAATGCACACTCCGCTGCAGAGTGAAAATCTCATTCTGGCAACATCCCCCAGGCTGTGGCTAAGCCAAGTGTCCTCAATATCCTTTCTTTCCGGAGTGCCAGTTCTGCAAGGTTCGCAGGAGAGCTTCTGTAAAGTTTGGAAGGTAGGAGACGAGGTACTGGCAGAAGTAAAGCTGTGAGTTCCGGGCGTGAGTCATGCTTTGGTAGCTCAGATGTTAGAGCACTTGCCCGCATAAGGCAAAGGTCACGAGTTCTAGTCTCGGTCGGGCACACAGTTTTAATCTGCCAGGAAGTTTCATATCAGCGCACACTCCGCTGGAGAGTGAAAATCTCAGTCTGGAACATCCCCCAGGCTGTGGCTAAGCCATGTCTCCGCAATATCCTTTCCTTCAGGAGTGCTAGTTCTGCATGGTTCGCAGGAGACCTTCTGTAAAGTTCGGAAGTTAGGAGACGAGGTACTGGCAGAAGTAAAGCTGTGAGTACCGGGCGCGAGTCGTGCTTCGGTAGCTCAGATGGTAGAGCACTTGCCCGCGAAAGGCAAAGGTCCCGAGTTGGAGTCTCGTTCGGGCACACAGTTTTAATCTGCCGGGAAGTTTCATATCAGCGCACACTCCGCTGCAGAGTGAAAATCTCGTTCTGGAAACATCCCCCAGGCTGTGGCTAAGCCATGTCTCCGCAATATCCTTTCTTTCAGGAGTGCCAGTTCTGCAAGGTTCGCAGGAGAGCTTCTGTAAAGTTTGGAAGGTAGGAGACGAGGTACTGGCAGAAGTTAAGCTGTGAGTACCGGGCGTGGGTCATGCTTTGGTAGCTCAGATGTTAGAGTACTTGCCCGCGAAAGGCAAAGGTCTCGAGTTCGAGTCTCAGTCGGGCACACAGTTTTTATCTGCCACGAAGTTTCATATCAGCGCACACTCCGCTGCAGAGTGAAAATCTCAGTCTGGAAACATCCCCCAGGCTGTGGCTAAGTCATGTCTCCGCAATATCCTTTCTTTCAGGAGTGCTAGTTCTGCAAGGTTCACAGGAGAGCTTCTGTAAAGTTTGGAAGGTAGGAGACGAGGTACTGGCAGAAGTAAAGCTGTGAGTACCGGGCGCGAGTCGTGCTTCGATAGCTCAGATGGTAGAGCACTTGCCCGCGAAAGGCAAAGTTCCCGAGTTCGAGTCTCGGTCGGGCACACAGTTTTAATCTGCCAGGAAGTTTCATATCAGCGCACACTCCACTGCAGAGTGAAAATCTCATTCTGGAAACATTCCCCAGGCTGTCACTAAGCCAAGTGTCCGCAATATCCTTTCTTTCAGGAGTGCCAGTTCTGCAAGGTTCGCAGGAGAGCTTCTGTAAAGTTCGGAAGGTAGGAGACGAGGTACTGCCAGAAGTAAAGCTGTGAGTACCAGGCGTGAATCGTGCTTCGGTAGCTCAGATGTTTGAGCACTTGCCCGCAAAAGGCAAAGGTCTCGAGTTTGAGTCTCGGTCGGGCACACAGCTTTATTCTGCCAGGAACTTTCATATCAGCGCACACTCCGCTGCAGAGTGAAAATCTCAGTCTGGAAACATCCCTCAGGCTGTGGCTAAGCCATGTCTCCGCAATATCCTTTCTTTCAGGAGGGCTAGTTCTGAGAGGTACACAGGAGAGCTTCTGTTAAGTTTGGAAAGTAGGAGACGAGGTACTGGCAGAAGTAAAGCTGTGAGTACCGGTCGTGAGTCATGCTTTGGTAGCTCAGATGTTAGAGCACTTGCCCGCAAAAGGCAAAGGTCTCGAGTTCGAGTCTCGGTCGGCCACACAGTTTTAATCTGCCAGGAAGTTTCATATCAGCGCACACTCCGCTGCAGAGTGAAAATCTCAGTCTGGAAACATCCCCCAGGCTGTGGCTAACCCATGTCTCCGCAATATCCTTTCTTTCAGGAGTGCTAGTTCTGCAAGGTTCACAGGAGAGCTTCTGTAAAGTTTGGAAGGTAGGAGACGAGGTACTGGCAGAAGTAAAGCTGTGAGTACCGGGTGTGAGTTGTGCTTCGGTAGCTCAGATGGTAGAGCACTTGCCCACGAAAGGCAAAGGTCCCGAGTTCGAGTCTCAGTCGGGCACACAGTTTTAATCTGCCATGAAGTTTCATATCAGTGCACACTCCGCTGCAGAGTGAAAATCTCATTCTGGAAACATCCCCCAGGCTGTGGCTAAGCCATGTCTCCGCAATATCCGTTCCTTCAGGAGTGCTAGTTCTGCATGGTTCGCAGGAGAGCTTCTGTAAAGTTCGGAAGGTAGGAGACGAGGTACTGGCGGAAGTAAAGCTGTGAGTACCGGGCGCGAGTCGTGCTTCGGTAGCTCAGATGGTAGAGCTATTGGCCGCGAAAGGCAATGGTCTCGATTTCGAGTCTCGGTCGGGCACACAGTTTTAATCTGCCAAGACGTTTCATATCAGTGCACACTCCGCTGCAGAGTGAAAATCTCATTCTGGCAACATCCCCCAGCCTGTGGCTAAGCCAAGTGTCCGCAATATCCTTTCTTTCCGGAGTGCCAGTTCTGCAAGATTCGCAGGAGAGCTTCTGTAAAGTTTGGAAGGTAGGAGACGAGGTACTGGCAGAAGTAAAGCTGTGAGTTCCGGGCGTGAGTCATGCTTTGGTAGCTCAGATGTTAGAGCACTTGCCCGCATAAGGCAAAGGTCTCGAGTTCTAGTCTCGGTCGGGCACACAGTTTTAATCTGCCAGGAACTTTTATATCAGCGCACACTCCGCTGCAGAGTGAAAATCTCAGTCTGGAAACATCCCCCAGGCTGTGGCTAAGCCGTGTCTCCGCAATATCCTTTCTTTCAGGAGTGCTAGTTCTGCAAGGTTCACAGGAGAGCTTCTGTAAAGTTTGGAAGGTAGGAGACGAGGTACTGGCAGAAGTAAAGCTGTGAGTACCGGGCGTGAGTCGTGCTTCGGTAGCTCAGATGGTAGAGCACTTGCCCGCAAAAGGCAAAGGTCTCGATTTCGAGTCTCGGTCGGGCACACAGTTTTAATCTGCCAGGACGTTTCATATCAGTGCACACTCCGCTGCAGAGTGAAAATCTCATTCTGGCAACATCCCCCAGGCTGTGGCTAACCCAAGTGTCCGCAATATCCTTTCTTTCCGGAGTGCCAGTTCTGCAAGGTTCGCAGGAGAGCTTCTGTAAAGTTTGGAAGGGAGGAGACGAGGTACTGGCAGAAGTAAAGCTGTGAGTTCCGGGTGTGAGTCATGCTTTGGTAGCTCAGATGTTAGAACACTTGCCCGAAAAAGGCAAAGGTCTCGAGTTCTAGTCTCGGTCTGGCACACAGTTTTAATCTGCCAGGAAGTTTCGTATCAGCGCACACTCCGCTGCAGAGTGATAATCTCATTCTGGAAACATCCCCCAGGCTGTGGCTAAGCCATGTCTCCGCAATATCCTTTCTTTCAGGAGTGCTAGTTCTGCATGGTTCGCAGGAGAGCTTCTGTAAAGTTTGGAAGGTAGGAGACGAGGTACTGGCAGAAGTAAAGCTGTGACTACCGGGTGTGAGTCGTGCTTCGGTAGCTCAGATGGTAGAGCACTTGCCCACGAAAGGCAAAAGTCACGAGTTCGATTCTCAGTCGGTCACACAGTTTTAATCTGCCAGGAAGTTTCATATCAGTGCACACTCCTCTGCAGAGTGAAAATCTCATTCTGGAAACATCCCCCAGGCTGTGGCTAAGCCATGTCTCCGCAATATCCTTTCTTTCAGGAGTGCTAGTTCTGCAAGGTTCGCAGGAGAGCTTCTGTAAAGTTTGGAAGGTAGGAGACGAGGTACTGGCACAAGTAAAGCTGTGAGTACCAGGCGCGAGTCGTGCTTCAGTAGCTCAGATGGTAGAGCACTTGCCCGCGAAAGACAAAGGTCCCGAGTTCGAGTTTCGGCCGGGCACACAGTTTTAATCTGCCAGGAAGTTTCATATCAGTGCACACTCTGCTGCAGAGTGAAAATCTTAGTCTGGAAACATCCCCCAGGCTGCGGCTAAGCCATGTCTCCGCAATATCCTTTCTTTCAGGAGTGCTGGTTGTGCAAGTTTCGCAGGAGAGCTTCTGTAAAGTTCGGAAGGTAGGAGACGAGGTACTGGCAGAAGTAAAGCTATGAGTACCGGGCGCGTGTCATGCTTCGGTAGCTCAGATGGTAGAGCACTTGCCCACGAAAGGCAAAGATCCCGAGTTCGAGTCTCGGTCGGGCACACAGTTTTAATCTGCCAGGAAGTTTCATATCAGCGCACACTCCACTGCAGAGTGAAAATCTCATTCTGGCAACATCCCCCAGGCTGTGGCTAAGCCAAGTGTCCGCAATATCCTTTCTTTCAGGAGTGCCAGTTCTGCAAGGTTCGCAGGAGGGCTTCTGTAAAGTTTGGAAGGTAGAAGACGAGGTACTGGCAGAAGTAAAGCTGTGAGTACCAGGCGCAAGTCGTGCTTCGGTAGCTCAGATGGTAGAGCACTTGCCCGCGAAAGACAAATTCCCGAGTTCGAGTCTCGGCCGGGCACACAGTTTTAATCTGCCAGGAAGTTTCATATCAGTGCACACTCCGCTGCAGAGTGATAATCTCATTCTGGAAACATCCCCCAGGCTGTGGCTAAGCCATGTCTCCGCAATATCCTTTCTTTCAGGAGTGCTAGTTCTGCATGGTTCGCAGGAGAGCTTCTGTAAAGTTTGGAAGGTAGGAGACGAGGTACTGGCAGAAGTAAAGCTGTGAGTACCGGGTGTGAGTTGTGCTTCGGTAGCTCAGATGGTAGAGCACTTGCCCACGAAATGCAAAGGTCCCGAGTTCGAGTCTCGGTCGGGGACACAGTTTTAATCTGCCAGGAATTTTAATATCAGCGCACACTCCGCTGCAGAGTGAAAATCTCATTCTGGAAACATCCTCCAGGCTGTGGCTAAGCCAAGTGTCCGCAATATCCTTTCTTTCAGGAGTGCCAGTTCTGCAAGATTCGCAGGAGAGCTTCTGTAAAGTTCGGAAGGTAGGAGACGAGGTACTGGCAGAAGTAAAGCTGTGAGTACCAGGCGCGAGTCGTGCTTCGGTAGCTCAGATGGTAGAGCACTTGCCCGCGAAAGACAAAGGTCTCGATTTCGAGTCTCGGCCGGGCACACAGTTTTAATCTGCCAGGTAGTTTCATATCAGTGCACACTCTGCTGCAGAGTGAAAATCTTATTCTGGAAACATCCCCCAGGCTGTGGCTAAGCCATGTCTCCGCAATATCCTTTCTTTCAGGAGTGCTAGTTCTGCAAGGTTCGCAGGAGAGCTTCTGTAAAGTTTGGAAGGTAGGAGACGAGGTACTGGCAGAAGTAAAGCTCTGAGTACCAGGTGTGAGTCGTGCTTCGGTAGCTCAGATGGTAGAGAAGTTGCCCGCGAAAGGCAAAGGTCCCGAGTTCGAGTCTCGGTCGGGCACACAGTTTTAATCTGCCAGGAAGTTTCATATCAGCACACACTCCGCTGCAGAGTGAAATTCTCATTCTGGAAACATCCCCCAGGCTGTGGCTAAGCCAAGTGTCCGCAATATCGTTTTTTTCAGGAGTGCCAGTTCTGCAAGATTCGCAGGAGAGCTTCTGTAAAGTTCGGAAGGTAGGAGACGAGGTACTGACAGAAGTAAAGCTGTGAGTACCAGGCGCGAGTCGTGCTTCGGTAGCTCAGATGGTAGAGCACTTGCCCGCGAAAAGCAAAGGTCCCGATTTCGAGTCTCGGTCGGGCACACAGTTTTAACCTGCCAGGAAGTTTCATATCAGCGCACACTCCTCTGCAGAGTGAAAATCTCATTCTGGAAACATCCCCCAGGCTGTGGCTAAGCCATGTCTCCACAATATCTTTTCTTTCAGGAGTGCTAGTTCTGCGAGGTTCACAGGAGAGCTTCTGTAAAGTTTGGAAGGTAGGAGACGAGGTACTGGCAGAAGTAAAGCTGTGAGTACCGGGCGTGAATCGTGCTTCGGTAGCTCAGATGGTAGAGCACTTGCCCGCGAAAGGCAAAGGTCTCGATTTCGAGTCTTGGTCGGGCACACAGTTTTAATCTGCCAAGAAGTTTCATATCAGCACACACTCCGCTGCAGAGTGAAAATCTCATTCTGGCAACATCCCCCAGGCTGTGGCTAAGCCAAGTGTCCGCAATATCCTTTCTTTCAGGAGTGCCTGTTCTGCAAGGTTCGCAGGAGAGCTTCTGTATAGTTCGGAAGGTGGGAGACGAGGTACTGGCAGAAGTAAAGCTGTGAGTACCGGGCGCGAGTCGTGCTTCGGTAGCTCAGATGGTAGAGCACTTGCCTGCGAAAGGCAAAGGTCCCGAGTTCGAGTCTCGTTCGGGCACACAGTTTTAATCTGCCAGGAAATTTCATATCAGTGCACACTCCGCTGCAGAGTGAAAATCTCATTCTGGAAACATTCCCCAGGCTGTGGCTAAGCCATGTCTCCGCAATATCCTTTCTTTCAGGAGTGCTAGTTCTGCAAGTTTTGCAGGAGAGCTTCTGTAAAGTTTGGAAGGTAGGAGACGAGTTACTGGCAGAAGTAAAGCTCTGAGTACCGGGCGCGAGTCGACCTTCGATAGCTCAGATGGTAGAGCACTTGCCCGCGAAAGGCAATGGTCCCGAGTTCGAGTCTCGGCCGTGCACACAGTTTTAATCTGCCAGGAAGTTTCATATCAGCACACACTCCGCTGCAGAGTGAAAATCTCATTCTGGAAACATCCCCCGGGCTGTGGCTAAGGCAAGTGTCCGCAATATCCTCTCTTTCAGGAGTGCCAGTTCTGCAAGTTTCGCAGGAGAGCTTCTGTAAAGTTCGGAAGGTAGGAGACGAGGTACTGGCAGAAGTAAAGCTCCGAGTACCAGGCGCGAGTCGTGCTTTGGTAGCTCAGATGGTAGAGCATTTGCCCGCGAATGGCAAAGGTCCCGAGTTCTAGTCTTGTTCGGGCACACAGTTTTAATCTGCCAGGTAGTTTCATATCAGCGCACACTCCTCTGCAGAGTGAAAATCTCTGTCTGGAAACATCCACCAGGCTGTGGCTAAGCCATGTCTCCGCAATATCCTTTCTTTCAGGAGTGCTAGTTCTGCAAGGTTCACAGGAGAGCTTCTGTAAAGTTTGGAAGGTAGGAGACGAGGTACTGGCAGAAGTAAAGCTGTGAGTACCGGGTGTGAGTTGTGCTTCAGTAGCTCAGATGGTAGAGCACTTGCCCGCGAAATGCAAAGGTCCCGAGTTCGAGTCTCGGTCGGGGACACAGTTTTAACCCTGCTGTTCTGTTCGGGTCTATATGACCCGAAACGAATATGAACGTTATTTTACATTATGTAAATACCAATATATATTTATGAAACTTTGTGACTTTGTCTGAAAATGGATGAGCAGCATGTGTTTTAAAAGGTTTTAAAAAAGTTTAAGAAGTTTGGGCTTCAACTGTAATAGTTGCATATGTAATGTTCGGGTCATAATGACCCGACACAAATATGTTTAGTGTAACTCGTATTTATTTCTAAAATCTGGAAATGGCGAAAATTATTTTTGTTGTGTTGTGTGGGAATAGTGACTGCATCATTCCAACTTACTCTCAACAATCACCTAAAGCTCCATGCGTTCACAACAATGGGCTTGTTTGTTGCTTTCCCCAGGAAATAATAATTGGCAGTTCTCAATAATTGGAATGCTTTGTTTCTGCCCAGTTTGACTTGTGACACCATGGCGATGAGACCATTGAATGATCGTGAGTTGGAAGAAATAGTAAATGCCTCACCAGATGAAGGATCACTTTCTGAGTTTGAAGATCACATCAGCAATGCATCTGAAAGCGAGTGTTCCGATGACAGTTACGACAGTCCACAGCCCATACAAAATAGTGTAGAGACTTTTCTTTCTAAAAATGGGAATATAGAATGGCAGTTGCATCCACCAGCACAACATGGTCGCCTACCAGCTTCGAACATCATCAAGAGTACCCCAGGAGTTACCAGGTATGCAGTCAGCAGAATATCTGATGTAAAATGTTCATTTGAAGCAGTATTTCACACAGCGCTTCAAAATGAAATAATAGAGATGACAAATATTGAAGGGCAGCGAGTTTATGGTGAACAGTGGACAGATATTGATGGTTCTGTTTTCCATGCATACTTAGGACTCTTACTCCTAGCGGGTGTATATCGATCTCATGGGGAGTCTACAAACAGTTTGTGGGATAAAGATACTGGGCGAAACATATTTCGAGCAACCATGTCTCATGAAACATTCTGTAAGATATCACGTGTCCTGCGATTTGACAAGAAATCTACTAGAGAGGAAAGACGACGTACTGACAAACTTGCCGCAATTCGTAGTATTTGGGAGAAGTGGGTAGAGGTCCTTCCTAAACTGTATAATCCAGGAGAAAATGTTACTGTTGACGAGCAGTTAGTAGCATTTAGAGGTCGCTGTCCATTCAAGCAGTATATCCCAAGTAAACCGGCAAAATATGGGATCAAAATATGGACCATGTGTGACAGCAAAACTTCATACGTACTGAAAGCCCAAATTTATACAGGAAAGGTGAGTGGAGCGGCACCAGAAAGAAATCAGGGAATGAGGGTGGTATCTGATCTCACTTCTGAGTTACGTGGTCAGAATATCACGTGTGACAACTTTTTTACGTCGTACAATTTGGGGCAGCTGCTTCTGAAAAGGAAATTGACTATGTTGGGAACTATACGGAAAAATAAGCCGGAGCTTCCACACAAAATGACCAACAAGGAGGTACACAGCTCTTCATTTTACTTCACAAATGACACTACTGTGGTTAATTATATTCCTAAGAGACACAAGAATGTTGTACTTATGAGCACTCTCCACCATGATGCGGAAATCAGTGACAGGGCTGATAAGAAGCCAAAAATGATTTTGGACTATAATTCAACCAAAGGTGCTGTAGACACGCTTGATCAGTTATTAGGTACATATACATGCAAACGAAAAAGTAATAGGTGGCCAATGATAGTTTTCTACAATATTCTTGATGTTTCTGCTTATAATGCATACGTTTTGTGGATTTCGGTTGACCCTAATTGGAATGCAAGCAAATTGACTAGAAGGAGAATATTCTTGGAGGAACTTGGAAAGTCACTGATAAAAGAACATATTGCATCAAGAACGCATTTCCCAAGAACAGAAGATTCTTTGAGAATGGTCACAAGCATCCAAAACCCGAATGATGTGGGTGGTGTGTCAGAATCGGTAACAACAAGAAAATCTACAAAACGTGCACGCTGTAAGTTCTGTCCATCAAGTAATGACAATAAAACAAACATGGTGTGTGGAAAATGTAGTAAACATATTTGCAAGAAACATGTAACCTACTTGTGTCCACAGTGCAAGCAGTAAGAAAAGAACTGTAGTATTTTATAAGATGATTGTATTGAAAATTCTGTTGTTTCAAATTTATGTGAATACTTGTGCCTAAACTACAATCAGTAAGAAGAGAGGATTCTAAAGTTGTAGTGCTTTCTATGTTGGAATGTAATAAAAAAACTGTAGTGTGTTCTGTACTGTAGTGTGCTCTAAGATGAATATCTGTAATGACAACTGTCTGTTGTTAGAAAATGTCAATACTTACGTCTAAACTGTCAACAATAAGAATAGAAGTATGGAAAAACTGTAGTGCTTTCTAAGTTGAATGCCTGTAATGGAAACTGTCTGTTGTTTCAAATTTATGTGCATATTTAAATGAAAAATATCCCTCAATAAAGTTGTATGCATTGTTATTATTATTATTATTACCATTATTATTATTATTATTATTATTATTATTATTACTAACAAGGTACTGGAATAGAACAACAATGTCGATAGCTAAAACTGTACCAAAATTTATGTTTCTAAAGCATTTTGATATGTCGGGTCATATTGACCCGAACAGTATATATGTCAAGTAAAAGTGAACAGAACAGCAGGGTTAATCTGCCAGGAATTTTAATATCAGCGCACACTCCGCTGCAGAGTGAAAATCTCATTCTGGAAACATCCTCCAGGCTGTGGCTAAGCCAAGTGTCCGCAATATCCTTTCTTTCAGGAGTGCCAGTTCTGCAAGATTCGCAGGAGAGCTTCTGTAAAGTTCGGAAGGTAGGAGACGAGGTACTGGCAGAAGTAAAGCTGTGAGTACCAGGCGCGAGTCGTGCTTCGGTAGCTCAGATGGTAGAGCACTTGCCCGCGAAAGACAAAGGTCCCGATTTCGAGTCTCGGCCGGGCACACAGTTTTAATCTGCCAGGAAGTTTCATATCAGTGCACACTCTGCTGCAGAGTGAAAATCTTATTCTGGAAACATCCCCCAGGCTGTGGCTATGCCATGTCTCCGCAATATCCTTTCTTTCAGGAGTGCTAGTTCTGCAAGGTTCGCAGGAGAGCTTCTGTAAAGTTTGGAAGGTAGGAGACGAGTTACTGGCAGAAGTAAAGCTCTGAGTACCGGGCGCGAGTCGACCTTCGATAGCTCAGATGGTAGAGCACTTGCCCGCGAAAGGCAATGGTCCCGAGTTCGAGTCTCGGCCGTGCACACAGTTTTAATCTGCCAGGAAGTTTCATATCAGCACACACTCCGCTGCAGAGTGAAAATCTCATTCTGGAAACATCCCCCGGGCTGTGGCTAAGCCAAGTGTCCGCAATATCCTCTCTTTCAGGAGTGCCAGTTCTGCAAGTTTCGCAGGAGAGCTTCTGTAAAGTACCGCGAATGGCGAAGGTCCCGAGTTCGAGTCTCGTTCGGGCACACAGTTTTAATCTGCCAGGTAGTTTCATATCAGCGCACACTCCTCTGCAGAGTGAAAATCTCATTCTGGAAACATCCACCAGGCTGTGGCTAAGCCATGTCTCCGCAATATCCTTTCTTTCAGGAGTGCTAGTTCTGCAAGGTTCACAGGAGAGCTTCTGTAAAGTTTGGAAGGTAGGAGACGAGGTACTGGCAGAAGTAAAGCTGTGAGTACCGGGCGTGAGTCATGCTTTGGTAGCTCAGATGTTAGAGTACTTACCCGCGTAAGGTAAAGGTCCCGAGTTTGAGTCTCGGTCGGGCACACAGTTTTAATCTGCCGGGAAGTTTCATATCAGTGCACACTCTGCTGCAGAGTGAAAATCTCAGTCTGGAAACATCCCCCAGGCTGTGGCTAAGCCATGTCTCCGCAATATCCTTTCTTTCAGGAGTGCTATTTCTGCAAGGTTCACAGGAGAGCTTCTGTAAAGTTTGGAAGGTAGGAGATGAGGTACTGGCAGAAGTAAAGCTGTGAGTACTGGGCGTGAGTCGTGCTTCGGTAGCTCAGATGGTAGAGCAGTTGCCCGCGAAAGGCAAAGGTCTCGATTTCTAGTCTCGGTCAGGCACATAGTTTTAATCTGCCTGGAAGTTTCATATCAGCACACACTCCGCTACAGAGTGAAAATCTCATTCTGGAAACATCCCTTAGGCTGTGGCTAAGCCATGTCTCCGCAATATCCTTTCTTTCAGGAGTGCCAGTTCTGCAAGTTTCGCAGGAGAGCTTCTGTAAAGTTTGGAAGGTAGGAGACGAGGTTCTGGCAGAAGTAAAGCTGTGAGGACTGGGCGTGAGTCGTGCTTCAATAGCTCAGATGGTAGAGCACTTGCCCGCGAAACGCAAAGGTCCCGAGTTCGAGTCTCGTTCGGGCACATTTTTAATGTGCCAGGAAGTTTCACAACAACTGCTTGATATGCTCAAACGTCCCAAAAGAGAAACAGAAAAAGAATGTTCTAATGTTACAATGCACAGTGACAATGCTATAGGTGCTGACAGTGGTGAAGTGAACAAATCTGAACTTGTTACATTTTACAATTTCACAAAAGGAGGTGACAATGTTGTCGACCAATTGAAATCAGACTATTCTGTTTCAGGAATAAGCAATTGCTGGCCTCTTACACTGTTTGTCAGCTTGTTGAACATTGGAGCAATAAATGCTCAAATAAGATGTATGGTAACTACAAACGACTTAATTACATGAAGAAAATTCATCACAGAATTGAGTGTGATGCTTACAAAAGCCCATATGATCCATTGCAACGATATCACTTCACTTGAAGGAGAAAATAAAAGATGTTGTGCACATATGCAAACTTCCAACAGCTAAGGAAGAAAATGAATCAAGAGAAAACTAGGTGTCACTGTTTCCATAAAAGGAAAAACAGATTCACACAGCACTGCTGACATTATTGTTCCAGCCCTATATGTAGAGAACATACAGCATCGCGTGTTCTTATTTGCAAGGAGGGTGTGTCACAGGAAGCCATATCTGAATCTGATGAGTAAAAAGGAATGTGGTTAACCTTAGTTCATCACTTGCTATAAATATTATGAACTGCTGTTCACACGTGTGTTGTAGTAGCAACAAAAAAGTTTGTGAAATCTTTGCATGTTGAAATATTTTTAAGTTTAGCAAATTACGTGTTCCATACAATGTTTATACTGATTTATAATGCTTTGGTAATAATAAAGAAATGATTTATTGTATAAATATGTCTTTGTCTGGCATAAAGAGATAAAAAAGGTGGAAGATCTCATTGTTGGAAAAAATCTAATATGGGAAGTATCACGTAACAGCAATATACGTTAGTGACCATTGGTTAAGTCTTTATGAATGTCATCTCTCACCAGTGCAAAAGAACCACCTTCAATAAACACTATGAATAAAAAGGTCAATGCTGGTGAAACAAGAGACAGTGCAGTCAGTGTTTGTATAACAAGTGACTATGACAGACTTGTCCACCTCCACCTCATATCCCCCAACCTCTTCCCTGCTATGGCATTACTAGGGGCACAGAATCATAACAACAGAGGAACTGCCCGTCTCTTGCAAAGTGTGCCACCTCTCCCCCAAGAAATGGCAAATTTCCAAAGGTGCTGTATATGAGTTGCTTAACTCAGGTATCATCCACCCTTCAAATGGACCTTGGGAACCACCTTTACATATGGCTTGCAAAAAATATAGTACAGTTCAAATGTGTGGGGACTACAGAATCTTCAATAGTTAGACAATTCCAATTGTTACACAGTACCCAACATCCAGGACTTTTCACATGCATTATCAGGTGTATTGATCTTCAGCATCATTGACCGCCAAAAGGCATATCTGAAAATACCAATGGCAAATGAAGACATTGGTAAAACTGCCTTTCACCCTGTGACAGTGTCCCTTGCTTTTATTTCTTCATTTGTTGTCCTCAGTGTCGACATACTGCCTGAAAAAATAGGGGCTGGAAGTGCAGTACTGCCTACTGTAAATGATGAAGCTGACAGGTGCACATTTGCGTTTCACAGTTATTTACTTTCACTTTTCACAACCCCCTATATACACATTTAATATGGCCAGCACACTACTGTTTTAACTTTCCATAAGCCTCATTACTAGTTTGCAGGCAAACCTCCACATATTGCTACATATTGTTTCCTGTTGAACATCTACGAGCAGTAAAAACCTAACCACGAAGTTGACAGTTCTTGAAGAATAGAAAGGCATGTATGGAGCAGACACTGTCATTGTTTTAACAAACGGCCCTATTGTAGAACACTTATTTAACAGTTAACTCGGCCGTGGACTGACTGTCTCATGACCAAAAACCGGGCCCTTATATATCCCCACAATAATAGGTACTGAACTTACACATTGTTCAAAGTTAAATTTACATAAATTACAATTAAAACTTATTAAATTAACTGAATACATCAAAAAATTTGTTCTTTTTAACAGTTTCTTCTACTAGAAAAGTTAAGCAAAATTATTTGCTTAAATCATGAAATTAACATATATATATATATATATTATAAACAAAGATTCCATGACTTACCAAATGGGAAAGTGCTGGTAGATAGGCACAATAAAAAAACACAAACACACACACAAGATTTCAAGCTTTCGCAACCAACGGTTGCTTCGTCAGGAAAGAGGGAAGGAGAGGGAAAGATGAAAGGATGTGGGTTTTAAGGGAGAGTGTAAGGAGTCATTCCAATCCTGGGAGTGGAAAGACTTACCTTAGCGGGAAAAAAAGACACTCGCGTACACACACACACACACACACACATATATCCATCCACCTATGTGTGTGTGTGTGTGTGTGTGTGTGTGTGTGTGTGTGCGTGCGAGTGTCCTTTTTTCCCCCTAGAGTAAGTCTTTCCGCTCCCTTAAAACCCACATCCTTTCATCTTTCCCTCTCCTTCCCTCTTTCCTGACGAAGCAACCGTTGGTTGCGAAAGCTTGAAATCTTGTGTGTGTGTTTTTTTATTGTGCCTATCTACCAGCGCTTTCCCATTTGGTAAGTCATGGAATCTTTGTTTTTAATATATTTTTCCCATGTGGAATGTCTCTTTCTATTTTATTTATATCATTTATTAACATATATAGTTATGCAAACATTACTTTTGACACAACTGTTAATTATTTTGGAATTAATTAAGGCCTGGCATTGCTAACATGTTTTCGAATAGAGCCAAATAGATACTTAAAGAATACTAGCATTTTGTAATTATTACAGAATTTATATTTGTTTTTATGTCAACAATGGAATTTACATTAGAAACAATTACTGATTTCCAGAATGAAATTTTCACTCTGCAGCGGAGTGTGCACTGATATGAAACTTACTGGCAGATTAAACTGTGTGCCAAACTGAGACTCAAACTTGGGACCTTCACTGATTTCATCCTATAACAAAAGATACTAACTAGGAATAGTCAAAATAAATTAGAAAATCAATTACATACATAAAATTAAGCACAAAATTAGATCTGGTGATATATTCTTTAGAAGTGAGGGACAAGCTTTCTCTTTTATGAAAATGCATATTATATTCACGTATGTTAATGGTAATTAGTTAAAACTGAAAAAATGAATTTATGTAGGCAGGTGGCAAAACAAGAGGGGAAGTAAAAATATCACAGCTCGCTTCGCCACAACCCCGTTGAGGTTATCTGATTACTTATTCATGCCTTTCAGACTAAAAAACATGAGTTAAATACAATATGATTCATTGATTCTGCCCTGTGAAAATTCTCATTCTGTTTCCCTTATCTTGAAGACATATTGATGTACTCTACTCTGTGGAAAGAGCATAAAGACCACATATGAGAGGTTTTTCATGCCCTAGAATAGCTAGGTGTAGTCATCAACATCAAAAAGTGCCACTTGTGTCAGCTTAGATTAACATTTCTAGGATATTCTGTTTCATCAGTAGAGATCAGGCCAACAGAAGAAAGGAAGGAATTTGTACAGCTCACTTCCAGATCTCTACCTTCAAGGATCTATGCAGATTTCTGGGAATGGTAAATTTCTAATGGTGTCACATTCCACAGGTGGTCAAAATCCAGGCACCCCTCATGAATGTCCTACTGGAACCAACACCAAAGGTAACTGAACTGTTTTGTGGTTGGAAGAAATTTCATGGGCTTGCAAAGCAATCAAACAGTCACTACAGAGAGCTGTGACCCTGGCCCACCTCTCACCAAAGGCCCATATGCCAATTGCTGCTCTCACTACTGACACCACCATTGGCACTGTCTTACAGCAAACATACACCAACCTTTGCAACTCTTCTCATGCAAATTGAAGGAATTGCAAACTTTGTGGTCTGCTTACAATTGTGAACTACTCACCCTCTATGAGGCAGTAAAGTATTTCAGAGAGTACATTGAGGGCTGTCCTCTCACACTTTTCACCAAACACCACCCTTACATGCCATTTGTGATCCTAATTTGGATGTGTCACTCTGCTGCTCCTGGCACCTCGACCTGATAGCTCAGTTCTTGACAGTCATCCAGCACATGAAAGAGATGTAAAATGTGATGGCAGACAACTTGTTCTGTATCCATATCATCAGTGCTCCAATCAACAATGAGGACCCAGTGATCAGACAAGAACACAACAAACACTCCAACAAACTCTTAGATAAACCCAACACAGGTCTGCAACCTGAAAAAATAAAGCTTTCCAACTCTTACGTCAACATTTTGTGCAACACATCGCAGGGAAGATACCAATCCCATTCACGAAATCAGTTTTTGACAACCTTCATAACCTGTCTCACCCTGAGGTTTGTCCCACTACTAGGCTCATTACAGAATGTTTTGTTCGGCCATGGGTTAAAGCAGACTGCAGGAAAAGGGTGAGGGCATGTGTTCTGTGCCAGCACAGCAAGCCCTGATGGCATTCATCCCCTCCACATGGCATCTTCACTCCACAGGGCATCTTCATGGTACCTATAGGATGCTTCCCGTACTTACACTTGGACTTGGCCCACTCCCTGAGTCCAAAGATGTAGTACATGTTATCATCCAGGATCACACAGGCTCTGCATAAACTGAACTCATTACATGATCCATTTTGGTTGCCCCCTATCAGTCACAACCATTCAGGGCCAACAATTTGAATCCACCCTCTTCAATGAGCTGTGCAAACTATGCAGCATACAATGGTTCTATATGACAGCCAACTACTCAAGGAGCAATGGGTTATTGGAAAGATAGCACTTGACTTTGGAGGCCTTCTTAATGTGCCACAACACCCAATGGACAGATGCTCCACCCTGTGTTCTGCTAGAAACCTGAGCAGCATACAAGGACAATTTCAGGTCATTGCTTGCGGAGGTGTTGTATGGTGAATGCCTTACTCTTCTGTCAGTATTTCTTTTGTTAGCCCCACCACTAACAACTGCAGAGCTACCTGCATTAGTACAGAACATCCTATGCCACATCAACAACTTTCTCATACCCCCGGCACACACCCACACATTACAACCAATCTTCATCCCCAAGGGGCCGAACTAGAGCTCTCAAATGATGCTACGCAGTGACATGGTTGCACGGCACTTCAGCAACTGTACACCAGCCTGAGCAAAGTACTCTTACAGAGGAGGCAAACTTCCTCAGTACTGCAGAAGGACAAACCCACAACTTTGTTCATCCACTGCCTTAAACTGGCTTGGTTGCTAACAGCAGAGGGGCACATTGATCTATCCAGCTCTCGTGGCTCAACGTCCCCCACTTCCAGTAGTTCCACAATTCAGAAACATTGCTGGTGGTGACACTACCCATCCCCACTGTGGCAGACCCATACTCCGCCACTGTGCCCATAGGCAGGACTACGAATCTACAAATGGTAGTGAACCACCACCTGCCTACCCATTACACGTGCTCCACACTAGAAAAGGGGGAGGGGGGGGGGGGAGTTCTGTGGTGACTCTGACCACCAGTGTTGATGCCAGCTAACTTCTCAACTACAGCAACTACAGACATGGTTTTTCAGTAACCTAAGTTCACAATCTTTGATCAGCAGTTTCCACTTGTCTCTCGAACCCTATGTGTCGTAACAGCATTTTTTGTATATGTTCAGTTTACGTTCACAGTAATAAAATGTAGAATACGTCACCAAGGTGTCTGTCCTTCAGAGGGTGTCCTCTATCACTACTAGTCATTTCCTTTCCTGTTCCACTCACAAATAAATCAACGGAAAAATAACTATCTATAAGCATATGAACCTAAGATTTTTGAATTTATCTTTTTGGTCTTTATACAGATTGTATGTTTGCAGCAGTAGAATGGTTTGGCAATCAGCCTCAAATGCCAGTTCTCTAAATTTTCTCAATAGTGTTTCTTGAAAAGAATGTTACCTTCCCTCCAATCATTCCCATCTGAGTTCCCAAAGCATTTCCGTAACACTTGCATATTGTTCAAAGTTGCCGGTAACAAATCTAGCAGCCCACCTCTGAATTGCTTTGATGTCTTCTTTCAGTTTGACATGGTATGGATCCCAAACATTCAAACAGTACTCAAGAATAGGTCACACCACCATCCTACATGTGATCTCCTTCACAGGTAAACCACTCTTTCTTAAAATTCTCAGAATAAACTGAAAGTTGGCCATCCGCTTTCCCTACAACAGTTCTCAAATGCTTGTTCCATTTCATATCACTTTGTAATATTATGCACAGATATTTAAACAACTTGACTGTGTCAAATAGGACATTAGTAATACTGTAATCGGACATTACATTTTTATTGTTCCTACTCATCCAAATTAACTCACATTTAGAGTTAGCTCCCATTCATCACACCAACTAGAAATTGTGTCTAAGTTGTCTTGTATCTTCCTACAGTCACTCAACTTCAACACCTTACCATACACCACCGTATCATCAGCAAACAACAACAGATTGCTGCCCAACCTGTCCACCATACCATTTATGTATTAAGAGAACAACAGTGGTCCTATCACAGTTCCCTGGCACTCCCCAGATGATAACCTTGTCTCTATAAATATTTGCCATCGAGGACAGTATACTGAGTTCCATCACTTGAGAAGTCTTTGAGCCACTCACGTATATGTGAATTTATTCCATATGCAACAGACTGCAATGGGCAAAAGGCAACATGTCAAATGTTTTCTGGAAATCTAGAAATATGGAATCTGCCTGTTGCCTTTCCAGGGTGTATACGTGGACGAGGAAGAAAAATTCCCAGATTTTTCCCGGAATTCCCGGTAAAAAGTACACTTCCTCCCAGGTGAAAATACACTTTTTCCATGTTAAGCGACGGGAACAGGGAACAAAACACATTTTGCGAAGATGTCTGGCTTGCAGCAAGTTAAAAAAGTCACCAGAGAGTTAAAAAAAATCACAGTTGGCGATTCTTAAAACACAAAGAAAACACTGAGTGCACATGCACTTGTTAAAAGTCGGTCACAGTATTAAAAACACTCCAGAACAACACATTTAAAACCCACTTGGATCACACAAAATGAAGAATAAAACTGCCAGGTGGGACCTTCCGAGGGAGAGGTCAGAGAGGATGGAAAAGGAGGGGAGAGCAAGGGGCAGCAGGGGAGGCAGTGGGATGAAGAGAGTAGGGGAATCAGTGGGTACACTAAGAGCCAGGAGACTTGTGGGTCAGGAGATGAAGAGGGAAGACAAGGTAGGAGGGAGTGCAGAGAACTGAAAAGGAGCACAAGGGAGGGAAGGGGAATAGGAAGGGGAAGCTGCTCAGGAGAAGGGAGGGGGAGGAGAGGGAGCCCTGAGGAGGAGGCAGGAAGATGGGGTTAGAGTTGGTAGGAAGGGTAGATGTCAGGACAAAGCTCACCATCCGGGAGGGGTAGATGGTAGAAGTTGCGTTGGGAAAGGAGGCGGAAGGTGGGGAGATGGAGAGAGGGTGGGACACAATGGTAAAGGTGCGGCAACGGGTTGGGGGTGGAGAGGAAGGGAGACACCAGGGGGTGAGGGGGATCAATGCAGCAGACAATATATAGTGTGTGGATGTGTTGAAGGAAAAGGAGAGGTGGGGGAAGGAAATGAGGTTGTAGAGGATGTGCATGGGGGACGGAAGGTGGATGCAGAAGGCGAGGTGGAGTGCATGGCGTTCGAGCATTTGGAGGGCTTTATAGAATTGGGGAGGGGTGGAAATCCAAGCTACACTGGCATAACAGAGGATGAGGTGCATCAAGGATTTGTAGGTGTGAAGGATGGTGGAAGGAGATTGAAATTGAGACTGTGATGTGCTTTTGTAAGCCAGTCATAGCTCACGTCACGTGATCTCACCAGCTGGCAACAGCAGATATTCACAACATAGGACATGTGATGTAGTCAGTCAATAGCAACATCACTGTTAAGTAGTGCGAACACGCAAATAGGAAAAGTTAATGGTTTAAATAAATATACGTAGTGTTGCTACAGGAAAAGAAAAGCTTTCACATATAATGTTGCCCCTTTTGGCACGTGTTACACTTTAAGATACATCACACAAATGGACCAGTAAAATTTTTAAGAACAACATAAATGTCAGATCTTCTGGGCTCGAAATTATTCTAAATCATTGTACTCAAAAAGCTGATTTTTAAATGAGAGTCAATCACTCTGTGATTTAAGAAATTCGTCATACATTCTCACACATGGTTCATCTTGCGTAAAAGGAAATTTACTTAGAAAATTTTCAAACCACCATTCCGAATATTTTCCCATGACCTATTAAAAATAGGTTCATTTCAGCAGCTGCCAGAGAGCGCCAGATAACAAGTGTCACCTCGCTTGCACAGCTATGATGATGCCTGTTATGTTCATATGTGTAAAACATTAAAAGATCTTACGTAATGGCATAAAAGAAACAAGACATTAGAGGATACTCCATGAGCATGGGAATTTTGTGAACCATACTAAAATGCATAATTCAGCTGAAAGTGCACATTCGTATGTCCAGATTCAGATGCAAATTTTCTGGGAGTACCAGTACTGTATTATCTCATGTTTGGTTCTTTATTGTGGCATAATGCCACACACGCTAGAAGATGAAAAGGTGCACTTGAAATGCAGCGAACAGTTGAAACTAGCCAACAGTGTGGAATGAAACACTCCCTTTCAAATAAATTGACTTGCTCAGTGGAAAAGGTTATTTAAAGCCACATTTCTTTATCAAATCGACAAAAATAACTTCATTGTTCTGCAAGGCGATTAATACTTGACTGTCAGAAAGGGAACATAAAATAAAATCTGAAACTAATAACATCTTTTAGCCTTCTGTGATTATGTAAATGTATTTTAATTGACTTGATAGCTCCTGGCCAAAGAAATCTGTTTTGTTTTCATTTGATGTTAGAGCAATAAACAAAAAGGAAACAGCAAACTCACTAAACGTAAATACGAGTCTCGTAAGACTATCCACATCCCCATTACAACTTAATATTGCTCTGTGGATCAGGCCCGGATCTACGATATTTCTGAACCGGGGGTAATACTAGATAGTGGCACCCCTCCTCCCTCGAGCGTTTGAGGTAGGATGCCAAAAATTTTAAAAATTGACTTTTCAAAAATATGTCCATTTTGTATTATACATCTTTCTAAAGATTTTGATACATAAAAGTACGTGTTTGAGGAAATGGTTGCTGCAACAAGAGACATATATTTTAGGACAGCTACAAAAGACAGAGATATAAAGAAACATGAAATAAAAGGTAATGGTTTCACAGATAACAAGAGGAACCTTTTGTATGAGGCAGAAAATAAAGATGATAATAGCATACAAGGTAGGTCATATATTCCTACTGAAACTGACAAAAGTGAAGGTTACAATATTATGGAAAGGAAAGTTGCTACTCTTTATATAGTGGAGATGCTGAGTCACAGATAGGCACAACAAAGAGACTCTCACAATTAAAGCTTTTGGCCGTAAAGGTCTTCATCAACAATAGATCACACACACACACACACACACATACGACTGCAGTGTCAGGCAACTGAAACCACACTCTAGCTGATGTTGTGTGTGTGTGTGTGTGTGTGTGTGTGTGTGTGTGTGTGTGTGTGTGTCATCTATTGTTGATGAAGGCCTTAATGGCCAAAAGCTTTAATTGTGAGAGTCTCTTTGTTGTGCCTATCTGCAACTCAGCATCTCCAGTATATGGTGAGTAGCAACTTTCCTTTTCGTAATATTGTTACATTCCATCCTGGATTTTCTGTTGTTTAAAATTGAAGGTTAGCTGTTTAACATCTACAGGGAATCCACTTCAGTGTTTGTCTGAAGAGTTAAGGGACAGATTAAACTACTCCAGATTTTGTTGAGTTGCCAGTGATAAGCATTAAATTTGGAGGAGCTACAGAGAGATATAGTAAAGTTGTGAGCAAACAAATACTGCTGTCATTTAGAATCAGTAATACACCATTTATCTACAGATGCTTTGTGATATGACTGAGGAAATTATTTTAGGTATGAACTGGATGGTGTTTGCTTGGACAACCAAAAAAATTAAGTGTTACTGAACGAAGAAGTGGTATTTCTTTCTCCAACCAAATTATCATTGTAAAGGGGAATAGCATTAAGAAAATTAAAGAGGTAAATTATGTAGATATTACAGGATACATTGAAGAGGAGGAAGATAGTTTAAATGAGAGGGAAGATTAAGAATATTATCACAATCTCACTGAAACCAAAGAAGAGGATTCTGAGAAACTTAATGAGAGTGAAAAGGAGGATTTAAGAATTTTTTATGGAACTATGAAGATGTTTATAATGGGAAACCAGGAAAAGTAAAGAATTACCAGTGTCAGCCTAAACTGAGACCACTTGAACCATTTTTCATTAAATCTTATGGAATATCAGTGTACAGAAGAGAGGTTGTAGAAAGGGAATTACAAATGATGGAAAGTGGAGGACTTATAAATAAGTGTTGTAGTGAATACAATAACCCACTCATTGTAGTATGCAAACAAAATATAGAGATGGGCTTATATCAGACTCCAGACACTTAAATAAAGTATTACAGAGAGATGATCTATTGTATAAATTTAAAGATGTAACTTATATGACTAATCTTGATCTGTCCTTGAGTTTTCACCAGTTATCATCAGAACCCACTTCTAGAAAGTACACTGCTATTCTGTATAGTGCCAGATTTTATCAAAGCTATGTTGTACCATTTGAGTTAAATATTTTTGTAGCTGAGTTCATATGAGGTTCAGATTTTGTTCTAAAAAAGGAATTACTTACTAAATTGATAATTTATGTATATGATATTTTAGTTACAAGTAAAAGTTGGTAGACAGTTATGTGAATGCATCATTCTAAGCAGACAATATTTGATATTACCTTATTGTTTAATGACTGTCAGTAGTGATAGTGGAGTGGGAGCTCACTTATTTCAAGATAAAGTAGTAAATGGGAAGAGAGCAACATCAGCATTTGTGGTCCACAGTTCAGCCAAAGCACGTATCACTCCTGAATTTCATTGTATATCAACACAAAGAAATGCGCATTTCTGAGAATTTTGGAAGCAACCATAGTCCTTTGCATAATCTATGAGAAATTTGTAACAAACTGGCATTTTCTAACTAACATATTGTGTTACATCTAGTTTTCCCTTAAAAAGAAGCAACCCTATAAATTATCTGCATTTATCACAAATTAACTCTTTTTTCGAGTTTGCTAACAACCATGGTTAACATCAAAATGTTTTAAGACACTAGTAATTTTTGCAACAGATTTTTGTGTTGCCTTAATAGAAATCTTGTTTTGTGAATCAGCTTCAATTCTTATAGGGAATTAGCAAATTTTTAGCTTAACAAATTAAAAGATAATTAGCATATAAAATTAAAAGTTATTTGCTCACTGCCTTGTAACACATTGCGCCAGCCAAAATGCTGCCCCACTGTGAGTGCTGTTCTCAAACACAGGATGAGTTTGGTTGACATTTATAAGCAGCTGGAAATCACCCTCACTACTGTCAAATGATTGGCAGCTGCTGCAAATCAGTGCGTTGGAAGCACTCCTGAGAGTCATGTACCTGTGATACCTGTAACATTGATACCTCAGACAGTGTCCTTTCCTGTGGATTCTGTCTCCTCTGCAGAAAGTACAGGATCTATCACTACCCATCCACTTGACTGCAAGTGATATGTCAGTAGTAGATCTATGCAGCCTGTGCAGGGTGAAAGGGCCAGGGAGGACTCAGCACTGAAACTGAAACTGAGCCAGTGGGACTCACTTCAGCTGTTTTGGCAAAACCTGTTTTGCCTGGTTTCAGGAGGAGGCAAATGCAAAAGAGTAGAGGTCCATTAATCATTGGCAGTTCAAATGTACAGTGAATGATGGTACCCATTAGGGTGCACCCAGGTGCACTAAGTGTGTATATCTGAGTGCCTCATTCAACATGTTGAAGAGGCTGTTCCAGCAGCCATTGACGGAACTGGGTACAACCAGCTGCAGATTGTGGCACATACTGGAACAAATTATGCCTGTCATCTGGGCTCCAAAGTCTTTCTTGGGTCATTCCAGCGACTGGGATAGAAAGTTGAGAAGACCAGCCTTGCATGTGGTGTTTCAAAAAAGCTCACAATTTGCAGCATTGCCCCCAGAACTGATCATGACTCTGTGGTCAAGTGGAAGGACTGAAACAGAGACTTTGAAGGTTTTGTGACAAGCTAGTCTGTGACTTCCTGAACTTGTGCTGTAGGGTTGAGAGCTAAATAGGTTAGGTGGGCACTACACATCAGAGGCTGCTACTCAAGTAGATGACTGTGTGTGGGATGCACACAAGGGTTTTTTCAATTAGGCAATTCTCAGCCAATTAAGATAATGATAGCTGCAGGAAACCTAGAAGTATCAGTGTAAGATTAAAAGAAATGCCTCCCACAGGTGAGAGAACTAAAATCCTAATGGTAAACTGCCATATCATTCACAACTTAGTGCCAGAGTCTGAAGTGCTCATGAAAAGCAGTGAAGCTCACATAATACTAGATGCAGAAAACTGGTTGAAACCTGAAATTGATAGCAGTGAGATTTTTGGTGAAAATTAAAGTGTATATCAAAAGGATAAGCAAATGAGGAATGGAGATGGTGTATTTGTTGCAGTAGATTAGAAACTCAGATCCACTGAGATAGAAATTGTAGTTGCAGGTGAGATTGTTTGGGCAATACTTATTATCATGGGTGGGCATAAAATGATAATTGGGTTCTTCTATTGAGCAGACTCATCTCCTGATATAACCAAAAACGTTAGAGAAAACCTCAGTTCACCTGCACATAAGTTACCCAATCGTACTGTAATCATTGATGGAGACTTAAATCATCCACCAATTAATTGGGAAAATTAGAGTTTTGTTAGTGGTGGGTGTGATAAGACAGCCTGTGAAACTTTACTAAATGTGTACTCTGAAAACTACCTAGAACAGACAGTTAGGGAGCTCACTCATGATGGAAATATATTGAACCTAATCTCAACAAATAGACCTGATGTCTTTGAGGATGTCCTCATCAAAACTGGTATCAGTGACCATGATACAGTTGTGGCAATAATGATTACAGACAGAAAGAAATACAACTAATTGTTTTGCCCTTAAAGAGTGCAGTTAGACTAAACTACAAGGCCAATTCCTTTTGCTGCCTTCCTTGCTACCCAAACTTCCCTCATTTGCTCACTATGTTTCTGTTTCCGGTCCTCTGTCCATGCTTCTTGTCAGCTCATGTCTTCAGTTTCATCTTGGTTGCCCTTTTGGTTACCCATATTTCTTTCATCTTCCAGCTGTGATCTTGTTTGCATTCTTCAGTCCATTTTATGCCTGTTCATTTGTCACAGTGTATCTCATTTAGTTTACTTTTCTTAATTATGTTTCTGAATTTTGTTCTGTCATTTATTGTGTCCGGTTTGATGTTGAGTTGGTGCAGGTTGGTTTTATCTGTGCCACCCATTTGTTGTTTCTGGTCTTTACCCAGTCAAAGATCTGTTAGGTCCATCTGTGTGATGGCACTCTGTATAGGTTTCCATAGAATTGTAGTCTGTGTTTTCTAATCTTTTCTGTGATTATCCCCGTATGTTTGAATAGTTCCTCTGTAGGTTGCTTGACCCGTATTCTATTGTTGTTAAAGTGCATATCAAAAGGATAAGCAAATGAGGAATGGAGATGGTTTATTTGTTGCAGCAGATTAGAAACTCAGATCCACTGAGTATTTTCTGTTCTACTTTCTCTAGTTGTCTGGTACATGTATACCCTAGGATTAGTGTGGTCTCTGCTGCATACAGTGCTTCGGGGAGCACCACCGTGTCGTAGTGGCGTAATATGGATTTTTGTGAGATAGACTTCTTGTTGTAATGATACCACACTGCTTTGTATGCCTTGTCCAAACACACACACACACACACACACACACACACACACACACACATACACACACACACAAATGGATACAAAATCACTAGCATCATATTTCAGTGAGGAACTTGAAACTTTAAGCACAGGTCAGAAACATGTAGAAGATCTCTAGCTCAAGTTTAAAAGAATAATTGATCATGCACTGGATAGATATGTGCCCAGTAGAACAGTTCATAATGGGAGGGTACCTCCTTGATATACACTCACTGTAAAGAATCTTCTAAAGAATAAGAGATTACTGCATAATAGCTGTAAAACAAAGTCTAGAGCTATAGACAGAGAGATGCTGAATGAAACACATTTGGCTGTCAAGAGAGCAATGTGTGACATCATCAGTGACACAATAGAAGAATACTGTCAAATAAAATTTCACAAATTCCGGTTGTACATAAAGACTGTTAGTGGCAACAAAGTTAGTGTCCAGTCCATAATGAATGAGACAGGAACTGAAATTGAGGTTAGCAAAGCAAAAGCTGAAACAGCTGAAATCATTAAAACTGAACAAAGATCGAGGCCCTGTGGATTCCTGTCAGATTGTATACTGATTTTGCAGCTGAATTAGCCCCTCTTCTAATGAAAATCTTTCATAGATCCCGCAAACAAAAAACTGTTCTCACTTCTTGGAAAAGGCACAGGTCACACCTGTCTACAAGAAAGGTGGTAGAAGTGATCCACAAAACTACAGTGTAATATCCTTCACATTGATTCATTGTAGAATCTTAAAACATATTCTGAGCTCAAACATAACAAGTTATCTTCAACAGAATGGCCTCCTCAGTGCCAACCTGCATGGATTTCAAAAACATCACATGAAACCCAACTTGCACTTTTGTCACATGATGTACTGAAAGCTTTGGGTCAAGGCAACCAGGCAGATAAAGTGTTTTTGTATTTCTGAAAAGCATTTGACACAGTACAGCATCTGTGCTTCTTGTCAAAAGCATAGTCATACAGGCATGAAGTGAAATTTGTGACTGGATTGAGGACTTTTTGGTAGTGAGGACACAGCATCTTATTTTGGATAGAGAGTTATCATCAGATGTAGAAATAAGGTCAGATGTACCCCAGGGGAGTTTGTTGGATCCTTGCTGTTCATATTGTATATTAATGACCTTGCAGACAATGTTAACAGTAAAATTAGGCTTCTTATAGATGATGCAGTTATCTATAATGATTTAATATCTGAGAGAAGCTGCATCAATATTCAGTCAGCTCTTTATAAAATTTCAACATGGTATAGAGATTGGCAACTTGCTCTAAATGTTCAGAAATGTCAAAAGACACTCAACATCACAGCAGTATGCTGCCGTCCTGGCTAGATGAAGTACTCTACAGATAGAGAGAAGATGACTGAGGTCAGTGAGCACTGAATGGAATTAATTTTTCAAGACTCTAGATTGCATTGGTGCTAGTGATCAAAGAAGTGTTAATTCTAAGACATTACCATGAAACATGGAATCATTTGTGAAGTGGAAACATTGCTGATTTGCTGCCCTATACCCAAGGAAACCAGCAGACAATGGCTGTTGTTTGGGCAGTATGAAGGCAGATGCAACAGTGGAAACACATGCAAACAGTTTAGATGCACCCTGATAAATGAACATAAACAGGAAACAGGACAGAATGTGTAGCACTAAATCAGTATTAATATTTTGGTAAATGGTTAAAAAAATTTTAGTTGTTGTTTTGTAGCAGTAGAGAATAATTGTTGTAATATCATATGCATAGAATTAAAATGTTTTCTTTTAAAATAAAAAATACATATATCTATTACTATTTGCAAAAATGTGACTGTATGGGCTATGTTACTTCCTAGATAACAGGCTATAATGCAAAGAATAAATAAATAAAAAAGTTCAATATACAAAAGGTATTCTACGTGTCTTCAACACCCCAGTTTTGCACTTTCACTCAGGGCTTCACAGTTATGCAGTAAAGTCTGATGCTGGATACCCTATTAACCTACTTGTTTCATCACTGCATTATTAAGTGAGTGTAGTGGTCACCAGTTGAATGTAGGTACAAGCAAGTACAAGACACGCCACATGTCTATTTTATCTATTTGATGCATAGATTTTTTGGACCCATTTTACCAAGAAGTGTGTGCAGAAAAAAATTGCTTTCCAACAGAGGTAGCTTCCTTCACTGCCAGATGAGTCTATTTTACTTCATAATTTAAATAGTTCCTCTTCTTATTGTCCACATTTTTTTCTTTGCTGTCAGGTGCAAGATACGAATGCTACCTAGTGAGCTTTTAATCCACCCTAACATAACATGCTTCCTATACTGTGATTTCAATTTAATATTCCTTAGTGTTTGTATTTGTAACTATAAGATATGAATATTGTCACAATAATATCCTTTGTGATTGTTTCATTCAGCCTCTATTGATGTATGTTGCACTAGTATGAGGCACAAAGTGCCAGACATTGTCTCATCAAGCATTGTAATTTACCTTGTTTCTGAACTACAGTGCCTTGAGGCAAGACTCCATTTAGTTCTGTAAATTAAATTTATTATTTAATTCCATAAGTTAAATTCATTATTCTCCTAAACTTGCTGTTTCATTGTGTAGCAAGATCTCTGGAATAAAGCTGAGATTACTTTAATTAAAATCAAGCCAAAGTTTCATTTCTGGCCTGTGAGATCATGCCAACCAGCTTATGTGTTCCTTTAAGGCTATTTTGTTATTATGTAATTTATTTACTTGTATAAATTTGTGTATGCATAGAAATGTGATTGTAGTGCTAGTATAGGGCCATGATTTCTATTACTGCTAGTCAATATTAAAAAAGGAAACTAAGTTGGTCATATAATGTAAAAGTGAAACTATGTACATAGGGAGCACTCTTATTGCTGACAGCATTTTACATCTATTTAAAGCTCAAAATTGACCTTTCAGTACTTGATGCATCTGTTTGGAAAGTGAGGATGATGATTGCATGCCAGGGGTAAAGGCTACCTAACATTTTAAGGTTACACTATATACCATACATCTGTTGTCACAGAGAAAAAATATTTTTAATTGCTTCTTTTATTGTTGTTCTAAATATGTATGGGAACTTTTTGGTCATAGGGTGGACTGACGATGGTACTTTGTACCAAAATTGGTAGCCCAGTAGGCAAAATAATAAATAAAAACTTGCAACTTGTAAAGTAACAGAATGGGCTAACTTTTACCAAAAAACCATGATCCCTGGCCAGTTGAGCCATTCAAAACCACTTCATGATGTATACTTTAAGTAGCAAACCTATGAGCATGTGGCACCTCTAAATTCCAAATTTCGAGATCCCCATAGTGGCCCAAGCAGACATCTCTATCTGTGCAGCTGCACCTGGACTTTCTCCAGAGAGCCCGTATGTGATAAACAAGTGCCGACAGGAGAGTCTTTTCACCTACCACCATCTGTGAACGTGGACACTTCCACTGGATTTTCCCTAGCTGGAGATGACACCATTCTCATGTGTGTGCATGTGCTGAGCAGTAGTAACAGTAGCTACAAGTGGGTGTCAATTGTTAATTTAGTGAATGTTCAATGTTTTCTAATAAGGACCCAGGCACTGTATGAACACTTATAACTGCTGCAGCCTGGTGGCTTCCCAACGGTAGTACATGGACATATTTTGGTGAGGCTTATCACATTTTGCAAATAACTTGCAGTCACCCTGTTTACCAAATAGGACAAGTGGCATACCCACTGGCATGGCTTGAATGTAAACAGTAAATTCCACTTATTGTGATGTAATTTTGCTCCACAAATTATCAACTGATTCTCACCTGTGTCTAGCAACCACATGTGCCCCACTTCAATGATTCCCAGACACACTGGATTTTTATTTTGCCCTTCACATACATTAGTGCCTAGTTGTAGTACTCTCTCAGATTAAGACTGTATTTCATGTGCCACACAGGTCACAAGTTAAAAAGTGTAAATGGTTTCCACCCATCTCCCCACATTTGACACCAATGACCAATGCTTATGGTTTGCCTCCACTGAGGTGATCTTCACTGGATCTGGAATTATGAGCGACACAACAATGTTCACCCTTACCCTAGCTCAGCTTGGAATTATGAACCACACAACAATGTTCACCCTTACCCTAGCTCAGCTTGGAATTATGAACCACACAACACTGTTCGTCCTTACCCTAGCTCAGCTTGGACCCTTGGCTCCGGCAGAAACTCATGACAGCCCCACACTATCTGGCAGCTATGACAAGCTGAAAAAGCACCTAATCACATGCTTAGCACCATCAGAAGTACAGCACTCCCAGGGCTTGTTTTCATCAGATGAATGTTCTGACATGAGACCCATCCAGTTCCTGCAGCACCTTCATGCTTTAGCCCAGTCCCATGTCTTGCTGGACACACTCCTCTTCCACAACTGGAGTTCCTGCTTGTCTGTGACCATCTGTACCATGCTCATGGTGCAGTATCATACAGGCATTGACACGGCCTTCAGGATAGCAGAGCAGGTATTCTAATCTCTCAACCTCTCATCAGCGGTAGTCACAACCTGTTCTCCTTACCTGCCTCCTCTTACCCTGACCACCCCCCACCACCATTGCAACAAGTTTCCCAGCCACTCCGAAGCACAGCTGGAGAGGATACCACCACCTGTGTCTCAGGACATGTAGTCTGATTTAGCGCACATCATGGCGTGCTTGAACAGTGAGATGGCTGTCTTAACCACTGCCCTCTGGGCTCACATCCACCTGTCTCCTCTCCATCCATGCCCTGCCCCCACCCTTACAGCCCAAGGGCACTATCAATGTGTTCATGCAACTGCCAGTGCACACAGCTCCACAGGTGAGACAACCCTCACCCCTTCCCTCACCATCCCATGTGCAGTAGGAGCCACGTGATGTTGACCCTGTGTGCTGGTACCACAAGCCCTTTGGCAGTGAAGCAGCAAACTGCTGCCTGCCATGCTTGTGGCATCAGTCATGGTCGGAAACCAGTGGTAGCCGCACTGGTTGCTCTGCAATTTTACAGTGCCTGTTTGTATCAGACTACCATTACTCCACCTTCCACAAATCCTGTCTAATTGACGCCTGTTCAGACTTGTCAATCTTTCTCTGCACAGGCTCCTACCCTTGTTCGGTGACAACCCCCCTCCCCTTTCCTGCTCACTAATGCAAATGGTTCCTTCATCACCACCTACAGCCCTTACACACATTGTGTTGACCTTGGCCTCAGTGAGGAATTTCCTTGACTTTCACTGTGGCCAACGTCACCAACCTAATTCTCAGCACAGATTTTCTTTCCCACATCAATCTCCTCCCCAACCTCTCACAGTGTCACTTGATTGACAGTGCATCACTTCACTCTGTACCCTGCACCACCCGCCCCACCTCCCACTTTCCGGTTCCTTCACTAATCTCCTCTCCAAATTTCTGCTCCTCACCTGCTCCCCAGATGCCCCTCATGAGATGCTCCATGACAAACACACTATATTGCAAACACACCGGGCCCACCGGTACACTGCCATGCCAAGCAAGCTTGCGTGAGCAGAAATTGGAGCCACCATTGTCACTGGAATCCTACAACTTTCAAAAAGCAAGCAATCCTCTGCATTCCATTTAGCTCCCAAGAAGGATGGCACCTGGTGCTCTGGAGATGATTATCGATGTTTGAATAAACTAAAAACTCCCAACCATTATCTCATCACCCTTTTGCACAGTTATAGGAATGATATTTTGTGCTCTACAATACTCAGGAAGATAGATTGTCCAAGAGCTTTTATGCAGATCCTGGTCACACAGGAGGACATTGAGAAGACAGCTATTATGGGCACCCTTCAGTCTCTTTGAAAGCCCCTTTATGCCTTTCAGCCTGCATAAAGCGACACAAACATGACAGAATTTCCTAGACAATATCTTCTGTGCTGCATTGGGATGTTTTGCCTATCTGGATGATGTCCTTATTTACTCCTGGAACTTGGTCAAACATTACAAACATCAAAATGAGGTTTTTACCTGCCTGGGATGAGTGGGAATCATTGTTAATGTGGATAAATGCATGTTTGGGGTAGCTAGCTTGAGTTCCTAGGACACATCATTTCCACATCTGGCTCACACCTCCTACTTGAGAGAGTCTGCACAGTCACCAAATTTCCATGGCCTACAGCGTACAAGGAACTACACAGGTTTTTAGAGATGGCAGATTTTTTCACTGTTTCCTAAAAGATGCAGCCTTCATTCAGTAACCCCTCACTGCTGCATTCCAAGGGAGCCAAAGAAAAGGTATCAGACCCATACCATGCACCCCAAGTATGATAGTCAGTTCTGAGCACACCAAACAAGACCTTGCTAAGGTGGACCTTCTGCTGCACCTCCACCTCTTGGCCCCCCTCACTATCATCACTGATTCAAGTCAGACCACAGTTAGCACAGTCCAGCAGCAGCATATTGGGGGCACTTGGTAGCCAATCAGAAGCTGCTTGTAATGTATGAGGCAGTGAAGTACGTCTGCTTCTCTGTTGAGGGCTGCCATTTCACCATTTTTATAGACCACCAGCCACTGACAACAGGTTTTTATCAGAAGACAATGATCAGATTTCGTCTTGGCAGTTCAGCTAGGAGGAGTACTCCACAAAGCTGGCATTCACAACATTGCCACTGATTGCCTCAGTCACTCCTGTACCCTCGGCCCTTCACTAGATCATGAGGCCCTCACAAAAGGCCAGACCATTGATCCCACAGTAGGCTGTCTACATCAGGATCTGAATTCACACGTCATGCTCCAACTCCAGCCAGTTCCTGGTACTGACCTGCAGGTTCAGTGTGATCACCTGTCTGATGCCATGCACACCATGAGCTCCAAAGACTGTATCTGTCCTTAATTTTCTTGGGCCTTCTGCAAATCAGTTTTTGACTGCTTGCCTGGGCTAGCACATCCTGACAGCCACATGTCTGCTACTGTCATCCAGGAACAGTTTTTCTGGCCTAGTGTCCAAAGGTACTGCTGGCCAGAGGCCATGCCCATCCCAGTCATTTCAGCTGCCACATTTATCGACACGTGGGTTTTGTGTTTTGGTTCACTCCACCACATAACATCTGACTGCAGGCACCAGTTCACTTCCCGTTTGTTCGAAACACTAACTGAGACCTGCGGTACCCTTGTCCATACTATCACTAGCTATCATCCTGCAGCAAACAGTATGGAGGAGCGTTTACATCACACATTGAAATCTACTCTTTCCTACTGTGACAGAAAATGGTCTGCTGCTTTGATCTACATCTACATCTACATCTACATTTATACTCCGCAAGCCACCCAACGGTGTGTGGCGGAGGGCACTTTACGTGCCACTGTCATTATCTCCCTTTCCTGTTCCAGTCGCGTATGGTTCGCGGGAAGAACGACTGTCTGAAAGCCTCTGTGCGCGCTCTAATCTCTCTAATTTTACATTCGTGATCTCTTCGGGAGGTATAAGTAGGGGGAAGCAATATATTCGATACCTCATCCAGAAACGCACCCTCTCGAAACCTGGCGAGCAAGCTACACCGCGATGCAGAGCGCCTCTCTTGCAGAGTCTGCCACTTGAGTTTGTTAAACATCTCCGTAACGCTATCACGGTTACCAAATAACCCTGTGACGAAACGCGCCGCTCTTCTTTGGATCTTCTCTATCTCCTCCGTCAACCCGATCTGGTACGGATCCCACACTGATGAGCAATACTCAAGTATAGGTCGAACGAGTGTTTTGTAAGCCACCTCCTTTGTTGATGGACTACATTTTCTAAGGACTCTCCCAATGAATCTCAACCTGGTACCCGCCTTACCAACAATTAATTTTATATGATCATTCCACTTCAAATCGTTCCGCACGCATACTCCCAGATATTTTACAGAAGTAACTGCTACCAGTGTTTGTTCCGCTATCATATAATCATACAATAAAGGATCCTTCTTTCTATGTATTCGCAATACATTACATTTGTCTATGTTAAGGGTCAGTTGCCACTCCCTGCACCAAGTGCCTATCCGCTGCAGATCTTCCTGCATTTCGCTACAATTTTCTAATGCTGCAACTTCTCTGTATACTACAGCATCATCCGCGAAAAGCCGCATGGAACTTCCGACACTATCTACTAGGTCATTTATATATATTGTGAAAAGCAATGGTCCCATAACACTCCCCTGTGGCACGCCAGAGGTTACTTTAACGTCTGTAGATGTCTCTCCATTGAGAACAACATGCTGTGTTCTGTTTGCTAAAAACTCTTCAATCCAGCCACACAGCTGGTCTGATATTCCGTAGGCTCTTACTTTGTTTATCAGACGACAGTGCGGAACTGTATCGAACGCCTTCCGGAAGTCAAGGAAAATGGCATCTACCTGGGAGCCTGTATCTAATATTTTCTGGGTTTCATGAACAAATAATGCGAGTTGGGTTTCACACGATCGCTGTTTCCGGAATCCATGTTGATTCCTACATAGTAGATTCTGAGTTTCCAAAAACGACATGATACTCGAGCAAAAGACATGTTCTAAAATTCTACAACAGATCGACGTCAGAGAGATAGGTCTATAGTTTTGCGCATCTGCTCGACGACCCTTCTTGAAGACTGGGACTACCTGTGCTCTTTTCCAATCATTTGGAACCTTCTGTTCCTCTAGAGACTTGCGGTACACGGCTGTTAGAAGGGGGGCAAGTTCTTTCGCGTGATACTGGTCTTGTTACATTTTCAGGTGGCCCATAAGGCCAACTTGTAGGCAGCTCCCACTGACTTGGTATAAGCATGGCCCCTGGTTATGCCAGGTGACTGAGCTGCAGCCTTTCCCCACTACATTGTGTATTCCAGCTTACTTTCAGCAACTACAAGACTACATGGTCCAGCTGTGTCTGATGCCTCTGCAATTCCATGGTGAACCAAAAACCTTCAAGCCCCACGACCTCGTGTCATGCACCCATGTGATGCTATGAATTGATACCTGTCAGCCCTCACTCCCACACAGTACTTGGATCCTCACCTCATTTTAAAGCAAAGTGACAAAATATTCACTGTGTGCCTCCACAGTGCCCTGTCAGTTTACGTGTTCACCATTAACAATGCTGATGCTCTGCTGTCAGTTGAGATATTCCTACCAATCACCAATGCCATAGACACCACTGCCCTGACACAGCCAGCACCTGGAATCCAGATGCAGCTACATTACACCCATTTGCTATTCCTCCCACTGCCATTCCCAAGCATGCAGAATCCGATGCTGAAGGCACAACCCTTGACACCAAACTTGATTCTTCCCCAGCTGACAGAGCTTCAGGTACCAGTCCTCTGTCAGCCCAGTGGCCCTCGCCACAGCTCAGAACGTGGCCTCCAGCACCCAACAAGTGATACCTTCCCCCACCACTGTGCCACCACCCCATGACGGCATCTAGCAGATGTCAGAGACAGCGGCAGTACTCACCAATGCCCATGCACAACAGCATGCATTACAGCACGTGTACTGGTTGTATCGTGCATGGCTGCTGATGGCCTGCCTGCCCTAGATCCCCACTGCTGCCCCTGCATCCAGTGAGACTGCACTATGGTGCAGCTTCTCAAGCTGCCCGCTGTACCTCCCACATCTGTCACCACATCACAGAACATCTTCATCCCTGACTTACAGGTCCAGTTGTTTGTCTCATGCTCAGGTCCACTGCCCACCATTACACACAGCACACAGCTTGGACTCTCAATCCTGCCCACCTGCCGTAGACATATACCACTGCCACCACAGCGCCATTCTGGCCCACAGTAATGGCCACCAGCCTTCCCCCCACCACACCCTGCTTGCTGTGTTAGCAGACCTGGGCATCAATGTAGTGACTGCCAAGATCGTGAACCAACCATGACCACCCACCTGCTCAATGGTGCAGCCTCACCAGCATGGCTGCTGGCTATGGGCCAGCTGCTTCTCCCCACAGCATGCTTGCAATGCCTTGCCCCTCTGCCAACATGGTCTTACAACCCACTGCCAGACAGCTTCTCTGGACACCTCTACCACCAATGTTTGCATCATCAGTGACTGACATTCTGGTGTCTGCCTCTTGCAAGGGGAGAATTGTTCAGTGCCTCTAAATTCCAAATTTTGAGAGCCTCCCAGTCCGCTCTAGCAGCTGACTCTATTCGTTCAGCCACATGTGGACCTTTTCCATGCATGATGGGCAATTTCCCACAGGAGTGTGTTTTCCCCCACCACCACATGTGAAAATGGACACTTCAACTGGGTTTTTCCTAGCTGGAGATGATGCCAATCTCACGTGTGTGCATGCACTGAGTAGTACTAGTAACAGCAGCTATAGGTGGGTGTCGATTGCTAATTCAGTAAATGTGCATTGTTTTCTGATGAGGACCTGGGCATTGTATGAAGACTTATAATTGCTGCAATCCAATGGCTTCTCGACAGCAGTTCATGGACATATTTTGATGAGTGGGCCTTTCATCACATTTTGCAAATAACTTGCAGGTACCTCATTTATCAAACAGGACCAGTGGTGTACCCACTGTCATGGATAGAATGCACAGGTACCTATATTAATGCAAGCATCTTGTCGTTGCAGGCCCCCCTTTAATTCCACATGTGGCAATATAATTTTGTTCTGCAAATTATCAGCTGATTCTTGCCTATGCATAGCAACCACATGTGCCCACCTTCCTCGCTTTCCAGATGCACAGGGTTTTGATTTCACCACCCACATACATTGGCATCTGGTCATAGTACTCTCTCAGATCAAGACTGTGTGTCTCACATCATACACATGTTGAAAGTTAAAATGTGTGTAAATGGTTTAAATAAGGCTATGGAACTTAATTTTATACCATGACTGAAGAAACTAGGAACTCTGCCAGCATGGATCTGAACTGTAGTAGACAGACTGTTAAACAATTTTATAAGTAATTTTTAATAGTGTGTAGTTTGTAAATAAATAAATAATCATGTAACTGCAATTTAATCTAGTGAAATTTTATAAAATAAGCCCTCTGTTGCACTGAAATCCAGCCTGCTTTCCCTTCTAAATTTAGTGGTAATGTGTCTGTGCAGTGAGCACTGACAGCACAGCCCACGTACCCACAAGTATATAGTGTAATCATACTGAATTTCTGATGAAACTTTGTGTGCATGCCTTAAGTATTGTTGCAATGATCTATTATGAAAATGTGGTAGAATAGAGATTCTTTTCAAAAGAATGCATGTAAAGTGTAAGAAAACCACAGAATTCACATTTATAAAATTTTTCCATTGAAACCAAAATATTATTACAGTTCAATTTAGTGAAAAGACCTTTCAAAACATTATTTCAATTTCTAAACTCAGAATTACTGTAATACAATATTTTATGTATTTTGGAAATGCCAGCCATGTTATTTTGATTTCATTATTATTCTGAGATGATTCTAACAATTTATAAATTCAAATTTGGTATTTTTTCTGGAAAACTTTGCAACTTTTAATTGAAATCCTCTAAATTACTGTGCTAAACAATGTAAATATTAACACTTCCATGACTGGAAGTTATGCAATAGTGGCTACAAGAGTTTAAAAGGCTCGGTTTTATCACAGATTTTGTAAGAATCAGTGTAATTTCAACTTTCAAACATAAAACCTGTGTAGCTTTGTGGTGTAATAAATCAGTTGTAAAGAAAATTAGTAGAACAAAAACAGTGAAGTAGTTATTCAACTTCAAATTATCTGTTTTGGCCACATTTTTCTTTAAAAGTTCATTAATCAAGACATATATTGCCTGATAATACAGCAAAATCGGGATCTATTTTCAGGTGGAGCAAACAGCAACAAACAGATACTTTGAATCTTCAACATCAAGTGCAAACACTAATTACCAACATAAGTAGCCCAACAAAGTGGATACATTTCAAACCATAGACTAAGACATATATTAATTCTAAAGTGTTTCAACTGACAGTATGTCAAGAATATGTATTATACACATTAGTTGGCTCTACTATGAAATGCATCAATGTAGTAGAAGCAGCTTGCTAACAATAAATGCTTTAGGATGCTCTTAAGCTGAACTAGCAAAACTTTTTATGGCTGCTGGTGTATCACTGAAAAATATGTGTTCTGAATACTGGACAACTTTCTGGACTAAAGTAAGTCACTGTAAATCTTTTCCTTCTTTTGGTTCCTTAATTCAGGAATAAATATGTTGGGAAGCATTACTAAGTATCCTTAGTTCCCTATAGAGGCCTCTCCACATGACAAATAATTTTTATTGCACATTTTTGGACTCAAGACTTAAGTGTGGCTTGTGAGCTATCTCAAAAAAATAATTCTACATGACATTATGGAATGAAAGTAAGTGTAGTATGCTAGCTTATATATGACTGCAGACTGCTGAAGTGCCTGAAAAAATCTGTTTGCAATGTAAATGTTCTCTCTCTCACCCTCTCTCTCTCTCTCTCTCTCTCTCTCTCTCTCTCTCTCTCTCTGTGTGTGTGTGTGTGTGTGTGTGTGTGTGTGTGTGTGACATCTTCAGGAGGTTCAAGCTCGCTGGTGGCTAGGTATGACTGATGGTATCCACAGGTCAATGCCCCATTTCTAGAACATGAGCACAAAGAATGTGCAGGCATGGAAATCATGCATGCACCTTGATTTGCAGTTAGATGGTGCCATATTCAAATTTCCTCTGCCGAAAATCCCAGAGCGGCTCTGCTGCGAGTGCACTGTATGTTGCATTTGCCAACAGTGCGGCCAGCGTTACTTGCCAACAGCCGTACTAGACCAATGTTATGATGGGCCTGTTATCAAAGAACATTGATTTAACATGTTGTGATTTAATAGCAGCCAATGCAGGGTTCCAGGTTGTGCTTAGTTGAAATTGCGTATCCTTGTTGATGAGATTATCAGCTGTATGGATATGTTTTGCTTCCTTAATGATGCTATCTCAGAAAGATGATGCTGGGGATAAAACTTCCATTCTCCTCAAACTTGTTGCTAATGAGCTCCAAAATAGTACTGCAAAGGCAACTTTGTAAATAAAGACACAACATTGAAACTTAGTAAGAGATCCAATGATTGCACTCTAAGAGTTTTCAGGTGACCTATGAAATTTTCAGAATTTTGAATGTGATGGTCACACTTGCCTAAGAGATGTCCTAATAGCAATGTCAGGTATTTGGCAACAAAATAAGTATGTGCTCCTATGTTACTTACAATGGGACGAAGAGGCACCCCATTCTTATGGATCTTGGGTAGGCTGTAGACTCAAGGAGGAACTGCAGCATTATTTAAACATGTGCTTACTCCCACATGCTTCTTATTTCATTACCAATACTTTGAACAATTGGATGACATTTCCATGGGAAGCCCTCTGTCTCCTCTGGTGGCCAATTATTTTATGGAGGACTTTGAAGAAAAAGCACTACAGTCAGCCACTCTCAAACCCTCTTGTTTTCTGCCATATGTGGATGATACATTTGTGGTGTGGTCATATGGAATTGACACTCTACCTAAGTTTCTTCAGCATCTGTATTCACTCCAACCAAATATAAACTTCACAATGGAAGTGGAAAAAGATGGTACTTTACCTTTTCTTGATGTTTTGGTATGAAGGAAAGCAGATATAACCTTGGGACACAGCGTCTACCACAAGCCAACGCATACAGATCTATATCTGCAGACCACAAGCTGCCATCATCCTGCACAATGCAATAGTGCATTACGTACATCAGTTCATAAAGCACTGTGGTACCTGATCCTGAAAGCCTGTCGAGTGAAATACAACATTTGATGGCAGTGCTCCAACAAAACAGTTATTCTGAGAGACAGATACGTAATGCATTCAGGCCCAGGCGAGTTCAATCTAGTGAGCAGAATGAAGATACAAAGACACCCACCACTTTGGCCTTTTTGCCATATTTTGGTGCCATGTCATCAAGAATCAGAAGAGTCCTCAGCAGACATGGAATTAAGTGTGTTTTTCAACCATCTGCAAAACTGAGAACCTTATTGGGTTCGGTTGAGGATGACCTCGGCCTGAGGAAATGTGATGTGTACAAGATTCCCTGTAAATGTGGGGGAGTGTATATAGGCCAGACATGCCACACAGTACAAGAACACAGTGATGAACATCAGTGTCCTACACATCTTCGTCAACTGGAAAAGTTGGCAATTGCAGAACACCGTCTGAATACAGGACATCAAATAATTTATGAAAAGACGGAAGTTTTATCCCCAACATCACCTTTCTGGGAGTGCATCATTAAGGAAGCAATACATATCTGTACAGCCGATAATCTCTTCAACAATAATACAAGATTTCAACTGAGCAGAGCCTGGAACCATGCATTGGCTGCTATTAAATCACGAAGCGAATTCAATATTCTTCGATAACAGGCCCATCATAACACTGGTCTAGTACAGCCATTGGTGAGTAATGTCTGGCCACACTGGTGGCAAATGCAGCATACAGTGCATGTGCAGGAGAGCTGCTCTGTGATTTTCAGCAGAGGGAGTTTGAATATGGCACCATCTAACTGCAAATCATTGCGCATGCGCTATTTCTGTGCCTGCGCATTCTTCGCACATATGTTCTAGAAATGGGGCATCAGTGTATGGATACCATCAGTTTTATCTAGCCACCAGCAAGGTTGAACCACCTGAAGATGTCCGACACTCGCTCCGAGGAAATATTGTGGAATTTGCACGTGATCCAGCAGCAAATCCATGAAGACTATTTACAACACATCCACTGGGAAAGCCTGAAGATCATAAGATTCACATTGCCAACTGCAAACAGAGATTTGTTCAGGAACTTCAGCCATCTGTGGTTTGCTCTTCCTAGTTTAATTTACTAAGAAGCTGCGATCCCAGGAGTTTAATGCTGTTGGCTCCTCTAGTCATTATTTTACAATCATATACTGGCTGAAAACATTTTACAAGTTTAAACTGCATAAGGTGTGCTTCTTTTTTCAAATGTTAGTGACAGAGAACTGGCTAGGAGACATTTATTAATGTCCTTGAAGATTTCTTTAACCAGTCTCTCTATAACCTACTTGATTTGTTATTTATTTTAATGTTTGTATCATATGCAAACAAAAAAATCTTGGCATCTAGTAACATTGCAGATGAGAGGTCACTAATACACATAAGAAAATATCTGGGATACCCCATGTAATTAGCTCCCAGCAAGTTGATACCTTATGTTTAATATACATCTATTTCTTATTGACACTCTTTGTTTCCTGTCAGAGATATAAGATTTTTTAACCATTTTGAGCATTTGAAGTTACGCCATAATATTCTAATTTACTGAAAAAAATTTGAGTTTAAACAGTCAAATGCCTTTGCTAGATAACAAAATATACCAATAGCCTATTATGTACTGCCAAATGAATTAAATACATTCACTGTATGTGTAGATAGCCTTGTCAATATCAAAACCCTATAGCAATCCAAACTGTGATGATGGCAATATATTATTTGATGTCAGAAGCCTATTACATAATTCCTTTGGTAAAATTTTCAAGAATGCTGGTAGGAGGAAAATTGGATAGAGGTTTCACTGTATTTCTTTATCTCCCTTGTTAAATAAAAGCATAACATCATCATACTTCAAACATTCAGAATATGTTCCACTGATAAATGGTAACTTAATATGTTACTAAAGTCACAAGCCACTCTTTAATTAACTTTGTTGATATTTTATTATGACCTCTAGTATTTTTTTATTTTGAATTTTTTATGGTGGACATAAGTTCTACTGGTATAATAAGGGTCATATTCATATTACTGAAGTTGTTTGTAGTGACAGGTCTGAAATATTCCATGACAGCATCTACTGAATCTAACAATCCCATCTTTTCAGTAACAGTAATAAAATGCTTGTTAAAAGGTTTTGCAAACTGCACACATCTGTAACCAATGTATTGTTTACTCTTAATGCTGTCTGCTACTCTTCATGTTTGGTTCTACCAATCTCCTCCTTCAGTAGCCCATACTGTCGTATTTTGCTATTTGAAGTGATTATCCTTTTTTCATAATGTATTTGTTTTTTATGTCCATATTGCTATCTGCAAAATTTTGTAATATGTTTTGTAAAGAGCTACAGCATCAACATCAGAGATGTTTCTGAATGATGAACACAGTTTCCTCTTTGTTTTACAAGATACCTTTATTCCTTAAGTACTCAAGACTTCTTTGTAGACTTTGGTCTAATCTGGGTTAGTTTTCATGGAAAACAGTATTCAGATGAGATAAGGACTTAACTAATAAGAGTGTTGCATTTTTCATTAACACTAAAAGCACTATATACATCACTCCAGTTCATATCTTTTGTGAGCGCCCCAGAATAATAAATTTTTTGTTTACTGGCTGCCATCTTGAACTCAAATTTAGTATATATTATACCCCATTACCTCTTAACATTTAACAAAAGGAATTGCATATCATGGTCTGAGAGGCCATTGGCTGTTGCTTTTATAATATAATTTACATCTTCCTATAAAGATATTATCAGTGGTGATTTGTGAGCAATTAGCTGTCATAATTAGAAAGTTTACTGTAGTAATTAATTTAAATAATAGTGTTACTGACAGTAATAAATTCTTACTGGAAAAGCAACAAATTTGACTGAACAGATAATAGTCTGCATTGGCAAACTTATTGCTATGTTATCATCAAAGCTGTGCCAACTGCCAAAGCTCTGGAAATCGCAAAATTCTTTGCAGAAGACATTATTTTTAAGCAACCCTTGTGATGATCTTGTGGAAAAGTTTTCCAGATAAGACTAGTATCAGAGGTAATTTCATGTCATGACATCACCCACAGGATAACAACTGCCTACCATCCACAGATGAATGGTCTCACAGAATGCTTTAATAAGATATTGTCAGATGTGCTCTTGATTTATAATGATGTCAAACAGAGATATTGGAATACAATACCGACTGCCATGTCATTTGTATACAACACAGTAAAGCAAAACACTAAGGCTTCAGACCATTTTTTCTGCTCCATGGTTGCAAGGCTGATGCAACAATGAACACAGTGTTCCTGTGTCAACAAGATAATACTCAGAATGACTACATGAAGAACATCATCATCAGGACTGAAGAAGCAAAGTAGCTGGCTCATATAAGGACTCTGGATGCCTAATAGAAAGATTGAGAGCACTATAAAGTCAAGAACTGGCCAGTGAGATACAGCCCGGGAAACATGATGTGGTCTTTTACACCTGTGAGAAAAGTGGAACTATCAGAAAAATTACTAAAGCATTACTTTGGGTTGTATCATATCCCTATGCTGCTTGTCAGATTTCACATATCAAGTTGAGTGTTATGGTCATTCACCAAGAAGACAAAAACACAGAGACATCAACCTTGTTCTCTGTATCAAGCCCTATTACGGTCCAGAGATGCAAATCAGTAATGCGAGGTTCAAGAAAACTGACAACCTGCTCAGTGATTCTGAAGCTTTGACAGGAGGGCTACCTTTGATGCTCATCATAGTGAAAAGGATGTAACAAAATGACCAGAATGTGAGGAACTATTAGCTCCTCCACACAGGGGATCACTAACAAGCTCTAGATCCAGGTTTTTTCAGTTGGCTTCAGTGATAACTTCTGAAACTGCATGTTGCTATTTCCCCAGGAAGCATTGTTGTGAGCTGAGGTACACTCCCTGTAGTGTAGTGGCTAGTAACACTACCTGGGGTGCGATGAGTCACCAGTTCAAATCTGCCCATTATCAATTATTTGTTAATTAGTATTTGTCATGTCTGAAAGTTTCTTGAAATATCTTATGTTTGTATATTTTGGAATAGTTTTTTATGTATAAATTCCTGGAATATCTGAAGTTTGTACAAGTAACTGCACTCTCCATACATGAGGTCAGTTCTGTTCTAGCTGTATGTTGGTGTTCTTAATAAACACGCTTTTAGTAATATGTGTTGCATTTCATTTATGAGACCACTTCCAAATTTGGATTTGATTGTGGTGGTGGTGTGACAATAAAGACACTTTTTATAATAAATAGCAGTATCTCACTTCATTACCTATAGTTGAAGCTAAATAAAAGACTCAAACCACTATCTGTATAGTGGGTGTACCAAAAGCACCTGGCAGTTTTTTCATTTACAAGAAATCTACAATCTGGTGCTGTAATACTAGATGCCATGATCACTATGCAGCCATGTTGCAACATTTCTGTATCCTGGAGTCAATCCCCATCATCACCTATGGTTCCAGCAAGATCGAGCAACAGTCAATACTACACATATTTTCATGGGAACTCTTAATTAAATGTTTTAAGGCATTTCTCACTTTATGGACATCAACTCAATTGCTTTTTGCATTACTGACAGCACAAAATCGTTTTTTGTGAGGATAACAATGCTCCACCAACATCAACAAACTAAAAGAATGAATCTGTGAATACATTCAGGGGATTCCAAATGATATGTGTAGCGAGTTATGATATTCCTTCAAAACAAAATAAATGGAAGCATTATTCAGTATGGTGGAGACTTACTAAATTTTAGTCTCCATAAAACAGACTGAACTGTTATAAAAAAATAAAAAAAATACACTTTCCCCTGAATTATTGTATTGTTTTCAAAGCTGTCGAGTTTTTTTGGTGCATCCTGTATATTTTGTTGCAACTTGAAATCCAAACAAACTTCAAGTTTCATGTTCTTTTTTGAAAAAAAAAACTGGGAACATGTCCTCACCAAAGGGGCAGCATTTAATACTTAGAAATTAACTTGAAATCTTTCCACTTTCATTGATACCAGAAACGTTCTGATGATCAGCTTTTTTTTATGAATTTATATATTTCATGTATCACAGGTCAGCATATCACTTTCACTACAACTTCACTGTATTTACTGTGCACATTAACTACTAAGATCTTTTTTATTTCTAGCATGAAATTTACAATTTGCTAAGTAGCTAAAAATTGAATCAAAACAGAATTGTCCATTTTGGCTAATAATGGCTTAGAGGCGTTGCCAAGTTGGCTATTTAACACAGACTTTTTTAATAGTAACATATAGATGTTAATATTATGAATAGTACTGCCTACTGACAGAAGTATTGTGACTTCGTATGCTTTCCCAGCATAATAAGTCATGAAAGTCTCTTCGCCTCTGCTGCCAGATCCTAAAATCAACTCAATTCAATATTTTGGCTATCCGACTGTTTGCCATCTTCAAGAGAATGCTGCTTCTGCTGATGAGTCTTGTTGAGAACACAAAACTCCTCAGCAGAAGCCGCATTCTCCTGAAGATAGTGAACAGCTGGATCAGTGAGTGAAGTATTGTTCTGCACAGCTACTTCTAGATGCACACAAGAATAAAATTCATAATCTGTTTTGTGTTTTTAATATGAAAACATCAGAGAACAAAATCAGAGCACACAAAATTAGAGTAAAGAAAAAAGCACACCTGTTTAACTATGAACTCGATGGTTAGAAAAAGGCAAATTATAAGTATTACTTTATACACATTATTTCTACTTCTGCAGGGATTTAAATGGCCACCACAATGGCCACAAAAAGAATTTTTCAGCATCTAATAATTGGCAAATTATTAAGTTCTCCGAGTGAAAACAGACATATTTGGAATCAGAAAAATCTGAACTACAAAACTAAGATACTAAATTTTGTAAATAACAATTACTGAAGATTCAAATACTTTGGACCACAAGAATTTTGATAATGAACATTTTTTTTTTAATTCAAAATTTTTGGGAAAGAATAAAATGTTTACAGAAAAGAGAAGAAAGGGGGCTTTGAAAATGAGCTATATTGCTTTAGCAAGAAATACCTATTTGCTCACTAAGAATTTCAACTCCAACATTCCCTACAACTGTTAAATTATGAATATATCTTTAAAAATTACTTCCAAACTGTGGCCAAGAGCAGAGTGGACCATCCTGTGGCACAAAATGCAGCTAAACATAACATGCTCGATTTCAATGCCTTCTTCACAACCCAGGCTGTCTGGATCCTGCCTCCCACCACCAGCTTTTCTGAACTGCACAGATAGGAGTTATTCTTACAACACATTCTCCACTCACAATATTATCCTGACCTCAACCTACAATAACCTACTGTCCCTGCATCTTCCACCCAACAATTTCTGTCCTATCATCTCCTTCCACTTCACATCCCCTCACTGTCATTGTGGAGCACACTCTGCCAATGGCTGCTCTTCTTCTTTTTTGCTACACATCTCCCCTTCCTACAGCCTCTCAATGCTGTACTCAGCAGGCTTTTCCTGTTGATTTCTAGTCCCTGCATGCACCACCAGACAGTACTCTTCTCTCCCCCCACCCATACCCTGCTATCCCTTCCCCTTCCATGCCCCAGTCAGGACTGCTGCTTTAGTTCAATGCAATAGTTATAGTCTGGCCAGAGGGGCCAGAGTTAATGGTCATGTGACCAGCAGGTGTGGCTGCTTGTGTGAATTTGTGTGTGTGTGTGTGTGTGTGTGTGTGTGTGTGTGTGTGTGTGTGTGTGTGTGAGTGTGTGTTTTCCTTTCTTTTCTGAAGAAGTCTTTGGCCAGAAGCTCAGTGTGTAACAGGCTATAGCAACGTCATGTGTCAGTCGAAACAGATGTCAGTTAATCAGCTGATTGGCCAGCGCATGTCAACAGGGTTTGCGCACTGACCGCCAAGAGCACTGTGAGATGCTTTACCCTTGCTGCAGCGTGTGCTCGATGCATTTAACAATTTGATTTGACTTTTTAGTATTCCTGTTACTGTTGCTGTTTTCCTCACTTAGGTACCAAAAAGCTGGTGACATTTGTTGCATTGGAAATGCTTCATAATGTTCTTCCTGCTGTTGTGTGAGCTTACAATAAACTTCTCATCTAAATAAAGTGTTGAACAGAATTATACATCACACATATCTTATTCTTGTTGCAGACAAGACCATGATAACAAGATCACAAGTACAACACACACAATCTGTGACAGTGGTGACCCCAACATTATCACAGCTAGAGAGAAAGATAAATCAGCAGCGCAAATCGTTAGCAGTGAACTTCAAGAATCAGAAATTGGTGCGGGATGAACCCGTCAACCATTTCAAGACTGGCCATGTGGGTACTGTCATTTTGGCACCACAACCCACCCTTATGGTTTGCACAGGTGAAAGTGGGTTTCCTCTGCACTGGATTGACCACTGACTCCACTAAGTTCACACTGGTGGTCAGTCAGATGGACCACCGCTACACAGCTGAGGTTCAAGATTTTGTAACTTCGCCTCTGAACACGGAATCATGCACAAAATTAAAGACTGAATTAATACAAATAGTGTCCACTTCACAAGAAAAACGAGTGTGGCAGGTTCTCACATAAGACTACGTCAGTGAGAGAAAAGCGATGCTGTACCTCCGTCATTTAAGAAGTGCCTGACACATTACTATGCACATTGTGGAGCAGTCATCTGCTGACAGAGATGAATGCCACTATAGCATCACAAATGAACATGTCACTAGATGCTGTTGCAGGCCTGGCAGACTGAATTCAAGATGCGATCGCACTGACATCCTGCCCTGAAATTACAACGGCGTATAATAGCACCTTGGTGGTAATGAGGGCGGATTATGACTGTCTCGTGAGCAAGATCAACACGCTGAGTGAGCACATGGGCAAACTACTCTCTGACAGGTATATTAGATGATGATTCCACAGAAGATCTGTAAGTTGTTCCTCAACAAACTCTGCCATGGCCAAAGATTTAACCTGGGCAGACATGTGTTAGTACCACAGGAAATTCGGACAACAGGCGCACAAGTGAACTTTGCTGTGTAACTTTCTTAGTTGTAAGCAACAGGCAAAAGTAATCACTCTGGACTGTTGGTCACTGTCCTTGTGTCACTTTATGATAGATCACAAGACAGGGCACAAGTTTTTGATGGTCATGGGTTCCGATTTAAGTACTTTGCCATGAACCCAGTTACACAAGTATTGGCCAGCCACCTCATTTTGCCTTTCTGTGGCCAATAATTCAACAGTCATGATGTATGGAATGCAGCACATTGAGTTGGACCTGGGATTACATCATACCTTGAAGTGTAATTTCATCATGGTGGACATAACAGAGCCGATTTCTTAGCGCATTGTCAACTGCTGCTGGATGTCGCAAATGCCCACCTAATAGACAACGTCATGAAACTATCTACCGATGGATTCTGACGTAATGCATCAGTATATGATGCCAAATTGATCCAGTCAAAGAGGGACGAGTATACCATGATTCTAGAACAATTCAAACAACCCCAGCTATCACAAGGCCTCCTGGGGCCCCACAAAAGGTATGAAGGTATGTCACAACACTGCACTACGTCTACATCTACATCTACATGGTTACTCTGCAATTCACACTTAAGTGGCTGGCAGAGGGTTCATCAAACCATTTTCATACTACTTCTCTACCATTCCACTCTTGAATGATACGTGGGAAAAAGGAACACATAAATCTTTCCGTTCGAGCTCTGAATTCTCTTGTTTTATCATTATGATAATTTCTCCCTACGTAGGTGGGTGTCAACAAAATATTTTTGCATTTGGAAGAGAAAGTTGGTGATTGAAATTTTGTAAATAGATTTCATTACAAAGAAAACTGCCTTTGTTTCAGTGACTGCCACCCCAACTCACATATCATATCAGTGACACTCTCACCCCTATTGCATGATAGCATGAAACAAGCTGCCCTTCTTTGCACTTTTTTGATGTCCTCTTCAATCCTACCTGGTAAGGATCCCACACTGTGCAGCAGTATTCCAGCAGAGGATGGACAAGTGTAATGTAGGCTGTCTCTTTAGTGGGTTTTTCGCATCTCCTAAGGGTTCTGCCAACAGAGCAGTCTTTGTTTCGCATTCCCCACAATATTATCTATGTGGTCTTTCCGATTTAAGTTACTCATAATTGTAATTCCTAGGTATCTAGTTGAATTGACAGCCCTTAGATATGTGTGATTTATCTTATACCCGAAATTTATCAGATTTCTTTTAGTACCCATGTGGATGACCTTGCACTTTTCTTTGTTTAGTGTTAATTGCCACTTTTCACACTATACAGAAATTCTCTCTAGATCATTTTGTAATTGGAACTGATTGTCTGATGATTTTACTAGATGGTAAATTATAGCATCATCTGCAAACAGTCTAAGGGGGCTGCTCAGACTATCATCTAGATCATTTATGTAAATCAGGAACAGCAGAGGGCCTATGACACTATCTTGCAGAATGCCAGATATCACTTCTGTTCTACTTGATGATTTACTATCTATCACTATGAACTGTGAACTCTCTGAGAGGAAATAATGAATCCAGTCACACAACTGAGATGACACTCCATACGCACGTAATTTGATTAATAGTCATTTGTGAGGAACAGTATCAAAAGCCTTCTGGAAATCTAAGAGTATGGAATCAATCTAAGATCCCTTGTCGACATCACTCATTACTTCATCAGAATAAAGAGCTAGCTGTGTTGCACAAGAATGATATTTTCTGAATCTGTGTTGGTTATGTATCAATAAGTCATTTTCTTCAAGGTGATTTATAATGTTCAAATACAGTATATGCTCCAAAATCCTACTGCAAATTGAGGTCAGGGATATGGGTCTGTAATTCAATGGGTTACTTCTATTTCCTTCACTGAATATTGTTGTGACCTGTGCTGCTTTCCAGTCTTTAGGAACAGACCTTCCATCAAGTGAGCAGTTGTATAGGATTGCTAAGAAAGGCACTATTGAGTCTGCATACTCTGAAAGGAACCTGACTGGTGTACCATCTGGACTGGAAGAATTGCCTTTCTTAAGTGATTTGAGTTGTTTCGCAATACCTAAAATATCTACTGTTATGTCACTCATGCTAACAGCTGTTCTGGTTTCAAATTCTGGAATATTTACTTTGTCTTCTGTCATGAAGGAATTATGGAAAACTGTATTTAGTAACTATGCTTTAGTGGCACCATCATCAGTAACATTTCCATTGCTATCGTGCAGTGACGGTATTGACTGTTTTTTGCCACTGGTGTACTTTACATATGACCAGAATCTGTCTGGTTTTTCTACCATATTTAGAGACAGGGTTTCATTGTAGAAACTATTAAAAGCATCTTGCATTGATGTCCGCACTAAATTCTGACCTTCTGTGAAACTTAGCCAGTCTTGGGGATTTTGCATTCTCCTTTGCCTTGCTTTTTTTTTTTGTTGCATCTGTAACAGTGTTCTGACATGCATTGTGTACCATGGTGGATCAGTCCTGTCTCTTATTAACTTATGTGGTATGAATCTATCTATTGCTACCAATATTGTATCTTTGAATTTGAACCATATCTGGTCTACACTTACATAATTAGCTAGGTAGGAAAGGAGACTCTCTTAGGAAGGAATCAAGTGAATTTTTATGTGCTGTTTTAAATAGATATATTTTGCGTGGTTTTGGTTGATATGGTTTCGAGCCTCGCTACAATGACTTCATGTTCACTAATCCCTGTATCCATCATGATGCTCTCTATTAGATCAGGATTATCTGTGGCTAAGAGGCCATCAACAAAGGAGGTGGCTTACAAAACACTTGTTCGACCTAAACTTAAGTATTGCTCATCAGTGTGGGATCCGTACCAGGTTGGGTTGACGAGGAGATAGAGAAGATCCAAAGAATAGTGGCGGGTTTTGTCACAGGGTTAATTGGTAAGCATGATAGCGTTACGGAGATGTTTAGCAAACTCAAGTGGCAGACTCTGCAAGAGAGGCGCTCTGCATCACGGTGTAGCTTGCTGTCCAGGTTTCGAGAGGGTGCTTTCTGGATGAGGTATCGAATATATTGCTTCCCCCTACTTATACCTCCCGAGGAGATCACGAATGTAAAATTAGAGAGATTCGAGCGCACACGGAGTCTTTCCAGCAGTCGTTCTTCCCGCGAACCATACGCGACTGGAACAGGAAAGGGAAGTACTGACAGTGGCACGTAAAGTGCCCTCCGCCACACACCGTTGGGTGGCTTGCAGAGTATAAATGTAGATGTAGATGTAGAAGTGTGTTTTTGCAACAATTTACAATTCATGTGGCCTCATGAACTAACTGTTCAAAGTAATTCTCAGAGAAAGCATTTAGTACAATTTTGGAAGATGTTTTCTGTCTACCATTGGCTTTGGACATGTATTTTCACCAACAAATCGAGGGTAGATTGAAGTCTCCACCAATTATAACTGTATAAGTGGGGTATTTATTTGTAATGAGATTCAAGTTTTCTTTGAACCATTCAGCTATTATATCATCTGAGTCGGGGGAGATGGTAGAAGGAGCCAATTATTATTTTGGTATGGTTGTTGAGTATGACTTCTGCCCATAGTAGTTTGCAGGAACTATCTATTTCAACTTCACTAAAAGATAAACTACTACCAACAGTCACAAACACACCACCAACTACTTTATTTAATCTATCCTTTCTGAACACGGTTTGCGCCTCCGTAAAAATTTTGGCAGAATTTATCTCTGTTCCTATAACCATTCCAGCTTCAGTGCTTTCTATAAGCACTTGAAGCTCTGGTACTTTTCCAACACAGCTACAACAATTTACAACTGCAATACCGACTGTTGCTTGGTCGATTCTTTATCTTTCCCGAGACTGTCTAACCTAAAAAACCTCCCATTCCACAGCCCCTGCTACCCAGGTAGCCACCTCCTGTGTGTAGTGGACACCTGACCTATTCAGTGGAACCTGAAACCCCACCACCCTACGGCGCAAGTTGAGGAATCTGCAGCCTACATGGTCGCAGAACCATCTGAGCCTCTGATTCAGACCCTCCACTTGGCTCTGAACCAAAGGTCCGCAATCAGTCCTGTCAACAATGCTTCAGATGATGAGCTCTGCCTTCATCTCGCTAGCAAGACTGGCAGTCTTCACCAACTCAGATAGCTGCCGGAAACCAGAGCGAATCTCTTCCGATCCATAGCGACACATGTCATTATTGCTGACATGACCCACCACCTGTAGTTGGCTGCATCCTGTACCCCTCATAGCATCCAGAAGAGACCTTTCCACATCTTGGATGACTCCCCCCATATGCACACGGAGTGCACATTGGCTTTCTTCCCATCCTTAGCTGCCATATCCCTAAGGGGCTCCATCACCTGCCTAACATTGGTGCTCCCAATGACAAGCGATCCCAACCTCTGCACTTGTCCGGACCTCTCAGGAAGACCAGCCACTGCCGCAACAGGCAAGGCCACCCTTGCTGACTCAGAAGAACTCTCAGCAGTGGGCAGTACCTCAAACCTGTTATGGAGGTGTAAGGGTACATCCTTGTGGCCAGCACCAACTTTCGTCTTCCGCCCAGGTGTTCACAATACCGCCATGGATCGCCAAACACTGTCAGGCAAGTGTCGACTGGCAGGGACGTATGAATCTGAGGGCACAGTGGCATCAGAGAACCCAGGCAATGCTATAGGTTCCAGAGGCGCAAAAGCACTCACTTATGGTTTCTCAATGTCAGCGCGGCCTAGGGCAACAGCTGGGAGCCTATCGACCACGGCCAACACAGCTTCCAGCTGTTTACGGACGATGGTCAATTCCCCCTGAATCTGTACACAACAGGCGCAGTCCTTATCCATCCCTAACAATTTTTTTTCTTCTCTTTTATCTCACAAGCCATTCAAAACAAGCAGATGACTGACAACTACACAAATTTACACTGTACGGGTACTAAAATGCGATGCTACAACTCTCAAATACTATAATACACCTGAAATTTGTGAATTTAACTATTCAAGTATCCAAAAACAGACAAAGAAATTATGAAACAAATAAGTGAGCTAAGAGTGTGACTTGCTGCTGGCTGCTGCTTATCCAACAGTGGCAGAGAGCTCACTGGCTGAGACCAACCAACACTGGCCATTACTGTGCATTATATCAATACTACCACAGGCCCTCCAATTTTGTGTAGACCCAGGCTTCTTGCTCCTGACCAATACATTGTTGCCTAGGAGAAATTTAATACAATGTTGAAGGAAGGCCTCATTCGCCCGTCTAGTGGGCCTTCGTCATCATTCCTCCATTTAATGCCAAAAAAGAACAGTGCATGGCATCCTTGTGGTGATTACTGAGCCTTGAATGCTAGGACAATACTGGATCGTTACCCTGTTCCTCTCCTGAAAGATTATAATTACACATTAAATGTGGAATAAAGGTGTTTAGCATATTAGATTGTGCAAAGGCATCTACACAGATTCCCGTTTCCAAAAGAGACATCCCAAAAACAGCCATTATAATGCCGTTTTGTCTGCTCAAAAGCCTGTTTATGACATTCAGACTCGGATATGCTGCCCAGACATGGAAGAAAAAATTTGTAAATTCCATTTTGCAAGGCTTGCAGTGTTGTTTTGCTTATCTTGATGATATACTCAACTTTTCAGCAACCCCAGAAGAACACAAACAGAACCTGAGTGAGGTACTTAAAAGCCTTAATGAATATGGAATAGTGTTGAACACCTCAAAGTGCATTTTTGGCCAGACAGAAGTTACCTTTCTAGGCCACTGGTTTCCATCAGAAGGGTCATTGCCATTACTGGAGAAATTAGAGGCTGTATTGAGTATTCTAAGGCCAGAAACTGCTAAAGAACTGTAATGATTCTTGGGAGTCCTTAATTTCTACCAACATCACCTACCTCATGTGGTAGAACTCCAAGAGTTTATTACCAATGCTTTAGCTGGTCCTAAGGTTAAAGGCAAAACGCCAGTATTGTGGATAGAGCTGATGAAAAATGCGTTCAAAGTGGCCAAAAAAAGTATAGCAGACACAGTCCTTCTTGCACATCTGGATTTGGAAGCACCTCTCATGCTGGTAGTAGATGCTAGCCAGATATGTAGACGGAGCTTCACAGCCTCTCACATTCTTTTCATGAAAGCTATCTCCTGCGCAGCAACAATGGAGCACATACGACCACAAACTGTTGGAGATTTATGAGTTTCCAGAATGAGATTTTCACTCTGCAGCTGAGTGTACGCTGATATGAAAGTTCCTGGCAGATTAAAACTGTGTGCCGGATTGAGACTTGAGCGTGGGACCTTTGCCCTCGAAACGCAAAGGTCCCAAGTTCGAGGCTCAGTCTGGCACACAATTTTAATCTGTCAGGAAGTTTCATTTATGAGTTTATTAAATATTTCTATACACAGTGGGAAGCTAGTGTTTTTGTCATTTTTACAGACGATAAACCCCTCACTTATACCTTTCAGCAAAATAATGACAAATGTTCTCTGAGAGAATGTAATCAACTAGAGTTCATCGCACAGTTCACTACTGATGTACAGAATATATCAGGAATAAAACAATGTTGTTGCAAACTGTCTATCCTGGCTGAGCAGTATCACAAAAACTGTATATTTAGTGCAGCTAGCCCTAGAACAGGAGTCTGACCTGGAACTTCAAGATTGTTTACAGGATGCCACGTCTGGCCTTCAACTTCAGCCAGTTGACATTCCAGCTACAAATGCGAAGGTATCTTGTGAGGTTTAAACTGGGAAAACTTGTCCGTTCATTCCTATGGCACTACAGTACAAGCAAGCCTTCAAAAGTCTACACGATTTATGTCATCCCAGCGTGAAGGCAACAATTAAACTATTTGGTATGCATTTTGTATGGCCTGGAATAAAAAAAGACTGTTGCACATGGGCTCAAGCATGTGTACAGTGTCAGCACAGCAAGATTACTCACCATGTTTCTGCACTGGTGGGCAAATTTTCAGACACAACAACATGGTTTGCCCAAATTCATATTGATGTAGTACGTCTTCTGTCCCCTTTAGAAGGACAATATTGACTACTGACAGTAACAGACTGATTCACGCACTGGCCTGAAGCCATTACAGTTGATGACATATCTACTGAGATGCTAGTCACTATTTTTGTATTACGTTGGATCACTCATTTTGGTTGTCCACACAGGCAGAGGATGGCAGTTCGAATCTGACCTATTTGCCCAACCAAGTAACTTTTGTGGTGCATTGCATCACACAACAACAAGTTATCATCCTGCCCGTAAAGCATGATTGAACACTGGCACTGATTTCCTAAAGCCACCTTTATGTGCCATGAATAACAATGGACCTCTGCCTTACCACTAGTTTTGCTCAGCCTATGTAACATATATAAACCTGATCTAGACACCTCTCCAGGTGAGTTCGGGGACCCACATGCAATTTCGTTGGACAATGTTAATGCACCAGTATTTGTCACCCACCTCAGAGAAAGGCTGACACAGATCTGACTGCGACAAGCATCATGCCATTGTACATCACAAACATTCGTATCCTGAGAGTTATGATCCTGTACACTCATAATGTTGCGAGTAAATGTGTCAAACCACAACTCACATTGCCATATACTGGTCCGCATCGCGTCACCATTAGAGGCGACAAAACATTTGATATTATCATCAACGGCAAGATGAATACTGTTTCCACTGATAGAGTGAAGCCAGCATTCATACTACTAGACTCTTCAAATTCACATCTGCAATGTAATCAGGTGCAACCTCTGCCTGTCAGGCAGCAACCCCCACTGGCACCATCACCAGCTCCAATTGAATGGTAAATGCATTCCGGACGATGGGTACACTTCCCAGCACATTTCAGGGATGTCACTTCTAGCATCATCCAAGGATGGTGCTTGGCTTTCACAAAGGGGGCTAGTGTGGCAACACTGGGCGCCAGCGAAAACAGATGTCAGTTAATGAGCTGATCAGCCGGCCCATGTCAACAGGGTTCGTGCACTGACTGCCAGGAGCACTGTGAGATGCTTTCTCCTTGCTGCAGAATGTGCTCCATGAATTTAATAATTTGCTTTGATTTTTTTAGTATTCCTGTAATTGTTACTGTTACTGTTGCTATTACTGTTTTCCTCACTTAGTTACCAAAAAACTAGTAATATTCATGGCACTGCAAATGTTCCATAATATTTTTTCTGTTGTCATGTGAGCTTAAAATAAACTTCTCGTCAAAATAAAGTGTTGAACAGAATTATAGGCCGTGCATAATTTTCTCTTGCTGCACACAGCAGCGCACTAGTGAGATTGCAAGTACAACACACACATCTTGCAACAAGTCTTTTCATTGTGCCTGCTTGCAATTCAGTGTGTTATCTTTACAGTGAGCAGAAATTTATCCTTTTCATAATTGTTGATATTCCAGCCTGAACTTTCAATTGTTTGATCTAACCTACTTTAATTAACTAATCTGAGTAGCATTTCAATAAAAAGAAATCTGTTCTAATGTAACAACTGCCAGCAACAAATATCACTCAACTAACATAAAGAATGAAATTACCGTAAACAACACTTCAAGGTACTGAGGATAGAATACTTTGAACATTTCATCCAGTGAGTGACTGTTGGTTGGCACATTTCCTTCTGAGTGCATGTAAACCTGAAATATGAAACAGGTTTTAATCTGTAAGTGAATCTATGCTCAGAAAGGTGAAATGTTGTATTTAGATATTATTGATAAACATATAGTAATTACTTCATAGGAATTCACATATTTTGTTTTTATCACCATCTTCCTTACCTTTACAGCAGCTCTTACTCTGAAATAGAGTGAACCAGGTCCAGTTGTATAGTTAGAAACTGTCTTCAGTAATCCATTCTTCTTTCTGCAATAACCAGATGTTACAAATAATGTGAAACACACATATTAGTTGCTATTTTTCAACCTGAGTAACTACCCCCTATATAGATTGGCATATATTCTGAGAAAAATGATGAAACTGTTTTCACTTAATGATTAACAGTGCTAATGCTGACATTGAAAAAGTGAAGAAAAAATGATCATAAAAGCATTTAAAATTAAAATACACTTTACCATAGAAAACTGGCACATTTAAAATGTTATACAAAATTTAATAAGTGTTACCTGGTATTTTCAGAATTAATGGAGAAACATGGACCCACTTCTGTTTGTAGAGGCAGGAAATTTTGACAGCAGTCAAATGGTTTACCATTCCAGTGACAGTCATAAAGTAATTTGTTACATCTGTATCTAAACTGGAAAAACAAAAATAAAATTGAGTGAGAGACAAGCAGCTATGAGTTTGGTGGATGTTCCCCTGCTTCCTCCAGACTAAAGTGTATATACCTCCCAAATTATTTCTTCATAATTTGTAGAGCAGTTAACATCACCAGAACACTTCTTGTGTTCAATAATCGATCCCTGGTAAAAGGCTATATTTTCCCAGTAATCAATCTGGTTGTAATCAATTTTGCCTGTAAATTTTCTGTAAAATAATTCATTGTCTCAGTTAAAAACAGCACACAGGAACGTTGTTTTGCTTTAATATCTAGTACGAAACATGACAAAACCTTTTTTTTTTTTTTTTTTGCTTTGATATTCAATAAAATGATTAAGTAATGTTAGTAATGCTAGAAATTACCAGGTATTTAGAGATGTAATAACAATTGCAACTACAATTACAATTACAACTGTAATACAACCATGAAGACAAGGTACAGACAGAAGAAAAACCACAGAGGAAAGAACATATAGAAAACAAAGAGATAATAAGTCAAAGCACAATTATTAATTTGTCATTACTGCAACACACTTCGTCAATTTGATAATTTCATTACGTGTCTGCAAATTTCAATATGCTCATCTTTGTACACAGTCTATTGAATTGTACACACATAGTTGCTTTTGTTGAAATATCTACCACTTGTTCCTCAGAGCTAATGTATTGAACATTCAGATGTCCTTCATTATACAGCTGACATATGAAATTAAATTTAACATTCACATGCTTCAATCGTCTATGTTCCCATTTCTGTAATAGATGTGACTGATTATCTTTGTAAACTGTTGGAGTTTTCACATATATTTTTAATTCTTCAAGAAGATTCTTAGCCACAGACTGTCTGTTGTAGCTGTTGCCAAATCAATATAAACTGATGAGCCAAAACGTTATGACCACCTGTTTAATAGCTTGTTTGTGCATCTTTAGAATGAAATACATCACTGACTCAGCATATCAGGGATCTGACAGTTTGTTGGCAGGTTTGTGGAGGTAAACAGCATTAGATGTCTATGTACAAATCATGTAATTCTCTTAAACAATGGGCTGCTGATTTGCATAAGCAGTTATGGCTCCCAAAAGTGACCCAGATGGTTTCCACAAGATTCACATCAGATGAATTTGATTTTCAAGACATCTGTGCAGGGAGGAGACCCCCAAGATGGATCATTACTGATAAAATTTTATTAAATAATTTTTCCATTCATAATGTACGGTCGTAGCTGGTTTGGGCATACTGTGGTGGAAGGTGCTGGCCGGAAGACCGTGGGCGGCACATTTCTGCCACGTGCTCCTTGGTCAGACTCTAGTCCCACGGGTTGGTTGCACTGACGAGGGTACACTACTAGCAAGGCGTGTTGGCCGAATCAATCCTCCAATCAGAGACTAATCGTGTGATCATGTGGGGATGCGGCCGGGATCGGTGAGGGCAGCTTAGAAACAGCTCCGCCTCTCTCCTCAAACCTCCTGATGAGCAGACGGCAACCCCTCTTGGAGCTGCTCAGCCCTACGTAGGCACCCATGAACCATCATTACCGGAATAAATTGGGTCCATTCCAACTTCTTTACTTTTCAATTTACAATGCCCACCGCTCCTGACCTCTATCCTGATGAACAAGTGGTGTCAGAAGTGGGATATGAGCCACCTTACGGTTGTAAAATAAACTCATCAATTGAGTGTGAGTACGACGAAGGGGCCGAGGCTGAGCGGGTAAAGGAAACTAGACTGAACGTGGTGAGGCTGCAGCATGCCATGCGCGTGCCAGCTGGTCACCCGCATTGCAGAATGTGCATGGCCATGCACTAGCGTGCCACAAGCGTGACGCAGTTCGCCACCGGATGCGACCCAGGGAGGGTCCACAATGTAGTCACACTCGCCGCCACCGCCGCCACTGTCTGTAGTTGCCATGGGTCACCGCCTTCGCCAGGGTCTAGGGTGCGGCCCTCGCATCGTCCCGCTGTCGCAGCTGTCCGTGCCATTGCCCGCCGCCTGCTGCCCCCGCTCGTGATCAACGCGCTTGCCGCCGCTCGTCGACACCACCACTGTCTGTCATCTGCACGCCACCAAATAATGTAAGTCGCTAGTGACACTACGGTGGTGTAGGTGCCAACACTATTGTAACATGCCGACCACCAGGCAGCAATTGGAGGCAGGAGCAGCCAGAGAGGATAAAGATCCCCTCTCGGTACTGCAGACCCAGATAAATCAATTAATTTTAACTAACGTGGAGCTTAAGCAACAGATAGATGATCTTCATATGGCTTCTCTGCAATCTAATGTTGCCAAGCAAGTGTTAGTGGAGGAACAGCCGAAGCAGGTAACTCCACCACTCACTAGTGCAGAATCACCTGTGCCAGTAGCCACCTCTACTTTGGTGCAGAGCTTTCCAGCAGTAGTGTTTATTCCGGCGTTCACTGGAAAGCCGCACGAGAATATTCAAATGCTTGTCCAGAATATCCAGGACATAGGAAAGCTTTGCGGTTGGCCAGATGAATTTCTCTTAAATGTGATGAAAATGAAACTCACCGGCGAAACGCGGAACTATGTACAGTCGGTAGAGAGCTTGAAAAATGCCCCTACCTTCCAGTCCCTTGCAACAGGGTTGATTGAAAGGTATACAGACAAATGTGGTAGTAGTTGCTAACATGACTTGCTTTCCACCCTTAAGCAAAAAACGGGTGAGGATTTAGAAGCATTCGCCGACAGGATTATAGGCATCACATGCCACACATACACACTAAGAGCCAATTCTGCTCGTAACAAGGTTCTGTTGGAAGAATCAGAATGTCGTGTGATAGACGTGTTTATTCGTGGCATAAACCCTCAAATAGGGGGTCGAAATCAAGGTAGCTTCCCCCCACACCTTACACGAAGCCGTGCGATTAGCACTCTTGAGAGAGGAGGCGAACCGATTTGTGGCCCTCTCTGCATGGCAAAGCGAGCCCCGACATGTCTTTTCGAATGACACTAAGTGTGGGCCCCGTAATAGACAAGGACATGTGGCAGAGCAATTCCGCATGCCATATTGTCATCGGTGCAGGAACATGTGTTACCAAAGCGTGCATTGTCCAAATAGTAGGCCACAACTGCCTGCAAATTCCAGGCGAAATGCAAATCAACCACACAATTTGGGAAACGGCCACGGGGCAGGAAGTGCCACCCCTCCCGGCCCCCATTAAAAGTAGTGACCCCACTAGCTTATAAGGATATCATGCAGGTGGCAAGCATGGTTGTCGATGGTGTTAGAGGCCACAAACCAATACGCGTGCTAAATGACACAGGTGCACAGATCAGCTTGGAATTTTTACCGAAGAGAGATAAAAAAACATTGTAACCGCCACAGTACCATATCAGTGCTATTGTTCCCAGCATAGTGAAACCTGATGGCAGCTGTGGCATTGAGTTCATGTTGGACTCCACAGAATATGCTTTTACAATGGACGTTGTACGGAACAAGCGCATGGATTACGACATCATCCTGGGAAGTGACTTTCTGCGCCATTTCCAGGGGGTTATTGACTATAGGTTAAATACCATCCAATTTGGCGACAACGTGCACCATTTTGGACATGACTGCACATTGTGGGTGTCCAAAGCTGGAAAAAGGGATCTGTTTCCCAAGTTTCGGAGTCTTCCGTAATGATGTTAAAAGCCGATAATCCTGTGGAGATACCAGAAAGCACAGGAAAGATCCTTTGGCTGCCTGTCGGGATACATGAATCTGAAGAGGTTCATTTCTTGGTAGACCCACTCTGCCAGAATTAAACTCTTGACCAGATGCAGGTCCACATAAAACATAGCCCGTGCAAAGCGCATCAAGTACAGAAAGAAAACTGTGTACCCGTGTGGTTAGACAATTTTAGTCACAAGCAAGCTTTAATACCGCGTGGTACAGTATTAGCCAACTTGCAGGTTATCACAGAAGATGAGTTGCCAATGAAAACCCCTTCGATGAAAAAGAAAAAGACTGCTGCTGCCTCTCAACACCTTTTGACAATCACGTCACATCTGGCAGATAAGTTTAAAGCTAAGCTTAGTCACCTACCACTGCATGAACAAAAGCTAATAAATGAAGTATTGAATGAGTATTCATGGTTGTTTGAATACAGGAAATATTTACCAGCAACAGATCTAATCCAACATGAGATTCCTACCAGAAATGCTAGGCCAATAGCTCAAAAAGGGTACCGAATTCCCTACCACCTTCAGTCAGTGGTAGAGGAAACTATACAACAGCAACTAGAAGCAGGAATAATACGACCCTCTTCTAGTGCATGGTCTAGCCCAATTGTAGTCATTCCAAAGAAAGCGATAGATGGAGAAAAATCCTATCGCCTCTGTGTAGACATGCGAGCAGTAAGCAAGGTTACTACCCCAGATCATTATCCATTACCCCGGATCCAAGACACACTCGATCGTCTGGGCAATTGCCGGTACTTTACAACATTAGAAATGCACACAGGCTATCACCAAATTCCAATTGCTCCTCAAGATCGAACTAAGACAGCTTTTGTAGTTCCTGGTGGCTTATATGAATTCTTAAGGATGCGTTTTGGGCTTCACAACGCACCAGCAACCTTTCAGTGATTTGCAGATCTGCTATTACATGGGTTGAAACCTACTATGTGCCTTGTGTATCTTGATGATATAATTATATTTTCAAAATCCATTTCTGAACGTGCTGAACATCTACACAGTGTACTGCTGTGATTGCAAAATGCTAATTTAAGCTTAAAATTAGAAAAATGTTCTTTTGCTCAATCACAAGTGCAGTATTTAGGTCATGTCATCAGTTCCAGTGGAGTCAAGCCAGATCCGCGATTAACTGAAGCAGTACACACTTTTCCTATTCCAACAAATTTTAAGGAATTACAATCCTTCCTTGGTCTTGCAAATTATTACCACCGTTTTGTTAAAGGTTATGCTATTATTACCAAACCTGTTGCTACATTGTTGAAAAAGGATACTCCTTTTGTGTGGATGGACGAATGTTCGACCGCCTTTCAAACAGTGAAAACTATTTTAACTAGTTCACCTCTACTTGTTTACCCAGACTTCGCTGAACCTTTTATTTTATCTTGTGATGCATCTGATTTTGCTGTAGGATGTGTCCTAAGCCAAGTGCAAGATGGTGAGGAAAAACACATTGGGTATGCCTCTCATCAACTGAATAAAGCAGAAACTAATTACAGTACTACAGAAAAGGAATTGCTTGCCCTTCTTTTTGGAATTAATTATTTTAGATGTTACCTTTATGGTCACAAGTTTACAGTTCTTACCAATCACTGTGCTCTGCAGTGGTTATTGAATCTTAAGGACCCTAGCAGCAAACTTATGGCTGGGTTATGAAATTGTCAGAATATGATTTTGAAGCTCGGCACAAGCCTGATCGGTTGCATCAAAATGCTGATCCGTTAAGCAGAAAAGTGCATGTCATTCAATCAGATGAGGTATCAATTGAATAGTTAAAAGAAGCACAGCAGGTGGATGTTCAGTGTCAAAGATACGCCACCTTGCCAGAATTTGAAGTTACAGACGACCTTTTGTACCAAAAAACTCCCCATGGAAATTGTTTGGTAATACCGGAATGCTTGCAGCTCTCTTCAGCGCTGTCTCCTCCTTGCACCACATTTCCCCTCTCCTCGCCAAGAACTGGCCAGCGGCCATCATTTTTTCTCAGCCAGTAACAGCACTCCGCGCGATGACGTATCTTATCACCAAGTGCACTGCCGCCTCCAGCGTCTCAACATACGGCGCGTATGAGTAGTTACAAAAACAAACCCCAAATTACTGCCCTATCCTTGGCATATGACAGACTACAATGCATTTAACATCATTTTGTATAACTAACACTTTTTTTAAAAAAAAATTTCTTATTCTAGATGATTAGCAATTTCTAATTCATTGTTGTTTCTTGTACACACTAAGCGCGTGATATTTGTCGCTACAGTAGTGGCCGGTCTCTTGAGGCTATACGTCATCTCACATAACCGCTGATGTCCTACTCCGCACCTACGCATGCGCTGCATATCCGCTAACAACCCCAAGCTGGTCTCTTTCATGCCACCAGAAGACACGGCAAACAAAATTCATTCAAACATCCCAATAAATCTTAACATAAATATTAAGTAGATGTGATTCATTGTTTAATTTCTTTTCCTTGTTTTGTTTCACATTAGCTGGATAATTTACACAATGTTCTTGATGATTTACATTATTCTGCATACCTTAGTCTGCAAATCTTATAAGAGAAGTTTCATTATTGCTTTGATTCATTGTATAAGCTACAAACTCCAGCCCTAACCCTCTTACACATCTAACTATGAGGACATTTAACGTTATCTTCCTTGGACATGGCCAGATATGGGCAAACCAATGCAATGCCATGGGCTTTTCACGCTATTGATGAGGCGCAAATGACCAATCGTTTGGGATGCCGTATATCAGTGGGCGATTGTTCCTTGGTTGCTATGCACTTATTTTTTGCCCTCCCCTTTTATTTTACTCTACCGTCATGGTCATTGTTCTATCCTGTTTTCCTTCTTCTGTCAATGAGGAGGCCCCTACAACATGGTAGGTACCCTCTTCTGACAGTACCGGTCTTTTAATCTTACCACCCATTTACACCAAGATATCGCTTCTCCCTTGTTGCAGTCTTGCCCCCCAACACATCGGCCAATGATCCATTGTGAGATACGTACTTTGAATCTTATTAGCCGGTGATGTAAGCGCTATGGGAACTGTGCCTAGTTGTCCTTTCAGTTCAATTTGTTATCGTCAGTTTTAAAACTAACACACACACAGCCTAGCAGCCAGCCCCAGATGGGCAGTGTTACATGTTAACGTTGAGCGTTCCAACTACTTACAGCATTGTTATTATACATCATTGCGTTTTTATTTTCCTGTCAATATATGTCATTGTGTTTAATTATGTCATTATGCTAGTGCTAGTGATTTATAGTTCATGATTTTCATTTTACGTATTGTTATGTACTGCACGCACAAAAAGTGATGCTATTTATACATGCATGCTATTCTAGCTTCAGAGCTATTTTTATTACTTGAACAGTCAACGTTTTCCCAGTACAGCAGGTCGCTAATAACACCACTGATACCTTTATTCCATGTGTCATGGGAGACCAATGTGCCTGCACTAATTCCTTATTAAGTCAGACGGACACCCTTAGGCCCGCTGAACCACGTTATTGCAGATAGCTTCAATGCACTGCCTACCCATCAATTATTAGACAGGTTGCCTTAGCACTGTCCTCAGGTTGCTCCATTGCCCTGCAAATTATGTAATCATCAATTCAAGTCTGCAGATTGCACTAATGCACTGCTGAACTTATTAGTCGAGTCACTTGCAGGTACCTCATTTGCACCGCGAACTTGTACTTACACGTCACCAAATCCTAGGCTCCTCGGTTGACCACAAAACAATTCATACATCAATTACAGTGAGACAATTCTCGCTCACACTACACCTTGGGCACTCAACCAGAAATGAACTGAGCCCCAGACGCTCTTTTATTACATTTTATACAACGCCACTGTTGTTATACACACACACTCTGTCGGATTCTACTGATGTAGTCCCTTATGCAATTCATCAACCGACTAAAAAACAACATCCCCTGACAGATTTTGTATCCGATTCGGAAGTTATGTTCAGGAAATATTCCCTTTATTTTATTTCTTGTCAATTACTATTACTTCAGTGTCATGTTTTGTTATTATCAATTTATAGTTATGATTCATGTTTAATACACTTTATGGTAATGGTCATTTTTGTGTCATATTTGGTATTCCCTTTTAATTTTCATTATTTTCTTGACTGGAAGTATCTCTGATAGCACCTATTGGCCTTCAATTCATATCCGCCATCAGCTACCATTAGTCACACATTTACACAACACTTCATACTCACAATAACACATTTACAACACACTCACACTGTTCATATTTACACTACCTTGGTGTAACTTGTTGATGTTACCAGACCTGTATTGTCGTATACTAAGTACATGAACAAGGCTTTTATCATTTATGCCCTCCACTCTTCGGAAGGGGAAAGGGAAGTACGTATGTATGTACGTTATGTTCAGTAGCAGTTTCTTTTAAACAACTTTAACCTGAACCTATATGCGAGGGTTAACCCCTCTGATAAAGACATCAATTGATGGTACTCCACTTCCTCTAAGATCACTTCATTCCACGTAGTATCCATGCCAAGGTGATACGTCTTGCATGATATTTTGCGAGAGAGATACACTGCATTCAGTAGCAGTTTCTTTTAATGAACAACGTTGAATATTCAATATCAATTTACCTGTTGAGCACTTAAGTTGTTCTGTTAACATGGAATCAAACGTCTTTGTAACATCAGCTATTCGTTTATTATTGCTTTGCAATAAACTGTTACTTTTAAGTTGCACTTATAATGTCTTAGTCTCGGACAGAGAGCCTCTAGCACTCTCCGACACTGCTATCTGAGCTCAGCACTCTGCCTGCTCAGTGCTGATAAAGCTGTGCTGTGCCACCTCCACGGCTTCACACTCAGCCTCTGTATTCACGAGCAACAGACTCGCTCTCACTAACATTCATTTTTGACTTCAGTACAGTTAATCTCTCTATTGACCACTTCTGTAAGTAAAGATCCTAGGATTATTGAGTTAACTTGAGGTGTCCTACCCTCATTCAGATTTTATACAGCTGAAAAACCACTCATTATTATTTCTGAAATTTATGAATTACTTCACCTGTCTCACCGTGTCGAACCTTAGCGGGGTGGGTGCCCCTGCGTAGTGGCCAATGCGTGGGAGCTGCCTAGGCCGTGGGGGTTTACACCACAATCACATGATTCCTTCTCATTTTTATTCATTAAACAAAAAAAAATAAAAATAAAAATAAAAATAAAAAATAAAAAAATAATAAATTAAAAAAAAAAACTTTCTTCGTACGAAATCTCAAATTAATTAACCACACTTGGTCTTCGTGCCATAGCAGGTTGGAAAATTTTTTCCAGTGAGTTACGCTTTGTCTGCACTGCGTAGTACTGCCTCCGCACTCAGCGTCTTTTTTGCTGATGCACGATTGATCAGCGGATACTCAGTATTGAATTACACCATTGTCTTGCCGCCTTGCTGCCCCATGGCTGCCAAATTGTTGGTTGCCTGCCGTGATTCTACTTCATGGCCTTCTTCATCAGTAAGCATGACTGAACTGGTCCATCGTCGCTACTTATCAGGTAACTATTGCTACAACGTTGTACCCCCTCTGTCATTTCTGAATTACTCATCAAGTAAGCCAAGAAATTTTTACTTGTAGGATCACTACTACTTTCTCTCACAGTCGACCATTATCTACATTGGAAGCTGAAAGCAACCTCCCCTTTTACTATGCTGCGTTGGAGGTCTGACTTCCCCCGTAATTTGGATAGTATTCGGATGCGAATGAGATTGCCAATCACGTGCGCAAATTGCTATCAAATATACACTTTTCCAGTCTCTTGGGCCACCCTTCACCACCATGTTGTTTGGCAGACTCAAGAATTTTTAATAGTTAGTTGGGATCAACAAACCCACGCCACTCTCTCTCATGCTGAACTATCCAAATGCACCCATACAACATATTACTTATGTTCCATGCTCAAACTACTACACCTCCATGTCCTCATGTTCTAGTCTCACTTCGTCAACCAATAATTCAACCTGTTGGCAACAGTTTTCTATTCGCTGTTCCACAGACTGTCACCGCCACCCTGGTGTGCCACCGTTCAATGTCAGAAACTCAATCGTACTGGGTAGCACTGAATAATGTGGCCTAGTGTATAGTAGTTCAAGACATGGTTATAATAGAAGGAAACATTCCACGAAGGAAAAATATACCTAAAAACAAAGATGATGTGACTTACCAAATGAAAGTGCTGGCAGGTCGACAGACACACAAACTAATACAAACATACACACAAAATTCTAGCTTTCGCAACCAACGGTTGCCTCGTCAGGAAAGAGGGAAGGAGAGGGAAAGACAAAAGGATTTGGGTTTTAAGGGAGAGGGTAAGGAGTCATTCCAATCCCGGGAGCGGAAAGACTTATCTTAGGGGGAAAAAAGGACAGGTATACACTCGCACACACACACATATCCATCCGCATATACACAGACACAAGACACAGACACAAGCAGACTCTTTGCCTTTACAAATGTCTGCTTGTGTCTGTGTATATGCGGATGGATATGTGTGTGTGTGCGAGTGTATACCTGTCCTTTTTTCCCCCTAAGATAAGTCTTTCCGCTCCCGGGATTGGAATGACTCCTTACCCTCTCCCTTAAAACCCAAATCCTTTTGTCTTTCCCTCTCCTTCCCTCTTTCCTGACGAGGCAACCATTGGTTGCGAAAGCTAGAATTTTGTGTGTATGTTTGTGTTAGTTTGTGTGTCTTTCGACCTGCCAGCACTTTCATTTGGTAGTTCAAGACATGACGTATACACTGCTTCTATGAGGATATTAGCTCAATTGCACTCCACCTTTCATGTCACCATTACCACATTTACCTTATACCTTCCTGAACTCTCTTTTAAACTCCATTACCATGAGAAGCTAAAGAATTTACCGAATACCAATGATTTAGATCTACTCCAATCGATCAATCATCTCCTTACCCAGGAACATAACCAAGTTGCTCTTGACCGAGTGGCCTCACATATTGCTGATTGGCACCAAACCAAGCAATTAACCAGCGTTGCATTACCCAGTGCTGGTTCGGTAATCATCACTGTAATGATTCTGATTATAGTATCCTGGATACTCTGTAAAAGAGGGTTTTGCAAATGTTTCACTTCCTTCCGAGAAGTAGTACCATCCCCACAACCTGAAGGTGAATATCACACCTGAACCTACCTGCCAACCTTGGTGCATGTGATCAGGCGTAATCCCCCCCTCCCCCTCCCCATAGAATTAAGTTGTAGTCTAGGTGTCAGGCAATAACTAATTCTGTAATGAATTTGTATTTCCATGTAAAGTCTATAGAATCCCAATTTAATTGTCGAGTCTTAACACTCATTTAAGTCATTTTGTTTTCCCTTTAAATTATTGTCATTTTGTAATGTCCTCATTCACCCACTTGGGTAATTACCATTGTAATCCTAGATTTAAGAACTCAAGTAATATTGCAGGGCAAAAGCCCCCTTGTGACTGTTATGCCTGGGAGCATTCTCTCACCCCCACAAGGGTGGAGTGTTTCAGTGTGTTGTGCTCTGGTGTCCCTCATCATCGCCTGGGTACCCACTACCACTGATACCGCCGACACACACTCACACCATGGCGCCGCCCCTACTGCCGTCGCCCCAACTGCACAAGTTTGTTATTCAAGAGCCTTCCTTCAGGCCCTTCAGGCCACTTTGTAACTTTTGCACATATTGATATCACTATGTTATGAATGTTAATTTCTGTGACCCTTCATAATGATCATATATTTTTTTAAATGAAATAATCAATTAGAATAAGCTCATTCATTTTCACCCAGAGAGCCTTCTTCAGAAGGGGAAAGGATGTGCAGGGAGGAGACCCCCCAAGAGGGATCATTGCCAATAAAATTTTATTAAATAATTTTTCGATTCATAATGTACGGCTGTAGCCAGCTTGGGCATACGGTGGTGGAAGGTGCTGGCTGGAAGACCATGGTCGGCACATTCCTGCCACATGCTCCTCGGTCACACTCTAGTCCCACGGGTTGGTTGTGCTGACGAGGGTACGCTACTAGCAAGGCACGTTGGCGGAATCAATCCTCCAGTCAGAGACTAACTGTGTGATCTTGTGGGGACGTGGCCGGGAGCGACTAGGGCGGCTTGGAAACAGCTCCGCACTCTCTCAGCTTCAGACCTCAGCCCCGAGTAGTCGCTCCTCTAGCCTCTGCCTCTCTCCTCAAACCTTCTGATGAGGAGACGGCAACCCCTCTTGGGGCTACTCAGCCGTACGTAGGCACCCATGTACCATCGTTACAGGAATAAATTGGGTCCATTCCAACTTCTTTACTTTTCATTTTACAACGCCCATCGCTCCTGACCTCTATCCTGACGAACATCAACATGAGTTCACTGTAATGCTCCTCAGTCTACTATAACACTGCTGAAAGATGGCATTGCCATCAGGGAAGACATCAATCATGAAGGAATGCATGTGGTTCACAGATGTCAGTATTTCTTTGGTTATTACCATAGGTCCGACGCAAGTGCAGGACAATGTCTCCCGTAGCATAATACTGTTCCCAGCAGTCTGTGTCTGTGGTGCACTGCACGTTTTGAGCCACCATTCACCTCAATGATGATGTTTGTGAAGGCAACCATCTTCCTAGTGTAGCAAAAAGAGTCAACATGTTTCCATTGATCGACAGTCGAACCACAAATCTCAATGGTGCCATGCCCATTGCAATCATAACTGATAATGTCATTGGTCAACACGTGAACATGTAGGGATGGTCTGCTGTGGAGCTCCATGTTCAACAATGTATGATGAGTGGCGTACTCCAAACCACTTTTGCATCCACACAGATGCCACAGATCACCATCTATCCTACTTCATACAGCATACAAGTCTTCAAGCCCCACATTTTGTGAATGGTCATAGATGTCTAATCATTTAACATCTGGTGGTAGTTTGCCTGCTCTTCTACCTCTTTCTTCTGTACATGCTCACAATAGCAGCACATGAATTTGACCAGCTTCGCCATTTTTGACATGCTCATTTACATGCTCTGTGTTGATAATCTTTCCTTTGTCAAAGTTGCTTATCTCAATGGATTTGCCCATTTGCAGCCCATATCTTCGCTAGGGTGATCCATCACCCGTGTCTGCCCTGCTTTCATATTTTTGTTACTGCATCATGTGCCTCCAACACTGTGAAGCAGCATCCATCATTGTGGTGAGCAGTGGTCATAATGTTTTGGCTTATCAGAGATTCTGCTTCTATTAAAGATAGTGAAACATATATCTGTCTCCTTGTAGCCCAACAAAAAGTATTTCGAAAAACCTGGAGTACGTATCCTGTTATAGATATTCTGTCTTCTTCACTTCCCCAGTCAGAATCAACACAGCAGAGAAGAACATTTGAATTTCCCTTTTTGTAACATAGACCAACTTGAAGTGCTCTTTAATAAATGGAAGAATTCATCTCAAACCTTCTGTTTGTTTATTTTGATGTGTACTAAAATAGTTAATTGATGAACTTATGTTTGGTCTTGTAGCTGTCATTACACACAGCACACAACCTACTAATTCTTGTATAGTTTATTATCTGACCTTGTCACAACAAGCATCTTCACTGGATTTGACTTTCATTGGTGTTTCATAGGGTTACAGTCTTTCATTTTGAATCTTTTCAATGAGTTTTTGAGATAAACATGTTGACTAATACACATTTGTCATTGGTCCTCTGTATATTTATTCCAAGGAATGATTTTGGTTCTCCGAGTTCCCACATTCAAAATTCAAAATTTAACTTCTTCATCTTAATATTGGTGATTTAGCTTTTATGATTCCAGCAATTAGGAAATCATCTACATACAGCAACAAATAAGTATTATAATCATCAGTGCTTTCAACATACATCAACTTTGGATTGTCAAAACCAGATTTCCTTCAGAAAATTGTCAAATATGAAGTTGGAAGTTCTTGGTGCCTGCTTCATTTCATATATAAACCATTATTGAGTTTTCATACAAGTCTATGGTGGCATAACATCCATGACTCTGTAAATAAGGATCGTTGCCTTGTGAGGTAGTAGAAATTAGTATGCTCTGTATGCTCAAATGCTTACATGTGTTATGGATGTGATTGTGAAAATTGTATCTATATGCTGTGCCAGTCTTCCACTATCACACTGCCAGTACCCTATTTCCCAAAGATATGACTCCAATTTTCTATATCGCACCATGTTTTTCCTGTTAAGTCAAAATCTGCCATGCGAGTTATGCCATCGAGAATTAAACTGCACCTTCCTACTACAATGGGATGGCCAGCAATTGATCCATGGTGCGGTCAACATACACTACCTGCTGGTACTGCAACACCCTTGGTCACACTGTCACCCCTTGACACACCACTTGACCTGAAGCTACAAAGTAAAGAACTTATCACGTGCTATGCTTAAAAGCAGTTAAGTACTCATCATTACATTGTGACAATGATGTCACACACCTCAGCAATTAACTACTATGGAGATGAATTGTGTATGCCACTGCATCACTACATGCAGCTCAATAGCATCTCAATTACCATCATCATCTTGACACCAATCACTACTGCGGTGCAGCTTCTCAGGTTAGTGAAGTGTCACAACCCCCACTTGAGTGCGCTCCTGAGACAGTGCCATGTGACATTAACAAAAATGGTGAGCCACATCGCGTCCTGCTTTCTGGACTCACTCCATGCTCCCCGATTAGCCTACTTACAATCTGTGACAAAGGGGATGGTACAGTCCACCACATTACAACCACACCAGGTTCCCCTGTCTGTCAGTGCCCCCATCGTTTATCTCCCCATAAACTTAAATTGCCTAAATCTGCAGTGCATGAATTTCTGTGAGCTGACATAGTCTGGCTATCAGACAGTGTTTGAGCTTTCCCAATTAAACTAGTTCTTAAGAAGAATGACACTTGGCACCTACATGGCAACTACCGCTACCTCAACACTTTAACAATTGTTGACAGAACCCCATTCTGAACTTGTGCTATTTTTCCCATGTCATGACCGGGGTAAAAATTTAGTGTCATTGATTGCAAAGCAGCATACCTACAAATTCTGATGGCAGATGAAGAGACACCAAAACCTGCAATAATCACGCCATTCTGTCTCTTTGTGTTCCACTACATGCTGTACGTACTGAAAAATGTGTCACAGACATGGCAAAAATTTATTAATAGTGTACTGTTCAATTTGTCTTGTTGTTATGACTATCTTGATGACATCATAATCTTTTTGATAAACAAGCAAGACCATGATGATCACCTGCATATCATCCTCGATAAGCTGGCCTCTCACAGGATCCTGATAAATGACAAGTGCCAACTTTGGCAACCCCATGCGACCTTTGTCGGACATCACAGCAGTGCATCTGGAGTGCATCCTACTCCTGAGAAAACTGACCATATAAACCTGCTCCCATCTCCCAACAACTACCAAGAGCTGTGTAGGGTTTTGGAGGTCATAAATTTCTACAGAAACCAATTCCCAACAAAGCTTTTCTACCACTGACCCAAGCACTGCATGGCAAGAAAACATCTGGTTAATGATGTCTTGATTGATTGGACACTGCAAATGTAGGTGGCCTTTTACAAAATAAAAGAATACCTATTACAAGCTACAACCCTTGCTCACACATCAACAGACACACATCTAATAATTGCATCCAATGCTAGAGATCATACTATCAGAGCTGCTTTACAGTAAGAGATTGCTGGACTCATGTAGCCGCTCAGGTTTTTCCTGTGGAAACATACCAACACCCAGAATAAATGGTTCACATTTGAGCATGAATTGCTAGCCATATACAAAGCTGTCCATCACTTTCAAGATGATGTTGAGGGAAGACCTTTTCCCATATATACAGACCGCCACCCACTGGCAGACGCATTCTGCAACCCGTCGACAGATTCTGCACACAGGAGATTCAACCACCTAGATTTCATAGCACAGTTCACTACCCTCACGCAGCTGCCTATGTCACTTCTGACAGATGATGCCCCACTGCAGCCTCTCCTCACGTGCTCTCCACTATGGGTAGGGGGGGGGGGGGAGGGGGGGAGTGGAGGGGGGGGGGGACTCTGTGGCAGCATAGCATCCCTGACTCTGAAAATGAGCATTGCTGCCCTGTGAGACAGTAGGAGTTAGTTTGCTCTGCATGCTCATTTACATGTGTCATGTATATAAGCTTACTAATAAATAGTGGGGAAATCGTATCTCTATGTTGTGTCACTATTTGGCTATCACACTGCTGCTGCCCCATTTCCCACAAGCCTTTTCTGAGTATTTTACATCTTGAGAAACTTTCATAAATATTTCTTCAGTCAGTTCTCCAAACAGAAGCACATTATGTACACCTATTTCTTATGTAAACAAATCATATTCATTCACTACACTCAGTTAAGTTCTCAATGATGTGAGTCAAACAACAAGTGCATATGTCTGTTCATAGTCATATCATTTTACCTAAGCACAACCTTCAGTAATTAAACTTGCCTTACACTCTTGTGCAGAAAAGTGTACAATATTCTGCTGCATCCTTGTTCAATCAGCTGCCACAGAAATTCAAAAATCTTAGCAGTAATCCATACACTTTCAAGTCTGAACTGAAGAGTTTCCTCATGACTCACTCCTTTTGTAATGTTGAGGAACTACTGGAAAAATTTAAAAAATTAAGCTAATTCCTGGGTTATATTTTTGATTATGTTTATTTAATCTTATGGGTTGTTGTGTCTGCTTACAATTCATATATGTTTCATTTTATCTAACATTACCCTTCTGTTATAATTTCATGTACTGTCTCATTCCATGATCAAGGAAAATGGCACATATATAAAGAGCCTTTCAGTATTTCCACATGCATCTCTTTTTACTTTGAGCACCCACTTACTGTCAATGACTCTTATTTGCTGGAAGTCATGTATAAGTCCAAATTCCATTAGATGACAGAGTCAAATTCTTCTTTTATTACATTTTTGTTGTTATTCTATTGCTTTTCTGCAGAGGTTTTGGTTCTTCACTTCTTCTAAAGTCATGGCCACTGACATCTTCAACAGTTTGTTCAGTTTCCTCAAAGTTAGTTTCATTCTGATATTCTTGATCTTCTGTTATGTTCTGCAATATACTGTCTATTTGAACAGTCTCCTTCAAGATGCAATCATCACTACTTTCAATGTTACGAAAAGGATACTTGGTAGCCAGCATATAGCAGAGATGCTGAGTCACAGATAGGCACAACAAAATGACTGTCAGAAAGTGAGCTTTTTGCCAACAAGGCCTTCATCAGAAATACACAACATAAATGCATATCCTTATGCAAACACAACTCACACACACATAACCATAGTTTCTGGCTGCTGAGGCCAGCAGCCTCTGAGAGGAATTGTTGTCTTTCTTAAAGAATATTTATTCATTCATCAGCATCAACTTTGTTCCCTTCACAGTAATTCCCTTCAGATATTATACACTTGCGTCAGTGCTTTTTTCAATCTTGGAAGCAATTCTGGAACTCACTCTTAATTATGGTGTTCACCTCCTTCAGCGATTTGGTTTTTATCTCATCAATGGTGGCAAAATGACATCCTTTCATGTCTCTGTTCAGCCTTGGGAATAAAAGGAAGTTGCATGGTGACACATCAAATGAATACAATGGCTGAGACAACATAATGGTTTTGTTTTTTGCTAAAAAGTATCATGAACAGGCATTAAGATGTGAGCAGAAGCATTATCATGATGTAATTTTTCACAAGTGGTTTTGCCACAGTTCTGGCCATCTTCTTTGGATTGCTGCATAAAAATAGTACATAACTTCCAGGTAGGACTCCTTATTGACTGTACAGCCATGAGGCAGGAACTCATGCTGCACTATTCCATTGTAATAAAAGAAAACAGTGAGAAGAACCTTAACATTAATTTTTTTTCTTGGCTCTTAAGGCAGTTTCCATTGAGATGGTTGAGCCTTGGTTTTGGCTGTATCCCCATATATCTGTGTTTTGTCACCTGGTATAACCTTTTTAGAAGTCCTTGATCACTGTTGACTTCATTCAGTAATTACTGAGTGATGCTGACATGATACCATTTTTGTTCAAAATTCAACCACTTTTGCCAGCCACTCAAAAACATGTATAATGTTTTTGACTGTCAACAATAAACTGAATATTCAAAACAGCTGAAAATGCAAATATACATCAGGAACATGTGTACCAACAAGATTTTGAAAAATTAAAAAATACAATGTATATCAAGCCCACAAAATCAAAAAATTCCCATTACTTTTTAATCACACCTCATACACCCTAAAAAGCAACAGACACAGGACAGAACCTTCTAGCACCTCCCACTTTACATTTCAGTCAGGTTCAGACTCTTTTCTCTTTTCTACTTTCTACATACAAAGTGAAACATATGATGATTTTTTCCTAATTCCATAATATTCCAACTTACGCAAAAGTCATATACATGACAATTTCTTCCTCACTTCTCCCAAGAATGACTGTGACAAACTGAGAGGCTATTAACAATGCATTTTCTCATATATGGGTGTATATTTTAACACTTGCTTCTTGTTCAAGAGTTTCTGAAAACCCTAAAAAGTAGATGTGTCTATAATTAGGGAAGCAGTTCCCATCTCAAAAGCTGATTTGAATATCACAGTGCTTGTCCTGCTTATGATAATACTACAGATGATATGTTCTTGGCCTCTGCCAGCTCTTGCACTGGCTCTCACAACTAATCATGCCGCAACTTGCAATTATTCACTACACAAAATCTTGTCAAAGACTGAAATAACAAAAAAGTGGCAAAAGTGCCAGCAAATGACTTCCAATCTGAACCATGGACAAATGGCTTTGTCAGACAGATAACTACCACACCAACATCATACCCACACACAGCTACTCACTCGCTCAGTACTGCAGCTGAAATGGTATGACTTTACTTACAAAAATTAGAGTTAATAACATTAACCTGCTAATGGAAAATTCAGTCTGTGTTAAAATGAGAATTACATAATAGAGTGCAAATTTTGAATCTTTTCTTTCTTGAGTGCGCCTACCCTGTATTATGCAAATGTAGAATATAACTAAGCAGACTAAAACAACCCATGATTACTTATAAGTATATTTTACAATACAAGCTTCTCAGCAACATTGCATTAATTTATCTTCTAACATTCTTCCACATTCCTGAGCCTCTCCATTAAAATGTAAACTATAAAAAATATTAAGAGAGTGAGACTGAAACATTGTTTTGAAAAAGCAAGAATGATATAGTCAATTAAGGAAATGCTTGAATACATCAATACCATATCTAACGAGTTTTATATAGATTTTTAATCTATTGTTTTCTTAGTTTTCTATCTCTACTTCTCAATATAACATAGAAAAAATGAAACAATGAGTGTCTTACATCTCCGCCTTCCACAGAATTAAGCAATTCCCCAGAATTGTAGGTGTAAATCCTCAGGTCCCTAATTATATTTTCCCACTCAACACCACAGAGTGTTATTTTCTGTATACCTGTGCACTATTTAAATAATGCTAAGTAACATTATTCCCAGATAGCCAATAACAAAAATAAATACAAATTCTTACTTTGATGCCAGTGCACCGAATTTAACATCGTTTACACCAGTAACTTCACATACACTAAATGCTGGAAATTTTGTGTTCCAATGAAGATAATCTGTTTCAGTAGTGAAACTGACAGCATGCATCTTGTATGCATGGAATGATGCCAGTGTAAATATGACAGTATAATAGCATGAAACAGTCACAGCAATGAACCAAAAAACCCTGTGGGAAGATTAATTAATAAACAGCTTACATTCTTTTAAAATAACAGCACATAAATTCCATAAATCAATCAATACAAATCATTAGTTAACCATTATTTGTGAAAGTATTTAAACACATTTTTACATAAAATTTTATTGATTAAGTACCTTCAGATACAGTAATACTTAAAGTTCTGTTTTACCTTTCTGTCCAGTGATAGTGTCCTCCTGACAAATACCTCAGGCCATTTATAGAACTGTTTGCTAAATACTCCTTCAACCAAGGGATGGAAATGTCTGATACCCGGAGAATCATCTCTTGCAATAAGACTAGCTAGTGTGAGAGTTATTTAATTTTATAAGAATGAACTTCAACAATACATAGAAAATTTCTGTCTTAAGCTACATACAGTAGGCATTTGCATATTAACAGCTAGCTTTTATATAGACCACTGAACAGTTAATGGATTTTTTATCTCACAACTAAGAGCATTTAAGGCTTGCATGATGTTTCATTTGAGCACTAATGTGATGCAACATGATAAGCATGCGATCCTGCAAGGTACACTAAAGAAATCAATGAGCCAAATGTAAAGTTCTTTTGAGGAATAAAACACAATTATATGCCATCCTGATACATTTTCAATTGAGTACACTTGAAAAAGCATAGAGAATCAATAAATTGGCAAATGAAATAATAAAGTTTTGTTTTATAATCAACATAGTGGCATACAGACTTTAAGTAGTGTTAAATGCATCTCGTAAACATCTTTGTCAATAATTTATGTCACAGATAAATGATTAGTGAAATGTAATTAATCATTGGCAAAAACAAAACATCCTTTAGGAATGCTAAAAAGTATATAACAATAAGAAGGACATGTCAAAAATTTCTAAATTCTAATAACTGAAGAAACAACATATCAAATTTAATAGGCATACAGTGATGTCCATAGGATAATTTCAGTAAGAAAGAGCTCAATGTAGAATGAATCCCTTCTTTCTGCATTAAATTTAACATTTTATTTGACTAAGCAAAGTCATTTATCATTTGTCAGGTTATGAACTTGATAAAATTTATATTTCCTAGGCACAACCTGAACCTAAACTAAATTTGGTTATGTTTAATATTAAAACATACCAATTGATCATGTCAACAGCTATTTTCAATGTGAATCTTAGCATCTATGCAACTCTTTGAATGCTGTGTCATTTTAGTGGTTCTATAGACAGGCTAGTAGTACTGGCAGTGTACAAGCTCAATACTATTTACTATTTTCAGATTAAAAAATTAATTACAAAGGTTTATTAACAATGACATGAAGACATTGATGTAATGTCATTTTTTGGAGATTTCTTTGATTTAGTGACTTTCTGTGAAACAATACTGATCAAGGACACATTAAGTTGTTGATGTCTAACTTTAGGTGATCCAAAATAAAATTCTCAATAGTCTTTGAAAAACATAGTAAAACAGCCAGTGAAATTTTGTTTTTAGACCAAAATAGCTTCAAAGGTTTAGTTGTAAAAACAAAGAGTTATTACTTTGTCTTAAAGGGAAGGACAAATATTGACAATAAGCATGCCAGTCAGAAATGTTTTTATATTAATCCAAAAATACTGCACAACAGATATATTGTGAATCACGGTTAGAGATAACTTACAAGAACACTAGAAATATATTTCCCTCTAACATACATTTACACAAATCCGAATTTGTCTAGATGTAAGGTTGATATGATTAAAATGATATAGAATCAGGAGGAAAGCATAGTTAATCCCTTGTGCCTTGAGAGAGAACCAGCCTACTTCAGAAGACAGGTAAAAACCAAGAAATGAAATTATATTACTTTTTACTATGACTGTGTTTCTAGTAGACTGTTAAAATGTTGTGTTGATGTGATAGATTACCTTAACCACTGATTCAAGATGTATTTCAAAACTGCTTACATATTCTTTAACTATATCCATGGGAATAAAAAAATCATATATAATTACTGTCCATTTTTGTTAGCCCTAGTCTTTACAGATTTCTTAGCCTACAATAAAATATTTAGCAGAACTTGTTAAACAGTTTCACACTCTTCTAAAGGACTGTATTAAGGCACCCATATATTATCTCATAAGTGATGTCCTGTCAGGGCTAAATATGAAAAATTATGCTGTGATCTTTGCCAAATATCATAAGATTCTATAAGGGAAACTTTAATACTTTAGTGAGATCCCTCTTTGATGGAAGTAATCTCACCTTCATGACAAAGTGGATTCACATTGATAACAGGAATACAGGAAAGGAACTCAACTCAGAATTAGTAAAACTATTTCTTTATGTTTTAATGCTCAATCCAATCTTTTTCTTAATCTATATATAAAGCTTTCTAAACACTCTGAAGAGCTATATAAGAATGTAATTTTTGTTGATGACACAGCCAAATAAAACAAGGATTGAAACTAGAGTACACCACACACAGTCCATTCTATAGCCGAAAAGATCTATAACTAGTTTACAGCAAACCAGCTTAAGATTTAATATGATATTGGAAAGTCAGAAGTGGAGTATAAATGATGGAACAGTAAAGGTAAGCACTTACCATATAACTGAGGCACTGAGTTGTCAACAGGCACAAACAGGAATGAAATATTGCAAAGTTTTGAAAGAATGTTGATCCTCATAGCTAAATAACTAAAGTAGTTGTTGTTCTTATTGTGGTCTTCAGTCCGAAGACTGGTTGGATGCAGATCTCTGTGTTAGTCTATCCTGCATAAGCCTCTTCTTTTCCTAATAACTGTTGCAACCTACATACTTCTGAATCTTCTTATTGCGTTCACCTCTTAGTCTCTACAATTTTTACCCACACACATCTCCCCAATAATAAGCTGGTGATCCCTTACTGTCCCAGAATGTGTCCTATCAACTGATGACTTCTTTTATCAAGTTGTGCCACAGATTTCTTGTCTCCCCATTTCTATTCAGTACCTCCTCATTAGTTACATGATCTACCCATCTAACCTTCAGCATTCTTCTGTAGCACTAAGTTGCAAAAGCCTCTATTCTCTTCTTGTCTAAACCATTTATCATCCACCTTTTAGTTCCACAGATGGCTACACTCCAGAAAAATATCTTCAGAAAAGACAATCTAAAACTTAAATTTATATTCAATATTAACAAATTTCTCTTCTTCATAAACAATTTCTTGCTGTTGTCCTTCTACACTTCATATCCTCTCTACTTTGGCCATCACATGTTTGCCCAAAATAGCTAAACTCACCTACTACTTTTAGTGTTCATTTCCTTATCCAGTTCCCTTAGCACTATCTGATTTAATTCGACTGTTTCATTATTGTTGTTTTGTTTTTGATGATGTTCATCCTATAAGCTCCTCTCCAGATGCTGTCCATTCTATTCAACTGCTCTTCCATGGACTTTGCTGTCTCTGATGGAGTTACAGTGTCATTAGTAAATTCAAAGTTTTTATTTCTTCTCCCTGAACTTTAATCCTGTTTCACATTTTTCTTTGGTTTCCTTTCCTGCTTACTCAGTGTACAGATTGAACAACATTAGCAACTGGCTACAGCCCTATCTCACACCCTTCTCAACCTCTGCTTCCCTTTCATGGCCCCTCAACTCTTATAACCGTTGTCTGGATTCTGTAAAGTTGTAAATAGCCTTTAATTCCCTGTATTTCACCCCTGTCACCTTCAGAATTTCAATGAGAGTGAACCAATCAACAGTGTTAAAGGTTTCCACTGAGTCTACAAACTTTGGTTTGCCTTTCTTTAAGCTATCTTCTAAGAGAAGTTGTAAGGTCTATACTACCTTGCACATTCTTACATTTCTCTGGATCTGAACTGATCTTCCCCAAGGTTGGCTTCTGTCAGTTTTTCCGTTCTTCTGTATGGAGTTCATGTTAGTACTTTGCAACTATGACTTATTAAACAGATAACCCAGTGATATTGACCCCTGACATCCTGCTTCCTTTGGAATTGGAATTATCATATTCTTCTTTATGTCTGAGGGCGTTTTGCTTGCCTCATACATCTTGCACACAAGATGGAGCAGTTTTGTTATGGCAGATTCTCCCACAACTATCAGTAGTTCTGACAGAGAATTGTCTATTCCAAGGACCTTGTTTTGACCTAGGTCTTTCAGCACTCTGTCAAATTTTTCTTGCAGTATCAAACACCTGGCTGAAAATAACTTACAAGTCCCTGGTGCCCTCCATCGGTAATGCTGGAATGCAATATGGTGTTGGCCCACCCTTAGCCTTGATGGCAGATTCCATTCTCACAGGAATATGTTCAATCAGATGCTGGAAGGTTTCTTGGGGAATGGCAGCCCATTCCTCATGGAATGCTGCACTGAGGAGAGGTACCAATGTCAGTCAGTAAGACCTGGCAAGAAGTTGGCATTCCAAAACATCCAAAAGGTGTTCTATAGGATTCAGATCAGGAGTCTGTGCAGGCCAGTCCATTACAGGAATGTTATTGTTGTGTAACCACTCCATCACAGACCATGTATTATGAACAGGTGCTCGATCATGTTGAAAGATGCAGTCACCATCCCCAATTTGCTCTTCAACATTGGGAAGCAAGAAGTCGCTTAAAACATCAATATAGGCCTGTGCTGTGATAGTGCCACACACAACAGGGGGTGCAAGCCCACTCCACAAAAAACATGACCACACCATAACACCACCGCCTCCAAATTTTACTGTTGGCACTACACACACTGGCAGACGACATTCACCGGGCATTCTCCTTACCCACAGCCTGCCATCGGATCACCACATTGTGAACCATGATTCATCACACCACACAATGTTCTTCTACTCTTCAATCATCCAATGTTATATGTTCCTTAAACCAAGCAAGGCATCATTTGGCATTTCCCAGCTTGATGTGTGGCTTATAAGCAGCCACTCAATCATGAAATCCAAGTTTTCTCATCTCCCACATAACTGTCATAGTACTTGCAGTAGCTACTGATGCAGTTCGGAATTCCTATGTGATGGTCTGGATAGATGTCTGCCTATTACACATTATGACCTCCTTCAACTGTCGGCCAGTCAACAGACGAGGTCGGCCTGTATGCTTTTGTGCTGTATGTGTCCCTTCCCATTTCCACTTCACTATCACACTGGAAACAGTGGACCTAGGGATGTTTAGGAGTGTTGAAATCTCATGTACAGATGTATGACACAAGTGACACCCAATCACCTGACCTCATTCGAAGACCAGAGTGCCCCGTTCTGGTCTCTCACAATGTCTAATTACTACTGAGGTCATTGATATGATGTACCTAGCACTAGATGGCAGCAAAATGCACCTAATATGAAAAATGTATGGTTTTGGGGGTGTCCGGATACTTTTGATCACCTAGTGTATATCCCATCTCATCTTCATCTACATACTCTTCCCTTTTATAATATAGCCTTCAGATTCATTTCCCTTGTATAGACCTTCTATATACTACTTCCAACTTTCATCTTTCCCTTCTTTGCTTACTACTGGTTTTAAATCTTTTCTCTTGATGTTCATATAGCTGCTTCTGTTTACTTCAAAGGCCACTTTAATTTTCATGTATGTGGTATCTATATTTCTCCTACTGAAATATTCTTCCAAATTCTTACACTTGCTCTAGGCATTCCTGCTTAATCATTCTGCACTTCATGTCAGTTTCATTTTTTAGATGTTTGTTTTCCCCTTTGCCTGCTTCATTTGCTGCATTTTTATATTTTCTGCTTTCAGTAATTAAATTCAATATTTCACACGATATAGTAGTTAGAGCCTTCAGTAGTTAGAATCTCTTATTTAGTTGGCATTATTGGCACTTGTATCGCTGTACTTCGTTTCTTGAAAATTTTCTTTGAGATAAGTGACTTACGATATGTATGGGTTATTGTTAGGTTTTCTTCTAATTCAGGGCTATTCTTTTGTATTAATTATTTGAAGTCAGGTTATCACTTTTGAGCAGTAAGATTGCATTGCGATAGGATACTGTGGGTCAGTGCTGAAATGATAAGAATGAGTAAAGAGAAAGCAGGCTCAGTACATTCAGTTTCGCTCAGTAGTTGAAATAAAAACATAGAAGTTTCACCTGTCAATCCTTAACCAAGGATACCTCACTGGAATCTTCTGATTTTCTCCTAGTTTGAATGATTATTGCATGATTAAAAATTAGTTATTGTTTACTGCTAGTGCGTAACTGTATGAATTTCCTTAGTAGTTGTAGCTTTTCATTGTTGTACAGTAATGAGCAAAGCAATTGTGGCATGCATGTGGATTCGCATCAAGTATCTCGCAGTTGCATTTGCAACTAATTACATACTGATTATTTTCAGTGCTATTTTAGTGTGCCTTCTTATTTTTGCTTTTCAAATTGTTTTTTATGTGTTATTGTGTAAAATAATGTGATAATCATGGGGTCTGGAAAGCGTAACACTAGGCTGCAAAGTAAATTGAGAAATGACAGTGAAGAAGAGTGTAGTGTATTAGTACCACCTTGTAATGAAGTGACAAATATGCAAGACAGTAATTTAGTAATAGTGCATAGGTACATAGACCAGGCAGTAAATAATGGTGTAGACAGTGAAACAATTAGTGAACAGGAAAAGATCGCCTCAGGAATCTGAAATGACAGAACCAAATCTTGCATATACCATATAATCATGTTTTGTGTCATCATTTTTTTCAAAATACAAATATTGCTGATGCAAATGCACTGCCAAAAAGCACAAAGGAACATGTTCCAGACACTAGTATATTGTTATTACAATTAATGCAACAAATGGGACAAAAGCTTCAAAAGTTAGACACAATGTAACTAATAAGGCAACAAATGGAACAGAATCAGAAACAAACACAGCAACAAATGGAACGAACACACCAACAGCTTCAAAAGTTAGCCACAATGGAACAAAATCTTCAAAAGTTAGACACAACACTTGAACAAACACGTGAAGATTTAGCAGCTGAGCTATTTAAAATCTAATCAAAATATCAAAAGATTTCTAAAGATGTAAAATCACAAATTTGTGAGCATTTTCAGCCTATTTTTTTGCACCATGAAAATGCTTTACAGAATCATGAAGCAGCCATAAAAGAACTGCATACCATTGTGCACGAAAATCATGACACCTTGCAAGCCAAAATTGTCTCAGTTGCATCCACCAGTATGGTCACACAACTTGTACAAAATCAGGAAAACTTAAAGGGCACAGTAGATACTACTTTGACACAAATAGATACGCTAAAATTTGGTTCAGAAAAACACACAGAAAAAGTAATCGAACTTTCGGATCAGCTAACTAATTTATCTACAATGGTAGATGATGATCTAAATAATACATGACTGGTAGCCTTTAATGACACAGAAGAGTATGAGCAAATCAGGAAATTCAAACAAAATCAGAACCAATTTAATTTTAATACTCTCGCTACAACACGGGAAGTGGGATTTAGAAATACTGAACAGTCACAAAGTAATAACACTGGATATTATAGAGAGTTTGAAAGGAGTTGGCAATGTGCACCATATCTTGAGATGGAACCACCGACTTGATGTAACAATGACCGATTTGCAACTCGCTGTCTTGATGATTTTTACTATAAGCTCTTCACCACTACACGTAAATTTAAAACATTCAAGAATTCTGGTGATGACATTCATTTACAAGCTTGGCTTCATCAATTTCCTCATTGTTTTCCTCCAAATTTGTCATGAGAGCATATATTAGAATTCATGTGCGGCTATTTGGAGAATGAACCAGCCCTAAGAATGCATTCGGTTATTCGCAACTGTAACAGTGAAGGAGATTTTTATCATGCCTTCCTTTCTACATATTGGTCTCAGCCTACTCAAAATCGTGTAAAACACAGTATCATAATGAAACATTTCAAGCAATCTGAATTTTCCAGCTCGGTAAAATATTTTGAAGATATGTTGCACAAAAATCAGTATTTGTCAAACCCATGCAGTCCCTCAGAACTTATCCACATTTGCTTAATAAAGTTGCCTGAACATTTAAGACGTATTATTTTGGCAGGACATTGAAAAGATGACAATGAAGCTTTTCAGGGACTGTTGCAAGAACTGTAAATTGACACAGACAGTCACGGGATGTGAAAATGGGAAAACACCAACAATTACAGGTCACATCCGTCACAATTTCATAATGACAGAAGTAATAACTGAACATGACAATGCCATTATTATAATGCAAATTGTGACCAAAGCAGATGCCACCCATATGACAACCGTTGGGAGAATAACAATAGCTACAGGGAAAGATCACCTCCCCATGGTAATGAATATGACAGAGATAACTGTAGAAACAGACAATATAGGAACCAGAATAAATATCATCAAGGGAGACAAAATAACTTCAGACAAAACAGTCCATCTCATAATTATGATTCCAGGAGAAATTCTCCACCACATCTACATCTACATCTACATCCATACTCCGCAAGCCACCTGACGGTGTGTGGCGGAGGGTACCTTGAGTACCTCTATCGGTTCTCCCTTCTATTCCAGTCTCGTATTGTTCGTGGAAAGAAGGATTGTCGGTATGCCTCTGTGTGGGCTCTAATCTCTCTGATTTTATCCTCATGGTCTCTTCGTGAGATATACGTAGGAGGGAGCAATATACTGCTTGACTCTTCGGTGAAGGTATGTTCTCGAAACTTTGACAAAAGCCCGTACCAAGCTACTGAGCGTCTCTCCTGAAGAGTCTTCCACTGGAGTTTATCTATCATCTCCGTAATGCTTTCGCGATTACTAAATGATCCTGTAACGAAGCGCGCTGCTCTCTGTTGGATCTTCTCTATATCTTCTATCAACCCTATCTGGTACGGATCCCACACTGCTGAGCAGCATTCAAGCAGTGGGCGAACAAGCGTACTGTAACCTACTTCCTTTGTTTTCGGATTGCATTTCCTTAGGATTCTTCCAATGAATCTCAGTCTGGCATCAGCTTTACCGACGATCAACATTATATGATCATTCCATTTTAAATCACTCCTAATGCGTACTCCCAGATAATTTATGGTATTAACTGCTTCCAGTTGCTGACCTGCTATTTTGTAGCTAAATGATAAAGGATCTATCTTTCTGTGTATTCGCAGCACATTACACTTGTCTACATTGAGATTCAATTGCCATTCCCTGCACCATGCGTCAATTCGCTGCAGATCCTCCTGCATTTCAGTACAATTTTCCATTGTTACAACCTCTCGATACACCACAGCATCATCTGCAAAAAGCCTCAGTGAACTTCCGATGTCATCCACCAGGTCATTTATGTATATTGTGAATAGCAACGGTCCTATGACACTCCCCTGCGGCACACCTGAAATCACTCTTACTTCGGAAGGGTTCTCTCCATTGAGAATGACATGCTGCGTCCTGTTATCTAGGAACTCCTCAATCCAATCACACAATTGGTCTGATAGTCCATATGCTCTTACTTTGTTCATTAAACGACTGTGGGGAACTGTATCGAACTCCTTGCGGAAGTCAAGAAACACAGCATCTACCTGTGAACCCGTGTCTATGGCCCTCTGAGTCTCATGGACGAATAGCGCGAGCTGGGTTTCACATGACCGTCTTTTTCGAAACCCATGCTGATTCCTACAGAGTAGATTTCTAGTCTCCAGAAAAGTCATTATACTCGAACACAATTCGTGTTCCAAAATTCTACAACTGATCGACGTTAGAGATATAGGTCTATAGTTCTGCACATCTGTTCGACGTCCCTTCTTGAAAACGGGGATGACCTGTGCCCTTTTCCAATCCTTTGGAACGCTACGCTCTTCTAGAGACCTACGGTACACCGCTGCAAGAAGGGGGGAAAGTTCCTTCGCGTACTCTGTGTAAAATTGAACTGGTATCCCATCAGGTCCAGAGGCCTTTCCTCTTTTGAGTGATTTTAATTGTTTCTCTATCCCTCTGTTGTCTATTTCGATATCTACCATTTTGTCATCTGTGCGACAATCTAGAGAAGGAACTACAGTGAAATCTTCCTCTGTGAAACAACTTTGGAAAAAGACATTTAGTATTTCGGCCTTTAGTCTGTCATCCTCTGTTTCAGTACCATTTTGGTCACAGAGTGTCTGGACATTTTGTTTTGATCCACCTACCGCTTTGACATAAGACCAAAATTTCTTAGGATTTTCTGCCAAGTCAGTACATAGAACTTTACTTTCGAATTCATTGAACACCTTTCGCATAGCCCTCCTCACACTACATTTCGCTTCGCGTAATTTTTGTCTGTCTGCACGGCTTTGGCTATGTTTATGTTTGCTGTGAAGTTCCCTTTGCTTCCGCAGCAGTTTTCTAACTCGGTTGTTGTACCACGGTGGCTCTTTTCCATCTCTTACGATCTTGCTTGGCACATACTCATCTAACGCATTATGTACGACGGTTTTGAACTTTGTCCACTGATCCTCAACACTATCTGTACTTGAGACAAAACTTTTGTTTTGAGCCAACAGGTACTCTGTAATCTGCTTTTTGTCACTTTTTCTAAACAGAAAAATCTTCCTACCCTTTTTAATATTCCTATTTACGGCTGAAATCATCAATGCCGTAACCGCTTTATGATCGCTGATTCCCTGTTCTGCGTTAACTTTTTCAAATAGTTCAGGTCTGTTTGTCACCAGAAGGTCTAACATGTTATCGCCACGAGTCGGTTCTCTGTTTAACTGCTCAAGGTAGTTTTCAGATAAAGCACTTAAAAAAATTTCACTGGATTCTTTGTCCCTACCACCCGTTATGAACGTCTGAGCCTCCCAGTCTATATCCCGCAAATTAAAATCTCCACCCATAACTATAACATGGTGGGGAAATCTACTCGAAATATTTTCCAAATTATCCTTCAGGTGCTCAGCCACAACAGCTGCTGAGCCAGGGGGCCTATAGAGACATCCAATTACCATGTCTGAGCCTGCTTTAACCGTGACCTTCACCCAAATCAATTCACATTTCGGATCTCCATCAATTTCCTTCGATACTATTGCACTTTTTATCGCTATAAACACACCTCCCCCTTCACTGTCCAGCCTGATAGACAAGAAAGAAATCGACAACATGACGACAGATGCTATAACCATGACGACAGACCTGAATTTAATCAGAATTAGCGTGATTCAAATAGGGCAGGGCCCTCTCGACAAGTTGAAATTGTAGAAGTTAGATCTCCATATCCCAGTAATGATGCACAACAACAAAGAGATAACAGACAATGACTTACACCGCAGGTAGCCACAAAACGTACTTATGAAGCTGATGACGTAGCTGCCATGGCTATCAAGTACGTGAAAATGGAAGACATTAGGGATATCTTACTTCAGGAACATGACTTGAAACAGAATAATATTGCATTCCTGTAATTTACATCACAGCAAATGACATAAAATTTATGGCAGTACTTGAAACTGGCAGTCCTGTTTGTTATTAGTAAAATAGCTTTTAGTAAATGCAACAAATCAAACAGTTGCCCCATACTGGTACTTCCTTTATGCGAAATTAAATTACAAGGTGCCATTTTTCGAAAAAATGTAGATGTACGCCAACAAACTAACTTAGAATTCTTTTGTCAAAGCCATAGATTTACTATGAATTTTCTTATTCTTCCATTATTGTCAATGGAAATTATATTGGATGTAGACTTTTTCAATGAATATAAAACAATTTTAAACTTTCATGATGCTGAAATAAGTTTAGAAAAACAAGGTAAGTCAATAGCTTTGAAATTTGAAGATTGGCTTTCAAACCATGTCAAGGAAATTAATCAGCTTTACCTCTTGTTAGATCACAGTATGGAACGTTTGATGGAATTTGATACAATTAATCACCTTGCAAGTACTGAGAGAGATGATATCGATGACGTATTAGATACTAACGATTTAATTCAGAATAAAATTCAAACAATTGAGAACTGTAATGACACTGATAGGCAGGACCTTTTTTACATTTTACAGCACATTCTATAGTTTTTACTCCCAAAATAGGAACAATTAAAGGATTTCAATATCAATTTCATGTTCATGAGCACACTAAATTTTCCATTAGACCATACGTAATTCCGGCACATTATAGGGATCGTGTTAGAATGGAAATACAATCTATGCTTGATGAGGGCATTATTGAATTAGTGGTAAGCTCGTACAATAATTCATTACATGCTGAGAAGAAAAACGGATCAATCGGGCTTGTCTTAGATTTGAGACAAATAAATACCATAATCATTCCTGAAACAGACAGGCCACAAACATTGGAAGAACTTCTTCAAAATTTTAATGGCATAAAAGTATTGTCTTCTATTGATCTCAGATCCAGCTTTTATCAAATTGAATTTCATCCAGAATGTAGGAAATATACGGCTTTTCTTTGTTTCAGTGTTTGTTATCAGTTTTGGAAACTTCCTTTTGGTTTGAACACCTCTTCGACAGCATTTACTCATGGGTTAAATTCCATATTGCCTGAGTTCTTAAGACGTCACAACACATCATATGTAGATGGTATTTTAATACCAGAAGCATCTTGGGAACAACATAATTGCATCCTCAACAGTGTGTTACGTATTTTTGCAGAATTACAGTCAACTTGGAAAAATCTGAATTTGGTAGGACAAAGGTGAAATTTTTGGGTCACATTATTTCTTCTGAAGGCATTCAGCCAGATCCTGAAAAGTTAGAAGCAATCAGAACCATTCCAGTTCCATCCACAAAAAAACAAGTTCGCAGTTTTCTAGATCTCGTGAATTTCTACTGTCATTTCCTGAGTATGCAAATTCTAGTAACACTAAAACTTTATTCTCTCACTGGCAAAAACATTATTTGGAACTGGGATGAACAGGCACAGTTATTTCTTTGAATGAAGTGCTACTTAATGCGCCAATCTTAGCTCACCCAGATCTGTCACAAGATTTCTGCCTTAGCATGGATTCTTCTAAAGTTGGTCTTGGTGCCCATTATTTCAAGAAACCATAGAAAATGACATTATTGTTCAGAAAACCATGGCTTTTGCTAGCCATGAGCTAACAAAATCTGAAAAAAATTATTCCGTCACTGAATGAGAAGCTTTAGCTATCGTTTGGGCATTTGACAAATTTTGTTTCTTTCTTTCTGGCAAACACATAAAAGTTTATAGTGATCATCACGCATTACAATTTCTTATATCATCAAAATTCAATCATGATGGGTGAAACATTGGGCATTGTTTCTGCAAGAATTCTGCTTCATAGTAATCTACATTCCTGGCAAGGAGAACATTGTTGCGGACACACTTTCAGGTGCGCTGGCTGGCCTTCAGAAAAGTAACACGGAAGCTAACCTTGAGAAAAATTTCAGTATTCTTTACATTCAAAAAGTAGCCTTTGAAAACTTCATCACTGCATCTTTAAAGAACATTGCTTATGAACAAGATAAAGCTCCGATTTGGAAAGATATCAAAAGCAAATGGAATGAAAAGACACGCACGCAAATTTGTCATTATTATATGGTTAGAAACAACATACTCTTTAAACGTTGCACTGTTGATGACAAGTTATGGGTACTTTGTATTCCTGACGATTTTGTTAATAGGCTCATCTGGTACGCTCATTTCAGCTATGCACATTTTGGTCCACGAAAACATTATTATATTCTTCAGACAACTTGTTATTTTAGCAATGTAGAAAAGAGAATTATGAGAGTCTTGTCTATTTGTAAACTTTGTCATCTTGCTATCTACCCTCTCACATCGTGCTCCATTGTTTCCTATCATTCCTACTAGATTAAAAGAATTTGCTGCTGTTGATCTTCTGGGACCCCTTGTCAAAACATTGAATGCATTTTCTTGCATTCTAGTCGCTGTTGAACTTACTTCAAAATTTATTTATTTCACACCGTTATGCAAAGCCACTTGACGGTCTGTATCCAATGCCTTTGTTAAAAATTTCTTATGTGAAGTTGGACCCGTTGCCAAAGTCATTTCAGATCTACTGTTTGGTCATGTATGCTCTGGAAGTATAAAATCAAACCTGTTTTTATTTCACTGTACTCTCCACATTGTAACCCATCTGAATGGGTCATGAAAGAAATCAATAAGCTTTGCAGACTTTTTTGTCACAGGAAGCATCAGTATTCGGATGGATACTTACACTTATTTCAAAACGTGCTGAATGAAATGCCCCATGACTCAACTGCTTAACACCTGTTCTTGTACAGAAGAATGAGGAACCACCAAACAGAATTAGAGAGTTTGTACCTTTTCTGAATAGATGTAAACTTCGACATAAAGACGTAACTGATTTGGCTATTAAAAATATAAATTTTGCTGCAGACAAAAGGAGAAAACTACATGGTAAGACAAATGCAAAGAAACTACTTATTGGTCAGAAAGTTCTTATTAAAGTCCATTCTTGTCACACAAGAAGAAACATTTGAGTCACAAATTCTTTCTGATTTACAATGGACCTTATGGGATCCGACATTTACCGTGTGATAATTGCGTTGAAGTTGAAACTCTGCGTACTAAGAAAAGTAAAGGACTACACCACATTTCTCATGTAAAACTGTTTGAGAGATAATTTGCTTTCTGACTTAGTCATTGCCACAAATTTTCACTTTATTTAAAGTACTTTCTCAGAGATGACAGATGACACAGTATTTGGTATGTTTGTCAGCTACACGATTATATTGTGACACTATTAATGAGTGACATAATTTTCATTATTACTTTTGTGCTGTATCTGTTTTCTGTCTGCACAGAAATATTTCGGTAAAGAGTATATGTGACCCTGATGTTATGCTGTGCTGGGCTATGCGCTAGCCACTTTGAATTATACCTATTGTTGTGTGGACTTTCAACTTTGCTCATGCCACTTCAGCAACTTGTCGCACTCCCGCAAGCGCTCGCATACCTGCAGAAAAGAGAGGCTGTTGACCTCAGTATTAACATTTCTTTGCAGAACACACCACAAACATGACACATTATTACTTGGAAACCTATGAGTACACTTTGGAGTTCGTACTTTGTGCTACTTACTGAAATGCTTATGAAGTGATGAGCAATATTTTTATGCCACACACTTGATTATAACAAGTGTCATCTATGAGAGTTGAGAGAATTTTTACTGACTTATGAAATGCCATATGGCTGGTTAATGATGTTTTTATGCCTTGCTTTGTACATATTTGTTTATTTTATTTGATATTTGGTTTCTAGCTGCACTGTAGCATTGGTTTTATAATATAAAATTCAATGCATATGCTAATGTAAACACTTCCTGTCTACATATCCATTAAATAATAATTTTATGATCCAAATTCCTAAGAAAAAGGGAGCAAATGGAAAGAAAAATAATAATAAGAAGAAGAAGGAGAAGTGACTAGTAACTGGAATTGCATACATAATTTTCTTTGCAAGGACTTGATAATTTTTTGGTAGAATAAATTGTTGTGGTGCATCACTCTAGTGTTAAGATGTGACATAAGACATTAAAATGTGAATAGACATTTCCCTTATCTTCAAAAAATGGCTCTGAGCACTATGGGACTTAACATCTATGGTCATCAGTCCCCTAGAACTTAGAACTACTTAAACCTAACTAACCTAAGGACAGCACACAACACCCAGCCATCACGAGGCAGAGAAAATCCCTGACCCCGCCGGGAATCGAACCCGGGAACCCGGGCGTGGGAAGCGAGAACGCTACCGCACGACCATGAGATGCGGGCTTTCCCTTATCTTCATTTTTGTCTTTACTGTAATATTTTTTCTGATTATGCTTTTTCATATTTAGGTACAAGTTATTCCATTTGCTCCTGTTATTTGTCAGGCATTGTCCTACTGAATTTTACGTTGTATTACTGTGCTAAGCCAGTTTTACCAGTGATTTATTTTTCTTGTTTGCTGCATATTGCCTTATATTTAGTTGTAATGTTGCATTTTTTTTCTTTGCTAATTTAGATAAGAAACTGCTTGTTTTGCCAATTTGCATCTTTGGTTGTTGTTGTTTGTATTAATTGTTTTGTGCTGCTGCATTGCCTTGTTCTCTAGTTTATGTATCTGAGCTCAGTAGATTTAAGTTAGTTTAGAAGGAAGTATGCTATATAATGAGTAATGATGAGTTGGGAAGAAATGCATTGAGAAGTTGTATGGAAAAGGTTTGGCCAAAGAGTATTATGTAATGAGGAACAATTATTTTGAAAGAGGAAATGAACAGAGATAAGTAGGATATGATGACAACAGGTTTAGGTAGGATTTTTCTTGGAAAAGAAAGATGAGGTAAGAAATGTACGTGAAACTATAAATCCAGAAAGCATGCTTAGATAGGACTTTTTTTGTGGGAACAAATGTTGAAATAAGAAGAAAGTTTGGTTGCTAATGAAGTTCCACAAGTACTGCAGTACTAAATGTTACACTGAAAACAGAACCTGTCCTTTCCTTTTGTGTTATTCTGCTATGTGTTTGGCACCCTTTGTGTCTATGTTATTCCTGTCTCTGTGTGTTTACCTGATAAGATAAATTTCGTAGATTTTTTTTCCTAATACTAAGCTGCTTTCAATATGATGAGGAATACTGTTATCCCCAAATATAATTTTGTTTTGTAACATATTTGTTTATTTTGGGAAGATGTTTGGACACGATTTATTTTGTTATGTTTTCTTTCATGCTCATGTGTCAAGTTATTGTTTCAAAGAATATTCTCATTTTTCATTTATTTACTTATGTCACAATTCCTGTAATACTCATGTATACACTTATTTCTATTCTTTTTGTAAAGTCTGTATTACTGCAAATGTTATTGGTATAATCATGTTCTTGACTGTAACGATGTCTTCTGTACCTTTGTAACAGTATTCTTATGCTGTAAAATTGTAAATTGTATAGACACCAGTTCTTAAAGTTAAGTAAATAGTAGGGATTCATTTTACTGCTCACTTCTGTTGGTCATACTATATGTATAGAATGTCAGAGGTTCTATGACTGTGTTAGTGCTTGCACATGTGTTGATAATTCAGCAAGGGACTGGTTAACAGCATTGCTGATTCTAAGGATATTGCAAAAAGTGAGTGCACAAGTGGTGGTTCATGGACTTGCTACATTGTCATCAAGACTCTTCAATTGTGATTGTGCACCCGCACAGTTGCAACAGATGGCTGCTGGCCATCTCTACAAGGACTACAGTGGGTCTGCACCTTTGGTGGCCCATTCTGCCACAATTTCTACAATAAATACTGTGGGTCTGCTCTGTGGTGACCTACCAATTCTACCAATATTCTTCAAGACTTTGATTGACTCTGCTGTGGGTTTGGTCTGTTATGGCCCATCACCAGTCTTCATGTCAAGAGTCAGCACTGTGTTTCCATTGGGAGGACAACACTACTTCTTCAAGACTGCATGGAGATCCACTACTTACGTGTGCATTTTCTTTTACTGTTCAGACTTTGTTCATAGAACTGTCATAGACTACTCTTCTGATGAATGATTAGGACTGTATTTACGGACTGTGAGGTGAATTTTTTGATTTATTGACCAACAGTATATTCCTAATTTTGTGCATCTGATCTATCTGATATTGTTAAAAAATTAGTCTTGGCCACTGCCCAAACTATTTTCTAAAATTTTTTGAGAGGAGCAGGGCAGCTATGTAAATAGACTGTTTATGTGTTTGTAAGTTGGCAGCACTATGTAGCACTCTGCATTAATAACTCTGACAGTGCTGTGCACACTCTGTAAGAGAATCTGTGGCTGGTCGGACTAGCACTTGGAGGAGAACAGCCAGCAGTGATGGAAGTTAGGAGTGAGTAGTCAGCAGTGATGGAGGTTAGAGGATAATAATTAGCAGTGTTGGAGGTTTGCAGTATTAGCACAAGTGGACAACGGAATCTCTGTTATCACTCCTTTGCTCTAAAAATTCAATATGATTTTGGGCATCTGAGAGCTGATCCTTTACAAGTTTACACTCCGTTACTGCAAATCCTCACAAACTATCTACACCAATATAAATTTCACTAATATGTTATTGAACGCTCATGTTTCTCATAAAATCTAGCAAACCTGCCATCATTACTATTAAGTACCTCCTCCTTCAATGACTGTATTTTAGTATTACATGGTGTACAACTTTGCTTCCACCGTTTTTTCCCCCAAGATTTGAGGCTTTAATGAAACAAATTGGTTACACATGTATCATTCAAAGTACGAGTATTTTCCATTGCTGGCCACTACTTTCTCCATCTTTCGGGCAGTGTAGGAATACTGTGTCAAAAAAATTGTTCATCTGTTGAAGCGATCCACGAATTGATTCAGTTTGTGACTTCTTCATGAGACCGGAAGTGCTGGTCAGTCAGGTCATGCGCCATTGTTTAGACAGGTGATAGAGGGAGCAATGTCTGGAGAATATGGTGGGTGGGGTAGGACTTTCCATTTTAATGGCACCAAGTACATTTTGACCTCATTTGCAATGTGGGGTCGAGTGGTGTTGTGCTGCAAAATCACTTTATCATACCTCTCGCTGTATTGCAGCCATTTGTCTTTTAATGGCCTGCCCAAATGCATTAATTGCATTCGATAACGAGCACCTGTGATTGTTTCATTTGGTTTTAACACCTCATAGTACACAACGACGAGCTGGTCCCACCAAATGCAGAGCATGATCTTGGAGCCGTGAATATTCGGTTTGGCCATCGACGTGGAAGCATGGCCGGGATATCCCAATGATTTTTTGCATTTAGGGTTTTTGTAATGAACCCATTTTTTGTCCCCCGTCACAATGCGATGCAGAAATCCCTTCCATTTTTGCCTCTGAAGCAACTGTTCACAAATACACAAATGCCATTCAAGGTCTCTTGGTTTCAGCTCTCATGGGAACTAAGTTCCTTCTTTCTGAATCATGCTCATAGCCTTGAGGCATTTTGAAATTTCTTGCTATGTCACTGCCACTAATCGTGCCAATTCTGCTTGAGTTTGATGTGAGTCTTCACTCAGCAGTGTCTCCAATTCTGCATCTTCGAAAACATTCTCTCTTCCACCACTATGCCACTCTTGCAGCATTTAAACCACTCACGACATGTTATTTCACTAATAGCATCCTTACCATATGTACTTGAGAGCATTCAATGAGACTCAGCCACTGTTTTCTTCATATTGAAACAAAATGGTAACACTTTCCGCAAATGACGAGAAATAGGCTCATAAACTGACATTTTCAATCAATGATGCAGACACAAATTGACTAATGTGTGAATGAGGTTACGTTGACCAACGTCCTAGCTAACTGCCTGACGTCTGCGATTTGTTTCTTTCAACCACTACTTACCGTTGTCGCCACCTATCAGCAAACGGCGGAAGCAAAGTTGTACACCTTGTAATATCTTTAAACTAATTTTGTATCTTATTATTTTCTTCATTAAGAGTTTGTATCTGCTTAGTAAATTCATCAGATTTTTTCCAAAATTATTTCTAAATTCATTTCTCCCAGTGTGATCATCTTTCTTGTGATCACAGGCATAAATAAATAATTCATTTCTCATCACAACAGGCTTATCGTTTATATTGATGTATTTCATTTTAAAATTAATTGTATTCAACACTTCTCTTACTGTATCACTCACAACACATACAACTTTTTAAATTAATCGCAAGCACAGCTCACCATTAACTTTATAGTGCATGCTGCCGATGGACTGCATGTCAACTGCTAGTTGTTCACAGCTGCACACTGCTAATAAGCTGCATGTGATCTGCAATCTGTGGATAACTGTGTGCTGCCAACGAACTGTGTGTACGCTGCAATGAGTCGACACCTGCATATGTGCTGCAATCTTTTGATGACCACTTGTGGATTTGATTCAGTTTGACATCTATACAGTATAGAATGTCTTGTTATTTTATTCCTGTAGCTCTTGGCAACTCATTTTCTCCTTGGTGCTTTTTAACAAATTTTCTTGAGATTCGGCTTTTTTGTTATACTTTATTTGTCTTTTATCTGTTAAGTTCCTCACGTGAAGAGTCAGGTTGGCTTGGGCTGGGTGTAATTCATTACACACACATCAAAAAAATTTTCCATCGCCTCGGTTGCGAGAGTTCAGGAAGCTGTACAGAAAATTGGAATAGAAATCATCACAAATATCATTTCCATCCTTTTTATTGCTCTTGAAAACTACACATTGCATGTTGTACCATCATACATGTCGTTATCCTGAAGGAAGCCTTTCACAAGATGGGGGTGCGAATCGTCGTCCACGAAAACGAATGCCTCGCCAATATGCTGCTGATATGGTTGCACTATTGGTCAGAGGATGGCATTCACAGCCGTTATGGCACCTTCCATGACCACCAGCGGCATACGTTGGCCCCACATAATGCCACCCCAAAACAGCAGGGAACCTCCATCTCGCTGCACTTGTTGGACAGTGTGTCTAAGGCGTTCAGCCTGACCGGGTTGCCTCCAAACATGTCTCCGATGATTGACTGGTGAAGGCACATGCGACACTCATGCAACGTGACGCCAATCCTGAGTGGTCCATTCGGCTTGTTGTTGAGCCCATCTGTACTGTACTTCATGGTGTCGTGGTTGCAAAGATCGACCACGCCATGGATGTTGGAAGTGAAGTTGTGCATCATGCAGCCTATCGCGCACAGTTTGAGTTGTAACAAGACATCCTGTGGCTGCATGAAAAGCATTTATTCAACATGGTGACACTGCTGTCAGGGTTCCTCCAAGCCATAATCCATAGGCAGCGGTCATCCACTGCCCTTGGGCGGCCTAAGCGAGCTATTCATCGACAGTTCCTGTTTCTCTGCATCTCCTCCATGTCCAAGCAAGATCACTTTGGTTCACTCCGAGACGTCGTCTGGACACGTCCCTTGTTGAGAGCCCTTCCTGGCACAAAGTAACAATGCGGACACTATCGAAACGCAGTATTGACTGTCTAGGCATGGTTGAACTACAGACAACAAGAGCTGTGTACCTCCTTCCTGGTGGAATGACTGGAACTGATCGGCTGTTGGACCCCCTCCGTCTAGTAGGCACTGCTCATGCATAGTTGTTTACATCTTTGGGCAGGTTTAGTGACTTCTCTCAACAATCAAAGGGACTGTGTCTGTGATACAACATCCACAGTCAATGTCTATCTTCAGGAGTTCTCGAAACCAGGATGATGCAAAACTTTTTTTGATGTGTGTACTTACCTCTTGCACCAAATACATAAAAAAGTTGCCATCTGAACACTCCTTTCATATGCAATGAATGTTGCTTACTAAATATTCGGTCACTGTTAGGTATTACTAATCAGGGTCCAGCTAGTTTGTGCCCTGAATCTGTGTGCCTTCTTCCTCCAAGTTCGCTCAGACTTTGCTTCCTTACAGGCTGCAGATGAAGCTGCTTAAAATTAATATTTCATTATCATTCACTCCTCCACATCAATAAGAAGCTAGATTCAATTCACCATCTTATATTATCTTCAAAATTACAACTTGACATGATAAATGAAGACAGCTACTCTCACTTGTATACTGCCTCTCTGTACTATGTATATGACAGATTTGATATTCTGTTGGTAATTAACAATTACAATACATTTATCATATTTGCATTTTGCATTATTAGACGTCATGGAGCTCTTCCTTCCACACTGCTCACTCCATCGTACTCCTGTTACCATTTCAGCAGGTAGGGTCGTCTAACTGCTACCCACTTCTGTACATTCACTGCATCATTAGCTCTGGTATCAGCACCTACAATTTAAAACTCCTCCCAACAGTGGGATGCTCACCACCTATTGACTAGCATATGTATTTAAGGACATGATACCTCTCATTCGCGGAATGGGATGTATCACTACAAGGTGGCCCATGGACAAGGAGCGATAAGGCAGCTGGAAAAAGGATAGGTGTGAGGAGGCAGGTTGAAGAGGGACAGTGTGTAATAAAGCTGATGAAAGAGTAGTTAGAAAAACAGATGAGGGAAAGTTTATTAGGGGAAGGATTTTAATTTTTCCTGAATATTTTGATGAAATCATGGCCAACAGCTACTAGCAACTAATAACAGGGTACATAAATTATCTAAATTCATTGCAGTCATGTAATTCGAGTCTGTTGAATATATAGGCTGTTGCTTGTAACACAGAGTTGCTTAGTGACAGCTGCAGAGGCAGTGTGATTAAATTTTTGCTGTTATCAAGTTTGAATACTGTGAGAGCATGCAGAATGCGAAGAAGTCAGGTTCGTGTATGCACAGATAATATGGCAAAAACTAGTACAACCTACAGTGCATCTCTGCAGGGTAGTGATGACATTGTGCTGATCTCTGAATTAATTGAAGCATTCACCAGTTCAACATCTGAGGGATCGATTGGGACAGGGGCCACATTCTACAGCCCTTCCAGCTGAAATTGTTGTACTGGCCATTAGAAGTGGAGGAATTAGTTAGTCGTCATTGGTTGGTTGTTTAGTTAGTTAGTTAGTTAGTTAGTTAAATGATCCATGGTTTATTTTGTAAGATAAATCATAATGATGTGGAACAAGTAATTTTACATTCACATCACACATTAGTTTGTACAGACAGTTGCATTTTGAACATTTCTAAGTTTTTTTTTATTTTTTATTATTATTACAAAAAGAAAAAAGAAATACAAATGTGAGTTAGTAGCTCCTACCCACCACCCTTTACACATTACATTAATAGAAATTCTTCTACGGAATAGGAGTTGTCAAGGAGAAACTTTCTCACTTTGTTTTTCAATTTTACTTTTCTGTCTGTCAGACATTTTATATCACTGGGTATGCAATCAAAAACTTTTGTTGCAGTATTGTGCACCCATTCTTGTGCTAAAGACAACCTTAGTGAGGAGCAATGAATGTTATTGTTCCTTCTGGTATTGTAATTATGTACATCATTGTTCCTTTTGAACTGTAGTGGATTGCTTACAACAAACTTCATGACGTAATAAATATATTGTGTAGCAGTAGTCAGAATGTCCAACTCCTTACAGAGGCCTACAAGATGATCATGGGTGGGCACCACATATTATTCTCACAGCATGTCTTTGCTCAATGAAGACTTTCTTCCTTAAAGATGGGATGCTGGGTTGCAGGTAGGCACAACAAAAAGGCTCTCATAATTAACATTTTCTGTGATTAAAACACACACACACACACACACACACACACACACACACACACACGACTGCAGTCCCAGGCAACTAAACCACACTGCTAGCAGCAGCACCAGTGCATGATGGGAGTCGCAACTGGGTGGGGGTAAGGAGGATGCTGGGGTGGGGAGGGGGAGGGCGAGGGATAGTATGGTGGGATGGCGGACAGTGAAGTTCTGCAGCTTAGACGAAGGGCAGTAGAGAGGTGGGAAAATGGGGGGGGGGGGGAGTAGCGGGGGAAAAGGAGAGAAATAAAACGACAAGGTGTGGTGGTGGAATGACGGCTGTGTAGTGTTGGAATGGGAACAGGGAAGGGGCTGTATGGGTAAGGACAGTGACTAACAAAGGTTGAGGCCAGGGTGGTTATGGGAACGTAGGATGTATTGCAGGAAAAGTTCCTACCTGTGCAATTCAGAAAAGCTGGTGTTGGTGGGAAGGATCCATATGGCACAAGCTTCATTGAAATGAAGGATATAACGTTTGGCAGCATGTTCAGCAACAGGCTGGTCCACTTGTTTTTTGGCCACAGTTTGTCGGTGGCCATTCATGCAAACAGACAGCTTGTTGGTTGTCATGGCTTCATAGAATGAAGCATAGTGGTTGCAGCTTAGCTTGTAGACCACATGACTGGTTTCATGGGTAGTCCTGCCTTTGATGGGATAGGTGATGTTAGTGACCAGACTGAAGTAGGTGCTGGTGGGAGGATGTATGGGACAGTCTTGCATCTAGGTCTCAAAGGAATATGAGCCATGAGGTACGGGATTCAGAGTAGGGGTTGTGTTGGGATGGACGAGTATATCGTGTTGGTTCAGTGGACGGCAGAGTACCACTGTGGGAGGGGTAGGAAGGATAGTGAGCAGGACATTTCTCATTTCAGGGCACAACGAGAGGTACTACAAATCCTGGAGGAGAATGTAATTCCATTGTTCCAGTCCTGGGCGGTCCTCCACCATTCACCGAACCTACACAATATACTTGTCCATCCTTACACAACCCCTGCTCCCAATCCCTTACCTCATGGCTCATACCCTTGTAGTAGACCTAGTAGCAAGACCTGTCCCATATATCCTCCCACCAACACCTACTTCAATCCAGTCACTAACATCACCCATCCCATCAAAGGCAGGCCTACCTGTGAAACCAGTCATTTGGTCTAAAAGCTAACTTGTAACCACTGTGCTGCACTTTATGAAGACATGACAACCAACAAGCTGTCTGTCCGCACGAATGGCCACCGACTAACTGTGGCCACAAATCAATTGGACCACCCTATTGCTGAACATGCTGCCAAACATGATATCCTTTATTTCAACGACTGCTTCACAGCCTGTTCCATATGGATCCTTCCCACCAACACCAGCTTTTCTGAATTGCACAGGTGGGAACTTTCCCTGCAATACTTCCTATGTTCTCATAACCCACCTGGCCTCAACCTCCGTTAGTCACTGTCCTTACCCGTACAGCCCCTTCCCTGTTCCCATTCCAGCACTACACAGCCGTCATTCCACCACCACACCCTGTCTTTTTATTTCTCTCCTTTTCTGCTACTTCCCCCCCTCCTTCCCACCTCTCCCCTGCCTACGTCTAACCTGCAGCACTTCACTTCACTGTCCGCCATCCCCACCATACTATCCCTTCCCCTCCCCACCTCAGCCCCTCCTCCTTACCTCCACATTGTTCACAGTGTGGTTTCAGTTGCCTGAGACTACAATCATATGTGTGACTTGCATTTACGTGTGTGTGTGTGTGTGTGTGTGTGTGTGTGTGTGTGTGCGCGCGCCTTTTGTAGACAAAGGTGTTGATTGCTGAAAGCTTAAATTGTGTGAGTCTTTTTTGTTGTGCCTATCTGCAACACAGCATCTCCTTCTCATAATATTGCCACATTCCACTCTGGATTTTCCATTTTTTGGTTTCTTGAAGATGAGTTACCCCAGAACATTATTCCATATGACATTATTGAATGAAAATATGCTAAATACGTCAGCTTACTGATTTCTCTCTCCCCAAGATTTGCAATGGTTCTAAGCACAAATGCGACTGAACTAAGCCGTTTTTGGAATTGCGAAATGTGATTTTTCCCCAATTCAAATTATCATCAATATGGAACCCAAAAAATGTTGAAGTTTCCAGCCATTTATTATTTCCTTACCATGTGTTACACTTATCACTGGTGCAGAAGTGCAGAAATGAAATATGTTGTGTCTTTTAAAATTGAGGGCGAGACCATTCACAGAAAACCAGTCAATAATACTTTTAAGAACTTTGTTCACCATTTCTGATGTTTCTTTACGATTGCTTGGATCGATTACAATACCAGTATCATCTGCAAAAAGAACTAATTCTGCTTGTTTTATATTAAATGGAAGATCATTTACATGTATGAGGAACAGTAGTGGACCTTCGGGAACCCCATACGCGATTTCTTCCTAGTTCGATTTATTTCCCTCCGGATGACATATGGTGGGTGTAATATGCAATGCAACACATATTTCTTATTATGAGTGAAAATTAGGATGAACTACACTCTTTAACTATAATTGTGATTGTCTACCTTCCTTACTGATCTTGTTAATTTTATGTGCTTTTAAGTTACTACACATTAAATAGAAAGTACATGACTTCCAAAGTGTGTATTACTTTTATGGTCAATAGTTCCTACAACCTTCAATAGGACCAGAAGTCTTCAATAAACAAAAAAAGTCGAAGTTTAATGAAACATTCATACAATGTGGCCTGGTGTAGATATAAAAGATGTGATATGTTTACATTGTGTTATTTTCATAATAATTTTAGGGAAGCAATCATTAATTTAAAAGCTAGAAGAGTCAGCTGAAGAGTACAATTCATTTAGCACAAACAAACACATCTTAGATCTTAAACATGACACATGGTTATTGAATCAAATCTTTGATTTTCTATCTCAAATTTTTATTCCATAACTGGAAACACACAAAAAAATCTTGGCAAGTTAAGTACTGTTATCATGTTTATTAAAATAATTAATTACAAAAAGACAATAATATGTAGCATATCAACACTATATGTGTACTTTGTAAGTGTTTAATTATGCAGACTATACATTTCACCTCATATATTGCCTAACAATAGTGACAAATATTCAGTTTAAGTACACAAGAAAAATATTCTTATTAACAAAGGTGTCTAAATGACTGAACATGGGATGTTCTCATTTACTCTCAAATTGTGCACAAAAGTTTTGCCATAATCACCAAACACGTGAAGAAACAACCGTAACTTATATGATGCGCTCTGAACTCATGCCACTTCCTTTAATGTGCCATTTCTTTTAATTCCTCCATACTAGTGTTGCAAGCCAGATTAAACAATAAGAAAAATAAAAATAAATTATTTTTAAAATTCAATAGTTATTAAAACAGCAAGTAACACAAAAAATTTTAAATAGGAAAAAAAATTGTGTGAAATGAGGAAAAATGAAAGCAAAGGATTGAAAATGTGTACAAATGGGCCTGTAAGCAATGTAAAAATAGGTCACCTACTGGTTCCTGCATGTAGAGAAATGTAAGGATAGTAGATGCAACATTTCACGGATCAAAAAATTTAACAATAGTTGGAGAGCTCACAGCCAAAATCTGCTGCAAAAATCTTAATGGGCATTAAACATTTTGAGAAGAAGACTTTCTGTGCATAGTTTGCACCAAGCAGATGAGATGTCCAGTCTACAGTAGTCTATGGTGATGTCATGTTAGAGGTACTTTCATGCGAACAAAAATACTAACCTTCTAAAAAACATAGTAAATATTTTCTTGTATATACTGTCACCTTTTATCAGATAACTGAAAACTAATGTGAATTCACTGATTTCAAACAACAGCGCCTGAAACACTTGGCAATTTTGTCAACAGTATGCTTTTACAAAGGTTATCTGATCAATTAACTTTGTATTCTGTCTCTTCATACATATCTTCTCCAAGCTTCTCACATTTCCCGCTGCATGCTGGTAACATATCTATTTTGTGGAGGTGCCTGGTGACCAGGTGGACCAGCTTGGCTGTACAATAGACGATTACTTTGTGCCTGCGTAACATACACACTCTGAAAAATAAATAAATAAAAACTCAGTATACAGAATATTATCTTTTGTGTAAACTACTCATTTGTCTACTTAAAATTACAGGACCTGCTGAACGTGACTAAAGTCTAATGAGTACAGAATAAGAATGTGGACTGCAGGTAAACTGAAGAAAGACGAAAGTAATGAAGCACAGCAGAAACAAGATTAGCAATAAACTTAACATCAAAATTGATGAACAAGAAGTATATGGAGTGAAGGAATTCTGTGAACTTGGTAGCAAAATAACACGAGAGATGAAGCAAGGGTGACATCAAAAATAGGTTAGTATAGGCTAATATGGCACTACTGACCAAAAGAAGTCTACTAGTATTAACAGCAGCCTTAAATTGAGGAACAAACCTCTAAGAATGTACATTTGGAGCACAGCGTTGTATGAAAGTGAATCATGGAATGTGCAAAAAATAGAAAAGAAGATAATCAAAGCATTTGAGATGTGGTACTATATGATAATTGCGAGGGCTTTACACATCCAAATTTCAAAATTCTTTTATCTTCTTGGTATTGGTGTTCCTGATGCATCTTTGCAATTTCAGCAGTTTTGAACATTCACTTCATTGTTGACAGTCAAAAAGGTTTCATGTGTTTTTGAGTGCTTGGCAAATTTTTAGTTTTGTAAAAGATGTATTGAAGAATATGCGTAACATTTTGCTTGAAAAATGGAATAAAGTGCAGCACTGCATTCAAAATGTTCACTGTGTTTTTTGGTGGCTCTACTGTAATGTGTAAGATGAGAGTTTACAAGTGGTATAAATGTTTCAAAGAGGATCAAGATGATGAAGATGACAACCACCCTGCCCTAGCACATCAATTATTGATGACAATGTGGAATAAATAAAGAAAATGCTTCTGGAAAATTGTCAAATCACCATCAGAGAGGTTGCTGATGAAATCTGCATATCCTTTGACTGATGTCAAGCAATTTTCTTGCATTTGGGCAAGATATGTGTCGCACAAAAGTTTGTTCAAAGGTTGTTGAATTTCCACCAAAAATGACATCATGCAGATATCACTGAGGAATTGCTGAACAAAGTCAGCAATGATCCAGAGCTTCCAAAGAAGGCTGTAACTGGTGACAAAACATGGGTACACAGGTATGGTGTAGAAACCGATGCTCATTCATCCCAATGGAAACTGCCTGAAGAGCCAAGAACAAAAATAAATTTGACAACTTACATCACATGTGAAGGTTCTTCTCACTGTTTTCTTCAATTACAATGGGATAGCGCATCATGAGTGCCTGACTTATGGTTGCACAGTCAATAAGGGATACTAACTGGAAGTTATATGCCATTTGCGTGAAGCAATCCGATGAAAACCACCAGAATTTTGCCAAAATCACTCGCGGAAATTGCATCACGATAACACTCCCGCTCACACCTCAATGCTTGTTCGTGATTTTTTGGTGAGAAATGAAACTGTTATGTTGTCTCAGTCACTGTATCCACCAGACATAGTCCTCTGGAACTTCTTTCTATTCCCAAGGCTGAAGTAAACCATGAAAGAAGGTCGTGTTGCCACCATCAATGAGATGAAAACCAAATCACTGAAGGAGCTGAACATCATAACTACAAGTGAGTTCTATAATTCCTTCCAAGACTGGAAAAAGTTCAGTTACAAGTGTATTACATCTCTGGAGATGACTTTGAAGGGGTCAAATTTGATGAGTAGATAAAAATTATTTAACAAAAACAAAAATTTCCATTACCTTTTGCTCACATCTCATATCAAGAACACTGACAAGAAGAAGAGAGAGGATAATAGGACATGTTGTTAAAACATCAGGAAACATTTTCCAAGACACAAGACACAAAGATTGGAATGCATGCAACAAATAATTGGAGATTTTGGGTATGAGTGCAACTCTGGAATAAAGAGAGGTAGAGATGTACAAGAGAGGAAGTCATGACAGATCACATCAACCAATAAGATGATTCATGGTGGGGAGACTGTTACACTGTAGAAAAATTCTTTCTACTGAAATAGAACTAGACTCAGTCTACAATAAAATAAAAACTAACATAACATTAAAACAACTACAGACAGCAATGACTGTTAATACCAACATTATAAAAAGTGGATAACCCCTCTTCTAGTTTAAGTAAATACTGTCATCTACACTTCCATAGAAACAACCAAACACACACACCTGCCGAAGCAGTGTCACACCTGCGTTATTGTTTTACCCCTTGCATTCTGAAAAATACTGGTCATAATGTTTCTAATAGATGAACTTAACTACCCGACTCATAAAATTAACATAGAGCTATCATTCCTGTGACACTTTTGGTGTTAAGTGGATGCAAGTCTCATCTATAATATAAAATCACGGCACAAAATCTATTGGATCATTTTTTAAATATTTAAAATATAGCTGAGAAATTCATTATCAGGTTTGTTTTTGGTCAGTATAGAGCAAAAATGACAAGACTCTGCAAAAATCCTTTTGATAGTAAATTTTTCATTGCAGAATTTACTCATAAATATTCCAAACATTCATCAAGCAACATATTCTTGATGATTGGTCAGAAATGAATGGCACATATACTGCTGAAAAAATTATTTCCAGAGTGTATTGATTCCTCATAATATGTGAGATTATTCTCTCCTCTTTCTTAAATACGGGTTTTTACTAGGTTAAAGAAAGGTAAACCTGAATTTATATCTTTTGTAGATTTACCGAAAGCTTTTGAGAATATCGACCGGAATACACTCTTTAAAATTTTGAAGAAAGAAGGGATAAAATATAGGCAGCAAAAGGTTTTACGCACAATATTTTGACGACTAGTCCTGTTGTCTTCTTCAGGTGATCTGAGTAGTGTTGTTACATGTACTTGCAGCACCTAAAGAAGACAATGGGGTTGGTCATCAAAATATTGTGCACAATACAGAAATGACAACTTGTCCATATATCTGGAAAAACACATTATATTGTAACTGGTTGGTTGTTTGGTTGGTTGGCTGGATTAAAAGAGGGGAGAAAGGGTCCAAACTACAAGGTCATCAGTCCCTTGTTCCGAACAAAACAATGCCACAAGTGTGAGAATAAAATAAACAATGAAGGACAACAAACATGTAAATGGACATTGGGGACAAGAAAACCACAGAAACGCAAGAAGCAGGATGAAGAGATTAAAACGACAAAGCAGATTACCATGGCTGGCTAACCATGAAAGTTGAAAAAAAAAAAAAGGAGAAGCCAGCCACTCTGAAACACGTTAAAACCTCCACCCTAGAAGCACTAGGGTGCTGGACACAAGAGGGCCAAAGGACATGCACCAAAACTTAGATCAAACGATAAACCCCACCATCACAAATAAAATGTAAAACTAAATCAGCCGAAGAGGCGTTGTCAGATAAAATTAGCGGCAACAAGTCCGGTAACCCAAGATTTCATCACTGGGCAGTCAAAGTGGGACAGTGCACCAGAATATGGGCCACTGTCAGCCGGGCACCGCAACGACACTCAGGCGGGTCTTCAAGGCGCAGGAGGTAACCGTGGGTCACCCAAGTGTGGCCAATGTGGAGCCGGCAGAGGACAGCTGATTTCCTGCGAGAGGCCCACATGGAAGACGTCCACACATTCATAGTCTCCTTAATGACACACAGTTTGTTGTGTGTACTGTTATGCCATTCTGTCTTCCAAAGCCAAAAACCCTATGGCTTAAGTCAGAACGCAGGTCAGGTCCAGAGATGCCCATCTCCAGAAGCGGTTTCCACATAGCCTGTTTGGCCAGCCTGTCGGCAAGTTCGTTGCCTGGGATGCTGACATGTCTTGGGGTCTACACAACCACCACTGAACAACGGGACTGGTCCAGGGCATAGATGGACTCCCGGACGGATGCCACCAAAGGATGGAAGGGTAGCACTGGTCGATAGCTTGTAGGCTGCAAGAGAGTAGAGCTATCTGCACCCCAGTTGGTATTGCCCAGGCAGTGGAGGGCATTGAGGTGCTGCCAGCACTTCCGCTTGAGCTGACAAATGTGAGGTAGCCAAGTCAATCGGGTGTCGAAAACCAATCCTAAGAATTGATATGTCTCCACCACAGTGAGTGGATCGTCTTGAAGGTGAAGTTCTGGTTCCGTATGAGTGGGACGATGCCAACAGAAGTGCATGACACACGACTTTGCGGCCGAAAACTGGAAGCCATGGCCGTGAGCCCATGACTGCGCTTTGTGGATGGCTCCCTGTAGGTGCTGCTAAGCAACACCAGTACTGGTGGAACAGTACGAAATGCAGAAGTCATCTGCATACAGAGAAAGTGAGCCGGACGGCCCTACAGCTGCTGCTAGACTGTTAATGTCCATTAAAAATAGTGATACACTCAAGACAGAGCCCTGCGGAACCCAAGTCTCCTGGATATGGGAGGCACCAACTTGGCCTTGGAAAGTTCGGAGCGACAGGAAATTCTGGATAAAAATCAGGAGCGGGCCTCGGAGACCCCACCCATATAATGTGGCAAGGGTCAGACTCAAGGGACACAAGATTATCAGTAGTAGAGCACCCCTGGCGGAAGCTGCCCTCACATGGAGCCTGTAGGTCATGTGACTCCAGAACCCAACCCAACCACCAACACACCATACGTTCCAGCAGCTTACATAGAATGTTGGTGAGGCTGATGAGGCCGATAGTTATCCACATCAAGCGGGTTTTTACCCAGTTTGAGCACCAGAACGATGGTGCTCTCCCGCCATTGTGAAGGAAAGACGCCATCGCACCAGATCCGGTTGAAGATGACAAGGAGATGGTGCTTGTAATCAGACGAGAGATGTTTAATCATCTGACTGTGGATCCGATCCAGTCCAGGAGCTGTGTCGGGGCAATGCGCAAGTGAGCTGAAGAGTTCCCACTCCATTAATGAGGCGTTATAGGGTTCACTGTGGCTTGTAGTGAATGGGAGGACTTTCCTTGCCATCCGCCGTTTGAGGGTGCAAAAGGCTGGGGGGTAATTCTCCGATGCAGAGGCTCAAGCATAGTGCTCAGCAAAGTGCTCAATCGCGTTTGCATCGGTACATAGCACGGCATTTATGGTAATGTCGGGTACCCAAAGAGACATCTGATCATTGACCAGACTTGGTAAGGCGACATATGGCACCTAATGGTCAACACATACCTCTCCCAACACTCCTTTTCCCGTCGTTTTATAAGAAGGCGTATATGGGCATGGAGCTGTAGAGCTCACTGACGCTCTGTAATTGCCTCGACTTCCAGCGACCACCACGGGACAGTCTTTCGCTGGAGGCACCCTATAGAGCGAGGGATCGCATTTTCTGCCACAGAAATGATTGTGATAGTCACTTGCTCAACCATCACATCGATGTCACCATATGGTGGAGAGTGAACTGTGACATCAGAGGTGCAAGTTTACCAGTTCGCCTTGTTTAAAACCCATCTGGGCAGGCGTCCGTGGGCCTGATGCCGGGGCAGTGACAGGAAGATGGGGAAGTGGTCACTACCACACTGGCCGTCAAGTGCTCTACAGTGGATAGATGGGAGAAGTTCTGGGCTGCAAATTGATTAATCAATGGCCGAGTAACTACCTCAAGCCACACTGAAATGTGTGACGGCCCCATAATTTAATAGGTGGAGGTTGAAATGAGACAGTAAAATCTCTGCATCGGCCAATAAGCACGGTGTCACTCCACAAGGGGTTATTAGCGTTAAAATTTCCTAAAAGTAGGAAAGGTTTGGGGAGTTGCTCAATCAGTGCAGCAAATACATTCAGGGGTACTGCACCATGTGGAGGAAGATATACATTGCACAGTTATTTTGTATTTTGTCCATATTCTGACAGCCACAGCTTCAAGATGGATTTGACGGGGCACAGTTTCACTACAGACTGAGTTTAGGGCATAAACACAAACACCACCTGACACTCTATTATAGTCGCTACGGTTCCTTTAATATCCATTATAGTCACGGAGGGTAGGGACCCGCATTTCTGGGAACCAGGTTTCTTGGAGGGCAATGCAGATAGCCAGGTGTAAAGCTTAACAGTTGCCGTAGCTCAGACTGGCGGTGGAAAAAACCGCCACAATTCCACTGGAGGATGACATCATCATGAGACTGGGAAAGCATGGAACATTCAATGAGGCATTTTACACCTCAGGGTCACCTGCTGTCACCGACTTTTTGCCTGAGCAGCCTGTATCCATTGTGTCTGAGGGTCCGGCAAGATCCAGGTCCTCAGCAGATGCCAGAATCTCCACCCCATCCTCAGATGCAGAACTTATAGGTAGCGGTGGTGTGGGTGCCACCGCAAGTTCCTTGTTCTGAGGAGTCATCTTTTTCGATTTCTTGCGCTGTTCTTTGAGTTTCCCTGGGTGGTAGGACTTCACTGAATCAGTCACCAGCACTGATGATGAGCATGAAGCCCTACGACCAGCTGCTTTTGGGCTCTTCAGCCACTGGCGGGTGTCAGAAAACTGGGAAGGGAGTGACCCAAGGAACCCCTTCCTGGCGAGAGGAGCCGAAGGAGCCTTACCCTTCTCTGGCTCAGAAGTGGGGACTGAATTCCCCAATGGTTGGGGGGTGGGGGGGTGTTCCGGACTGAATTCCCCAATGGTTGGGGGGTGGGGGGTGGGGGGGTGTTCCTCCCAAAGTAGGTGGTACGGGAGCAACAGGAAGGGAAGTTCCCCTCGCCATCAAGGGGGCAGATGTAGTCTCCCAGTTATGAGAGGCAACAGGAATTCGAGGAACTGATAGGATGAGAACTGTTCTTGTAGCGGCGTATTATGAGGTGGTCATAGCCACAAGATGCTGGTGCTCAAATTTTCTCTTAGCCTCAGTGTAGGTCCGTCAGTCTAGAGTCTTATATTCCGTGATTCTGTAAAATCCTGCAGTCTGGTGAGCAAGGTGAATGATGCTCTCTGCAGTTGACACAGATGGGAGGCGGGGCGCATGGAGTATTGGGATGCAATGGACATCCACAATCTCGACAGGTGAGACTGGAAGTACAGCAGGAAGACATGTGGCTGAACTTCCAGCACTTAAAACACCTCATTGGGGGAGGGATCTATGTTTTGACGTCACAGCAGTAGACAATCGCCTTGACCTTCTCTGCCAATGTGTCACCTCGAAGGTCAAGATGAAGGCACAGGTGGCAACCTGGTTAACCCTCGGACACCGATGGATGCACCAGGACGAAATGAACACCTTGCTGCTCTAAATTGGTGAGCAGCTTGTCGTCAGACTGCAAAAGAAGGTCCCTGTGGAATATAATACCCTGGACCATATTTAAGCTCTTATGAGGCGTGATGGTAACAGAAACATCCCCCAACTTGTCACAAGTGAGTAATACCTGTGACTGAGCAGAGGATGCTGTTTTTATCAAAACTGACCCAGAGCACATTTTGGAGAAGTCCTCCTCCTCCCCAAACTTGTCCTCAAAATGCTCCACAAAAACTGAGGCTTCCTGGACATGAAAGATTCCCCATCAACTCTTGTACATACAAGGTACCGGGGCGAATAAGCTTCACTGCCATCCTTAGCCTGGCGTTTCTCCCATGGTGTGGCCAGGGAGGGGAACGACTTGAGGTCATATTTCTTAGCATTAAAGTTAGACTTTGCCCGCTTAGAGACTGCTGGTGGCGGACCACCAGCAAGAAATGACGTACTATGCTTCATGGCATGTCATCCATCCTAATGCCACCCACTCCGACCAGGGGCTGTCCCCACGGGCGCCACCTAACTGCAGCAAAGGCCACCTGGCAGGATGGACATTGCCGGGAATCCCAATGCCCCAGGGTGACGGACATCTACTCCTTGGCATATGTGGGGAGTTAATGGCGCAGGCATCAGCTGAGCAATCCCTGTTTTGTTAGGGGACTACAACCAACAGGTTACATGGCGGCCCCACCAAAAAGGACTGGCTACTGTGCCAGATATGAGGTACAAAGAAGTCCATGGTCATCGTCAGCACAGAAAGTGACACTGCGTAGTGCATGGTGGAAAACACACCCAGGAAGGTGTCCTTGCCCAAGAGATGGAGAATGGGCAGGACTGCAATGCGACAACGAGAAAGTGGACTAAAAACCTCAATGTACGATGAACATGATGCACCATGTAAGGCGCCCCTCCCCAATTGGTTCGCTCTTTGGGAAAATTTTTAAAATTGGAGGTCAAACCCTACAGGGGACCATCACATAAAGGCCGAAATGTGTGAGACTCCTTTTAGTCACCTCTTATGAAAGGCAGCAATACCTCAGGCCTATTCTTACCCCTGAACCCACAAGGGGAGGGGGGGGGGGGTCTATTGTAATTCTGCCAGACACAACAAAGGATTTCCAAGAGCAGTTAAATGGAATGCGTAGTGTCTTGAGAAAAGGTTATAAGATGGACATAAACAAAAGAAAGGTAATTAAATGTAGCTGAAGTAAATCAGGTGATACTGAGGAAATTATAATAGGAAACGAGACACTAAAAGTAGTGGATGAGTATTGCCATTTGGGCAGTAAAATAGCTGATGAAGGCTGAAGTAGAGAGGATATAAAATGTAGACTGTCATTGGCCAGTGAAACACTTTTGAAGGAGAGAAATTTAACTGTTAGGAAGTCTTTTCTGAAGGTATATGTCTGGAGAGTAACCTTGTCTGGAAGTGAAACATGGACCATACGCAGCTCAGACAAGAATAGAACAGGAGCTTTTGAAATGTGCTGCTACAGAGGAGTGCTGAAGATTATGTGGGCAGATGAGTAAGTAATGAGGAGGTACTGAATCAAACTGCAGAAAAAGTAAATTTGTGGCAGTATAAGAAAGGGTCAGGATGATAAGACACATCCTGGGGCATCCCAGAATCGTCACTTTGGCAATGGAGTGAATGAGGGAGGGGGGGGGGGGGGGGTGTAAAAACTGCACAGTGAAACTTAGGTAGGAATACAGTAAGCAGGTTAAAATGGATGAAGGTTGCAATAGTTAGCCACAGATGAAGTTTGCATTGTGTAGACCAGTGTAGAGAGCTCTAAGAAACCAATCTTTGGACTGAAGATAACAACAACAACAACAACAACAACAATTACTACTACTACTACTACTACTACTACTACTACTACTGATTCTTTCCACTGATTTGGAATTTTCCTTTGCCCCCAGACTCACTGAAGATACCAAGGGTCATCTGGGTTGATTTTTTTTGCCTCTGTGTACAAGAGCTCTTCACAGAATCAGAGGTAAGCAACTGGGTTGTTGGAAATGAAGTTCGTAGCATCTTTTTCTCCTTGCTGGGATATTTTGGTAAAAGCTGATGTTTGGCATCCATACTTGCCATGTTCAGTGTCTGATAAGTATACATCATAAGACTCTTTGGACTTCACTTACAAGTCATTTTGCCATTCCTTCTTACACGCTGTACTCCTCCCACTCCACCTGTTTTCATTCCAATTTCCATTTTAGTTAAAAATGTGATTTCTCTAGTATCTCTCTCTTCAGCTCTTTCTTTCAGAACCAAGAACTTTTTCTTCTTTCATCTACTTACCTTCGAGTCCCACAACTTCTGCAGTTGGCTTCGCTTCTTCTTTGACCTTGAACCATTCTAAAATGTACCTTTCACTCTGCAGCAGAATACATACAAATTTGAAACTTCCTAATACATTAAAACTATTTGTCGAATTTTGCATTGGCCCATTCTATTGGTGCCTGGTTACAAATGGTTTCCCCATCCATCTATGTAGAGGTTTGTAATGGATTTCTCTCTTTAAAAAAATCCCTTTCACTGCCTCTTGATCTCAGTTTTTATCATTTGCTTTTCTGTACAACACCTGCGCTCTATAAACAATTGTCAGATATGTCATTTCCTGACAGAACATTTGTTTCTGATTTGTCATGAATTTCTGACCTCCTGCCCACTGACTGTACTGTTGTATATCCCTGCATTTAAAAAAGGAGTTCTCAGCACCTAAATGCTGTTCTTGATACTAAGTGCACTGAAAGTTGCAAGGACTCTCAGCATTTTGCTTGAAGTTGATAGACTATTCTCCATGTGGGACCAGAATTTCATTTGCCTCAGTCCTTAATGAACAGAACAATTCTGACACTGTTCACTTCACCTGATGTGTTCCATTCTATACAAAAAATCTGTGTAAACCATACTCTCTCTTAATTTTTTCCTTGATTTCACTTCGACACATGCTGTCAATACAATTTGTTCTGGCTCTACAACTTGCCACACTTTCCAAGCTCAAGTTTTTTTATGTTCCCAATCATTTTTCTACATATATAAGTGGTCAGTGTCAGTAATGCACTCAGACTGTTAACTGACAATGCTTTTATCTGCAGGAATGTATTTTCACTGGGCAGTTGAAAGAAACTGCAGAAAACTTGGACAATGTTTTCAGTAGATCTAATGAATAGTACTTCTCCATAGAGTCTGCTGCACTGTTAAAATATGTAGTGGTGACACTATGTAGTGATATGAAATAAAACAAATTTGTGAAATTAGTTTTAGTTGGATGAAAAATTACATTTAATGGGAGAATTATTTGGAAGTGTACTGCATCTGGAAAAAACTAATGGAAATGATACTACTTCTCCAGTATCTGGAGTCTGTACTGTGCAGAAGAATGTCTCCCCAGAAGGAAGAATCACGGAAGGCATAAAGGAAGAAGAAATTGAATTAACAAGATGTAGATAGTGCAGTTAAGAAACTGAAGAATAATAAGGCACCAGGAGAATATAGGATAATGGCAGAGATGTTGAAAGCAGGGGGTTGGAAACTTCAGAAAAAGATGTATAATCTCGTAAGTGAAATATCGAGAAAAGAGTAGATCCCGAAAGAGTGGTAGTGAGCTACCATTATCTCACTGCACAAAAAGACCAATAAAAGGATTTGTAGTAATTAGAGAAATTTCTCTACTAAGTGTAACATACAAAGTGCTATCATTAATAGTTCTGGAAAAGCTGATGTCTTCTGCTGAAGAAACTATTGGAGAGGACCAGGCAGGTTTTGCGGGCAGGAAGATCAACCATGGATCAAATTTTCTCTTTGATACAAACCTGGGAGATGTGCTAGGAACATATCACAGTATACACAGATTAAATAATTGCTTTTTTAATTTGGTCCTGGAGAAAGTAATTCAGGAGGTGAAAAAACAAGGTAAAGGGGTGAAGCTAAATGGAAGAATGCAGCTATTGGGATATGCAGATGACATTGCACCCACAGCGAAGTCAGAGGAAGAGATGGCAGAAACTGTAGAGGATTTGACAAAGAATGCCAGTATGACTGGACCGAGGATTAATTTGAAGAAGATTGAAATGGCAGAAGTATCCAGAGAAGCACCAAATAATGCCCCATTACAGGTTGGAATATGGAATATAATTGAAGTGGAAACTTTTAAGTAGTTCGTCACCTTGTTCAACAGGCATAATAACCTATAACAAGAAAATAATCAACTTACTTCAGTGTGAAACAAATAACATCATCAAAAAATCTGTCAGTTAAGACCAAACTTAAAGCCTCTAATGCAGTGGTAGTACCAGTGTTATTATATGGGACATAAATGTTAAGTACCACAACAAAGATGAAGAGAACAAGCTGATCTTTGATCATGAGAAAGATCTTTGGACCAATCCATTTAGAGAACACATGGAGACATAGAAAGAACCAGGAACTGTAGGACAACTGAACATCAAGCAGAAAATGAAAGTGCACAGAATAAGCCTGGCAGGGCATACTGCCAGGAGGACAGAAACTTATGAGAAAGCCTGCTGGAACTCACCCAACTGGAAGAGCAAGGAAGTGATGGGAAAACTAACTGCAGGGCCTTCAGCAGGCCGGTGTCCATGAGAAATGGGTCAAAAGTGCTCAAGACCACTATCTATGGGGGAACAAAGTAAGATCGTCACATGACCTTCAGAGTCTGTGTTCGCTGATATGCGTGTATGTGCGTATAATGTAGTCTAACAGAAAATGTTAAGGGTGTCAAACACTGGGTTGCATCAGATCTATGCAGCTCAAACAAAAGTATAAAAGCAATGACCAGGGAACGTAAAATTATAATAATGGTAAAAATGTTCTTGTAAAAACTGCTTGGTAAACTTAAAGCCTGTTCATCTGCTGATACCACATTTCAATAGCAGTCAGTTAAGACACAATGAAAGATCACCTGAAAAGTATGGTTTGGTTTGCAACACAGTACTCCCTTTACCTCAAAATATCTAAAATAGGAGTGGCGTTCACAAGTGTTTTACAATAGCAGTTTTTGTGCACCTTATTTATTAATTAACATGAGTCGATGTACAGGGCTCTCTCAATGTGCCCCCCCCCCCCCCCCCCCAACGTCAATGCACCATTGCCACCTTCCTGGGTAACTTCATTATTGTGTCACAAAACCACTGTTTGGGGGTACTACACACCCACTCATGGATGGCTGCCTGCAATTCTTTGATGTTGCCAAATCTTTTATCCTGCAGCATGTCCTTCATGTTATCAAATGAAGCTAAATCTGTTGGAGAAAGATTAATATGGTGGGTGTAGCATAACAATGAGTCCCAGTGATGCCAAATTCGCTCATCATTCCACTGCTAATGACAATGACCTGTCCCGTAAACAGGAGTTTCTTTACCACACAGCATAGTTAAACCATTAAGAATATCTGTACTTCTGACTCCTTCCTTCCACAAAAACCATGCAAGTCCCTCTTTATCCATGATAGTCATCTTCCATCTTGTCCATAGCTTTCTCTACAAAAAAAGATTGCTGTCATCGAGTAAAACTGAAGTGATATCAGGTGTTCCCCAGGGAAGCGTCCTGGGACCTCTGCTGTTCCTGATCTATATAAATGACCTGGGTGACAATCTGAGCAGTTATCTTAGGTTGTTCGCAGATGATGCTGTAATTTACCGTCTAGCAAGGTCATCCGAAGACCAGTATCAGTTGCAAAGCGATTTAGAAAAGATTGATGTATGGTGTGGCAGGTGGCAGTTGAAACTAAATAACGAAAAGTGTGAGGTGATCCACATGAGTTCCCAAAGAAATCCGTTGGAATTCGATTACTCGATAAATAGTACAATTCTCAAGGCTGTCAATTCAACTAAGTACCTGGGTGTTAAAATAACGAACAACTTCAGTTGGAAAGACCACATAGATAATATTGTGGGGAAGGCGAGCCAAAGGTTGCGTTTCATTGGCAGGACACTTAGAAGATGCAACAAGTCCACTAAAGAGACAGCTTGCACTACACTTGTTCATCCTCTGTTAGAATATTGCTGCGCGGTGTGGGATCCTTACCAGGTGGGATTGACAGGACATCGAGAGGGTGCAAAAAAGGGCAGCTCGTTTTGTATTATCACGTAATAGGGGAGAGAGTGTGGCAGATATGATATGCGAGTTGGTATGGAAGTCATTAACGCAAAGACGTTTTTCGTCATGGCGAGATCTATTTACGAAATTTCAGTCACCAACTTTCTCTTCCGAATGCGAAAATATTTTGTTGAGCCCAACCTACATAGGTAGGAATGATCATCAAAATAAAATAAGAGATATCAGAGCTTGAACAGAAAGGTTTAGGTGTTCATTTTTCTCGCGCATTGTACGGGAGTGGAACGGTAGAGAGATAGTATGATTGTGGTTCGATGAACCCTCTGCCAAGCACTTAAATGTGAATTGCAGAGTAATCATGTAGATGTAAATGTAGATGTAGATGTAGAACACACAATGTTCACAACTGTCATCTAGTGTCTGCATGGTGTTCTGGAATCAGTTCACTAGGTCACTGTTCTACAAGAGGACTTGCCTGTAGTTTGAGCAGTATTAGTAAGACAACAGAACTGTAAATCATTCAAATATACCCCTTGTAATTCTGGACTTCTTCAGTGAATTGGATGGCTAACAACCCCATCAGCAGTCCCATTAGGTCCAGCTTTATCTAAAACTCAAATTGCTCTGCTGTTGCTGTCCACGGTGTGCTTCAGTAGACTCTTATTAATGACGATATGGGTTGTCAGTGATTTTGGGGTGGCCATAATTGCACCAGTAGAAGCTATCACTTGATACAAGTAACAACTTTAGACTCAGCTCATAGACCGATTATAGAGCTGATTTCATGTGCTTCAAGAATCACCCGAAACATTCTTTCCTGAACAACAGAAACTATGATTTTAACAACTGGATATCTTGCTAACCAATAAACCAAGCACAAATTATACAGGCAATAGTTAAAGAATTTTTCTGAATTCATTCCTTCTTCTTGGCAGAAGCAATTAACAATCTTCCTTGGCTAATATTAATTTTCCTAGCAGCTTCCCTTACTTCAGTTGAATTAGTAGCACGATTAATGTAAATCAAGAACTTTGTCTCTGACCTCTACTTATGCTCGTTATTTATATATCCTGTGGCCTCTCTTACTATCAGAAATTCCACATTTTTCTGCTCTTGGTCTATGCCTGAACATTTACAAGAGCCTGCTTCCTCTGTATTCTTATAATAAATCAAAGTGTGTCATCTGCCTGAAGAACAAACAACATTCAAGTGGTTTCAGAAAACTTTGTTACAAACAGACCAAAGTTTCAGGGAACAGTTGCACTGAAATCTGTAAAAAGGAGGTTTGCTTGAAGGAATTCACTCAAGTAATTCTTGAAAAGTCCCACTGCCAAAACAGTCTGTCTGAAAGGCAAATGAAGCTTACTGTTACTTATGTTTGTGTATATAATATTGTTGTAACAGTGTCTATGGTGAGAACAACAAGTATGTTATGATAATCAAAATATCCACGGGTATGCTGCCGGTCTATAGTGTCCAACGGGCACAATATTTCGGCGATCAAACATGTCGCCATCATCAGGTGAACTGACGGACTGAGCTCCTGTGAACGTACCGGCACGGAGATCCGTACGCTATGGCTGCTCAGAGGGAACTGGGTTCGGTCGCGGCGGCGGCCGATTTAAATACCCTCCGCCCGCGGCGCGCTCCCTCCGCCGTCCGCGCCCAGCGCCACGGTCGCGCGGTGGAACAGATTGCGACGGCGTCTGAGATGTCGTCGGTGTGATGGCTCTGTCCGCCGTGGTCGTCACAACTATACGTCTGCTCGATTTACTCTTGATTAACCCGATCGCTGGTTCCCAAGCCTTGCTAAGATTATAGCCACAGTCCCGGTTTATGAGGTCGTCATTGGTGCGAATTTCGATGGCCTCTCTAACAACGCTGTCCCAGTATCTCGACGTCTGTACCAGAATCCTCGTGCGGTCATACTCCATGGCGTGATTTTCCGACAAACAATGTTCAGCGACCGCCGACTTGCTCGGATACATTAGTCGAGTGTGCCTCTGGTGTTCACGGCATCGATCCTCGACGGTACGCATCGTCTGACCAATATACGACTTGCCACATTGACACGGAATCTGGTACACGCCGGCCTTCCTCAAACCGAAGTCATCTTTGGCGCTCCCCACCAGTGCACGAGTTTTATTTGGAGGACAAAACACAGTTCCGACCCGGTGTTTCTTCAGAATGCGGGCGATTTTCCCCGAGAGTGCGCCTGTGTATGGAATAAATGCAGTGCCTACCTCCTCCCTCGTGACTTCATCCATCTCAACAGGTTGTGCTGCAGTGGTTGGGCGGAGAGCACGTTGAATCTGCCACTCTGAGTACCCATTTTTTCGAAATACAGTTCTCAGATGTTCCAATTCCTGGGGTAGACTCTCTGCGTCAGAGATAGTGCGCGCCCTATGTGCTAGAGTTTTAAGTACCCCATTCCTCTGTGAAGGGTGGTGGCAGCTGTCTGCATGCAAATACAGATCAGTGTGCGTAGCCTTCCGATACACCCCATGACCTAGGGTGCCGTCAGCCCTTCTCTTGACCAAGACGTCAAGGAAAGGTAATTTACCCTCCGTTTCAGTCTCCATAGTGAATTTGATGTTGGGGTGTATGGAGTTTAGATGTGTAAGGAAGTCAAGGAGTTTATCCATACCATGTGGCCAGATGACGAACGTGTCGTCCACGTAACGGAAAAAGCAAGTAGGTTTCCATACGGATGACGACAGGGCTTCCTCCTCGAAGTTCTCCATGTACAAATTCGCTACCACCGGTGAGAGTGGGCTACCCATGGCGACTCCCTCCGTTTGTTCGTAGTATTCTCCATTAAAAAGAAAATACGTGGAAGTCAAGACATGCCTAAAAAGTTCAGTGGTCTTCTCATCAAACTTCTGACTAATCAATTCTAGTGACTCTCGCAGGGGTACCCTCGTAAACAAGGAAACGACATCAAAACTCACCATGATATCTGACTCATCCAACCTGAAGCTATCAAGGCGTTTAACAAAATCCACGGAATTACGGATGTGATGAGGGCATTTACCCACATAAGGACTTAATATTCCCGTCAGGTATTTGGCCAACAAATATGTAGGTGCCCTGATGTTGCTGACAATGGGGCGTAATGGTACCCCCTCTTTGTGAACCTTCGGGAGTCCATATAGTCTAGGCGGTACCGGACCTTGGGGTAACAATTTCTTAGCGTCACCCTCCGGTAAATCTGCGTCTTTGAGAAGCGCCCTCGTCTTGTTCTCCACCTTCTTTGTAGGGTCAACGCTGATCTTCCGGTAGGAATCGTCATTTAGCAGGCTCTGCATCTTATCAGTGTAGTCCTTATGGGAGACAACAACTGTAGCATTGCCTTTGTCAGCTGGTAAGACAACAATTTCAGAGCGCTCCCTCAGATCACGAATGGCCGCCCTCTCTTTACTGCTGATATTTGACTTCATCGGCTTGGATTTCGTCAACGCACGACAAGTTTCGCGACGTATTTCCTCGACTGATTCTGGCGGAAGTCGAGCTGCAACCTGTTCAACAGCACTAACAATTTCTGCGACCGGAGTGAACTTGGGGGTGGGAGCGAAGTTGAGACCTCTCTGCAAAACCGAGACCGCATCATCACTCAACACCATGCCACTCAAATTGATGACAGTCTTGCACGGAACCTGCAGGGATGGTTTGTCAAGGAGACGTGAGAACTTAGCTGTTTGACGTCCTGTAGCCTTCTTATGGGCGGAATCAGCTGACACCCAGGTGACACCATCAATCCAATCCCAGGAACAAGAAGTGAACTTACTAGCCAGTTGCAAATGTAGTTTGAGTAATTCCTGTGAGATAAACTCAAGGCTCCGGCGGGTGAATTGCACTCTCTCACGTACCAATGCGAGGCTGGCTCGTTTCTTGATTCTTTTAGCTGCTGCAGAATCGATGTGATGCATAACCTTAGCAAAACATCAGGGCACCTACATATTTGTTGGCCAAATACCTGACGGGAATATTAAGTCCTTATGTGGGTAAATGCCCTCATCACATCCGTAATTCCGTGGATTTTGTTAAACGCCTTGATAGCTTCAGGTTGGATGAGTCAGATATCATGGTGAGTTTTGATGTCGTTTCCTTGTTTACGAGGGTACCCCTGCGAGAGTCACTAGAATTGATTAGTCAGAAGTTTGATGAGAAGACCACTGAACTTTTTAGGCATGTCTTGACTTCCACGTATTTTCTTTTTAATGGAGAATACTACGAACAAACGGAGGGAGTCGCCATGGGTAGCCCACTCTCACCGGTGGTAGCGAATTTGTACATGGAGAACTTCGAGGAGGAAGCCCTGTCGTCATCCGTATGGAAACCTACTTGCTTTTTCCGTTACGTGGACGACACGTTCGTCATCTGGCCACATGGTATGGATAAACTCCTTGACTTCCTTACACATCTAAACTCCATACACCCCAACATCAAATTCACTATGGAGACTGAAACGGAGGGTAAATTACCTTTCCTTGACGTCTTGGTCAAGAGAAGGGCTGACGGCACCCTAGGTCATGGGGTGTATCGGAAGGCTACGCACACTGATCTGTATTTGCATGCAGACAGCTGCCACCACCCTTCACAGAGGAATGGGGTACTTAAAACTCTAGCACATAGGGCGCGCACTATCTCTGACGCAGAGAGTCTACCCCAGGAATTGGAACATCTGAGAACTGTATTTCGAAAAAATGGGTACTCAGAGTGGCAGATTCAACGTGCTCTCCGCCCAACCACTGCAGCACAACCTGTTGAGATGGATGAAGTCACGAGGGAGGAGGTAGGCACTGCATTTATTCCATACACAGGCGCACTCTCGGGGAAAATCGCCCGCATTCTGAAGAAACACCGGGTCGGAACTGTGTTTTGTCCTCCAAATAAAACTCGTGCACTGGTGGGGAGCGCCAAAGATGACCTCGGTTTGAGGAAGGCCGGCGTGTACCAGATTCCGTGTCAATGTGGCAAGTCGTATATTGGTCAGACGATGCGTACCGTCGAGGATCGATGCCGTGAACACCAGAGGCACACTCGACTGATGTATCCGAGCAAGTCGGCGGTCGCTGAACATTGTTTGTCGGAAAATCACGCCATGGAGTATGACCGCACGAGGATTCTGGTACAGACGTCGAGATACTGGGACAGCGTTGTTAGAGAGGCCATCGAAATTCGCACCAATGACGACCTCATAAACCGGGACTGTGGCTATAATCTTAGCAATGCTTGGGAACCAGCGATCGGGTTAATCAAGAGTAAATCGAGCAGACGTATAGTTGTGACGACCACGGCGGACAGAGCCATCACACCGACGACATCTCAGACGCTGTCGCAATCTGTTCCACCGCGCGACCGTGGCGCTGGGCGCGGATGGCGGAGGGAGCGCGCCGCGGGCGGAGGGTATTTAAATCGGCCGCCGCCGCGACCGAACCCAGTTCCCTCTGAGCAGCCATAGCGTACGGATCTCCGTGCCGGTACGTTCACAGGAGCTCAGTCCATCAGTTCACCTGATGATGGCGACATGTTTGATCGCCGAAATATTGTGCCCGTTGGACACTATAGACCGGCAGCATACCCGTGGATATTTTGATTATCAAATACGCCGGGAGAAACTCAAGAATCACAAGTATGTTATGATATTTATCACTGAGGAATACAGCCATACCCTTGTGAGCCTCTCGCAGCTGACAGTGTCCTACTAGGAAGTTTAAAGTGGATCCCCAACAACAACAATCAATTTAATTTTTCTTTCATTAAGAACTTTTGTTCCCTGATCCTGTTTTGAATTCACAGCAAAATGAGAGTCATTTAATCAATGACATCTATCAGCTCTCTTTCCATTTAGTTCCCGCACAGGTGGTATGCCTGTGACTGTAGTAGAAGGACTCCTCTTTTTTTTTTCTTTTGCTTTCTGACAGATATTCACATCCTTATACTGGATCCTTTTGGATCATCAGGTAATATTAGGGCCCTCTTATCTATCACATTTTGTCATCTGGTTATTTAGTCTCCTTTTATAGCCTTCTCTGTGAAGCTTTCATAATTAGTTGTTGTGAAGATTTCATAACCTTCTGCATGGTTGTAGTTTCTCTGGATAATGTCTGTTCAGTGGCAATTATAGTGTTTCCAATTTTGCAACTAAATTTTCACCTACTATGACTATTGTATCATTTGACAAGTATGTCTATATTGTGTAAACCACTCTGCTGTGGTTAGTAGCTAACAACAATGAAAAGCTGAATGCCTCGAAGGTGTTAAATAAAGGGACACATTTAATTAGTTTTAATTCCTATTTTTTCTCATCCTTAGAATAAACTTCTACATCACACCAGATGGTTATTAAGCTAATTAATGTAAACTGTTGGTAATGAACATTGTGTTCCATCACAGATGGCTCACCACATTTCAGGCAAGCTGTATATGTACTATCTTAGTTGATCCTCTTCTCATTCAGCACAGAGGACTCAGAACAAAACAAAGAACTTTGACTGCTGCAGTCAGCATTCCACTAGCGGCATATCTTATTATATCTTACAGATAAGTCATTGGCTCCCACAAAATTTCACCACTATTCAGCTGTCTGTATATACTTAATTACAAGAGTTATAAGAATAACTGCCAGACAATAAACAAGACAGTATAGAATTACCTAATGCCAACCTCTATTTTTCCCCATGAGCTATCACAACATAAGAAAATGTGAAGTAACTTAGTAAAGTGAATAGAAAGTTTCAGAGTATGGAACTCCTGCTATGAATCATTTTCATATAAAATCAACTTACATGGGATGCTGACACTCCTGGTTGATAGCTGCTGCTGGTAACATGAGAACTGTTGTGCTGAGGTTGTGCAGACACTGGCTGGGCTCTGATTGGATAGCCAGATGTAATACTTCCAGTCTTAGCACCCTACAAATTTGTTAATAAATAAATATTAGGAAAACAAATCAGAATCAATTTGGACTTGGAAAATAAATGAGATCAAATATTTCATGATGGATGATACATCACACACATTTAAAAGAAATTTTTAGGCCACCCTTTCCTGGCTCAAATTTTTCTACACTATTAATCATTAAATTATTCCAAATAAGAGTATTTATGATGAACTGAAAAGGAAAGCTTTGTACAATTGTTATGCTGTAACTATCAATTTTGTGTGTGCACAGCTTCATAGTTCATGGGTGAAGTCTGTGCTACATTTGGCCACTACAGGCCAATGGCCTGCTAATAGGTCAGTAGATGCATGCACAGCCTGCTGGCTGTGCCTGCTGTTGGAACTAATAAATATATAGGCCAGAGCACTTGCCTTTGCCAGTGATTTGTGCATTCCTTTTTCTATTGTACTTGTCTTTCACATGTGTGTATTGTTCAAGCAATAAATTAAAGTTTTCTTGGGTAAGAGCACTTTTTGATGACGAGTACAGGGTTCTACTCCAGGTGTTCCACTTCAGTCATTAGCCCTTTGAGTTTAATTCCCACGAAGGCAGTGCTCAAATCTCTTCACAAGCAACAACATATACAGAAAGTTGCTATTTCCAGTTTAACGACTACACTGACACACCTGGCAGCCATGCCAACAACATGTCTGCTGCTGTTTCCTGTGAACAACGATGCAGCAGAAGACCAGGATGCTTACAAAACACCTACAGCAACATTTCCAGGCATTTGGTGTAACAGACATAAACTTGCGCAAGGCCTTTTTTTGTAGTGGAATTCACTTCGTGTGTATCAGTTGTTGTGTCAGCTCGTCCCCTTACAAGAACCTTCAAGTCTTTCTTTCGATCAGATGTGCGAGTTACTTTCTACCTATCACTACAAGCATACAAACATTACTGCTGTTCCTGTGGAGATTTTACTGCTGCCAAAGTCATACAGGGCAGGGGCTCAGCTGTCATCATCATTTTGTGACAAATGTTCATAAGGAATCCTATGCAGAAAATCATACGTTTTGCTCCAAAGGCAAGTTTGAGAGTGAGATTTACAGTGTAAAAATCCTACCCTTCAGAAGTATTAACATAGCTCAGTCATTGAAGTTTCACAGGCCGCAGTCTGTCAGACAGAATCCTGGTCTGAAGTTTCAGAAGTCAGTTCCTCTCATCCCTTCCAGCCATCAGTCAGCTCATAAGCACAACAGAGTCATTCTCAGAAAGAGAAAGAGGTTTTGGCAATTATGTACACTCTAAAAAAAATTTCATGTTTTTCTTTATGGGTCTAATTTTCACCTGATCTCTTACCACAAGCAACTGGTGTGTCTTTTTAAACATTCAATGTCCTTGCCAGACAAAGCCACACATTGTTTACAGCTTTTATCCTGTCATGATACAATTATAAAATACATTTTAGACATACAACGCAACATGCAAATCCTGACAACTTATTGCATTTTCCGACTGGTCCAGATCCAGAGTTTGATAAAGAGGAATTACTTTGTTTTCATTTAGACATGGAAGCTCAAAATGTTGTTGATTGTTTTCCTATTATTCGCACTAAAATTGCATCCACAGTAGCCGTGGATCCTGTTTTCAGTCATGTTGTTTCTTTCGTGCATCACGGCTGGCCGGACAAGCTTCCGGCCCATGCTTCTGATCCTTTGAGAAATTATTTTGCATTACACCATCACTTCTCTGTTTAGGAAGGAGTGCTGCTGTTAGCTACAGAGAACACCGCTCCCCAGGTTATAGTCCTTCAGTCCTTCGGTGTGAGGTTATGCATTTATTTCATGTGGACCACCGGAGTGTGTCAACGTACAAAAGCATTAGCAGGCAGACATGTTTTTTGGATAGGCACTGATGGAGAAATAGCGCTAGCTGTTGCAACTTGTCCACAGTGTGCCACCCATCAAGTGGCTGCCCATTCTTCTTTGTCACCATGGCCAGATCCACAACAGCCTCGGGAATGCAACCATGCATATTTTTGTGGAACCCTTTTTGAATTCCTATTGGCTTGTAATTTATGCTTATTCTAAGTTTCCATATGTGGTGTGTTGTCTGTCTACTCCTGCAGTGGCAACAATTTCTGCTCTGTCAAAAATTTTTTGCAATGGAAGATTTTCCGTGTATGTTAGATGCTGACAACAGCCCCTAGTTCAATCTCAGGAGTTTGAAGATTTTTGTAAAAAAAAAAAGTGGTGTTCACCATGTCACAGCTCCTCCTTTCCACTCTCAATCAAATAGGGTAGCAGAACGACAAGTCCGAACATTTAAGACTCTGATCGAAAAATATGTTTTGGATGTGTCACAGGAATTATCTCTTGACCAGTTCCTCAGCTCTTAAGGTTTATCCCTGTTGGAGATAAGAGACCGGCTGAGTTGTTGCACGGTGATCAGCAACGGACATTGCTATATCTGCTTTTGGATGTGTCCGTCAGCACCAGCAATGCAATACTTCCAGCCTGGCACAGCTGTTTGAGCTTGTGGGTTTGGCCGCCGGTCTAAATTGGTGCCAGTGGTAATCGAGAGCACCAGTGGCCAACACCTATGTGCGGTTTGCATGGTTGAGAGGTGGGCTTTGTGATATGTCGACCAGCTATGGGCCCACATAGGTAGCCGCGCATCAGGTGCGCCTTCGCTGCCCCCGTCCTCCATCTACCGAGTCATCTCCTACATCGCAGCCAGTGCCCTTGCCTTCCCCACTGCCATTTGCGTAACTGACTTCTCTGCTGAAGATGCTCCCTTTAGCTGTCAGGAACCACAGCAGGACCCCGGCTCGGCACAGTCACAGCCAATAGCTCCACCGTAACCGCCCTCATCACAGCCTGTGCCGCCTGTTCCGCCACCTTTGCCGCAACTTCCTTCCCTGGGGTTGGACGTGGAAATGGATGCTGCACCAGCTTCACCTGTCCTACCAAATGGTCTCTCACAGGGGGTGGGCACCGCACCTGTCTGCACTCAAGTAACTTCTGACCCTGTGCACCAGTGGCAGTGTGTCACATGACTCAACAACCTACATGTACCACAGAAGAAATAGAAGTAAATACAGTGGTCACTTCTTCACAAAGGAAGAGGAGTGCAGTAAGCATCACTCTTAGTTCACACATGAAGCTTGTTCTACATTCTACCACTAGACGCCTCTCAGTCTTTTAATATGACAGCAGTGGTGTGCGCAGCCTGCCAGTTATGCCCCTTGTTGGAGCTAATGTATATATAAACCATTGTGCCAGGCTCCACCAGCAACTTCTGCATTGTTTATTGTACTGCACTTGTCTTTCATGTGTGTACTGTTCGAGCAATAAATTAAAGTGTTCTTGGATTAGCACAACTTCAAACCACAAAAGGAAACTTTCACCTCTTTTGCTGTCTCAAGGTGTTGGGTAGCAGTAAGTAATTACTCTTTAAGAGGCTGTACTAAGTGTCTGTGTAAATGCTGTACAGATAAATACCTTAGAGACCTGTTGCCACACTATGCTCACTTCTATTAATATAACATAATTAGGTTTCTCATTTTTCCCATTTTTCCACGACACTTGTGATTTTTAACAAAAGTCCTGGTGCCCCAAATTCTCTCTGGGAGCAGCGAAATGTCCCACATTTTTGTCTTACATAGTGAGATTTTTTTTTTCTTTCTGAACTGGTGACCTGTCCTGATGCAATGCTTTGTTTTCCAGAAGTTTTGGAACACTGCAATTATGCTTCATTTGCACAAAAAAACTGTATTGGCTCTCAAGTTCGATATAATATATAAATCTTTTGGAAACTTGGTGGTACTTTGACCATGTAAGCAAACGAATGTGTTTTAATTTCGGTGTGTTGTACTCTTGTATGGTGGTCTAACATTTCCAGAGCTTGTGGCAGTGACTTTTATAATCTCTATCTTAATATTACCAGTGTCAATCTCTGTCTTAATATTACCAGTGTCAATCCTGGAAAAACACATATAAAGTAAACCATCAGACACCGCAAGAATCCTTTAAAAAAAAAGAGAGAGAGAGAGAGAGAGAGAGAGAGAGAGAGAGAGAGAAGAAGAAGAAGGAGGAGGACGTGGTGAGAATGCTGAGTGATAGTTTATGGTGTGAAATTTAGCACTGGACACTCAGGACGCACCAACATAGTAACTCACATGGAGTCCAACAAACATTATGCTGCACTTTTGGGTAACTACTCAAGATAAAATATCTAACTACTTAACAGTGAATGCAGTTTCAGGTACAGATAAGCAACTTCCGGTGCAAGAAGTCAAAGTTGCTTAGCACACAGTGATGCACAACTAGGAGTTTCAAGTCCATAGGATGCACCACTGACGTAATTAAACCACTGTTCAACAAGAACATCTTGTGCTTGTAGATAAAAACCAAATCAGTTACCAGAAACTTAACTGCACCATTTGTTATGGAACAAATAATGAAGTACTAAAATATGCAAAATTTACTTCAGTGATGACAGAGTCTTCCTGCCACATGGACTTCAAACTGGTTCATCTAAGAATTAGGCTTTATGATCCAGACAAAGGCATCATAGTGAGAGTGCTGGAGTTAGTGAACTTTGGTGTTGAAAGTGTAAAATATCTGGCTTCGATTTTAAGAAAAAATTAGTAGCAATTTCAGCTGACAGTACAAACTGCAATTATGAAAAAATAAAATAAAAAACAAAAACAATGTTTATTTTAAGTTGCAACAATTTAATGTTTATGCTGTACATTTCACGAGTTCGCTAGAGCAGAACACAAACGACTTTTAGGGCATTGTAAAACTATGCCATAACCTGCCTCTTCTACTAGCTTTTAGGGTTATTGATGTTTTCCAAGCATGTCCTACTTTCCTGATTTTATTTTATTTTATTTTTTTTTTTTCCAAAAATTCACCACTGTTTATCACTCTTCGGCTCCTTTCAAGCCAGTTACATATCTTCTCCAACAGCATTCAGTTAATTGAAAACGAAAATGTAACTATAATTGACATTGCATGCAAATTAAATATGTTGCTCAGCAACTTTGAAGGCAAACAATCCAAAAGAATTTTGATATCTGCAGTAAAACAGCAGTTACATGACTTGGAAAGTGAGATGCTAGTGACATTTAATCATTTTAATGATATTACCACAGCTTTCTTTGATACCTGCACTGGATATATTTGTGAATGGTGTGAACGATTTCTAGAACTACTTTCCCCATGCAGTAGATTGTGCTGGAAAAAAAAACTATCAGCTCCATTAGTGTTCAAGGACTGTACAGTTTTGTAAAATCTAGTGTTACAAACTTCGCCATGGATGAGGAAGAACCATATTATTAGTACTGCTGTGTAAGCAGATTTTGTGAAGGTAAACTACTCGACTGGAATAGGAAATCAAATACTAGTGTCAGTGAAATTTTTATTCATTTACACAATGAGCAAGTGTATCAAACATATCACAAGCTTTGTTGAATATTCACTGGCTATTCCAGGTTCTAATGCATCCACTGCACGAGTGTTATCAACAATTAAACTTTTGCAGACAGATTGAAAAAAGTAAAAGTTTTCACAATGATTAAAAACTCACACTCATTAGCCTCTCTTGTAAGGGCTTCTACAATTTAATATTTAATGAAAATAAACTTTTAAAGTAAAGAAACGCCACTAAAAAGTACACATCAAGTACCAGTAGATCGTCAAAAGAAAATGTGTGAAATGTGTGTTTGTATTTGATTCCATATTGTATATGCAATACTGCTGTAACCTCTCATCAGTTGTACTGTAGATTATATGAAAATAAATTATTATTAAGCCTATACTGACATTATTTGATCATATCCTGTCTTTTACTCATATAATTTTGTTCATTATTTTGAAAATGTCCTGAATTTGGTTAAAAATAATATGGGAATGATAATCTTAGAACATGCTTGTATCAACTTGCTGAATCATGCACCAATGTGTGATTTAACTTCCTATATGTTTCAGTACACTGATTGTAATAAAACTTTACACTGATGTATGACAGTAGTAGACCACCATTCCAGTTCCAAGATAACAACTTCAATAGTTGCCAAGATTTAGAAATTTACTTAAATCTCAACCTTTTTCACAGTGCAACAAGAATATGTTCCTCACACTTTGGTATAACACCTTATTGTCAAAACACAGGCCTCAACAACAAAATCAAACAATGGAAAATTTAAGATGCAATAACAACAAATGAATTAGATTCCTGATCACCACATAGGTAATGTTGAGAAGTAGACATGCACATTTAGAAGTACATGGGAATTTTCACTGATGAAATCATCTTGGTTATCAGCCAAGGCATGGTGTCAAGTCATTAAAATGATTCGATGAGTTTCCGACTTATCATCTTTAGGTAACCTTCCTTCCTTCCTTCATCACCCCTGAATTGCAAACTCCACTACTGAGAGCCGGACAGGAGGGCCAACTACATTTCTCTGGAAGAGATTTGTGGTAGGTTGTGGGAGGGCTCCCTGGCATGGAGAAGTGGAGTCTGGGCATCAAGTGCTGGTGCTGCCTGTCTATTCCATCTGCTTTCTCTGCTGCTATTACATTAGTGCATTCCTGACTTATTTTTGCTACTGTTACATTCCATTGGAGCTCAGTTGGAAACTGATTTACTGGTCGACAAGATCATTATGCAGTCATTTTTTTATATCCTGTTCCTCTGTAATCCTGCATATGATTCATGCTCTGTGTAACAGGGTGGTGCACACCAATTTGCAATGTGCTGGATGATAGCAGCCATAAGCATTTAGGTACAGATCTGTGTGTTTTTTCCTGCAGACAGAATGTCCCAGCTTGCTCTCAGGGTTGCTGCCATCAAGGATAGCACAGTTTGCTTGCTTGTGACATCACATCATCACAAAACACATCTACAGCATTCTAGTTCAGTCCTAGTGTGGGGACACATACATGATACCTGGCTAGAACTGGACAAAATGCCATACTGGATTTTGCCTTGTCACTTCCAGTTTAAGTTCATATTTTGTGGGTTTTATATTATAACTTATGTGCTATGTATATTTGCTACTTCAAAGCAACAGCATATTGAGGATCTCTTGAAAATGTGCCATTATTGGTACAATTTGTTACAATAAAATGAGAGTAATTGTCGTGTTGGTGGTTACAGAATTTTCATATTTAGTTGTTTTCATATTATATCTTGCAAGTCATGAAAGTATTCATTTTCAAGGCAATGGTGCAGTGAAGATTTATCAGAAACGCATCAGTCTTGGTACAATCTGTTACTATTAAATGTCAGAATCTGAAACAGCATAAGATGAAAGATGTAACACCATATTCCATAATTTCACCCTGGTGCAGTGGATAGGGACATGGAGTGCAAAGTGAAATGTAGATGGTTAGTTGGTTCACATTGTAATGTGGCATACCAAGAAACCCTACTAAGAATTGACTGATGCTGGGAATGATGCACATCCCAAAACACATGTTGTTAGAAAAACTAATGTTTAATAAATTATGGTTAATATTGCCATATTTAATTTCACTAGAATATGAGTTTATAATCGTCATTACACTTAAAAAGATTTGCTGCTGGATTTCAAATTCCCCTTATTTTATGTAAAATTCTAGGAAATCAGTCTGACACCAGTTCCTGAAATCACACCTTCAAATTATTTGTTACAAGAACCACAGCTGTTAATGTCAATAATCAAATTAAGATTCTGTGAACAATTTAGCAACAAAAATAATTATGTAATTAAAACAAAATGTAGAAATACCTTATCCGATTGTTTCGGATACTCAGTTTCCAAAATTTTGTATTAAAATGTGTGTTCGCAGTAATCTGTTTATATGAAAAATGTCATTACTTTTTTATGACCCAAACTTTGTATCCAAATGCTTACAGAGTTTTACATGTTAATTATAAACTCATTTATTCAGTCATGTCAATAATGTTATAGAAAATTATCAATGTTGTCTGTGGCTCAGTCTCAGTTTTTGGCCCCATGTTACACAGAGCACTACTTCTACAGTTGTTCAGTTTATTAGTTTATCAAAATTAATGTGTTTTATGAAGGCTTATAGCAGAATAAAAACTGTTCAAAATTTGACATACATTTTTTTTAAAATTGGGATGCATATCTGACAACCTACATGCATGAAGAACCTAAAATTAATTTTGAACTGCTGCAATATTTTTAACAGTCACACCAAACATGAAAATGGGCATAGAGAAAAGTGATATTCTGCTATAAATTATATCAGCATTTTGTAAGATGCTTTGTGAAGCAAACAGAAGTCAACAACAAAATTAGTTTTTATCCTCAATGTTTCATAGTGTTTTGTAGCAGACTCTTGCAGCATTCAATTTTTTTATTCATCTTTGTGTTTTCTACAGGACTCTGGAATTTTTTAATTAATCTAAGAATTCTGTAATATTTGATGCATATAGGAGTGCTCCCCCCCCCCCCCCCCCATGTCCCTCCTTGTCTGTCTGTCTGTCTCTTTGTCTATCTTGGGAGACAGTTTGTTGGATTTTCTGAGCATGGCAGAGAATATGGGCAATAGCTTGAATACTTTGTCACAGCCCAATTCCATTGCAGTTCAATACCATATTTACTTATTTACCCACAAAGCTTTCCTGATTGTAAGACATAAAGGGTTGCCTAGAAAGTAATGCACCACATTTGTTTTTGCTCAGCCAAAAACAATGCTATGAATGTGAAACGTTACATACATATTACACGAAGTCTCCTGAGTGAGCCTGCCAAATTTCCATCACTTCCAACAGACAGCATAGTTGCAGGACAGTTCCAAAATGGCGTCTGTGGGTGATCTGCATTACAAGCAACATGCCATCACTGAATTTCTCAGTGCAGAGAAAGAAACTGTGGGGAATATTCACAAACGTTTGTGCAAAGTCTATGGAGCATCTGCTGCCGACAGAAGTACAGGAGGGTGTGGTCATCAGAAGGCAGTTCAGCAGAGCACCATGATTTGCAGCGGTCGGAGAGGCCATCCACAGCTGTCACACCTGACATGGTGCAGCAAGCTGCTGATGTCATTGATTAAAGGATGCCATTTGTGGAAGATATTTTGAGGACGATTAGGAGGTGATTCACACAGTGAAAGACTGGCACTGCCAGCAGGACAAGGACTGGTACTGACAGGGTATGCACACCCTTGTTTCACGCAGGAGGAAGACCACAGAATGGGATGAAGATTATGCAGAAAAATAGGGTGTGTAGATAAAACACCATTCTTTCATGTGTGTAATTCTCATTATGTTCAATAAAGAATTGTTGAAAGAAAAAAATGTGGTGCATTATTTTCTGGACCACCCTCATGTAACTGCTTCATAAGTACTGTGGTTCACTGCATGCACAATGCACACATGTACACGGATACACATGCAGGTGTGCAAAAAACACACACACACACACACACACACACACACACACACACACACACACACACACGACGTACAGAAAACTTATCAGTAATATTGCACTAAATAAATGAATTTTTCATTTTATCTTCAAGAGAGCTTAAAATATTGCAGTAGAGTATTCTGTACTTTCTAGTTTAAAGTCTTGTATTTCAGGTGTTCTACAAATTATGCTCCTGAATAGAAGCAGTGATGTAATAAGAAAGACCTTAGGGTTTTAATAAAAAGTGAGAATGATGAAATAATTTTTATCTTATGTACAATGCTATTTTAAAGTTGTATCCCACTACTTCTAACAGTAATTTTAAAAGCTGTTGTCTTACTGACTCAACAAGGAATTTCTCTTCACGTCTTATGCACTTTTATCAGACCTAATATGGCAATTTTATGTATGTCCATTTTCATAAACAAAATGTGTTATTTTCAAGCCAGATACAGCTAAAAACTACTGCTTGAGCACACTGCATTCACAGTTCATGATAACGGCATGTTCCATGTTATGTGCCAGCTTGTTTCTGTGTGTGCACCTACTATAATGTAAAGTGTGGTGCCGACCTCTATACTAGCAGCAACAGGAGAACAGATCATTTGTTTGCTCATTGTATTGTGAGCTAAAGTAGAAGCTAATTACATATTTAACTTTATCTGTGTGATTTTGTAGTTTAAACATAAATTTCTTGTGTATCTGTATAGTGTAGATTTCTATCATCTTTAGTGTTGATGGGGACTGTGAATGCAGCGATCGGATGGGAGCTGAGTTAGTGACCCTTTGTTCACAGCTCCAGACAGCGCTGGCTTCAACCAAGCAGCTTGAGGCTGTTGCCAGTGGGCATCACTTTCAGGGGTCGGATGTGGGTATCCAAGGGATATTCACCAGCACATCATTCCACTTGTCCCCCGATCAGTCCATTACTGTGATCAGGCTGGTTATTGCCACACTGAGGTTGACCTCTCATCTGTGCTTAAATGAGAGTTTGTTTCAGGGTGTGGTAGGTAGTGAAAGACTTTCTGAGGGACCAATTGAAAGGCCTCCCTGGCTTACCTGGCAAACAGATTTCAGACTCTACTTGTGGCTCAGAAGGATTCTGAAGCAGCTACAATCATTTGTCCTTTCTTAGTGGAAGCCTCTCAGCCTACAAGGTCCGGGCATTCACAGGGGGATGGGTTATGGGTAGTTGGGAGCTCCAACGTTAGGTGTGTCATGGAGCCTCTTAGTGATATGGCTGCCACAGAGGAGAAAAATATAAAGCGTGCATTCTCTGTGCATACTCAGATATGGAATGGGTCTATCCATATGCCACGAAGAGCACAGAGTGCAACCAGCTTCAGGTATTGGCTCATGGATGTTCATCACTTTGGATTGCAAGGGGTTATGTCTGGTTTCCAGCAGCTATCTGAAGTGGTAAAGACAGAAAGTCTTGCTCGTAAGGTGAAGGCAGGGCTTGAAATCCATTACACACAGGAGGCAGCTACATGGGTAGCGGGTGCAGTGTGGAGTGCACTGCACGGTTGTTTAGAGTAGCTCAAACAAGTGAAAACACAGTTTCAGTCCCATAGGCTGCAGATCAAACACTGCAGGAAGGAAGACCTAGGAATCATTGGGATTATGGTTGCAAATGGTCCTAGATGTGTTAGGTAAGAACAACATTTTCAAGTACTAACAGAAAGCACTGAAGCTGAAATCTTTACAGGTACTGAAAGCTGGCTAAAGTCAAAGATAAGTCCAGCCAAAATTTTTGCCAGGGACCTGATGGTGTTCAGAAAGGATGCATTAAATTCAATTGCGGTGGCACCTTTCATGTTGTTAGAAGTAGTTTATGTTATAGCGAAACTGCAGTAGATAGTTGATGTGAGTTAGTAGGCCTTGAGGTTATACTTAACAATTGGAATAAAAAATAATTAGTTCTTTTGACTAACTCTCTTCATCAGATAATATAGATGCTGAAAGCTTCAATGAAAAAATTTTAAAATTGGCGGAAGGCATACACAATTGGTGAAAATGATAGTAAATGCTCTCTCTGATAATTATTTTCAGCAATTAGTTCAGGTGCTCATTCACAGAGTAAATGGGTGTGATAACGTACTACCCTTCTTAGAGAATAATAATACTGAGCAAAAAAGGAGCACCTAGATGGATGCAGGGATTAGTGATCACAAGGTCATCATAGCAAGACTGACAACCCTAGCATCTACATCCCCAAAAAAACACAAAATACATATATTCAAAAAGGCACATAGAAACTCACTTGACTCCCTCCTAAGAGATAGTCTACATTCCTTTCAGACTAACTATGGAAGTTTAGATCAGATGTAGCTTAAATTCAAATAAACAGTGTTGATGACAGTTGAGAGATTCACACCAAGTTCAATAATTAGAGACGGAACAGATCCGCCACAGTAGAAAAAGTAGGTCAGAATACTGTTCCAGAAGCAACAAAAAAAAAGAGTGCCGGATTTAAAAGAATGCAACACCTTCGAGATTGGTGTCTCTTACAGAAGTTAAAATTCAGCATGGACATCAATGTGAGGTATGCTTTCATGGAATTCATTTGTCAAAAAAGGTGGAGTAAATATTCCAGAATTTGAATCAACAACTGCAGCCAACATTAGTAACTTGGAATTAGATACATTTCGTGTAGCAAAGAAACTTAAATCATTCAATAAAGCAGTTCTTCTGGCCCAGACAGTAGACCCACTGGGTTCCTTTCAGAAAACGCTGATGAAATCGCTCCATATTTAGCACTATACAACCATTTATTCAATGAAAGATCCACACATAAGGACTAGAAAATTGCACACATCACACCAATACAAAAGAAAAGAAATAAAAGTAATATGCGGAATTATGAACCCATATAACTGACATCAATTGCAGCAGGATTCTGGAACACACACTTTGTTCAAACATCATGAAATATCATGAAGAAAATGATCTACTGACACATAGTCAGCAGAGATCAGAAAATATTGTTCTTGTGAACACTCACATGAAGAAATGAGAGTATGGATCTCAAGCTGATTCCATATTTCTAAATTTCCAGAAGACTTTTCACACAATTTCTCATAAGCGACTTCTAAGCAAATTGCATGTCTGTGGAGTATTGTCATGGTAGTGCAACTTAATTCATGCTTTCCTGTCAGAAAGGTTTATAGTTCATAGTAATTGATGGAAAACCATCATGTGAAACAGAAGCGATATCTGGCGATCCCCAAGAAATTGTAATATGCCTTCTGCTGTTTCTAAGCTATATAAATGATTTAGGTGACAGTCTGAGCAGCCCTCTTAGATTGTTTGCAGATTATTTACCATCTAGTAAAGTCATCAGAAGATCAAAACCAACCGCAAAATGATTTAGCCAAGAAAATTGGCAGCTGTCTCTAAACAATAAAAAGTGTGGGATCCTCCACACGAGTATGAAAAAGAATACTTTAAATTTCAATATTCTGAGAAGGAAAGTTGCTACTCACCATATAGGGGAGATGCTGAGTCGCAGATAGGCACGAATTTAATTAAGTTACACGAATTTAAAGGCTGTCAATTCAGTTAAAAAACTAGGGATTACAAGATGAACAACTTAATTTGGAACCATCACACAGAAATGTTGTAGTGAAGGTGAAACAAAGACTGTATTTTATTGGCAAAACAGAAGCTACAACACCTCTGCTAAAGGACCACCTACACTAATCTTGTCCATTCTATTCTGTAGTACTGCTGAGCAATATGCGATTCTTACCATATAGTACTGATGAAAGACACTGAAAAAGTTCTACGAGGGGCAGCTCATTCTATATTATCAGAAAGAGGGTGAAGAGTGTCACAGATACGATATGAGACCTGAAGTGAAAACCATTCAAACAAGGGTATTGTTTGTTGCAGTGAGGTTACCAAATTTCTACTCAGAATGTGAATATATTTTGTTACCTCCCACCTATAGAGAGAGAAATGACAATTACAATAAAATATGAAAAATCTGAACTTTGTTTTTCCCAAGTAATATTCATCATTAGAACAAAAGAGAAATAGACTGAAAGTGGTTTGATGAATCCTCTGCCAAATGTACTTAAGTGTGAATTGCAAGGCAGTCACACAGATGTAACTATGTGATCAAAAATATCCATACACCCCCAAAAACACATGTTTTTCATATTAGGTGCATTGTGCTACAACCTACTGCCAGGTACTCCATATCAGCGACCTCAGTAGTCATTAGACATCATGAGAGAGCATAATGGGTCACTCCGCGGAACTCACGGACTTCAAACTTGGTCAGGTGGTTGAGTGTCGTATGTGTCATATGTCTGTACGCAAGATTTCCACACTTCTGAACATCCCTAGGTCCACTGTTTCCGATGTGACAGTGAAATGGAAACGTGAAGGGACACATACAGTACAAAAGCATACAGGCCGACCTCATCTGTTGACTGACAGAGACCGCCGATAGTTGAAGGGGGTCGTAATGTGTAATAGGCAGACATCTATACAGACTATCACACAGGAATTCCAAACTGCATCAGGATCCACTGCAAGTACTATGACAGCTAGGCGGGAAGTGAGACAACTTGGATTTCATGGTCGAGCACCTGCTCCTAAGCAACACATCACACCGGTAAATGCCAAACGACGCCTCGCTTAGTGTAATGAATGTAAACGTTGCATGATTGAACAGTGGAAAAACATTGTATGGAGTGACGAATCATGGTACACAATGTGGTGATCTGATGGCAGGGTGTGGGTATGGCAAATGCCCAGTGAACATCATCTGCCAGCATGTGTAGTGCCAACAGTAAAATTCAGAGGCGGTGGTGTTATCGCGTGTTTGTGTTTTTCATGAAGGGGGCTTGCATCCCTTGTTGTTTTGCGAGGCACTGTCACAGCACAGGCCTACATTGATGTTCTGAGCAACTTTTTGCTTCCCACTGTTGAAGAGCAATTCGGGGATGGCGACTGCATCTTTCAACACAATCAAGCACCTGTTCATAATGCACAGCCTGCGGCAGACTGGTTACACGACAAGAACATCCCTGTAATGGACTGGCCTGCAAAGAATCCTGACCTGAATCCTATAGAACACCTTTGGGATGTTTTGGAAAGCTGACTTCATGTCAGGCCTCACCGACCGACATCGATACCTCCCCTCAGTGCAGCACTCAGTGAAGAATGGGCTGCCATTCCCCAAGAAACCTTCCAGCACCTGAGTGAATGTATGCCTGTGACAGTGGAAGCTGTCATCAAGGCTAAGGATGGGCCAACACCATACTGAATTCCAGCATTACCGATACAGGCCGCCACAAACTTTTAAGTCATTTTCAGCCAGGTGTCCAGATACTTTTGATCACATAGTGTAGATGGAGATCCCATATGAGGATGGCTTCACCTAAATATGGAATACTTCAAGGAAACTGCTCTCACAGCAGCATGCCTGAAACTGAATCAATAAGTGTACTGCACATTCCTGATCTGCCCACATGGTAAAGAATCCCAACAGGAATTCCTGTGCCACCTGTAACAGCATATACAATGTCACATTCAACATGCAGGTGGAAGAAAATCAATACCTACTATTTCTGGATACTCTAATATAGAATTTCCAGATGACACACTTGGAAATTCCCTCTACAAGATGAAAACACACATGGACATGTACCTGAATGCCAATAGCTGCCACCATCCCGCATAACACAAGTCAATGCTTACTATCCTGGTACACAGTAAGTGAGCCATATGCAATAAGAAAAGTTTGTTTATCAAGTTACAGCATCTGTGTGAGACCTTTAGCAAAAATGGATACTCAGAGAGACAACTAAGAGCATGAAAAATGAAAAAGATCCAGAAGAAAGAACCAAGCACCTGGAGTTCCATCCATACACAGCCAAAATTGCAAGGATAATGGAGGAATGAAACAGTTAAAAAATCAAGAATATTCTTGCCTTGGTCAAAGACCAACTAAAGCTACAGGCACCAAGCGTCCACAGCATCAGTTGCGAATGTGACATTCAGTACATCAGCCAGATGCAGCATTGCATTTCGCAGCAATGTTCGGAGGATGTGAGGAGAATATGTCTTGGTCAGACCAATACGTCTATAGTGGAAGATCACAGAATCAATAGAGGACACACATTTCTTTATCAATGGACAAATGTAATGTGCTGCATTAGCAAGTTCTGGAATTCAATCATCAAAGAACAGTACAACTAAGATTGCTGATGATCTTGTCAACTGGCACAGTGGTTTCCAACTGAGCTCATCATGGAATGTAGCAGTAGCAAAAATAAGTCGTGCATACTCTGATGTGAGAGCAGCAGACAAAGTGGGTGGAATAGACAGGCTGTGCCAGTACTCAATGACCAGACCCTCCTTCATCCCACTGGGGAGCTTTCCCACCAAATGTCGCAAGTCTCTTCCACACTGGTTGGCCCACCCATTGGACTATTGGTAGAGAAGTATGTGGCCCAACAGTCATACGGGAACAAACTGCACATGAACCTGACACTTCGTCTGAAGATGATGAGCAGAAAACTAATCAGAACATTGTGTATATACAATGCCACGATTTGGCTGATAACCTGAGAAGGCTTTTCCATTTGAAAGAAGAATGCCAATTAGAAGCCCGCCTCTGTCAAAATACCAGCGTGGCCAGATGGCCAGTTTCAGTGCGCGTCTTGTAGTGGCAGAGGTCACGTAGACACCCTGCAACACACTGTCGAAATGTCTCAAAATGTTGGTACCTCCTCAGCGTACTGCCTGTAGGTGCCGACCCACTGTATGACGTAAGTGCTAAAATTGCAGGTCCTGGTGAGCACATGGAATTCGGCAACAGGCCCTGGCTCAATACCACATCACTACTCTGGTGTGGGAGCACAGAAGGGCAGAGAGACAGGTGGAGGAGAGGGACCACCAAAAGTAAGAGGTGTTACAGAAACAAAGGATTTGTTGTAGTCAGAGTTCTCAACTGTGCAATTCAGAAATGCTGGAGTTGATAGGTATTCCATACGGCACAGGGTGTGAAGCAGTCATTGAAGTCAACCATGCAGTAATTGCTTGGCAGGCTCACATAGAATGCCACACAGAGATTGCAGCTATGTTGGTAGGCCACATAGCTGCTTTCACAGATGATGTGGCCTTTATGGGCTAGAAATACCTATAACAGGACAAGGAGTTGGGAACAGGGGTGGAATAGGGACATACAAGGATGATGTGTAGGTTCTGTGACTGGTCGATTGTCACTATGGGATGAGTAGGGAGGGCAGTGGGGAGGATATTTCTCATTTCAGGGCACGAAGAACAGTAGTCAAAATCCTGGCAAAGAACATGATTCAGTTTTTCCAGTCCTGGGTGGTACTGATTCATGAGGAGAACATTTCTACGTGGGCATGCAATGGGTATGCGAGGGGTAGTAGATGACTGGGGAGACAAGTTTCAGGCGATCTGGTTCTGTACAAGATGTGCTTGAGGCCAGAAACACTATGAAATCAAAGGATTGTTGTAAGGACAATTGTCATCAAAACTATAAAGAGTGAGTTTTTAAGCTTTTTATGGAGAGGGGTTTGGGAGTCCTTCAGTACCCCATAAGAATCTTGTAGGACTAATTTGTCCAGGTGTCCTTCATCCCATTCCATCACACTAACAGAAGAGTTCAACTGCAACACTGCCAGGCTTTCCGCTGCATGCCATTCACCTTTTTGCTGATCAGCACCCTTTCCAGCACACAGACACCACAAGTAATTTTGAGCAACGACCAAATGAATGGAATGAGGGCAGAAAGGTAGAAACACATACATCACATAAAATTTCAATTACAGTCAGTCTTTTTCATTTAAGCTGATTTATTTATTAAATACACATACCTCGCTGGTTTTCAAAACGCAATAAAACAAAAACCAGAGAGACAGAATAAAGGACTGTACTTGTGACTTTTCCTATCAGTATTTCTAAATACAGCTGGAGAACAAGGAAAGAAGGGCATGGGGCATTCAGGCGTAAAGATCTGTAACACAATCCCAGATTCGATGAAGGTGCAGAGGATATTCAGACAAAGACAAGTGAAACCCCCACTTTACATTTTTGTTTGATCCCGAGTTAAAAAATGCAAAATTGAGGAAAATGTAGAACTGAAAAAATGTTAAAACCCCTAAAATACAAGCAGAAGCAAATGTAATTGGCATATATGATTAAATACTGTAAACCATTCCAATATATTGTATAAAATCCATATAAGTGAAGGAAATTAAATGTACATTACGATTTTTATACAATAATTTTTTGTAACGAATTTCTTCGGTTCTTAAAAAATCACAGATGTGTAACAGTAGTTAAAACTAAACAGAAAATTGAAATTGGCATCTGGGTACAAGATAATCAAGCTCTTTCCAACATGCAACAATCACAAATTATAAGTCACAACAAGCAATTTTGAGAGATCTTTCCTCTGTGCTCACCCAGAAAAAAGAACATGTGAACTGAACTGAAAAATGTGAAAGGTGTCAGATTCAGTCATAGGATGGGGAGGGAGTGGGAGGGGGGGAGGGAGGCGAGGGAGGGGGGGTGGGGGGTGAGTGTTTTCCTTATGTAGCCAGTGGCACTGCAGCATAGTCTGGTGACACAAGCACAGTGATCTCTAGTGTACTGCTTGTAAACTTTTCTTTGTTCATTGTGCTGAGTGGTCAAAGTAGAGCATTCTGCAGTATTGTCAGCACATGCCATTTGCACTTAGAACTTGTCACTTGCTGTAGTGTAAACATAGCAGGTTTTGTGAAAGCACATATACGTGGACAAGTTTCCCTTCACATGTTGTACTTATTTATACCAATGTACATGAAATAAATTTAAGCCTGTTTCTCTGTCCCAGCAATCCACTACATTCATAACAATCTGTCTGCCATCACAATGCATTAAACACCATTGATGACAGCAACAAAGATGAACAGGTCATTGCACAACTGTTCACTGATCAGGTCCTGTTAATTGTTGGTGCTGCACTTAGCAAATGGAGTAGCCTACATTGGCTGCAGCCAGTATAGGCACTATACCTTCCAGATTCTGTTGACAGGCTCTGAGCACAACTACTGTAAGTAAAATTAATGCACAGTAGTGAAGGGTGTATGCAGTATAACTACATAAATTAAACCTAAGGGGAAGCTGCAATCACTCCATTTGCTACACACTGATCGCATCAGCCACACTTTGGAAGAAGCCACCATGTAAGTTTGCTGTTTATCATTCTATATGCTAGAAGTCACTGCATTAGCGTAACGTTATACAGCTATTGGCTGCAGGTGCAAAACAAACATCCAAATGTTGTAATCCAGCAGCTTTCATCATATTTCACAATTTTCAGTTTATTTCACCATGTAGGCTATAAATTCTTGCTACTTTTGAGGTGTACATAAAATGAAAGAACCCTCAAAACTTCATGTTTTAACCCATTAGCGCTGTGCGTTGCCATATGGCAATGTTTGTAACACTTTTTAAAATCGTCGATTCCACGACATCAACCAAGCGAGAGTGTTGGCAGCACTGGATTCTGTTCCGCAAGACTGTAAAGATCACTACAATGCAACAGTTTTAACAATACATTTAAATTCTGCGGTGTAAGCAGTGTTGGAAGTCGTCGTTTGTAAAAATGGAGTATAAGTTCGAGTAAGTATGTTTTACACAGTAACTTACAGTATATAATTTGGTTTTTTAGTATGCTTGTGCTTTAAATACTCAAATATATATTCTTTGGAGGTTACTGCTTGCTGTGAAATAAATTACGTTCATTTAGGCCGTATGAACATCGGTGTTGCCATATGGCAACACTAGGCGCTTGTACTCAGTGAAAGGATGAATTTTCTCTTTCTTGTTTTAGAAGAGGTTTCTCGCTTGCTGAGACGCTGGAGATTCCTTATAATGACGATATTGAAGGTGATGTGTTTGTTGAGCCCCCAGATCCGAATAGAGAAGAATGATGGATTATTGTATGTGCGGTGGCTGGGCAACTCAGTTGTCACAATTATCTCTTCTTCATGTGGTGCACAAGAAGTTGGCCACATCAAGAGATTCTCGCAACAAAAAAAGCGAAATAATATGATTCCCAGACCAAAACTGGTAGCCAAATATAATACACATATGGGAGGCACTGAGCAGATAGATCAGAATCTAGCGTGCTATCGCATTGTAATAAGAAGCAAGAAATGGTACTGGTGTCTCTTTACATGAATGTTAGATGTCGTCATAGAAAACAGTTGGATTTTGTATTATAAAGCAAGAAACCAAACTATTTCTCAGCTTGATTTCAAGAGAGAAACAGCAACAGTGTACTTGCAAAGACACCAAGCTTTACCAAAAGGAGCCGGGAGACCACCTGCATCAAGGGCATGTTCCGACAGCCGCATATCAGACTCAATTAGGTTTGATAAGACTGACCACCTCGTCCAGCACACAGAAGGAAAGAAGAAGAAAAGGTGTGCACACAAGGACTGTAAATCTATTGTGAGAACAATGTGTTCAAAGTGTAATGTGGGATTGTGTATTGACTGTTTTATTCCATTTCATGTAAAATAATGCTGAGTTCAAGGTTTGAACTTTTGATTATGAATTGTATTGTGTTATAAAGTATCAGTTGTATGATGAAGACTGAATAATAAATTTGCACCAAACTTGCATATGTAATATTATTTCCATAACCAACTTATTTCAGTTGAAGTTGTAATCCATATAAATTTAGGTAGTGAAAGCACCAAGCGTTGCCATATGGCAACATCAAATATCTCACTAATGGCGGTAATGACTTTCGTTGAAACAACTCTGTTGTGTAATTTATGCCTTTTACAGACATAATAATGCATTTTTTTTTTTAATCATGAAAAAATTAATTCCGGCGCTAATGGACTAAGGCAAAATTTGTGGCAGTAGAGTGATGGGAAATGGCTCAGTTATCTTGTACATGACTAGCATAGGTGACAAGCTTTTCAATTAACGTGCTGTACAGTATTAATAGTGCCAAAACAAACTTTGCTTCCTAATACATCTTTTATATGATATAAAATGTTGAAATTTCTTTCTTGTTTGTTTATGGATTTGCAATTTGGTTATGTCAGTTCATGTTATGAGTGTTGGTGAAATTGCTACATAAGAGCAGAACAACAAAATTCTCACACAAACTATGATTTATAGCTTCTGTGCCTGTTTGTACTGTATAATCCAGTACTTTAGGAAGTTCACATTGACAGTCCTGTTCTCCTGTTGCAGCCATAATCTAGCAGTAGCTGCATCAAATCTGTGCAGTGAAGCTAAACATTGCAAGCTGTAGTAGACAAAAAGTTCTAGCCTCATGCATAACTTTGTTCCTAGATATGTTTAATCATGTAATTGCTGAATTGTGTAACTCCATACATAATTTGTCAAAAAAAGGTCACTGAAGTAACTTTACATTAAGCCAAAGATCGAGACATTAAGAAGTCGAGATGCATCTTTGTCTTATCATCATGTTTATTTTACCATCATCATCTTTGGAATCAGTAATGTACTTGAAAATGGGCTTATAACCCAAAACCAAGGTTGTGCAGTAATCATAATAAAATTTATGAAACAATACAAAAAACAGTGTTTGTTTAGTTGCAAGTTGTGTTGGCAACACTGATCGTGGGTTACATCAGTATCTCCTCACTCACGTCTCCCTTTCCACAATGGCCTAAAATATTCCCTTTACTCTGACATAACCTGTGATGTGAACTGTCTGCCTTTTGTGCCTCTTTTAATTTCTTCAATCACATCGAATGTCAGTAGGAATAAAACAGTATCAAGGCAAGCAAAAATAAGCATCACTGTGCAAGAACTTGAATCGTGGTCCTCCTGAACATCAGTCAAGTGTGTTAATCACTGCACCACCTCACTAAGTAAGTCATTTGCAATTCTTTCTGTTAACAGTGGAGAGGTGGATGTGCTGATGTAGATCTTGTTTGATAAGCAGGACCATCTCAACACCGCAATGAATAGTAAGTGTTGTGCAACTGGCAAACAGCTTCATTTATATGGATGTAAGTTCGTACCTGTAAAGTATATGACTTTTATAGTTGCAGTAAAAGTGTCAGAAATATTAACCGAGCAACTTCACACAAATCAGACAAGCTATTCAACTGATTTATTTCTTAATACTGCACTCTCACACTGATAACTGAGTGCAGACATATCCCACTATGTTCTCTTGGAAAAATTATTGTGGTGTCAGTTGACAATACATATGTCTGCCTTGCAAATGATTTTGCATATGTATAACTGTTATGTGCATGACTATCATGAATGGCTTGTGCATCTAGTGTTGCGTTTGTGTCATTAAGGATGACAACAGAAATAACATGAAGGGAGAGGATGACAGGAGTGTCAACAATTACCTTACCCTTTCAAATAATGCAAAGGGGCCCCACATTAGTTCACAAGTCTTAACTCTACGGGAGGCTTTGGGGAAGTCTGGGATTTAGCCCAAACTATGAGCTGACACTTTGGTCTTCAGAAATCATATGACACCATATCCCTGATCACAAGGTAAATTCTTGTGATGAATTTTTTTTACCCACCAGCAACCCTCAAACTGAACAATACTGTAATAGGAAAAGATAGGTAGCTACTTACCATAAAGAAGACATGTTACGTTACAGACAGGCACAATTAAAATACACTTTCACAATGCTTTTCACCACTGCCTTCATCAGCAAAAGAGAAACACACACACCATTCATTAACACAAGCAAGCACACCACATGCACCCATGACTGCTAACTCCTCTAAGGTCAGAAAAGCCTTAGTTGCCAGAGTTGGCAGTCACGCAGAATGTGTGAGGTGTGCTTGCTTGTTTGTATTAATGGTGCCTGATTCGCTGTTTCTCTTCTTCTAATGAAGACTGTGGCCAAAAGCTTTGTGTAAGTGTCTTTTAATTGTGCCTGTCTGCAAGCAACTTAATGTGTCTTCTTAATGGCAAGTGGCAACTATCTTTCCCTAGGTAGTTGATATTCCTATGTGGAGTTTCAATTGTTCAATACTGCAATAGCATAAGAACCTTGGCTACAAAGGTGAGTGTATTTCTTCATATAAATCAGTCAATTTAATGGTGTACAGCATGTACTACTCAACTACGATCTAGTAAACCTGTTTTCAAAACCTTTTGGGAAAGAAATATGTAATTCATAAATATTATTAGCAAAGGACAATAATGAGTCATCATACATTATCAAATTATTATTTCTCACCTGTGGTGGCTGCTGTATAGGAATAGCACCACCATGTATTGGAACATGTGTTGCAGGTCTGATGGATGGCACCTGGTAATATTTGTCAGCAGCCTCCTGTGCAGTCTGAAAAGCTGCTGCCCCTTTCTGAGAACTATGTTCCATTGGTTGGTGCAATGGTGCCATGTATGCTGTTGGAAATTACAACACAATCAGAAAATCTGCAATCAAATTTATTTAGTACATGAAATCATGGCTCTGTTGAACTTGAAAGACATAACAATGCAAGGTCTCTCTATGGACATTATTGAAATTTACATTATATCATTTAGTCCAAGAAATCTTAGCAGGCAATGTGACCTGTTACAGCCCACATGCTGTTGGCTGTCTTTAGGTCTCCAATGTGGCCTACGTTGTTTATAGTTCAGAATAATGTCCAGTATACAGTTTGGAGTGTTACACTGGGGGTATCTCCAACAATCTAGTGACACTATATTCCAACAAGTTTACCATTTTACACCAACTCTTCAACACACTACAGCATATAATACTTCTCCCATAGCTTGTCTATTTGCAGAACAAATCATTAAATGGATACATGTAGAAACCACATACTCAACAGCTATTCAGTCTAATTTCCACCAAGATACAATAGCAATTAAAAATGAAGTCATATGGCAGAAGTTTGGCAAAAATACTTCAAAAAATGCAACCGACACCTTTAAGTCAATTTTATGCTGAACAGATTGGCTAATAGCTTCAAAAAATACAGATCCTTTGGCAGCGATCTGGTCAGGTTAATTCAGAACTTCAATAGCTTACTTGAATCACTGTTAGTTACAGAAAGTGTAAATATCATCCATTTCATATCATTTCTCCAATGCGTTGCAATGTTTTTGTGCAGCAGAACCCTTTGTGAAAGAATTCTGGTCAACATCTTTGGCTTTCTAAACCAGTCTTCCACTTTTAATTTACTGTATCTAATACTAATTTGTTGCTATCATTTCTCTCGTGTAACTTTTTTACATGTAACATTTTTACCTCTTCAGTATAACTTCCACTGGAACATGGTTAATAAAGTAAGTCACAGTCATTACCAAAACACTTAGCCCTTACTCTGGCACAATTTTACTACAGGCATCCAGTCTCCCTTGCCTTGAATATTTTCTGGTTGGGTTGAAGTTTTTTTATATTAATTGCTACACCAACAACAATAACTTTAAAAAATATGTAGCACAGTTACTAGTAATGATACTCATTTTAATTCATTTCCTTTTTCCCTACTGAGAGGGAAATTTAAATCTGCCCTGTGGAGGTTTCCAACTCCAACAAAATAAACAGTGAAAGGTCTTATGACTCCAGCAAACACGCAACATAATATATGTTGAAGATTGTTATGAGAAAGTGTCACATGTACCTCCCTGCAGCAAACTGTCGGCAAAAGAAGAAGATTACAAGAAAGTTTAATGAAATAAATAAGTAATTACAATAATAATACTGAGATTAAAAATTGTAAGAAATTGCAACAAGCAAAAACTTCTTTACTAAGAATGTGTAACAATAATAAATAAACTGGAAATCCATAACTGTTGGATCAGTCGTCCAGGGACTCTTAAAGAATCTTCCCATCAGAAAGTAACCTAGTCTACAAGACTTCAAACAAAAAGTCCATAACAATATCTAATGATATATCACAGAAACCACAGACCATCAGTCTCTTAACAAAATAACTCATACAGAAGAAAATTAAACTACAGTTTATAACAAAACTTCAGAAACAATGCTACTACTTTATCAGATTGTATGACTACAATTTAAATATGAAATAGCAATTTCCACAGTCCATAAATTATAGTGGTATAAACATGCAATATATTTTATTTTGTCTCCCAAAGCATGCTCTCTACCAGATCCTTATCATGAAAAATTCAAAGTTAACTTCCATAGACTTGTGGTTTCCTGTTTCATCTCCTAATAATCGTGTATTTTCACAAGTTATGTTCTCTAATGTTTTAAAATATATTTGTTATTTACGGCTTCTTGTTTTGATACCATTGCCTGAATGAGTATTTCCTTAACACAGAGGATTTAACAAACACCCAACAGAAAAAAATTCTGTCCTATATTTGTAAATATAGCTCCTTTGTACTTAACACCCTGCTTGTCTTCAATGAGATCAAAGATTTAGCAAAGCATTTTCTACATTCCCTCATTATTTTGTCTTGTTTTGCCTGCGTATTTTTTGACAGTATGGAATCTCATACGAAATTCTGTCCCTGAAATAAAGACACTGCAAAAGCAATCATACCTTGGCTATGTGGTGCCACATTGGTACGTGGTTGTCCAAGATAGATGCTGTGCTGTTGCTGAGGCTGTTTTCCCTCGTCACGTGGTGGGGCTGCTGGCTGCGGATACTGTGAAGTGTAAGTATACACAGTCTGTCCACTGCCAGGAGATGGAGCATAGCTGACTGTCGTCACCGCAGGAGGGTAGAAAGGCTGAGAGTTGGCATACTGTGTTCCCTCTGCAGACATGGAGTGATCAGCAGTCAGCTACAGCACTCCAATATCTTCTATTTTAACTGGGAACTGGGACTGTTTCCTAGGGTCTTACTTTTAAATCTTTTCAGAGAACTTTTTTGAAACCAAAGGCACCTATGTAAAAATTTTAAATATATGGGCATCTTGTATGTATTATTTAGTAGCATATCTTCTAATTAGGAAACAATCATAGACACACAGAAAACACTACTTACAATACAAATCTAGAAAAACATAGCAACTGAATTTGTTATTTAGAAAGTCCAAACAAGAAGGAATGATATTACATATGGCAAAAACATACCAATAAGAGTGTACTCAACTAGTACAGTTACATTTAGTCAACTGACAGCACATATAACAGCACCACTTATTGTGATCCATCAGAAACCACACTTTCTCTCAAAGGTGTTAATGTGAAGAACAAGGAAAGAAAGAACACACATATTGCATGCAGAAAGTGAAGCTACAAAGATGCAAGATCAGGGTGTAAATGCACATATACCTGTGCAGGTTCCCAAGTCACAAGATAAACACTCAAGAAAAATCAATATGTTTTGGACTCAATTTCTTATACTTATATGAAACTAATATGACTGGGGCATTAGTAGGAAGCATGTTGTCACTGTGGCACAAGACATGGCACACCTAATAGACATGTGCGTATAAAGTCTGGTTTGTTGGCACACTGGTTTTGTCACTGCCTAACCAAAATGACTGAAATTAATGCAAAATTGAGTATCTGTGCCTCAGCTATAGAGAGAGGCCATATGGTTAAAAGAAATAGAGGGTGCTGTATTATCTTACTCTAACCTCAATCTGCATGTAATTTTAATATCTGAACACAACTTTTACAAACAGTATTATATTACACCAAAACCTACGGTATTTTCTTCCACCAACTGTTAATGTACAGACTTTGTTACTTTTAAACCAGAGCCACTCTGGCCATAAAGCCATCTTGCACACAATATCTGTTTATACCCACATCATGTGGCAGAGCTATGGAGCACTTAAGCTCATAGCTTATAACAAATACTACTAGCACAACATTAACTGGCATAAGTGGTGTATTACTGAACATCTACATAACACATACATATTCTGTTTCTACATTTTCAGTATTTCTTACAATATAATTATAATCACCATCATTATTACTAATATGAACCATATTGTGCTTCCCACAAACTGATTCCGAGTGGATCCACCAGCAAATAGCGGACGGAAAATTTTGCCTGGGCTGTGTTTCGAAGTCCAACAGCCCTTCTGGTTGCACTACTTTTATGTGTGTCTAAACTTCAAGCAGCACTGCGTATATGGACAAGTCCCAAACAACCAAGACACCTCACAGCAAATGTATCACATATGACCACATGCCTTACATAAATACTGAACCAACAATGTTGACAAGCCATTTTGGTCACTCTCAACAACGGTCCTGTTTGCCTCCAAACAATGTTCTGTGATATCTCTCACAAGCTGCTCTCATGTAGTTCTGATTTAATTACATGACTGAGGTTCTATTGCACTGTGTTGGTAATGAAATTTGACTGCAGCTTTGGACTAATTGGTTGTGACTAACTGGTAGTGTTTAATACTTACTTTGCCTTGTCTTCTCATCACCGTTAATGATGTGCATTTTAGTGTGGCTGTGACACTTAATAGAGTGCTGTGTTTCCCAGATAAAAAATAGCTTTTCATGGATATTTAAGAAACAGAAGAAAAGCAATCTGCTGCATGGAGGTGATGAGTATAAGATGTTAATATTATGAAAAGGGTAGATTGCTGAGTCGTGATAGGCACAACAAAAAGATTCACACAATTACAGCTTTTGGCCATTAAGGCCTTTGTCAGCAATAGAATCTTTTTGTTGTGCCTATCGAGACTCAGCATCTCCGCTATATGGTGAGTAGCAACTTCCCTTCTCTAAAATTGTTACAGTCCATCCTAGATTTTCCATTGTATGAAAAGGGTAGATTGCTACTCACCATACAGCGGAGATCTTGAGTTGCCAACAGGCACAGTGAAATTAGCAGTCATTTTGTTGTGCCTGTCTGCGACTCAACATCTCCACTACACGGTAGTAGCAAACTATCCTTTTCATAACATTGTCATTATTCCATCCTGGATTTTACATTTTTTGAGTATAAAATGTGAAGGGCAATGCTGAGAAAAACAGAATAGTTCAATGCAATCTTCTTTCTTGTCATTGACCATCAGCAATGCAGTGAGCTGAACTGTGTGCAGTATGGCATAGCCATTAGCATTGTACGCTGGGGTGCTGTGGGTCACCAGTTCAAACCTGACATCGTCCCTCAATCAGACTGGATAATACTGGCAATAAGGTAGTCAATTCCCAATTGTCTACTTTGGGAACCTCATCAAGAGGTTAATTCCAATTTGGAGGTATGGTGCTGCTGCAGGTGGAACTGGTACCAGATGCCCTGGAAGTAACTGGGACCACGTGCTTCCATTGCTGACATTCCCTACACTTGCTCACATAGTGTTTAACAGATTGCTGGATAGAGATACCTGTGTCTGATTCTGTCTAGAGTTTTCACGAATCACAGATGATCAGATGGCTTAGCATCATGGGAAAAATTCATGATAGCTTATCACAGATGATCTGAGATGATGAAGAACCATTTCCCTCCCATCTGTCCTACACTGTATGAACTTTAAGCCAAAATAATTTGAAAATTGTTGCACTATTGTGATAAAATGAATTTTTTGTGATGAAATAAACAGGATTTTAAAAATAATCAATAAGTGCTTTGGCAGAGACAAACAAAGGAGATACTGAAGCACACCGGGCTGCACCTTCAGAGCAAACCTTCTGCTTACACAGGCACAAAACCAAGCAAGTCTACGTCCATTCTTGTTGTCGAGTATGATAAGGTTGGACTGTATCAATGGAAATGGAAATGAGCATTTGGAGTCATTGGCCGGGAGGGCCCCTTGCGGGGCAGCAGGTCCTGTTGCCGTGGTGCAGGTCTTATTACATTCGACACCACATTGGACACACTGTGTGCCGGATGGGGATGAAATGATGATGAAGACAACACAGCACCCAGTCCCTGAGTGGAGAAAATTCTCTGACACAGCCGGGAATCGAACCCAGGCCCATACGATGGCAATCCATCATGCTGACCACTCAGCTATCAGGGGGGACACTGTATCAATGATGACATGACAATAAATCTATTACATGTATTAAAAAACAGACCTCCACAGGGTGAATGTTATGAAGGGATATAAACTTCTGAATACAGTCAAAAAGATACTTTCGAAGCTACCAGGAGACACTGACGCTGTAAAATGGCTGCAGGAGATGAAACAAACTAAAGCACAATCGGGCACAATTAAGCCACTGTGAGTGATTTAGCTTTCATGTTCAAATGCATGTAGCTATCTTCCCAATATAAAGACTTGTTGACAGAGCAACAGACAACCTCTTGGGAAGGAATTTAAGAATTTTGACCACATTGCTAGTTGAGAAACTGTAGAAAGTTTCATAGACGAGCTATCTGGGTAATTTTTTTTTTCCTTTCTTTTGCTGACATCAATGATTATTTTATTTCTGAGTGTGATGTACAGACATGTGATACATAACATCTAATAAATCCAATGCAAATGATCAAAATATTTTCATTTTCAATATTACCCTTAAAAACTATAAAATATGGCCAAAGTATTGAACAAAAGCCAAACAGGAAGTTGTTGGAAAATAAAATAAAAAATGAGGAAACTCAGCACTGAAATCTGCAAATAATAATACTGAAATTGGCCATAAATGAAACGATTTCTTCTGTACTTTCTCCCACTAACTGCTTATAAATACACTGAGGACTGTTATTTGTATTTTTCATTCCTGGTACACCATCATTTATCCAGAGTGTCTTGAGGTTTACTGAAGATTTTATTGTAATATAAATATGTTAAAGGAAAGTTCTGGTAGACTGCAAACAAATTATTGATAAAAGTACAACTTATCAAATAGTAAGAGTCATTGACAAGCATATAAATAAGACTGAAAACATCATTAGCTTTTGGACAAATCCTTTTTCAAACTAGAGTGCTGGTAGAATTAAATAATTTAGGAGAAAAGTAACAGCTCAACATGTAGTACAGGCAATTATAGGATAAAAAACACAGGTTACTCACCACATGAGTTTACGTTGACAACAGAACATGTGATGTGTACAACATGCATTTCACGTCAGTTCTTACAACAGGTGTTATAGCAGCATTCTGTTTATTGGCCTGTTGGTTTGCAAGATTCACGTGATTGGTAAGTTGAAAAAATTTATGACTGTTATTTGGTAATGATAAAAAGCTTAAAAAAGTGACCATTAATAACTTGGTGATTAAGAAGAATGTTCTTATCACCGTGAAAGGAACTAAGGAAAATTCAGTCACATATTTATATTCACTGAAAGATTGTTTTGCAAAATATCTTGATGCATCTGGTGTCTTGTAATAACTTCTGCAAGAAAGTTTCTTGTCTGAGGTAAGCAAGGGTAGCATACTGTTTGTAGTCCCTCTCCATTTACAAAACTGATATTGCCCTACTCAATGCAATTTGTAAGAAAAAGAAGAACTGTATGCTCTATGTATCTGAATCACAACCTAAAACACTCTATTGCAGGGGCGGGCAAACGTTGCACGCGGCTCATGAGCACACAGCGCTGCACGTGTGCTGCTCGCGTGTAATCGTCGACCGGGGCAGTGGCGACAGGCAGCAGGTTGCGGCAGTGTAGTACCAGGCTAAGATGCGGACATTGAAGCGAAGCGACCACTACGCAGTGAACGTTGTATTTCAATAACCGGAAAATGCAGAGTGAATCAAGGAAACGGAGAATTGGAATTTGCTATCTTTTAAAAAGGAATGGGAGAATCATTTTTTTCTGTGTGCAAAAACGTGAAAATTGGAAATGTATAATATGTGACAGTATTCTGGCTGGTCAGCGGAAGTTTAATATTGAACGCCATTATAATAAATTTCAGTATGTTGCCGTTCTTGGTGCAATAAAAGAGGAATTTCTCAAGCGATTTGGGGATATATCTTTTTTATCCCAAGGTTTTGAATAGTTCTCGAGACAATCTGCTGTTTCTGTAGATGATATTCATCCCAGTTTGCAAATGGAATTAATAGATCTACAGCGTAATTCTCGTCTGAGAGACAAGTTCCTTTTGGCAAGACGTGTAATAGATTTTTATCACGACTTTCCACAGCAAGAGTTCCCTCGTCTCCATTGTGAAGCCATGAGGATAATGTCAATGTTTCGCTCGACATACGTTTGTGAGAGATTTTTTTCTGTTATGAAAGTCTCGGTTAAAAGAAAACATCAGTAATGAAAATTTACGTAACTGTTTGCGTTTGTCTGTATGTAGAAATTTTGTTGCAGACATTAAACGTATTGTAAACTCCACCTGTGATAATTAAATAAAACGTATCGTAGGTAATAGGTACTCTTTCAAACCACGATTACTTTCAAGCACTCCTACTAACCTTATTCCTTCATTCAATAAAGCAGGCCAGGAAACAAGACGCATTACAAAGGAAGAATCGGTGAGACGGTATGGCGGGGAGGGGAGAGAAGCGGGTGGCCAGCTTGCCCCTGTGTGCGCGCAGAACGCCTGTTAACTGCACACGTGCATGTGCACCGCACATGTGCAGAATTCCTGCCCGCCCCTGCTCTATTGTGTTATTAATAAAGGAAAGAAATTCTAGGTATGTGTTTCTAACCATTTTACGATTCAGTTAAATAACTTCTGCCCAAATAATTAAGTATTTTTTATTCTGTATGACACATTTTGGCTTCTGCCTTCATTGGACACTAAAAATGAAACAAAAACAAATAACGAGATATGACGGTAATTTTTTTTATTTTTTTAAAGAATCAAAATATGACAGACACAAAAAAAACCTTGTGGAACAAAAAAATCCTTAAGCAGTTCAGATGTAACTTATTTACTTGAATTCCAGTATCTGACAGAACAGCACAGACACGTGAACAAAACATTTTTGTAGCTCAGATGGGACTTTGGACAGAACCTCTCGGGGGGAGGCAAATAATATTCGCTTCCAGAAATAAATAAAATCTTAATTATCAGTACAATATTTTAGAAGGTTATACAGGGCAACAACATGCTATAATCAACAAGTGCATTAAGCAGTTAGGGAGGGTTTATTTCTGTTAGCCATATCACATCTACCCTCATGTAACTTTTTTAGTCAGTTTTCCACAGCCCATAAGGTTGGCAGGTCTTGTAGCTTATTTCCAAAATAGTGCCACCATATACAAAATTCACAGAAATAAAACATCAAAAGTACCCAAGACCAAAGATCCACTACAGGCAGCATATTCAAGTGTACGATCTATCTATAATTACAGGGTTCCTTATTCACGTTTGACTTCCTTGCGATTTTCACCTCACAATCATAAAATAATGGTATTGCATGATAACTACTGGACTTTTATCATGAATAACACTATCAGTGAGGATATTCAATGTTATTAATGTGAGTGACATTCCAATAATTGCTCACAGTGCATGTTATGGCAGAACTGGAAAATTAGGAATAAACACGACAGGAATAGGCTACAACTGCAGCATATAAACCATATGTTTCAATTGGAAATTTAGCATAATGCTGACTGCAGATGACATGGATAAAAACTTAAAAATTCAACACACACAATCTCAAATCATGCATTATAATGAAAATTTCATAAGCTTAAACACAAAAAGAAAAGTTCAATGATTTCTGTACTTACTATTCCACAAAACAGCGCGAACATACTCATGTCCCCTACGGCCGTCATCTACTTCTGCAAAAACAAGATAATTTACATTTAAAATGCAACAAGCAAGAAAATGAAGACAGCTATGTAATGAAAACTTACATGCTTTGTTCCCAACAGTTACTCTAAAATCATTTTACCTTGTTTGAAAAAGAGTCAGCTGGCAATGACCTAGATGCTAATAATGTAGGAAAAGACAGTTTGCTACAATAAACAAGACACATCAAGTTGCAGTCAGGCACAGTTAAAAAAGACACTCACATACAGTTTTCAGCCACAGCCTTTGTCAGTAAAACACACACACACACACACACACACACACACACACACACACAAACATAAAAAAGCAAGCGCGCCTCATGCACACAGGACCGTTGTCTCCAGCATCTTGGGCTGAAATGCCAGAGATGCTGGAGTTGGCAGTCATGTTTGCATGAGGTGTGTTTGCTTGCTTGCATGTGTGTGTGTGTGTGTGTGTGTGTGTGTGTGTGTGTTTTACTGACAAAGACTCTGGCCAAAAGCTATATGTGAGTATCTTTTAATTGTGCCTGTCTGCAACTTGATGTGTCTTGTTTATTGTAGCAAACTGTCTTTTCCTGCATTGTTGATATTCCTATCTGGAGTTTCCATTGTTTGACTAGATTTAAATAAGAGTTTCAAAACTGGAATACAGGTAGAACCTCATATCATTTAGATACACATGCAAAATATTTTCAATCTAATTAACGCTGATGTAACTGCCTGACACAATCTTCTACTTTTAACTGTGTATCTATACAAATATATATAACATCTTTAAAAAAATTCTGAACTAAAATTGAAAAAAATAATACATACAAAAATCACACGATAACCTACACAAAACACATTAATTCATTAAATATATCAGTAACATTCACACACCCCAATCTATTTATTTATTAACAGCTACAAAACCAACAGAGGAACTAAGGGATTTAAAAAAGGGACAGAAATGACAATTAATTATGCAGTTCTTTCAAGACAAAACCCAGAAATACATGGAGAGCAATGTGTATAAATTGGATTCCACCTGTCTTTGCATACACCACAGTATGACAGAACTTGTGACAATAGATGAACACCATGATGATGATGTTTGGTTTGTGGGGCGCTCAACTGCGTGGTTATCAGCGCCCGTACAATTACCCATCTTTGCTCAGTCCAATTTCGCCACTTTCCTGGATGATGATGACGACAACACAAACACCCAGTCATCTCGAGGCAGGTGAAAATCCCTGACCCCGCCGGGAATCGAACCCGGGACCCCATGCTCGGGAAGCGAGAACGCTACCGCGAGACAACGAGCGGCGGACAGATGAACACCATGTAGCCCCCTCTCGTGGATCTACAGAAGATATGCGGAAGAAAAAGGGAAGGCCAAAGGAACGACTATCGGTATGCAGCAGAGGCAAAAGAAATTGACACAAAGCTTCAAGAAACTTGACTAATAACAGTTGGGATTTCATATCTGGAGAATACAGAACGCGATTCAGTGATGAATTATTGTGTTACCCATTTACACCAAGTTTAACTGTGTCACAGTTGTCCAGTGGATCAGATATCAAATGGGAAGTTAGTTTGGAAATGTGTAGTCACTTATTAAATACACTGCATTAAAATTTGGAATTATTATTTTTGAAAATTTTCACTTATCATCTGTGTAGGCTCAAAATATTTTAATGTGTTATAAGTTTCTAACCATACTGGTAAACACAAAAGGACTCCACATTTTCTGCTTGCCATCCAGGTCCACTCAATTTCCTTTGCCATAGCACACTGTGTTTCCATTTGCTAAATGCTACTTTCCAGTTATATGTTCTGAAAAATGAGCAGAGTATTTTGCTTTTAAATGCAGTGGTGATTATACAGTGCGCGATCCTTCCATTGCATGTTTTGGAAACAGCACTGATTAGACGGAAGTCAGAATGTTTGCTTTTTGTGACCTGTGTGATTATAGTTTACAATGTAGGCGTAGAATATATATTTGTCCGTATTACAGAAAAAGATTTTTCAGTAGCCTTTAAGGTGCACTACATCAGTGCAAACAGAAGTGAAATTGCCTTCCAAATTCACATCTCCAATTCTCTGAGACTCAAGTATAAAGTCTGGTTGCTGACTTCCTCCCATGGTTTCAGACATTCCCCTCTTAGTTTATTTGTACCTATCAAGTCAGCTGTGTTATGTTTCGTAGACAGTAAGCAAACATTCTTCCACTTAAAGCACAGAATGTTTTGTTCCCCACTCACTGAGCTGCTTCTACATTCACTGATTTGTTAATTATTTTTCTGAGTAGATCTGGATAACAGCACCAATTACCTTAAAATAGTGTATGGTCTCTGTCACAAAAACAGTTCACGCATGTTTAGCACTGCATAATTGCTTACAGTCAGACTGCTACCATCTAAATTTTTACATACGAGGTGTGATCAAAAAGTACAATTTTTTTTTAATTTTGAGGGCTTTATACCTCCGATTTCCAATTTATTTATTTTTTTATTTTGTTGGTACATATGCTCATGAAGCGAGTCAGCAATTTCAGCTATATATTTGTTTGTTTGTTTATTGTTGACAGTCGAAAAGGTTATACATGTTTTAGAGTGCTTGTCAAATTTTTAGTTTTGAAAAAGGTGGATAAAAGAAACTGCATTAAGTTTTGATTGAAAATGGAATAAAGTGCAGTACTGCATTCGAAATGTTGACTCTGGCTTTTGGCAAATCTACTATGAGTAAGACAAGAGTTTACGAGTGGTATAAATGTTTCAAAGAGAGTTGAGAAGATGTTGAAGACAATGACTGCCCTGGATACCCTGGCACATCAATTACTAAAGGCATTGCGGAAGTAGGAAAGAAAATGGTTCTGGAAAAATCGCCAAATCACCATCAGAGGGTTTGCTGGTGATGTTGGTATATCCTTTAGCACATGCCAAGCAATTTTTTCAGATGTTTTTGGCATGAAACATGTAGGAGCAAAGTCTGTTTCAAAATTGTTGAATTTTGACCAAAAACAACATTGCATAGACATCACTCAGGAACCGCTAAGTGAAATCAGCAATGATCTAGAACCTCACAAGAAGTTTATGACAGGTGTTGAAAAACAGGTATACAGGTATGACAACAAAACCAAAGCCCAATCATCCCAACAAAAACTGCCTGAAGAGCTAAGACAGAAAAAAAATTCGACAAGTTTGATCACATTTGAAGGTTCTCCTCACTGTTTTCTTCAATTGTAATGGGTTAGTGCCTTATGGCTGTACAGTCAATAAAGAAGTTATGCGCCACTTGCATGCAGCAGTCTGAAGAAAACAACCAGAACTGTCGCAAAACCTCTTGTGGAAATTGCAACACAATAATGCTCCCACTCACACTTTGTAGCATTTGCCTGCTTGATTTCCTCGTTTTTTTATCCTCAGTGTCAACGTACTGCAATGCTACACTGGCTGAAAAATGGGTTGTGGAAGTACAACACTGACTACTTTAAATAATGTAGCCGACATGTGCACATTTGTGCTTCACAGTACTTTACTTTCACTTTTCACCCCCCCCCCCCCCACACCCCCCCCCCCCCCACCACCCAAATAATACACACTTATATGGCCAGTGCACTATTGTTTAACTTTCAATAAGCCTCATAAATAGGTTGCAAGCAAACATCCACATACTGCTACAACAGTTTCCTGTTGAACATCTACCAGCAGTAAAAGCCTAACCACATAGTCCACATTCCTTGGAGAATAAAAACTATGTATGGAAACAAACACTGTCATTGTTTTAACACACAGCCTAATTGTGTTACACTTATTTCACAGTAGATGCATTGTTGGGGGGGGGGGGGGGGGGGGGGGGGGTATCTGTTGAGAGGCCAATCAAATATGTGGTTCATGAAGACGGGCAGCAGCCTTTTCAGTAGTTGCAGGGGCAACAGTCTGGATGATTGACTGATCTGGCCTTGTAACACTAACCAAAATGGCCTTGCTGTGCTGGTACTGCGAACAGCTGAAAGCAAGGGGAAACTACGGCCGTAATTTTTCCTGAGGGCATGCAGCTTTACTGTATGGTTAAATGATGAATGTATCCTCTTGGGTAAAATATTCCGGAGGTAAAATAGTCCCCCATTCGGATCTCCAGACGGGGACTACTCAAGAGGACATCCTTATCAGGAGAAAGAAAACTGGCATTCTACGGATTGGAGCGTGGACTGTCAGATCCCTTAATCGGGCAGGTAGGTTAGAAAATTTAAAAAGGGAAATGGATAGGTTAAAGTTAGATATAGTAGGAATTAGTGAAGTTTGGTGGCAGGAGGAAGACTTTTGGTCAGGTGAATACATGGTTATAAATACAAAATCAAATAGGGGTAAATAGGAGTGCGGGTAAGCTACTACAAACAGCATACTGAACGCATTATTGTGGCCAAGATAGACACGAAGCCCATGCCTACTACAGTAGTACAAGTTTATATTCCAACTAGCTCTGCAGATGACGAAGAAATTGAAGAAATGTATGATGAAATAAAAGAAGTTATTCAGATAGTGAAGGGAGACGAAAATTTAATAGTCATGGGTGACTGGAATTCGGTAGTAGGAAAAGGGAGAGAAGGAAACGTAGTAGGTGAATATGGATTGGGGCTAAGAAATGAAAGAGGAAGCCGCCTAGTAGAATTTTGCACAAAGCACAACATAATCATAGCTAACACTTGGTTCAAGAATCATGAAAGAAGGTTGTACACATGGAAGAGGCCTGGAGACACTGACAGGTTTCAGATAGATTATATAATGGTAAGACAGAAATTTAGGAACCAGGTTTTAAATTGTAAGACATTTCCAGGGGCAGATGTGGACTCTGACCACAATCTATTGGTTATGAACTGTAGATTAAAACTGAAGAAACTGCAAAAAGGTGGGAATTTTAGGAGATGGGACCTGAATAAACTGACTACACCAGAGGTTGTACAGAGTTTCAGGGAGAGCATAAGGGAACAATTGACAGGAATGGGGGAAAGAAATACAGTAAAAGAAGAATGGGTAGCTTTGAGGAATGAAGTAATGAAGGCAGCAGAGGATCAAATAGGTAAAAAGACAAGGTCTAGTAGAAATCCTTGGGTAACAGAAGAAATATTGAATTTAACTGATGAAAGGAGAAAATACAAAAATGCAGTAAATGAAGCAGGCAAAAAGGAATACAAACGTCTCAAAAATGAGATCAACAAGAAGCGCAAAATGGCTAAGCAGGGATGGCTAGAGAACAAATGTAAGGATGTAGAGGCATATCTCACTAGGGGTAAGATAGACAATGCCTACAGCAAAATTAAAGAGACCTTTGGAGAAAAGAGAACCACTTGTATGACTATCAAGAGCTCAGATGGAAACCCAGTTCTAAGCAAAGAAGGGAAAGCAGATAGGTGGAAGGAGTATATAGAGGGTCTATACAAGGGCGATGTACTTGAGGACAATATTATGGAAATGGAAGAGGATGTAGATGAAGATGAAATGGGAGATATGATACTGCGTGAAGAGTTTGACAGAGCACTGAAAGACGTAAGTCGATACAAGACCCGGGAGTAGACAACATTCCATTAGAACTACTGACAGCCTTTGGAGAGCCAGTCCTGGCAAAACTCTACCATCTGGTGAGCAAGATGTGTGACAGGCGAAATACCCTCAGACTTCAAGAAGAATATAATAATTCCAATCCCAAAGAAAGCAGGTATTTACAGATGTGAAAATTACTGAACTATCAGTTTAATAAGTCACAGCTGCAAAATACTAACGCGAATTCATTACAGACGAATGGAAAACTGGCAGAAGCCGACCTGGCAATACTGACCCTACGACTTATCTTAAAAGATAGATTAAGGAAAGGCAAACCTATGTTTCTAGCATTTGTAGACTTAGAGAAAGCTTTTGACAATGACAGGAATACTCATTCAAATTATGAAGGTGGCAGGGGTAAAATACAGGGAGCGAAAGGCCATTTACAATTTTTAAAGAAACCAGATGGCAGTTATAAGAGTCGAGAGACATGAAAGGGAAGCAGTGGTTGGGAAGGGAGTGAGACAGCATTGTAGCCTATCCCCAATGTTATTCAATCTGTATATTGAGCAAGCAGTAAAGGCAACACAAGGAAAGTTAGGAGTACATACTAAAATCCATGGAGAAGAAATAAAAACTTTGAGGTTCGCAGATGACATTGTAATTCTGCCAGAGACAGCAAAGGACTTGGAAGAGCAGCTGAACAGAACGGACAGTGTCTTGAAAGGAGGATATAAGATGAACATCAACAAAGCAAAACGAGGATAATGGAATGTAGTTGAAGTAAGTCGGGTGATGCTGAGGGAATTAGATTAGGAAATGAGACACTTAAAGTAGTAAAGGTGTTTTGCTATTTGGGGAGCAAAATAACTGATGATGGTCGAAGTAGAGAGGACATAAAATGTAGACTGGCAATGGCAAAGAAAGCGTTTCTGAAGAAGAGAAATTTGTTAACATTGAGTATAGATTTAAGTGTCAGGAAGTCATTTCTGAAAGTATTTGTATGGAGTGTAGCCATGTATGGAAGAGAAACGTGGACGATAAATAGTTTAGACAAGAAGAGAATAGAAGCTTTTGAAATGTGGTGCTACAGAAGAATGCTGAACATTAGATGGGTAGATCACATAACTAATGAGGAGGTATTGAGTAGAATTGGGGAGGAGTTTGTGGCACAACTTGACTACAAGAAGGGATTGGTTGGTAGGACATGTTCTGAGGCATCAAGGGATCATCAATTTAGTATTGGAGGGCAGCGTGGAGGGTAAAAATTGTAGAGGGAGACCAAGAGATGAATACACTAAGCAGATTCAGAAGGATGTGGGTTGCAGTAGGTACTGGAAGATAAAGCAGCTTGCACAGTATAGAGTAGCATGGAGAGCTGCACCAAACCAGTCTCAGGACTGAAGACGACGACAACAACAACAACAACAACAACAACAACAATTTGTTTATAAATCAACAATAGAATTTAAGTTAAGAAACAATTACTCATTTCACCTATAACAAAAACATTAACTAGTAATAGTAAAAATAAATTGGAAAATCAAGTACATACATAAAACTCAGTACAAAATTAGATCTGGTGTTATATTCTTTAAAACAGAGGGCTAACCTTTCTATTTTATGAAAATTCGAATTATACTCATGTATGTTAATAGTAATTAATTCAAAAATGAAAAAACGAATTTAAGGAGGCAAAACATGAGGGGAAGTAAAAATATCCCAGCTTGCTTCATCCCAAACTCAGCTGGAGATGGGTAATTTGATGGTGAGGCCATTGGGACGGAGGGGGGGGGGATTTCTATGTGCCTAGCAACAATGCAGGAACAGTATGTGGGACTGGTTCTGGCCAGGGATAAAGAAACTGTCCTGTATTGATGCAGGTGGAAGGAACAAGGATACAAGGTGGTGGAAAAAATGCAAACAGTTACATAAATAAATTATGTAATTTATGTCTGAAAAAATTGGCAGAAATACACCCAAATACATGGGGAAAATCACAAGAAGAATGAAATGGATGCAAAAGGAAGAAACAAGATGAAATCTGAGACAGTCAACGATAGCGAAAGGTGATAAGTCACTAAAATTGGCGTGAAGTCACAATGAGAACAAAGTCAGGGCTGCCTCTGAAACCAGTCATGTGATCTACAAGCCAAGCTGCTACCACTGTGCTGCATTCTATGTGCTGTCCTGCATGAACAGCCACCGACAAACTGTGGCTAAGAAACAACTGAACCACCCTGTTGCAGAGCACTCTGCCTAAAATGACATATTTCATTCCAATACTGCTTCACAGCCTGTGCCATATGGATCCTTCCCACCAACCCCAACTTTTCTTAACTGTATAGATGGGAACTTTCCCAGCATTATATCCTACATTCCCATGGTCCTGCTGGCCTCAACCTTTGTTAGTCATTGTCCTCACCCATCTGACCCCTTCCCTGTCCCCATTCCCATTCCAGCACTACACAGCCCTCATTCCACCATGGCACCCAGTCTTTTTACTTCTCCCCTTTCCTGCCCCCCCCCCCACCCCCCTCACCCCTGTCCGCAGTCTAACCTCCTGATCCCGACTGCACGGAGCTGCCCTACCTTCTCTCCACGTTGTCGCTGTGCGCTCCCCAGCAGCACTTACTGCCCCCACCCCTACCCACGTCCCTCTCCCTCCCCATCCCAGCCTCCTCCTTACCCCCCCCCCCCCCCCAGTCACAGCTCCCATCATGCACTGATGCTGCTGCTCGCAGAGTGGTTTGAGTTGACAGAGAGGAACAGAAGGTTCCAAATGATTGGAAAAGAGCACAGGTAGTCCCAGTCTTCAAGAAGGGTCGTCGAGCAGATGCGCAAAACTATAGACCTATCTCTCTGACGTCGATCTGTTGTAGAATTTTAGAACATGTCTTTTGCTCGAGTATCATGTCGTTTTTGGAAACTCAGAATCTACTATGTAGGAATCAACATGGATTCCGGAAACAGCGATCGTGTGAAACCCAACTCGCATTATTTGTTCATGAAACCCAGAAAATATTAGATACAGGCTCCCAGGTAGATGCCATTTTTCTTGACTTCCGGAAGGCGTTCGATACAGTTCCGCACTGTCGTCTGATAAACAAAGTAAGAGCCTACGGAATATCAGACCAGCTGTGTGGCTGGATTGAAGAGTTTTTAGCAAACAGAACACAGCATGTTGTTCTCAATGGAGAGACATCTACAGACGTTAAAGTAACCTCTGGCGTGCCACAGGGGAGTGTTATGGGACCATTGCTTTTCACAATATATATAAATGACCTAGTAGATAGTGTCGGAAGTTCCATGCGGCTTTTCGCGGATGATGCTGTAGTATACAGAGAAGTTGCAGCATTAGAAAATTGTAGCGAAATGCAGGAAGATCTGCAGCGGATAGGCACTTGGTGCAGGGAGTGGCAACTGACCCTTAACATAGACAAATGTAATGTATTGCGAATACATAGAAAGAAGGATCCTTTATTGTATGATTATATGATAGCGGAACAAACACTGGTAGCAGTTACTTCTGTAAAATATCTGGGAGTATGCGTGCGGAACGATTTGAAGTGGAATGATCATATAAAATTAATTGTTGGTAAGGCGGGTACCAGGTTGAGATTCATTGGGAGAGTCCTTAGAAAATGTAGTCCATCAACAAAGGAGGTGGCTTACAAAACACTCGTTCGACCTATACTTGAGTATTGCTCATCAGTGTGGGATCCGTACCAGATCGGGTTGACGGAGGAGATAGAGAAGATACAAAGAAGAGCGGCGCGTTTCGTCACAGGGTTATTTGGTAACCGTGATAGCGTTACGGAGATGTTTAACAAACTCAAGTGGCAGACTCTGCAAGAGAGGCGCTCTGCATCGCGGTGTAGCTTGCTCGCCAGGTTTCGAGAGGGTGCGTTTCTGGATGAGGTATCGAATATATTGCTTCCCCCTACTTATACCTCCCGAGGAGATCACGAATGTAAAATTAGAGAGATTAGAGCGCGCACAGAGGCTTTCAGACAGTCGTTCTTCCCGCGAACCATACGCGACTGGAACAGGAAAGGGAGATAATGACAGTGGCACGTAAAGTGCCCTCCGCCACACACCGTTGGGTGGCTTGCGGAGTATAAATGTAGATGTAGATGTAGATGTAGACTGCAATTGTGTGTGTGCGAGTTGCATTTGCGTTTGCATTTGCGTGTGCTTGTGTGTGTGAATTGCGTTTGCATTTGTGTGTGTGTGTGTGTGTGTGTGTGTGTGTGTGTGTGTGTGTGTGTATTTATTTTCAACGAAGGCCTTGCTGGCTGAAAGCTTATTTGTGACAGTCTTTTTGTTGTGCCTATCTGCAGCTCACCATGTCCACTATATGAGTAGAACTTTCCTTCCAAAACATCCTGGATTTTCCATTGTTTGTTTTATACCAAACCTAACTTGTTTTAATACATTGCACTGCATGTATCTCAGTTGTTCCCTACATTTCATAAGACTTTCTTCAAACTTAAGTTTTTGGTCTGGCAAATTAAGTTGTAGAAAGATTTCAGGGAAGGTTATAATAATAGTAGCGGTTACCTTCAGTTCATCTCAAGAATTGCTTTGTGTAGTGAGTGAAATGTAAACACCGTTAAACCAAGTGAGCTTTTCCTTGTTCATTATCTTTTCAAAGACTCCTACTTTTTCTCACTAGTGAAATCAAAATCACTACAGCCCACGTGAACTTTTAGTCTCTCCTCCCCCCCCTCCCCCCTCACACACACACACACACACACACACACACACACACACATACACAAATCTACATACTGTGAAACCCCTATTTTAGATATCTGTGCAGTCCAGACTTAAAAACTGCAAAACAGGAAAACGCAGAATCGAGGAAAGCATTAACACCCCAAAACATGCACAAAACATCTACATCTACATCTACATTTATACTCCGCAAGCCACCCAACGGTGTGTGGCGGAAGGCACTTTATGTGCCACTGTCATTACCTCCCTTTCCTGTTCCAGTCGCGTATGGTTCGCGGGAAGAACGACTGTCTGAAAGCCTCTGTGCGCGCTCTAATCTCTCTAATTTTACATTCGTGATCTCCTCGGGAGGTATAAGTAGGGGGAAGCAATATATTCGATACCTCATCCAGAAACGCACCCTCTCGAAACCTGGCGAGCAAGCTACACCGCGAAGCAGAGCGCCTCTCTTGCAGAGTCCGCCACTTGAGTTTGTTAAACATCTCCGTAACGCTATCACGGTTACCAAATAACCCTGTGACGAAACGCGCCGCTCTTCTTTGAATCTTCTCTATCTCCTCCGTCAACCCGATCTGGTACGGATCCCACACTGATGAGCAATACTCAAGTATAGGTCGAACGAGTGTTTTGTAAGCCACCTCCTTTGTTGATGGACTACATTTTCTAAGGACTCTCCCAATGAATCTCAACCTGGTACCCACCTTACCAACATATATAATTGGCATATATGATTAAAAATCATAATCCTCACCAACACATTGTATAAAACCTGTACTGGTGAAGGAAATTAAATGTACAATACAATGTTTACACAACAGTGAGAGGTCAAAAAGTCATAGATGTATAACAGCAAGTAAAAACTCTTAATAAAATTTAAATTGGTATCTGGGTACAAGGCAATTGAGCTATTTTCTGACATGCTATGACTACAAATTGTACTTCAAAACACATGATTTTGAGACATCTTTCCTTTGTAATCACCCAGAAAAAAGCAAAACTGATGAACATGGTGGAAACTGTGAAGTACAGTGAAAGGCATCAGAATCTAACATGTAGGGGTGTGTGTTTTCCTTCAGTAGCCTATGGCAGTTTAATTGGGCCGAAAGGCGCATATACACTAACCTTGAAAGATGTTTTTGAAATATATTTCCTGCTGCTTAATGTGGACACCATTTGGAAACATCTTTTGAAACACGGAAACATCTATCTGTACCAGTGTAGGTACAGATCAAAAGAAACAATGTTTCAGGCCAGCTACCACAACACTGCACAGCACAAGTGTATATGTGTATGTCGCATTGTGCCAACTGTTGTGTAGAGTTGTTATGTGTTTTGTTTTCTCTTGCTGTATTAAGTTTTTCTGAAAACAAAATGCTCTGCGGAAAACTGCTGCTACATTTGACAGAATACTGACTGTGTAGAAAAGAAAATAACATTGTATGAGGTAGCTTACTTCAAATGTGAAATAAATACTCAAGGCTCTAGAATGAATCTCCAGTTGATAAAAAAATTAGACTAACTGCCTGTTTGGTTGTAATTGCTTTCATGAAACTTTTTTAAAAAAAGATGATAGCCTATCTGCCAGAAATTCAAAATCGCTAAATAATGTCCAAGTGAAATTATGGAAACTTTAGCTGTCTTCCATATTCAGTTCCCTAATGTACCAAGTTTTTCACCCCAGTTTTTCTATAGTATGTTTTCGCTCGATAAAGACAATGACTGTATGCAAACCACTAAATCCGATTTTGTCGGCCATTACCAAATACTATAAAAACTCTCCATCAAAATAATACTCTATCATTGGTTTAAAACCAATTATGAAAGTCTTTGATAAATGCAACCTTATTCTGCAAAATCACAAAACACTGAGAGGTGCTTATGGCTTTTAGGTCACAAGTCATGATAAATCAATAAAAAAGAATGAATGTCATTGACATCTTTCATTTTGTTTGCATGAACCTTTGAGTATTAATAATGCAGCATCACATATTACAGTTTTCATGCCTCTAGGCATGACGTGATAGATAATATGAAAGCAATACAATAAATAGCACTGCAGACAACACGTATACCCTGAGAAATGTTTAATGCCACTGGGGACAGAAACGGAGACAAGAAACAAGTTTGAAACAGATGTAGGAAAAAAAATTTCCAACAAAAACATGTTTCCAGTGCCAGTGTGGATGTGGCTTCACACTACTTTTTGCAGTGATCACTTCACTAGTGCTCTTTTAACTAATAACTTTCGCAAGTGCTTGTGAATGACCTCTGTGTGAACCATCTGCATTTTGATTGTTCATTTCCTTCATGGTGTGTGATGTGTGCACAGTATACTGTTTCAAAGCAATGGTGCATTGAAACTATATCACAAGTACGTCATACTTATCATAGAATGTCAATTAATAAAGCACCAATGATGTACAGCTTCAAGAGATTTTATAACAACTAATGCACAACATAAAATTCAGATGAATAAGCAGTAGCATAAAGGATAGCATCACAGTTAGTTCAGTTCAAGGTTATAGGTTCACAAATCGAAGTGTGAGAATTTACTTGGATAACATCACAGTTAGTTCAGTTCAAGGTTACAGGTTCACAAATCGAAGTGTGAGAATTTACTTTTTCAACTTCATGCTGTAACTACATTCTAGAATATTGTTATAATTGTAATACAATGTGTTCTGCAATATTCAATGTTGTTAAACATTCCCGTCTGGTTACAGAACAAATGGTGAATTAAATATTTGCCTGTTTATTTTTGAATGTGTGGTGACTTCCGAGTTTGTGGTTGGGCAGAAACCTAAGAGGACAGACTACATTTCTGAGAGTGAAAAGAGTAGCGATAAAATTCATATTGTTTCTTGTTACAAATACTTTGCTGTTTATTTCTGAATATGTGGCAATTTCCAAGTGTGTGGTAAGGTAGAAACCTAAGAGGATACCTTAAATTTCTGCAAGTGAAATGATGAGCAATAACAATATGAAAAGGAAAGTTGCTACTCACCATATAGAGGAAACGTTGAGTTGTAGATGGACTGGGTGCCATAGTGGAATGATGGCTGTGTAGTACTGGAATGGGAACAGGAAAGGGATCAAATGGGTGAGGACAATAACTAAGGTTGAGACCAGCAGGGCCACGGGAATGTAGGACATATTATAGAGAAAGTTCCCACCTGCGCAGTTCAGAAAAGCTGGTGTTGGTGGTAAGGATTCATATGGTACAGGCTGTGAAGCAGTCACTGAAATGAAGGATGTCGTGTTGGACAGTCTGCTAAGTGACAGGTTGGTCCACTTGTTTCTTGGCCACAGTTTGTCGATGACCATTCATATGGACAGCCAGCTTGTTGGTTGCCCTGCCCACATGGAATGCAGCATAGTGGTAGCAGCTTAGCTTGTAGATCACATGATTGGTTTCACAGATAACCCTTCCTTTGATGGGATAGGTGATGTTCGTGACTGGACTGGAGTAGGTGGTGGTGGTGGTGGTGGTGGTGGTGGTGGTGGGAGGATGTATGGGACAGGTCTTGCATTTAGGTCTATTACAGGGATATGAGCTATGAGCTAAGGGACTGGGAACAGGGGTTGTGTAGGGATGGACGAGTATATTGTGTACATTTGGTGGACAATGAAATGCCACTGTGGGAAGGGTGGGAAGGATAGAGGGTAGGACATTTCTAATTTCAGGGCATGGCGAGAGGTAGTCAAAACCCTGGCGGAGAATGTAATTCATTTGCTGGATTTTGCATTGTTTGATGAGCAATAACATTCATGTTCTTCCTTGTCACAAATATTTTGCATTGTGTAGCCACAAACATATTCCCCTAAACAGTTCTTGCTACAACCGAGATTCTCCTGTCACTAACACATCCATAAACAACAACTTGGCACCACAGTGATCAAAAATTTGACAGCGGCGCTCCTGGTCACCCTCAGAGCACCAATACGTCATGAGTTCCTGCAAAAAGTAGTGTGAAACGTACTCGACCCACCATTATTGTGAGGTGAAGCTATACTTTGCATGTTGTCTTGGCAATGCCAATCATGGATTACATCAGCATTTCCTCTCTCATGCCTCCTTCTCTGCAACAGCCTAATATATTCCCTTAAGTCTGCCACCACCCACAGTGCAAACTCTCAGTCTTTTGTGCCACTTATAACTTGTTCAGTCACATCAAACATCAATAGGAAGAAAATGGGACGAAGTCAAGTGAGACGTCGAATAAGAACATAGAATCGAGTAATCCCTTCTAAGGAGAACTGGAAGAAGAGAGAATTTTTAGCATTGATCTTATGAGTTTTTCAAAGGGGCTCCCTCCCCCACTTCCCCCACTCTCTCTCTCTCTCTCACACACACACACACACACACACACACACACACACACACACACACACACAAATACACCAATCTATACAAATAGTCCACTTCTTGTTCCTTTTTCAGGTCTTTTAGTTATTTCCAAGCCTACAGATTTGTCTCATCAGTAATTTTATGCCACAAACACTGCATATACCCTAAAGCTACAGAGAATTCAGGAACTTTATTTGAATCACACTTTTCAGCTATTCTTGGTGAGGCGATGCTGAATTCTTAAACAGGAATACTCTACCACTGTTTTCCCTTCCACTGACTAATTTCATTTTTTAGTTCACTTTTAGCATGTTTTCCTGATATTAGGAAACCACCATCACTTGCCCAACTTCACCCACCATTTGCATTACTGATACAATAATCACAGTCTTTCTTGGTCAAGCAGCTTACCGGAATGCAGCCAACTGACATCTTTGACAGTGTTGATATTTCAACACGTAGATGACTAGTGCCACGGGAATGTTCTGCAACAGCAGATTTGCCCAACTGCTGGAACTGTACGAGACCCTTATGCTTAATACACTGGTCTTCTACGATACTAATGATCTGACCGATGTTATGACATGCCACAACAAAGGGATGCAGTAGACACTCGCATTATACAATCATCCTTCAAAGAGCGTAAAAGAATATTACCTTGGACAGTGGATGAAAAACACACTTTATACCGTGTTTTGGCAGGATACAACAATACTGTTGAAAATGTTACCTGTGTAACGCAGAAAGGCCGTAGCCTTAGGTGCACCTCATTATTTTCTTCATTCACTCAATTCACTGTTGATCAATAGTGCAATACTTGTCTGGTCTGTCTTTCGCGATAACCCTTCAGATGAAAGGAGACATGACGATGGGCTAACTCAGATGACAAACTTCCCACGTCTGAAGTAACGGTGGCCGTATGAACCAAAGTACAAAGTACAGCTTCACGCTGAGCCAGGTAGTGATAACTATTAGCCTGAAGATACCAATCAGTGTCAGCTGACTTCCTGCTGACCAGCTGACCAACACATAAGGGAAGGAAGGTCAGCCACCCTATTCAGATGGACTTACTGTACTGTCCCCAGTAGAAATATTAGAGAAACTTGAAAGTGATATTTGGAAGAAAAAAAAAAAAAGAAAAAAAAAAAAAAAAAAAAAATCACATTTAATATAGGATTACACGTGAACATTAACCGCTCAGGCGATATGTAATTTTCTCTCATGGACATCATCATCATCATCACATCATCATCATCATTATTATTATTATTATCGTATAAAATTCTGTGCATCATTTTCAAGTGCAAAGAACAAAAAAGATTCACTCTGACAATAATGGACCATGTAGATGGAAAAGGAACCATCTTTTGTCATCTTTTATCCATTATCACTCTCTCTTGTCTTCGATGCGAGTAGTCAGACATCTTAGCAAGTACTGTTGAATGTAAGAATTATTGTACTTGGAATCCGATAATATATTAGTTTCATGCTATTATTCACTTTTAATTGTAAGAGGTGAGCCCTATCTCATGTCCACTTCCTTTGAATATCAGTAATTCAAGATATTTTCAGCGCAACAATTGCAGCCTCCGTTGGAGCCACAGCCGCCACTAGGTGGCAATTTTAAATTAGGAAATTAGCGGAAGCAAATTATTCGCCCGCTTCAGTTATGATACACATTTTTTTTCCACAGCTGCCAGCCGCTGGAACATAAGACATAGCTTTAAGATTTTTATTTTCAGTTTAATAGCCAAGATCCGGAGCCACAACTCAGACTACAATGCATCACAAAAGAAAATGGAACGAAATTATTCTCTCGCACTTGTGTGGGCAAACACAAATAACAATCAGAGATCTCACGGTTGAGCTGAAACGTTTAGCTGAGGCAAGAGCCTAAAAAAGTTTATTTCATTTTTTCAACTTACATGTAATGTGTTACAAGATCAGTGTGTCTTACAATAATTAATGTGATTAATGATTTTGCTAAGGATTAGCTTTCACTGAACAAACCGTCTTACAAAAATCAATTTAATTCAAATCAAAGAAAAAATCAAAATTAAACTAATAACCAAATTAGCAACCAATTTTGAGAAAAGCCCACCACATAATAATGGCATTCATATAAAAAGAAAGAGAAAACTATTTTATGTTATCATAAATCACGCAAGATGATGATCTAACAAAAAATTTTTTTTATTCTCGCTTTTATTAGCCCAAACAAGAAAAGTATTGTCTAAATATTTTTAAAAAATTATGCTGGTTTCAACACGCCGGACTCTAGGGCATATTCTGCAAAATCTTCCGTAAACAGTTTGGCAATAATAGGTGACAAAGGGCTCATCCCACTCCTCTTGTTGGAATATCAGCTGCACTCTTGTTAAGTTGTTTGAACATTTATTTGCTGTGAGAAACTCAAGTTTCACTATCTTTCTTATAAACCCTTAAAGAAATATTAGTAATATCATCTGGAAGGTCACTACATTTACAAGGGATGTCTTAAAACCCAGTTCATGAGATTTGTAACTGCCTCTTCTTCATGAAAGTCATTTCACGACTATAGGATGAATTTCAAACAACCATATCTATTATACACGGTGTGTGAGAACAGTAATGAGACAGACCACTGCATATGATCTGGTAATGCTTTGTTGTTCTACCTGTGTAGCAGACCTGTGTGTTCAACTCTTCCAGCTCTGTAAAGCCACCACATGATTTTTGAGAGTTCCATCTGTGAAGTTCTGTTTTTGTTGTGTGTTAGAAAAATGGAACAACAGAATTTAGAATTACATTACACTGTCAAGCTTTATGTTAAACTTATGGAATCCAAGAGTGAGAGACAAATCTCTTATCAGGGAGCCCTCAACTTCAAAAACCAACGAAAACGTTGAATGTGTGCATGCTCTTCTGAGATAAGACTGATGTTTAACAACAAAGATCATAGGTGATCTGTTAAACACTTTTCACTGCACATCAAATTTTCACTGAACATTTGACACTGAACATTTGTGTCAAAATAGTGCCGAAAAATCTCAAAACTGAGCAGAAGGACAATCAAAGAAACGTGTGCACTGATCATCTTCAGAGGATTACCAATGGCCATGAATGGTTCAGTTGTGTGATCACTGGTGACGAATTCTGGATTTTTGAGTATGATCCTTAGACAAAGTGGGAGAGTGGGGAGTGGTATACTGAGGTATCTCCTCAACCAAACAAAGTTCAAATGAGCAAATCATAGACCAAAATAATGCTAATTTGCTTTTTTGATGGTGGAGGTATTGTGCATAAAGAATTAGTTTCTCCAGAACAAGGTCCACAACTGGTGATCTAGTGGCTAGCATTGCTGCCTCTGGATCACGGGGTCCCAGGTTCGATTCCCAGCGGAGTTGGGGATTTTCTCTGCCCAGGGATTGGATGTTTGTGTTGTCCTCATCATCATCATCGTCATCATCATCATCATCATCATCATCATCATCATCATCATCATCATTCATGAGAGTGGCTAGATTGGATTGTGTAAAAATTGGACTGTGAAAAATTGGGACTTTGTATGGCCACTGATGACCGTGCAGTTGAGCACCCCACAAACCGATCATAATCATCATCATCTCCAGAACAAATTTCGACCAATGTTTTACAAAGATTTTCTTGAAAGGCTCAGGAAAAGGGTGAATCGAGTCAGACTGGACATTTCAGGCCACTTCCATCATGGAATTTTTGATCTCTAAAAGATATTCCTGCTGTTTCAGAATCCCCTGTTCCCTTAATCTGAGTTCTTGTGACACTCTTCTTTTCCAAAAATTGTAAAATGTCTTAAAAGAACATCAGTTTGGGACTCTGGAGACATTCAGAAGAACGTGGCTGACACTTTAAAGTCCATACCAAATGAAGCTTTTCAGTGCTGCTATCAAGACTGGTAACAATGATTCTACTGGTTTATAGTTGCCAAAAGAAACTACTTTGAAGGGGACAATATTGTTTTTTGAAAAAAATAAAATAAAAACTCGGGTTGATAAAAAATCACTCTCATTACTTTTCTCACACACTTCATAGAGAGATGGTCCAAAGTGAAAATTCTCAAAGTTTCCTCAGAGACCGTGATACCCAGAAAAAATAGACTGATTTACTATAATACTCAAGACTTGAAATATCATACTACAGAATGACATTTAGAGGCACATTTCTTAAAGCACACACTCATAGGTGATTCTTCAGCTTTCTTCATGGACACGTGAAACTATTTTGTCAAACAGCTCACAGTTAAGACCACTTGCTCACAGATGGAAATTTTAAAGAGAGAAACTGTAATGACTCATATTGCATAAATTAATAGTACATTAAAAAATATCTAACAGAGCAACAATTAGTTCAGCAATCAGTACATTTACTAAGCAATACAAAAACTGAAGATACACAATGAACAATATTTAAAAACCAATTAACTTGCTATTCTGACTAGACGAACAAAGTATGGGAATTTACCAGCTGTCATTTAATCTGTTAACACCAGGTAGATAAATTTATTCCTTTTTCTTTATTTGCATGTAATTTCAATTCAGAATATTAATTTCTGTAGATGGTGTCTTAAATATCAACAATAGTATGAAAAGGATAGATTGCTACTCACCATAGAGATGACAAGTTGAGTTGCAGACAGGCACAATAAAAAGACTGTTACACATTGAGCTTTCGGCCAAAGCTTTCTTTAGAAAAGAAACACACACACACACACACACACACACACACACACAATCAGGCACACCTCACGCACAAGACTGCTACCTCCGGCCACTGCACACACAATGCCATTCTGGCTGCAGTGGTAGCTTTCATATATTCGTGTGTGTGTGTGTGTGTGTGTGTGTGTGTGTGTGTGTGTGTGTGTGTGTGCTTTTCTTTTTTGAAGAAGGCTTTGACCAAAAGCTCAATGTGTAATGATCTTTTCAATGTGCCTGCCTGTAACTACAGAAAGCTATCCTTTTCACAATATTATTGTTACTCCAACCAGGACTTTCCGTTGTTTGATGTATTAAATAGTATAGCTTAATGCATGGTAATTTTATTATTTAAAAAAAATCAAAATTTATTGGCTTACTTTGCTGGGAATATGCAGGAACTGTTCCTGGTTTGTACCCATACCCCTGATGGTAGTTTGATGGTGGTGGAGAAGGTGTGCGAGTTCTTTTTAAAGCACCCTGAAATTTTAAAAAAATAATAATTTTGTCAATTTTAAAATTATTTACTTTTCTGAAGTAAAAGCAGCTGCAGAAAAATTAAACAGAATAATACAGATGAAGAACATTGGAAAAGGTATTTTTCAGGTACCTTCTGGAACATAACCAACAATATTTAAAAACTAATTAACTCACTAGTCTGTCAGCCGAAGGAACCCTAGGGTCAACAAAACTTGTAAATTTATCAGGTACTTCACTCCTACGTTATTTATATTCATGCAGAACTATCCATTATGAAATTTATAAATGTAGCGTGATGTCTGAGGGCTCCACAACTACTTTTAGTATACTGAAGCAACACAGAGATCATTGAGTTCATTTTTACAGTTCTGTACCTCAATCAGTAAAAATGGAACCCATAGGATCACTTTGTTGTCCCTCTATTCAGACTCCTTTCTCTCAGGAACTGGTGTAGATATCAAGTTGTAATTTACATTAAATACTATGGTCTATGGCCCCTTCATAGTGTAAAAATTTACACTTCTAAGTCAATGCAATCAAAAGATACAGCTATTTATGTCATGTATTTTGATACTAGCAATCTCATCGAAACCTATAGATGGACTATCTGCATAAATAATTAAGTTTGTACACAAACCTCAGAGCACCAAATCCTACTCACCTTCACTCAGCTTTTTATGATTATCCTGATTACCAGTTCTGACCTGCATTACAGGTCATCCTCACATCCAAAACTTAGTTACCATGAAGAACAGCTCATCAGCAGTGAGAAGATTCAGTTAAAATGAAGGAAATGGTCATTTTCTTGATGGAGATTTTGAGAAAGACAGTCCTTCAAAGAATGCACTTTTATTCTGTTAACATTACTGATGAGATAGTGAAGACATTCATCCAAATCTCTCTCTTATTTTTAGCAATGAAGTGCTACCAATGGATTACACACTGCATTATCATATCACCATGTATGGAAGATTTTAAACCTTTGATACTGACCAACTATAGATTCAGTTCCATCAATTGGACATGACAGTACTGAATATTAGCTAAAGGAATATTTTTTGTCCTACAGAATACTCTTCCACTTTCCTGCATACAGATAAGTCTTCCATGTCAGTGGCCAAAGTTCTGCCAAATACCAGTTCTTCTAAAACTTCATTTCTATTAATGGACAGGAAGGTACATGTACACTTAAGATGATATTTTGTAGCACTCAGGTTTATTTAAACAACTACATACAGAGTTGTGCATAGAACTTCCACCCAGCCAGGTCACCAGTTTGGTGCAGACTGACATTCTTAACACAGGTAGTCCACCACAGTGTATGAAAAATCCCCGTATTTATGTTGCCAGTTCCTCATGCAGGAAGTATGTCATGCTGGAACCACCACAGCACTCCTCCCCAGGGAGGAAACCAACTATAACCTATTTTATGAAATCATCCTTGGATCCAGTTAGAATAGCACTCTTTGCCTGTATCATATCTTCACAGTTGAGTCGTATTCTCTTGATGGCTGACATGATGCTTCACTTGTGTCTGGGTGTTCAGTGACCACCAGCCAAGTTGCTCGTGTGGTTGATGGTTCCAGGCATGAACATTACCGCAATTCAGTGACATCTTCAGCATTCAGGTATGTTGGTTCACATTGATCGATGAGCCATTTTATCTGGCTATTAAAATGCTTAGGTCCTGTACTGAATACTTCAATACTGGATCAGGTCTTGAATCAGACAGAACAACACTATTTGCTGTATACTGGTTTCTTCACTATAAGTTTTCACACTCACTTGTCAGCATACGAAACCTACAAATTACGTAATACAAGGTGCATTCAAGTTCTAAGGCCTCCGATTTTTTTCTCCGGACTGGAAAGAGATAGAAACATGCGCACTGTTTTAAAATGAGGCCGCGTTCATTGTCAATATGTCCCAGAGATGGCAGCACCGTACTGCAGATGGAATTTTACTGCCAGCAGCGAGAATGAGAACTGTTTTAAATACTTAAAATTGAGATGTTTTCCTTACTTGAACAGCGTGCAATAATTTCGTTTTCTGAATTTGTGTGGTGTGAAACCAATTGAAATTCATCGACAGTTGAAGGAGACATGTGGTGATGGCATTATGGATGTGTCAAAAGTGCGTTCGTGGGTGCAACAGTTTAATGAAGGCAGAACATCGTGTGACAACAAACCAAAACAACCTCGGGCTCGCACAAGCCGGTCTGACGACATGATCGAGAAAGTGGAGAGAATTGTTTTGGGGGATCGCCGAATGACTGTTGAATAGATCGCCTCCAGAGTTGGCATTTCTGTGGGTTCTGTGCACACAATCCTGCATGACGACCTGAAAATGTGAAAAGTGTCATCCAGGTGGGTGCCACGAATGCTGACGGATGACCACATGGCTGCCCGTGTGGCATGTTGCCAAGCAACGTTGACGCGCAACGACAGCATGAATGGGACTTTCTTTTCGTCGGTTGTGACAATGGATGAAATGTGGATGCCATTTTTCAATCCAGAAACGAAGCGCCAGTCAGCTCAATGGAAGCACACAGATTCACTGCCACCTAAAAAATTTTGGGTAACCGCCAGTGCTGAAAAAATGATGGTGTCCATGTTCTGGGACAGTGAGGGCGTAATCCTTACCCATTGTGTTCCAAAGGGCACTACGGTAACAGGTGCATCCTACGAAAATGTTTTGAAGAACAAATTCCTTCCTGCACTGCAACATAAACGTCCAAGAAGGGCTGCGCGTGTGCTGTTTCACCAAGACAACGCACCCGCACTTTGATCTAACGTTACGCAGCAGTTTCTTCACGATAACAACTTTGAAGTGATTCCTCATGCTCCCTACTCACCTGACCTGGCTCCTAGTGACTTTTGGCTTTTTCCAACAATGAAAGACACTCTCCGTGGCCGCACATTCACCAGCCGTGCTGCTATTGCCTCAGCGATTTTCCAGTGGTCAAAACAGACTCCTAAAGAAGCCCTTCCCGCTGCCATGGAATCATGGCGTCAGCGTTGTGAAAAATGTGTACATCTGCAAGGCGATTACGTCGAGAAGTAATGCCAGTTTCATCGATTTCGGGTGAGTAGTTAATTAGAAAAAAAATCAGAGGCCTTAGAACTTGAATGCACCTCGTAAACATCGGGGTACTATCTTTGACATCTATAATAATACAATTGCATAATCTTCAGTTTATATCCTCACAAGTTAATAAAGAAAAGACACGTTTCTAACAAACTGTAATTACAGACATGTGCTGCATGTAAATATCTAAAAAACAGATTGAGAAGCAATTTAACTGCAGATAATACTGATTTACTTTGATAACTGCCACAGCTTGTGTGAGAAATTAATAGCGCTACAAACAATAGCAGAATACAAATTGATATATAATCTGATGAAACACTTAGCTTCAAAATTAACACATTTATAAAATGTCATCACCTTTCGATAATTCATCTCTCTTTGGAAAGCTCAGAGGCCGGCACTTCATACTATGTTAAACTTGTCATGTTGGGGTGTAATTCAAATACTAACCCTCCACCATTTGCACCACTGTGTTTTGTAGAGTACCTGGCTTGTTTTAACTATCCACCACTTACGGTCACCTTTTTGGATTATTGGCATCAAGTATTCCTTGCAACAACACTCTTTTTGCCACCTGCCCCTCTCCACCCATTTGTTACTGCTACTTTTCTGCCAATAAACAATTTATTCAGTACATGCCTGGCTGTTGTATGGGAAAAATGCACGACCACTCTTGTTCTGATTGTTTTCGGTCGTGTTTATTTTCACCCTCAAGAAGTTTTTTACGCAATGTTAAGTAAAATTCTTTTTGTTTTTCTTATTTTTAATGTTAGTGAGTGGAATAGTGCACGTCAGATTGTTTTTCATTAGGTGTGCTGTCAAAACTTGAAGATATTCCCTGAAATTTGCAAGAATTGGAAGAAGAAGAGAATGAAACAAAAGCTCAAAATCATTCAACTCAAAATTTTGAGTGAAATGATTCCAATTTAAGTAAGGAAAAAATAACAAATGCTGACAATGATTCTGAAACTGAAGTTGAAGGTAGTGATGGAAACGAATCAGAAACACGGGCTGAAAATTTTTATGTTGAGAAGGGTAAAGTTACAAAATGGTGAAAATCAAATTTATTGAAATCTCAAAAAATAAGGGGAGAAAATAAAGAAAAAAATACAGTAAAAATTTTACCTGGTACAAAAAGAATAGTAAGAGACGGTATCTCCAACTGATACATTTTCAAAACTGTTTTGATTTAAACATGATTCATGAAATTTAAGACATATTAATTCAAAAATTGAAAAATTATGCCCAGTGTACATGCAACCCCAAACTTGCACTGATCTAACCCGAGAAGAATTATTGGCCATTATAAGTATCCTTATTCAAATCTGCCTGAAAAAAAAAAAAATACCAATGGTAAATGTGGAAGAGTTGTGGACAAAGGATGAGACTGGAATGACGCATCTAAGAGTGGCCATGCTTTCATTCAGGTTTTATTATTTTTGAGGAGCATTGATTTCATGATAGCCCAACCTGGCAAGAAAGATGGAAGCTTGAGATACTTTCTTCCATAAGACATATTTTTGACAGGTATGTCCACAATTTTAAAAAATCTTACAGCATGAGTAAACTTGTGACTGTTAGCAAAATGTTGCATTCATTTCACAGACACTGTTAATGGATTCAATATAATGGAAACCTGTCAAATATGGCAAAAATGTATGCAATGGACAGGCAAAGGCATTGTATTGAGGAAATTTGGAAGTATATGTCGATTAACAACCACTAGGACCATATTCTGTTTCAAACTCGCCAGAAGTAGTCGTAAAGCATTTTGTTGAGAACATCGAACACCACCACACAAAAAGCTATGTATGGAGTGGTACCATGACAAGGAAGCATGGACTCTTTATGAATGGTTTCGCACTGTGTTCAGCAATGAAAGCTATTCTGCACTACCCTGGATGATTGTCACTGACAAATGGGACAGCGACCAGTGGAGAGATCCCATTCTTCCAATGTTTTCGAGAGACAAAGTGATGTTACTCCTGACGTCATGGTGTAGGGAGATATCAGGTATGACTTTGGGTCACAATTTGTAGTGACTGGCAGAACTCTTGATGGCACAATGGTGTCATAGACATCCCTCATCCTTATCCATTCCTCTCATGTGACAGTATTGTGATGCCCTGTTTCAAGACGCCAATGGTTGTCCACATATCTCTGTTGACAATTCCGTCCCTGTGCCAGTATCCAGAATATCGAGGACCAGTTACAACAGCTGTGGGCCAGTTTGCCTCAGAAGATGATAGAAATGCTTTATGACAGCCTTCCCAACTGAATCAGTGCATACATCCAGGTCAGATGGGATGCAATGTCATACTGATAAGTTGGCTCATATTGTCATCTTCTTTGTAAATTTGACTTGATTTTGTAATCAGTGAAATAATATTACACATTTTCTCAACAGTGAAGTTTCATTTTGTTTCCTCCTCCCATTCTAGGCACTTCCCTTTTTCATATGGCTTTGTGTGTGTGGGGGGGGGGGGGGGGGTCATGGCCTAAAGTTTATTTTGGATAATAATCGCCATGCAACCATTTAAAACAGGAATTCTTCTCACATTTTTGACATAATAGCACAGATAAAGATTGCAGCAAAATAAGATTTATAAATAAAACAAAATTCAAGCAAAATACCAATAAAAATATTGACTGTAATAACATGCATGAAAATATAAAGTAACAAAAAGGAAGAGATTAAACTGAAGTAAATACATTAAAAAAATTAAAATTACAAAGATTCCAAATGAAGGAAGAATCAAATCCAGTAAAAAAATTAGAGCAAATAAAAAAAATTAATATAACGATTCAAATGAGGCAGCCCAGGATTAAAAGCAACAAATTATATTTAAACCAAGTAACAGAATAAAAATAATAATCACAGTCATTTTGATACAGATGTAAAAATGAAAGGAAAGAACACTTGGCAGGATTCAAACCCAGAACCTCCAGCATATCAGTGATAAACATAAGTGCTGCACTACAGCACTGCCTATATGTTATTGCTAATTTCAAGGCTCTAGTCAATCATAAGAAACATAAAATTTTGTGCATTATTTGCAAACTAGGGCCCAATAGGGTGATTGGCTGCAGTGTACGATACCTGGAACCCTGACCCACACTACCACACAGTAAGTTTCAAAAAGTTGATCCTAGCTGAGGGAACCTCTCCTTGTCAGTTATGCTGAAAGAAACTACTAAGTACTTGAAACAGAACTTATCTCTGAATGAGTGGCGGCTTGCACTGGTCTGTAGACGAAGTAAACATGCGGATGTAAGCACACACACATGCATTTCAAGTAGTTTGTATCTCTCAGAATGCACAAACTGTGTTATAACAAAATACCACAGTGCTCTTAGTAACAATAACAAACAAATGGTTTGAATGAGATAGGCAAAATACCATGATTAATAAAAAATAACAGGAGTGCTCTGAACAATGAGAGGCAGACGATGACATCACATAAAAGATTTCTATCCTAGCCAAACATTGACTTTATCTGTCTGCACCTTAGCCGAACGGTCAGCGAGTCTGACTACTATGCACAGGATCTGGGATCGATTCACAGCTGCATCAGAGATTTTCTCCACTCAAGGCCTGGGTGTTGTGTTGTTGTCGTCGTCGTCGTCGTCGTCGTCGTCGTCGTCATCATCATCATCATCATCATCATCATCATCATCATCATCATCATCATCATCAACAACAACAACAACACTCAAGTCACCCAAAGTGGTGTTAACTGAAAAGACTTAAAACTCAACGGCCAAATTTCCCCAAGTGGGGACTCCCAGCCATCAATGCCATACAATCATTTCATTGATTTTATCCTTGTCACCCAGATCCAAGCATCCTCTTGCCTAGCCACAGCAGTTTTAATTAACAGCAACCTCATAATGTGCTCCAGCAATAACAATGATCCAGAATAAATAATAACATACTGGTTACAAAAACTTACATTAATGGCCTTATATTTTATAAAACACTGTATCTACAGTTTTTCTTTGTCTAGAGGTACAACAAATTAAAGCAAATTGACTTACAACACCTCTGCTCACTTAATATTGCAATTATAATGAACTGATGACTAGAAACATACATATTTCTCAACACTTTTTGTGGGGACCTCTTCAAGGAGCTTAGTGTTCTCACACTGACAACTCAGTAAGTTTACTCATAATTGTATTTATGGCTAATGATAAAACTAACCACAGGTAAACTATAGTGTACACAATTAAAACATATGGTATAAAAAATTACCACATGGCTTTGATCACTGAGTGACATCCAGAACTCATTACTATATACTGGTGGAAAAAAATTTAGCAAGTTGCTCAGGGACATATGGCTACAAAATTACCCACAAGTCTTGTATAGGCATGTTACATTTATAATTTTCTACTCTTTTGTCAAATATAGACTGCTCTGATTATTATGCGGTAACTTGAAATTGTGTACTGAGCGGCAACTGTTTTGTACCTGGATCCCAAACTCTTGTTTAACTTGGCACACACAACTGACACAGAATATATTCTGTTACAAAACGAGGAGAAAACTTCCACCTCAGCAACAGTCTTGAAGCTATAAGCCATACTCTTCAATATACACATTCTCCCCTAATGCTGGTCCAACAGTGTCACAGCAGAGCCTTTGTATGCATTGGAAAGGATACGAAGAGGCTCTTGATATATTGAAGTTTACAGTCAATCCAGGGGGGTGCTCTGATTGTGTAAATAGTAATGCACTACCAATGAAAAGTGGTTATCTGTGATTGAGTATTGGAACACGTAATTTTCTCGCTGCTCAAGGTTATGATGCAGTATTAGGTAATAGCTACTAAAACAGCAGCTCAAATGCATACCTATAAAAGCAACATCTTTTTACAAAGTTGCATCATTTCCTTCAAGTTAAAAAATACTTATAAAACTTTTTGCATAAATGTCTCACAGAATTAAATCAGTGATGTATGAATATTAGTAACATGGGGTTGTCGTAGTTGGTCTCTGCTGTCATATTTTTTCCTGAAAAATTCTCCTTTGTACCACAATTATTGAAACATAATTTCTTATGGCAAGAAAATGAATGTCTGTGATACGTTGTTGTGGATTTTGCAGCTAAATAATAAAAAAACCTCTCTCTGTATGCAAAACATCCTCCAAACATTCTAAAATGATTCTATTCCTACCATATAAGCGATATCAGTGAAATAACTATGGCAGCAGCTTGAACTAACAACTGTAAACAGCAGATTTGCATGCAACCAGTCATAGTCAAGTACTATGACTGGTGCAATAGTTGTGTGTCACCAATCACAGTGGAGAAAAATCCCTAAATCAAGTGTTAAAGACATTCTCCACAATCTATAGGAAGAAAAAACTGTGCATGCACAGCCTGCCCTGCCTTCACTTTTGAACAAAATCAAGGGCACATGGACACATGCCATGATTTGATTGAAATGCGACATGCAGACAACTCTTTTTCCGGAAAAAAATCATCACTAGTGACAAGACTTAGTGTTATCAACACCAAGCTACCACAAAACAACAAAGTGCAGAAATTCACTTGAAGGGTCAACCAAGGCCAATGTGGCAAGCAAGTTGAACAGTATCCCAAAGAGAGATTTTTGTGACCATTTCACATGGGCGTGTGAATATTATACATGTGTTTTACTCAAGTGGGGGGAGATTGTAGAACGTATGGAGCACTGAAACCACAATCTTAAAGTTTCTCTAGTTTTTATGAACCCAGTCTCTTAAACTTTCTGGATTGCAGTGTACCTCACATCTCTTACATGTAAAAAGGAGAAAGAAGAAAGGTAACAAACATGACAATTTCTGTTACCGCAGGCAAAAGTGTATGCTGTCCATGTGGTGGAGCAACTTTGTAGATCGGTGCACGGCCTGCCAGAGGGATGTTTTGTTGCAGAAATATTTGCGGATGGCCTCCTAAAGCCATTGCCGGATATGCATGCATACTCATCATGTCACTGTAAAATCAAGAACAAAGGACGAAATTTAAGTTACATGGAGATAACTGTAAAAAAACAATGTGAAATTTAACATAAATATACGTTACGTGTAAATGATGAACGCAACTGAAATTTATTCACAGTCTCTTCAAATTCACCATAATGGTTTAATGTGTGTAAAATCCGGCGTAGCTATGAAACAATGAAAAGTCCAGTATGGAATAACAACAATGTGGAAAGGATGGACTGCTTACTCGCCATACAGAGGAGGCGTTGAGCCACAGACTTGCACAATGAGAAAAACTGCTGAAATATTAAAGCTTTCAGGTATAAAAATCCTCTCCCTGCAGTAGAAAACACACACACACACACACACACACACACACACACACACACACACACACAACCACAGTTTCTGGCAGCTGGGATCAGCTAACTTTCTTACAGACTTTTTGTTGCGCCTTTCTGTTACTTAGCATCTCCGCTATACACTATATGATGAGTAGCAACTATCCTTTTCATTATATTATTGCATTCCATTCTGGACTTTCTGTAGTGTTGTTATTCCTGAGAAGCTATGCCTACTTCAGTCTTTCATACTACTTTCTCCATCTGAGTTTGGATTCACATGCTGATTTGGGAACAATGAAGTATAATTCAAGGAGCACAGAAAATGAAAGAAATCATTAACCAGTACTGGAAAGATACCGCCTCACAAAAAAATTTGCTTCCAAGGTGACTTCTTTTCTTCATTGTCATCAAAGAACTGTTGTTCAATATCAAGAGCCTAATATCTGTAATTAGAATCGAATCAAATACAATCTTTTTGCTGTGAGTAAAAAGCCAGGTCCACATTTGTGATTTCCAACAGTGTGGCTGCAAGTCGGATGATTGTTCATTTCAGGTCAAGGAAGATTACAATATGTATAAATCCAAACTTGTTAGTGACAAGTCTATTAAAACTACTAACTTTCACAGATCTTGAATCTACTGTCTGAAAAAAAGTGAGACAGATGTAGCAAACAATGAAATGCACCAAAATGTTTCTTCAACCTGGCACAACTGCAGTGATATTCATATTTTAGTCATTGATTAAAGCTTAATCAAGTTGTGACATAGCAAACATAATTACAATTGATAAAATATTCCAGACTATTATGCTGTGGTCGAAGGGATTTCACTTTAAAACTGATGCTTCATCCCCATTTGCAGAGGACATTCACAAGGGGGATCATAGCTTTGCTGAATGTCCGATTCACACCCCGGCTCACTACTGACTGCAGCAAAGTTCCGCTTCCACAAGCTTCCGTGCAAAGGCGTGATGTCACATGTTTTGAATACACAAGCACAATTGGTCCATGTCAACTGACATTGTTCACTGTTACTATCATCCCATCGTGGAAGACTGGTACACATCATCTTCAGCACTGGAATCCAAATTTCCTCAGTTTCATGCCCTCCTCCTTCCTACTGAAATTCCTGGGGTGTTTCACATTCTCTAAGGCCTCTCTGTATAGCTTTTTTTGGTATCCACTTGTGGCTACCAATACTTGAGACCTAACAAAACGAATCTGGCAGTCTCCTGTCTGTAAAGCATATTGCGCAACAGCTAATCTGGCAATCTCACCACTTCTGCAATTGCATTTGTGCACTTAGAGTTGCTTTTGACAGTTCTTTTCGTAGTACCCACGCACACTTCGCCACTAAACATGTGACATCAAACCACTGCGTGGAAGTAGAATTTTGCTGTAGTCAGTAGCGAGCCGAGGTGTGAATCTGACATTCCACAAAGCTACAATGTACTCAAAACATGTGATGTCACGTCACTGTGTGGAAGCTCTCAGAAGTGGAATTTTGCTGTAGTCAGTAGCGAGCTGGGGTGTGAATCAGACCTTCAACAAAGCTATGCACAGTCCCCCTTGATAATGTCCTCCGCAGATGGGGACGAAACATCGGGTTTTAAAGTGAAATCCCTTTGACTACGGCATAATAGCCTGGAATATTTTATTAATTGTAACAACTCCAGCTGTGAAAGTTTACATTTTACAAATATCAAACACAGTCGACAAAAGTTTGTGATTTAAGCTAGATAAGATATAACCATATAAAAAACTTTTCCACAGTTCATTGACATATTAAAATACTAATAAGTATTACTGTAAACAGTTTCAGACTTTATATCATAAATAAAATTTAAAAACTGTTAATACCAAAATTAATATTATACCAGAAAAGCCTGGTTATAATTCAAATAATTGTATGAACAGGCAATCATTCAACACAGAATGTAGATGTTGGACAGTAAGCTGGCATGCAGACAAAAGTTGAACACTTTAGTCCAGCTTTCAAAATTGCATCCAAATCATGTCAAGAGGAAAATCTGTACAGTTTTTCTTCTTCAGCTCAGAAAACTAGACAATATATTATCCCCCCCCCCCCCCCACACACACACAAATAAATAAATAAATAAAAATTTTGACTACTCTCTTAAACGGCCATATCATTATTTAAGATGAGAGTATTTGTAACTAACATGACATCTTTTGTTCGAAATAAAATGGAAGAACCATCAGGCCCCTATATCATCAAACATTTTAAAAAATCATATGTCCTACTGCTTATTTATTTTAGAGAGATGTTACACATTGATAAAAAAAAGTGAGTCACCTAGATTCTTTGACTAGCTGTCTTCGGCGATCGTCTTCATTCAGTACTTTCTTCAGCTGCAGAAAAAGTTGGTGCTTCTCATCTTTAAGTTGAGCGAGTCGAGTCTCAAGTTGTGATATCTGTTCACGTGTTTCACCCAGAGTCATAACATCTTGTTTCTGTTGCCTTTCACGCTCTTTTCTTTGTCTTTCCACTTCAGCATCTGCTTCTTGTTCTAAGAAATTGTTTTTTTGTCATAAGACATAATAGCACAGTTACAGTTTTCACATACACCTGGTACAAGCAATGTTGGTATTGTTACAGAGTATTTTATAGATGACACAAAGTTAAAGAAGGGAAAAATCACATTTTTCAACAATACTGGTTGAAGGTAACAATTGTCAATCCATAGTTACATCAAGAATATTCATGAATGGGGCCATCCATCTCAAAATATTAACTACTTGTTTTTAAAATAATAATTCACTTCCAATATTCAGGTTCAGTAAAAGGAGCAAGACACAAACACGTAATACAAAATTTCATTTCCATGCCCGGTCAGCTTACGTGGGGGTCTAGCTCTGTACTGAGTAAGAGCTAGGCATAACTCTGCATACGACAGTGGGATGGGGGCCCTTAACCCCAACATGGTGCGTCCCAAGGGTTGATAGGGGAATTCCTGTAGATATGCAGGACAGGTGTGAATAAGGCATAGCCAAATAAGTATCCACTGATCAACCGAGGGAATGAGGAAAATGGTCAACGGTCACGAAGGCAGAAGAGGGGGAAACCCCAACAGCAGAGAGGGTGGATGAACTGACTTATATCCACTCTGCATCTGACTTGCAACAAGCGGCAAAGTGGTCAGCATCTGATCACCAGAGGTGCGGCTGGAAATGTATGTTCTGGAACTATACACTCCAGTCCTATGAAACTGGACTACGGTCCAAAACTTGTGATGATCAAGTACTATGAAGCGTGACAGGAAACAAATTTGTACCCATAGGTGGTAACCAATCCACTGCTGCCATCAACAGCACAACCAGACTATTGGATTCTGGGAAGTGTGGCTTGACACGCATACAGAGGGACTTGGAGACCTCTGGCCAACTTTGCCCAAATACCAAAACATTTTTCAGCTCATTAAATATATATTCTCTCTTATGGATAGGGAAGTTGTATGAACTAGAGAAAATTCTTAATGAACAAAAACTGGAAATACTGGCACTCCAAGAAACAAGACTGACAGATGAAAACGCAATGGATTTCGGGAGCTACAGACTTTTCAAAAGCAAAACAGACAAACAGATTCTCAAAAATACACCACATTTACGAGTTGCTTTTGCGGTCAAAAAGAGCATACTCAACTCGGTAACTCACATGAAGCCTGTAAATAGTAGACCAATAACAATCACCCTAAAGTGTGCAAACAAAACATACACACTGACCAATGTACACATGCCTATCAATGACGACAATAAAACAAATCATAACAAGGTAGACAAATCATGGAAAACAATAGAAGAAATTGTATCCAAATTTCCACAAAACCGCGTCAAAATCTTACTAGGTGATTTCAATGTGCAGCCAGGCAAAGAAAGAAAATATAGGCAAACAATAGGAAACTTCCCAGCACATAAATGGACTAATGGAAATGAATAGAGGTTGGTCGAATTCTACAGCATATTCAACCTTAAAATCACGTTAACGTATTTCAAGAAGAAACTAATCAAAACAAAGGACATGGAGATCACCCAACTCACTCATTGGTGAATTCAAAATTGACCATGTAGCAATTTCCTATCCAAACCACAAAGAAATTATGAATATTCAAGCAAGAAAGGGTGCAAATGTAGACTCAGACCATTACCTAACAAGAATCAAACTATAGTTAAAACCTCAGAGGTTCACAAAAAGGAAGTCACTAACCCCAAAATTTGACACTAGCCGGATCCAACCATCTTTCACAGAAGAATTAGAGAAAAAGCCCTCTGACAATTGGAAACAACTCAGAAGAAAACTAATCAAAAACGCACAAACACAGATACCTAGACAAAAAAGAAAAAAACACCCTTGGTGGAACGAAGAATGTGAATAAGCAATCCAATCTCAACAGAAAGCATACAGTAATTGGAACAGCAGAAAGACTAAGAAGAATTACAAAACATTCTCGGCAGTGAGGAAAGAGACAGCCCAATTAATCAGAAAGACCAAAAGGAAATTCGAAAAGGACCAGCTACTTGAAATCGAGAAAGACTTTGAAAGAAACAATATGCGAAATTTTTACAAGAATTTCAAAACAAAACTCACAGGATATCCCGCCGCAAAATTTTTGCTTCACGGAAGGAAATGGGCAATTTGCACTGAACAGTCACGAAAATTGCAAAGAACTCTCAAGATATTTTGAAAAACTACTAAACTGTCCAGAAACAACACAAAGATTTCTGCCTCAGGAACCTGAATCCACAAACCCAAACTCACCATCACCGGATGTAGAGGAAATCATCAAACAGATCAAACATCTTAAAAACAATAAAGCTGCAGGTGAAGATGTAATCATAGTGGAAATCCTCAAATCAGCAGGTCCAAATACTATAAAAGAAGTCACCAAAATAATACAAGACATTTGGCAAACAGAATGAATTCCAAACGACTGGAAAAAGTATTAATTCATCCTCTACATAAGAAAGGAGATAGATCAGATGTAAGCAATTATAGGGGAATCTCATTGATATCAGTAGCTTACAAAATTCCATCCCAGTGTCCTCTCAATAGAGCACAACAACAACCAGAACCAAAAATTAGAGAATATGAGGCAGGATTTAAACAAGGTCATTCATATCCAGAGCAAACTCTGAAATTAAAACTAATCTTAAGACATCAGAGAACAAGTGGCAAAGATGTAGTTTGCACATTTGTTGACTTTAAAAAGCCTACGATTCAGTTGATCATCAATAATTATTCCAAATATTAAAAGAACAGGGTTTAGATCTGAAAACACTTGCAATCCTACAACAGACATTGATAAGACACAAAATCTAAAGTCAAATTTATGGGGGAAATCTCAACCTTTTCTGATCAAAACAGGAGTAAGACAAGGAGATGGTCTCTCTCCACTACTGTTAAACTGCATCCTTGAGAAGATGATACAAGAATGGCACAAACTGAAATCAGTCCTCAAGATTGACCAACCAACTACTCTCGGCAGAGGAAAATGAACAGTAGATTGCTTAGCATTTGCAGACGATCTAGCCATCTTAACTCACAGTGTTTCAACAGCCAAAAACCAGATTGAACTCCTGAAAGAAACTGTGCAAAAAGTCGGCCTGCAAGTATCTTTTGAAACAACAGATTATATGACTTGCAACAAACAAGCACCAAAATTCATGGAGACAAAATATGGCAAAATTAAACTAGTCCCACAATTTCAATATCACGGAGAAACAATTCAGGAAAATGGAATATAAACGAAAGCCAACGAAGTCAGATGCCAAAAGATGGACACTGCCTATAGACTCACTCTAAATATCTACAATAAAAAAAAAATGTCTCTCCAAGCACACAAAACTACGACATTACAATACTGTCATAAAACCAGAATGCCTGTAGGGATCAGAGACACTAATTTTAAAGACCCCCCCCCCCCCCATGAACCATGGACCTTGCCGTTGGTGGGGAGGCTTGCGTGCCTCAGCAATACAGATAGCCGTACCGTAGGTACAACCACAACGGAGGGGTAAAGTTGAGAGGCCAGACAAACGTGTGGTTCCTGAAGAGGGGCAGCAGCCTTTTCAGTAGTTGCAAGGGCAACAGTCTGGATGATTGACTGATCTGGCCTTGTAACAATAACCAAAACGGCCTTGCTGTGCTGGTACTGCGAACGGCTGAAAGCAAGGGGAAACTACGGCCGTAATTTTTCCCGAGGGCATGCAGCTTTACTGTATGATTAAATGATGATGGCGTCCTCTTGGGTAAAATATTCCGGAGGTAAAATAGTCCCCCATTCGGATCTCCGGGCGGGGACTACTCAAGAGGATGTCGTTATCAGGAGAAAGAAAACTGGCGTTCTAGGGATCGGAGCGTGGAATGTCAGATCCCTTAATCGGGCAGGTAGGTTAGAAAATTTAAAAAGCGAAATGGATAGGTTAAAGTTAGATATAGTGAGAATTAGTGAAGTTCGGTGGAAGGAGGAACAAGACTTCTGGTCAGGTGACTACAGGGTTATAAACACAAAGTCAAATAGGGGGAATGCAGGAGTAGGTTTAATAATGAATAGGAAAATAGGAATGCAGGTAAGCTACTACAAACAGCATAGTGAACGCATTATTGTGGCCAAGATAGATACGAAGCCCACACCTACTACAGTAGTACAAGTTTATATGCCAACTAGCTCTGCAGATGACGAAGAATTTGAAGAAATGTATGATGAAATAAAAGAAATTATTTAGATAGTGAAGGGAGACGAAAATTTAATAGTCATGGGTGACTCGGAATTCGAGTGTAGGAAAAGGGAGAGAAGGAAATGTAGTAGGTGAATATGGATTGGGGCTAAGAAATGAAAGAGGAAGCCGTCTGATAGAATTTTGCACAGAGCACAACATAATCATAGCTAACACTTGGTTTAAGAATCATGATAGAAGGTTGTATACATGGAAGAACCCTGGAGATACTAAAAGGTATCAGATAGATTATATAATGGTAAGACAGAAATTTAGGAACCAGGTTTTAAATTGTAAGACATTTCCAGGGGCAGATGTGGACTCTGACCACAATCTATTGGTTATGACCTGTAGATTAAAACTGAAGAAACTGCAAAAAGGTGGGAATTTAAGGAGATGGGACCTGGATAAACTGAAAGAACCAGAGGTTGTACAGAGTTTCAGGGAGAGCATAAGGGAACAATTGAAAGGAATGGGGGAAAGAAATACAGTAGAAGAAGAATGGGTAGCTTTGAGGAATGAAGTAGTGAAGGCAGCAGAGGATCAAGTAGGTAAAAAGAAGAGGGTTAGTAGAAATCCTTGGGTAACAGAAGAAATATTGAATTTAATTGATGAAAGGAGAAAATATAAAAATGCAGTAAATGAAGTAGGCAAAAAGGAATACAAACGTCTCAAAAATGAGATCGACAGGAAGTGCAAAATGGCTAAGCAGGGATGGCTAGAGGACAAATGTAAGGATGTAGAGGCTTATCTCACTACGGGTAAGATAGATACTGCCTACAGGAAAATTAAAGAGACCTTTGGAGATAAGAGAACCACATGTATGAACATCAAGAGCTCAGATGGAAACCCAGTTCTAAGCAAAGAAGGGAAAGCAGAAAGGTGGAAGGAGTATATAGAGGGTCTATACAAGAGCGATGCACTTGAGGAAAATATTATGGAAATGGAAGAGGATGTAGATGAAGATGAAATGGGAGATACGATTCTGCGTGAAGAGTTTGACAGAGCACTGAAACACCTGAGTCGAAACAAGGCCCCCGGAGTAGACAACATTTCATTGGAACTACTGACGGCCTTGGGAGAGCCAGTCCTGACAAAACTCTACCACCTGGTGAGCAAGATGTATGAAACAGGCGAAATACCCTCAGACTTCAAGAAGAATATAATAATTCCAATCCCAAAGAAAGCAGGTGTTGACAGATGTGAAAATTACCAAACAATCAGTTTAATAAGCCACAGCTGCAAAGTACTAACACGAATTCTTTACAGACGAATGGAAAAACTAGTAGAAGCCGACCTCGGGGAAGATCAGTTTGGATTCCGTAGAAATACTGGAACACGTGAGGCAATACTGACCCTACGACTTATCTTAGAAGAAAGATTAAGGAAAGGCAAACCTACATTTCTAGCATTTGTAGACTTAGAGAAAGCCTTTGATAATGTTGACTGGAATACTCTCTTTCAAATTCTAAAGGTGGCAGGGGTAAAATACAGGGAGCGAAAGGCTATTTACAACTTGTACAGAAACCAGATGGCAGTTATAAGAGTTGAGGGACATGAAAGGGAAACAGTGGTTGGGAAAGGAGTGAGACAGGGTTGTAGCCTCTCCCCGATGTTATTCAGTCTCTATATTGAGCGTGCAGTAAAGGAAACAAAAGAAAAATTTGGAGTAGGTATTAAAATCCATGGAGAAGAAATAAAAACTTTGAGGTTCGCCGATGACATTGTAATTCTGTCAGAGACAGCAAAGGACTTGGAAGAGCAGTTGAACGGAATGGATGGTGTCTTGAAGGGAGGATATAAGATGAACATCAACAAAAGCAAAACGAGGATAATGGAATGTAGTCGAATTAAGTCGGGTGATGCTGAGGGCATTAGATTAGGAAATGAGACACTTAAAGTAGTAAAGGAGTTTTGCTATTTGGGGAGCAAAATGACTGATGATGGACGAAGTAGAGAGGATATAAAATGTAGACTGGCAATGGCAAGGAAAGCGTTTCTGAAGAAGAGAAGTTTGTTAACATCGAGTATAGATTTAAGTGTCAGGAAGTCATTTCTGAAAGTATTTGTATGGAGTGTAGCCATGTATGGAAGTGAAACATGGACAGTAAATAGTTTGGACAAGAAGAGAATATAAGCTTTTGAAATGTGGTGCTACAGAAGAATGCTGAAGATGAGATGGGTAGATCACATAACTAATGAGGAAGTATTGAATAGGATTGGGGAGAAGAGGAGTTTGTGGCACAACTTGACCAGAAGAAGGGATCGGTTGGTAGGACATGTTCTGAGGCATCAAGGGATCACCAATTTAGTACTGGAGGGCAGCGTGGAGGGTAAAAATCATAGGGGGAGACCAAGAGATGAATACACTAAGCAGATTCAGAAGGATGTAGGTTGCAGTAGGTACTGGGAGATGAAGAAGCTTGCACAGGATAGAGTAGCATGGAGAGCTGCATCAAACCAGTCTCAGGACTGAAGACCACAACAACAACAACAACAACAACAACAACTATTTTAAACAGGAAAACAGACATAGAAAACATTCAGAAAAAGGAACGGAAGATCATAAGAAAAATTTTAGGGCCAAAACTTGTAGATGAACAGATCAGCACAGAAGCAAACAGGAAATCAAACAATACTCTAATATTCACAGTGACATTAGAAAACACAGATTAAGATTCTATGGACACAACAAAAGAATGAATCCGGACAGACTTACAAAGCAAGTAGTCGAATTCTATGAAAACAGGAGTAAATCTAAAACCGACCCAATGAAATGGATTGGCAAAATCAAAACAGATATGAAACTAGCAGGAATTACACCAGAGGATATCTGAAACAAGGAAATCTTCAGATCCAAAATTCACAAGTGGTAAGTTGACCAAGAAGAGAAACCAAAGAAGAAGGCTCATACAGCATGGTCTCAAGAAAGAAAAGAAGCCCACAACAAAAGAATGAAAGAAGTATGGACAGAAAAGAAAGGCAACTGCATGCCACTAACAAAATTTCATTTGTGATTCTTCAGTTTCTCCCAGTGTATTTGTTGCTCGAACAGTCCACGGATATACTGCCGGTTCATAGTGTCCAACAGGCACAATATTTCGGTGATCACACATGTCGCCATCATTAGGTGCGCTGACGAACTGAGTACACCGAAATATTGTGCCCGTTGGAAACTATGAACCGGCAGTATACCCGTGGACTCTTCGAGCAAAATTTCATTTGTCAATGCAGCTCACAGAAGAAAATATTGTTGGTAATCAAGACAGTTCAAAAATAGGCAATAAAATTTGAAAGAGTGCAAAGTCGTAGTGGAACACTGCGGATTAACATCCCATAAACTTTATTCTTCTACATAGGTTATCACTCCAAAAAGTTTATTCTCGTGAAGGAAACAGCTTAAAATGGCATATCCTTTTCTAAGAAGAGCGGGGACCAAAGGACTTGCTTACTGGTTCTTTTTTTAATTTATTTCTTCTTTCTAACTACTTTTGTCACCTCAACTATGTGTAAGAGCAGTGATTATCAGTTTTTTCTTATCACTGCTTTCTTAAAACTAGCTTGATATTTTCAACAATTTTTGTATGACTTCCCTTGCATTAAGTAGAATCTCATTCAAGCGGTGTTATGTCTTCGGCATTCTCATACACATTTGTGCAAGTTTAAAAATTACCTACAGGTTCATTGTTGCTCTTTCAAGAATGACCCACATTAACAATGTTCCAGTCCAAGCAATATTTGCAAGTTTTGACCATCATCAGTGGCGAAAGATGTTTGCACTGTAGTGCTCCTCTCAATATTAAGTTGCTATCCATCATGGACTTTGAACAGTAGCACTCCTGTGAGATCATTAAAGATTTCAAAACTGCTAGAAGCCTGCAGCAAGTTTTGGTTGATTAAATTTAGTATTTTTGGATTTTCCTTCCACGACCATGATATTTTGTTGATTCAATGAATTCAGGTATAAAAGAAACTGACTTAATTATGAAAGTGAATCCAGGCAACCAAAAACAGTTTTTACCAAAAGAAATGCACTAGATGTTGAAAGAGTTATTGGTAGAGAATGCACCTACCAACACAACTGGTGTATTTTGGGTTGTACTGATAGACATGTCTCAGATGTTATATATGAAAATCATTATGTCAAACCAGTCACTACAGACAACACTGAGTCATGCAAAACCAAAAGACTAAGCATTTTGAGCTTTGTTAGTGGGTGGTTAATGGATTTAGTTCCAGTGGGTTACAACAAATATTCAAAATTCTAATTGGTATTGAAGAAATGTGGTTACAGTAATTTTATTTTATCCAAAAACAAAAAGGGACCTTTTTGGTGTCAGACTCTCACAACAAAAGTTAAGGAAGAACATAGGTAAAAGGATGCTTGGCATTTTATTCACAACTAGTGGACACATTGCTCCATTATGCACTTTAGGGTATGAATGTAACCACAGATGGATATACTGCAGTACCCCTATGTAAGCTGTCCATGAGAATACCAAGCTGAATAAGATCTTATTTAACATCATTACTAATCTCCTAACAGGACAGCAAATACACAGGTATGTCTTGAAAGGTTGTGAGACAACAAGACTTCCATATTCACCTAACAGCCCAGACCTCACTTATGACATCATTAGAAGGACATTAAACCCTAATTTCCTTCATATCCCATGCCAAGTGATTTCTTTCACTTTCCAAGGATGACAGAAACCATTCACCTACATCTTTTTATTCCCTAGGATTGTCTGTGAATGCATATGAACCACTCCTTGGTAAATTTCCCAAGGAAGTATCTGATGGGAGTCTATGATAAGTGGTTTTGGACAGTGTAAACAATGTTCAACTTGAAAAAGAAGAATCATAATTTCCAGTACTTTAACAGATTTTTCTGCATAGCAGTCATGTATGCCCAAACTCTTTTTTTAATCTACCTGTAAAGTAATAACTACATGTCCTTTATTTTTTATCTTTATTACTAGTTTTTTTACTCAGTGTTATTCTTGCAGCATTCCAAACTTTGCACCACTTAGGCTTTTGAAAAATGAGAATCAAATACATATCTACTCACTACAGTCATCGTTATTTACTACAGTACCAGAATACTCTCTTTCAAATTCTAAAGGTGGCAGGGGTGAAATACAGGGAGCGAAAGGCTATTTACAATTTGTACAGAAACCAGATGGCAGTTATAAGAGTCGAGGGGCACGAAAGGGAAACAGTGGTTGGGAAGGGAGTGAGACAGGGTTGTAGCCTCCCCCCGATGTTATTCAATCTGTATATTGGGCAAGCAGCAAAGGAAACAAAAGAAAAATTTGGATTAGGTATTAAAATCCATGGAGAAGAAATAAAAACTTTGAGGTTCACCAATGACATTGTAATTCTGTCAGAGACAGCAAAGGACTTGGAAGAGCAGTTGAATGGAATGGACATTGTCTTGAAAGGAGGATATAAGATGAACATGAACAAAAGCAAAACGAGGATAATGGAATGTAGTTGAATTAAGTCGGGTGATGCTGAGGGAATTAGATTAGCAAATGAGACACTTAAAGTAGTAAAGAAGTTCTGCTATCTGGGGAGCAAAATAACTTATGATGGTCGAAGTAGAGAGGATATGAAATGTAGACTGGCAATGGCAAGGAAAGCGTTTCTGAAGAAGAGAAATTTGTTAACATCGAGTATAGATTTAAGTGTCAGGAAGTCGTTTCTGAAAGTATTTGTATGGAGTGTAGCCATGTATGGAAGTGAAACGTGGGCGATAACTAGTTTAGACAAGAAGAGAATAGAAGCTTTTGAAATGTGGTGCTACAGAAGAATGCTGAACATTAGATGGGTAGATCATATAACTAATGAGGAGGTATTGAATAGAATTGGGGAGATGAGGAGTTTGTGGCACAACTTGACTAGAAAAAGGGATTGGTTGGTAGGATATGTTCTGAGGCATCAAGGGATCACAAATTTAGCATTGGAGGGCAGTGTGGAGGGTAAAAATCGTAGAGGGAGACCAAGAGATGAATACACTAAGCAGATTCAGTAGGATGTAGGTTGCAGTAAGTACTGGGAGATGAAGAAGCTTGCACAGGATAGAGTAGCATGGAGAGCTGCATCAAACCAGTCTCAGGACTGAAGACCACAACAACAACAACAACACCAGAATATAAAGAAGCCCGAACTAGAGATGAGTCGTTCACGAACTAACAGGTCCAAAGGAACCGTTCACCTAGATGAATGGAAGGAGCAAGGAACGTTCGTAGTTCACTTTGGTCGCAGCTTTCTACTTATAGTTCCTGGGAACGAGAAACGGTTGGTCTCATTACCACAGCGCCACTTCGGTCAGTCTCATTCCAGCCTCGGTCCTGTTCCCATCTTTGTCTCGGTCTCCCTTGGCTGCAGTTCCACTGCCGACTGTTACCAGTTAGTTCAGTGTAGAGTTGTCATTCACTTCATTCGCTGCACACACCCTTTCTAGATCTGTTTCAAACCTTTCTTGAGCTCTGGAGTTCTGGTTCTTTTCATATTCTATTCAGCATCCACGGCCGGTAATTAAAATGTATTTTATAATTACATAAATTACATAAAAATTACATTGTATGTAATACATACATCTTTTTAGGTAACAAAAGTGCATATCAGCTTACTTTGTTATTTCGATAAACAGTAGAAGACATATAAAAAGGCAAGTTTTTTGTTATTAAGCATGCAAAGGAAGTCGGTACGGCATACACGAGTGGCCATTTTCCGTCTTTCTTTGATCCAAGGTGTGTTCATTGTTATGGAAGGCAGATCGACTTATAACCGAATGAAGCCCGCACTCCATAATCTGGTCTCATATTTTGTAAAGAGAATACCATAACTTCTAGAATATTATTTCAGTGGTACAGGGTAGAGTACGAAAATTCAGCCAAGTACTAGACTGCTCACTGTCACCCATCAATTGTCATCTATTGGTTTGAAGTAGTTGTTTGCATTAGTTTATGTGTTATTTATTTACTGCCTAATTTTTACATGTTTACATATTCTGCTCCTAGCAGTCAACAAAGTGTGTGCAGCTGGCGAACAGTCTGTACTCGGGGTCGGTTTTGCATACAGCAGCTTACATTATTTCACTGTGGTCAGCCACATAACGCTATAGTTGACTAAATGACAGGTTTTGCAGAATCACGGAAATTACTTCTACAAGTGTGTGAGTTCTGTAATGAATAAAAACTCTATACTCCAGGGCGGAGGGAAGTGCCCATTCTTGGCGCCTTCCATCCTTCAGTCGCCTATGCTATTAATTTTCAATTTTTTGTAAGAACCGTATACCATACGCAAATGAACAGTGAATGAGTAAAAATGAACAGATCTCAAAAAAGAGCGATCACCAGTGAACTAGTTCCCAAGGATGAATGAGTTTGCCCATCTCTAGACCAAACACTTTTTTTGTCTGCATATTTCAAATATGGAGCTTAAAGACATGTGACAGGTGACAAACCTATTACTTCTGAGAGTACTTTAAAATAGTTTCATAACACAATCTTGAGCTATTCTGTTTGTCACTTTTTTGTTCCCCAGCTGTAACTTTACAACTGGCTTGTCTTCAACTAAGCATCTGTTCCATTCCAAATAGAAAAATGTTTAAAATAATCTAATGTTTGCCATTCAGGGCAATGGTCTGGGTCACTGGATAGTTCCCATTCTCTGAATGGAGCATTATATGGCTCCAGGTGGCAGGTAGTAAAAGATAAGTGTGTTCACTCTTCCCGCTGTTAAATGAGCCGAAAGAGGGGGTGGTAGTTCTCAAATGCAGATGTGCACGCATAATTCTCAGAAAAATGTTCGGCAACGGTACCCTCTTTGGAAATATCTGGTACACCTGCAGGAGACCAGAAACCGTAGAGGTGTCTGATCTTTGCCCATACCTGTACGTAATCCAATGGTGGAAACATACCACTCCCAGGATTCTTGCTTTTGTTATTTTATGAGGCAGCAGATGTGGGCACAGAGCCATTTACAGGTAACGAGGTGCTCCAGTCAAGGATGCTGCTTATAGCATTGGAGAGCCCACCTACAATCTCTAATAGCTGCAGCAATCCACCAGGGTACCATCTTTTGATGGGGGGGATCCTGAGGCAGATGGGATGGCATGGTTGGCAGCTGAAAGAATAGCTGTCGTTGTACACAGAAGAGCCAAAATAATTGGTACACCTGCCTAATATCGTTTAGGGCCCCCGCGAGCAAGCAAAAATGCCGCGACGTGACATGGCATGAAATGGACTAATGTCTGAAGTAGTGCTGGAGGGCATTGTCACCATGAATTCTGCAGGGCTGTCCATAAATCTGTAAGAGTACAAAGGGGTGGAGACCTCTTCTGAACAGCACGCTACAAGGCATCCCAGATATGCTCAATAATGTTCATGTTTGGGGAGTTCGGTGGCCAGTGTAAGTGTTTAAAACTCAGAAGAGAGTTCCTGGAGCCACTTTGCAGCCATTCTGGACATGTGGGATGTCGTATTGTTCTGCTGGAACTGTCCAAGTATGTCTGAATGCACAATGGACATGAATGGACGCATGTTATCAGACAGGATGCTTATGTACGTGTCATATGTCAGAGTCATATCAAGACATATCAGGGGTCCCATATCACTCCAACTGCACATGCCCCACATCATTACAGTGCCTCCACCAGCTTCAACAGTCCCCTGTTGACATGCAGGGTCCATGGATTCATGAGGTTGTCTACATACTTTTAACATCCATCCACTCGATACAGTCTGAAACGAGATTCATTCGATCAGGCAACCTGTTTCCAGTCATCAACAGTCTAATATCAGTGTTGACTGGCTCAGGCGAGGCGTAAAGCTTTGTGTCATGCAGTCGTCAAGGGCACATGAGTGAGACTTCAGCTCCAAAAGCCCATATCGATGATGTTTGTTGAATGATTCGTATGCTGACACTTGCTGGTGGACTATCATTTAAAGCTGCAGTAATTTACAGAAGGGTTGCATTTCTGCCGTGCTGAACGATTATCTCGAGTCATCATTGGTCCCTTCCTTGCAGGATCTTTTAATGGCCGCAGCAATGTCGGAGATTTGATGTTTTACCAGATTCCTGATATTCATGGTACACTTGTGACATGGTCGTATAGGAAAATACCCACTTCATCGCTACCTCGAGGATGCTATGTCCCATGCACAGACTATAACGCCACATTCAAACTCACTTAAATCTTGATAACTTTCCATTGCAGCAGCAGTAACCAATCTAACAACTGTGCCAGACATTTGTCGTCTTATGTAGGTGTTACAAACCGCAGCACCGTATTCTGCCTGTTTACAGATCTCTGTATTTGAATATGCATGCCTATATCCGTTTCTTTGAGGCTCCAGTGCATGTCGAACAGCTACATTGATACTGCCTTGCACTGGGGAGAAGGATGACAGCAGAGGTGAAACCATCCCAGTCAGCATTAAGAAGAATCCATTTGGGTGGGTGTCCAGGGAAGCACAGCTGAGGGAAGGACAGGAAGATCGGGAAGTGGTCACTAGCATGCGATCATTGTAGACCCTCCCATGGATAGGTGGTACAAGATCAGGGCTGCAAAAGAAGAAGTCAATAGCAGAATAAGTTTCTTAAGCCACAATGATGTGTGTGGCGGCACCATCGTTCAAAAGACAAAGATCGAGCCCTGCCAATAAAGTTTTAATTTCTTTACCTCAGGCAGTGATCACTGTACCACGCCACAAAGGATTATGGACATTGAAGTCACCCAAAACTAGGAAAGGTGGGCAGAGCTGAGAGAGTAATGCAGACAGTACGTCAGGAGGGAGATAACATTACAGATGGTAAAATCCTGATGTGCCCTTACCTACCTGAAGCACATACCTACAAACTCCACACATACATACACGGCACACATACAAACTCCACCCAATACCCTCTTACAGTTTGTTTGATTCTTAAAATAACCTCTGTAGCCACGAAGAGCAGGGGTTCGAGTTGCCGGAAACTATGTTTCCTGGATGGCAATACAGAATGCAAGGTAAGTGCTTAAAAGCTGCCATAGCTCAGCCACATGGTGGAAAAATCCATAAAAATTCCACTGGAGGTTCAGACTTTCTGAATAATGTGGGGGCATGAAGTGACGAGGGGCAGGCAGGTTGTCACCAGGGTAATGTGTTGCCACCGGTTAACATGTCAGGAGATAAATGACATAGGTTCTGTGGCAATTGCCTGGGGAGACCTGGTGTCTCAGGGACCACTGGGATCTCCACCTTGGGCACAGAAGGATTAAATGCAGAGTCTGTTGGTATCTTAGAGGTCTTTTTTGTCCTCCTTATAATTATTCTCCTTAGAAGACGACAACTGGGAAGGTTTCCTTGAATTGGATTCTGGGACAGAGAGAGAATGAGAATTCCAACAGCCAGCAGCCTGTGGTGCCTTCAGGCACAGGCTAGTGACTCACTGTGGATCAGCAGGAACCATGGAAGGAAGAGTCTTGAGAGATCGCTTCCTAGCTAGAAAAACTGGAGGAGGATGAAACACCTCCGGAAGGGGGACAGGGACTGGTGTTCCCAGCAGGTGCAGAGCCCATGCTCCCAAGATGGGTGCAGTGGAAGCAACAGAAGGGACCCCAACCACCTGGGGGGGGGGGGGGGGGTGGGGAGTATTAGTGGGTGGCTCTGATGGCCCACTGTAAGACTGTAAGAGGCACAACAAAAGAAGACACCACCTACAGAGAAGACGACAAAGCGTATGATTGTCTCATTTGTTTGAGATTAAGACGCTCATACTTTTCTTTTTTGACGTCTCATTATGTGAGCTTGTTCAAGGTCTTATACTCTTTGATTTTCTTCTCATACTTAAAAATGGAGCACTCTGGTGAGCAGGGTGAGTGGAGCTCACCGCAGTTTGCACAGACAGGGGGAGGTGCACTAGAAACATTTATGTGCAGAGGACATCCACAATCCCTGCAGAAAGGGGTAGCAGTGCAACAGGGAAACATATGTCCAAACTTTATACACCTGAAGCATCTCATAGGAGGAAGAACATAAAGTTTCACGTCACACCAGTAGACCTTCTCAGGCAACATATCATTCACGAAGGTCAAGATGAAGACCCCAGTAGCAACTCTGTTTTCCATTGGTCCCCTATGGACACCATGAATGAACTGCATGCCCTATCACACAAAGTTTTTTTTTTTTTTTTTTTTTTGTGGTTTTAGGGCGCACAACTTCAATGGTCATTAGCGCCCTGACTACTCTAAGAATGCACCGCGAGGCACAAGTTGACAACAACAACTAAAAGGGAAAACACGATAAAAGACAGACTGACAGGCATAGGATTAAAAAACAGCATCATCAAATGTCCTTAGCGAGGTTTGTCAAATTGATAAAACGAAGAACACGAGCAGCTGCTCGTGGGTCATCCGCTAAAATGGCATCGAAAGTATTTGGCAGGTGAAGATCGAGGTGCAGTGTGTTAAGATCTGGACAGGACATTAAAATGTGTCTAACCGTCAGCAAGTGCCCACATGGGCAGAACGGCGCCGGCGCAGCCGTCAGCAGATGGCGATGGCTGAACCGGCAGTGTCCAATTCTTAACCGGGCCAAAACTACCTCCTCCCGCCGAGAAGGGCGTGAGGAGGACGTCCAAGCCACGGGAAGAGGTTTTAAGGCCCAAAGCTTGTTGTCGGTAAGTGCAGCCCAATCGGCATGCCACAGCGATACAATTCGCCGACAAATGACCCTGCTAAAATCGGACGAAGGGACACAACAAGAAGCTGTCCGAGGCTGGAGGACCGCAGCCTTGGCCGCGGCATCTGCAGCTTCGTTCCCAGGGATACCGACATGGCCAGGAACCCACATAAAGCTAACCGGAGAACCGACGTCCACCAGCTGCTGAAGAGACCGTTGGAGCCGGTGTACGAAAGGGTGAACCGGGTACGGATCACTGAGGCTCTGGATGGCGCTCAGGGAATCTGAGCAGATGACATAAGCAGAATGTCGGTGGCGGCAGATGTAAAGAACAGCCTGGTAGAGGGCAAAGAGCTCAGCTGTGAAGACCGAACAATGGCCATGGAGCCGGTAGTTGAAACTTTGTGCCCCGACAATAAAGGAACACCCGACCCCGTCATTGGTCTTAGAGCCATCTGTATAAATGAAAGTAATGTTGATGAACTTCGAACGAAGTTCCAAAAAACGGGAGTGGTAGACCGAACCGGGGGTGACCTCTTTTGGGAGCGAGCTGAGGTCAAGGTGAACGCGGACCTGAGCCTGGAGCCAAGGTGGCGTGTGGCTCTCGCCCACTCTAAAGGTTGCAGGGAGTGAAAAATTAAGGTGTTGAAGGAGGCGACAAAAGCGAACTCCAGGGGGTAGCAGGGCAAAGACATACAACCCGTATTGACGGTCAAGAGAGTCGTCAAAAAAGGAACGATATGACGGATGGTCGGGCATTGACAGTAGCCGACAGGCATACCGACAAAGCAGTATATCGCGCCGGTAGGTGAATGGCAATTCGCCAGCCTCAGCATGAAGACCCTCTACGGGACTGGTATAAAATGCTCCGATCGCAAGTCGTAAGCCCCGATGTTGTATGGAGTTGAGGCGGCGTAAGATGGATGGCCGTGCAGAGGAGTATACGAAGCTCCCATAATCCAGCTTGGAGCGGACGATCGACCGATATAGACGAAGTAGGACGGTTCGATCCGCTCCCCACGACATACCACTGAGAACACAGAGGACATTTAAAGAACGGGTACAACGGGCGGCCAAATATGACACATGTGGAGACCAGCTAAGTTTCCTGTCAAAGGTAAGGCCTAAAAATTTGGTTGTCTCCACGATTGGGAGAGCAACGGGACCGAGTCGTAAGGACGGTGGGAGAAACTCTTTGTAGCGCCAGAAGTTAATACAGACAGTCTTCTCGGCAGAAAAACGGAAGCCATTGGCGACACTCCAGGAGTAAAGACGGTCAAGAGAACGCTGAAGACAGCGCTCCAGGACACGTGTACACTGCGCGCTGCAATAGATGGTAAAATCGTCCACGGAAAGGGAGCCTGATACATCAGTTGGGAGGCAATCCATTATTGGATTGATCGCGATGGCGAAGAGAGCGACGATCAAAACTGAGCCCTGTGGCACCCCATTCTCCTGGCGAAAGGTGTCGGACAGGACAGAACCCACACGTACCCTGAACTGTCGATCCATTAAAAAGGAACGAATAAAAAGAGGGAGGCGACCGCGAAGGCCCCATGTATGCATGATGCGGAGAATGCCCGCCCTCCAACAGGTGTCGTAAGCCTTCTCCAAATCAAAGAACACAGCCGCGGTCGGGCGCTTCTGCAAGAAGTTATTCATAATGAAGGTCAACAAGGTAACCAGATGGCCAACAGCAGAGCGGCGCCTACGAAATCCACATTGTACATTGGTAAGTAGGCGTCGAGACTCGAGCAGCCAAACCAATCGAGAGTTAACCATTCGCTCCATCACTTTACAGACACAGCTGGTAAGCGAGATAGGTCGATAACTGGAAGGTAAGTGCTTGTCCTTCCCCGGCTTAGGAATCGGGACAACAATAGACTCGCGCCAGCATGCGGGAACATGTCCCTCAATCCAGATGCGATTGTATGTACGAAGAAGAAAACCTTTACCCGCAGGAGAAAGGTTCTTCAGCATCTGAATATGAATAGAATCTGGCCCTGGAGGACCGTGATCGGCCAAGTGCGTTTTCGAGTTCCCGCATGGTGAATGGGGCATTATAACTTTCACAATTCGAGGAGCAGAAGTTAGGTGGCCTAGCCTCCTCTGCCTGTTTGCGGGGGAGGAAGGCAGGGTGGTAATGAGCGGAGCTCGAAACCTCTGCGAAAAAGCGGCCAAAGGCATTGGAGACAGCCTCAGGGGCCACAAGGACGTCATTCGCGACCTTCAAGCCAGAAACTGGTGAGTGGACCTTAGTGCCAGATAGCCGGCGCAGGCTACCCCAGACAACAGAAGAAGGAGTAAAACTGTTGAAGGTGCTTGTGAAAGCAGCCCAGCTGGCTTTCTTGCTTTCTTTGATAATACAACGACACTGAGCACGTAATCGTTTATAATTGATACAATTCGCCACTGTAGGGTGGCGTTTAAATGTGCGTAAAGCACGTCGACGAGCACGTAAAGCGTCTCTACATGCTGCGGTCCACCAGGGGACCGGTACGCGACGTGGAGAAGAAGGAGGGTGAGGGATGGAATATTCAGCAGCAGCGAGAATGACTTCCGTGAGGTGTGCGACCTGACGATCGCAGCTTGTGAAGGTTTGATCCTGAAAGGTCGCCCTGGAAGAGAAGAGCCCCCAGTCTGCCTTGGAGATGGTCCAATTAGAGAAGCACGGAGAGGGGGTATGCTGCAGGAGATGGATAACACACGGGAAGTGGTCGCTCGAATATGTATCAGAAAGTGCATACCACTCAAACCGGCGTGCAAGTTGGGGAGTACATATAGAGAGGTCTAAATGGGAATAGGTGTGAGATGTGCGAAAGAAAAGTAGGGGCGCCAGTATTGAGGCAGACAAGATCGAGCTGGTTGAAAAGATCTGCTAACAAGGAGCCCCTCGGGCAGGATGCTGGAGAGCCCCAAAGGGGATGGTGGGCATTGAAGTCTCCAGTTAACAAAAATGGTGCAGGTAGCTGAGCAATAAGTTGCATCACGTCTGCCCTGGTAACGGCAGATGACGATGGAGTGTAAACGGTACAAAAATTAGAGAAGCACGGAGAGGGGGTATGCTGCAGGAGATGGATAACACACGGGAAGTGGTCGCTCGAATATGTATCAGAAAGTGCATACCACTCAAACCGGCGTGCAAGTTGGGGAGTACATATAGAGAGGTCTAAATGGGAATAGGTGTGAGATGTGTCCGAAAGAAAAGTAGGGGCGCCAGTATTGAGGCAGACAAGATCGAGCTGGTTGAAAAGATCTGCTAACAAGGAGCCCCTCGGGCAGGATGCTGGAGAGCCCCAAAGGGGATGGTGGGCATTGAAATCTCCAGTTAACAAAAATGGTGCAGGTAGCTGAGCAATAAGTTGCATCACGTCTGCCCTGGTAACGGCAGATGACGATGGAGTGTAAACGGTACAAAAGGAAAACATAAAAGTGGGGAGAGTAATGCGGATGGCAACTGCCTGCAGGCCGGTGTGCAACGTGATGGGATCGTAGTAAATATCATCCCGGACCAGCAACATAACCCCTCCATGAGCTGGGATACCTACCACAGGGGGTAGGTCAAAACGCACAGAGGTGTAGTGTGCCAAGGCAATTTGATCGCATGGGCGTAGCTTCGTTTCCTGGAGGGCTACGACGAGCGGACGGTGCAAGCAGAGCAGCAACTTCAAGTCCTCTCGGTTGGAGCGAATGCTGCGAATATTCCAGTGAATAAGTGCCATCGTAAGAAAAGGAAGATGATAGAAGGGGTCACCTCGAAGGCCGCTTAGGGCCTGGCTTCGAGCGAGCACTGCCGCCGCTATCAGTAGGCGGACAGTCATCGTCCATTGGGTCTATAGGGTCATCGGCCATCTCGGGAGGATGGCCGGGAGGGGGAGCTTCCTCCGCCGGTGAACGGCCAGATGTACGGCTACCAGCGGTGCGGCCAGGCGAAACGGATGACGGCCTGGGGCGGCAACCGCTGGGTGGCGCAGGAGAAGAAATGCGCCGTGGCGGAGAACTGTGCTTCCTATGCGCCTTTTTGGAAGGACGTTTGGTGGAAGTACCGGTCGAAGGCTGGGAGGTCGAGGTACGGAGGAAGTCTGCACGGGATGGTTCCTTCTTGAAGGCCCGTGCATCTGACTTCAGGGTCTTCGTCTTAGCAGAAGCTGAGGAAGGGGCTGGTGTCTGTGGGGTGATGGGAGGAAGAGGAGACGTCGACCGCGCAATCTTAGCACTGGCCGAACGGACGACCGTGGTGCTGAAGGTCAGATCGCATGTCTGGGTTGCTACCTCCCGGGTAGTCAGAGGAGAGGCGAGGACAGTACTGTATTTCCCCGCTGGGAGCAGCGTGGGCTTCCTACTAGCCAATAGCTTGCGAGCAGCCGAGGTGGACACTTTCTCTTTGACCCGAATTTCTTGGATACAGCGTTCTTCCTTATAGACAGGACAGTCGCAGGAGGATGCGGCATGGTCACCCTGACAGTTCACACAACGAGGAGATGGAGGTGGACAGTCACCCTCATGGGCATCCCTGCCACAAGTGACACATTTAGCCGCATTGGAACAAGACTGTCGAGTGTGATTGAAACGCTGACACTGGTAGCAGCGCGTAGGTGTCGGAACATAGGGGCGAACAGAAATAACCTCGTAGCCCGCCTTCATGCGCGATGGCAGCTTAACACTATCGAAGGTCAAGAAAAGTGTCCGGGTCGGTACAAGGTCATTGTTGACCTTTTTCATGACCCTATGGACAGCCGTCACGCCCTGCTCAGCGAGGAAAGATTGAAGCTCCTCGTCAGTCAATCCGTCGAGGGAGCTAGTATAGACTACACCACGAGACGAATTCAAAGTTCGGTGGGCCTCCACCCGGACAGGGAACGTGTACAGGAGTGTGGCCCGAAGCAGTTTTTGTGCCTGAAAGGCATTCTCAGTTTCTAGTAATAAGGTACCGTTACGCAACCTGGTACAAGATTTGACAGATCCGGCTATGGCATCTACGCCCTTCTGAATAACGAAAGGGTTGACAGAGGAAAAATCCTTTCCGTCCTCAGATCGAGAAACTACGAGGAACTGTGGGGCAGGCGGTAGTACTTTTGTCACTGTTGGCTGGTCACGTTTCCGTTTTTGGGTCGAAGTCGAGAGAGATGGAGTAGAATCCATTGCGGAGGAATCCCCCATGATTGCCAGCGTCTCCGATGGCGCGCTCCTTCCTTGTGGGGACCCTCTCAGAGGGCACTCCCGCCTTAGGTGAATGTTTACACCTCAGGTCACACCTCCCAAGAAACAGACGGAGGGACCAATCGGCATGGTCAGAAGGTGTCAGCTCAGGCAATCACCCCTCCCCGGGCCTGGCCTTTACCAGGGGGTACGCGCGTGCCTTACATGTCTACCCAGGGCGGGGACTTACGCGTTACCCTGTCACCGGCTACGCGTGCGAACGCGTGGGTCGGCCTTCAGGCACGCACAAGGAGGAAGGAAGAAGAGGAAAAAGAAGAGAGAGGGAGAAAGAGGACAGACTGTCTCAAACGCCGAGGCGGAGACCAGAGAAGGCAATGAGAAGGCAAGGAGAAGAAGGCAATGAGAAGGCAAGGAGAAGTCAAGGGAAAGAGTAAGGAAGACAGTGAGGTGGAGAAGAGCAAAGAAAGGAACCAACAAAAGGAAGGAAGAAACGAGAAGGGAAAAACCAAAAAGACCACAATAATAGGTCGAGGAACCGTCCGTCTCCGGACGCAGGCGCTAACTACCCCCGTGAGGGGGATGGACTCCTTTTAGTCGCCTCTTACGACAGGCAGGAATACCTCGGGCCTATTCTAATCCCCGGACCCGCAGGGGGATCACACTAAGTTGGCCTGTAGCTCATCGTCAGATTGCAAAAGATCATGGTGGAAGATGATGCCCTGGACCATACTGAGACACTTGTGGGGAGTGACAGACATGGGAAGGTCATCCAACATTTCACAAGGAAGCGACACCTCTGATTAGGCAACAGATGATGTTTCGATGAGGAGAGAACTGCTCTTCATTTTAGAGGTGGCTGTAGCTCCCTCATATTTGTCTTCAATGTGGTGACAAAAAGGAAAGGCTTTGTGGCCAAAAAGGTGTCCCCGTTGGTCCTGGTACAGACCAGTTATTGGTAGGGGGGATTTTGATCCTTGTCATCTAGTCCTTTATTTCTTCCACGGCATGGCCAGGGGAGGGAACTCATTGGGATTGTACTTTTTTGCATCATAAGGCGCCTTTCCATCCAAAGAGACTGCTGGGGCCATGTGACCACCAGCAGGAGAAAGTTTAAGTCACTTCATGTGCAAACTACCCGCCACAACACCACCCACTCTGAACTGGGTCTCTTCCCATGGGCACCATCCAGCCACAGAAATGGCTACCTGGCCAGTAATCCGCTACTGGGAGTCCCCTTGCCCCAGTCATGATAGGCACATACTCCATGGCATACATGGGGAGTGTGCAGTGCAGGCACTAACAGTGCGACCCCTGCATGGTCAGGGGGCTACCACTATGTAGGTACATGTTGATCCCATCCCCCCCTCCCCTCCCTCACACACACACACACACACACACACACACACAAATGGGATGGCTACCATCCCCCCTCCCCCCCCCCCCCCACACACACACACACACACACACACACACACACACACACACACACACACACAATGGGATGGCTACCTTGCTAGATTTTGGGTACGCTATGACAACAGGAAGGAAGGGTGCCTGGGTGGAAGAGCACACAGGTGGAGCATTCACTACAGTGGGTGAACTTCCCTGCACAACATGTAAAATTTGGAAAATGTGACAGGTTGAATCTAATAACAGGGACTGTACAATCGTTTATGGAAAGTGAAGATAGCACCAGGAGTGAAACTGGAAATCAAGACCAAAATCAGGCAGGGCCTGCACCAAAAGGATCATCCATCGGAAAATCAGCAGAGGTATGAGACAGTCGAAGCATAGGTTTGCAGACAGAAAGAGGAAGTAGTGCCACAAAGGCTGGGGCCCGATGGTCACCAAAGAAAGGTGAGCCTGGGGGAGGGGGGGCAGAGCCTGTTTGGGTGCTCAGTTAGAGCTATTTTGCAATCAGTGCATACTTTCCTTTGTATGACAATTTTCTACATTAATCACTTAATTTCTCTAACATGTACTCCTTCCTTGGTTATTACTTCCCTTAGGTGCATTAGGTACCATATTTACTCGAATCTAAGCTGCACCTGAAAAATGAGACTCGAAAAAGGAAAAAAATATTTCCCGAATCTAAGCCGCACCTGAAATTTGAGACTCGAAATTCAAGGGGAGAGAAAAGTTTTAGGCCGCAACTCCAAATCGAAACAAAGTTGGTCCATTGTAATATGGGACACAATTTAGGTCGAATGAATGACGATACAGCTACAGTAGTTTGGTTCGAGTCGTAAGCTTAGCAGTTAAGCTTTACCAGGTAGCCATTGCTATGCGTCAGGCACTCCGTCTGTATTTATACGGGTACCGTTCCTTTTTCACGTGCTTCGTCTGGTTTGAATCAATTGCTTATTTTGCTTTGATCTGATAAGTGCCATTTTCTTTGTTATAGGTGTTTACGTCACTCTAAGCTGAAAACGCATTACTGTACTGTGTCATGCATTGTTTGTCGCATTCTGATAGTGCGTGTTTACGGCCTGTCGCCGCTCGCGGCATGACTTGCTTTATGAGCGCTACCGCCGCTTCGTCTCATTAGCGAAACAATGGCAAGAGACTGCTATTTGTTGTTACTTACACTGCTGCTTTCTTTGATAATGATCAACAAGAACCAAATAATAGACTGCGTATGATAGAACGTTCTGAACGAGAGTTAGGCGCAAATTTTTCTCCGTTTGAAAATCTTTGCGGCCGCTTCTTTAGTACATCAAATTCTGCACAGAAATTAATCATCTTACATTTAAAATCTAGTCAGTTGCCGTGCTTCATTTCTGACTGTATCACTATTAGGCATAAGAATAATACGAATATAAACATGACACGATACGTATATTCTTCCGCGTTTGCTGTTGTCTCATTCTAGTTTCGTAGTTTATTAGGCAGACAGGATTTAAATGAGATAGCAGAAAACACGAAAGAATACATGGCAAAATGTTTATATTCATATTATTCTTATGGTGAAGAGAATACTGCATGTGATTCACATTTCATCAGGTTCCTATTAGCAACCATCTCTTCTCACAGGTAGTAATAAACTCGGAACGTAGAGTTGGCCATATTGACAAACATCCCTAACAGTCTTGCCAGTCGGATTTTCGTAGTACATTGAAATTCTGCTACATTCGAAGATGAACAATCCAGAATTTGTATTTACTTCGTTGGATAATGTATGAAAATGCAGTGGTCAAAACTCGGGGCGGAGAAAAAAAAGCTCGTCTTCTACCTTTTTTTTTAATTTATTTACTGATGCAGAGGTTTTGGCGCCAGTATTAATCTTTGTGCCCACAAAGCATGCTTGTGTAGTGCTACATATATTCGATGGCAGAAGTTAGTTGTGGCGGCACCTACCAACATTTTTCAGAACTTCTGCTTGCTTTGCACTCGATTCTAAGCCGCAGGCGGTTTTTTTGGATTACAAAAACAGGAAAAAAAGAGCGGCTTAGATTCGAGTAAATACTGTATATGCTTCATTTTGTTACACTGCTTGTGTCACCCTCCTTTTTATTTCTCTCTTCTTTGTTATATAATGTATTTAATTGCCTACACCATTATATTAATTGACTGGCACAATGGCTTGTGGTCCTCCTCTTGCCACAATGTGTCACAAGATTCGACAGTTCCTGTGGCAGTTACGTTCCCCTGGTCGGTACTTCTAGGCAGCATTCCGACAGCTATAACAGAGACCACTGATTACTTACTCCAGGCTTATGTTTTTTTGTTTGGCTTTGTATTATTATTTATTTTATCACTTTTTTTTAATGTATATACACTGATCAGCCAGAACATTATGACCACTGACCCACTATGGGTATAAAGCCATTCAGGCGATAGCAGCATCACATATCAAGGAATGACTGCTAGTCAGATAAACACAATGGTGCATGTAGTATCAGTGAGTGTGCTGTCTGTGTGTAGAATGAGGAGGGCACATGATCTATACGAGTTTGACTGAGGGCAGATTGTGATGGTCCAGAGGCTTGTCACGAGCATTTCAAAAACTGCATGACTTGTCGATTGTTCGATGAGTGCTGTGGTGAGTGTCTTCAACAAGTGGTCAAATCAAATCCAGATATCGTTGTGCGGGCATCCCTCATTACAGATGTTAGACATCACAGGTTGGGCAGGCTGGTAAAACAGGTGCCAAACTGGGACGAAACCAACATCACACTAATGCTAGGCAGAGTACAAGTGTGTCTGAACACACAGTTCACTGAATACTCCTAACACTGGGCCTCTACAGCCAATAACCCATACATTGCTAATGTCAACACCATGACATTGGCAACTACAACTGAAATGGGCACATGCCTACTGGCACTGGATATTGGTGCCGTGGCAAAGAATTGCATGGTCTGATCAATCCCAATACCTTATTCATCAGGCCAATGGAAAGGTGCAAATCCGTCATCTTCCAAGTCCATACACCCCCATAGTGATCACATTTCCTAACGGCAGTGGTGTTTTTCAGCAAGATAATGCACCATGTCACAAGGTGCTGGAATGGTTCGAGGAACACAGTGATGAGTTCCAATTGATGTACTGCCCCCCCCCCCCCCCCCACTTTCCAGATTTGAACCCAACTGAACACGTGATTGAAAATGGTGTCACAGATCATCACTCACCCTCTCTGGAATTAATGGGAATTAAGTGACTTGTGTGTGCAGATGTGGTGCCACCTCCCTCCAGCATCCTAACAAGGTCTCATTGCTTCCATGCCACGACACATCGCTGCTGCTATCCGTGCCAAAGGTGACCATACTGGCTATTGGGTAGGTGGTCATAATTTTCTGGCTGATCAGTGTTTATATCTGTCAAATATGCACACAGTAGCAACATCTGATGAGTTTACGTCACAAAAATGTTTTTTGTTTCACAACTGTAGCCTAGTTTACTGTGAGCAAAAACGCCATTCACATTATGATTTTTCCGGCATTGCGGCCTGGTTTAGAGTATATTATTACACGTGTTAGATGATGCCAAGCTAGTCTTGTTTATACCTTTTGAAGATTCCACTTTGGCTTAATTGTATTAGGATAATGTAAGGTTTCTTCTGTTTGGTATGATTTATCACTTTTTATGCTCATCTTTTGATACATACAAGAAATTATTAACTTTTCATTATTTTATAATGTTTTCTGACAGATACGAAGATGGTCATTGTGGACCGAAACTGCTAGTTTTATGACAATTTATTTGTGATCATCATTAACTGAAATAAAAGAAAGAAATTTATCTCAACTGGCTCACCTTTCAGTTTTGCTATCTGAAAAACTCTTCAACGTTAAAAAGTAGTAAAAAACGCAATTTGATGTTCATTTTGGAACCAAGCATTCTGATGCTCTCCAAGAGTTGATGAACAATTTAGGTATAATTCTGTGCTCAGGTTATTATCAAAATAATCTTTGACAATGTTTCTGAATGCCAACCAAATATTCTTTTCAAATTCTGTCATTGTTCCGATGACATGTTCATTTTTAACGAGCTGCTGAAACTGTGGGCCATTAAACACAATGGCCTTTATCTTTCCACATGACAGGCTAAGAAAAGCCAAAATGAGATACTTGAAACAATCTCTGTCAATTGATGAAGCTTTAAAAAACATTTCATGAAACCCAGTTTTATATGCAGAGGTGGAAATACAATGTTGTTGTTCTCAACAAGTGGCTGATGTAGAATGTTTGGATCACCAGGTTTCAGGTCAGTTCTTGGTGGTCAATTTGACTGCAACCAATGCTTTTCACAAACTCTGCCCCACATACACAAATAACAGAGATACATGGTGTAATTATGTTGCTGGCCAAGAAGGAAGCAAACCATTTTAACGTCAACATAGATGATCCAGTGGTGCATGTGATATTGCAACAAATTGTTGATAATTCTCATATTCTTCACATAAACAAACTGGATGGACTTTAGGGACAGCAAATAAATTTCCATTATGGAGTATGACACACTTCAAGCTCCGTTCTGAGCTATCAATGAACACTCAGCATTCAATTGTGCTATGGGCTGAAATTTCCCAACTGTTCCATTAAACCATGAATGTTATGGCAACCACTGCTTTGAAAGTATTGCACCTCAGTTCCTTTTTCAAACAAGCTTTCCTCAAGCAGTAGTGATGCTAACAGTACTGAAGCTTTTTTGAATAGTCCTGTATTTCATGCCAAACCATTAAACTCATGCTGCTCTAATTCCCTACAAACAGAATCACTGTCACTGGGGTCACTCTGATCTTCTCCCAACTGGTATTCCAGTATTTCCAAAGAGGACAATCCTTTGAAAACTAGCACTGGGATTTCAGCTGAATGAGGCACTGGGCATATACCTGATGGTCATGTGTTCCCTTCATCAACATCCGTAAACTCTCAACACACTGACTGCACACTTTGTGAGGGGTCTATGTTCTATCTTGATCGCCAATTTTCACTTTCAAGTAGGCAAAATAGGGTTGCCAGACAAACGTACTGTTTTTTTTTTTTTTCATAAAACTGCCACATATATAATGTAATGAATTGGGGCCATTTAAGTACTTATGACATAAGCTCCCTGAGGAAGACATAAGGAAAGGTTTCTGTTCATATATAATAAAAACTGAACACTGCTAACCTTGTATCAAACAAGAATTTGGTCTCTATGTTGGAATGCACTATCAGAGTGAAACAAATAATCTCACTACAGTGTCTCAACCATAAGTGAACTGGTCTAGAGAATATGAACCTCTTACTGGTCAACTATGGCCTCATTCACCCCTCACATCACCAGTCAGAGGTTTATGGCAGCCAATAGGAAAGCAAAACTGCTGACTGTGCTCCACACTTAATCCTGCACAGAGTATTCATATTTACATAAGATGCATGGGAAAAAACTTGACCTGGTAGAAGAAAACTAACTAGTTTTGAAATCAGCACGACTACTTAACTCCAAACAAGCTCAAAAACCAAACTCAACATAAATTATGTTACAAATTTTTCCCTAGTGTTATCTGCAATTAGTTACATTTTAATGCCACAAGAAGCTACAGATGTGAACATCCACCACAGCCATACAGAGCTAGCTTCAATAAAGCTAAAATATTGTCACATCTAATTCATTACTGCAGCGGTTCTGGTAATAGCACAACTACCATATTGAACAGACAAATGAAAATAATTAATTCTTGACAGTTTTGACATTGACTTCCAAACTAATAAAAGCCAGACTTCACTTCAAAAAGCTTTCTCACCTTCTCATAAAATACCTCATCCATGGTGTTTCCCTTCCTGTCCCTCTGCAATTGTGCCACACCATCAACCACCACTGCTCACCTACAAACCAAGCTCGGCCACCCTCTTTTACATCCCACAGCCTTCACCACAGCCTCCCAGACCAGTGATGCCAATTACATTATACTGAATAGATTGGTACACTGAATTGTGTAACAGTGTAATGCCCTACTCTAAATGCAATGGGGTAAAGTTCTGGGGGATATGAGTCATTTACATTAGTCTTTTAATGGTACTATTAGGTATCTAATAGACATTTAAAGACAAAGAAGGAAAGGAATATCTGTTTCCATTAGGTACTGTTAACATAATTAAATAAATAATTAACATTATTCAGAAGCTGACACATTGCATAGAGTTGGAACTAGGGTTGGTACACGAACATTTTTCCAAGCAAGTGACTTATCATTTGGCACCCTCCCTCTCCCCTTCCCCTTGCACATTTTGACCCATGCCAGTTTTTGCAAGTAGGCCTAATTCTGATACACAGTGCATACAGTGTATATGGATGCTCAACAGTGATGTTATCAGCACCCTTGTACTAATTAGAAGAAACAAATGTGGATAAAATTTCTAAAATTGTTGCCTGCAAAATGACACACTTGCACTCACTCCCACCTCACTTGTAGCGATCCATACAATCACTCCATCTCACATGCCTTAAGACAATGGAGGTAGGGTGAAAGGTACTATACCAGGGATTAAAACATATATAAAGTGACAGAGGAGCTAAAACAATGGCACAGGGAAATGTGAGCAGCTGACCACTTACCAAAAAATATGGGGGAGCCAGTCACTCTGTTAACACATTAAGAGTATCTCTCTAAAATCTTAGGACATATACTGGACAATTCACAGAACTTTAAAACTTTGACCATATCCATTTCAAAATCAATTAAAATACAGGACACAGCTGTCCATAGATCAACTGCTGCCATCTGGTCCAGAAATAAAACACAATCTAATAAAATGCAGCACACAATGATCTGTAAGCCACAAGCACCACATATTGGAGGGCCCTCTCACTGGAGCAAGACGCTGTGTGCCACAGGACTGTGGCCTATACTAAGATGAGTATGGAGGCTCTCCTCCCATCAATGTGGCTGGAAGGAAATACAGCACAGATGCATTTGTGTGCTTTACTACACGGAGCTTATTGTCTGTCACTTTCAGCTATTCATCCTCCCATCGATGCATGACCATGTATCTCTACAGTGAGGCAACAGATAGCATGCACGGGTATGGCACACCGAACTAACTGAGGATCATGACGCATCTCCTTGGCTGCCACATCCGCCCTTTCATTCCCCACAATACTTATGTGCTCTGGCACAGAGCAGAGAGACACCTCCTTCCTCAACCTTTGTAGATGCAGGAGGATGTCCTGAATATTCTGAACAACTTCATCTTCTGGGTACAAGTCTTGGGGAGAGAGATAAGCACTCAGAGAATCTGAACAGACAAGGAATTTGGCACTCGAAACATGTCTCATCTGCTTCAGCGCCTCAGATACCTCATCTAATCCAACGCTGTAGACAGTAAAGACTTGAGGCAGTTGTCTCCTGAGCAACCAACGGAGCCCCCTTGCTTATACCTATCAATAAATACAGCTTATGAGTTGTGGTGCTTATTTAAGAAGTCAGATAATAATGTATTAAAAACATACGCCGGAGTGCAGTCACTCCCATACTGCATTAAATCTAAAATTACTCTGGCCTCTGTGTAACCAGGGTGGCAGTTGGTTAAAACCCCAGATTTGAGCATGTATGTGCCCCACAGCAAGGAACTTCAGCACATACTTCATATGGATCCCAAATGGTCTCGTTGCCCAAGGATGACTGGTAAAGGTGCATTCCATGGCCAGATGGGCAACAGTATGGTATAATGGGGAAGTGGAAGAGCGAAAAACTGAAACGCCTGATGCACCATGAGAAGCTGCTGCCAGGAGATAAGTGGCACTTCGCCAGCTTCAGCACACAGACTGCGCATGGGGCTGGTCCTGTAAGTTCCTGTGGCCAGCCTGATTTCCTCATGGTGTACAGTGTCAATCCACGATTACATGAAAGCCACATAAAACTGGAGCAGAATGGCCTCTCCACTCCCGAGGACCTGTGCCTAAGACACTTCAAAATGTTCAGAGCCTTCAGGTGAAGTAATCAAGAAATTTTGGAGTAAAAATTAAATGTTCACTCCTTCTGGGATCTTGCCTTCAGAGCATTCAGGTGTAGTAACCAAGAAATTTTGGAGTAAAAAATGAGGCCCAAAGAAGCAGTCTTTAAAAGGGAGAGTGGTGTTCCACATACGCAATTCGGGTAAATTAAAAATATGATGAGAATGATTAAAATGAACACACACACACATACCATGAGAATAAAAAGGAAAAGCCAGCCAATCTGCAACCCATTAAAACATCCACCCTAAATGCATTAGAGCGGAGACCAAAAGGGACAAAGGACATAGGCTAAAACTTATATAGAATGATAAAACCCGTCGTGTATAAAATGTAAAACTAAATTAGCCAATGAGGCGTTGTCAGCTAAAATTAATGGCAACGAGTCCGGTAACTGAAGAGTCCATCGCAGGGCAGCCAAAGAAGGACAGCTTGCCAAGATATTGGCCACTGTCAGCCGGGCGCCGCACCGACACTGAGGTGGGCCATCACGGCGAAGGAAGTGGCCACATATCACCCAAGCGTGGTCAATGCAGAGCCATTAGTATACCACAGAGTCCCTGCAAGAGGCCCACATGGATGACTGCCACACATACGAAGTCTCCTTAATGACACACTTCATTGTGCACGCTATAGTTATGCCATTTCATCTCCCAAACCTGCAACACCTTGCAGCATGGTACTGAACGCAGGTCAGTTGCAGAGAAGCCGATCTCCATAAGCTGTTTCCGTGTAGCCTGTTTGGCCAGCCTGTCGGCAAGTTCATTGCCTGGGATTCCAACATGACCGGGGGTCCAGATGAACACCACTGAACGACTGGACCATTCCAGGGCATAGATGGACTCCTGGATGGTCGCTACCAAAAGGGTGATGAGGGTAGCACTGGTCGATAGCTTGTAAGCTGCTCAAGGAGTCAGTACACAGAAGAAATGACTCCCCAGGGCATGAACGTATTTGATCAAGAGTATGAGATATAGCCACCAGCTCGGCAGTCAAAACACTGCAGCCATCGGGCAAGAAATGCCGTTCTATATGTCCTCCATGGACATACACGAACCCAACGTGACCATCAGCCATCGAGCCGTCAGTGTAAACCACTTTGTGGCCTCGGTACACGTCAAGAATCAAGAGGAAATGGCAGCGGAGAGCCGCGGGGTTAACTGAGTCCTTAGGGTCACGTGAAAGGTCCAGGCGAAACCACAACCTAGGTGCACACCATGGAGATATACGTGAATGGAGGTAAAGGTGGTAAAGGCAAGGACTCCAGTTCAGAATGAAGGGATCAGACACAAACTGCAATTGGAAGCCCTGACCTGCGCCGTCGATGCGGGAGATGAACCGCCGTAGGTGGGAAAAGGAGACAGTGATCACGATGCGCAGAACTACAAATGTGTGCAATGTAAATGCCCAGCCGTTGTGCACACCTAACCTGCAATGGAGGGACTCCGGCCTCCACAAGGATGCTGGTCACCGGACTCTTCCTAAAAGCTCCTGTTGCTAGGCGAACGCCACAGTGGTGCACTGGGTCGCATAAACATAACGTTGAGGGTGCCGCCAAACCATAAACCAGACTCCCATAGTCAAGGCGGGATTGAACAACTGCTCTGTAGAGCTGCAGCAGCGTAGAGCGATCTGCACCCCAATAGGTGTTGCTCAGGCAGCGGAGGGTATTGAGGTGCTGCCCGCACTTCTGCTTAAGCTGACGAAGGTGAGGAAGCCAGTCTTAAGAATCGATATGTTTCCACCATAGTGAGAGGATTGCCATTAAGGTAAAGCTCGGGATCTCAATGAACGATACGATGCCAACAGAAGTGCATAACACACGACTTTGCGTCCGAAAACTGGAAACCATGGGCTAGAGCCCATAACTGTGCCTTGTGGATGGCTCCCTGTAGGTGCCGCTCAGCAATGCCAATACTGATGAAGCAGTACGAAATGTAGAAGTCGTCTGCATACAGAGAAGGTGAGACGGACGGCCCTATTGCTGCTGGATCATTAATGCCCACTAAAAATAGAGTGTCACTAAATACAAAACCCTGCGGGACCCGATTCTCCTGGGGGGAACTATGGGAGGCACCAACTTGGACATGGAAAGTACGAAGGGATAGGAAATTTTGGATAACAATCGGGAGTGGGTCTCTGAGACCCCACTTGTCTAATGTGGTAAGGATATGGTGTCGCCAGGTCATGTCATACACTTTTTGTAAATAAAAAAAGATGGCAACCAAGTATTGGCATCTGGAAAAGGCTGTTTGGATAGCAGACTCGAGGGAAACAAGATCATCAGTGGTACAGCGACCCTGGCGGAAGCTGCCCTGACATGGAGCCAGTAGGGCATGTGACTCCAGAACCTAACCCAACCGCCGACAACACACCATACGTTCCAACTGCTTACAAACAATGTTGGTGAGGCTCATGGGGCCAACAGCTATCCACGTCAAGTGGGTTTTTATCAGGTTTGAGCATCGGAATGATGGTGCTCTCCTCCCATTGCGATGGAAAGACGCCATCACACCAGATCCAGTTGAAGATGATGAGGAGATGCTGTTTGCAGTCAAATGAGAGATGTTTAATCATGTGACTGTGGATCCGGTGTGGCCCAGGAGCTGTGTCGCGGCGATGTGCAAGGGCACCGAGGAGCTCAAACTCTGTAAATGGGGCATTATAGGATTCACTGAGGCGTGCAGTGAATGAAAGGACTTTCCCTTCCAGTCGCCGTCTTAATAGTGCGAAAGGCTGGGGGGTAATTCTCTGATGCAGAGGCTGGAGCATAGTGCTCGGCAATCGTGTTTGCGTCGGTAGATAATATGTCATCTATGTTAACACCGGGAACACCTGTTGGGGTCTGGTACCCGAAAACACTTTGATCTTTGTCCAGACTTGGGAAGGTGACGTATGGCAGCCAATGGTCAAGACATCTCTCTCCCAACTCTCCTGCTTACGTTGTTTGATAAGTTGGCAAACGCGGGCACGGAGCCGTTTAAAGGCTACGAGGTGCTCCAGGGAAGGGTACCGCTTATGCCGCTGTGGGCTCACTGACACTCCTTAATCGCTTCAGCGACTTCCAGCAACCACCAAGGGACTGCCTTTGCCAGGGACAGTCTAAAGAGTGATGGATCGTGTTTTCTGCCACAGAAACGATTGTTGTAGTCACTTGGTCAACCATCACATCAATGTTACCATGTGGGGAAGATTCAACTGTGACAGCAGAGGTGAAAGTTTCCCAGTCCACCTTGTTTAAGGCTCACCTGGAGCAGTGTCCGTGGGCCTGACGCCACGACAGTGACAGGAGGATGGGGAAGTGATCACTAACACACAGGTCATCATGTGCTCTCCAGTGGGTAGATGAGAGAAGTCCTGGGCTGCAAATTGATAAATCAATGGCCAAGTAACTACCATGAGCCACACTGAAATGTGTGGTGGCCCCAGCATTTAAGAGGCAAAGATCAAACTGAGACAGTAAAGTTTCAACATCTCTGCCTCGGCCAATAAGCACGGTTTCACACCACAAGGGGTTATGGGCGTTAAAATCTCCCAAAAGTAAGAAAGGTTTAGGGAGTTGATCAATCAGTGCAGTTAATACATTCAAGAGTACTGCACCATCTGCAGGAAGATATACATTGTAGACAGTTATTTCCTGTGTCGTCCTTATTCTGACAACCACAGCTTCAAGAGGGATTTGAAGGGGCACAGGTTCACTACAGACCGAGTTTAGGACATAAACACAAGCTCCACCTGACACTCTATTATAGTTGCTACGGTTCCCATAGTACCCCTTATACCAGCGGAGGGCAGGGGTTTGCATTTCCGGGAACCAGGTTTCCTGGAGGGCAATGCAGAAAGCAGGTGTAAAGCTTAACAGTTGCCATAGCTCAGCCAGGCAGTGGAAAAAACCGCCGCAACTCCACTGCAGGATGACAACATCGTGAGATTGCAAGAGCAGTATATATCCCCGCAGAGCTTGTAGGTAGTGGTTGTGTGGGTGCTACTGCAATTCGCTTGGTCTTGGGGACTTTCTTTTTGGATTTCTCTCACTGCTCCTAGAGTTACCCTGGATGGGAGGACTTCACTGATTCAGTCTCTGGGACTGAGGACGAGTGTGAAGCCCTACGACCAGCTGCTTTTGGGCTCTTCAGCCACTGGCAGGTGTCATCTTTCCCACTAGCAGAAACCTGGGAATGTAGTGACCCAAAAGACCCCTTCCTAGTGAGAGGAGCCGAAGAAGACTTGTGCTTCTCCAGCTCAGAAGTGAGAACTGATATCCCCGAAGGTTGGGGGGGGGGGGGGGGTGGTTGCTCCTAAACTAGGTGGTGCGGGAGCAACAGGGAGGGAAGTGCCCACCACCATCAAGGGGGGAGGGGTAGTCTTCTGGTTCTGAAAGCGACAGATATGCGAGGAACTGATGGGGCAACAACTGTTCTCGTAGCAGTGGCTTAAGAGGTGGTCATAGCCACAGGATGTATGTGCTCAAATTTCCTTTTAGCCTCAGTGTACGCCAGTCAGTCCAGGATCTTATATTCCATGATTTTCCTCTCTTTCTGTAAAACCCTGCAGTCTGGCGAGCATGATGAATCATGCTCTCCACGTTGACACAGATGAGAGCCAGGGCATATGGAGTACTGGGATGTGATGGACATCCACAATCTCGACATGTGATGCTGGAAGTACAGCGGGAAGACATATGGCTGAACTTCCTGCACTTAAAGCACCACATCGGGCGAGGGGTATATGGCTTGACATCACAGTGGTACGCCATCACCCTGACCTTCTCGGGTAATGTGACACCCTCGAAGGCCAAGATAAAAGTCCTGGTGGCAACCTGATTATCCCTTGGACCCCGATGGACGCACCGGACAATTTGAGCACCTCACCGCTCTAAATTGGCAAGCAGCTCACCATCAGACTGCAAAAGAAGGTCCATGTGAAATATAAAACCCTGGACCATATTTAAGCTCATATCGGGCGTGATGGTAACAGAAACATCCCCCGACTTGTCACAAGCGAGTAACGCCCGTGACTGGGCAGATGACGCTGTTTTAATCAAGACTGACACAGAGTACGTCTTGGACAAGCCCTCCACCTCCCCAAACCTGTCCTCCAAATGCTCCACAAAAAACTAAGGCTTCATTGACATGAAAGATTCCCCATCAACTCTTGTACATACAAGGTACCGGGGCGAATAAGCCTCACTGCCATCCTTGCCTGGCATTCCTCCTATGATGTGGCCACTGAGGGGAATGATTCGAGGTCACATTTCTTCTCATTGAACTTACACTTTGCCCACTTACAGACTGCTGGTGGCGGACCACCAGCAAGAGATGACGTACTACACTTCATGGCATGTCATCCACCCTGATGCCACCCACTCCAACCAGCCCCCCCCCCCCTCCCCGGGCACCAGCCAGCATCAGCAAAGGCCACCTGGCAGGATGGCCATTGCCTGGAGTCCCGATGCCCCAGGGAGATGGGCATCTATCCATGGCATACGTGGGAAGTTAACAGTGCAGACATCAGCAGAGAGATCCCTGTGTTGTCAGGGGGCTACAACCAACAGGGTACATGGTGGTCCCACCACAATGGACTGGCTAATGTGCTGGATATGAAGCGCTAAGAAGTCCATTGTCATTGTCAGCACAGAATGCGATACTGCATAGTGCATGTGGAAAATGCACCCAGGAAGGTGTCCTCGCCTAAGAAATGGAGAATGAGAGGGACTGCAATGCGAAGATGAGAAAGTGGGCTGAAGATCTCCATGCACGATGGACATGATGCACCATGTAAGCCACCCTTCCCTAATTGGCTCACTCTTTGGGAAAATTTAGAAAGATGGAGGTCAAACCTGACAGGGGACCATCACATAAAGGCCGAAACATGTGAGACTCCTTTTAGTCACCTCTTATGACAAGCACGAATACCTCAGTCCTATTCTAACTATGTCAACAGCTTTCAGGTCAGCAGCTAAGGGGAGTGCAGAGGAGGGATGCACATTAGTGACAAACACAGCAACACCTCCCTTGGCCCTTTCCCCTTTCAGGTCATCCATGCAACAGAGCATATAGCCTCATAGTACAAGGACGTCAGATGCTTCAAACAGCATTTTCTGCAAACACCTGCAAAAGTGGCATCACTGTGTTAGGAGTTTCAGTTCATCAACGTGTGTCCTGAACCCATTAATGTTCCATTGTACTATGGTAGCCATCTATCATGGGGGTAGAACTTTCATCCTGACTTTCTGTCATGGAAGGGAGCCTGCAATGGATGGAGGCTCAGTCCAGGGTTGAGACATAAGACATCAAGATCCATCAGTTCTGAAGAATACTCGAGAGAGAACCACGAATGTAGTTGTGGCAGCACTGGAGAGTGGTGCAGACTGGATCTTAGGAGGAGCAGGATGTTATCCAACTTCAGCCCTTTCTGGTGTTATAAAAGGGGATACGGGCTTCGAAATAAATGCAGTGTCAAGTGTTTAACAAAGGAAATCTGCCTTGACATGCTCCATAAGTTTTGTGCTACTGAGCATCAGGATAAAGGAGTCAGATTTTACAAAATCTCCATCCATCCACTTCATGATGTTTTGCACATCAACTGTACCTTCATGAGCACACTCGTCTTTCAATTCCTCCTTGGAAATGTCCACCTAATCCCTGCATGTCACAACGCCTCTGCTGTAATTCAAACCAAGCGAGGTGGCGCAGTGATTAGGACACTGGACTCACATTCAGGAGGATGACTGTTCAATCCCGCATGCGGCCATCCTGATTTAGGTTTTCTGTGATTTCCCTAAATTGCTCCAGGGAAAAGCTGGGATGGTTCCTTTGAAAGGGCACAACTGACTTAATGTATACATTAATGTATCACAATTGGTTTCTATGATAGTCATCAATTTTAATAAGTCTGCTACATGCATTTTATCTAATGTGCTTTTATCAGATTATGTTTTTGCATAAATGATGACTACATATAAGCAAGCCCACAGTAGCGACATCTAGGGAGGGTTTAGGCAAACAGGTTTCTGGATGCTACTGTACTTCAGTAGCTAGCTGGCAATAATCACGATGTGGCCTATTCTACACCATCTTTTAGATCTACGTGATGATGCTATGCTGATTATATTTATATGTTTTGACAATGCCATTATGGCCATATCACTTTAGGACATGGTGTAAAAAAGGTATGTTATACCATATTTTATCTGTACATTTCCCTAGCTGTATGACAGTATATTGTGATACATATTGCTGTTTTATGTTAAAAGACATACTGCTCACTGTATGTATATATATTTTAGATCAGAGGATGGTCATTACAGACTGAAACTGGTCATCGTCAAAAGAATTCATATTGTGATCAGAGACTGCAATAAAAAAGCATTCTACCAAAGTGGCCAATTATGCAATCGCTAGACTGATGTTAACGTGCCAACAATGCCCTCTAAGCCTTCTTGAATATAGAAAGGAGAAACTTTTTCAAAGCTGCAACCTTTCCTTTTCACTATTACCAGCATGTGCTCTGTTACTAGAGACGAGACTATTTGAATTAATTCCAGAATCAGGAGGACTAGCTACAGAAGCCCTCTTGATTGATAGGATATTGGTATCTGCTAGTGGCTCACCATTTCCACTGGGAGGAGGAGGAGAGTATTTCACAGGTTCTATTTCAGTGCCACGAACAGCTAAGGAAACAAAAGTCCAGCTAGACAGAGCCCCACATGCCTAGGTATGCCTTCAACAACTGAGGTGCGAGAGGCTCCCCAGAGGTTGCACGCTAACAACCGTTCCACCTCAACAGCCATGTACCTCATTGGCAAGCAGCACACCTTGTGATTGAGAGGCTTTTTTTATAAGGGTGTTCACTACCCTAGTGATTAGGGTGGTCAAGCGAAGATCCCCATTCCCTGTGACACACAACATACCAACACCGTGCCACTCATTGGTTGCTCAAGCATACTCATAGCTTACGGTGATGAGTACTGACAGCAATTATCGGTCTCCACCTTAGAAACCCTGGGGCCATCAAGCCCTCATCCAGCAAATGAAATTGAGCCCCTGAGAGCGCAATAGTCTGCAAGATAGCTCTAGTCAATGTGAAAGTGGACAAAAAAGCATGTCAGAGATATAAATAAGGGAGAATGATCAGTCTACCAGAAATAAGTTTGTAACAGCACGATATTTCATCTCATATAGTGCGTCATCCTATGACAGTTTTATGTCTGTCTGAAACCAGTGCACAGAAATGGATCATAAACCTTCCTGTCTCACAAGCTAGTGTGCTGTACATTACACTGTACAAGCAGGCATCAAAAGCCTTTGCTAACTCATAAAATATACCCAACATCCACTATTTCATAAAAGAATATATTTTGTTTTACACAGGAATTAGTGAATTATGTTTCCAACTGATAAGGCATGGTTGAAAGGATGCAGCAATTTTCATAAGCTGTGGTAAATGAAACAAGCACTTTTAGATTAACATAAACAAATTTTTTGAGAACACACGACACTGGCTTGCAGTTTTAAACTCAATAACAGTGTAATGTTTTAATTGGAATGGGCTGCAAAATGTGCTCTGAACTAATATTTTATGGAAAACTCTCCATATACGCAAAAGTATTCATTACAGAAGAGAAAGGAATTACAATTTTATGTGGCGTACACATACATCTCACAGATATTCAATTAAGAAATTACAATAACAGCAGCCTTGCAGTAGAAATCAGCAATCTATATTTTTCACAAATACTACTCGTGCAGAAAAATTATCCATGCAAGTCTTTAGAGACTCCAAGTTTGGGTAATAGTCACTTACTGATGATGATGTTTGGTTTGTGGGGCGCTCAACTGCGTGGTTATCAGCGCCCGTACAATTACCCAATCTTTGCTCAGTCCAATTTCGCCACTGTCCTGGATGATGATGAAATGATGAGGACAACACAAACACCCAGTCATCTCGAGTCACTTACTGCCTCCTCCCTCCATTTTTCATTGTTTATGCACAATATATGTTAATATACATTAAAATACTTGTCGGAGTCTTGCTCATTATCTAATATATGCTTTCTGAATCTACCTCCACTATTAGTTTTTATAATGGAAAGTGTATTTAATTATGATGTGAATGTAAACACCAGGCTACACTACAGGACAGTCGGTCAACACAAAATTTATTTGGCCTTCACTTTCAATGGCTTTCTCAATTCTCAACTGAATTATGACATGTCAGTCTGGCCTAGACCTTGGGTTACGCTACAGATTAGTCTATCACCAAAACTAAGAATTTGGGGATGGGGTTCAGATTTTACTGTAGCCAAATTTCATATTCAGTGCTAACGAATGTGTCTTTTTCAAAAACGCTTCTCTTTGCCAGTCTGAATTTTGTAGCCTGTACTTCAACCATCATCAGTTATTTTGCTGCCCAGGTAGCATTACTCAACTTCTTATAGCATCTCATCCCTTTTAGTGTCAATTCCATCAGGGTCACCTGACTTAGTTCAACTACAATACACTACCACAGATTGGCTTTATTGACGTTCACATTATAACTTCATTTCAAGATAGTATCCACTATGCTCAACTGTTCTCCCAACTCCCTGCTGTCTTTGACACAATAAAAATGTCATTGCCTTACCCAAATTTCATTTCCAGCTAAAGTCAGGTACTGGACCCTGCCCCCCCCCCCCCCGGAAGTCTTAGCTGTGGTAATAAGAATAGTCTGTAGCATAGCCTGAGATCTAGGCAGGCTGAAATGTCATAATTCAGTTGAGTGTTCACAAATCCACTGAATATGAGTACCAAATGAATTTTGTGGTAACACATTGGCCTGTAGTGTGACTTAGTGTTTATGTTCAGCCCATAATTAAATACACTTCGCCATTTTAATGCACTTTCCATCATAAAAACTAAAACTATAAGGTAAATTCAGAAAACATGTATTGGATAATGTACAAGTCTCTGGTGAGGATTTTAAGGTAAGGATTTTAAGGTAAGGATTTTAAGGTATCTTATGTACATTTATTGTGCAAAAACAACAAAAATGTGGAGGCGAGAAAGCACTATGTAACTTTTACTATAAATTTAAATGTTTAGAAGTGTTTTCTGAGTGCTTGTGCATGGATTATTGTTTTGTAAAGAAGTGAAATGTGGATGGTAACCAGTGCAGAGAAGGGATTGGAGCTTTTGAAATGTAGTACTATAGAAGAATGCTGCAGATTTGATGAGTAGATCAAATCATTAATGAGGTAAAGAACCGAATTTGGGAAAAAAGAAATTTGTAGCATAGCTTGACAAAAAGAAACTCACCACAAAGGAATTTTCAGTTTGGTAATGAAAGTAAGTGTTGGAGGTAAAAGCAGTTGTAACTATGCAAATATAAATAGGTTTGCACACTTCCGACTGGAGGCAGCAGCAGCCTTTGTAATTTTTTATTGAACGGAATTACTGTATCCCAGAGTTTAACATTTCTGTGGCTTGGGCAATACGCAGTTGAGCGCCCCACAAACCAAACATCATCATCAGTAAGTGACTATTACCCAAACTTGGAGTCTCTAAAGACTTGCATGGATAATTTTTCTGCACGAGTAGTATTTGTGAAAAATATAGATTGCCACCGGACAGTTAGCAGTATATATGAGCATGACCGGATAGTAATATTTCTACAGATAATAAACAAGTGATATCTTTACAAAAATAAGATATCTACTATTACAAGACTGCTCCGCAGGTTAGCAAGGCTCTACATAAATCTATGCCTTCAGTAGGGACCGAGTTATTTGAAGTCATGTTCAAAAGAGCATTCTACTTTGTTTGCTGTTGTTTCATTAAAACTGTGTTAACTCTATCATCAAGAAGTTACCTCTTGGTTATAGGCCTACGAATGTACCAACTCTTTCACTTATTTAAAAAAAATTCTTCCGCAAGCATTTCATGCAAATTTGGAATATTTCAGTACGGTAATCCTTCACAGTACACATGTGGTAACAATGACTCAATAAATTCTGTCAGGTGTGTATATCATCGTAAAACTAACTAGCTTCCAAGCAGCTGTTTGCGTTAGGAATACACGACTTACTGTAAGGGGATAAATGCACAGACGTAACTTAACGAAGTAGTTGGGACAGGGTGTGGCGTCTATTGAACGTGCTCAGCAAACTTGACGAAAAAATACCTTGTTTCTTTCTCTGCCTCTCTCGAATTATATGCGCCTTAAGCGCTTCCCACATATCTTCCTTTTCCTTTTTCGGACGACCCACCACAACTGCAGGCATTGTGATTAAAGTAATGTCAATGGAAACTCAGATTAAAATTACACCTGCTCACTTAACATTACAGAATTTCTTATACGTTGATTGCGCTCATTGTACATTAACATTCATTGCACACTTCTCTTAAATTTTCCATAGTCAACACGTCTGCTACAACACCTTCCGTCATATTAACAGGGCTGAGGGCTGAATGTCAACATATCGATAGGACTTGCTTTTCGATAACTCTGTTCAATCGACTTTAGCTTTTGACAAGAAGAAATGTCCACACTCCAATGTCAACCGACAACCGCAGGCCTGCTGCCACCAACCGCAGGCCTGCTGCCACCCCTTTCTTACTTCACTCTTCCCTCAAATTTAACGACGCATCCGTTTCCTCAGATACAACTCTTCACTTTGTAGCTTTACGACAGCGATAAACGATTTCCGAAATTCGGTTTTGATCTTCCGGGAGATGTGTCGAATGAAAACCGAGTGAGAGAAGTTTACAACATGTTTTAAGCCATGTCTCCATCGTTTCTAGGAAGTGGAAACTACCGCTGATCAATCGATGTTTGCAACATATTTCGAAACACGGAAAAAGTTATTTGTGGCAATGTCGGTTCAAATTAAAGGAAACCTTGTTTCCATTTCATTTCATTTTATTATCTTCCTGTAAATCATTTACATGATATAGGAATTGTCACAAGTGTAATTAACATGCGAAGTACATGTAATACGAACATAATAACAGAATATCACTCATTGTTTTCAATGCATTTTTGAGAGTACAACATTTGTCAATAGAATGTACATAAATGTCAAGACAATAATTTTACACACATTCAAAGTACTCACCTATGTCATAGAAACTTTTGCTTAAAAGGTAATTTTTAAGCTCAGTCTTAAATTTTACTTCACCTTTTATTTTCTTCATGTACACTGGCAGAGCATTGTAAAGCTTCATTCCAAAATAACTTACATGCTTTAGGGTTTGTGTTATCCTCACTCTTTCTACATGTAAATTTTTACATTTGCGAATATTATAATTGTGGTAGCCTTCATCGGCATGTAAACTGTTCAGTTGTACTCTTTACATAGAATGCTTTTAAATATATACAGTGATGCTAATGTGAGTATTTGTAACTGTCTGAAGAGAGACTTACTGTGAGTTCTTGGAGAATTGTGTGTTATAATTCGAATAGCTCTTTTGTGTAGTTTGAAGATATCTATTAAGTGCGATTTAGTTTTACCCCTGATTACTATACCATAAGACATACAATAGACTGAAAGTAAGCAAAATACATTAATCTATCACACTCTATGGTGCATACTCTAGATATTATCCTCAATATGAAACATGCTGAACTGAGCCTGTGGGATAAATACCTAATATGGTCTTTCCGGTTAAGTTCTGGTCAATGTGCATGACCAGAAACTTTGTGGATTGTACATTCTCTATCTCTTTGTCACTCAGTTTTAACTGGAGGTCATTTCCTTGGGTTGCTTTTCTGTACTGCATATAATTTGCTTTACTAAAGTGTTAACTTGTTGCATTAAACCACTGTTGACTGTATTTCAGGTCAGCTATTGCATCTTGTGACCATATGGAATCACATGTACTCTATGTTTTGGTCATCTATGGCTCGTCTGCTTTTGTGTTTGCTTATACTGGGTATTGCTACTGATACTGAAGTGGATTTGATGAGGTCAGATGTTTTGCAATTGCTGTCATTTTATAAGGCAGGGAAGAGCTTCATGAATATCATGAATTCCCGCTACAAGAAAGTAAACTAAAAACCTGAGTCTGGAAAGAATTGGTGCTGCAGTTAGGATTGTCACCTGAACTTAATCATAAAGCATTGTACATTATTTTGAGGATCTGTCCTCTATATTTTATGAGAACAATAAAGTAAGTGAAAATACTTTATTTCAACATATTTTGATTGGTTCTAGGATTAATTTTTCAAAAATCATAAAAATACCACTGAAGTTGCCTGTAATTTTATGTATAATGGATTGGCTGAGTAACTGAACAGTAACTGGTTACTAGGTTTTGAACACAACCTATCCTCAAATGTGAACATTGCCAATAAATTTGAAAAGCAGTGCTGAATCTGACGATTTTGTTAAAGTAGTTGAAAATATAAAGCTGCAAAAATTCATTTGAAATTTGATGATCTTTATGGATAAACTGCATTATATGTGCAAGAATACATTTCCAACGGTTTTGCAGAATTATCTGCTGCACAAAAATTGTGACAAACATTTAATGAAGCAAATGCTGATTTTAGTAACTTGCGCAAATTGGTTTCATTCCCATTGCTGATTCCGCCAAGGCATTTATAGAGAGTTTTTCTGTAATAAATACAGGGTGTGTTACATGGCAAGATGGTTGGTATAAGATTACCATGTAAGAATATTTCCCTGATAAAGTTATATTCGAAAACGCTTCGTTTGCCTGCTACTGTCTCTGAAATGAGGAAAAAGTTGTAGGCAGTTTGGGTGGCACAATTTTGGCAAGGAGTACAAGAGGTTATATGTAAGTTGGTGGGTAAGTTCATTGCGTTTTGCATGCTGCTATCCCTGTTGCTATGAGTTTATTTATCGATTGTAAATTTTTATTTGTGGTTCATTGTTGCTATTTGAGTTACCATACTGTCATTTTGCCATTTGGAGGTAGTTAGTGAGTAGAGCTCTGAATGCTAGAGAACAGAGTGCCAAGTGGAGGGATCAGAACATTTCCTTCTGTTTGATTTCAATACTGTGACAATAGCGGAGGCAGTCATAAACACTTTTGCTGTGTATTGCGATAATGCCAGTGGACAGAGTGTAGTAAGAAAATGGTTTACTCGTTATAAGGAAGATCGTTTTGTAATTAGTGACCCTCCATGTTCAAGACGACGTTCAGGATTTGCTGAAGGTCGTTTAAACGCATTAACCTACAATGATCCATGCCAGTGTACTCGAGTACTGGCAAATGTGATGAACTGTAATCATTTCACCATAATGCGACATTTGCATCCCGTGAAGGTGTTATGGACATCGTATGCTTTAAGACCGAATCACGAAAATCAGCTATTGGCTACATGTTCATCTCTTTGTCTCGTGAATAACACTGACCATTCCTAAACCGTGTCATTATTGGTGTCGTTATGTTACCATCAGAGAAAGAAAGGTATGGCTGAGCCCAAACAATGCAGCAGCTTCCCACACAAAGATCTGCATCCATGTACAAAAGATAATGTCATGCATTTGGTGGAACAGCGAAGTTGTGATATACTTTGAATTGCTCCCCTGGGGTGAAACCATCAATGCGAACATTTATTGTCAAGAACTGACAAGGAAACCCTTGAGTGCGAGGTTGCATGTTCAATCTTTAGTAAGACTCATTTGAGAGTGTTCTGTTAGCAATAATGACAGGAAAAAATATTGGCTGCTAATGACTCGCCATGTGCATCAGGAGGACGACAGAAAATGAATGTCCAGCATGTGCAGAGATCAACCTTCAACAGGATGTATGTATTATGCTTCACAAAATGGACATTGTCGACGTTCAAGAAATGTTCAGAAAAAGCAATTAACTTGCACCACGAACGGCAATTGAAAAATGGCGCGCCACAGTTATTACAAAGTTTCGCACCATCAAGATTGAAGGCAAATTCCTTGGGAGTTGTAAACTGTTCCAGACGCTCAACGAGGCATCCACTCTTAAAGAATGCATATACAATCATATTGGTGTCCCTCTATGATGAAATTATTGGAATGTGATGGCAAGCAACCGAGTGTGTCTGTCAGGGAGCTTATAGTGAAACTGGCTATCCCTTAAGGCAGGGGCGGGCAAACGTTGCACGCGGCTCGTGAGCGCACAGCGCTGCACGTGTGCTGCTCGCGTGCAATCGTCGACTTGGGTTGTGGCGACAGCCGGCAGGTTGCGGCAGTGTAGTGCCAGGCTAGGCTGCGGACGTTGATGTGTAGCGACCACTACGTAGTGAACGTTGTATTTCAAGAACCGCAAAATGCAGAGTGAAACAAGGAAACGGAGAAGTGGAGATTTGCTATCTTTTAAAAAGTAATGAGAGAATCATTTTTTCTTTGTGCAAAAATGTGAAAATTCGAAATGTTTAACATGTGGCAGTATTCTCGCTGGTCAGCGGAAGTTTGGTATTGAAGGCCATTATAACAATTTCAGAAGGACGAGTACAATTTATTGTCGGATTCTGAGCGGATGGGGAAATTGACTGAGCTTAAGAAGAGCGATCTGACGATACTAGACGAATCTGTCGTAGTTGCTGTTGTCACGAGAGATCTGCGACTTTCTTTCCCCATGTCTCTCATCTAACTGATTTAACATTTTATGGAGCACTGCTTTCAGTTTTTCAGGATGACAACAATAATAGCCCAGCGGTACGTACAGTTGTAAGATTGCGCTTAATATAGCGAGAGCTGGAAAACCATTTGCTGAATTAGTAAGTATCGGTTAAGAGCAAACATAAGAGATGAAAATTTAAGTAACTGTTTGCGTTTCTCTGTAAGTAGAAATTTTGTTCCACTCCACCTGTGATAATTAAATAAAACGTATCGTAGGTAATAGGTACTCTTTCAAACCACGATGTCTTTCAAGCGCTCCTACTAATCTTATTCCTTCATTCAATAAAGCAAGCTAGGAAACACAATGCATTGCACAGGAAGGAGCGGACAGAAGGTATGGTGGGGAGGGGAGATAAGCGGGTGGCCAGCTTGCCCCTGTGTGCACGCAGAACACCTGTTAACTGCACGCGTGCAAGTGCACCGCACACGTGCAGGATTCCTGCCCGCCCCTGCCTTAAGGCGTAGTGGGATAATATATTCTGTAAGTACGGAAAAAACAAATATTCAGAAGCTGAATTTGTCCAGAGGTTCCAGGGGCATGAACTGCAATGTCACACTTTTTTTCAGGGGGGATAGTTCACTCCAAAGGAGCATGATTTTTGTATGCAGACAGGAATCAAGCTAATGCAAGTTATTTTGACCAGCTATGGGCCAAAAACAGTGCTCATAGGATAGTTGAAGTTTTCTTAAACCCATTTTCCCAGTCTTGCATGCTGTAACATTAATATTCCCTTGTGCCCTTTCGAGCTCACACACATGAGAAAGACTCATAGGGAGCAGAGCACGTCCAACTTCACCTAGCACAATAAATAACTTCCAAGCAAATTTGGCATCCAGATTATCAGTCGTTATAATTACAGATGAATGCGTTAAGGCATTGATGATAGTTGACCTTAGATACAACTCTCTTGGTACCTCTAATTTCCAGCGTTACTTTCACATGCATTTCATTTTTATATCCCGATTGATCGAAGTTGAAAACAAGATCCTTAACGAACAATGGGGTAAGTTCGTTTATTCACCTACAAATATATGGAGCAATTCAGCAGAATGATGTGACTTTTAAAGTTGACAATTTTTATGAAATTTCGTTACCTTGCTTCTTTCAATTCTGTAACACTGTTTGAAGTTACGCAACCATCCACTGCTTTCCTTGAAATCAGTGTAATTTATGTAGCACGCAATTTGACGTGCATAACACAGTAGGTTACTATCATTCACATCCTGTAAACTTTAAAGAGCCAGTTTTTGTAACAATTGCTCTGTGTTCTCCCTCAATATCTGTGATGTTTCTTATGCAGTACACAGTAATATTGCTGCGAACTTACACGAAATCTGTTCATCATTGATTTTTTACTATGCTGCTGATGACCTTCAAACTATGTTCAGTACCTGCTCCTTGGACATCGAGTGTCCTTTACTACATTTCACAGGTGTCAGGATTTATGACTCCCTGTGAAACAACGATGATGAACTACATGGCTCGACATCTTTTTCAGTATCACTTTCACTTGTTAAGCACATATTGTCATCACTGTACTCCTCATGTACATTGTTCACACAATCAAGCATATACAGCACCACACATTACACTGAGTCATCTTGCAGAAATGTTAATATTTCATCTGCCACTTCTTTCTCACTCTGTGGGATTCCTTGGATCTTCTTTATGAGGGACTGTCAACTTTGGCAACTGTTGTAAATATAATGTAATGTTTGCTCTGCTTATCATAGTCAGTGCTCTGCTTTGAATCAACAACGCTAGTACTGTAGCACTGTTGTGAGTTACTCATCGACTAAGCAGTTCAGCTACACTCCAAGCTGTGCTCGCCATTGGATACCTCCAGTCCCACTCCCTGTTGGCATTAGCAGCCAACACTGTCGTTGCATGGTAGACAATACGTGGGGCATCAGATGACCTAAACACCATCGGCTTTTTGCGACTTCACACTCAAGATCTAAGCATATACTATCTAATCTAATCGAAAGATGTTTATTGTGAGACTTCTTGGAGATGCAATTCAAGAACAACAGCCAGTAAGTCTGTGTGAGGTTATGCTACTCCACGATAATGCCCATCCATATTGTGCTAGATTCACGAAAAACACTATACAGGACTTGGGTTGAAAGGTCATTCCATACCCAGCTAATTCACCTGACATTGCACCATCAGATTTTCACCTTTTCCACTCTCTATATTCAAGGAACTTCATTTTTGATGAAAATTCGCTCCGAACATGACACGAGTTCTTTGTCACAAAACCACGTGATTTCTACAGTCGTGGAATTAAACATTTAGCCCAGCGTTGGCAGACTGTTGTAAATAGTGAAGGAGGATATATTACTGATGACTAAAAGCTCTGCTGTGTGTATCTGTTGCGTTTATTAAACATATGGGAAAACGCCAAAAAATTAAGCATCAACCCAATACTTTATTGTCAGTAAACACCAGTATATTTTGCTTACAGAAGCTGCTCAGTATGACTGCCACCAGGTGCAATACATTTTGTGTGTCGCCTGATGTAGTCTTGTGGAATTCTTGGAAAGATTCCTGGCATATCACAGATGTCTCCACCTGCTATTTGTATTTGTGCCACAATATCTTGTGACCTTGTGGTGACTCCATTGGTGTCTTGCACACTGGGGCTTTCATGAACTTATGAAATGAAAATCCAACAGTGTCAATGAGCGCCAGAGGGGGGAGGGGGGGGGGCAAGCTATTAGGCCGCCATGTTAAATCCATTTGTAGCCAAAGTTGCCATCCAAATGTTGGCCACATTGGAAACCTTTTGTAAGTTAATTTTGCTGCTGTACAGTGTCTCCTTTACTCCCTGCCTAGCTTATTTGGTTCAAACTGCCTAAGGTCACCTCCACATTTGAAAGACACTAGCACATTAATGAAGCATTTTCGAAAATAAATTTGTTAGTAACATATACTAACATGGTACTGATTTACTGACCACCATGTCTGTAACATACCTTTTGGTGACACCTGTATTAAGTGGTTGCACGAAAAAGGACAAAGTGTTTCTGAACTTTATAACAAAGTGAATTTTTTATTTATCTTGGACATATATGACAAAGAAGCTGTGTAGCTCTTTAGCAGTTGTTAAATGCTGTTAAAAGCAACAATAGATATCTTCTTAAATAAAATAATTTAAAAAGTAAATAATATTTTATTTTAATACAATGTACTTTTTTCTACTTTTAACAACCAATACACTTTATTTGTCTAAAACATAGGTGTTAACCCTAGCTATAGTTAACACCAGCACCAGCTACATGGGGAGGTAGATTAGGTCAAAAATCATTCTGGTCTTCAACCAGTGCTCTACGTAGTTCAGGCACTATGTCAGATACGACCTGCTACCTCATGTGAGATAAACATGCAAGACTCTGAAATGAATTGGCAACTGCCAAAATACAAAGAGTAACAGCAAGTCTTAAGTTCATTAGGCTTCTTTGCTTGTCAGTGCCACATGGAAAAAATTCCACAACACATTTCAAAATTCAAGTAGCACTATTAACACAAGCCATCAACGGACCATCACATCAAGATTAGTAGGCAAGAATGTTTTGATGGTGTCATTGTCTGCTAACATCGGAAGTTAGCCCAGTTTCACCACACACACTCTTATTATAGTATTGCGTTTCATGATTTGCTTCTTCTTCAGGTTTATTTTTTTACTGTGCTTTGTGCTAATGTTCCACGATGACTTGGCTAGTTTCCCTCTGTGTATTCTTCCACAAGCGAAGTCATATATCTGAAAGCGAAAAAGTATTTAGGTTTACAATAACAGAAAAAAGCTAAGGCCCACATTGTGTATAAATAAAAACATAAGTGGATGAAGCAATTTAAGTGAAAAAGTCAGCTCTAATGAAGGAGATAAATAAAACTGTCTACGGCGTTATTAGTTACAAAAGGAAAAAACCATAATGGTTAAGGTAAAAAGGCTCTATTTATTCCCTCGCTCAAATTTCAATAAATTGTTTTGTGATCGTTTTATGAGGAGCCATTACAAAAGTGTAAACAACGTAAAAATGAGAAAAAGATGTATTTTAAGTGATCACTGTGTTTCTTTCTGATTACAATGCTGAAATGCTGCAAACGTGTAATGTGTCTGAAATGTGATCGACTTGGAGGTTTTGTTCCAAATTTTAAGTCTCAATTCAATGAACTCATCACAAACAAATGATTTGTTTTGTTCCATTAAACTTGAAATAATAATAAACATAAAGGTGCTGCATTTACATTTACATTTCCGTTACAAGAGTGATGTTTAAATAAATAATCGAAGCAAAGAAATGCTTTATGTCGATTGGTTTGCTGTGACATCATCATCTCTTTCAATGCAATGTGTTATGATATACGATATTTTTTGTTTTGTCTGGCACGTGAAAGAAACTGATCCTTTTCTGGCATAAGAACCAGGCGACATACAACTGACCATGCGAGAAGCATTGATTTTTGGAGTTAATACCCCACACACTCTGTGATTTTATTTTTATTTATTTTTTATTTGGTATGCGTATTCCATAGATCCGTACATGCGAGTGATTCGCCTGGATGTGGAACGTGTCAATACAATTGTACAAATACAATTAATGCTACAGAATAGTAATATAATACAATGATACAGATATTATAAGTATCACTTTTTCTTATTTACAAGCTGTCATTAAACTAGTATAGCAATTCTCAATATAACATTATAACTATAACATTAACACTGTAACATTAACATAATATTGTATCATCCATCTAATAACTAAGAGACTAAATACATCTATATTAAGGGAGGGTATTACTTCTGGAAAAGAATTCATCTAACGAGTACAGTGGATTGTCGAGCAGGTATTTTTTTAACATACCTTTGAACAGTGTTTCATTTTCTATTGTACATTTAATATAATTAGGCAATGCATTAAAAGTCTTTATAGCAGCATACTTTACTCCCTTCTGTACAAGTGTTAAATTTCTTAGTTCAACATGTAGATCATCATTACCTCTAGTATTGTAGTTATGGTATGAACAATTTGTTTCATACTGAGCATAGTCTTTATTAACTACATTCATCAGAGAGTATATGTACTGACATGTTGTGGTCAGAAAACCTAACTGTGTGAAAAGTTTTCTACATGAGGTTCGTGGAGGAACCCCACACATGATTCTGACTGCTCTCTTCTGAGCAGTTAAGATTTTTTTTAGGCTGGTGAATTACCCCAGAATATTATTCCGTAACTCATTAGATTGCCCTTGTGATTTGCTTATTGTTGTTGTGAATGCAAGCTGCATTAAAAACTGTAAGCATTTGAAGTCAAATGGCTTGTCAGTTCGAATCATTGGGACATGTGGTATCAAAACACCATTCCTTTTATACTTTCCTTTAAGAATTGTTACTTTGATAAAGTTGCTCATCAGGTCCTTCACTGCAAGATTTTGTTAGTTAATATTTCACAACATTATGATCACCAAGCTGCCTTTCAACTGGAGATTGTGAGGTGACAATCCAGGCAATTCCAGCGAGTTATAAATTCTGTTGGATATTTGACGACACATTCTCACATGGTAACAGAATCCACTGATTTGCACCTCATCAATTTACCTGCAAATTTACTTTGAACCTTGAATTTCAATACGTCGACATCAATGTTTTTCGCAGCCAGTGTAGCTCATTGACACAATCAAACATGATTTGTGTAATTTCGAGCAATATCTGGGAACACTTTTTGCATTAGTTCGATCTTTGATTCAATGAACTGGCAAAAATCGATCAGGAATGTAATGCAGCCAGTTAAAATGGCAAAGGGATTTTGCTATTTCCATTGCTTACAAACTGTTTTTTAAAATACTTATCCAGATTTGTGGTTTTGTAGCTTGACACTCGTGGTCATACTTAATTTGAGTATCTGGATGTGTTTCCGCAAAATGGATGACTTTGAAGTCATTCATTTGAAGTCACACATTAAATTTATTGACTGTGGACGATCATGGAATCGCTGGTAATATTTGGCGACTATCACCTGTCTACAGAATCGTCACACCCGCAAACCGGCTCTGATTGTTTCGTAAATCTTGCATCGTTCAGTCTAATGCCTTCAAAAGCTTTTTATGCGCCATCGTACATTCAATTCAAATGATCAATTTGCAAAACTTTGGGTATCACACAGTTCTTTGAAAGGTTGCGTGTTGGAGTTTCATTAATCCGCATATTCAGTGGCAACCTGTGTGCTGAATGAGCTGTTCAACTACCTCCCAACACTGTGGCTGCAATTACTGGTGAGGGAAGTGCGAGTACAACTTCATTCTTCGAGCAATTTGTCAAAATCAATGCGACCAATAAAGTTTTTCCAGGTCCACCAGGAGCGTCCAAGAGGAAAGTCTTTCCATTTCCATTGTTCTAAGCTTTCATGAGAGTGTCAAACACATGGTTTTGTTGTTGAATCAACATCGAGACGTTCGTTCAAACTGATTCTCTAAATGCATTGCAATCGTATAGTTCTTTTCGTTTCAGCTCTTGATTAAATTCAGCGTACATTGGATGATTGGGGACTGTTATGCGTCAGTGAGGTAATACCTTGTTTGATATAATAATACACATGTCTTAAACTAATATCAATGCCTTGTGAATTTCCTTGCTCAGTTGTAAATCTGGATTTCATGTTATACTATACATCTGATACAAAATATCATGAGACATGTATTCTTTTATTTGGTCCACGAATCAGCTGGTTTCACTGGGAAACATTTTGATATAAGTATCGAAAACAGTGTTCATATCTGATGAGTATTTGACGAAATCCAGCATCTCCAAGGGTGTAATTCCAGTGGGTATCATTCTCTAACAACATTTAAACGTTGAGAGACTTCTCTACACATACCCATTATTCATCATTAATGGTTCACAGATGTTGAAATGATCTTGGGGCAAGAACGTTGACTAATGGCAAATGCAGATAGAAATACTCGTTGTTGCTTGCTTGGACTGCGTAAATGCGACGTAAGACATTGGTGGAAAATACACATGGGTAACCAGGAACTGGATTTCCTTGTTACAGTCGTTGAAATTTCTTTGAGGATTGATTCAAAGTATACTATTTTGGCATTTAGGAGTATAAGATGTCTGGGCGAAATCATCATTTTGGCACATTTAAAAAAAACTGTCCAATGTTGCAGATGGTGGTCGATCAGATCGTAGTAATGTATCTTCCACAGTGAAGAATAGTCTTTCACCATTCTCCACATGGCCGGCCAAGTGAACAACGATCGAATGTCTTTTGAGAATGGCGAATGAAAAAATGCCTCAAACTCTTTCATTAGCGCTAATGTAGGAGCCCACTTGATATTGAGTGACATGATCGTTTTAATTCTCTGCACCAACTCCAAACACTCCTTTGGTCACATATTTGCAGACTTATTTAATGGATTTCACGGCATGGCAAGAGCCCACATTGATGTGCGCTTTAAATATAATGCCAAATATGGAGCAATCCGACGATTATCAACTCCAATGTGCTGTTGATTCACTTTAATAGACGTTGATCTTCCATTGTCCGCAGGCGATCGGCGATGGTACAGTGAATAACTGTTATTTTCAGTAATTGTTTCTGCTACTATTGCCCGTAGATGACGCTTCGAACATTTCCCATCGACCATACACGGAAGTTTTTATTAAATGTTGCAGAGGGACCAGTAACCTCTTCCTGCAAGCTTGAATCTTCTTCTACATCGGGAATTTCCGCTGATATCACATAACCGAATTAATTCAGTCTTATTTTTGCAGTCAATCAAATGAGAATATTTGTATGTGACTATCCATATTTCTGCCACTCCATTGAATACATACATCAGCGAGTCTCATTGAACATGCAATGCTTCATAGCGGAATCCATCAGCGATTTCAGTTTTTATTTGCAGACTCCCTCAGTAATAAGGCGATAGATGTGTGGTTGGCCAGGGAATAACTCTTGACGAATTTCTGTCCACTGCAGATTGCATATGAACACGGTGAACAAATGTGGTATGCCATCATGGCAAACTTACATCACTGAAATGTCTTGCACATTCTGCTGCAGGTGACTTATCGGCTCTGATTACAATTTTGTGATTATAAGATCGCATATAGTCCAGTGTGGTTCTGAATGACATAGTCTGGAAGAGTAATTGACAGTCTTTCCATAATTAGTCTTTTCACTGAACTGTTGTGTGCACAATGCTGATCTACTTCATGTCGTGAATTGACCATGAAACAAATGTGCAGAAATTTATTATCTGCATCTGAGGTGGCAATGGTGAACATACTCACTAATATATTCGACAATGAATTTGTAAAAATTAATATATAATATGTTGTTGTTGTAGTCTTCAGTCCTGAGACTGGTTTGATGCAGCTCTCCATGCTACCCTATCCTGTGCAAGCTTCTTCATCTCCCAGTACCTACTGCAACCTACATCCTTCTGAATCTGTTTAGTGTATTCATCTCTTGGTCTCCCTCTACGATTTTTACCCTCCACACTGCCCTCCAATACTAAATTGGTGCTCCGTTGATGCCTCAGAACATGTCCTACCAACCGGTGCCTTCTTCTTGTGAAGTTGTGCCACAAACCTCTCTTCTCCCCAATCCTATGCAATACCTCCTCATTACTTATGTGAACTACCCATCTAATCTTCAGCATTCTTCTGTAGCACCACATTTCAAAAGCTTCTATTCTCTTATTGTCCAAACTAGTTATTGTCCACGTTTATCTTCCATACATGGCTAGACTCCATACAAATACTTTCAGAAACGACTTCCTGACACTTAAATCTATACTTGATGTTAACAAATTTCTCTTCTTCAGAAATGCTTTCCTTGCCATTGGCAGTCTACATTTTATATCCTCTCTACTTCGACCGTCATCAGTTATTTTGCTCCCCAAATAGCAAAACTCCTTTACTACTTTAAGTGTGTCATTTCCTAATCTAATTCCCTCATCATCACCCGATTTAATTCGACTACATTCCATTATCCGCGTTTTGCTTCTGTGGATGTTCATCTTATATCCTCGTTTCAAGACACTGTCTATTCCTTTCAGCTGCTCTTCCAAGTCCTTTGCTGCCTCTGACAGAATTACATTGTCATCGGCGAACCTCAAAGTTTTTATTTCTTCTCCATGGATTTCAATACCTACTTCGAATTTTTCTTTTGTTCCCTTCACTGCTTGCTCAATATACAGATTGAATAACATTGGGGATAGGCTACAACCCTGTCTCACACCCTTCCCAACCACTGATTCCCTTTCTTGCCCCTCGACTCTTACAACTGCCATCTGGTTTCTGTACAAATTGTAAATGGCCTTTCGCTCTCTGTACTTTACCACTGCCACCTTCAGAATTTGAAAGAGAGTATTCCAGTCAACATTGTCAAAAGCTTTCTCTAAGTCTACAAATGCTAGAAACGTAGGTTTGCTTTCCTTAATCTTTCTTATAAAATAAGTCGTAGGGTCAGTATTTCCTTACGTGTTCCAATATTTCTATGGAATCCAAACTGATCTTCCCCGAGGTCGGCTTCTACCAGTTTTTCCAGTCGTCTGTAAAGAATTCGCGTTAGTATTTTGCATCCGTGACTTATTAAACTGATAGTTCGGTAATTTTCACGTCTGTCAGCACCTGCTTTCTTTGGGATTGGAATTATTACATTCTTCTTGAAGTCTGAGGGTATTTCGGCTGTCTCATACATCTTGCTCACCAGATGGTAGAGTTTTGTTAGGCCTGGCTCTCACAAGGCTATCAGTGATTTTAACGGAATGTTGTCTACACCTGGGCCTTGTTTCGACTCAGGTCTTTTAGTGCTCTGTCAAACTCTTCACGCAGTATCGTATCTCCCATTTCATCCTCACCTACATCCTCTTCCATTTCCATAATATTGTCCTCAAGTACATCGGCCTTGTATAGACCCTCTATATATATATATATATATATATATATATATATATATATATATATATATATATATATATTACATATATTTTTTCTATATATACAGGGTGTTACAAAAAGGTATGGCCAAACTTTCAGGAAACATTCCTCACACTCAAATAAAGAAAAGATGTTATGTGGACATGTTTCCGGAATCGCTTAATTTCCATGTTAGAGCTCATTTTAGTTTCGTCGGTATGTACTGTACTTCCTCGATTCACTGCCAGTTGGCCCAATTGAAGGAAGGTAATGTTGACTTCGGTGCTTGTGTTGACATGAGACTCATTGCTCTACAGTACTAGCATCAAGCACATCAGTACGTAGCATCAACAGGTTAGTGTTCATCATGAACGTGGTTTTGCAGTCAGTGCAATGTTTACAAATGGGGAGTTGGCAGATGCCCATTTGATGTATGGATTAGCACAGGGCAATAGCCGTGGCGCGGTATGTTTGTATCGAGACAGATTTCCAGAACGAAGGTGTCCCGACAGGAAGACGTTCGAAGCAATTGATCGGCGTCTTAGAGAGCACGGAACATTCCAGCCTATGACTCGCGACTGGGGAAGACCTAGAACGACGAGGACACCTGCAATGGACGAGGCAATTCTTCGTGCAGTTGACGATAACCCTAATGTCAGCGTCAGAGAAGTTGCTGCTGTACAAGGTAACGTTGACCACGTCACTGTATGGAGAGTGCTATGGGAGAACCAGTTGTTTCCGTACCATGTACAGCGCGTGCAGGCACTAGCAGCAGCTGATTGGCCTCCACGGGTACACTTCTGTGAATGGTTCATCCAACAATGTGTCAATCCTCATTTCAGTGCAAATGTTCTCTTTACGGATGAGGCTTCATTCCAACGTGATCAGATTGTAAATTTTCACAATCAGCATGTGTGGGCTGACGAGAATCCGCACGCAATTGTGCAATCACGTCATCAACACAGATTTTCTGTGAACGTTTGGGCAGGCATTGTTGGTGATGTCTTGATTGGGCCCCATATTCTTCCACCTATGCTCAATGGAGCACGTTATCATGATTTCATATGGGATACTCTACCTGTGCTGCTAGAACATGTGCCTTTACAAGTACGACACAACATGGGGTTCATGCACGATAGAGCTCCTGCACATTTTAGTCGAAGTGTTCGTACGCTTCTCAACAACAGATTCGGTGACCGATGGATTGGTAGGGGCAGACCAATTCCATGGCCTCCACGCTCTCCTGACCTCAACCCTCTTGACTTTCATTTATGGGGGCATTTGAAAGCTCTTGTCTACGCAACCCTGGTACCAAATGTAGAGACTCTTCATGCTCGTATTGTGGATGGCTGTGATACAATACGCCATTCTTCAGGGCTGCATCAGCGCATCAGGGATTCCATGCGATGGAGGGTGGATGCATGTATCCTCGGTAACGGAGGACATTTTGAACATTTCCTGTAACAGAGTGTTTGAAGTCACGCTGGTACGTTCTGTTGCTGTGTGTTTCCATTCTATGATTAATGTGATTTGAAGAGAAGTAATAAAATGAGCTCTAACATGGAAAGTAAGCGTTTCCGGACACATGTCCACATGACATATTTTCTTTCTCTGCGTGTGAGGAATGTTTCCTGAAAGTTTGGCCATACCTTTTTGTAACACCCTGTATATATATATATATATATATATATATATATATATATATATATATAATGACAATATATGTAGTGAAAGATTATTGTGTTGCCATCACCATGAAGTGAGCATGAAATAGTCCTGAATTACATTTTTTGTGCCAGATGAAGTCATCTTGAAGCAACTGTTGTTTTATGTATTACAGAAACCAGTGAATGCTATGGCTCTGGTGGCACATCAAGTGGCACCAATTCTGCCTTACAACTTGGGCAACACAATCCTGGGACCTTTCTTCTGGATTCAATGCCTAATAACATGGGCACAAAAAGATCATCGATCCAATGGCAACCGTTTAGTCTACACTGTACTCAACTGTCACATTGTTACATAATGAAGCTTGATACATAGTCATCATAACAGTTGTTTGTGTTCTTGCATGATTATTCAAATTCATTGTCTCGTGATTGGTAACTACTGACTGGTGATAGTCGTTTGTTGCATATCATCTTTCTTGGCATTTTCTCTTTCTCCTTGTGTACATGCTGAACATGTTTGCGAGAATCGATACCATTCATTTTTATTTTCCTCTGCATGTTGTTCTGCAGCTCCAGTAGATCGGACTGAAAATTTTGTTTGTAGCAATGCAAGTTCTGCAGCCTAAACTGCTTCATCTTCCTGGCAGCTTTTCAATGCGATTAAACTGTGTCATTCAATTCAATTTTGTCGATTGTGACACAGGGTATTATGTGTATAATCACAATTCAAATGAAAATGGACAGTTGATTCACTTTGTTGTTGCTGTATAAGCATTTGTCATTTCAAAACTCACAGTATTTCGTTTGTAAATCTGTTAATTTCTTTCATATAAAATAACAAAACCTGATTCATTTCTTGAAGTGACTGCGATGTACGTGCAGCGCAATCATAATTAAACTGAAAATAAACAAATGAATCAATTTTTCGTCACTATGTAACTGACTGGTTTTATTCACTATTTGACAGTCAGCTGTCAAACGACTTTCGCGCTCATAGTAGTGAAATAAATTGGTATTGCGATAGGAATAAAATAATACATTTCTTGGACAGATACAAAAGATGTAATTATATTTTTATTTAAGCTGGCATGCGTTTTCACAGATTTTTCTCTAGATCTTCCAGATTTTTTAATCAAAAAAAGAATCAAACAAATATGTTGTTCCTGTCACCAGTTATGATCGAGATTATTATTTTTGATTTATGTCCGAATTTTCCGACTTTCCCCGTAACACTTCCAAATTTTTTCCCCTGAAATCTTTTCCAGGACTATAACAAACAATACAAAAAATTATGCATAACAACCATTCGAATCATGATTTATGGTCTTGAGCACGTACAAAAACGCATAGAAAAAAGCACTTTCAGGTTTCCTGAAGTGTTCAGTTTTCCTGTAAACTGTACCAATTTTTCATTCCGAAAAAATCTTATTGACTGTTAAGAACAATTTAAAAAATTAGTCAAATTGGTCCAGCTATTCTTAGTTGATGTGCTTTTTTTTCGATGACACATAATTGTCGATGTTTTCTAATGGTGTTCACTTCTCAGCGCTTTACTACATAAAACTGGTAAGAACATTTGTTATGAAGTTTGCTTTGGGTAATAGTAAACTTTATCACTGTTAGTTCCCCAATTCCAAAACTATACTCTGACTTTTTGTGTCATGGATAGTAACTCATAACCTCAATTCTATAGCTCAGTACTGGGGTAAGTGAACTGATGTGACATGACATGAGAGACAGTGTGAATTGGCTGCAGAGAATTCCAGATAGTGTGCAATCAATTCATTAGTGGGGTATCAAACAGCTAGAGATTGATATTGTTCATGTGTTTCTGTTTGTTGTTTCTGTAATATAATTTGCAGAGGGCAGCCAGTCGACTAAAGCATTCCATGTCCTGCACAGTCCTAAAGAAAATTATATCATCACTTGCTCAACCATTAGCAATAGTAATTAATAACTGTTTATCCTTCACTGTCTTCCCAGAAATTCTGAAACTGGCATAGGCAGAACCAGTCTACAAAAAGAGGAGATCTATGTGAAGAGTATACTTATGGACCAATTTCAGTAATCCCAATTTAGTTCAGTTATGGAGTCTGTCACGAAATACCAGACACTGAAGACAATAAGCTCTTCCGGAATACACAGCATGGTTTTTGCAAAGGGAAGTCAATGGTAACAGCAGCAGTGGACCTAATTACAAGGATAATGTTGGTGTTTGAGGACAGAGAGAGAGTGTGGCATTGACACTTCGTGACCTTAGCCAGGAATCTGCTTACATCTCACACAGGATACTGCTTAATAAGCTAAAGGGTTATGATACTGGAGGTGTTGTTCCGATAACTCTTCAGTTTTATCTTGAAAACCGAAGGCCAGTAGTATCGGTCCATAGAGCAATTTCCTAAGAAAAAAAATTGGAGCACTGCGTACCTCAAAGATCCATCATAGGACCTCTCCAGTTTCTTATTTATGTCAATGATGTAGATTTAACAACCACACATTACAGTTTGCTGATGACACCACCCTTTCTACAAGAGAGAAAACCACAAGCTCTACAAGCCATAGATGTGCTCTTTGAGAACATCAAAGAGTGGTTCATCATGAATAAAGTGAAACTGAATGAAGAAAAATTACATCACCTGATATGCAGCCTCAGCAATCAATGAATGAACGTTCAGTGTATGTGTACTCCAACCTCTCCCATATAATATACTTTCTGAGAAGACTGAAGGACATATTAGCTGACCAGTACCTCATAACAGTGTATATGCACCATTCCAAACCTGCATTAATTATGGCCTGCTGTTAAGGGGATAGTATAGGGGCTGTCAAACTGTTGAACTTCATGATTGACAGCAAACTATCAATGAATAAACGTTCAGTGTATGTGTGCTCCAATCTCTCCCATATAATATACATTCTCAAAAGACTTAAGGACATATTAACTGACCCGTACCTCATAACAGTGTATATGCACCATTCCAAAGCTGCATTAATTATGGCCTGCTGTTTGGGGGACATTTCTTCAAGGTGCAAGGACGTGTTAGTACTACAAAAAAGGCTGTCAGGATCAAGTAAAATAATGGAGCACTGCAAGCCTCTGTTCACCCAATTAGGAATAATGACCATTTTCAACTATAAACTGTTCGGCAAGAGAAGAGGTCTGACAGCTGAAGTGGCCTTAGCACATGTGCTTCGTGCGTCCACGACGGCCAGTCAGATCATACATTTTGTTTATGATACTGTGACAATGTCCCAGCATTATCGTAATGCTAGGCGACCCCAGCTTTCAATCAGTGGTGCCACGTGCTTAGTTCAGGTTTGTGTATGTACATATACGTTCCACTAATTCTGTGAGTTTCTTGCTGTGTGAGTGGGCAATGGCTTCCCATAATCCAAAGAATAACACTTTTGGAAAAGGAGATACATTGAAACCTCAAGAACGCGAGTTTGTATACAGACTGCGTGTTTACTTTGAAAGGTAATGGGACTGATACCAGTGAGTAAAGTGATTTTCAGGGTGGCAGAAGCATTGAACATCTTTACAGCAACAGTGAGTCACAAATGATAAAGAGGCTGCCAATTCAGCTGCGAGCCCTTTTGTTATGAAGCCTGGAAGTGAAGGAAGAGATCGTGGCGTGTGTCTGAAACAGGCTTCCAGTGGAGAAGTTCTGAGGAAGAAAGGTACTAATGGAACACAGAGACATTGTGGCATGGAGATGTCGTTTCCTTTTTGACTTGCTAGCAGTGAAATCGGAGAATATCATGTGGACTGACGAAACATGAGTCAACGTGTGTCACGGATGATTTATCATATCGACAGACGACATGCACCACAGAACTATGAGTGTGCCAACCTTTAAGGAAGGGCGACTAATTATTGTTCATGCTGGATCTATGAACAGCTTTTTGCCCGGAGCTATGACAATGTCTCAGAAAAAAACCGGCGATTACCACGATAACATGAATAATGCAGATACATTTAAAGATTGGTTCGTTACTCGTTTGCGACAAAATTTCAAGTCTGGTAGTGTTTATGTAACGGACAACGCACCGAACATTCTGTAGAATTACATAAGGCACCAATGGCGGCGCCGGCCGTTGTGGCCGAGCGGTTCTAGGCGTTTCAGTCTGGAACCGCGCGATCGCTACGGTCGCAGGCTCGAATCCTGCCTCGGGCATGGATGTGTGTAATGTCCTTAGGTTGGTTAGGTTTAAGAAGTTATAGGGGACTGATGACTTCCGATGTTAAATCCCATAGTGCTCAGAGCCATTTGAACCATTTTTGAACCAATGGCGGCAACAAGGAGAGACGAAGTAGCCAGCTCGTTGAAAGATAATAAAACGGGCCTGGAACAGAATATGCGGAAAGCAGAACTTCTGGAATTAGTTAAGTGATACAAACAACAAAAGACGCATTATGTAATTGATACCGTACACTAGCAGAAACCACAGTTACGAAGTTATACTTCCTTCACCATACCACCGTCATTAGAATGCCATCGAACTTGTACGGGCTCAAATAAAAGCAGATGTCGCGGAGCGAGATAAACCCTTTACGCTGCGAGATACAGATATGCTGGTAAATGAGGCTGGCAGTGAATAACGCCAGAAAATTGGAAGAATCTCATGAACAATGTGTGACAAGAGATTACTAGTTCGAACATAGAAGAAGGCGTAAGAGAGGAATTCATACAAAATACTGTAATTTCTTGCTCAGATGATGAGGACAGCAGCAGCGAAGATACCAAAGATAAGAGATGATCAATCACATGACGATGATCTTCAGCTTTCCTTTCTCCCACACAAAAACTAAAGGTAACATCTCCATTCGATATTTTACATGCAATATTTGTGCATTTTGCTATACCTTGTCAATGTAGAAAATCTATTTGTGCGTGTTTGTGTAAGGATGCAAACACTTCTAGTGCATGAGAAAAAAATCTTTGATCAAGGAACACATCCTCCAGTATAACGCTGCCAACAACAATGCTGCAATGAATCATGCAGCATTGGTAGATTCTGTAGCCCTGGCTGCCCCTAGCCCAAAAGGGTGGAAGAGGAAGACAGACTCGCCACTCGCTGGCCCACTGCACTTCCATGTCGAATACTGGCTACTGCTCTGACAGCTGTCACAGCTCTTCTCTTAGCGTAAGTAGCATGAGTCATTGTTCGTCATCAATGTAAAAGAAAACCGAGGGCTTTCAGCATGTGGCAAGAAATACATAATAATGGCATCTGTAAAAAAAAAAAGGAACAATGAAATATCGAGTTGTCGACTGTCTGGAACAGAAAATAGTTTCCCAAAAGTTGTTCTAATGATGTTCAACATACTACCTCGAGAATTGCAATGTCTGCTACCAACAACATTCAAAAGGAAAACTGCACAGCACTTTAAACATGACTCTTTATATTCTATTGAAGAATTTTTCAAGAGTCTAAAGTGACTGGACAAAAAAAATATTGTTTCCATGTTCTGTTCGTCCTTATTATGAACAGTTTTCTTCATTTGTTATATGAACAACCGTAAAAGTTCATATTTATGTATGGAATTTTTGACGCCATATGCCCAGTCATGACTGGTAAATGACTCAAATCTGGCGATAAACTACTAATGAAACACTTTCATTCGATCCTTACACACAACTATAGCCTAGAACATACGAAACGATCTGCCTGCTCCAAAAGATTGTGGAGCGTGTGGGCAGGAGAATTATACAGGTATGAGATTTGTACAAACCTGGAAGTTGGAGTTCGAGGTTTGAAAAATCTGTGGGTGGAAATCACATTTGCACAGATAAATCATAGCGCGTGGACAGGCGATAACTGCAAATCTGTGGTTTTAAAACTGTTTCAGCCAGTCTAGTGTTCAAAATTTGTTGATATGTGTAAGTGCCTTAGGGACGTCTTTGCTGACTTCATTGGAATATGCAAACACTCAAGGCAAGAAGATAGTTGCTTATAATACTTTAACAGAGAAATCACAAGAATCGAACCTACAGCAAACAGGAAATCAGTAATTAAAAATATAGATTCGGTGAAGACCGTTTACTGTAAATGGGGTATCCTAAACCGCTAAATCCTGGATTACGATTTTAGGAAGCTGTCTTTTTTTGTAATAAACAGCTCTGCATGCAATTTCAACCATGTGTATTGGAGTGGAATCAAGCGCCATTCGAAGTTTATATCCTTGCTTGAGGATAAATTTAATTGGTAATTTTACTCCAGACTGGGTTGATTAAACTTCGCAGGATCGTTTTTCTGATGTAGATAGAAGGGGAGTTTCCAATTGTGGCTTATATTTAGTCGCCAGAAGTCCCCAGCTGTATAATGTTATGTGAAACAATACAGCATTGAGTTACCAAAATTCTGGCTATCAGCAGCCTAATAGTTAACTCTTAATGTTCACACACAATTTATTACAAATATTTAGTCACTGTAACTTGATGAAACAGCAGTTTATGCCTGTAATCAGTTTTAAAAGTTCCTTCTGATTTGCTGCAATAATTAAAATCTTGTGCAACGAACGGTAAAGTTCTTCTACATATCTTATGAGAGATCGATAATTAGTCAAAACTTAGATCAAAATTGACCTCAAGCACTTTTTGATAAATAAGCTCTTCAATTATTTATCACAACACACTGTTAAAAAAACTCTGACTTACCGCTTCTTTCCTTTGTGAAATTAATGAAATCGTTGGTTTTAAGGCACTTCCTTAAAAATAGTCCCAGAATCAAATTCATTAAAAAATTCAATCTGCTTCAACTTCTTGAAATAGGTGAAACGAAATTTTGCCAAAAACACAGTTTACTTATGACAAATGTATTCACCAATTTCAGTAATTTTCTGTTTCACAATACATCTCAATATTGCTTTCCAACTTGAAGTTATTCCAAACACTTCAGCAAAGTCAATGTTGAGAAAAATAATTCTTCACCATCTCAGACAAATAAAGACTTCGATGACATCAGAATTTTAACAATGAACTGAGTGGTTTATTTCTCACTATTCAACATACACTCACAAAATAATGTTGACATCTGTACAGTTCGGAATTCCAACTAGAAGTCTGTATGTTTTACAAAACTTTTGAAATAATTCTCTATCAATAAATTCATAGAATTTTAACAATGGTGGAGCAATGTTCTCACCAATAACAACCATCGCTCTATCAGATAAAGTGCCCACACCTCCAGAAACTGATTCAGGGGGGAACATCACTGGAACATCTTGTCAGAAAATTCCTCGAATACAAGTAATAAACAAAAAAGAGGCACAGTTTAGTATATATTTTTAACATAAACTGATTACAAAAATTATTCACATAGACAGGCCTTAACCTGAGTTTGGTTAAACATAGAAGCAAAGACAATGTGCATCCAAATTGGTGCACCACATCACCTCACAGATAGAAAAGCAATCTGAGGTAATGGTTATTTTATCAAGTTTATTAGAGTAGCAATCTCAATACATTCAACACTCGTCTTTTACAGCCATGCCACACCAACATGTCTCAGCACTGAGATTTTCTCTTCTTTTCCTTTAATAGTTGCACTGACTGTAATATCCATAACATTATGTCCCATACCATAATATAAAACTGTAACTTCTATAAAGTTTATCCATCATTACTAATGGAAGTACTCGAAGGTTAGTCTCTGTAACATTACCGGCCGTTTGGCTACAATAACAACATTCAAATTTTGGTAATCTTCTTGTTAATACATTAAATATCGTTATGTTTAAGAATCGGACTAATTTTTCTTAATATGTAGCTTATTATTTAATTACATCCATGATTGGGCGATTTTTTTATCTCAGTCTTACCGATTACATGAGGTGCGTTTTTAATTTTATTTTCCAATAATCTCTGTCTTATGTTTAGGAGTATTTTTAATATTAACCTTTATACATGCAACAACATCTCTTTTTCCATTTCTTGCATTATGCGTATGCAAATTCTAACATTTGTTATGGTATTTTAGGAACACCTAGTTGCTTTGACCTATGTTTCTAATAATCATAGGTGATATTCAGCTGAAGAGTAAAGTTCACAATGCTCAAAGCAATTCAGTTTTCATTAGACTATCTTTCAAATTTCGCAGTTATAACTAGTTCCCATCGTTAGTTGTTTTTACTTTAATTGGTATAAAACGATTCCCCCCCCCCCCCCCCATGAACCATGGACCTTGCCATTGGTGGGGAGGCATGCATGTCTCAGCGATACAGATAGCTGTACCGTAGGTGCAACCCCAACGGAGGGGTATCTGTTGAGAGGAAAGACAAACGTATCGTTCCTGAAGAGGGGCAGCAGTCTTTTCAGTAGTTTCAAGGGCAACAGTCTGGATGATTGACTGATCTGACCTTGTAACACTAACCAAAACGGCCTTGTTGTGCTGGTACTGCGAATGGCTGAAAGCAAGGGGAAACTTCAGCCATAATTTTTCCTGAGGGCATGCAGCTTTACTGAATGGTTAAATGATGAATGCGTCCTCTTGGGTAAAATATTTCGGAGGTAAAATAGTCCCCCATTCGGATCTCCAGGCGGGACTATTCAAGAGGACGTAGTTATCAGGAGAAAGAAAACTGGCGTTCTACGGATCGGAGCATGGAATGTCAGATCCCTTAATCGCGCAGGTAGGTTAGGAAATTTAAAAAGGGAAATGGATAGGTTAAAGTTAGATATAGTGGGTATTAGTGAAGTTCGGTGGCAGGAGGAACAAGACCTCTGGTCAGGTGAATACAGGGTTATAAATACAAAATCAAATAGGGGTAATGCAGGAGTAGGTTCAATAATGAATAGGAAAATAGGAATGCGGTTAAGCTACCACAAACAGCATAGTGAATGCACTTTTGTGGCCAAGATAGATACGAAGCCCATGCCTACTACAGTAGTACAAGTTTATGTACCCACTAGCTCCGCAGATGATGAAGAGATTGATCAAATGTATGATGAGATAAAAGAAATTATTCAGATAGTGAAGGGAGACGAAAATTTAATAGTCATGGGTGACGGGAACTCGATAGCAGCAAAAGGAACAGAAGGAAACGTAGTAGGTGAATATGGAATGGGGATAAGGAATGAAAGAGGAAACCGCCTGGTAGAATTTTGCACAGAGCATAACTTAATCATAGCTAACACTTGGTTCAAGAATCATAAAAGAAGGCTGTATACATGGAAGAAGCCTGCAGATATTGGAAGGTCTCAGATAGATTATATAATGGTAAGACAGAGATTTAGGAACTAGGTTTTAAATTGTAAGGCATTTCCATGGGCAGATTTGGACTCTGACCACAATCTAGTGGTTATGAACTGTAGATTAAAATTGAAGAAACTGCAAAAAGGTGGGAATTTAAGGAGATGGGACCTGGATAAACTGAAAGAACCAGAGGTTGTAGAGAGCTTCAGGGGGAGCATTAGGGAACGAATGACAAGAATGGGGGAAACAAATACAGTAGAAGAAGAATGGGCAGCTCTGAGTGCTGAAATAGTGAAGGTAGCAGAGAATCAAGTAGGTAAAAACACGAGGACTAATAGAAATCCTTGGGTAACAAAAGGGACACTGAATTTAATTGATGAAAGGAGAAAATATAAAAATGCAGTAAATGAAGCAAGCAAAAAGGAATACAAACGTCTTAAAAATGAGATCAACAGGAAGTGCAAAATGGCTAAGCAGGGATGGCTAGAGGACAAATGTAAGGATGTAGAGGCGCATATCACTAGGGGTACGATAGATACTGCCTATAGGAAAATTAGAGACCTTTGGAAAAAAAAACACTTGTGTGAATATCAAGCCCTCAGATGGAAGCCCAGTTCTAAGCGAGGAAGGGAAAGCAGGAAGGTGGAAGGAGTATATAGAGGGTCTATACAACGGCGATGTCCTTTAGGTCAATATTATAGAAATGGATGAGAATGTAGACGGAGAAGAAATAGGAGATATGATACTGTGCGAAGAGTTTGACAGAGCACTGAAAGACCTAAGTCGAAACAAGGCCCCGGAGTACACAATATTCCATTAGAACCACGACAGCCTTGGGAGAATAAGGCCTAACAAAACTCTACCATCTAGTGAGCAAGATGTATGAGACAGCCTAAATACCCTCAGACTTCAAGAATAATATAATAATCCCAATCCCAAAGAAAGCACGAATTGAAAGAGTTGACAGATGCGAAAATTACTGAACTATCAGTTTAATACGCCATGGCTGCAAAATACAAACACGAATTCCTTACAGACGAATGGAAAAACTGGTAGAAGCCGACCTCGGGGAAGTTCAGTTCGGATTCCGTAGAAATGTTGGAACGCATGAGGCAGTACTGACCCTACGACGTGTCTTAGAAAATATATTAAGGAAAGGCATTTGTAGACTTAGAGAAAGCGTTTGACAAAGTTGACTGGAATACTCTCTTTCAAATTCTGAATGTGGCTGGTACAGGGAGCGAAAGGCTATTTACAATTTGTACAGAAATCAGATGGCAGTTATAAGAGTCGAGGGGCATGAGAAGGAAGCAGTGGTTGGGAAGGGAGTGAGACTGGGTTGTAGCCTATCCCCAATGTTATTCAATTTGTATATTGAGCAAGCAGTAAAGGAAACAAAAGTAAAATTCGGAGTAGGTATTAAAATCCATGGAGAAGAAATAAAAACTTTGAGGTTCGCCGATGACATTGTAATTCTGTCAGAGACAGCACAGGACTTGGAAGAGCAGCTGAACGGAATGGACAGTGTCTGGAAAGGAGGATATAAGATGAGCATGAACAAAAGCAAAACGGGGATAATAAAATGTAGTCGACTTATACCAGGTGATGCTGCGGGAATTAGATTAGGAAATGAGACGCTTAAAATAGTAAATGAGTTTTGCTGTTTGGGGAGCAAAATAACTGATGATGGTCGAAGCAGAGAGGATATAAAATGTAGACTGGCAATGGCAAGGAAAGCGTTTCTGAAGATGAGAAATTTGTTAACATCGAGTATAGATTTAAGTGTCAGGAAGTCGTTTCTGAAAGTATTTGTATGGAGTGTAGCCATGTTTGGAAGTGAAACGTGGACGATAAATAGTTTAGACAAGAAGAGAGTAGAAGCTTTTGAAATGTGGTGCTACAGAAGAATGCTGAAGATTAGATGGGTAGATCACATAACTAATGAGGAGGTATTGAATAGAATTGGAGAGAAGAGAAATTTGTGACACAACTTGACTAGAAGAAGGAATAGGTTGGTAGGGCATATTATGAGGCATCAAGGGATCACCAATTTAGTTTTGGAGGGCAGCGTGGAGGGTAAAAATCGTAGAGGGAGACCAAGAGATGAATACACTAAACAGATTCAGAGGGATGTAGGTTGCAGTAGGTACTGGGAGATGAAGAAGCTTGCACAGGATAGGGTAGCATGGAGAGCTGCATCAAACCAGTCTCTGGACTGAAGACCACAACAACAAAAAATCGATTCTTTAAATGTGTAAGGCTTGCAGAGGCACATTGAGCCTTATATCTGTGCATATCCTGAAGGCTGGAACTATTACTTGGTGGCTTACTTATTTGCCATGGGTTAAAGCTCTCATCAGTAACCTATCCTCAAGAACAGAGTTAAGATTTATTTCCAATTAAATGTGCCTGGGGTACTTTTAAAACGTCTAACTATGCTACCTACGAGTGAAAACGATATGGAAGTCTTTCTTTGTACCATGATCCTGATGAAACCCTGTCATTACCTCACTTAGTACCAGATGTGACCCCTATCTTCACTTATGGGATTTTTATCTCATATCCATATTAATCATTCTTAGACCCCATGTGTATGATCATCACAATCATTTTCCTTAAACAATCTGCCTTGGTTCACCTACCAAATTGTACCTTATGGTAATGGTCAGAGTAGACAGACTTCCATATTTTCCGAACTTGGTGTCATATTAACAAAGAACTACCTTAGTAGTGATAAATGATAAATCCCTATTTCACCTATTCATCAAAACCTAACATTGTACATATGTCTTTTCCTGGTGAACTAACTTTATTTTCCCTATAATACTGATACATTATACAGTTATATGTATCATCTGTGTCCTAAGTTTCTCGTATTCTTCACATCTCAACATTTGCAATATTCCCATTCCTTATTACTCTGCACGTATGTTCATTCAATTAAGTTCTCTGCTTGAAACAAATTAATAACTATTTCTGTGTCTGTTACCTCTCAGGCATATCTTTTCTTTTGACCTCATCTAGCTTATCACTCCTAATTTACCTTTATCCTTCTCATCAGCCACACGAAGAGCCATATTAAATTTTTTAAAAGACATCTTAGCCGCCATTGACTGTATAAAATATTTATTCTTACGATTACAATTTCTGCCTTATGGCCATTTTCAAGTAACACTGCAAAAGTTACCGAAATACAAAAATACAAAAGTGAAGCACAGGGTGTATATACATAATTAAGAAAACATTTCATTAAGAAAGTAGCTCAATTATACAAATTGGTGAGAAATGTACATTACTTGCATTCTGTCAGAATATAAAACTGACATAAGTACACTCCTGGAAATGGAAAAAAGAACACATTGACACCGGTGTGTCAGACCCACCATACTTGCTCCGGACACTGCGAGAGGGCTGTACAAGCAATGATCACACGCACGGCACAGCAGACACACCAGGAACCGCGGTGTTGGCCGTCGAATGGCGCTAGCTGCGCAGCATTTGTGCACCGCCGCCGTCAGTGTCAGCCAGTTTGCCGTGGCATACGGAGCTCCATCGCAGTCTTTAACACTGGTAGCATGCCGCGACAGCGTGGACGTGAACCGTATGTGCAGTTGACGGACTTTGAGCGAGGGCGTATAGTGGGCATGCGGGAGGCCGGGTGGACGTACCGCCGAATTGCTCAACACGTGGGGCGTGAGGTCTCTACAGTACATCGATGTTGTCGCCAGTGGTCGGCGGAAGGTGCACGTGCCCGTCGACCTGGGACCGGACCGCAGCGACGCACGGATGCACGCCAAGACCGTAGGATCCTACACAGTGCCGTAGGGGACCGCACCGCCACTTCCCAGCAAATTAGGGACACTGTTGCTCCTGGGGTATCGGCGAGGACCATTCGCAACCGTCTCCATGAAGCTGGGCTACGGTCCCGCACACCGTTAGGCCGTCTTCCGCTCACGCCCCAACATCGTGCAGCCCGCCTCCAGTGGTGTCGCGACAGGCGTGAATGGAGGGACGAATGGAGACGTGTCGTCTTCAGCGATGAGAGTCGCTTCTGCCTTGGTGCCAATGATGGTCGTATGCGTGTTTGGCGCCGTGCAGGTGAGCGCCACAATCAGGACTGCATACGACCGAGGCACACAGGGCCAACACCCGGAATCATGGTGTGGGGAGCGATCTCCTACACTGGCCGTACACCACTGGTGATCGTCGAGGGGACACTGAATAGTGCACGGTACATCCAAACCGTCATCGAACCCATCGTTCTACCATTCCTAGACCGGCAAGGGAACTTGCTGTTCCAACAGGACAATGCACGTCCGCATGTATCACGTGCCACCCAACGTGCTCTAGAAGGTGTAAGTCAACTACCCTGGCCAGCAAGATCTCCGGATCTGTCCCCCATTGAGCATGTTTGGGACTGGATGAAGCGTCGTCTCACGCGGTCTGCAGGTCCAGCACGAACACTGGTCCAACTGAGGCGCCAGGTGGAAATGGCATGGCAAGCCGTTCCACAGGACTACATCCAGCATCTCTACGATCGTCTCCATGGGAGAATAGCAGCCTGCATTGCTGCGAAAGGTGGATATACACTGTACTAGTGCCGACATTGTGCATGCTCTGTTGCCTGTGTCTATGTGCCTGTGGTTCTGTCAGTGTGATCATGTGATGTATCAGACCCCAGGAATGTGTCAATAAAGTTTCCCCTTCCTGGGACAATGAATTCACGGTGTTCTTATTTCAATTTCCAGGAGTGTACGTGTCGTCCTTAAAATGCAGCCTTTTGACTGTGAGAGTCCCACAATATCCGATAAGTACGACACTTATTACATCTTAATATGTTGTTAAATATGTACTGAACTGTCAATGTTACCATCATTCTAATAATCTATCACACATACAAGCTCAGGTGCACTGACAACATGTGAAGCTAAGTCTGTTGGTGCGAAAATACTAAAGATACTGCTGATGCACATAGCAAAAGTAGTGCACGCTAAGGATACAACATATAAGCTTTATATCGTAAAGTCTTTTCATCTGTCGACTTTCTTACAGCTTTCTAAATAGTGCTATGGTAGGATAGGAAGGGAATATTTATTTATAACATAATGGAGGATAATACATGTGTTATCTGTTAATAAGCTCTCACATTGACTTAAATGCTCGTAAATGAGATGAAGACACGTCCTCTGATATATAATACTTTGTGTGCGTATAAATGGCGTAAAACGATCGCCAGCAATCCAATTCACTGTGCAGCACCAAAAATTCTGACAAAACATCACAATGCCTCCGCACAAATACAGGATGCATCCTTCAACCAGGCTCAATTATAGCAAAATGGTTCAAATGGCTCTGAGCACTATGGGGCTTAACATCTGAGGTCATCAGTCCCCTAGAACTTGTTGTTGTTGTTATGGTCTTCAGTCCTGAGACTGCTTTGATGCAGCTCTCCATGCTACTCTATCCCGTGCAAGCTTCTTCACCTCCCAGTACCTACTGCAACCTACATCCTTCTGAATCTGCTTAGTGTATTCATCTCTTGGTCTCCCCCTACGATTTTTACCCTCCACGCTGCCCTCCAATACTAAATTGGTGATCCCTTGATGCCTCAGAACATGTCCTACCAACCGATCCCTTCTACTGGTCAAGTTGTGCCACAAACTTCTCTTCTCCCCAATCCTATTCAATACTTCATTAGTTATGTGATCTACCCATCTAATACTCAGCGTTCTTCTGTAGCACCACATTTCGAAAGCTTCTATTCTCTTCTTATCCAAACTATTTACCGTCCATGTTTCACTTCCATACATGGCTACACTCCATACAAATACTTTCAGAAATGACTTCCTGACACTTAAATCTATACTCGATGTTAACAAATTTCTCTTCTTCAGAAACGCTTTCCTTGCCATTGCCAGTCTACATTTTATATCCTCTCTACTTCGACCATCATAAGTTATTTTGCTCCCCAGATAGCAGAACTTCTTTACTACTTTAAGTGTCTCATTTGCTAATCTAATTCCCTCAGCATCACCCGACTTAATTCAACTACATTCCATTATCCTCGTTTTGCTTTTGTTCATGTTCATCTTATATCCTCCCTTCAAGGCACCATCCATTCCGTTCAACTGCTCTTCCAAGTCCTTTGCTGTGTCTGACAGAATTACAATGTCATCGGCGAACTTCAACGTTTTTATTTCTTCTCTATGGATTTTAATACCTACTCCGAATTTTTCTTTTGTTTCCTTTACTGCTTGCTCAATATACAGATTGAATAACATCGGGGAGAGGCTACAACCCTGTCTTACTCCCTTCTTAACCAGTGCTTCCCTTTCATGTCCCTCGACTCTTATAACTGCCATCTGGTTTCTGTACAAATTGTAAATAGCTTTTCGCTCCCTGTATTTTACCCCTGCCACCTTTAGAATTTGAAAGAGAGTATTCCAGTCAACACTGTCAAAAGCTTTCTCTAAGTCTACAAATGCTAGAAACGTAGGTTTGCCTTTCCTTAATCTTTCTTCTAAGATAAGTCGTAAGGTCAGTATTGCCTCACGTGTTCCAGTATTTCTACGGAATCCAAACTGATCTTCCCCGAGGTCGGCTTCTACTAGTTTTTCCATTCGTCTGTAAAGAATTCGCGTTAGTATTTTGCAGCTGTGGCTTATTAAACTGATTGTTCGGTAATTTTCACATCTGTCAACACCTGCTTTCTTTGCGATTGGAATTATTATATTCTTTTTGAAGTCTGAGGGTATTTCGCCTGTTTCATACATCTTGCTCACCAGATGGTAGAGTTTTGTCAGAACTGGCTCTCCCAAGGCCGTCAGTAGTTCCAATGGAATGTTGTCTACTCCGGGGGCCTTGTTTCGACTCAGGTCTTTCAGTGCTCTGTGAAACTCTTCACGCAGTATCCTATCTCCCATTTCATCTTCATCTACATCCTCTTCCATTTCCATAATATTGTCCTCAAGTGCATCGCCCTTGTATAGACCCTCTATATACTCCTTCCACCTTTCTGCTTTCCCTTCTTTGCTTAGAACTGGGTTTCCATCTGAACTCTTGATGTTCATACAAGTGGTTCTCTTATCTCCAAAGGTCTCTTTAATTTTCCTGTAGGCAGTATCTATCTTACCCCTAGTGAGATAAGCTTCTACATCCTTACATTTGTCCTCTAGCCATCCCTGCTTAGCGATTTTGCACTTCCTGTCGATCTCATTTTTGAGACGTTTGTATTCCTTTTTGCCTGCTTCATTTACTGCATTTTTATATTTTCTCCTTTCATCAATTAAATTCAATATTTCTTCTGTTACCCAAGGATTTCTACTAGCCCTCGTCTTTTTACCTACTTGATCCTCTGCTGCCTTCACTACTTCATCCCTCAAAGCTACCCATTCTTCTTCTACTGTATTTCTTTCCCCCATTCCTGTCAATTGTTCCCTTATGCTCTCCCTGAAACTCTGTACAACCTCTGGTTCTTTCAATTTATCCAGGTCCCATCTCCTTAAATTCCCACCTTTTTGAAGTTTCTTCAGTTTTAATCTACAGGTCATAACCAATAGATTGTGGTCAGAGTCCACATCTACCCCTGGAAATGTCTTACAATTTAAAACCTGGTTCCTAAATCTCTGTCTTACCATTATATAATCTATCTGATACCTTTTAGTATCTCCAGGGTTCTTCCATGTATACAACCTTCTATCATGATTCTTAAACCAAGTGTTAGCTATGATTAAGTTGTGCTCTGTGCAAAATTCTACCAGGCGGCTTCCTCTTTCATTTCTTAGCCCCAATCCATATTCACCTACTACGTTTCCTTCTCTCCCTTTTCCTACACTCGAATTCCAGTCACCCATGACTATTAAATTTTCGTCTCCCTTCACTATCTGAATAATTTCTTTTATTTCATCATACATTTCTTCAATTTCTTCGTCATCTGCAGAGCTAGTTGTATATAAACTTGTGCTACTGTAGTAGGTGTGGGCTTCGTATCTATCTTGGCCACAATAATGCGTTCACTATGCTGTTTGTAGTAGCTTACCCACACTCCTGTTTTCCTATTCATTATTAAACCTACTCCTGCATTACCCCTATTTGATTTTGTGTTTATAACCCTGTAGTCACCTGACCAGAAGTCTTGTTCCTCCTGCCACCGAACTTCACTAATTCCCACTATATCTAACTTTAACCTATCCATTTCCCTTTTTAAATTTTCTAACCTACCTGCCTGATTAAGGGATCTGACATTCCACGCTTCGATCCGTAGAACGCCAGTTTTCTTTCTCCTGATAACGACATCCTCTTGAGTAGTCCCCGCCCGGAGATCTGAATGGGGGACTATTTTACCTCCGGAATATTTTACCCAAGAGGACGCCGTCATCATTTAATCATACAGTAAAGCTGCATGCCCTCGGGAAAAAATTACGGCCGTAGTTTTCCCTTGCTTTCAGCCGTTCACAGTACCAGCACAGCAAGGCCGTTTTGGTTATTGTTACAAGGCCAGTTCAGTCAATCATCCAGACTGTTGCCCTTGCAACTACTGAAAAGGCTGCTGCCCCTCTTCAGGAACCACACGTTTGTCTGGCCTCTCAACAGATACCCCTCCATTGTGGTTGTACCTACGGTACAGCTATCTGTATCGCTGAGGCACGCAAGCCTCCCCACCAACGGCAAGGTCCATGGTTAGAACTACTTAAACCTAACTAACCTAAGGACATCACACACTTCCATGCCCAAGGCTGGATTCGAAGCTGCAGCGCGTGGTTCTAGACTGTAGCGCCTATAACCGCTCGGCCACTCCGGCCAGCTATTATAGCAAACAGGACTAAATAAATATCCATACTATTCTATCGAAATTGTTTAAAATGTTTTCGATAAGTGTCTAAAATAACTGTACAGTTCTATAAACTACTGTTGAATTAGATTGATAAAATAATTCACATTTTTCGGATACAATGAAATGTCGACATTACATTTCATTTATAAAATATACAAAAATAATTGGAGTATGCTTTTCTTCCCTCGTTATAGTCCATAAACTTTTGTTTACAGTAAAATACACTAGAATTACTGATAAAATTTGTTACTTATGATTTAAGAAAAAACTGCTCTGATAAACCACATAAAATTGGCGACCTTAAAATACATAAAATAAGAGAATAGATACATTGCAAGTGGAGCAGACATGTCATTACACAGTTTCTATTATAATTTTGAAGTATCTCCATATTTTTTTATTTTTTATTTATTTATTTTTTTTAAAAAAACCTCGTTTACATGCCTGTGTATACAAAATATCAGGGTGGTAAACTCCCATCAGATGTCAAGGTAGTGCGCCTGTAAGCCATTTTGCAATCTATAATTTGTACATAAAATGGTCTGGAAATTATCTAAAAATCTCTTATTTTTTAAATAAGTTTGATCATTAAGTAGGTCATTGGCCATAAGCAAAACAAATTGCCTTAAGGCCGAAATTGCAGTCGTAATAATAAATATTTTATACACTCATTGCCAACTATGATGTATTTTAAGAAATATTATATGACTTTGAATCCCGACCATGAGAACTTATTACTTTATATAAAATTTTACACATTTATGTATAACCTCTAAATAAAAATTTCTTTTGTTCTAAACACTATTTGGTAAACGGTTTCTACCAACTAGAAATAAAGGCTTCACTCGCCTTTCTTCAGTCAATAGTTTCACAAAACTCCTGCACCTGTGATACATTGTAAAGACGTTTTACAATCTGACTGACTGGATCAGACAAGAGTAGGACTTTTGAATTAGGAATGCTTATGATTTCGCATGGACCCTGGAACAAATTAAATAACTTCCCTACTTCTTTTTGAAGCTTAGAGCTTCTAACATGTGTATAAACCATAACTCTATCCCTTACCTTAAATCTAGGAATTAGAGCTGTGTCATTATGCCTCATGAGCCTTGCTTCTGCACTGGTTTTCAGATTATCCTCTACTTTTTCCTAGTTAATAACTTTTTCATTAACTTCGGTCATTTTAATGAAGTTAACAATGTTTCACCTTCTACTTCTTTGCCTATGACTTTTATAAGTACCTCTCCCATACTAACATGAGGTAGTTGATTCACTATCGTCTCGAATTTAGGAAGCATATCTGTTAGTTTACTATACCCCTCTGAGTTGTAAGTACAACAAAGATGTCCTATTTCTTTCGTTAGTGTTTCTGCTGCCTTAAATTTGAAATAATATTTTGATATAAGTATACAATGAATATTGTGGTTGATAAGTAAAATTTTAAAAGACTTACCGTAAATTGACTACCGTTGTCAGATAAAATACTCTTAGGTTTCCCTATGTTAAGGAAGTAAACTTTCTCCAGACAGCTGGCTACGCTTTTTGCATTTGCACGTTTTAATGGGTAGAGTCTAACGTATTTAGACCAACACTCTAGCACCACAAATGCGTACTGCACACCATCTCTGCCTTTCAGAAATTGACCATAGAAATCGATAGCACACAGATCCCATAATTTCTCAGGTATTATGGGATACACCCGATATTTAACTACAGGTGAAGTATTCTTTACTTCCAGACACAGCTGGTATAAACAGATAACAGTTATAACTATCCCTCACATTGTGAGCATAGAAGAACTAGTTCATACGTTTTAGGCATTTCTTTATGACAACTTCGCAATCAACTAGCTCCTCAGTTTGACTCACAAGGGCTGAGTGCACCCCACTTGCCAACAGCATCTGGCAGTCTGGCAGACCGGATAGTCACCCATCCAAGTGCTAGCCTTGCCCAACAGCATTTAACTTCAGTGATCTGATGGGAACTGGTGTTGCCACTGCGGCAAGGCCATTGGCAAAGCAAGATCTAACGCTCTCTTAAAAAATGATACTGACACATTTAATACGATGGGTAACACCTTAAATTGGAAGGATCTTCCTTTTAATAAAAATGCAGTATAAGGCGGATATTCTGGATGAAGCGAGATCTTATATACTCAGCCCCATTTAATCAAGCCTTCTTCTGTAATAAACGTTTATCCCTTTCCATTTGTATTATTTGATTCAGAGTCATGGCATCTGAAACTAAATAGACTTCTCCACTACATATCTGTATGACTAGGAAGTCATTATTGTATTCACTATGTGACCCTTCAACTATACCTTTTTCCAGCATTTTTTAAAATTTCTAATGTGGCAGCTGCTTTGGTAGTACTTATGAAAATATTTTAGTTTACCCATCTTATACGCCATAAATATTTCCTCCTTAGTTTTCTTTCCCTTTCCTTCTGTGATGGCTACGATTTGAGCTCTGCTTACAGGTAATGATGGACACCTCCAGGATTCTCCACTCCTCTTCAAGAAAAACTGATCTACAATACTAATATTATAGCCAGAATCGATGTCATACACCTTTCCTAAAACTATTGGTTTCACATTACATTGCTAATTAGGAAAGGAGCTCTCTTCCAATAAATTGTCTGTAATAACCTCTCTTCCTGTAACTTAATTACCCCTAAAAACTTGGGCCTGCAATAATCTACTGCTGGGCTGCATTTCATGATTCACAGTAACAAACAATATGTGAGAAGGTAAAACAGCTGTGGGAAATATTTGGTGTAAGTATGTTTTGCTGCAAGTGCATTGGACTTAGGAGTACCATAAGTCCATAATGGAGATGTATGGCTGCAGGCTCGTTAAATGTAGACCAATTCATTGTACTCTAGTATTTCAACTACTGCGAGTGCTTCTTGGATACTGCAAGAATGAAAATAGAGTAGCTTAGCGGACCAATGTGTAGTGCTCCCCCTACTGGCGAGGGTACAATCTACAAGCCCAGCCATTGTATATGTGGCGAGGTACATCTTCTGGTGACATCACATGGTCAACCTTTGTTATCCACTATTGGGATACTTCCATACATTTGCTGTTCCATAAGTCTTAAATCACTTGTATCAGCGTCATCTAGGTCATTTCGAGGGGAGGGAGACGAGGGGTGGGGGGAGGATTAAACATTAATAAGAGTCAACCTATGCATGGGAGCACATCTGTATGTGGTATAAAGTAAGCAGAATTTTGGTATGAGACGCCCATTTACTTGTAACCAGGCACTCTAAAGTTTCGCCAATACAGGAAGAAGAGAAACAGGTCGCTATGACGTGGCCTGCTCCTAATCTTTATGTGGTTTCAGTATAGGTTTGACTTGTCCAATCTTCTATTAGTGTGTTGTTCATCCAGATTTGGTTAAATATCTGTAACAGCTTTGTAAGTACTACATCAGTGAGATTTTCTATCATCTGATAGTGGATGTCGTCCTTGTCAGGTGAGGAATTTGCACCTTTTCAATGTTCTTCATCATTTCTGATACATAAATGGTACCATGAGGGAATGACTGTGATTCCTGTTGCTCTGGAGGACGAAACAGCTGCTTGGCTGCCGACGCTGGCGATATTAAGTTCACAAATCTTCAAACCAGACGTCATTTTCTCAAAAACTTTAATTTTATCCATATGCCAGCAAGACTGATATTATTATTTAAGAATTCACAAAATGTATTCCAGCTGTTATTTTTACAGTCTTCAAACACTCGAAGATGTTCCCTGATATGCAATGAAGTTTTCTACCGTCAGTTTTTTTGCAAGTTACTGACTGCAAATTTTCGCTTTGCTATAGTTCTAGAGCACTCTGGTGTCCACCAGAAAGGGAGCTGTTGCTTCAAAATAATGACTATCTTTTTGTTTGGAATGGAAGTTGTTGCAGCTTCTTCAACAACTGAAATGAGATGTTGATAGGTAGTCTACAGACCTAACAAACTGTTAAAGAAGTGAAACTTTTCCTGGTATGTAGCAGTGTATGTGAGCCAGCTAGCTTCCTTGATATGCTAGCTGCTGTTCGGGTATAATATAATAGTGACTCGATTTATAGGGGAATCTGTCAGTTTCCAGAGGGAGATGATCCGAATCAAGGCAGTCACATTTGACTGTCCACTCCATTACTCTGTGAAAATCAGTAAAGTGCTATGTCACATCGACGAGTGACTGTCACCTGAGTTTTCTACATAGGTTCCTTTGAGCATATTTTCAAGTTGTTTGTACAGTGCAAAATTACCAACAGATTGGAACATAGCAAAATAGCTACCAGATTGAGCACTACTCTTGACCTAGCCCAACCCACTGAGCAAGCTGGGTTCTGTACAGGGTTTAGTGCAATTGATTACATCCTCATCTATATCAAACAACTAGTAGAAGAAATGAGTGCCATCTACCTCTTTGCCTGGCCTTCATAGACATCAAAACAGATATTGGATTCGATCAGTCATCCAGATGTGTTTAAGACTCTAACAGAACAATGAACAGAACAGGTCTATATTAAAGTCTCATAGAATATGTGCAAAACCTCTGAAGCGTTGGTGAATGTAGTTGAAGAAGCCAATGAATTTCACATTTAAATTGATGTAAAACAAGCTGACTCTGTATCTCCAAAAATATTTTCAACAGTCCACGGTAAAGCAATGTCTAAATTGGATTCGACAAATAGAATTCAAATTCTGGGAAAGAGATTAAATAACTTGAGGTTCGTTGATGATATTGTTCTATCTGCAAAGAGTATAGAAGAACTTCAAATACTGATTAGTGAACATGTGTCAGTCTGCCCTGAAGCTAGCTTAAAGATGAACGATGATAAAATCAAAATCATGATGAATGTATGACTCTGGTGCGAAATGTTTCTGTTGGAACCTTGCAACAGTGAAGGATCACGAAATATGTGTGCCTGCAACAACTGCTAAATATGAAAGGAGAGCTAAAACCAGAAATATTTCAACGAATTAAGTTAGACTGACAAGCTTATGGAAGGTACGCTTTCGTTTTGAAATCTAAGAAGTCAGCGAAGCTGAAGAAAACTGCTTTTGCCCAGTGTATTACTGCCAGTAATATCTTATGGCTGTGAAATGAGGGCGTTAAATGACTTAATTATTAGAAAACTAAAAGTAGCCGGAACAGGAATTGAAAGATGAATGTTGGGCAACACAAAGAAAGATAGAAAAAAAGCAACTGACATCAGACAGGCAACAAAAGTCAGTGACCTAATGGAAAGAATGAATACCTCGAAATGGCACTGGGTTGGCCATGTCGCTCGAAGAAAGATGGTAGGTGATCAAAACGGGTACTACATTGGAGCCCAGTTTATCAAAACATACCAAGGGGAAGTCCACCAGACAGACAGGACAGTGACCCGGAGCCGAGTTTATCAAAACATACCAAGGGGAAGTCCACCAGACAGACAGGACAGTGACCTCAGAAAGAAAGCTAGATTGAATTGGCAACAGGAAGCTCAAGATCGGCAGATATGGAAGGATCAGCAGCGATTCTATGTTACTCGCCAGCTCAAAGAGGCCTCATCAGTAAGTAAGTTAGTTAGTTAGTTACGTGCTCCATTTATCAATAGCATGGAAAACCGTTATGATGTGGAATGTGCCAAATGCACAAGAAATGCGCACAGGAAACAAGGTGTTTTTCACACTATAGTGTTACACCTAAATATTTCTATTATCTAACCCATTTCCTTAAAAGGCACAAAATGCATATATTATATCTCCAGATTTGTTCACTCATATTCAATAATTCATCTGTGGTATAGAAGGAGTTCTCAAGGAGGTATGATTTCAATTTGTTTTTGAAACTATTACTGCGGTCTGTCAGACATTTTATTTCATCTGGTAATTTATCAAAAAGTTTTATAGTAGCATATTTTACCCCTTTCTGTGCCAAAGATAGGTTAAGTAAAGGATAGTGTAGGTCTTTCTCTTTTCTGATATTGTAATGATGAATGTCGCTGTTGATTTTAAACTGGTCCATGTTGTTGAGAAAAAATTTCATTACTGAGTAAATGTACTGTGAAGCAGTTGTAAGAATTCCTAACCTTTTAAACATATGCTTACGAGATGTGCGACTATGAACCCCACACTTTATTTTAACCACTTTCTTTTGAGCAGTGAATACCTTTTGCCTAAGTGTTGAGTTGCCCCAGAATATTATTCCGTATGGCATCAGAGAGTGGAAGTATACAAGCAAAGTATGTTAGCTTACTAGTTTTTACATCCTCAAAATTGTCTGATCTGTAGCGTCAGCCACCAATCGCTAGACGTACGTCTGGTGAACGGTGGCTCAAGGATGCAACAATTTGAAAAAAATTGAAAACGTAGTGCCGCGTTGGCCGCTTAGCGCCTGCGACGCTGCATGATGCAACCCGCCTCGTGCGGCTCGCCAGCGGGTGCGCGCGCTGATGGTACGGCTACAGGGCACTTACGTCTAGGGGACGCCAAAGAATTGGCTTTGCTGATTGGCCACGTCGTGCCATGACGTCGTCTCTCACACCAGCCAATCCAGATCGTTGCTAGTTTCTTAGTGTACGTTTACACTGCCTGCGATGCGATGCGACGCGACGCGACGCGCTGCGAGGCATAATGGCCAAAGCAATGCAATGCGATGGAGCGTTCACATTGCACACGATACAGCGCGCGCGCGCGCGCGATCTGGCCAGCAGTTGAGCAGTCTCGGCACGATGTCGTGTTTCCTCGAACCAGTAAATTCTTTTTTATTAGAAAACAGTGCTCTGAGAATTCAACGCAGTCGTGAATGGGTGCATGAAATCAACAAGGAGAGGAGGGCTTTACGTAAATTTCATCATTTGTTCAGAGACATGAGAAAAGATGAGGATAAATTTTGGAATTACTTCAGAATGAGTACAGAGACATTTGATTATATAGTGTCGTCTGTTTCAAATAGATTACAGAAGCAAAACACAAATTTCAGAATGGCTATTACCCCTGAAGAGAAAGTTATGATCACCATCAGGTGAGTACACAATATCAAGTTTACAGCAATCATTTTCTAATGAAAAATTTACAAATTGTGATAGATTCAAACTTTCTTTTAATAAGTTTTGACGTAAATGACAATGACAAGTAAAATACATCACAGTTCACTCACTTAAGTATCAAAGTTTTCAGAATCTTGGTGGCTTGAAATAACAATGTCATCAGGTTGAATTTCAAAAATAACTGTTTCATTCTGCGGATTTCCAGCAATTACGATTTCAACTGGATATTCAGGTGCATGGGGTGACATCAACGAATGTGCAGTGGAAGAGGTTCATTGTTCCAATTCTTCCAAAAGAACCTGCTGAATTTTTATCCTGGCTCTCAACTGAGCTGCTGGTGATAGTTTTCGCATTGCTGTCAGCAAACTCACTACAAAATGATAGCTGATAGCGTTTCTGATTTCGACATTTGTTGCTCAATTAGCTTCTACGTTTGCTTCTCTATATTTAGCAACTCAGAGTTTGTCGATTTCTTGGATTTCTTGTTTTGTTTTGTGTGTAGGCTGGGTCAGGGAGGAGGCATCGAAACGCTACCCTCTGAACTTACAGTCTTGAAGAGCTGGCTTGGTTGGTTTCATCAGGTGAAACACTCTCTCTCTGTAAGAGCTGGTAAGAATGGTACGTTGTCGTGTGCATCGTCGTGTTGCGATGCTGTTCTTTTACTGTGATGAACATTAGTCTTCGTCTTCCACGGCGTCATTATGTCAGTCAGGAAGATCATTAGCTCGTACCACGGCCAATTGGATTGGAAAGGCGGCATGCCACCTTCGTCTCCTGAACGTTCAGCAGGAGAGGTTTTTTTTTTTTTTTTTTTGAGTTCAGAGCGGAGAGTGTCACGTAGGTTCTTCCATTTATTCTTCAGTACCTCGCCTGAAAATGTAGACGTGAAAATATGCGTAAATAATTGAGTACACTATATACTTAATACATTTTTTTGTCCTTAGCACATTAACTGCAAATCCTACAGAGATCCTACACATCCTTCAATTAAGCTCATTTCATTCTTTTTCAGATACTTGTCGGTTGGGATGTCTTTCCATGCACTGTCACAGTCGTTTCGGATGGGTCTAACTACAGTCGCACAATGTGTGCATGAAACGTGCGCCACAATATGTGAAATTCTGAGACCTGTACACCTGCCTTCTCCTACTATACCACTGCTTCAAACCGCTGCAAAACACATGTATGCCAACTGGAATTTTACGAATTGTGCGGGGGCCATTGATGGTAAGCATGTTCGGGTTAAATGTCCCCCTCATTCTGGGACAATGTATTACAATTACAAAAAATATTTTTCGCTTGCTTTACTAGCTGTAGCCGATGCTAACTGCAGATTAATAGCAGTTGACATTGGAGGCTAAGGCAAGCAATCAGATGGTGGCACATTTAGAGCAAGTAACTTGTATAATAATATTTTGAACGAAACTGAAAACTGGCCTCCACTGAAAGAACTACCAGGTACTTCAGTAAAAGCCCCATTAGTGTTGGTTGGAGATGAAGCCTTTCAACTTCTGAAAAACTTAATGCGCCCTTTCCCTGGACTGTCACAGACTGAGGAAGAGAGGTTATTTAACAGGAGGCTGTCGAAGGCTAGGACGGTGGTGGAACCCACTTTCGGAATTATGGCCGGCAAGTGGCGTCTTCTCTGAAAGGAAATTGAAACTTCTGTGGAACATGCAGACACTATTATTCAGTGCATCTGCGTCTTGCACAATATAATAATCGATAAAGATGGGCCTGACACTTCCATTCAATTGTCTATTGACCAGGACATAACAGGAACACAGTGCTTTAGCAGCATGCTTCCAAAATGACAGAGCAAACAGCAGTGCTTGAAGAAGAGCGAGTAATGTCAGAGAGGCCTTCAAAAACTATGTCAACAGTCATTAATGCAAATATATTTCATGTCGAAATTATCAATTACTGTAACTATTGTGAACGTCATTTCATTATAAAAATACTGTAACAGGATCTATACACAATTAAAATTAGAAAATAAACGAAGTTGTTTGTGTTACTTATTTGTTGGAGTCTTGGAGCTATTTATTTTACTTTTTTGTACTTACTGTCTGTTCCACAATCTTCAGCTATGTCATTCCATGCTTGGCGAACAAAATCCCTATTGTGGTAATATTTATTTTTCTGGTCCCACAACACACGCACATTAATCTTTCGACGTCCATCGCGAGCAAGCAATTACTCCAGACGTAAGCGCAAACAAGCAATCGCTCCAAACACTCGCGCGAAACGCAAACTCGGTTGCGACTACAGCGGAGTCATCGCATTGCACCGCATCACATCGCTCGGCCCAGCCTACAGTCTAGTCTAAACGGGCATCGCTCTCTTGCCACTGTTAAACCAAGCCTGCCCACTGTCACGCGATTTCAGCGCGTCATCGCTCCGCTCGGCTCGGCATCGCATCGCATCGCATCGCGGGCAGTGTAAGTTTAGCCTTAAACGCGCTGTTCTTTAAACGAGGCCATTCGTCTGTCGATACATTATGTGGCTAACTCGTTATAGTACTTCACTGTTGTGTGTTCTAGGCCTATGTTTATAATGGCAGATTCCAACACGTGTTTTGTGTGCGATAATGCATTTCAGCTTCGAAAAACTTTATACCCGCACATCAGGAAATTGCATGATGTAGAGCCAAATACAGAAGGTAAGATTAAGTGCCCACAAGACGACTGCAGCTATTCCTTCAATACATCGGCTAGTTTGAGAGCACATGTGGAGGAAAAAGCACATGGTTCGAACTGTGGATGAAAAGATTGTATTCCAGTCAATGGACGGTAAGAAACACCGCATAATAATAAGTTTTTACTATTCAATAGTAGGATCGTTTCTGGTAAAACTATAGAATTTCGTTCTTTGTGCATTCAGTAATCTGGTGCAATGTTGTACTGCAAAGTTTCTTTCAGTTCACATGAAAGGATTATTTGTATTAACGGCCTAGTCTTAGAAGACATTTAAGTCACAATCATTGTAATCCACAATGGGTAATTAACAAACCTTTTTATCGTCCATAAAATGTGAATAAACTGTTTCTTTTTCGTATCGCTCAACGCATGGAACCCAGATTGGAATCCAGTTTCATGTGTAACAGATTTCTCATAGCAAAATGAACAATTTAGACATACTGGGAGATAGTGAGCAAATTCTGAAGCTTTGGGAAGAAATTGCTGTCACTTGTTAACTCTCGCTCCAAGAAAGGAGGTCAACCAACACTGTGCCAGCAATGAGAAGATGCCAGTTCAACGAACATCTAACAAACAGAACTTCAGTCTAAAAAGTGTCTTTGGTAAACCAACCCTGGCTGAAAAGTCAGATGTTTGCTAGCGCTTTGGTGCAACCTGACAGTGAAGTGTTGAGTGTACATGTTGGCTTTGATCACACATACTCTAAGAATTAAATTTATCTGTCCTACAGTTGCGTGTGCATGTTTGGGTATCATGGTTTATAGGCCTACTGGGGAAACTCGTCATGTAAAAAAATGAGTAACGCATCATACTCGGTACCTCAGGGTGATGTGGAAACCCGAGTGTACTTAATAAAGAAAATGTTATTGTTTGTGTGTTTCTTTTGACTCCTTTATCCTATTGCATATAGTTAACAAAATGTAACTGAAATATCTATTAAACTGTAACATTAATTGGACTATGTACATAGTCATTTAAAATGGTTTTGCTATTTTTCACAGGTAAAGTATGAGTATTCACCAGAATCCTACAGTACGAATGTTTTCCAGTTGACATCTGAATGAAGTCAAAAAGCAAAATTTGCTTGGACAAGCTGAACATTGAAACTTCCTGGCAGATTAAAACTGTGTGCCCGACCGAGACTCGAACTCGGGACCTTTGCCTTTCGCGGGCAAGTGCTCTACCAACTGAGCTACCGAAGCACGACTCACGCCCGGTACTCACGGCTTTACTTCTGCCAGTACCTCGTCTCCTACCTTCCAAACTTTACAGAAGCTCTCCTGCGAAACTTGCAGAACTAGCACTCCTGAAAGAAAGGATATTGCGGAGACATGGCTGCAAGTTTCGCAGGAGAGCTTCTGTAAAGTTTGGAAGGTAGGAGACGAGGTACTGGCAGAAGTAAAGCTGTGAGTACCGGGCGTGAGTCGTGCTTCGGTAGCTCAGTTGGTAGAGCACATGCCCGCGAAAGGCAAAGGTCCCGAGTTCGAGTCTCGGTCGGGCACACAGTTTTAATCTGCCAGGAAGTTTCATATCAGCGCACACTCCGCTGCAGAGTGAAAATCTCATTCTGGAAACATCCCCCAGGCTGTGGCTAAGCCATGTCTCCGCAATATCCTTTCTTTCAGGAGTGCTAGTTCTGCAAGTTTCGCAGGAGAGCTTCTGTAAAGTTTGGAAGGTAGGAGACGAGGTACTGGCAGAAGTAAAGCTGTGAGTACCGGGCGTGAGTCGTGCTTCGGTAGCTCAGTTGGTAGAGCACTTGCCCGTGAAAGGCAAAGGTCCCGAGTTCGAGTCTCGGTCGGGCACACAGTTTTAATCTGCCAGGAAGTTTCATATCAGCGCACACTCCGCTGCAGAGTGAAAATCTCATTCTGGAAACATCCCCCAGGCTGTGGCTAAGCCATGTCTCCGCAATATCCTTTCTTTCAGGAGTGCTAGTTCTGCAAGTTTCGCAGGAGAGCTTCTGTAAAGTTTGGAAGGTAGGAGACGAGGTACTGGCAGAAGTAAAGCTGTGAGTACCGGGCGTGAGTCGTGCTTCGGTAGCTCAGTTGGTAGAGCACTTGCCCGTGAAAGGCAAAGGTCCCGAGTTCGAGTCTCGGTCGGGCACACAGTTTTAATCTGCCAGGAAGTTTCATATCAGCGCACACTCCGCTGCAGAGTGAAAATCTCATTCTGGAAACATCCCCCAGGCTGTGGCTAAGCCATGTCTCCGCAATATCCTTTCTTTCAGGAGTGCTAGTTCTGCAAGTTTCGCAGGAGAGCTTCTGTAAAGTTTGGAAGGTAGGAGACGAGGTACTGGCAGAAGTAAAGCTGTGAGTACCGGGCGTGAGTCGTGCTTCGGTAGCTCAGTTGGTAGAGCACTTGCCCGTGAAAGGCAAAGGTCCCGAGTTCGAGTCTCGGTCGGGCACACAGTTTTAATCTGCCAGGAAGTTTCATATCAGCGCACACTCCGCTGCAGAGTGAAAATCTCATTCTGGAAGCTGAACATTGTTTATTCAGTTCCAGTTATTATTATTATTTATATTAAAACAGTTCCCGAGAATCTATTTTGCTAACTTTCTTGGTCTAATTTTCTATACTTAACATGTCGGTTATGACATGCTTGGTAATGAATGTTTTGTCACCAGGCATATGGCATCAGGTGTGTGGCTTTTAGTGACAATACTGCAGTCGATGTGTTAACAGCTTTTCGGGACCTTGAGCATGAAGTATACGCATCTAGAGGTCTTGTTTAAAAAGTGCAGCCAAAATTCTAATGTCTGTCTGAGGAATTTTCCTTTAATGGAATGTTTTTGCCCAAAATTCAGTTAATGTCTGGTAATTACTTAACATGGTAAGTGCTATGAGGCCAACACCAGCCACAGCAGAGCCGTCTGCCATGGCTGCTGGCAACTTTGTGACATTTAAGGGATAATATACAAAAGTGGGCTGTGCGAGAAGTTCAAACTAGTTTTCTTTGGTTAAAGCAATTAAAATCAAACATTTGAAGCATGTTGAAAATCACATACTCCTCACCATAATTTAAATGTTTACATTGAAATGGTTCTGACATGTGCATAATAAATGGAATTATGTTTTCTTGAAACCTTAAGAACCAAACCCGTTGGGTGAATTAACATATGAGTAAACCCATCACAATAGCATTATGTTATGCATCAATTAGCTGTAGTTATAGGATAAGTAAACATGTACAGTAAACTTTTCATACAATTTTTTTTATAAAGCTTGCAAAGGTTATAGAAAAGATGGACAACTAGATAAACTTGTGTAGGCATCATTGTAAATACATTTTTACTTCAAGAAAGCTGAATTGGATAATAATCTCAAGATGCCTTAAATTGCATGACACATATCACCAATCAGGTATTTTCTGTTGGAGAAATAGTCTGGTTTTTCAGAATTTTTTCATTTGTTCTTGTGGAAAACCTTGTATCAAACAGCTGTTTTTCTACGATCAATCCATTATTACATGCATGTAGTTTTGGTGACCCAATGGCAGCCATCTTAAGGCTGTATGCAAACCACCAGATAAACATGTCTACGTAGTTGGTCTGCATTATGCAGGTCTCAGCAGTTTTTTATTAGATTCTGTGAATGTTTCCTTCAGTTCCAGGTGGATGTCTCTGACATAAAAGTATTATGATAATTTTATTAAATGCTTTCTTGCTGTGTTGACTTATATCAATGGTGACACAAGAAAATTTTTACTGGATCGGGATTTGAACCCGTCACTCCTGCTGTCAAGGCAGTTGCACTGACTACTTCACTACCAAGACACAGTGCCCATCACGACTATGTGGATTACCTCAGCAAGTCTCCCATTTGACCCAAAATTGCGTATGTCACTACTACTGCAGTAGTACCCTCACTACAGCAGTCCATCTCACTCGCCGTATCCATGAGATATTCCTGCAAATGGCTCTGAGTGTATGAGTGCATCTGAACTGAAGAAAGTTCTCCAATGCCAAGCTAGGCTATGTATAGATACAATTGTATGCATGGTGAAGAATGGATACCATGCATATAATTGCAGAAATATAACTAATTGTCTTATGACTGAGGTGTCCACGTCAGTCTGAAGAAGTCCGTGGAATCTAGTAAAAAAAACCTGGTGGCACCTGCGTAATGCAGACCAACTATGTGATATATTTATCTGGTGGTTTATGTATAGCCTTAAGATTAATGGGATGCCAAAACTAGTTGCATATAGGAAAGGATTTATAAAAAGTAAAACAGCTGTTTGGTACAAGGTTTTTCACAAGAATTTGAAGCCAGCTGCAGTCCTATATCCCACCTCTGATGTATTCACAAAAAGAAGAAAGAATCATTAATTGCTCTAAGAATTTCTCCAAAAATATTACCCATAACATGGAATGACCAGATGCTGCATTCAGAACAAGAATTTTGGAGACCTATGCAGGACCAATGCCTGGTAAGTGCTAGATCAAAATATGACCTCTTCCAACACCTCTTCATTTTCTACCTCGTTTTCATTTTCTTCTTCTTCACCTAACTCTGAATTATTGTCATGGCTGCTATATAATCCAGATAAAGGCCCAACTCAGCATTGTAGCTGGTTACTTTCTGTAGAAGAAGGCAAAAGGAAGACAGCAGTCCTAAATTTTGCATTTAAGAACTCGTTCACACAGGGTGATCATACAGACACTTGATTTTGCCCATCACACAGACTGGCATGTGACTGAACTTGAACATGGCATCAGAGCTCACTCCTCAAAATTTACAAGAATTAGGGGACTTGTGTGCACAGATGTGGTGCCAACTCCCTCCAGCGACCTATCAAGGCTTTGTTGATTCCGTGCAAAAACGCATCGTCACTGTTATCCGTGCCGAAGATAGACATACCGGCTATTAGGTAGATGGTCAAAAGGTTCTGGTTAATCAGTGTGTGTAGCTGTACTTAGTCAAGGATAGACTGTAGCCATTCATCGATTTGATCACTTATTTTCATTTCTTTACGAGAATATAACATCGTTTCACTCTATAGGAACAGGAAACAGTTCGCTAGAGAAATCCCACAAGCAGTATGGTGGGAACAGTCTGGCCCCAAACTTACCTGCTCTGAACACAACCACTTGGTTTTACAGTTCAGAGTGCAAAGTATGCACACCTAAAGCACTACAATTACAAGCATTCAATATAAACATAAACAAAATTCCCTGGCATCCGTATTAACCCACCACACTGGTTATCGGTTAGATAGGCTACGCCAGATGACTTGGCACACATTTGTAAAAGAAAGAAATGAACGTAGTTAACTGAGGTGATGGAAAAAAAAGAGGCAAGTGAAAGTAAAGAGTAAGTATCATTGAAGTAAAGATGCACTTGAAAATTGCATAAAGGAACTAAATTTTGTGAATTAATTGGAAAATATTTCAAAATCTTGCAGCCTACAGAAACAACTAACTTTCAGTTTATTTAAATATTACTATTTGCCTAAATAAACACTTGCATAATATTGTACATACATTTTCAATAAAAAAAGTTTTGGTTGCCAGCAGCTTTTCAAGAAGTAATGTATCTTATACAAATTCATCCCAACAAATACAGTAATAAATTGTAAAGTGAAAGAGTTAAAATGATTGTTTTGATAGTTTTCTGTAAAGTGATCGGAATAATGGTGTTAACCCATTCTACAGAAATTCTGGAAGTGCTTCTTACAATTAGTATTTCAGCAGGTTATATGGTTTAATGTTTTATGTACTTTTAAATTATTCATAATTTAAGTGAACACACTGAAAACAGAAAAAAATTCTAACAATTCAGTTAAAAATAATATAAATACAAGCGAAACACTAGCAGGACCATGACACAAAAAATAAAGATTGAATTTCCATGTACAATGTACCATTATATCTGTATAGGAAGTTAGTTTTATTTTTAAAATAAATGCAAAAGGAAATAGTGTGCAAGGATTAAATAATTATGGGTAAATCACCAGAAAATGTTAAGCAAACAGTATATGTTTTAGCCACTTTTGATGACTAATTAGTAATGCATTTCACACATTGCCCATCATCAGAATATCTGTCCAGAAACATCACAAAATATGTATGACACATTAAGTGTACTTAGATTCATAGGCAAATAAGTTAACATACCAGAGAAAAAAAACTTTACTTCAGAGTATCATGCCAAGTGTTATGATAGATAACTTCGGAGCTCTCAACTCACAGCATTCTGCCATCACATAATTAGCTGTTATAACATACCACTAATTGACTTGGTTGTAGAAGTGCTGAGTTCATTTGTCATATTTTGACAGACAATTAACAAAAATCAATTGAAAAACCATAAAAACAGTACATTATGCTAAATGATTTTTATTCCTTGAGGAATCACAATTGAGAGTGCAAAGATCACACTGGAACAAAAGAACAGTATTAAGATGGAAAGGGAAGGGCAAGGGGGATGTGGTGAGAGGGTTCCAAACTAATCTCAGCTTATGTAAATGAGAACCAGCAATCTCTGGTATTAATAAACTTAAAATAGGCAATAGAGGCTTACTGTAAGTCTATTAGGTATTGTGCATACACATAATAAGTTGAAGGTGAAATTTCTTTAAAGTGCATAAACAGGTTATTAAATTATTCCAGCACTTAGATAAGAACACACAATATATTCAATATAATGTTATTCTGTCAAACAGTAGTGAGTCACATATTTAGCTTTTTTTTGTTTGTTTTCATACTTTAATTCTTAAGTTAGAAATGGTAGGATGGATAGGGTGTGTGTTGGACACAATAGGAGCTGGCTGCAGTTCATGATTGGCTGAAGATGCTTTTAACTATGGTCAGCTGTCTTCAGGCTGCTGCATTCAGGTGTAATGGTGGCAGAGAAACTGGTGTATTGCTTGGAACAGCTCAGGTATCATTTGTTTCACCATATGCTCTGCTGTTGAGGCACCTTCTAGTGTATCTGATGTGGTGGGTCTGCCCTGACCATAGGGTGAGTGGCAGTCGGTAATACATTTGCATCACTTGAGGCAAAGGGTCAACATTGAGACAGATCATTGGGATGGGGGGAGTGGACTGCACATGATAAAGTGAGCATTCATGATCAAGGAAAGAAGTAAGCAGAACACGGATTAAAGGGTCAGTGGAAGGAGGGTTGGGGCATGGAGGTGTACAAAATAAGAGCAGAAGAGAGGAATATCTTTGTTTGATTGTGGAACTACATTCCAGAAAATACCCTCTATGTTTTGATGGCTTTCAATGTCAACACTAATAGGTAAATTTGGATATCATCTTATAATGATTGATATTGGCAGTCATTAGGTGTAGTATGATAGTCTTTGTGATACTAGGCTGTTCTGTGATTTTGGTATCAGCTGAAGGCATTTTTCCTTCTACACTTGTTTTGATATATATTTAGTACAAACAATGTTTTTTATCCTCGTGATTATTATTGAATTGTTGTGTGTGTTTGCATATTCAGCAAAGCATGATATTGTTTATAATGTTTGAATTCTTTGCAGTATTAGGCATCTATGCAAATTCCCAGTTGGAAGTAAGTTTGCTATTAATTCAGATAGAACACTACTGTATAAATTGGGATCGTGCCTATGACATGTAGTCCGTAGTCTTGTCATAATGCTGTGACATAATCTCTTCTGGATTTGTATTTATTATGACTCAAAACCACCCCCCTGCCACCACCATTTAGTCACTATTTATTTTACTTATACCCTTGACCATACCTCATCTTCCCACTGCACTTTCACAATCCCCCCTCCCTCCAAACAAACATTCTGTATATGAAATTACGTCAATTCTGTTGAAGAAATCATCAGCCAAGTCATGAGGACAAAGACACAGCATGGCTTCCAATCTGTGGTGCAATGGGTAAGTTAGAGTGTAAACAGGCAAGGAATCAGATGAGTCTTTCTGTCACCAAGGAAAATTAAGGAAAGGTTGTGACCTGACAAACATACTCTCAGGCTCAGTGTACCAGGGATTTATAATATTCCTTGTGAGTATGGTATCAGTTATGTGGGACAGCCTATACAAACTACTGCTAATTGCTGTGTTGATCATCATCTCAAGCATGAAAAATGAAAATCAGCAGTTTCCGAGAACTGTTTAGTGAGTAAATGCAAGAAAGCCTTTAAGCAGATGAGGATCTGGCCCATATTTCTAGCTGTTGGGACTCTGTAATTACGGAAGTAGCTGAAATTAGACTATATGATCACAACAATATACACAGTGGCTATGTAATTATCAGTTTATTTATTTGCTATCTTCTAATACAAGAACAGAGCACGTGTTGCGCATGAGGCAGTATATATGAATATAATACAATAGTTTGACACAATTTCAAATTAATTAGTATAATTAAGCAATGCATGGAAGCATGCACATCGGAAAGAAAAATTACAGAGAAAAACTTCACATAGTTCACCATCTACTACAAGTGATGGCACTGCAAGCTATGCTGGACAGCTTGCAAAAATGTGACCTACGGATGCAGAGGGTGTTGCTTTAGCATATGCTTTCTCCATTATGTAATTTAGCCAACTGCATTGTGTCCACTGGGCATAAGTGTGAACCCCATTAATTTTATGACAGTCAGACTTGGCCCCTGACAATAGTGATGGAGGCAGTAATCAAAAGCATGGGATTCTATTCAGTTTTAATGTGGAATCTTATGAGAGAACTTTTTATCCACATGGGTAAGATTATTGTGTAAAAGTGATAGATCATCATCTCAAGCATGAAAAAATGAGAATCAGCAGTTTCCGAGAACTGTTTAGTGGGTAAATGCAAGAAAGCCTTTAAGCAGATGAGAATCTGGCCCATATTTCCAGCGGTTGGGTCTCTGTAATTACGGAAGCAGCTGAAATTAGACTGTATGATCACAACAATATACACACTAGCTATGTAATTATCAGTTTATTTATTTGCTATTTTCTAATACAAGAACAGACCACATGTTGCACATGAGGCAGTATATATGAATATAACACAATATTTTCACACAATTTCAAATTAATTAGTATAATTAAGCAATGCATGGAAGTATGCACGTCAGAAAGAAAATTAATCTAATTCCTCATTCAGCATTGTTTATCACAATGCCATATGAACATAACCCGGATTCTGAAAAACTAGACAAGGTGTAGGAAGACGCAGTTCGAGCATAATACTGACATATAGTTTCCTGTTTACATAACAACAACCAAAATTGAAGCATAACACATACTTTGCCAGGAGCACAATATTGGGACACCCCCCTGGAAATCTATTCTACGGACTTCTCTATAATGTTGTCTGAGGCCTAGGTTAGTTGAAGGGTGATAATTTCGTTAGTTGTGGAACTCGTAAAGATTGAGTGCGGGATAATTGTTGTGGTGACAAACGGACATATGGCATTGCCTAATATTTACGTTTGCGTTATATTTGAAGGTACCATATTTATCGAACTTCTCGCAATAAAACCTAAAAGAACAAGGTAAAATCGGAAAATATAGTTAATGAATAAGCATTCAAAGAATATTTTGATACATATTATGAACAATATCATACATAAACTGCAGAAAATGCAAGGAATATGTATGTAACTTTTACATATATTTGGTCCGATTTTCCGCATTTGCCACAGCTGCAACCGAGTTACTCTGTCACCGCATTATCGATTATTCACATTCGAACCAGGTTTTTACATTTAATTCCCATAAGTTAAGCTCCAGTGAATAATCTGGATTTATTTGACGTTCCAAAATGACAGCTGTGGGAAATCTACATGTAATTTTTAAACAACAGGTGAGCGACGTCGCTAATGTCAGTAGAGCTCATTATACATCTTGTCACCAGGCGTCACTGCTACACACGTTCAGTCTCCCTGATGACGTCATGAGCCTCCACCAATCAGCACACCCAATTCCCTGGCGTCCCCTAGACACAAGTCTACAGCGTGCGTACGGGATATCGCTCCCGTTGGCGACGCTGAAAATTCAAAGTCCGTTATCAGCGCTCTTATGTAATCAAGGTCAGGCGGTCAGTATATAAGCGGCAAACGCAGACCAGCGGACATCAGAGGGTTGGATCCCCTCATTCGAAGGCGCCAGATTCCAAAGCCTGGGCTACTCTCTGGTTGGAATCTCCGCTTTCGAAGATTGTGTTCGTCTGTCTGTCTGTCTGTCTGTCTGCCCGTCTGCCCGCCGCTTACTGTTGTAGCTGTTCGTCCGTCCGTCCGTCCGTCCGCCTGCCTGCTCGCTGTCCATCTCTGCTGCTGCCGGCTGTCCGTCCATCCGTCTGTTTGCCGCCGACGCCGCCTGCTGTTCTCCGTTCGCCTGCCTGCTCGCTGTCCGTCTCCGCTGCTGCCTGCTGACCGTCCGTCCGTCTGTTCGTCGCCGACGCCGCCTGCTGTTCGTCCGTCTGTTTGCCGCCGCCAGCCGGTGCTCGCCGCCGCCACCACCGCCAGCCGGTGCTCACTGCCACCGCCGCCGCCGCCAGCTGGTGCTCGCCGCCACCGTCGCCGTCCGCCCTGGTCGTCCAACCCTGGTCTTCATCCGTCTGCGTCTTCGCCTATTCCCAGTTTGTGTCCTTTCCTTTTCATGCTGTGCGTTTTTTCTTCCTGTCGTCATGTCCGCCCCCACCACCACCGTCACTACTATCACCATCGCCATCGTCTATACATCCCCTTCCGCCGCCTCTACCACTATAACTTGGTGTGCCCAGTCCCACCCCCCTCCTTCCATCCCACCTCTCCTCACTCTCCCTTCACCCTCTATCTTTGTCGCCCCCTCTCCCGCTTCTTCCTCTCGCTCGTCTCGTTCTGATCCTTTCCCCCCACTCCCCCAGCCTGTCACTGCAGCTCCGGCTCGGGTGGTGGCCCGTCGGGCCACTGTCCACGCCCAGCTCTCCCTGTCACCTTCGCCATCACCGCTGCCACTGCCACCGTCATTGTCATCGTCGCCGTCGCCTTCGCCTTCACCGTCACCGTCACCATCTCCGGTGCCGACTCCAGCCCCGGGACCTGCCACTCCCCGCCACATTCCAGTTGTTCCCGTCCCCCACACCTCCTCCGCCGCCGTCAAGCACCCCAGTGGCACTCCTGTCTCGTCTGCTCCAAATAAGGCTCCGCCTCGTCCCCCTTCCCCCACCCCTGATGCCATGGATGTCTCCCCGCCCGTCCCTGGCCCCTCCTCCTCCTCCTCTACCCCCTCCTCCTACTGCTACCTCCTCTCCCGTCCAGATCCCTCCCTCCTTGAAGCCCGGAACCTCACCCTCTTCCTTCGCCAGAATTGTCCTGGTGCCCCCATCTCCCTCCTCACTCCTCGCCGTGATTCGGTACTCATCTCCTCCCCCAGCCCTACCCTTCACACGGACCTCCTTTCCCGCATCCCTATCACCCGCTTTGGCCCTCATGCCTCTCTCACCCCTGCTCCATCGCCACCTCCCTCCCGCCAACCCCAACCTCCGCGTCGCCCGCCGACCCTCACCGCCGTGATCACTTGGCTCAGTCCAGTGATCACGGAGGAGGAGGTGTTGGCGGAGCTTCAGGCCCATCCCCATCTGGAGGTGCGTGCGGTTCGCCGGATCCATAACGCTGCCGGCCCCACCCGCCTTATGCGTGTTTTCTCTGAGCACGCCCCCTCCATAGACCGTCTCCTGAAGGAGGGTGCCCTCCTTTTTAACCAGCGTTATAAAGTTGACCCCTCCCGTTCCCCTCCTCAATCCCTCCGCTGCCAAAGGTGCTTGCGATATAATGCGCACCCAACATCTGAGTGCCGTGAGGCCCCCACCTGCCCGCACTGTAGGCAAGCCCACTTTTTACGGCAGTGCCCCAATCTCCAGTCCCCCCCCTCCTGTAATACCTGTAACCTCCCTCATCCCACCTACTCCCAGAAGTGTAAGGCCCGACCCCCTCCTACCACTCCTGAACTCACCGTTCCTGTCCGCCCTCTGGATGCCCCCACCCCTCCCGGCAACTCCCTTCGCCCACCCCCTACCGCTGAGGACATCATCCGATTCCTTACCATTGTCCTGCAGAATGTACATCCTTTTCAGCGCCCACACACCCTCCAACAGATCTCCCTCGCCACCCGATCCATTTTCCACCTCAAAATGTACGCCACCTACCCTAACAACCAGGCCCATTTCACCTTCTCCCGTCTTGACACCCTCGTTTAAATCCCTGTCATGGCGCGACAGCAACGTATCCTTTTCAACAACATCCGCTCCCTTCCTGCCAACAAGAACCTCTTTCTCCATACCCTTGCCACCCACTGCGTGGACGCCTTCCTCCTTAATGAAACCTTCCTCCAACCCCACCACACCGTCCACACTTCACCCTACCTCCTCCACCGCTCCAATAATCCCCTCCCAATTGCGCGTGGCGGAGTTGCCATTGGGCACCATCGCCAGATCCCCGTTTGGCTCCAACCTCTCCTTCCCGACCCCACCGAACACCTGATCCTTAGTCTCTTCTTCCCTGGCCTTACCGTTACCTGCGCCACCATCTATGTCCGCCCTAACGCCCCTATTCCCTTCGACTTCCTCTCCCACATTGACCGTACCTTCTCCTCCTACGTGATCGCCGCCGACCTCAACATTCATAGTCATTCCGCTGCCCAGTTACGGCGGTGGCATCGGTTCCTCTCCTCCCTTCAAGGCGACCTCATTCCCATCCCCCAGCACACCCGTCCCGAATCCAACTCCACTCCTGATGTTATCCTCTCCTCCCCCAACCTCCTTGGCCGCATAACGGTGGATGTCCTGGAGCCTATTGGTAGCGACCATCTCCCTGTCCTCCTCACCGTTTCAGACGGTCGTCGCCCTCGCCCCGACCCTCGTACTGACCCTCCCCCTAAGTATGTCCACGACTATTCCCGAGCCGACTGGAATGCCTACCGGGATACCCTTTCCACCCAGGTCGATAGCCACCCTCTCATCTACCACCACCCTGACGATGTCACCCATGCTGCCTCCTTTCTCCAGCAGACCTTGTCTGAGGCCGTGGAGGCCCACGTCCCTACTGTCGCCATCCACCCCCACCGTCCTACCTTACCCCCACAGGCCATTCTCCTCCTCCGTAAATCCCGTCGTCTCTACCGTGCCTTCCTCCGCACGCGTGACCCGGACACACTACGACGCCACCGGCAACTCCAGCGACACGTTCGTAATTTGCTCGCGGCTAAGAAACGCCGGGACTGGCGACAGACATGCACCCGTTTAAATGCTACCCTACCAATCAACTCGTCCAAGTTCTGGTCGGCCTTCCGTCGCCTTACCGGAACTAAACCCTCCCCCTATTATCCTCTTCTCCATGATGATCACCCTTTCCCTGACTCCCTTAGTAAGGCCATTCACTTTGCCTCCTACCTCTCCGATGTATTTTCCATCCCCGATGATCCCCAGTTCGATTACTCCCTCTTCCCGGATATCCGCGATCAAATTGACACCTCTTCCCCTCCCCTCGCTTCTGGTTTCCAGTACTTGGACAGCATTGCACACACGGAACTCAATGCCCCTATCACTACACAGGATCTCATTGCTACACTCCGCACAAAACGCAACACCGCTCCTGGTCACGATCGTGTCACCTACCGTCACCTTCGTGAAGCTCCTGTATCTTTCCTCTCCACCCTGGCCAGGCTCTACAATGTAGTCCTGTCCACCGGTTACTACCCCGACCTGTGGAAAACCTCCCGTATCCTCATGTTCCTTAAACCTGGCAAACCGCCGTCTGCCGTCTTCTCCTACCGTCCCATCAGCCTTACCTCGGTCTTCAGCAAGGTCCTGGAATCTATCCTCACCCGACGCATCCACCAGCATCTCCGCCAGCACCGCCTCCTTCCCATTACCCAGTGTGGCTTTCGGCCATCCTTCTCTTCCAACGATCTTCTCCTTCACCTCACTCATCTCCTTTCCGAACAGCTAAATTCCCGTCGCTCCGCAATCTTCCTCTCCCTTGACCTCGAACGCGCTTATGACCACGTCTGGCATTCCGGTCTCCTCTTCAAGCTCCAAACCTTCACCCTTCCCATCAACTACGTCCGTCTGTTCGGCTCCTTTCTCTCCCACCGTCCTTCCTATGTCACAATCCATAACACAGATTCCTACACCTTTTTCCCCTCCGCCGGTGTGCCCCAAGGCTCCGTCCTCTCACCCCTTCTGTACCTTCTGTACACGGCGGACATGCCGCCGCCATCACCCCCCGTCCACCTTCTCCAGTTTGCTGATGACGCTGCCTTCCTTGCCCTTGCCCCCACCCTGCAACACTCCCAACGCCTTCTCCAATCCCATCTTGACCGCTTCACTGCTTGGTGCAACCAGTGGTTGCTTAAGGTCAATCCCTCCAAAACCCAGGCGATCATTGTAGGCAAAACCACCCCCTCCTTCCGCCTCCTTGATTTCTATCTCACCGTCTATGGCCGTCCTATCGCCCTCACTCCCACCCTTAAGTGCCTTGGCGTCACCCTCGACCATCGCCTCTCCTGGACTCCCCATCTCCGGACAATCCAAGCCAAGGCACGTTCCCGCCTCCGTCTCCTCAAGCTCCTTTCTGGCCGTACATGGGGTCTGGACCCCTCCACAATCCTCCACACCTATAAATCCCTCATCCGCCCTATCCTTTGTTACGCCCATCCAGCCTGGATCTCCGCCCCCCCCTACCTTTTATAAATCCCTCCAAATCCTTGAACGCCATGCTCTCCGCCTTGCCTATCGCATCCGTCTCCCCTCCCCCCTGCGGATCCTGTATGATCTCATCCCCTTCCCCCACCTCCTCCTTTTCCTTGAAAGGATACGGATCCTGTACACCTCCCGTAAACTCGATCCTCCTCACCCGCTCGTGTCCCCGATCCTCTCCCACCACCGCCCGCTGCCGCGCCTGTATTCCCACATCCCACCCGGTCTCCATCTCTCCACCCTCCTTACCCTCTCCCAAGGTGGCTTCCGCCAGCTCCCCCTCCCTGATGATGTCCTCGTCCCCTCCATCTACCCCTCCTATCAACTTTGACCCTGCCCCCCCCACTTCCGGTGTCCTTTCCCTCAGGCACCCTCCCTCCCTTCTCTTCCCTTCCCTTCTCTTTCCTTTTCCCCCGTCTCCTCCCTCCACCTCTCTCCCCTCGGGCTTCCCCTCCCCCTTCCTCTCTCCTCCCTCTCTCCCCTGCCCGTGGCGTCTCTGCTCTCCCCTCTCGCTCTCCCCCTCCCCCCCCCCTTCCTCCTCCTCCTCCTCTCTTGGCAGGTCCCTGGACTGGCACACGCATAGTGAACATTCGCGCGCCGGAGATCATCGCCCTCGGTTTAGTGTCTGTGCCGTCGTGTTTGTGCATCAGTGTTTTTCGCCGTCCACGCTCCTTCATTCACATGTGTCATCTAACTCGTCAGTGTTTGTGCACAGTGCCGACAGTTTTCTTGTTTGTTTCGTCGAGTGTGAACAGCTTCATGTTTTTTAATTATTGTATCTACTGTTTTTTAAACCGCCCGTCTGTTACTTATCTGTCTCCCTTTCTTTTTTATTCTAATGCTTATGGCTGATGAGCGGAGTAAACTTTTCCGCTGCCAGCCCACCTTGTATGGGGTGTTCAAATTACAATAAAGGGGAAAAAAAAAAAACAGCGGAATCATTCCGCTGTGAGCTATATCTGCAACAGCATTTAAGCACTACGCCTATTCGACGTGTGTATCGTTAACATCGCCATCGCATGCCAGTCTATAAACACATAATAAGTCTGGAGAATAAACTTGGCACAAATGGAACTTCACAAAAGTTGCTGAACCTAGTCGCTTCAGGAGACCCAAAATATTAATTTTCCAATTAAGATTCTCATCTATACGTACACCCAAAAACTTAGTATGCTCTACCTTGGCTACTGACTTCTTTTGATGTGTTATGTTTATTGACGGAATTATACTTTTTGCAGCAGAAAATTGGATGTACTATGTTTTTTCAAAGTTCAGAGCCAGCCCATTCGCAGAAAACCAATTAATAACTTTTCCAAAGACCTTATTTGTATCATTTTCTATCGGACTTTCTTTTACTGGATTAATAACTATGCTTGTATCATCAGCAAACAGTGTCAGTTCAGCATCTTGTTTTACATAAGAAGGGAGGTCATTCACATATATCAAGAACAGGAGGGGACCCATGATGGAACCTTGTGGAACACCTAATGTAATTTCACCCCAGCTAGATGAAGTGGCAAACTCCTTTGAATCACTTGAAGCATATAAAGAGACTTTTTGCTTCCTGTTCTCTAGCTATGACTTAAACCACTCATATGCTGTTCCATTTATGCCATAGAATTTTAATTTCTCTAACATAACGTCACAGTTCACACAATCAAATGCATTGGGTAAGTCTCAGGATATTCCTACTGGTGACATTTTACTATTTAAAGACTCTATTATGTGGACAGTGAGATTGTATGTTGCTGTCTCAGTGGAACAGGATTTCTGAAATTCGAACTGTGATTTACTAAGTATCCCATTACTGTTGAGATGGCTAACCACTCTTGAGTACATTACATTCTCAAAGATTTTTGAAAATGCTGTAAGCAAGGATACTGGCTGGTAATTATTGACATCTGTGGTTTCCCCCTTTTTGTAGAGAGGCCTGACAATGGCATATTTTAAAATACCCTGAGTCAGTGATGTATTATGTATGTGACTCAAAACATCAGCTGTAATTTCTCCATATTGTTTTAATAACTTGTTAGAGATGTCATCTACTCCAACAGAACATTTATTTTTCAAAGATTTAATAATTTTCCTTATTTCACAAGAGGCTGTTAGAGTAAACTTAATCTGAGTAAAATTTTTCAAAACTGTCTCTTCCATGTACTGCCTGGCTTTTTCTTTTGAACTATTCTCATCAATTTTTTCTCCTACACTTAAGAAGTGATTGTTAAATACATTGGCTACCTGTGTACGGTTGATTAAGATGGTCTCATTTTCTTTAACAGTAATACTACCTACCCCAATTGTTACTTTTCCTGTCTCCCTTCTAACAACACTCCATATTGATTTGATTTTATTGCTGGAGTTGTTAATTTCTTCTCTAACATACATATTTCTTGATTTCCTTACAACTTTTCTCAGTGTGTTACAATAATTTTTATAGTGTAAAACTACTTCTGGATCTGTACTAGTTCTTGCTGTCTGATACAGTTTTCTTTTTCTTTCTGAAGACACTTTAATACCTGTAGTAATCCAAGGTTTCTTTGAAACGTTTGTGGTGTTACATTTAGTAATTTTCTTTGGAAAACAATGTTCAAAAAGGGATATAAATTTATCAAGAAATATGTTCCATTGATCATTAGCATTTGGCTCATTATATACATCTTCCCAGTTTACATTTCCTAAACTTTCTCTGAAGTGATCTACAGATACCAGTTTGAGCACCCTCACACTTTTACTTAATGATTTCTGAACTGTACACCCTGTTAGGTTTTGTAAGTTAATCAGTTGTGCATCATGGTCACATAATCCATTTACCACAGGGAAAGCATGTGTTTGTTCTACACCCTCTTGCTGTACAAATACATCATCTATTAGAGTACTACTGTAAGAGATCGAATTGGCTGATAATGATGATGATGATGATGATGAAAAAGAAGAGGAAGAAGAACAGTTGCCTGTGGGTTCATGTGCATATGCAGAGCTGAAGTCACTTTCGAGCAGCGTCTTCTCCCGCTTTCTGGCTTGTTAGGGATTGGCTGTTAGCTGTTTGAGCAGTGAGTGTCAGGCAAGCGGAATCTACAGGTTAAAAATTTATTTGGCGCTCCCAAGTTGCTAGATTCGTGCATGGGCAGAACTGTCTGAGTTCTAGTGGCCTATGTTTACGTTTCGTTATTTTGGTGTTATTTGTTTTTAATTCAAGTACAGCTCTCACAGTAAATGAAAACAAACCAGGTTTCTATGACTGGGAGCTATCAAGAGAATTAAAATTATTATCGAGGAAGACTAAAATACTCTTTTATTTGTCCCAGATTCTATTTGATTTTATTCCCACATTATCAGTATCATAAATCATATTGCAGAGCTTTGCAGTTATTTTTGTTGGTTTGCTAAAGAAATCTGGCCTTTGTTAATCAACTGAGTGAAATGTTCTTTTGCGCTGAGACAGTCAATTTATTTGAAACACATTGATTCATTTCACACTATTGGCTAGTTTCGACTGGTTGTTCAGTTTCAAACGCACATTTTTATTTCCTCAGGCGTATAACATTACCAGGTCACATGTGCCATAATAAAGAAAGTAAGTAAGAGAATACTCGAAGATAACTGACATCCCGAAAACCACTCCTACAAGTTTGATGCCAGGTACTTCAGTGTAAATCTGTGCATATGAATGTGCACTTTACTTCAAATTATGGTTTTTAGTGTGGTTTGTGAAATTCTGCTGTTCTTGGCATATTCTCTGATCTATTGTTACTTTTATGAGATATTAGGATCTGTTAATGCTATATGTACAGGATAACAATTATTAAACAACACAAAAAATGTAAATTAGTAACAAACTACAGTATACAAACGCCGGCCGCAGTGGCCGAGCGGTTCTAGGCGCTTCAGTCCGGAACCGCGCGACTGCTACGGTCGCAGGTTCGATTCCTGCCTCGGGCATGGATGTGTGTGATGTCCTTAGGTTAGTCAGGTTAAGTAGTTCTAAGTTCTAGGGGACTGATGACCTCTAATGTTAAGTCCCATAGTGCTCAGAGCCAACAGTATACAAACACTTTATTTAACATGTAAATGTCACTAGAGATAATCAGGTTTAGGTTACGACATGTCTGATATGCCTGCCATCATTGGCGATGATGGGGCGCAGACGAGTAGCGAAGTTCTGCATGACCCGCTGAAGTGTCAGAACATCAATGCTGTCGATGACCTCCTGAATGGCTGTCTCAGCTCAGCAATGGTTTTGAGGTTAGTGCTGTACACCTTGTCTCTAATATAGCTCCACAAAAAGAAGTCGCACGTGTTCATATCCAGAGAGCATGGCGGCCCATCGAGGCCCACGTCAATGGCCTCTGGGTGCTCCAGAGCCAGAACGTAGTCCCCAAAGTGCTCCCTCAGGACATCAAACTTTCTCCTGCTTCGATGGAATCGAGCTTCGTGCTGCACGACCCACATCTTGTCGAAATCAGGGTCCCTTTGGATAATGGGGATGAAGTCATTTTCCAAAACCATTCGGTAGTCACTGTGCCATCAAGGAATATTGCACCGATTATTCCGTGACTGGACACTGCACATCACACAGTCACCCGTTGAGGGTGAAGAGACTTCTCGATCGAGAAGTGCGTATTCCCGGTCCGCCAAATGTGCCCATTTTGCTTATTGACGAACCCATTCAAATGAAAGTGGACTTTGTTGCTAAACCAAACCATATTCACATCAAAGTCCTGTTCGTCAATTCTTTGGACAAAAGTGTTGGCGAAACACAACCGCTGTTCCATGGTATTGGAGCTTAATGGCTGATGGGTTTGAATTTTGTATTGGAAGAGATGCAGGTCTTCAACAACAATTCGTCGCAGTTTTCCTGGTTGATTCCCACCTGATGTGAAGCTTGTCTGATCGATTACCTAGGGCTGGTTTGAAACACAGCCGTCGTTGCTGAAGGGTGCAGGAAGGGCCGAAGTATGAACGTCTGTGGGTAGTGGAAAAGTCTCAAGAAAATGGTGTTCTTCAGTATCGTTTGAAGACTTGCAGCCTGTGTGTATACCTTCAATGATAAGATCATCTCTGGTGACAGTGAGTGGAGATCGCCAGGGCAGAAACACTGCACATCCAGGGTGCATTCTTTGAAAGTGACAGCTGCATCCAGAGTAGAGGGGAAAGCAATAGGTGGGGAGAGCTCAGTAGGCAGTGAGGTGTCACAGTAACCATGAGTTCATTGTTGAATGTCCACGCTGGTTTGAGTCTGCTGAGAGAGACTGTGTCAAGCTTGTCAATTAGCAAGGTATTGAACGTGTGAGTATCACAACCGAATAAGGGAGTTGAAGAGTTGCATGTATCACTTCATCAGGAGAAGTGCCTTCTCACTCAGCCAATGAGGGAGGCAGAGCAGTTGTCACAGATGGAGGTTGACGCAAGCCGGGTGTCGAGGTCATGTTTATGAGCAATGGGCACACCCGGAAGAAGCCAGTGGAGGACATCAGTCTAGACACCTCTGTCACACATTAGTGTCGTCTTGAGGGTACTTTACAACTCTAAATAAGCAAGTTACTTTGTAGATGATAAGCAAGTGTTCTATAGCGAGAGGAGGGGGGCGGGGACAGCCTCTGTGGGAACATTAGCCTCACTGACCCTCTGCCAATTTAATGTGTGTTGTGTCTTTGTCATGTCTAGATGATCTGTGTAAACTTGCGTCAATAAAATCATTGTGTATCTTGTATTCTATGCCCATCCAACCAGAGTTTCTTAAGTGGTGACCCACGATGCTCACGAACACCATTGTCTATGCCTACAACATGTATTCGAACATTGCCACAGACTGAAAATGTAGAGCAGCTTCAGTGTTTCGCGTTACATCAGCGCCCAACGATTGCCCCATCTGGGCATCGAATATCTACACGACATGTTCAGTGCTCTGTAGTGACGCGATGTGCATTCTTCACAGGACAAATATACACGTAAAGGGTGTCAGTGCAACGCAAAACATTTAAACGCTACCCAGCTAGTTGGACAGTCCACACAAAACGACGCCCACGCAGCACTTGTTCAGATTCTCCACGATCATACTTCTCAACTCATGCAGACATTCTTTTCACCCTATTATTCTCCACAATCGTTAATGTGTAACCAAAGCCACCATGAATGGCAGTTATCTTGCCTCGCCTCAACCTCTATTTGCCTCCCAATGGCAAGTATTCGAAATTACACGAAGTCACGCGACCATCACCGATCATGGCGTCCTCGCCTCCACACCAGACTAGCTGGCTATGGTACCATAACTTTGCTTTACAGCCGATGAAGAAGGCAGAACTCTTCTCCACTACAGCTGTCGTTCGTGACGTCAAGCCCGTGCCCAGCCGGCACTGAGACAGTATGACTCGGTCCAGTCATAACTGACCTAGAGGACGCCATTTGTCTACAGCAACAGTCAGCTGGTGCAGCTATCTGTTGTGGGATACAAACTAATTCTCTGTGTGCACGTACACATGTCTATGGTGGTTCCACCTGTGTTATGGTCTCTCCTCACGGAATTGCCAATGGCCATGTACGCTCTGCCAACGAAATGTGCTATTTGCACTGAATCACAAATCCAACTCAAGATGCCCTCCTACTAAATGTAGCACAATTACTGATACAGATTATGTAAACAGCAACTACGATGGCATTTTACTACAGCGATTACGTTGCCTGGAGAACTGTGTCACAGCATTACTTAAGTCACTTCCGTTGCGTGATGGTTATACTGCCACAATAAACAAGATGTTTAAACTATGACACGAGAATCACACACATGAGAAATACCCCAGCCATGACTGGTCCCTACCCTGGATACAGTTGGTCAGAAGACAATCACGCCCAGGAGAAACAGTCCATCTGTGCCTCGTCCCTACCAAGCCATGGCATGATTTGTCATATCTGCAGCACAGTCTCTCTCCCATCCTTCTTCGCAATGTTCATTTATGTTCATTTAATTATATATTTCTTCATTCAGACCTATTAGGTTTGTTAGCACATCTGAACATATAAACAAAAATGTAATCAGTGCCGTTTGTTGCATTGTAAAACGTTTGTTATATCCGGAGATATTGTAACCTAAAGTTAACGCTTGAAACCTCCGACGTTCAGTTGCGTGTTGTAACAAACACGGGCCACGGTCGGTGAGCAGCATCTGCAGGGACATGTTTACGATGACGACCGTGTTTACGAGTGTGGCTGTAGTGCACTGTTGTGGTTTGGTCTAGCTGTCGCAGTGTCCGCATGTAGAGCTTGCTGCTATTGTTATTCTGCATTCGTCTCTGCACGCAGACCAACTGTAGTACACCGTGTTACCAGACGTCTGTGATAGTGTAGTGTTGTAGGGACTGTGACCATGGTGTATTTGAACTCTGAAAAGGCGGAGATGATACTCATCTATGGCGAGTGTCGACGAAATGGAGCTGAAGCCTGCAGGGTGTATGCAGAACGGTACCCGGACAGAGAGCATCCAATGTGCCGCACATTGCAAAACATCTACCGCCAACTGTATGCAACAGGTATGGTCGTAGCACGCAAACGGGTCCGTAACAGGCCCGTCACAGGAGAAGCAGGTGCAGTTGGTGTGTTAGCTGCTGTTGCCATGAACCCACACATGAGTACATGGGCCATTGCGAGAGCCAGTGGACTGAGTCAAAGTAGTGTCATGCGCATACTGCATCGTCACCGCTTTCACCCGTTTCATGTGTCGCTACATCAGCAATTACATGGTGATGACTTTAATCATCGAGTGAAATTCTGTCAATGGGCATTAACAGAGAATGCGTTGCAGTTCTACCTGTTTACCGATGAAGCGGGTTTCACAAACCACGGGGCAGTGAATCTACGGAACAAGCATTACTGGTCCGTGGACAATCCTCGCTGGCTCAGACAGGTAGAGTGACAGCGACCGTGGACTGTAAATGTATGGTGCGGAATCATTGGCGACCACCTCAATGGTCCTCACTTCATTGCAGGGGCCCAAACAGCTGCAACATACATTGCGTTTCTACAGAATGATCTGCCAATGTTGCTCGAAAATGTCCCACTAGAAACACGTCGACGTATGTGATATCAGCATGATGGTGCACCTGCACATTCCACAATTAACACTAGGCTGACCCTTGACAGGATGTTCGACGGCCGTTTCATAGGATGTAGAGGACGCATAAATTGTCCAGCCCGTTCTCCTGATCTTACACCTCTGGACTTCTTTCTGTGGGGTTCGTTGAAGGAGAATGTGTACGGTGATGTGCCTACAACCCCAGAGGACATGAAACAACGTATTGTGGCAGTCTGCGGCGACATTACACCAGATGTACTGCGGCATGTACGACATTCATTACGCCAGAGATTGCAATTGTGTGCAGCAAATGATGGCCACCACATTGAACATCTATTGGCCTGACATATCGGGACACACTCTATTCCACTCCGTAATTGAAAACGGAAACCATGTGTGTACGTGTACCTCACCCCTCATGGTAATGTACATGTGCGTCAGTGACAAAGACCAATAAAAAGATGTTAGCATGTGGACGGGACGTAATGTGCTGTTCCAGTCTCTTCTGTACCTAAGGTCCATCACCGTTCCCTTTGGATCCCTATGTAATTCGGTGCTCTCCGATACACACGATCGAACAGCGGAGTGGTACTCAAGCATCAACTTTAGGTTACAATATCTCCGGATGTAGTGAACATTTTACAATGCAACAAACGGCACTGATTACGTATTTGTTTATATGTTCAGATGTGCTAACAAAACTGATGGGGTTCCATTTAAAAAAAAACGTAGGTTTTTGTTAAAAAAAACATACTTCCGTGCATTTTTTTATGGTTTGTATTAACCAATTACACTAGCCCCTCTCCTCACGTTCGGTCTGTGGAATCGATTCGTCAGTATTTGATGTGGTTTACGAAATATATCCAGCGGTAATGTTAGGTGACTCACGCTGTATATTACACTCTGGTATTTCAGATTTACAACACAAATCAAACATTATTTCTCACAAAATATAATTATATTAACTACCATATATATAATACAATCACAATCACTGAATTTTACTTTCATCAAAGTATCCTCCTTTGGATTTAATGACTGCCTCAAAAACTCGAGGCATGGGGTCAATCAGTTTTTGTATGCATTGTGAATCTATATGATTCCAGACATTCTTCCCTGATACGTACGTCCACTTCATCCCAGACCATTTCAATGGGATTACCATTGGGGCTTTGGTATGGCCATACCATATCATTCAGTACTTTCTGTTTTTCCTTTGATGCAACGTAGTATGTACAGTATGCTGACTGACGTTTTGGGTCATTATCCTGTTCTATGGTGAATCCTTTCCCTATTAAGCGCAATTCGCTTCATATTTCATGATAATGAAGTATGTGGTGGTACTGCTTCTGATCCATACATCCTTCTATTTCCACAATGTCGCCAACTCTATCTTCGGCAAAACATTCCCAAACCCTAATAGAACCTCCACCGTGTTTAATAGTACGTAGAACAAACTGCTAGGCTATCCTTTCCCCTACAAATCGGCGAACAAATATTCTCCTTCTGGTTCCAAAAACCTCGAACTTCGATTCATCGGTGAATAACACCTTCGTCCACTCTTCCAATGTCCAATTACGATGTTTTATTGCCCATTCAAGTCTCTTCGGTTTATTTATGGGCCTTAGAAGGGGTTTTCTTGCTGTGACATATCCTTTCAAGCCGGGTTCAGTCAGTCTCTCTTTTTTACTGTTGCAACAGATATTGTTGTCGTGTTCATTTCTACCAATTCTGCAAGAATTTGGAGCGCTGTTTTCAATCTATTTCTCTTGCTGGTAATTCTGATATATTTATCGTCACATTAAGTTGTTCTACGAGGTCGTCCTGGTCGTGGAATGTCCTTATTGCTACCTGCTGTCTTCTGGTGGTGAAGGTTGTATTGCACTCCTATAGACACAATATACTGTTTCGCAATTTCGCGAATAGATAAACCTGCTTGACTAAGTGCGTTTTTCTATGGATATCTCCACTCGTGGAGCCATACTAGCGATGTGCACACTTCAGTTTCACGAAGGAACTGACATGCAGGAAGCACGTGTTATGTATCGTAGCACTATCTGACGTTCGCTGCGGAACACAGGGCACAACACAGGTGCACCAGCTGCGGCGTCCCTCGGCAAATAGGTAAACAAACATATCAGATAGGTACATAACGTTTATGTACACAACATTGTTGGATACTATTGTATCTCTAGGACCACAAACAAAAATCATGAAATCATGATCGTGTACAACTGTTATACTATTTCTTTGCTTCCTCAATCGTACCCACGGTATTACACTTCATCTACAGAGAACTAGATGTCATAAATATATAGGCATGCGTATTTAAATACAGAGACATGTAAACAGGTAGAATACGGCGTTGTGGTCGGCAATGCCTATATAAGACAACAAGTGTCTGGTGCAGTTGTTAATTCGGTTACTGCTGCAATGGCAGGCTATCAAGATTTAAATGAGTTTGTGGTATTATAGTCAGCGCACAAGCGATGGGATGCAGCATTTCCGAGTTAGCGATAGAGTGGGGATTTTCCTGTACTACCATTTCACGAGTGTATTGCGAATATCAGGAATCCGATAAAACATCAAATCTCCGACATCGCTGAGACCGTAAAAAGATCCTGCTAGAATGAGACCAACGACGACTAAAGACAATCGTTCAACGTGACAGAAGTGCAACCCTTCCGCAAATTTCTGCAATTTCAATGCTGGGCCATCAACAGGTATCAGTGTACAAACCATTTAACGAAACATAATTGATATGGACCTTCGGAACCGAAGGTCCACTTGTGTACCCTTGATGACTGAAGGACACAAACTTCATGACTCGCCTGGTCTCTCATCACTGACATTGGACTGTTGATGACTGGAATAGGTTGCCTGGTCGGACGAGTCTCGTTTCAAATTGTATCGAGTGGATGGACGTGGACTTGGACGGGTGTGGAGACAACTTCATGAATCCATGGACCCTGCATGACAACAGGGGACTGTTGAAGCTGGTGGAGGCACCGTGATTGTGTCGGGCGTGTGCAGTTGGAGTGATATGGGACCCTTGATACGTCTAGATTCGACCCTGATAGATGATACGTCCTGTCTGATCACCTGCATCCATTCATGTCAATTGTGCATTCCGACGGTCTTGGGCAATTCCAGCAGAACAAAACGACACCCCACACGTCCATAATTGCAACAGAGTGGCTCCAGGAACACTCTTTTGAGTTTAAACACTTCCGCTGGCCACCAGACTCCCCAGACATGAACATTATTGAGCGTATCTGGGATGCCTTGCGACGTGCTCTCCAGAAGAGTTCTGCACCACCTTGTACTCTCACACATTTATGGACAGCCCTACAGGAATCATGATGTCAGTTCCCTCCAGCACTACTTCAGATGTTAGTCGAGTCCATGCCGCGTCATGTTACGGCACTTCTGCGTGCTCAGGGAGGACCACATGATATAAGGTGGGTGTCCAAGTTTCTTTGTTTCTTCAGTGTAATAGGTTGTGTTTTAACATTATTTCAAGTTGTTATACGTTTTCATTGATCCCAAAGTTATGTCTCAGCACAAAAACAGGAATAATAATAACATTGATGTTGTCGTGGTCTTCAGTCCAAAGACTGGTTTGATGCAGCTCTCCATGCTACTCTATCCTGTACAAGCCTCTTCATCTCCTAGTAACTACTGCAAGCTACATCCTTCTGAATCTGCGTAGTGTATTCATCTATTGGTCTCCCTCTATGATTTTTACCTTCCAATCTTCCCTCCAATACTAAACTGGTGATCCCTTGATACCTCAGAACGTGTCCTACCAACTGATCCCTTCTTCTAGTTATCTCCCCAGTTTTATTCAGTACCTCCTCATTAGATACATGATCTACCTATCTAAGCTTAAGCGTTCTTCTTGTCTAAACTGTTTATCGTTCATGTTTCACTTCCATACATGGCTACACTGCATACAAATACTTTCAGAAACGACTTCCTGGCCCTTAAATCTATACTCTGTGTTAACAAATTCCTCTTCTTCAGAAACACTTTCCTTGCTATCAACAGTCTACATTTTAAATCATCCCTACTTCGACCACCATAAGTTATTTTGCTGCCCTAATAGCAAAACTCATCAACTACTTTAAGTGTCTCATTTCCTAATCTGATTCCCTCAGTATCACCTGATTTAATTCGACTAAGTTTCATTATATTCGTTTTGCTTTTGTTGATGATCATCCTATATCCTCCTTTCAAGACGCTGTCCATGCTGTTCAGCTGCTCTTCCAAGTCCTTTGCTGTCTCTGACAGTATCGCAATGTCATTGTAAAAGCTGAAGGCGTTTATTTCTTCTCCCTGAATTTTAATTCCTACTCCAAATTTTTCTTTTGTTTCCTTTACTGCTTGCTCAATATACAGATTGAATAACATAGGGGATATGCTACAACCCTGTCTCACTCTCTTCTCAACCACTATTTCCCTTTCATGCCCCTCGACTCACATAACGACATCTGGTTTCTGTACAAATTGTAAGCAGCCTTTCGTTCCCTGTATTTTATCCCAGCCACCTTCAGAATTTGAAAGAGAGTATGCCGGTCACCATTATCAACAGCTTTCTCTAAGTCTAAAAATGTTATTACAATAAAAATAATTATAATATTGACAATAGTAATCACCATGTAAGAAGAAAAAAGGAAATTTATATTTATACATCTATCATTGTATCATGTATCGGTAACAACACTGTTGTATTTATATATAAATGTGAATATGCTCTGAATTGGTACAGAGCACATTAACATTCTATTTCCTTTTAGATTTTATAATTATTATTATCTTTTCTTGTTTTTTTGTGAGTGTGTTTAAAAACAGTCTTGGAAGAACATCAGGACTCACACTTTATGTCTCATCCACCTTCCTTTGATGGGCATCTCCCCATCTTTGTCACTAAGGTGGGCCTGGAAGCTGCGTAATTGTGGGGTTTTGTGATACCATGGGTTCTGCCTTGTACATTTCTGCAGTCTTGGCTATACATGCACATTCAGTAACACAGCACTCACGTACTCATCTTTTGCGACACTAGAGGCACTCGTTAGCACTTAGTTATTCATACTGACTCTCCTACATTGATATGTATGCAGGATGGGAGGGGTACTGTAGTCTTTGTACCCTGACAAATTTGTTGCTTTTTTTTGTGCCAGAAATGGTGTTAGCAACACTGTCTATTATTGTAAAGCCATGCATTGTTTCTTATGAGTTTATGTAGAGGTCGTCTAGTCTCTACTGGTTCCCTGATTCTATTATAGGTGGCACAATTAAAGATAATGTAGTCGGTTGCTCTCGTATGGCCACAATGACCGACTTTGTTTTCTTTCCTTCTAAACATATACAGATAAACTGGATATGGCTTATGTCCTGTTGGGTAATGTACCATCCCTTGACTGGGGTTTACATAGCCAAGCACTAGGCATTCTCGAAGGCAAGGGAATATTTGGTAGACTCCTCAACCTGTTCCACAGTTTTCCCAGTTGTAATGCCATGTGTTCACTTTCCACTCAAAGAGTTGGGCCTTGGTAGTTACCCTTTAGTCTGAGATTTCTTGGACTTTTGTGAAATCCCCTTTATGTAACCAATAGGAGGCTTACAGTATCTTACTGTAATGTCTACTGGGTAGGTACCAAGGATCACCATTGAAGCACTGGTTGGTATAGTGCCAAAGGACCCTGTGAGTCTGAAGAATACATCCCTCTGTGCACATTGCATTAGTTCCCTATTCTGCACACACCAAAATCTGTGCACCTGAACACTTGCTGTATAGCCTGTGATGGATGTCAAAATGGCATCCTGATAGATACTCACTGCTTGCAGTGATAGCCTGTAGTTTGCCATTGAGGCACAGGCAATTTTGTGAATAATGTTGTTTGCTTTGTATGACTGTCTCATTGTGTTGTGTGAAGTTACACTTTTCATCCAGTTGTACAAGAAGATATCATGTGACTGTTTGTCTGGTGACAGAGATTTAACTGCAGGAATTCTATGTAACAAAAGTTGATCTTTAAGAAGCTTGTGGGTGGCTTTTTATGGGGCATGGTAAGTTTGTTTTCTATACCCCATCGCTGCATCTGGGAGAGGATCCCATTCACAATCCCCTCCATCTGAACTCTTGAGTTCCCTGATACCACAGCCAAGATGTCATCAGCATACACCACCACACCATAGACTCGGTCATCTTTTTCCAGTTGGAGCAAAAGTGGTTCAGTTGCCAAATTCCAAAAACACTGGGCCATAAATTGACCCCTGTTGACCCCCCTTTGGTACTGCTTTTTATTACTTTTTGTGTGTCGGCTGACTATTCCACAACTCCACACCTGCAGCACTCTATGGGGCTGTCATATAGACACTGGGGAACCTGCACATCACTTATCTGGGCAAACAAAGTGGGCCACCATAAATTATCAAATGCTGCCACGATGTCAATTAATATTGCTACTGTGTATTTTTTGGTATATCATCTTGTTAACACACATCTTCGATATGAAACTTCCTGGCAGATTAAAACTGTGTGCTGGACCGAGACTCGAATTTGGGACTGTGCGGATGGGACGTGAGTCGTGCTTGGGTAGCTCAGATGGTAGAGCACTTGCCTGCGAAAGGCAAAGGTCCTGAATTGGAGTCTCGGTCCAGCACACAGTTTTAATCTGCCTGGAAGTTTCATATCAGTGCACACTCCACTGCAGAGTGAAAATCTCATTCTGGAAACATCTTCGATATCTTTCCCTATTCTGAAACCAAACCGGCATTGATTAAATCCGTGATGCTCTCTCTGTGGGTGCTACCTGTCACAGAGGAGCATTATGTGAATCTTTGCAAGTGTGTTAATCAAACAGACTGGTTTGTAGGTATTAGGATAAGCTGGATCTCTATCCACAGACTTTTTTTTACCATAACAGCTTTCGTTAATTTATGGTCTGTAGACACTCTACTCTGTGTTAAGAAATCATTTAGTAGTCTGATTAGGAATGGAGAATTTGTGCTTTTATTTGCTTGAGAACTTCAGCATGAATTATATCTGGTTCTGGAGCTTCCTCAGCTTTTAATTTCTCTTGGCTACTTCCTCTTCAGCGAACAGTGTGGTTACTAAAGAATTGTTGCATTTATTGTTTAGTGCACATTTAAGTTGCCTGCGTACTTGGTTATATCCTCTTGATCGTCATCTGGGAGAAATTTTCCCAGCAGGTATTTAGCTGACTGTCTCCATTCATAGGTCTTCAAACCATCTCCGGTTCTAGGTTAGGGTGAAATAACTATTTTTTTTATTTTGTCTGAGAATGTTTTATATAGTTTACCCCACACATCCATCTTTAGCTGGTTTCTCAGGCAGATTTCGCATTGCACATGTTTGTGTTGATTAAGCAGTTCTTGGTATTGGGTCTTAAGGCTTCTGTAACGTGGCACTTTGGTCTGCCTTGACGGCTGCAGTGAGGGACCTGTTGTAGTCCCTTCTGGCCTGCCTTATACGTCGTCTAATGTCCGGCAGCTCCGGTGTCCATAGCATCTTCTTTAATGATGTCATGGTAACTTTAGGGATGCATTCGAGTTGCGCATTTTATATTGGTTCTTATAGTGCTTGTGCCCTTAGATCTACACTATCTGATATTGTATTGCCAGTGGATACCATTTCACGTACATCTACGACTACATCTACATTATTAATGTGCAATTCACAATTAAGTGCGTGGCAGAGGGTTCATCGAAGCACCTTCAAGCTATTTCTCTATGGCTCCACTCTGTAACATCGTGCAGGAAAAACAAGCAGTTAAATCTTTTTGTGCGATCTCTGATTTCTATGATTTTATCATACTGATCATTTCTTGGTAAGTAGGTGGGAGCCAACAGAATATTTTCGCTTTTGGGGGAGAAAGTTGGTGACTGAAATTTCGGGAGAAGATTCCGCCGTAATGAAAACTGCCTTTGTTTTAATGACTGTCACCCTAATTCACTCACCATGTCCGTTGCATTCTCTCTATTATTTTGCGCTGATGCAAAACGAGCTGCCTTCTTTAAACTTTTTCAATGTGTTTCGTCAGTCCAATCTTATGCAAATCCCACACCGCACAGCAATATTCCAGAAGAGGGTGGACAAGATTGGTGCATGGAATCTCTTTAGTCGATCTGTTGCATTTTCTAAATGCTCTACCAATAAATCGCAGTCTGGTTTGCTTTACCCACAACATTATCCATGTGATTATTCCAATTGAAGTTATTCATAATTAAACCCCAAAGTATTTAGTTGAGTTTATAGCCTTTAGATATATGTGATTTATTGTGTAACCAAAATTTAGCTGATTTCTTTTAAAACTCATGTGCGTAACTTCACAATCTTCATTACTGAGAGTGAATTACCATTCTGTGCACTGTGTAGAAATCTTGTCTAAATCATTTTGCAGTTTGTTTTGATCATCTGATGACTTTGCAAGTTGTTAAATGACAGCATCATCTGCTAACAATCTAAGAGGGCTGCTGAGATTGTCTCCTATGTCGTTTATGTTGATCAGAACAGCAGAGGACCTATAGCATTTCCTTGGGGAACGCCAGACATTACTTCTGTTTTATTAGATGACTTTCTGTCAGTTACTGCGAACTGTGACCTACCTGACAGGAACTCACGAATCCAATCGTACAACTGAGATGATACTCCATAGGCACGCAATTTGATTAGAAGGCGGTTGTGCGGAACAGTGTCGAAAGTTTTCTGGATATCTAAAAATATGGAATCGATTTGGTAACCCCTGTCAGCAGCACTCACTACTTCGTGAGAATAGAGAGCTAGTTGTGTTTCACAAGAAAGATTTTTGCTGAATCTGTGCTGACTATTATTCAATAAACCGTTTTCTGTGAGATTATTCATTATGTTCAAATGCAGAATATGTTCCAAAACCCTACAGCAGATCGATGTTAGTGATATGGATCTGTAACTCAGCGGATTACTCTTGTTTCCTTTCTTGGGTGTTGGTGTGACTTGTTCAACTTTCCAGTCTTTAGGTACAGATCTTTCGATGAGCGAGCGGTTGTATATGATTGATAGATACAGAGCTATTGTATCAGCATACTTTGAAAGAAACCTGACTGGTATGTAATATGGACCAGAACCCTTACTTTTATTAAGTGATTTAAGCTGCTTTACGACACCGAGTATATCTATTTCTATGTTTCCCATCTTGGCAGTTATTTGATTGATTTAAATTGCTTCACTATACCAAGGATATCTTCTCCTAAGTTACTTATGTTGGAAGTTGTTCTAGATTCAAATTCTGGAATATTTACTTCGTCCTCTTTGGTGAACGAATTAAGGAAAACAGTGTTTAGTAACCTGCTTTAGTGGTGCTATCATCAGTGACAACACCATTGTTACCTTGTAGTGAAGGTATTGATTGCATGTTGCCACTGGTGTATTTTACATATGACCAGAATCTCGTTGGGTTTTCGGCCACATTTCTAGATAGAGATTTGTTGTGGAAATTATTGAGAAGATCACGCTAAATTTCGAGTTCCTGTAAACTTTCATCAGTCCTTTGGAATTTTGTGTTCGTTTGAATTTTAAATGTTTTTTTCATTACTTCTGAAAGAGTGCTCTTCATGGTATCCAGAAGGCTCCTTTCCGCCTCTGGAATAACTCCGTCTTGTTTCCACACAGAGTGCACACTGGATTCTCCCCCCTGCTTTGCAGCCACATCCCTAAGGGGTCCCATTACACGCCTGATGTTGGAGCTCCAAACTACTAGTAAACTGAACGTTCATGAATGCCCAAACCTTATGAGTATTCCATTGTTGCCAGATGTATCAAAGAGGGCGGAGATGTCATCTAAGATGGCAGTGTGTAGACTTGGCAACAGCGCATGACTTCATCCAAGATGGCGGGCATGACGTTAGCTGATGACACAAGTGCTGTTATCCAAGATGGTGGCTTTTGGAGGGAAAGATCCATGCCCCCTCCCCCAGAAAAATGGCGGGAAGTTCAAATTCCAACAGGATAATACATTACACCTATGAAAATCGCGGGAAGATAGGTCACTTGGGCAACCTCCACTAACCTAAGTCATCCGACCGCCACTTCTTCCTATAAACCAGCGCCAAGTTTAAATTTTGACGGTAAATAAAGGTCAATTGGGGTATCTCTACTAACCTAAGAAAATGGCACGAAACAAAGGTTACCTTCACTAACCTCAGTCACCTGACTGCCAACTCCTCCTAAGGATTCGTGGGAAAAGGACTCAACCAGTGCTGGATGTAGTCTTTATTTAAACAATTTCACTCAGTTACTTTCAGCCATAATGGCTATGTTTGTGAATTGCAACTGTGTGGGATAATTATTCATTTCAAGTTTCTGCTACCAGTCACTTTTTATTTTATGCTTAATTTAACATAATGCAACACGTTTCGAGCATGTTCTGTTCATCTTCAAGTGTTTATACATACATACATACATACATACATACATAGAGAAATGTTACTTAAAAATAAAGACATGTTTTAAGTAACTTTAATCTAATGTTTCTGTATGTACGAAATACTTTCACAACTTGGCTGGTTGAATCATAATTATTTTCAGCCATAATGGCGATGTTTGTGATCCATGATTTTTACGTAACATTTCTCTATGTATGTATGTATGTATGTATGTATGTATGTATAAATGCCTGAAGATGAACAGAACATGTTATAAACACATTGCATTATGTTAGATTAAGCATAAAATAAAAAGTGACTGGTTGCAGAAACTTGAAATAAATAATTATCCCACACAGTTCACAAACATAGCCATTATGGGTGAAAATAATTATGATTCAACCAATCAAGTTGTGAAAGTATTTCGTACATACCGAAACATTAGATTAAAGTTACTTAAAACATGTCTTGATTTTTAAGTAACATTTCTCTATGTATGTATGTATAAACGCCTGAAGATGAACAGAACATGTTCGAAATGCGTTGCATTACGTTAGATTAAGCATAAAATAAAAATTGACTAGTAGCAGAAACTTGAAATAAATAATTTCATGCAGTACAGCCATCTGGTGTGTTCACCACAAGGTCCGGACTCCAACTGACTTAGTACACAGCGCCACCACCAGAGGGCAGTGTCGTCCAAGATGGCGGCCATGATGTCAGGTGATGACAACAGTACTGTTATCCAAGATGGCTGCAATTTTTTTTCTCTCCACTCAGATGACCGGAATTGATGGTGCACATTCAGTCTTTGCTGAGCTGTCATTGTCAAACCATCATCATGTGTTCGATCATCGAGATGAGTGTGAAGGATAGAGCAGCTTTCAATAGCTGCATTACATGTAGACATCCGAAGGAGGGCTGTAGCCACAGTTCACTACATGAGGTATGGAAGAGAATGATAATGGAGGAATGTAGGAGGAATAGATACAAGAAGTCAGTTCAGCAGATTGCGACAATGCAGAGGGATGGAGGCAGGATGCATCTCCTAACCAGCACATGCTCATGCACATGCACAAACTGCCGAGATATTCATCATGAAGCATTCACTCTCCCAAAATGGAAGAGACATGCTGTTGATGTCGATTCGATTCCTTGTAATCATATTCATATACACGATATATACCATTGAACAGCAGCTGCTCACCCCCATCCTCGTGGTCGTGCCAAATGTGTTTTATCGATGAGTTATTGGTGTTTGACCGGGACGAGTTTAACAGCTATGTTGATTGTAAGCAGACAGCCAAGGACTGCTGCTATAGCCTCCTACATGTAGAATGGAAGTGAGCATTAATGCTCAAACATAGGAAGAAGAATATGGTCCTGCAAATAAATGACTTGCAGCAAGATACTTTAAAGATGCATTACCCAACTCATGGAAACATCTGTTACTGTTGGAACTGTCTGCCTTTTCTAAAGCCAACATATAAGCTCCCAGCAGACTAAAGAACTGAGTTAGTTCACAAGCTCGCTGCTAGAGGGCACTTTGATAGGTCACATGATCATGTGATTCACCAATAGGAATCAGCAGCTACTCGATCTCTGTTCCAGTCAGCCAGTCAAGATGAAGCATCAGTCACAACAGCAGCAGGAGAATAGGAGGAGGAAGCAGCAGAAAAGTTAGTATCTATTTCGCAATATTATTATTATTATTATTATTATTATTTCTGTAGCAGGAGAATATGATGCTTATGTATATTCTTCTTTGTCAGGTAGCTGCACCCATGATGTCAGCATCAGCAGGCTCCAATCTGTCGGGGTCCACACACATGGTGGCCTCGGACTCTTCCACGCAGGATCCTGTATTGCAGCTTCTCAGCATGCTGTAGTAGGATAGCGAGTTGCTAATTTCAGAGCCAGAGGCTGCACTTGAGGGGGCTTCACAGTACTGGACTCCTTCTTATGCACCATCCATTATAAGAGATGCACAACCATCAGTGCAAGAACAGCTGGCTAACTGTGCTGGTGCGGATGTTGTGGATGAGAAGATATCAACCCCAGTGCACCACAACCATTACTATTCGCCTCATGCTATGTGCTAACAGTTAGTGTTTCAAAACGTCTTCATGTAGGACTTGAAGTTTCACAAGGCGGTAGCCTGTCAACTGTGTTAGTGCTCGAAAATGTGCTGAAAAATATTAAAGTGCGGTTTTCAGACTATGAGTGGGATGAACTCTGTTGCGTAAAAACATACATACATACATCAAGAAGCATATGACTACTGAATATGCTCCATTCCATTCCTACCAGGACATGTACTGTGGCAGTCTATCTGTGAGTATTCTATCAATGTATGATGATGCTACACTAAGAATTAGAAGTGGTGAGGGTCAAAGTATTTTCAGTCAGCACTCGACTGTCGATAACTTGATCAATCTAGACATGGTGGTAAGTAGTACGATAGAGAGGCTAAATATATATGCCCATTTGTTCAAGCTGTATACACTGACATCATTAACTGGCTTTGCACATGTAGTGTTCACATAGGAGATATAGATCATTGTTTTAGTACCTGTATGAGTGCAGTGCCAAGGTCTTGTGCTATTCCTCGAATAGGTGTTGAAAATGTCGAACTCAAATTCACCATTGGAATACCAGACTATTGCAATGCGCCAATAACATTACGACTTATACATGCTGAATTTGAGGGATACAAGAAGCAGCTATTTTCCAAATACTGTACTGCCGCTGCACCGATTAAAAAAGAATCAAGTGATTTTTTTTCGATATTGATGATAATTGTAGATGGTGAATAAATAAATATATTTACAATATTAAATTTGTATTTGTGTTTTTATTTCTCTAGACAAAATGTCACTTGCATTATGCACATTAGTGCATGTTAGTGCATGTTAGTACACGTTACTGCACATTAGTACATGTTAGTGCACGTTAGTACACATTTATGTATGTTAAAGTACGTGACACTCTTCCTTGAAATATACCACTTGGAGCGCATTCTATTGTGTAGCCGTTGTAGCTCAGTTGGTAAGGTGACTGCACTATAGTGGCTAAACACACACATTTGTTTATCATATAAAAGCCTATTGCACACCAGTACCTAACACAGTAGGTATCATGGCAGGCTTGGTGAAGCACCCTCGCTGCAAGGACTTTGTTTTAGGTGACTGGTCCTGTGACGATTACAAAGACTAGAAGACCCATAAGAAGAATGGAGTACTCCTTCCTGACAGCATACGAGCAATAATTGTAGGTCCTTCCAGCTGTGGTAAGACAAATGTCCTCATGGCTCTGTCAATGCACATAGACGGAGTCTGCATTGAGTACCTTTTCGTTTTCAATCCAAGTACCAGTTACTGCAGAAAATATTACTGGAGTAGATGGTGTGACGTACAGGACATACAGTGAAACCAACGACATCCCCCCACCTGAAGAGGTAAAGCCTAACACTGTCTTCATATTTGATGATGTGGCTTTTGAAAAGCAGGATCAAATCCATAGATATTTCTGCTTTGGTCGTCATATGGGTGTTGACATATTTTATCTGAGTCAGACATATTCCAGGATCCCAAAACAGTTGGTGAGGGATAACACCAACCTCATTATAGCATTCAAACAAGACAATCTCAATTTAAAACACATTTACTAGGCTCACGTAGGGACCGAGATGTCATACAATGAATTTGTAAAGATATGTGCGGATTGCTGGAATCACTCACAGTACAGGTTTCTCGTTATTGATAAAACTAAAAAACTGAATGAAGATAGGTACAGACGGAACTTCCAGGAGTTTCTCCATACATTAACATGCAAAATAAGTGAGTGCATCAGCAGACACTACACCATGGACAAATTTGCACATATGTCGGACGCTCAGTCAGAGAGGTTAGGTGTTTATAGACAGAGTGCTCACATGTACACCAATATGAAATTTAAAAATCTTGAGGAAAGACTTGGTAAGGCTGTAATGGAATTAAAGGACATTCAGAAACGTCTTGTGCTTAACCAAAACCAGCTAGAGAACAGAATTAGCGCAACTGAGGGGAAGATAGAAGCCGAGGTTGTTGTTATTGAAGAAGGGGTTGCAGGAAAGAAGAAGAACAACAACAAAGCATATATAAAACCATGTGATATACAGAGCTCAGATTAGTATGTGCCAAGATGTCGACAAAGCATAAAGTCATTCAGGCGCACAAACCAGTTCGAGAGAAATTATGCCTGTTGAGGTTGGGACATATGGATCGGGAGCAAACACTAAGAGAAATTTTTAAACTTGTTACCAAATCTATCAGGAAGATGGCTTCGCATGATAATGATCCATCGGTGAATTCACTAACCAGTATGTGGTGGGTAGGATGGATACAACATTTGGTGTCAGCAGGGAGGGACGGTACACGCTAGGCTCTCAAACTATAAGTTTAACCAATAGCACAATACGCATCGGAGATAAAGAGTTTGAAAGAACAACTGGCTTAATGAATCTAATCTTCCTAAGGCCCTCAAAAAACTTAAAATACTCTACCAATGATCGCAAAGTGTATGCTTAAATACTGCAGTTGACTGAGGTGCATAAAAATCCTGACAAAACACTGAGAAGCCCGCAAAACTCTAAATGCACGACCATTATACAACCTTTACTGAATGAGCAACCTAAAACATTGGTGAGGATGTAGACTTTCAGTATAAAGGAGTGAGCAATCAACTCCCACAGTATATATATTATGATGAGCTGGATGAGAGACTTCGACTGTTGATGGCTTTGGCTGTTGCGGGCAATACTGCGCACTCGAATGAGGTTACCTCAATAACTTCAGAACTTAGAGAGAGAGGAATCATCAAATGATAATAGCGAATATGAAAACAGTGGTTCAGGAGATGCACAAACCGGCACACAGAACATACCTGTGCAGACATGTAATGATTAAAGGACTAGACGACTTATGGCAGGCAGAGCTTGTGGATATGGGTCTTTACTCCAGTGAGAATAAAGGTTTCAAGTATATTTTAATGGTAATTGATACATACCCTAAATTCACTTGGGCATTACCTGTGAAAACTAAAATGGGTAGAGATGTTGCTGCAGAGTATGACCGTTTGCTGCAAACAGGAATGAATCAATGGCCGGACAATCTTCAAACCAATCATGGTGGCGAGTTTTACAATGAACATTTCAAGACTGAGATGGAGCGGTACGGGATACATCACTACTCCACGTTTACCCATCTGAAAGCTAGCATTGTGGAGCGTTTGAACAGAGCAGTCAAAGCTCAAAGGTGGATGTGATTTAATCTTCACAGTTTGTACAAGTGGATAGGTATCCTCACACAGATAACTGCATGGTATAATCGAACCAAACATAGTACAATAAAAATGAGACTGATGAATGTTCACGACAATTCACTCATGGACACAGTATATTTCCACATTAAAATGCTGGAAACATGCAAACAGAGGTTCAATGTAGGCAACTTAGTACGTATTTCAAAGCACAAGACAGCGTTCGAGAAATCATACTTACCAAACTGGTCAGCGGAGACATTCACAGTATCCAAAGTGCAGAGAACTAATTCTAGGACATATATCTTAAAGAATGGCAAGGGTGATGAAATTGCAAGATGCTTTTACACGGAGGAATTGCAGAAGAGTTCTGAACCAGATGTATTTCTCATAGAACGCGTGATAAGATGTCGCCGGTGTAGAGCGCTAGATAAATGGTTGGGTTTTCCATCATCAGAAAACAGTTGGATTGACACTAACGAGTTAGTATATAACAGGGAGCGTAGACATCTATCTCCTCAGTAGCATACCATGCATGATAGGAAGCACACCATAATAAGAGGTGGAGGTGGTATTCTCGACAAATAGCCTGTTGAATTGCACATTCCAGGATATAACTTCTGTGGACTGGAACAAAGCTTCAGAAATGCCTGGCACACGGTGATAAAGGTATTAACCTAATAGACGAAGCCTGTCTAGAGCATGACCTCACATATGCTACAAATAAGTATCTCTCAGCACGCCACGTCACAGACCAAATATTAGCCGATAAAGCCAAGGAAATAAGATGAAGAAAAGATCTCAGAATAGGTCAACATGTTGCTGCATTCGTAGTTGATAAAACCATGCATGGAAAAATTAAGTTAGGCTTGGGGTTGATGAATTTCAAACGAATTATGAATGCAGCACAGACACCTTTGGGGGTGAAGAAGAAGAAACCTGGTTGTTTGAAAAAACGTATTCTCTCTTCGATGTGTGCAGCTAAACGTATGCTGAAGGGTGAGAAGAAGAAGGAGGAGGAGGAGGAGGACTGCAATTAAACCACCTAGGGTCCTACTACTACCAAAGAAATCAGGTGGAATTATTCCATTCCTCGTTCCAGCCCTTGCAGCTCTGTCAGCGGTAGGTTCACTTACAGGCGGGGCTGCAGCTGCTGTCAAAACAGTGAACAACGTGCAGAATGTGCAGGCGCAACTAAAGAAAGCAAGAAGACATAATCAGGCTATGGAAGCAGCAGCTATCAGAAAGGGTCTCTACTTGAAACCATACAAGAAAGGACTAGGTCTCTTCAGAAATTAAAAAAAAATCTGTTACTTATCCTATCTGACCAAGCACTCACAAATAAAGATCTGGTTAAGGCTGTTAAAGAAAAACTTCACATTCCTGGATTCTGTGGCATCTTTATGTGGGATGCATTACCAAAGATCACGTGGCAAACTAATGAGTGCAGAATTGTTAATTTAGATGTTGCTGGGGGTCCAGCGACCCATTGGGGTGGCATATGTTAAGAAAAGTGCAAATACATTTCAGTATTTCGATTCATTTGGAGATTTGCAGCCACCTGAAGAATTACAATGCTACTTCACCAGAAAAGATGTGTCTTCTACAATTTCCAGCGATATCAGGACTTCAGCACATACTTGTGTGGGCATCTCTGCATTATGTTCCTCCTCACATCCATGACAAATTAGCATGCGACTGCAGCAGCGGACCTCTGGAATGCACGCTATATATAGACCGGGTGGATGGGTGTCTGGAATGCACACTTTCTCCTCCTCAGAGCAGGTGTGCCAACATCCACAGATATAAAAGAGCCATCATTGAACACACACCCACCATTTGAGATTTAGATACAATGTCATGCACTCTGACTTTACAAGAGCGAGGATCAGTATTACTTGCAAATTACTTTCCACCAATGGATTTTTATATATATAAAAGCAATTAACTGGGTGGAACTCACATACTTAAAACTAGTTCTGACTAGATGACTAGCGGCAGTTGAAACTTAGAAACTAAAATGTAATCTATAACCACTCACAAACACGCACATATGAAGTGCGAAAACTTTCATGACACTTTTTTTTTTCCATGACATATTAATTTCTACTAATGAAGATATATATTTACACAGACATACACTTATTTCCTACACACAGGCACCCACACTCATTTGCACACTCAGACACACACGGAAGCACGCAGACACACACCACACATGACACACACAACCAATAATTACACTATGATAAAAGAGCCATACTATTCGATGAATAAACCCCCTCACCCCATTCACACACTCATTCTCTCTCTATCTCTCAATCAGAGTCCCCCACCCCTACTTTCGCTTCAAGTAAATAGTGTGAGTATGGGAGGGTTTCCATTCCATCCTCAGAAATGACTCTTTTATCATCATGAGGAGACAATCCGACTTTAGACTGCAGTAAAGTGTACACTTTGTGACCTCGCAATCGAATACTAGTTAGCCAAACGATGTGTGGAGGAGTGTCTTGAACTCTGCAACCATACAGGCACTGCAAATAGTTTTCAACCATAAGAGCTCGAGATGCCGCATTTGTAACACCCTTTTCCCGCCTCTGGGTGCCTCCGTCTATTGTACGATATGCATTTATTTTGGACCTCAATCCCACAAACTCTACAATCGGTAAACCATTTGCCTTGTCTTTCATGAGACCGATAACCTTCTTGTTCTTAGGAACAATACCATAAGGATTATCGACCTCATAAGAAGATGTGTCAAATTCTTTACCATGGAACCTAATTACTTCATATGGATCACAGTTCTTGATCAGGTAGGTAAAGCTGTCTGTATTCATATAAAGCAACTTTGGTTCTATGAAATGAGGTTTCACAGACTCGTAGTGGAAGTGGTACATGCAGCATTTGGAGATATCCAGTATGCACATCCCCAAATAAATAAGCCTAATAAACTCTACTGCAGTCTTCAACATCTCCACAGCAACAAAGTTTTCATTGAAGATGGTGGGCTGCTTAAAATTTGGCAAGGTGATACACTTTTCCGTGCCATAACGCCCTTCCCATGCAGTTCTAATCAAAATATTGCGTTCTTTTCTTACATTCTGCATAGTTATCCCGAAAATGGAATTGTTCATTAATTTATAAAAATCTTTTTCAAAATCATTACTCGCGACCACCCTCTTTTCGGTATTTAGTTCAATATACTCCTACAACCAGTGGGATTGCTTGAAGGAGATAGCCCAGGTGATTCTAACAAGCTTCAGCCCTAATCTGAGGTACTGCTGGAGGTTACGATAATGAATAATACACCTCTGCTTATCTCCAACAGCAGCCAACAGTTTAGGGATGGTGCTTCATCACAGAATTTGTTGCTCTGGACATAACGGCAAGTCACTTGTCTCTCCATGGAAATTATTAGGATATGTGATGTCTGCCTCAAGCACATACCCTACATCAGAACTGGCCCTAAGACCCATTATTTTTCCACCTAATCCCTTCAATTCATTTTCGGGCACCCATCGAAAGCCACCAACTGGCAGTGGCTGGATCATGGCATGCCCACATAAGTTGTTCACATCTAAGTACATAATATAACTCGAATCAAGGGATGCTTTAAACCCGACACACATCCGTGTGTTATTTGCCTTGGAATGCCTGTGAACGCGTTGATAAAGTCCCCCATGAATCCCACGATCAAAAAATGGAAGCACTGCAGCATCAGTCAAAAGTTCGATGATGCACTCCATTTTTTTTAGCACAACGTCCCAGGACAACCCATATGCCATGTAATAAAAGGCGGGGTCCAGAGAGTACGTGGCCATACATACACTCCGGATCTTTTCGAAAACATCTGCAAGCAAACGCACATCTGTGTCCATGTATAGTCTAGCATATTCCCCCAAATTGGGGATGTTGAATTCCCACCAAACATTCATGGCATGCTCATAATCTGCTGTAGTTACGGCATTGCCTGTGAGAGTACTGGTAAATGCAGATATGTCGGGAAGCCTGGTTTCATTGAGTTTTGCCATACTATCAACATACTCGTATGGTAAAACTGCTTTCCTAGTTACAATTTGGAACTTTTCTTCATCAGGAAATGCAGATCGAGTGATATGCATATTGTTCTGAGGTAAAGTTTCAACGTGTTTCCGGAGTGAAGTCCACATAAAGCGTAAAGAGTCAAGGAAGCGGGGCATAATTTTTGTCATCATTCGTTTTAAGAAAGAAATGTACTTCTCAACACTTTCAGGGAGGACACTGACCTGATCATTCTTCATACCGAAATTAGCCAAGTCCTCAACAAAAAAATGAGCGTCATACCCACTCAAATTATGAAAAAAGACAGGTATGTGGCGTGGTAACTTTACTTCAAACTGCATGCGATATGAGCTGCACTGTGGAGCTTTCCCGTAAGATGGCAATGATCTCTACGGGGAGTTTTCACTTTTCTATTTAATGGTAGCCCACAAATATGACAATTAACTGCCTTTTCATATCATTAATCATCTTCCTTTGATTTGGTCATGGGTATATAGGTGCTGTAGAGCTTATCAACTTCCCGTGAAAGTTTTTCAAGCTCAGTGAGGAGCAAAACTGCAGGATCATCCCCGACATAAGACTCTACATCTACATCTACATTTATACTCTGCAAGCCACCCAACGGTGTGTGGCAGAGGGCACTCTACGTGCCACTGTCATTACCTCCCTTTCCTGTTCCAGTCGCGTATGGTACGCGGGAAGAACGACTGTCTGAAAGCCTCCATGCGCGCTCTAATCTCTCTAATTTTACATTCGTGATCTCCTCGGGAAGTATAAGTAGGGGAAAGCAATATATTCGATACCTCATCCAGAAACGCACCCTCTCGAAACCTGGCGGGCAAGCTACACCGCGATGCAGAGCGCCTCTCTTGCAGAGTCTGGCACTTGAGTTTGTTAAACATCTCCGTAACGCTATCACGCTTACCAAACAACCCTGTGACGAAACGCGCTGCTCTTCTTTGGATCTTCTCTATCTCCTCCGTCAACCCGATCTGGTATGGATCCCACACTGATGTGCAATACTCAAGTATAGGTCGAATGAGTGTTTTGTAAGCTACCTCCTTTGTTGATGGACTACATTTTCTAAGGACACTCCCAATGAATCTCAACCTGGTACCCGCCTTACCAACAATTAATTTTATATGATCATTCCATTTCAAATCGTTCCGCACGCATACTCCCAGATATTTTACAGAAGTAACTGCTACCAGTGTTTGTTCTGCTATCATATAATCATACAATAAAGGATCCTTCTTTCTATGTATTCGCAATACATTACATTTGTCTATGTTAAGGGTCAGTTGCCACTCCCTGCACCAAGTGCCATCCGCTGCAGATCTTCCTGCATTTCGCTACAATTTTCTAATGCTGCAACTTCTCTGTATATTACAGCATCATCTGCGAAAAGCCACATGGAACTTCCGACACTATCTACTAGGTCATTTATATATATTGTGAAAAGCAATGGTCCCATAACACTCCCCTGTGGCACGCCAGAGGTTACTTTAACGTCTGTAGACGTCTCTCCATTGATAACAACATGCTGTGTTCTGTTTGCTAAAAACTCTTCAATCCAGCCACACAGCTGGTCTGATATTCAGTAGGCTTTTACTTTGTTTATCAAGCGACAGTGCGAAACTGTATCGAACGCCTTCCGGAAGTCAAGGAAAATAGCATCTACCTGGGAGCCTGTATCTAATATTTTCTGGGTCTCATGAACAAATAAAGCGAGTTGAGTCTCACACGATCACTGTTTCCGGAACCCATGTTGATTCCTACATAGTAGATTCTGGGTTTCCAAAAACGACATGATACTCGAGCAAAAAACATGTTCTAAAATTCTACAACAGATTGACGTCAGAGATATAGGTCTATAGTTTTGCGCATCTGCTCGACGGCCCTTCTTGAAGACTGGGACTACCTGTGCTCTTTTCCAAACATTTGGAACCTTCCATTCCTCTAGAGACTTGCGGTACACGGCTGTTAGAAGGGGGGGCAAGTTTTTTCGCGTACTCTGTGTAGAATCAAATTGGTATCCTGTCAGGTCCAGTGGACTTTCCTCTGTTCAGTGATTCCAGTTGCTTTTCTATTCCTTGGACACTTATTTCGATGGTGGTGGTTAAGTTTAGAATCTTATCCACATACACCTTGGAAAGCAGCCACATAAGGTACTTGTTTTTGTGTGAAGGTTGTATGTGAGGCTAATGGATTCCCTTCACAACTAGTAATAGGAGCCAGTAGGCATTCAAAATCGGCGTACACTACAAAAGGACATCACTGCTGGTGGTGAGCATTTTGAAATTTAATGAAGTTATTTTCCTCTGTGGGCATAATAACACATACCGGGTCCTTGGAAGCACAATCTAATAGATGTATCGCTAATAACACTGAAAAATAATTCAGACACCTCAAACAAATAAGCTTTCTATCATTATTTTTTGATAGTTGGGATGAAAGGAGTCGGGGCATGTCTTTGATCCAAACATAGTGATAATTATCACCTTCAGAGAAGAGCAGCATGTTTACATGCAGCCCTCGCTCACCTGCAAATTTTGAGAAATGGAGGGGACCAACGTCTGTGTGCTTGTCTTGCTCATCTGACTTGTCATTATTCTTCCTCTCCAGGCCATAAACGTGAACCAATGTTCTGGTATTCTGCACGTCAAATTTAAGTATGTCCTGGATCCTGACGGGGAACTCTATACCATCAAAGTTATAACACAAATGAATATTATCACCTAGATTGTATGTATTGGGACGCTCAGGATGATCTCTGTAATTGTACTTTGTCTCGCAAGCCAGAATGGACCATGCAAAACAAACCTGATCTTTTCTATTTTCAACATTAATGCATACTTGTTTGTTAGCTATATCTTTTGGGAGCTTGATATAACTTGACCCTCCATTTACCAGATCATAGGCATGTATATGGATGTCAAGGTGTGGTACACGGCTGAGCACTTTAGCAGACTCACATACTTCCATCTCGGAAAATCGGGCCATAATAGCGCTCTAGGTGGATTAACAATACCACTCAGCAATGGATGTGCTCCGAGAAATAACGCCATTATCACCCCATATACAGGGTGAGTCACCTAAAGTTACCGCTGGATATATTTCGTAAACCACATCAAATACTGATGAATTGATTCCACAGACCGAACGTGAGGAGAAGGGCTAGTGTAATTGGTTAACACAAACCATAAAAAAATGCACGGAAGTATGTTTTTTAACACAAACCTACGTTTTTTTTAAATGGAACCCCGTTAGTTTTGTTAGCACATCTGAACATATAAACAAATACGTAATCAGTGCCATTTGCTGCATTGTAAAGTGTTAATTACATCCGGAGATATTGTAACCTAAAGATGACGCTTGAGTACCACTCCTCCGCTGTTCGATCGTGTGTATCGGAGAGCACCGAATTATGTAGGGATCCAAAGGGAATGGTGATGGACCTCAGGTACAGAAGAGACTGGAACAGCACATTACGTCCACATGCTAACACCTTTTTATTGGTCTTTTTCATTGACGCACATGTACATTACTGTGAGGGGTGAGGTAAACGTATACACGTGGTTTCCGTTTTCAATTACGAAGTGGAATAGAGTGTGTCCCACTGGAAACGCGTCGACGTATGTGGTATCAGCATGATGGTGCACCTGCACATTCCGCAATTAACACTAGGCTGACTCTTGACAGGATGTTCGACGGCCGTTTCATAGGACGTAGAGGACGCATAAATTGGCCAGCCCATTCTCCTGATCTTACACCTCTGGACTTCTTTCTGTGGGGTTCGTTAAAGAAGAATGTGTACGGTGATGTGCCTACAGCCCCAGAGGATATGAAACAACGTATTGTGGCAGCCTGTGGCGACATTACACCAGATGTACTGCGGCATGTATGACATTCATTACGCCAGAGATTGCAATTGTGTGCAGCAAATGATGGCCACCACATTGAACATCTATTGGCCTGACATGTCGGGACACACTCTATTCCACTGCGTAATTGAAAACGGAAACCATGTGTGTACGTGTACCTCACCCCTCATGGTAATGTACATGTGCATCAGTGACAAAGACCAATAAAAAGGTGTTAGCATGTGGACAGGATGTAATGTGCTGTTCCAGTCTCTTCTGTACCTAAGATCCATCACTGTTCCCTTTGGATCCCTACGTAATTCGGTGCTCTCCGATACACACGATCGAACAGTGGAGGAGTAGTACTCAAGTGTCAACTTTAGGTTACAATATCTCCGGATGTAGTGAACATTTTACAATGCAACAAACGGCACTGATTACATATTTGTTTATATGTTCATCAGATGTGCTAACAAAACTGACGGGGTTCCATTTTAAAAAAAACGTAGGTTTGTGTTAAAAAACATACTTCCATGCATTTTTTTATGGTTTGTATTAACCAATTACACTAGGCCCTCTCCTCATGTTCGGTCTGTGGAATCGATTCGTCAGTATTTTATGTGGTTTATGAAATATATCCAGCAGTAATGTTAGGTGACTCACCCTGTATAGTGAAGAGTTGTAGCCTCTGCAACACCTGGATGTTTAGATGGGTGATTCAACTCGCAGCATAGTACTGCACTGCATTTAATGGCATTAAATCTTGGATCGTCTAGGACTTTCAGGAGCTCGGTCTCCAAGACAGGGAGGCATGCCTCTAAAAACCAAACAGGGTCGGGGTAGCTCCCTCCTGGATTCTCAATTCTTGTGAATCAGATGCGCCCCTCAAAAGCCCTAGAAACTGCTCAGTATTCTAGAGGGGTCATTATACCATTATTCTGATGTTCTTCACTTTCAATAGGATGGGGGAGAGCACTACTGCTAGCTATAGGATAATCAATATTACTACTACTACTACAAGTAAGAGTCCAGCCCATCGATGACGGGGCTGGTGAGAGTGCGTCAGCTATGTAAGGGGTATGCGCCTTGGTACACACACCTTTCATTGATGGCGAAGGCAAGTTGTCTGAGGATACGGAGGCGGAGGCGGTGATGCTCGGTGGGAACAGCCAGGCTGCGGCAATGGCCCCCGGGGTCTGATGTCTCCATTACTGACTGATGAGGTGGGAGAGAGATGCCCCTGCTAGTCTTCTTCTATGGGCTGAGTTGCCAATGGGCGCCGGAGGGCTTGTGGTGATGCAGGGGCAGGTGCCGCTGCCACCTCTCACGCAGCTGTGATCGGTGATATACGTGGTGCAGCGTATCTCTGTGGTGTGCGGCTGATTCCTGCCCCAGCAACCTCCACTCTAGGTACATGATGTACTTCATGTGTATGACTGTAACATAAATAAGAAAAAATAAGTTTAATGATCTAGATTTAAAACAAAAAATAATAAGACTAAATAATGGTAATTATTTGCTGTAATGATAAAGTTAAAAAATATTCACCTTCTCCACTCTGGCTCCACAGCTTGAGCAACTCATCGGCACAATCAGTGAGGTCTCCTACCCACTCAGGTATATCCACCGCTTCATCTAAAATGGTCATACGCTCACGCCTTTCGGTTTCTTCTTCTTCTTCATCCGCAGCAGCCACCATCAAGGATTTGACCCCCGCCTTGCATGACACCCACAGCAACCCCCTCCGTATGCATAGAATCATCTAGAAAGAAAAGAAAAGAATATGTCTCAGACAATTCAATCCAGGCACTTGGAAAACCAATATATATTACACAAAATTATGTTATCTAAGAACTAGGTTTTACAAATGTACTTACATTCGCACTGTGCTCCAGCCCTCTCTACCTCTAGCTGATGGGTTAGCTCAGGCAACATGCGAGGGATGAATTCTAGAAAGACGGAAAAGACTGAGTATAATATGCAGCATGGAAAAAAAAATCTCTGTAGCACAGACACACACAAATCTGTTAAAGGGTGCAGCAGTTTATGGGCTGTGGTCCAACCAGATATAACACACCCAACCATAGAATCTGTTAAAGGGCCCAGCAGTCTGTGTTGACTGCAGTACAAAACAGATATAAGACACACACACTCCATTAAAGGATGCAGCAGTCTGTGGACTGTGGCTCAAACAGATATTTGAACACCGGAAAAGTACTTACCGGGTAATTGATCTTCATCTCCTCAGCGGCGCTTGCTGTTGTCCCTGCTGATGCTGCTGGTACGCTTCATGATGAGGATGAAAGGCACAACAATTGACCTCTGGGAGAAGTACAGAAGTAGACTGAGGGCAAGTTCGGTTGTGGTTTGGCTTATATAGATTCTATGACATCGAATCATCTCATGCAGTAGCCAATAGGAGTGCAGCATTCTAGGGGGGGAGGGGGGGTGCTACGTCATGAATGAATGATGACTGTGCTCCTAGTGGAAAAACATCGAACTTCTCATTTGATCATTGATTCTCCAAGTGATACATTCAGTTATCGAATATCATTGAAATTGGATTGGAATTAAGTACTTAAGTAATTCATATGTTAGATGTACTCCATTACAATCGTTAGCATATTTCTAGAAGGCAATCTGTGGTGTCAGTATGAGTGTGCGGGCTAGAGGCCATGACATCAGCATTCACCTGCTCGTGGGCTATATATGTGGTGCATGCCCCATTAGAAACACATGAGAGAGAAAGCATTACAGCATCTCTCTCTCAGCACTTAACTACAGGTGGGGTGAGGGGTTATGCATGTTTCACGTACTGCGAATGACAATCGTGGATTATGTAATGGGAGTGTACTCCAGCTGTGTCCTAGAACACGTGGCAAACACACTGTTTGCCTCCATCTTGGATTACGTCACAGATGAGAGCACCCTCTGGTGGTGGTACTGTGTACTAAGTCAGTTGGAGTCTGGATCTTGTAGTGAACACACTGGATGCCCGTACTGCATGAAATTGTTTAAATAAAGACTTATGTCCAGCACTGGTTGAGTCCTTTTCCCGCGAATCCTTAGGAAGAGGTGGCGGTCGGGTGACTGAGGTTAGGGAAGGTAACCCAAGTGACCTATCTTCCCGCAATTTTCTTAGGTGTGATGCATTGGAATTTGAACTTCCTGCCATTTTTGGGGGGAGGGGGGCATAGCACTTTCCCGCCAAAACCACCATCTTGGACAAAGGTACCTGCGTCATCAACTGACGTCATGGCAACCATCTTGGATGATGTCATGCACTGTTGCCAAGTCTACACGCCGCCATCTTGGATGATGTCATAGTCGCCATCTTGGAGACATCTGGCAACAATGGAAAGTGGGGTGATGCCCACCTTGCCGCAATACTCTTGTGGGGTGAGAGGTTTCCTCTGGAATAGGGGGCACATCTGTATCTGGCTCAGGGAAATCATCAGCCACAGATAACACCTGAAACCCGGTCCTCAGACGAACCATAGTGGCCTTCCGATCGGCCTTACGGAAAGTCTTTCGCTGCCTGCAGACCCTGGAACGACCGCCCACTTGACCATGGGTGAAGGGTCAGGATCAGTGCAGGCAGTAACTGGAAGGGTCACAGCAGTGAAGTGAACAGGGGACATGTGGGATGATTTAACATCTATTGGATCCCCACATCCAACCCCCCACAGTCTTCAGCTATGAGTGAAGCATCACCAACTCAGCTCTCATCTGTACACAGCAGTCATGGTCCCTATTCACAATAAAGACAGTGAAAGACATACAATACAGTTAACAAACAGGGAACTGTGCCTGATAAATAAACACACACAAAATTAACGACTTGCAACTAAATAGCACTCAAACGCTCAAGATATTACAAAAATAAACTAGTAACTACACAGATAACTGAAAATATGTCACTCCTTTTTCAAGCTCGTAGGAATACACTACTGGCCATTAAAATTGCTACACCAAGAAGAAATGCAAATGATTAACAGGTATTCATTGGACAAATATATTATACTAGAACTGACATGTGATTACATTTTCACGCAATTTGGGTGTGTAGATCCTGAGAAATCAGTACCCAGAACGACCACCTCTGGCCATAATAACGGCCTTGATACGCCTGGGCATTGAGTCAAATAGAGCTTGAATGGCGTGTACAGGTACAGCTGCCCACAGTTCATCAAGAGTAGTGACTGGCATATTGTGATGAGCCAGTTGTTCCGCCACCATTGACCAGACGTTTTCAATTGGTGAGAGATCTGGAGAATGTGCTGGCCAGGGCAGCAGTCGAATACTTTATGTATCCAGAAAGGCCCGTACAGGACCTGCAACCTGCGGTCCTGCATTATCCTGCTGAAATGTAGGGTTTCACAGGGATCGAATGAAGGGTAGAGCCATGGGTCGTAACACATTTGAAATGTAACGTCCACTGTTCAAAGTGCCGTCAATGCGAACAAGAGGTGACCGAGACGTGTAACCAATGGCACCCCATACCATCACGCCGGGTGATAAGCCAGTGTGGCAATGACGAATACACGCTTCCAATGAGCATTCACCACGATGTCGCCAATCACAGATGCAACCATCATGCTGCTGTAAACAGTACCTGGATTCATAAAAAAAATGACGTTTTGCCATTCGTGCACCCAGGTTTCTTCATTGAGTACACCATCGCAGGCACTCATGTCTGTGATGCAGCATCAAGGGTAACCGCAGCCGTGATCTCCGAACTGATAGTCCATGTTGCTGCAAACATTGTCAAACTGTTCGTACAGATGGTTGTTGTATTGCAAATGTCCCCATCTGATGACTCAGGGATCGAGACGTGGCTGCATGATCCATTACATCCATGCGGATAAGATGCCTGTCATCTCGACTGCTAGTGATACGAGGCCATTGGGATCCAGCACGGTGTTCTGTATTACCCTCAACTGTAAGCTACAACGGTCAAAAGTCACAGTTACTGAATGTCACTAGAGGTGTTCCCCAAGGATCAGTGCTTGGGCCATTACTGTTTATAATATTTATAAATGACCTGCCCAGCAATATGCCATGCCATGCAAATCTGTGCTTTACGCAGATGATACAACTTTCATCGATTCAGGGAAGGGCATAAATAAACTGAAGGAGCAAAGTAAAGATTTTCTCAGATTGTCCAATATGTGGTTCAAAGCCAATGAGTTAGCTATTAACTATGAAAAGACTACATATATCCTTCAGCTTATCCAATGCTGATACTGAGTACACTTCTACCAAATTTCTTAGCATGTACTTAGATACAAAATTAACCTGGCAGAGTCACATAGACAACATATCTCGAAAACTTTCATGAGTTATCTCTCTACTGAAACAATTACGCACCTGTGTTTCTGAAAGCCTGCTGATTAATTCCTATTATGCATTCTTTCATTGCCATATTAGCTATGGTATTCTTCTATGGGGTAATTCTCCATGGTCGAGGAAAATTTTTATTTGGCAGAAGAAAGCCATCAGCAGCATCTCTGGGATTACCAAAAATAACATATCATGTAGGTCATACCTCAAAGAATGACAAATAATGATAGTCCCTTATCTTTTTATATACAGCTGCCTTTTGTACATAAAAGAAAACTTTAACAGTTACAACCTTACGCAGACTGTTCATAATCATAACACTCGTCAAACATTTAAGATAGACATACCAACAACTCGACTCAAGAAAACACAAGACAGTTATGAATACATGGGGATAAGGCTTTTCAACACATTACCTGTGCAGGCACATTGTGTCTCTCTTAATATATTTAAAAGTAAGACTAAAAAATGGCTGAAAGACAAAGCTTTTTACAGTGTTAAAGAATTTGAAAACTCTTCAAAAATAGACCTGACTTACAAAACAACTTGCAACTCTGTTTGCACCTCTTCCTAAGCTTTTTTTGTCTCTGTAGTTCCACATTTAACTGTTCAACATGTGGAGAAATCCTTATGTATGAAATGTATTCTTTTATTATACACATTCTTTAAAATGCACACTTTAGTTATGTGGGATATCTTTATGTATCAAATGTATTCCTTTATTATGTATGTTCTTTTAAAAGGTATACTTTAGCTTTGAGTGATACCTCACAATAGTTATATTTCTTAATATGTAAATTGTACATTACTCATGATGACATCGATAGCATATGTAAATGCTTAAAGATGGATAAATAAATAAATAAAAAAAACCCACCGATTCCATATTCTGCTAATAGTCACTGGATCTCGACCAACGCGAGCAGCAATGTTGCGATGCGATAAACCGCCAATAGCAATAGGCTACAATCTGACCTTTATCAAAGTCGGAAACATGATGGTACACATTTCTCCTCCTAACACGAGGCATCACAACAATGTTTCACCAGACAACATCAGTCAACTGCTGTTTGTGTACGAGAAATAGGTTGGAAACTTTCCTCATGTCAGCACATTGCAGATGTCGCCACCGGTGCCAACTGTGTGTGAATGCTCTGAAAAGCTAATCATTTGCATATCACACCATCTTCTTCCTGTCAGTTAAATTTCACGTCTGTAGCACATCATCTTCATGGTGTAGCAATTTAATGGCCAGTAATGTATGTAAAAATGTGAAAATTACCGAACTATCAGTTTAATAAGTCACAGCTGCAAAATACTAACACGAATTCTTTACAGACGAATGGAAAAACTGGTAGAAGCCGACCTCGGGGGAGATCAGTTTGGATTCCGTAGAAATGTTGGAACACGTGAGGCAATACTGACCTTACGACTTATCTTAGAAGAAAGATTAAGAAAAGGCAAACCTACGTTTCTAGCATTTGTAGACTTAGAGAAAGCTTTTGACAATGTTGACTGGACTGCTCTCTTTCAAATTCTGAAAGTGGCAGGGGTAAAATACAGGGAGCGAAAGGCTATTTACAGTTTGTACAGAAACCAGATGGCAGTTATAAGAGTCGAGGGACATGAAAGGGAAGCAGTGGTTGGGAAAGGAGTAAGACAGGGTTGTAGCCTCTCCCCGATGTTATTCAATCTGTATATTGAGCAAGCAGTAAAGGAAACAAAAGAAAAATTCAGAGTAGGTATTAAAATTCATGGAGAAGAAGTAAAAACTTTGAGGTTCGCCGATGACATTGTAATTCTGTCAGAGACAGCAAAGGACTTGGAAGAGCAGTTGAACGGAATGGACAGTGTCTTGAAAGGAGGATATAAGATGAACATCAACAAAAGTAAAACGAGGATAATGGAATGTAGTCAAATTAAGTCGGGTGATGCTGAGGGAATTAGATTAGGAAATGAGACACTTAAAGTAGTAAAGGAGTTTTGCTATTTAGGGAGTAAAATAACCGATGATGGTTGAAGTAGAGAGGATATAAAATGTAGACTGGCAATGGCAAGGAAAGCGTTTCTCAAGAAGAGGAATTTGTTAACATCGAGTATAGATTTAAGTGTCAGGAAGTCGTTTCTGAAAGTATTTGTATGGAGTGTAGCCATGTATGGAAGTGAAACATGGACGATAACTAGTTTGGACAAGAAGAGAATAGAAGCTTTCGAAATGTGCTGCTACAGAAGAATGCTGAAGATGAGATGGGTAGATCACATAACTAATGAGGAAGTATTGAATAGGATTGGGGAGAAGAGAAGTTTGTGGCACAACTTGACCAGAAGAAGGGATCGGTTGGTAGGACATGTTCTGAGGCATCAAGGGATCACAAATTTAGCATTGGAGGGCAGTGTGGAGGGTAAAAATCGTAGAGGGAGACCAAGAGATGAATACACTAAGCAGATTCAGAAGGATGTAGGTTGCAGTAGATACGGGGAGATGAAGAAGCTTGCACAGGATAGAGTAGCATGGAGAGCTGCATCAAACCAGTCTCAGGACTGAAGACCACAACAACAACAACAACAACAATGTATGTAACAAATGAATGGTGTATTCACCTTATTAGCACTGTAGCCTTGTATGGAAGTGAATCATGGATGATGAACTGTTTAGGTAAGAACAGAAGTTTTTGGAAGATGACTGCCAACAGCCATTAAGTACTGTATAAAATGGCATTTTGTTGCAGCATGATCTTCTCATGAAATTTCAATCACTAGCTTTCTCCTCCAAATGCATTTTTTTGTTGGTGCTCCTACATAGGGAGAAATGATCATCATAATAAAGCAAGAGAAATCAGAGCTCACATAGAAAGATTTAAGTGTTAATTTTTCCTACACACTGTCAGGGAGTGTAATGGTAAAGAAACAGCTTGAAAGTGGTTTGGTGAACACTTTGCCAGGAACTTAATTGTGAATTGCAGAGTAATCCTGTAGATGTAGATGTGTGGTGGATGGTACCATGCCATTTATGAAACAGGAGCTCCCTCTGTAGTTTCAATTCAGTGGACCATGCTACCCCTAATGCCAAGGTGGTTTCAGGCTTTGACGCAAATTCACTTGCAGGGGAATCACTGTCTTATGCTGCACTACCAAAAATTGCATTGTCAGTAACTTGTATGCAATTCAGAGGTGCAAAAAGGAGGCGGTTGGAGTGGGGAGGTGGAGTAGTCTGTGACAAGTCCAACCGCTTTATGCAATATTGAATGGTGTTCACAGCATCTCTTTGGAAATGGAATGCCTTTGTGTTGTTATAAGTGTCTATCAAATAAAAATTCTGTAGAGCCTGGGTCAGTAACTCATCAAGGTGAGCATACTCATTGTTATCCCCATGGTTCGTTACTCTGATTTCGAGCCCACTACATACACTGAATATCTATGAGGTTCAGATCCTGTGAACTGAGATGCTTCATGTTGGTGGCAGGTGGGAGTAACACTGATAGGAGCTGACATTTGTCATCTGCTAGATGAGTGTGTCATGCGTGTAGTGACACCTGTAATGATGTCTGTCTTTTTTAATGTGAGACATTCTTTTCTGCTGGCACAGTGCAAATTGTTGGTGGACTCTAGTTGTTCTTTGATTGATGAACGTAACTGCTGAAGCATCTACACCGATGTTTGGAGGGCATTTGTGAGTTGTGTGACAGCCTGAATTGGATGCTCAGGATGCAAGCACCAGATGTTTGACAAAAGAGTGCTGCATTTCACAAATCTGGACGCAGATGAAAGAGGTGAGGGAAGTCTGCTCCCAGCAGAGGTTCATTCTCCACATGAAGGACTGTCCATTGCCAAAATCATTATTACATATGGTAATACTGTATGTAGTAACAATCGATCTGTTCGACACCTTGAGGTGAGGTGAAATATCTGCAATCATCTGAACAGTAGAAGGGATCAGAATAGTGCAGAGACCAGAGCCAGAGTCTGTCAGGAAATGCTGGTTGGTATTCCTGTCATGTAAATAGTTGGCCATTGCTGATGGCGGTTGCTAGGATCTAACTCGTTTGGTTCACACTGGTGGTTCTACGGTGCGTATCACTAGTGTTGCAACCTTTGATGCCAAGTGAAGGTCCTAGGTTGCGTTTGGGTGTTTGCAAGGAGGAATGCACTTGCACATGGCAGTGCCAAAGTATGCATGAAAGCAACACCTGTGCACTATCTGTTGGCCCCCAACCATACTCTGCGAGGCTGGTGGCCTGTTGTCAGATGGGCTCAGTGTATCTTGTCCACCAGACAGCAATGGTAGAGATGGGTGTTTTAAAGGGTGTCCAGTTATGTTCTGGCAGCACCCACTGCAGGGAAGGACTAGATGGCTGCCACTGCTCCATTCACAGTGTATCGGCAAGTGTGAGAAGTGACTGGGTGTCCCTGGTAATTATCAGCCATGTCAATGCATTAGATAGCTGTCGAGTGTAAGTACTGTTGGTAGATGCTGGGTACTGAGTGCAGCCATCTCGCAACATGGTCTGCTAACTATAACCTAATGTCCTGTGGGAGTCCTTCGTAGCATATCAAAAAGTTTGAATTTCATGAGGCTATTTGCTTGTCTGTATTGTCCACAGTACAAGGTCAGGTACTTTATAGGATTCACTAACAAAAACTGTGAGGGCACCCTACTGTTCAGAGTAGGTAGCCTGTAGGATGTGCTGTTTGGATGATTTTCCAAGTGTCCAACGCAGTGCAGCCTTGTCTGCTTCAGACTTGTTGAAAGGCATGGTGAGAGAATGATGTCACTGATGGTAGCTGCTTGCTCACCTATGTGACACAGTAAAGCAGTGTAATTTGCAGCAGCATCAAAAATGTTGTTAGTAACACATTGATTTAACAAGTATTGGAGCACAAGAAAGTCATTGATCTGTTAAAAACTGTGGAAGCTTCAAAGGAGTGTGTTGTACAGGGTAACTGTTGGTAAAGTGCCTCTAAGGGACTAACATTGTTGACCCAGGGGTGTCAGTGAGGAGAACTCTGTCAGTCAGTTGCGACGTGGTAGCAAACCCACAAATTTTCTGGGATGGCTAGGACAGCTGAACTCTGCTGCCAGTTAAAAACAGATTTATCGACTGAATGCCTGTTGTGATAGTACACGTCACAATGGGAGGAATAAGGCATTGCTGTTGGGCTTGTATCAAGTGCAGGTTCTGTAGAACAAGTAGGTATAAACAGGGCCATTTCTGCCACTAGGCAAGTCTAGGCAGCTGCTTAGGGCAGAAAAATTTTAGAACTTGAAAAGGGAGGAAAAAATTAATTTCAAATCAAACAGCAAAAAAATTGAGCAAACGAGGAGAAAAAATGAAAAAAAGGAAAAATTAAAATCAAATTGTTTACAAAAGCATACACAATAGATACTTAATAAGTCTTTACTTATATTGACAAAGGCAAACACATTGCCTCTACTATCTCAAAACTAGCTCCCAACACATGATTTAAAACTGTATGCCCAAACACCAGAGGATATGGGGTTAAAAATTCACAATAAAACAAAAGGAAGTAGTACATTTAACAAGGACTTAGGTTTACTGAAAAGATTACTCCATGGCCATCTGGAGAAAAAGTGTTACTATTCTATTGAAGAATTCGTTGAGGACAGTTTTACAGTTAGAACAAGAAAATTATATATTTACTTTGGTATACTGGAAGCAGAAGTGTGCAACTGTGTAGCAATATTTCAGAAATGTATAAAAATAATGTAAAAATCCTGATATGTCTCCAATACATCAAATCGACATTGCTTTGACATTGTATGTTGTGAGATGAATAAATATATCTAACTAAAGTAACCACTATTGAGTATGAAACAGAAACAAACATAACCTTGATTTATCTGTGTTGAGCACTGGAGTGGGACACATGTGCTGGCTTGCAATCATGTTGCTACTTGATACCAAACCACCCTCAGTACCTCTGTTTGTTTTTGTCTCTGGAGGCCATAGTCAAGTGTCAGTTGTATTGAAACATTCTGTTGCTGATTTCACAACTTCGTTAGTATATTTCCTTGCAACTAAATAAAATAGGACAAAATAGGAAACTGTGGACATTTGTTGTCCTCAGTCAGTTTTAAGGGAATTGCAGACAAAGAACAAAAATTGAGGATTCTCCCCTGAAAATGAGCAAGTCTGGTCACTTTAGGTTAATGATTAAAAGGATAATAGGAGATTTGCACTGTTGCACCATTGTATACTGGTGGTGATGGTGGAGTGGTGAGGGGGGGGGGGGGGGCAGGGGGAGAAAATTAGGGGTACCAATGGTAATAAAAATATGGGTGTCATTTTTCAGTTCTCACCTATGCCAGAAAACCCCAGCAATGGCCTGGGTCTAAACCTCTGATGTTCTTCCATCAAAGAAAAGTTGATGAGGTCAGTGGCAGGTTGCAATGAAGGGTGGCACATACCACCAGCCCATGCAAGAGTACACATGGAAAGTGGCTGATAGTCACTTATATTCACATTTTTGGGCTTAAGCAGTTTGATATAATATGCTGCACTATGCAGTCCTTGGTACTCTCCATCCAAACTGTGAGAAAGCTCTAATAGCTTCTGATAAACTTTGATACCCATTGCCTTGGTGATGAGCGATGTGACCTGTTCACTGAGTTTGCACAAACTGACTGTTGTCATAGGACACCAATGTTGGAAATCAGGTGGTGGTGAGTATGAATTATATTAAACTACCGAAGCCACAAATTATAAATTTCAAAACACTTGTACATGCAATGTAATCAGAGGCATGTTTGCGGAGGGAATGTAAATAAAACTTAATGGGGTCGTTGTGGGGGTGTTGTGAGGGTGACATGGTATTAGAAGGTGGAAAGTTTAACATGAGGTTGAAATGAAAAAGAAAGATAGAAATATATGGGGATAGATAACTAGAAGCAATTGGAGATCTGGTATGAAAAATAAAATACAATGTAATCAGAGTACGCATTACACCATAGCATGGGTGATGATGTTTGGTTTGTGGGCACTCAACTGCGTGGTCATCAGCGCCTGTACAAATTCCCAATTTTTACACAGACGAATGTTTAACTCAATCCAATCGAGCAACTGTCATGAATGATGAAGATGATGATGATTAAAAGATGAGGACAACACAAACACCCAGTCCCTGGGCAGAGAAAATCCCCAACCCAGCTGGGAATCGAACCTGGGATGCCGTGATCCAAAGGCAGCAATGCCAACTACTAGACCACGAGCTGCAGACGCACCATAGCATGAGAGTTAAGAACAATAGTGGATAGGACAACAAAGACAATAATTTACAAAGAAGTATACTCGTTTATGTGTTGATACTGATGATCACTGTTGGCAGCTGATATCATCACAAGCTTAAGATGGAGAAATTCCAGTAACACTATAGTATGTAAGGAAGCCAAACTTGAAGAAACTTCATATCTCTGAGTGTACTGCATACATACATACATACTACAAAATAATCATTGATAAGCAGGTTTTGATACCACATAATTATAATGTTTCCTCACTAGATATTTTCCCAATGGTTGTAGATTATGATGTCCCAAATGACGCAAAATTTTATTTGGAAGAGATGTAATGTTTGGACGAGACTAATTTCTATATGAAGGTGAAGTAGTGATGATTGGATCTTGAAGGAAACTGTTCAGATGGACAAAGCAGAACAAAGAAGAATATCAAGGACATAAGAATGAAACTAAATTCAAGGAAACTGAACAAATTTCTGAAGTTAACTCAGAGCCTGTGACTTCAGAAAGACACAGAATGTCTGTGGAAAAGCAATAAAATTATAAGAAAACCTAAGTACTTGGACAGCTATGCAGTGTTGGGCTTCAATGCAGAAACATTTGTGGAAAACTTACCTCAGAATTTTGAGTATGTGAAGGACTAGTATGATGCAGAAGACTGGACAAAAACAATAACGGAAGAATAGAACTCTCTGTCATCCAATGGAACCTGAACTTATGCACCTCTTCCAGCAAATAAAAGAGCCATTTGGAGCAAGTAAGTGTTAAAAAACATGTTTCTGGAAATACTGCACTGTATAAAATACATTTAGTTGTTAAAGACTGTGCACAGATAAAAGGATATGACTATGAAAAGATAATCCATTATGTTGAGAATTTTTCTTAGTGTGATAAATGAACATGATTTTTTCATGGAACTACTGATGTACAATATATATTTCTACATGGAGAATTAACGGAAGGAATATATACAAAAGTACCTCAAGATCAAAGGAATAAGGAAGGAGTTGCATGTAATCTCAATGAAGCTTTGTCAGTAAGTTGACCATACTAAATAATGTAAACTTGTAATTGCTGAGTAAGAACACAATTTATTTACAATTTACAAATAATTACATAGCATCGAGGCACACACAGAACTTGAGTGATTGCAAGTAGCAACAAAGACTAAGTTAATAGTAATCTTCTGTGTTAACCAAAGTGGACACACTGAGCACTTCTTGAACTTCTACTCTCACACAGCCCTTCCCCACCCTCATGCCCTTCTCACAGTAGAACAGAGCTCCAGGAATGTAGGAGATATGGTGTCAAACTAGATAGCCAGCTGATGTATCAACTGGTGGCTGTGGTTGTGTTTTCTGGGGGAGTGTTCTTAGGAGGTGACATTGGGTGCTCTTGGAACGGTGGTGGTGGTGGTGGTGTAGATGTCATTGAAATGGGCAGTCAGTGGTGAGTAAGAGGTAAGCTGGAGTGACCATTTTGAGTGACAGTGTCACCGGTTTACTGTTTTGTTGGATATGTTTAGTATTTTCATTAGGCTATAAAAATTGATAAGGAATGGAGTAAGGAGGTTGTAGTGGCAAGCAGACAGCAACAGTCCTGAGCATAGTATGTGAGCACTACTCCAAATCATTATGGATGAAAATTGCGGTTTGTCTTTGGTGGGATGCCAGTGTAGGGGAAAGCTTGGAGATTTGACTCTTAACTTATTGCTGTATGATCAATGGTTTGGAAGCCACAGTGTCCTTTCATCTATGTTATGCCAATGACATGTTGAAAAGTGGTGCAAAGGCCAAGTAGCTCTAATGGTGATTCTGCTATCCAGATTGTGTCACGGCACATACGTGCAGTTTGAGCATGCTGTGCCAGTGCTCTACAATCCTGTTGCTGGTTGGGCAGTAACTGATAGAATTATAGTGTTGGAATCCACATAATTTAGCAAGTTCAAGAAATAGGGCAGACTTGAATTGCTGCCCTTGGTCTGTTGTGACATGTGTGGGGCAGCTGAATTGGCCAATCCATGTAGTGGGTAATGTCCTGGTTGTTGTTTCTGTGCCGGCCAGAGTGGCCGAGCGGTTCTAGGTGCAGGTTCTTCAGTCTGGACTCGTGCGACCGCTATGGTCGCAGGTTCGAATCCTGCCTCGGGCATGGATGTGTGTGATGTCCTTAGGTTAGTTAGGTTTCAGTAGTTCTAAGTTCTAGGGGAATGATGACCTCAGATGTTAAGTCCCATAGTGCTCAGAGCCATTTGTTGTTTCTGCAGAAATGTCAATGACTGGAGTAGCTTTGGTATGACATGTACTGGTCAGTTGCCATGAAGATACATCAAATCCTTCAGACAGAGGCAGTGGACCCACCAGGTCAATGTAGATGTGTGAAATCAATATGTCCTTTCATAAAACTGATGTATTGGTTTGTGAACAAGGTGGTTGACTGGCATGTTTAACATAAACATATGTGACAAAATGTACCTGTCCTAGATAAGCTTCATTGTGTTATTAGTTCTGTGGTGTGAGAGATTGTGCACCGAGTCAAACACTTGCTTAATAAAAAAAAACAGTGGATACAAACGACCTAGGAGGATGTCTAAGGGTGTCATACCACACCAATTTTTTTGATCCTACTACTGATTTTGAAATCAGTAGTATGTGAAACTGTGTTTAGTATCAAAAAATAGTTGCCAACTATTTTACCTGTCCCATATATGAGTCTCAAATCTGTAGTAAAGTGATTAATTCTAACTCTCACCAGGAAATATTTTCCTTTGTCTTTGGAATGCAGAAGTGATGTGGTCTGGGGGCAGTGTTTACCACAAACTGCCATGCTTCCACATAGGGTGTAAGTGCTAGATGATCTCAGAGAATGTGGCAATTCCAGATTGTAGGCACTCTACCTGGTGTGAGATTTGGCCAGTTTATGAGGAAAAAATCTAGAGGTTGCCATCCACAGTCAGTTTTTGCTGGAATGCCATACTGATTTTCAACTGGCTAGAGTCCTCAGTCACAGAAAGGGGAGATGCATGTACAGGATGTGCCAAAATAAGTGCTTTGTGTAGGCTGGTCTTTACCTGCTTGAAGGCATGTTGTGTCTGTAATCCACACCATTCTGCCACCAGTCATGTTGTCGCCTATCAAAGTTGCTCTAGTGATGCCTGTGTTGTGACTGCTCCCATCAAGTGTCAGCCATAGAAACTGACCAATTCAAGAATATTCTTTGCTGTTGAAAGTTGGTGGGTTGGGGCATGTTTCATAAGGCACCCACATTCTTCTTAAGGGGCCACATGCTTACTGTAAAAACTATGTGACCTAAGAACTGCACTTGTCATTTCTGCTGCACATATTTGGCATCATTCACTGTCAATCAATAGTTTTCTACTCCCTTAAAAACAATTTTTAAATGTTCTTCATGGCCCACTGTTGTTTGTGAAAACACTAGTACATCGTCCAAGTCAGTCCCTCACTTTCAGAGATGATACACTAGATAATACAGAGAATCAACTGAATGGAATGATCATAAGAGATGGGAAGACAGATACCACAGAACCAAAGACATTCCACACTTCATTCCTTCAGTGACTGTCTTTAACATTTGACTCATTGTGTCACCACATGGGTTAGAAAAGTCTGTGCCACTGTTTCCACCGAAATATATGCAATAGGCACTGCTTCGACCCAGTGGGTAAACTGGTCACTTGCTGAAAAAAGTTATGTGAAACACTTCGCTGGAGTTAAAGATCTACATCTACATCTACATCCATATTCCGCAAGCCACATGATGGTGTGTGGCGGAGGGTACATTGAGTACCTCTATCAGTTCTCCCTTCTATTCCAGTCTCGTATTGTTCGTGGAAAGAAAGATTGTCAGTATGCCTCTGTGTGGGCTCTAATCTCTCTGATTTTATCCTCATGATCTCTTCGCGAGATATACGTAGGAGGGAGCAATATACTGCTTGACTCCTCAGTGAAGGCATGTTCTCGAAACTTCAACAAAAGCCCGTACTGAGCTAGTGAGCATCTCTCCTGCAGAGTTTTCCACTGGACTTTATCTATCATCTTCGTAATGCTTTTGCGATTACTAAATGATCCTGTAATGAAGCATGCTACTCTCCGTTGGGTCTCCTACTCCCAGATAATTTATGGAATTAACTGCTTCCAGTTGCTGACCTGCTATATTGTAGCTAAATGATAAAGGATCTTTCTTTCTATGTATTCGCAGCACGTTACACTTGTCAACATTGAGATTCAATTGCCATTCCCTGCAACATGCGTCAATTTGTTGCAGATCCTCCTGCATTTCAGTACAATTTTCCATTGTTACTACCTCTCGATATACTACAGCATCATTCGCAAAAAGCCTCAGTGAACCTCCGATGTTATCCACAAGGTCATTTATATATACTGTGAATAGTGACAGTCCTGCAGCACACCTGAAATCACTCTTTCTTCAGAAGACTCCTCTCCATTGAGAATGACATGCTGCGTTCTGTTATCTAGGAACTCTTCAATCCAATCACACAATTGGTCTGATAGTCCATATGCTCTTACTTTGTTCATTAAACGACTGTGGGGAACTGAAACAAATGCCTTGCGGAAGTCAAGAAACACGGCATCTACCCGGGAACCCATGTCTATGGCCCTCTGAGTCTCGTGAATAAATAGCATGAGCTGGGTTTCACACGATCATCTTTTTTGAAACCCATGCTGATTCCTACAGGGTAGATTTCTAGTCTCCAGAAAAGTCATTATACTTGAACATAATACGTGTTCCAAAATTCTACAACTGATTGACATTAGAGATATAGGTCTATAGTTCTGCACATCTGTTCGACGTCCCTTCTTGAAAATGGGGATGACCCGTGCCCTTTTCCAATCCTTTGGAATGCTACGCTCTTCTAGAGACCTACGGTACACCTCTGCAAGAAGGGGGCAAGTTCCATCATGTATGTAAAATCGAACTGGTATACCATGATGTCCAGTGGATTTTCCTCTTTTGAGTGATTTTAATTGTTTTTCTATCCCTCTGTCATCTATTTCAATATCTACCATTTTATTATCTGTACAGCAATCTAGAGAAGGAACTACAGTGCAGTCTTCTTCTGTGAAACAGCTTTGGAAAGAGACATTTAGTATTTTGTCCTTTAGTCTGTCATCCTCTGTTTCAGTACCATTTTGCTCACAGAGTGTCTGGACATCTTGTTTTGATCCACCTACCACTTTGACATAAGACCAAAATTTCTTACGATTTTCTACCAAGTCAGTACATAGAACTTTACTTTTGAGTTCATTGAACACCTCTTGCATAGCCCTCCTCACACTACATTTGACTTTGTGTAATTTTTGTTTGTCTGCAAGGCTTTGGCTATATTTATGTTTGCTGTGAAGCTCCCTTTGCTTCCGCAGCAGTTTTATAACTTGGTTGTTGTACCACGGTGGCTCTTTTCCATCTCTTACAATGTTGCTGGGCACTACTCATCTAATGCATATTTTACGATGGTTTTGAACTTTGCACTGATCCTCAACACTATCTATACTTGAGACAAAACTTTTGTGTTGAGGCGTCAGGTACTCTGAAATTTGCTTTTTGTCACTTTTGCTAAACAGAAAAATCTTCCTATCTTTTTTAATATCAAATCTGTATGAATGTGTGTGAAACATCATTTGGGCCCTTTGAAAGAACATATAGGCTTGTGCACATGGTGTCCCACCTTAGCCTCTTGGCACACTAAGCAAGCTCTTACCCATGATCAGTGGTCACATCTGCGCAGTTGAAAATTGCTGTCGGTTGAGTGGAAGATCCACAAGGCTTGGGTGGTGAAGTAGCCATTGAAATCAAGGATGCTATGTTCAGCTGCATGTTGTGCAGCAGGATGGTCTACTTTGCTCCTGGCCACAGTTTAGCAGTGGCCATTCATCCTGCTAGACAGCTGGTTGGTAGTTATACCAGCATAAAAAGCTGCGCAATAATTACTGCAGAGCTGGTAAATGATTTGGGCTGCTTTCACAGGTGGCCCAGCCCTGACAGGGTAGGATAAACCTGTGACAGGACTGGAATAGGATGTGCTGGGTGGAGGGACTGGGCAGGTCTTGCTCCTGGGTCTTCTACAGGGATATGATCCTTGCGGCAAGGGTTGGGATTGAGAATAGCCCATGGATGGACTAGGATGTTGTGTAGGTTGGTTGGGCAATGGAACACCACTCTGGAAGGGTGAGAAGGATCTTCGGGTAGGATGTCCCTCATTTCAAGGCATGATAATAGGTGATAAAATTCCTGGTGAAGGATGTAGTTCAGATGTTCCAGTCCAGGGTGTTATTAGGTGACAAATGAGGCTCTCCTTTGTTGCTGGTTCTTGGGAATGTGGGAAGATTGGGGATGTGATGGGAAATGGCACAGGATATCTGTTTGCAGATTTGGTTTGGGGGAACGTGCCTGTCTATATAGGCCTTGGTGGGACCCTCATCATACTGGGCAATAGAGTTATTGTCACTGCAGGTAAGCCATCCCTGGTTAGCCAGGCTGTATGTGGGGGATTTTTTGGTGTGAAAGGGATTACGGCAAGTTGAAAAGGAGATGGTGAGGGATCGAGGGTGATATTATAAACCCCTTACCTAAAAAATTTCTCTCCTTCAAACCTCCTCTGTGTCACCACAGACAACGTGTCACAGATCTCATTTGTACTAAGACTGCAGTACACACGAAGTGTTTATTTTCTTCTATTAGCCTGAGAGGAATGCATAAGTTCTAATCAATGTTCACCAACCTGCAGTCTTCTGTAGCTGTTGTTCCCTGCACAGAAAACACCATATATGTTGTGAATCCGTTATCTTGAGGCTGCAAGAAACTCTTAGCAAGGTACTGGTATTATGTGAATAATTTAAGTTTCAGTTATTTTGTTTACATGGATGTCACTCACTTTTTATTAGTAGAACTCCAGAAACTGCACAATTACATTCCACTTTAGAGTCACAAATAATTTTCATCCCTCAGCAAAATAATGAACTGCATATTTCTGTAATTACTGTCATGCTATTCTCAACCTAATGTCCAAGAATTTGCAAATAAAGTCTTAACTGACACTGACCACAGCAGACATCATGTCTGTTCTCTGACACTCCTGAATCAGCTTTGATCTTACAGCTGAACCACTTCACCCACCATCAAAGTTAGGCGTGATCCACATATCACCGAAGTGCTTCGTCTGCCTTTTCATTTTGCAATTTTTTATTATTCTGCTGGTTATTAATGCTTGTGAAGTAATGGAATAACAGCACACTACTGAGAGATGCTTTAATATGAAATGGAAGTAAATATGCTGTCTAGTTTTTCTAATATTAATAACAGAAGGTTATCATTTTGGTGTGCGACATTCAGATGCAGCAGCCAATCTCACAGAAGGACCACAATTTAGGATATCTTTCTCACAATACCCATACTGAACAGACCATCTGTCATCAGTATCTCACACCAAATTACGTCATCTTCCCACTGCTGCCTTCTCAACTGCTCTAAGAAGAGCTTCTTGTACCTGAATATGATGGCTTCAAAGACAGAAATACTACACATCCCCCTCCTGCTGAGATTTCCAAAAATTGGGTTGTTCTCACAGACAACAATCAATATTGGAAATAAACAAATTTTTATTTGAAGTTTTATAACTTTTTCCAGCTATCAGCTTTCAAGAGCCATACCATTCCATTATATTTGTACTTTCTTATTGTTTTTCAAAAGTTGAATATAAGTCATTTTTTCATTCTCAGATTATTAATTTACTTATATAATCATACACTTAATTATTTTGTGATTAGAAAAAAACTGACTGTTATCCTCAGTCAATTCCTGTATAACCTTATATTCCAAAATAATTCATCTTTTATAGCACCTTCTATACTAATTACATTATTCTTTTAATAATAAAGATTTTCAAAGTAGTATTATACTGCACCTTTATGTTGTTGGTAGTCTTTTGTTAATATACAATCTACCATATTTGCTATACTACTCTATAGCAGACCACCATCTTGTAGGAAAGTTTCATCCACGAGATTTTATGTTGCTGTTAAGCTACTATCAGCACATTGCCATCCATTAAATTCAACAAAATATTTATTGAGAAGAATTTACATTGTTATTCACTTTTGTCACATTGCCATCCTTTCAATTCAGTGAAACATCCTTTACATTTTACACTTTTCCTCAGTATTATGTCAGCACCATGCTGTTCTATACTTATTTATATTTGAATGCATTGTAAAGATGTCCACTTCACATGGCTACAATCAAAACAAACACAATACCTACACATTTCACAAATATGTGGAGGCGGAAGAACTTTACACTCACACCTTTTACCGGAACGTATGCAAGCAGTCCACAAGAGCAGCCCATACTGATGATTCTGTTGTCCATGATGTGGTCTTGCATTGTATAACTCCAGACTTCCCCAAATGATGTTGAGTTCAATAAATGCCCTGGCCGTAGTGGCTGAGCAGTTCTAGGCTCTACAGTCTGGAACCACGCGACTGCTATGGTCGCAGGTTCGAATCCTGCCTCAGGCATGGATGTGTGTGATGTCCTTAGGTTAGACAGGTTTAAGTAGTTCTAAGTTCTAGGGGACTGATGACCACAGCAGTTAAGTCCCATAGTGCTCAGAGCCATTTGAACCATTTGAACAAAATAAATGCCAGTCCCTTCTCCCATCTTCAACCTCAGATACAGCATACAGCACTAATACACTTCCATGAAACATTACAAAATGCTTTACATTAGTTACAGTTATGTTATCTTGATAAGCTGAAATTCATTTTTATTAGTACAGTTCATACTAATTAGTCTTTCTTCTTTCATTTATACCTTATATTTACATGTTGTGTTTAACACACTACTCAGAATTAATATAGTCTTACATATGATTGAAAACAGTCTGACAAAGTTCGGATAGTTTTTCAATTTCACGCCTGTGGATAGTATGTTGGTAGCACTTCGTCGCCTTGCCTGTTATGCTGTGTAGCAGACTTTAAAGCTGTGCGGATCAGTATAACGAAAAGGCGAGGGGTCTCGCTTGTTTTGTCCATGACTGTACATCACTGCACTCTATCATTTTAGTTGACTGACTAAACAAAATGTAAGTAATTTAAAACTTTCAAGAGGAGTCTCAAGGCATGATATTTTAATTTATTACATCTTTACTGTTGCCTCTATTTGCACCATAATTTGCAGACAGTATCCCCATATACTACCTACAAAATTATATCACTGTATGACACAAGTTCAGGAGATGTGACATATGCGGCCATGGACCAGTTCCCGAGTGACCCGGGCCTGTCATGAAAGTATTAAATACGTATAAGGAATATATTGTTAAGTATTTGTGCTGCACAACCACTCCACAACATGATTCTCTTCAGTCTATCTCACACACAAGTTATATTGCTGGTTTTTGTAACAACAATATTCTTTGTAAGTGGACATCAGTTGCACAGGCCCAGAGAAGGGTAAATCATTCTTAATTTTAAACTATCTTTGCAAGCTGGCTAAGGAGACATAAGCCACTACTGATGAAAATCTGTGGTTTGTCCACCACAGATTTTCATCAGCAGGCACAAACAGAAGTATACAGCTGCCAGTTTCTGTTGCCAAGATATTAGCATACATTAGTTACATTGGTGCCAGTTTTAAATGCTAATAATTGACATTTGGCAATAATTATCTTGAGGCCAGGATAGTTGAAATATTTCATTTATTATGTTACCCCACTAGCAGCAAAAGAGTCAATATCTCAGAAGGATCGCCCTATGGCATGGATGATGTTTTCTCTTGTGTTGTAGTGCCAGCCACGAAGAGGTTCCTTCATTTTGGCAAACAAGTTGTAATTGCCCGGACTCATATCAGGTGAATACGGGGATGTTCCAGTGTCATCCACTTCCCACATATACATGAGCTCCTGCAAGGGGTTTGCTGTGTTGTCAACATGTGTTATCATGAAGGATGATGGGATGCAGTGCCAGACGGAAAAATTGTTGAGCATTGCAACCACATGCCCCTACACAATCTTGATCCATGTAAATTCTTCACATTTCCCAAACATACTGCTGGGACGCTTCAACTGGTTTCCCACACTCTGAGGCAATACACACACCAACTGCCTCAAACACAGCCATCATCACTCATTGCACTAGTTCAGCTGACCTTCCTGCTATCAGATACAGATAGCAGGCACGACACGCGTTGGCCATCGTTCATGTTACAGTAGAACTGCCACTATGTTTTATCCAACCCATGTAAAATGAGAGTTAATGAGTTGTGCACTGCTGTTAACATATATAATCCATATGTCAGTTTAGTGCAGGATCGTCCAAGAATTGCGCCCGGCAAGTGCGGGCGTGTCCCACAGTTGCAAGGCATTATTGTTCAGTGCCCCATACGCGACCGTTATTGCGAGTGTGGGCATAGGAGCGAGAGAGTTAGTTGCAGAGCGATTGAGACTGCACAGCACTGCTCTGCCCTGCCCTGGACTGTCCCACAGTCAGATCCAATGTAAACAAAATAACAGAGGACATGCAGATCTGTAAAAGTGGTCGATGAGTGGTAAAACAAGCAAACCATTTACTGTTTAGGTAACAGTTAGTGTTCATGTGGCAGATTTACTGCGCAAAGCTTTAGAAAACTATATACAAAACAAGAATTGAAGAACAATTTAGTAGTTTTCTGATCCACAGGCTGATTCTATTAGTACTGTACATGAACACTCGCCATATGTACAGTATGTGTCTTCTGAAAGATAGATCAATTTTTTAAATGAACTAGTCTCATAAACATTCTATTTCAGAAATAATTTTGCATAAGTGATATAGAGTCCCATTCTTCCAATTAGCAGTTACAAGTAAATATTTTTTTGTTGTACTTTGTGCTAAAGCTTTTTATTCTTTTCAGAGTTTAGACATCGGATCCTTAATTTTCTGTTTTGTACATAATAATTTTAATTGCTCAAGTTTGAAAACCTATTAAAAAAATAGAATTAAAGTTGTAAAGACCTTTGATCCTCACAGTCAACATTATTAAAGAAGACCATTAAAGTTTACATATTTTTCTTTTTTGAGAAATTGATTTTGTCTAGGTTTGCTACAATATTCCAGGAGACAACTAACTTCATAGAATTAGTCAAATTTTTATCGCTAAGTAGCAAACGGTTCTTAGTTTCAGCAAACATTAAAAGGGAGAAAAAGCACTCACAAATATACGTGGAACCAAACATTGAGAGAATTTTGGCATTGTGCTGGTGCAAAATGGGATACTTCTCTCATGGAAAACATCTGTAAAAGCCATTCAAAGTTTTACACATCAGAAAGCAGTCCTTCAGGCACATATCGTACTGCAGATCAATCGGCTCTAGTTGAAATACTTGTGAGACGTCCTCTGCCCGAAGGGAAAATGCTGGTTGAAGCTCACTTATCTCCAAATATCTGTTTTCAAACTCTTCTTGTAATTTGCAAATGATCTGGACATAATCTGAAAAATTCACATCTTCTTTAATGCCGTCTAATGCAGGGAAGCAGGAAAGTGTCCACAATCCTCCTCGTGCAACTGTTTTTCCTACAAAATAAGTTTTTTTTGAAATGCTTCAATAATCTGCACTAAATCAACAACAGAGTGATTTTAACCTTGGAGTGAAATGTTCAAAGTATTTAAATGACCAGTTAGGTCACTCAAAAAAGCCAAATTCGCCACCCACTTAGGATCACGAAGTAATTCTCCTGGAAATCCTTTCATTTCCAAAAAGGTACTGATTTCATCCTTTAAGGAGAAAAACTGATGAAGCACCTTCCCTCTGCTCAGCCATCATGTTTCAGTGTCGTAAGGGATATCTGGGTATTTTGTTTTGATATCAGCCAGAAATATTTTAAATTGGCGACGTGTGTCAATGCAAGCGAAGATAATTAACTGTTGGAGCAACTGTGTCCATAACTTTTATATGTTGACAATCTTTGCACATAGTGCCTCCTGGTGTATCAGACAATGGACTGCCGTGAATACGGAACAGGTGACTTCAGCCATTTTTGAGCTGATGTAACCTGGGAATCCAGTGCGTATCCCTTGTAGTACAGGGGCTCCATCCATTGTTACACTGGTCAGGCGTTCCCATTTTAAACCCATTGACTCGAGCACATCTTCCATGGCTAGAAAAACATCCAAACCTGTGGTTGTGTCTTTTAATGGTATAAGGTGGAGAAATTCTTTGGTGACACACAGGTTGTTGTCAACACCGCGAATGAGTATGATGAGCTGAGATATGTCCACAATGACAATAAACTCTTCAAGATCGATAGAAAATGAAACAAAGTTTGCCACTCTCTCCGTTAATTGCTGCTCCATATCTTTGACTCGGCGAGCAATAGTTTGAGGCAAAAGAGCTACTTTTTTAAATTTTTACATGAGGTCTGCAGAACAAATACAAACTGCTGAGTCAACCAGGCAATACTTGATGTGATTCCCAGCTGCAAAAGGTTTCCCTGCTTTCGCAATTCTCAACGAGCATTTGTAACTTGCTTGCAAACTTTGCCCACCAATTTACTGCTCCTACCACAGCAATAAAGAAAAAAAAGCCTTTAAATTAATTTTGTACAATTCTGTTTTTAAAACATTTTTATAATTTTAACAATTAATTGCTTTTCATTCATTAAAATCCAAATAAAAAACTAACAAGAAAGATTAGTTGTAGCTGCATTTTTCCCCAGTTCTTCTGAAAAGTGGTCATAGATGCTAGCAAGGACAGCGAAATAAATTTTTATTTATTGGAATATTTGCATTTTAATTAATTATAAATTAAGATCAAACTACAACATATGCCTTACCATAAATCAAAACACAAAAACAAAGAATGACTCTTAATGACACTTTGCTGTCCGAGAGAGCATTTGTAATGGCTTTTCAGAAAGTGGGAAAAAGTAACACACCTGAAACTTTTTTTTTTTTTTATGTCTGTGCAACGCGATTTAATGCAACCCAAATATAAAAATTAACCAAAAAGAAATGTTCCTTGTTGCTGACAATCTGATATTCGATAACTGGCACATTGCTAAGTGACATATCAGATTATAAAATATAGTTTTATTTATCATCTTTATAAACAATAAAGAGTCATATGATAGAAAACACTTACTTCTCTATAATGCTTCTTGAAATATTCTTTTAGTTCTTCAAGCTTTGACTGGCATTCCTCTTGCAACAAATTTTCGAACTGATCTTTGCGACAGATACTAAAGTGCCGTTCAATCGAGTACTTTTTTTTAATACATGCGGTTCCAATGACATACTAAACATTTGGTGAGATTTTTGACAGCAGTACAAGAAAACTGAATTTCCTACTGAGGTTTAAATAGTGTGGAGATGCCACTCCTCCACTTTTTGTCTGCTGCTGTTGACCATTCATCTCGATCCAGTGTAGCCTTACGCCTGTTGACTAACATCTTTGTGTCTTATCAATGCTTTTGACTGCTGCTGTTGCAGCAGTCTGTCTTCTGTATGAAGCTTGCGTGCAATGGCATGGCGAGGCATGGTGGGTGGACCACACGGTCAGCTAAGCGGCACAGATCAGCCACTGCAGCAACATACAAATTTGACTGGGGCACTACCCTCAGGCAATTGCAGGTGCTAGTGCCCCAGGGGCACAGTTTGTGGCTAATGAAGTCTAGACTGAAACTGAAAGTGACAAAATAAACACTTTTAGCTTCTTCATAACCAGACATTATGTGTGTATTAAGGTATCATTCACTACCAAAAATACATTGTAACAAGTAAAGAAAGGTAAAACAAATGGATTAAAAAGGGCCTCATTGTTTTGAGCAAATGGCTTAAAGTAATGCACAGAATATTACAAATGGTCCACATCAAATTCATAAAATGTACAGAGAAAATGCTTACTGAAAATGGCATTATCAACTCAGACAACAAGGCAAAAACAATGTGGATGATCATAAATTCAGAAACAAGATGGGCAACACATAAAAATAGTAGTCCAGAAAACAAGCTGGGAGAATTCTTTTCAAAGAAACCAGGAAACTGTTCCCAGATTACTTAGTGACTACTTCACAAATGCATGCAAAAATCTAACAAGGGGGTATGTCAACTCCAACAACTAGCACTATAGATATTTTATTAGAGAGAAGATGTTCTCTAAGAAATTTCATATATCTGTATCCAGCAAATGAGGAAGAAGTAAGAAGAATCACCAAGACCCAGGACATCTGTGGTGTCTCAATATGATTATTAAATTGTCATCTAAATTCTCATTAAACTCCTAACCAACAAGATTGAAGCCATCAGAGAAAGACTGTACCCTGAGAGTTTGAAAACTGCTACAGTGCTACCACTGTAAAAAAAAGATAAATCCCCCTCCCCACCACCATCACCAAAAAACCACTACTTCAGTGACATAGGACCTTGTTGACTATGTACTACAAACATTTAGAAGGGAAGACTCAACAATTGGGTATTCTGTGACCTACCAAAATCTTTTTGTTTAATTAATCTCAAGATTCTTCTGGAAAAGCTAAAATTCTATTGGGTGAGAGGAACTCGATTCAATCCGATGAAATCTTACTTAATGAACAGCAATGAAAAAGCAGAAATGCTAGATGAGGAGAATAATAACAACTGGCACTAGTTGGAAATGGGGAAGATCTTAACAGCATGCCACAGGGAAGTTTCTAGAGCAATTACTTTTCTCAGTAGCTGTTAATGACTTCATTGATGAAATCCATGCTATTTGCAATTGACACCAATATTTTAATTGAGGGACCCGATCTAGAAGCAAATTGTGGTGTTGCATATACTCTGCAAGAATAAAGTGTAACAATGTGTTTGCCTTACTGACAAATGAAATTCACAAATGATAAAATGATACATTAAACAACACTATGCAACAAAATGTTTTATGTTTGCATAATTTTTGCTGTTAATGGAGAACTTTTTTGGCTGATTTCTGATCCGTTATTAGTTTTCCTATCATATACAGTGTTTTCACAAATCAAGTAAACCCACTTTTCATTAAAACTTAAGTTTCAATGTGAGAAATTTTATTGCAAGCAGAGGAAATTTTGTTTTAGTATGATGGAGTAGTTGGCCACACTTGTCAAAACCAGCTGTCTGTTAGACAGGACATTGTAGTTCATGTTCGCGGCTCATTGTCTTGCGGTTGCGTTCTCGCTTCCTGAGCACGGGGTCCTGGTTTTGTTTTCCAGCAGGTTCAGGGATTTTTCACCTGTCTTGAGATGACTGGGTGTTTGTGTTGTCCTCATCATTTCATCATCATTCATGAAAGTGGCGAGATTGGACTGAGAAAAGGTTGGGAATTTGTATGGGCACTGATAACCGCACGGTTGAGCACCGCACAAACCAAACATCATCATCATTTTAGTTCTTTGTTGACATACTATAGTGCTGTGAGATTATATCCAAGCTGTGAAATAGAGTTTTGCAGTTTCTCAGAAATGAGTTCCCCATAAGTGTTTGAGAAACACATATGTATTCTCTATATTTGTGGTTGCTACATAATTGTTAAGTAAAGGCAGGGCATTAATAGTTTCAAGATAAATGTCTACTGCACATACTTTGTTATAAGAATTGCCAATCAAAACATAAAGCTGGGCACTCGACAAGATACACTATACATGTGTTGAGGGATTGAGACTGGAAAAACAGGAAGAGGAAGGCAATGCCTTTTGCTATTCCCATGGTTTGGTGGGAGCCACCAACTCATGTACATGATTGTTATTTTTGTTTGGTTAATGCTGAAAAAAGCAATAAAGATATAAAATACCCTAACCTTTCTTTGGCCTTACAACTAGTTAGGCATAGTGACTCTCTCCCTATTCCAATTTGACACACCACACTTGAAGATTTGCAACAGGAGAGCAGCTCAGAAAGTGAATGTGATGATGATGAAGATTGTGCATCAGAATTATTTATTGAAAAATTAAGTAAATGATTCAACTTGACTCGAATCTGACAAAAGAAGTTGATGAATTGCTTATGTCAAGACTGAAAGCAGGTCAGCATCTTCAACCCAGAGTATCATTCTCTTGGAACAGGCACAGAGAAAAGGAATTTCATTTCTTTAAAGTATATTATGTGGTGTTTTGTAACAATATTATGAAAAGGAAAGTTGTTACTCACCATATAGCACAGACACTGAGTCACAGATAATGCAACTCACACACCCGACTGCAATCTCTGGCAGCTGAAGTCACATTGCGAGCACCAGCTCCAGTGCACGATGGGAGTGGCAACTGGGTGGGGGTAAGGAGGAGGCTAGGGAAGAGGAGGGATAGCAGGGTAGAGGTGGAAAACAGTGAAGTGCTGCTGGGTAGCATGCAGGGATGAGGGGGAGAGAGGGTAGGATAGCTATGTGCAGTCGGGAAGCTGGATGGAGGGCAGGGGAGAGGAGAGTGTGTGTGTGGGGGGGGGGGGGGGGAAGAGGGGGAGGGGGTTTGCAGAAAAGGAGAGAACACACAGTGTGATGGTCGAATGATGGCTGTGTAGTATTGGAATGGGAACAGGGAAGGGGCTCGATGGGTGAGGACAATGACTAACGAAGGCTGAGGCCAGGAGGCTTACAGAAACATAGGAGATATTGCAGGGAAGGTTCCCACCTGCACAATTCAGAAGAGCTGATGTGGGTGGGAAGGATCCATATGGCACAGGCTATGAAGCAGTCATTAGAATGAAGGAGGTCGTGGTGGGCAATGTGCACAGTGAAAGGGTGGTCCACTTGTTTCTCAGCCACAGTTTGTTGGTAGCAATTCATATGGACAGACAGTGATGTTTGTGATGAGACTGGAGTAGGTTGGTGGTGGGAGGATGTATGGGACAGATCTTGCATCTACGTCTGTTACAGAGATGTGAGCCATGAGGTAAGGGGTTGGGAGCAGGGGTTGTGTAGCGATGGACAAGTATATTGCATAGGTTTGGTGGATGGCAGAATATCACTGTAGGAGAGGTGGAAAGGGTAGTGGGCAGGACATTTCTCATTTCAGGGCATGATGAGAGGTAGTCAAAACCCTGGCGGAGAATGTAATTCAGTTAGTATTCAATAACAGCAAGGCCATGGGCATTAGGGATGTTACTGTAAATGGAAGTGGCATTAATAGTGAAGAGCAGGGCACTGTGTGGTAAAGGGACTAGAACTATGGAGAGTCAGTGTACAAAATGGTTGGTATCTTTTATATAGGAGCATAGGGTCTGGCTAATAGGTTGAAGGTGGTGTTCTATGAGAGCAGAGATTCTCTCAGTGGGGGCACAGTAATCGGCCACAATGGGGTGTCCTGGTTGTTTGTGTTTATGGACTTCAGGAAGCATGTAGAAGGTAGAGTGCGGGGAGTGGTAGGGGGTGAGCAGAGAGATGGACTCCAGGGGGAGGTTCTGGGATGGGCCTAAGGATTTGAGGAGTGATTAGAGATCCTGCTGGATTTTTGGAATGGGGTCATTGTGGCAACATTTGTAGGTGGATGTATCTGACAGCTGGTTGAGTCCTTCTGCCAGGTAATCCTTGTGGTTCAAAACAACAGTGGTGGAGCCTTTGCCTGCTGGTGGAATTATATGCTCAGGATCAGTATTTAGATGGTGGACTGCATTTCTTTCTGTGGATGTAAAGTTAGTTGGCATGTTGAGGCATTTGGGGACTGATGGTGAGGCAAGGTTTGAGGTTAAGAAATTCTGGAAAGTTAACAGGGGGTGATTTGTGGCAGTGGGGGTGGATCACAGATGGATGGAGGAGTGAACTGTGTCAGGCCTGTTTCAACATTGGTCTTTGGTTGAGTCTTATTGGTAAGGTTGGTGGTGAAAAAGTGTTTCCACTGTAGGGACTTGTTTGACAAGTCCTGCGTGATTGAATTTGGGAGTGGGGCAAAAGGAGTGGCCTTTGGAAAGGACTGATATTTCTGTGGGGATAAGGGTTCTGGAGGAAAGGTTTATGATTGTGTTTCAGGTGTGTTTGGCTTCTGGATTTTGTTTGATGGTGGGAGGGAGTTTTGGAAGGTGGGGTAAATGTAGTAGGTCTGTGAGACAGGGTTTGTCAGCTATGAGGGGATGTGGGGGAGATTTGCAGGTTGCTGTAGAGGTGGTGGACAGTGGTAGTCCAAGGTGGGAGTAAGAAGTTAGTAGGGTAGATAATTTTTTGAGGTTGGATTGTGCATGTTGCTTTAGTTCCTGGAGGGCAAGAGTTTCAGTGTGTGTTATGGGTTCCAGGAATTTAGGATTGCATGGCAGGAGAATTTTGCAGATGGGAAGGTACTGTAAAGAAGTTTGAGCTTAGTTTATGTGGTTTTGCAGGACTTGTTAGTGATGACTAAGGACTGGCAGAATATGAACACATGGAGGTCATTGTGGAAGGAGGGGTGGCAGCCGGAGATTGGTAACTTGATGGTAAGGCCATTTGGGGAGATTCCATGAGCCAAACAACAATGCAGGGACGGTATGTGGGACTGGTTTCTGGCTACGGATAAGGAAACTTTTCTGCATTGACACAGACGGAAGGAGCAAGGACCCATGGTGGTGGAAAAAAAAGGCGTAAAAATACGTAATTAATGTAAAATTGTGTCAGAAAACATTTGCAAAAATACACTCAAATACATGGGAACAATTACAAAAAGAAAGAAATGGATGAAATAAGGGGAAACAAGCTGAAATCTGAGGGAGTAGGTCGATAGTGAAAGGCGAAAAACTTCTGAAATTGGAGTGAAGTTACAATGGAATCAAATGAGAAATAAAAATACTTGTAATGTGGGTTGCCGGTCTATGAGTGGATAAGCCTCAAAAGGGGGCCAACAGAAGTGATTAGATTAGGTGAAATTAGTAGGTGCGAACTGGAATAGAGAGAGAGAGAGATAGAGGGGAAGGAACGGGGGGTGAGGAGGGATTGGTAGGATAGGATACAAGTTCGTGTGGGATAGGAAAGGTGCGGGAAATGACATGTGAAAATACCTAATCTTGTCACTCCTGCCATTCTCCTTTTGACATTTACCCAACCATTTTTTTGCCTCATGGAATCCCCCCAAATGGCTTTACATCAAATTACCTATCTCTGGCTACCACCCTTCCTTCCACAATGACTTCCATCTGTTCAAATTCTGTCAATCCTTAGCCCTTACCAATATAGTTCTGCAGAACCATATTAATCAGATCCAGTCCTCCTTGCAATACCTTCTCTCCATTTGTAAAATACTCCTGCTATGCAATCCCAAATTCCTGGATCCCACAACTGACACTGAAACTCATGCCCTCCACGAACTAGAGCACTATGCACAATGCCACTTCAAAAAACTCTCCAACCTACTCCCTTCGTACTCCCACCTTGGACCACCACTGTCCACCACCTCTACAACAATGTCCAAAACTCTCCAATATCCACTTATAGCTGACAAATACTGTCTTGCAGGCCTACTACATTCCCCTACCCTCCAAAATCTCATAGGCCAACATGTTCAGCCTATTACCCACAACCTACCCTCCTACACAAAAAATACCAAATTATTTCCTACACTGACTCTCCACAGTTTCTGTCCCTTTACCACCCTGCTCATCACTATTGATGCCACCTCCATTTCAACTAACATCCCTAAGGCCCATGGCCTTACTGCTATTGAATACTAGCTTTCCCATTGCCCGATGGATTCCAAACCAACAACCTCCTTCCCTGTCACCACAACCAACTAAATCCTAAACAACAATTAATTCCCCTTTGAAGGCATTACCTACAAACAAATCCCACCAAGACATTAGCGACCCACATTACACCATCCTGTGCCAACCTGTTCATGGGCCAACTAGAGGAATCTTTCCAAAACACCCAGAATACCAAACACCTCACCTGGTTCATATTCACTGATGAGATCTGGATCAAGGTCTAGTACAGCCTATACACATTCCTCCAGAACCTCAAACCCTTCTCCTCCAGTTGTTTCACCTGGTCCTACTCAGCCCGTCAAGCCACCTTTCTTGAAATTGACTTCCGCCTCAAAGACGGCTGTACAGCACCTCTGTCCATATCACCATATCAAACCTACCAACCAACAACAATAAGTCCACTTTGACAGCTGCCATCCACTCCATACCACAAAGTCCTTTCCACACAGCCTAGCTGGGATGGTTCCTTTGAAAGGGCACAGCCGATTTCCTTCCAAATCCTTCCCTAACCCGAGCTTGCGCTCCGTCTCTAATGACCTCGTTGTCGACGGGACGTTAAACCCTAACCACCACCACCACCACAGCTTAGCCACCCATGGCTGTCACATCTGTAATGACAAGCAGTCCCTCTTGATATACACTCCTGGAAATTGAAATAAGAACACCGTGAATTCATTGTCCCAGGAAGGGGAAACTTTATTGACACATTCCTGGGGTCAGATACATCACATGATCACACTGACAGAACCACAGGCACATAGACAGAGGCATGCACAATGTCGGCACTAGTACAGTGTATATCCACCTTTCGCAGCAATGCAGGCTGCTATTCTCCCATGGAGACGATCGTAGAGATGCTGGATGTAGTCCTGTGGAACGGCTTGCCATGCCATTTCCACCTGGCGCCTCAGTTGGACCAGCGTTTGTGCTGGACGTGCAGACCGCGTGAGACGACGCTTCATCCAGTCCCAAACATGCTCAATGGGGGACAGATCTGGAGATCTTGCTGGCCAGGGTAGTTGACTTACACCTTCTAGAGCACGTTGGGTGGCACGGGATACATGCGGACGTGCATTGTCCTGTTGGAACAGCAAGTTCCCTTGCCGGTCTAGGAATGGTAGAACGATGGGTTCGATGACGGTTTGGATGTACCGTGCACTATTCAGTGTCCCCTTGACGATCATCAGTGGTGTACGGCCAGTGTAGGAGATCGCTCCCCACACCATGATGCCGGGTGTTGGCCCTGTGTGCCTCGGTCGTATGCAGTCCTGATTGTGGCGCTCACCTGCACGGTGCCAAACACGCATACGACCATCATTGGCACAAAGGCAGAAGTGACTCTCATCACTGAAGACGACACGTCTCCATTTGTCCCTCCATTCACGCCTGTCGCGACACCACTGGAGGCGGGCTGCACAATGTTGGGGCATGAGCGGAAGACGGCCTAACGGTGTGCGGGACCGTAGCCCAGCTTCATGGAGACGGTTGCGAATGGTCCTCGCTGATACCCCAGGAGCAACAGTGTCCCTAATTTGCTGGGAAGTGGCGGTGCGGTCCCCTACGACACTGCGTAGGATCCTATGGTCTTGGCATGCATCTGTGCTTTGCTGCGGTCCGGTCCCAGGTCGACGGGCACGTGCACCTTCCGCCGACCACTGGCGACAACATCGATGTACTGTGGAGACCTCACGCCCCACGTGTTGAGCAATTCGGCGGTACGTCCACCCGGCCTCTCGCATGCCCACTATATGCCCTCGCTCAAAGTCCGTCAACTGCACATACGGTTCACGTCCACGCTGTCGCGGCATGCTACCAGTGTTAAAGACTGTGATGGAGCTCCGCATGCCACGGCAAACTGGCTGACACTGACGGCGGCGGTGCACAAATGCTGCGCAGCTAGCGCCATTCGACGGCCAACACCGTGGTTCCTGGTGTGTCCGCTGTGCCGTGCGTGTGATCATTGCTTGTACAGCCCTCTTGCAGTGTCCGGAGCAAGTATGGTGGGTCTGACACACCGGTGTCAATGTGTTCTTTTTTCCATTTCCAGGAGTGTATAATCTCACAGTGGTATTCCGCCACCCATCAAACCTACACTATGTCCTCATCCGTCCATACATAATCCCCGTTCCCAACCCCCTTGCTCATGGTTCCTATACCTGTAATAGACATAGATGCAAGACCTGACCCATATATCTTCCCACCAGCACCTACTCCAGACAAGTTACAAATATCACCTATCCCATCAAAGACAGGGATACCTGTGAAACCAGTCATGTCATCTATAACCTAAGCTGGAACCACTGGGCTGCTTTCTATGTGGGCATGACAATCAACAAGCTGTCTGTCTGCATGAATGGTCACTGACAAACTGTGACCAGGAAACAACTGGGCCACCCTGTTGCATGCCACCCATCACAATGTCCTTCATTTCAATGACTGCTTCACAGCCAGTGCCATCGGGACCCTTCCCACCAACATCACCCTTTCTGGAATATGCAGGTGTGTGCAATGCTCTTTGTAAGGCAACAAGAGAAAGATGACAAACGTTGAGTACAGTGATGCAAAAGAAAATAGTAACAATAGAGAACAGCACTGAGTTAGGATCAAAGAAAAGCCACCACGAAAAAATCAAACAATGGAAAATCCAGGATGTAATGTAACAATATTATGAGAAGCCAAGTTGCCACTCACCATATAGCAGAGATGCTGGGTTGCAGATAGGCACAACAAAAAGATTTTCACATTTAAAGCTTTCAGCCAATGAGCTTTGTCAACAACAGACACACATATGCATGCGCGAGCGCACAAACATGCATACAGGAGCAGGAGGACTGTTCATCACTGCAGATGTGACGACCATGGGTGGCTAGGCTGTAGGGAAGAAACTTCTTGGTATTGAATGGGTGGCAGCTGTCGAAGTGGGGGTATTGCTGGTAGTTAGTAGGTTTGATATGGACAGAGGTACTGATGTAGCCATCTTTGAGGTGGAGGTCAACATCTAGGAAGGTGGCTTATTGGGTTGAGTAGGACCAGGTGAAGCAAATGGGGGAGAAGTTGTTGAGGTTATGGAGGAATGTGGATAGGGTGTCCTCACCTTCAATCCAGATAGCAAAGACGTCATCAATGAATCTGAACCAGGTGAGCAGTTTAGGATTCTGGGTGTTTAGAAAAAATTCCTCTAGATGGCCCATGAATAGGTTGGCATAGGATGGTGCCATGTGGGTGCCCATAGCTGTACCCTGGATTTGTTTGTAGGTAATGCATTCTAAGGAGAAGTAATGGTGGGTGAGTATATAGTTGGCCAAGGCAATGGACTAGGGATGTTAGTGTACAGGGAAGTGGCATCAATAGTGACGAGCAGGGCACCCTGTGGTAAAGGAACAGGAACTGTGGAGAGTCGGTGGAGGAAATGGTTGGTATCTTTCATATAGGAGAGTAGGTTCTGGGTAATAGGTTGAAGGTGTTGGTCTACGAGAGCAGAGATTCTTTCAGTGAGGGCACAGTAACCATCTCAGGTGGTTAGGTTTATAGACTTTAGGAAGCATGTAGAAGGTAGGAGTGCGGGGAGTGGTAGGGCTGAGTAGAGAGATGGACTCTGGGGAGAAGTTCTGGGATGGGCCTAAGGATTTCAGTAGTGACCGGAGATCCTTCTGGATTACTGGTATGGGGTCACTGTAGCAAGGTTTGTAGGTGGAAGTATTTGACAGCTGGTGGAGTCCTTCCGCCATGTAATCCTTGCAGTTCAGAACAACAGTGGTGGATCCTTTGTCCACAAGTATGATTATGTCAGGATCAGATTTTAGATGGTCGACTGCAGTTCTTTCTATGGATGTGAGGTTAGTCTGCACGTTGAGCAATTTGGAGAATGATGGTGAGGCAAGATTTGAGATTAAAAAACTCTGAAAAGTTAACAGGAGGTGGTTTGGGGGCAGTGGGGGTTGATCACATTTGGATGGAGGTGTGGACTGAGTTAGGCAAGGTTCAGTATTGGGCTTTTGTTGAGTCTGATTGGTAGAGTTGGTGCCGAAAAAGTGTTTCCACTATAGGGACCGGGAGAAGGAGAGAAGGTCTTTAACAAGTCCTGCATGATTGAATTTGAGAGTGGGGCAAAAGGTGAGGCCTTTGGAAAGGACTAATATTTCTGTGGGGCTAAATATTCAGGAGGAAAGTTTCATGCCTGTGTTGCAGGTCTGTTAAGGTTCTGGATTCTTGTGGTGGTGGCAGGGAGTTTTGGAGTGTGGAGTAAGTGTAGTAGGTCTGCAAGACAGTGTTTGTCAGCTATGAGGGGGCATGGGGGAGGTTGTTGTAGAGGTGGTGGACAGCAGCACTCCAAGGTGGGAGTAGGAAGTGAGCAGGATGGAGAGCTTTTTGAGGTGGCATCATGCATATGGCTCAAGTTCCTGCAGGGCAATGTGTGTTATGGGTTCCAGGTATTTGGGATTGCATAGCAGGAGAACCTTGCCGATGAAGAGAAGGTACTGCAAGGAGGTTTGAGCTGGGTTGATACAGTTTTGCAGGACTTTATTGGTGAGAACTAAGGATTGGCAGGATTTGAACAGGTGGAGGTCATTGTGGGAGGAGGGGTGGTAGCCAGAGATGGGTAATTTGATGGTAAGGCAATAATGGAAAATCCAGGCTGGAATGTAACAATATTATGAGAAGCAAAGTTGCCACTCACCATATAGCAGAGATGCTGGGTTGCAGATAGGCACAACAAAAATATTTTCACATTTAAAGATTTTGGCCAATGAGGTTTGTCAACAATAGACACACATACGCACACACGTGCACGCGTGCACATGCCCACACACAATTGCAGTCTCAGGCAACTGAAATCACAATGTGAGCAGTAGCACCAGGGCATGATGTGAGTGGCGACTAGGGCAAGGAGGGGGAGGGATAGCATGGTGGGGACGACGATGGACAGTGAAGTGTTGCAAGTTGGATGGAGGGCTAAGGAGAGATTTGGGTGGGGGGGGGGGGGGGGTGGAATAGCGGAAAAAGAAGAGAAATAAAGAAATAAATTAATAAAAAAATAAAATAAAATAAATAAATAAAGACTGGGTGTGGTGATGGAATGACTGCTGTGTAGTGCTGGAATGGGAACAGGGTAGAGGCTGGATGGGTGAGGACAGCGACTAACGAAGGTTGAGCCAGGAGGGTTGTAGGAATGTAGGATGTATTGCAGGGAAAGTTCCCACCTGCACAATTCAGAAAAGCTGGTGTTGGTAGGAAGGATCTATATGGCACAGGCTGTGAATCTGTCATTGAAATGAAGGATATCATGTTTGGCAGCATGTTCGGCAACAGGGTGGTCCACTTGTTTCTTGGCCACAGTTTGTCGGTGGCCATTCATGTGGACAGACAGCTTGTCGGTTGTCATGCCTACATAGAATGCAGCACAGTGGTTGCAGCTTAGCTCATAGACCACATGACTGGTTTCACAGGTAGCCCTGCCTTGGATGGGATACGTGTTGTTGGTGACTGGACTGGAGTAGGTGGTGGTGGGAGGATGTATGGGAGATGTCTTCGATCTAGGTCTATTGCAGGAGCATGAGCCATGAGGTAAGGGATTGGGAGCAGGGGTTGTGTAAGGATGGATGAGTATATTGTTTAGGTTTGGTGAATGGTGGAATACCACTATGGGAGGAGTGGGAAGGACAGTGGGCAGGACATTTCTCATTTCAGGGCACGATGAGAGGTAACCGAAACCCTGTCAGAGAAAATCATTCAGTTGCTCCAGTCCTGGGTAGTATTGAGTTACGAGGGGGATGCTCCTATGTGGCCGGACAGTGGGGCTTTGGGAAGTGGTGAGAGACTGGAAAGATAAGGCATGGGAGATATGTTTTTGTACAAGGATGGTAGGATAAACACGGCCAATAAATGCTTCACTGAGATTCACAGTATATTTCAAGAGTGACTGCTTGTCACTGCAGATGCAACGACCATGGGTCGCTACGCTGTACAGAAGTGACTTCTTGGTCTGGAATGGTTGGCAGTTGTCGAAGTGGATGTATTGTTGGTGTTTAGTAGGTCTGATATGGACAGAGGTACTGAAGTAGCCATCTTCGAGAGGAGGTCAACATCTTGTTGGGTTGAGTAGGACCAGATGAAGCAAGTGGGGGAAAAGTTGTTAAGGTTTTGGAGGAATGTGGATAGGGTGTCCTCACCTTCAATCCAGACAGCAAAGATATCGTCAATGAATCTGAAACAAGTAAGGATTTTAAGATTATGGGTGTTTAGAAAGCATTCCTCTCGATGGCCCAGGAATAGGTGGGCATAGGGTGGTGCCTTGCAGGTGGCCATAGCTGTGCCCCAAATTTGTTTGTAGGTAATGCCTTCAAAGGCGAAGTAATTGTAGGTGAGGATGTAGATGGTCATGGCAACTAGGAAGGAGGTTGTTGGTGGGGAATCCGTCGGGTGTGGGAAAAGGCAGTGTTCAATAGGGGAAAAGCCCTGGGCATTAGGAATGTTAGTGTACATGGAGGTGGAATCTCTATTTATCTCCTTTTCTTCTTGTCCCCCCCCCCCCCCCACCCCTGCCCGCCGCCCAAACTGTTGTCCCAACCATGCTATCCCTCCCCCTCTCACCACCAACTGTGTGTGTGTGTGTGTGTGTGTGTGTGTGTGTGTGTGTGTGTGTGTGTGTGTGTGTGATTCACATAATATTGTTAAAAAAAAAAAAAAAGCACTCCATCTTCAGGCCACGAGTGGCCTACTGGGACCATCCGACCGCCATGTCATCCTCAGAGGAGGATGCGGATAGGAGGGGCGTGGGGTCAGCACACTGCACTTCCGGTCGATATGATGGTATTCTTGACTGAAGCTGCAACTAATCAGTCGAGTAGCTCCTCAGTTGGCATCACAATCTCATGGGAACCGGTGTATCCACTGCGGCAAGGCCGTTGCCATAATATTGTTAAACATAAGAAAATTAGTTATGGAATGTAAAGAAGAACTTAATACATGTTCCGTATTTCCTCCAAATTTCCATTTCAAGCAAATTTGTTATGTGTAGCACTTACTGTCTGGAAAGCAGTACTGTGAAATATGAACCACCTAGCTCTGATGAGCAAGATGCAGAAAAGGATTGGGAACACATGACATCTTAGCTGCCCTGCAGGAGCAGCATGTTGAGCAACAGTGCCTGACTGTGTTCCAGGCAGTATATGTGTGGATGGGCATGACTGGGCAGAGAGGGGGCAGGACAAGATAGATAGTGGGAGGAGGGAGCAGGAGATGGACAGAGTGGTTCAGGAGCAGATGGACAGAGGAGTGTGGGAGGAGATCAGTAGAGAGAGGGGGAGAAGGACATAGGCAGAAAGAGGGACGATGAGATGGACAGAGAAAAGGGAGGATGCGTTGGACAGAGTTAGGGTGTAATGGAACTGACCAATGGCTCATTGATTTGCTAGATATTACTTGTTGATAAATTTAAGTAATTAGATTATTCGATACATTCCAAAAATTTACTTCACAATACAGACAACTTTCAAAAATTTACAATCTCACATTACTACAGTTTTAACTACACCAATAAAATAACTTTGTATAGTTATACACAGAAAATCTGTTCCAACATAAATGTAACATTGTGTTGTTGTTGTGGTCTCCAGTCCTGAGACTGGTTTGATGCAGCTCTCCATGCTACTCTATCCTGTGCAAGCTTCTTCATCTCCCAGTACCTACTGCAACCTACATCCTTCTCAATCTGTTTAGTGTATTCATCTCTTGGTCTCCCTCTACGATTTTTACCCTCCACACTTCCCTCCAATACTAAATTGGTGATCCCTTGATGCCTCAGAACATGTCCTACCAACCGATCCCTTCTTCTGGTCAAGTTGTGCCACAAACACATCTTCTCCCCAAGCCTATTCAATACCTCCTCATTACTTATGTGATCTACCCATCTAATCTCCAGCATTCTTCTGTAGCAGCACATTTCGAAAGCTTCTATTCTCTTCTTGTCCAAACTATTTATCGTCCATGTTTCACTTCCATACACGGCTACACTCCATACAAATATTTTCAGAAATGACTTCCTGACACTTAAATCTATACTCGATGTTAACAAATTTCTCTTCTCCAGAAACGCTTTCCTTGCCATTGCCAGTCTACATTTTATATCCTCTCTACTTCGACCATCATCAGTTATTTTGCTCCCCAAATAGCAAAACTCCTTTACTACTTTAAGTGTCTCATTTCCTAATCTAATACCCTCAACATCACCTGACTTAATTCGACTACATTCCATTATCCTCATTTTGCTTTTGTTGATGTTCATCTTATATCCTCCTTTCAAGACACTGTCCATTCCATTCAACTGCCCTTCCAAGTCCTTTGCTCTGTCTGACAGAATTACAATGTCATCAGCGAACCTCAAAGTTTTTATTTCTTCTCCATGGATTTTAATACCTACTCCGAATTTTTCTTTTGTTTCATTTACTGCTTGCTCAATATACAGATTGAATAACATCGGGGAGAGGCTACAACCCTGTCTTACTCCCTTCCCAACCACTGCTTCCCTTTCATGTCCCTCGACTCTTATAACTGCCATCTGGTTTCTGCACAAATTGTAAATAGCCTTTCGCTCCCTGTATTTTACCCCTGCCACCTTCAGAATTTGAAAGAGAGTATTCCAGTCAACATTGTCAAAAGCTTTCTCTAAGTCTACAAATGCTAGAAACGTAGGTTTGCCTTTCCTTAATCTTTCTTCTAAGATAAGTCGTAAGGTCAGTATTGCCTCACGTATTCCAGTGTTTCTACGGAATCCAAACTGATCTTCCCTGAGGTCGGCTTCTACCAGTTTTTCCATTCGTCTGTAAAGAATTTGCGTTAGTATTTTGCAGCCGTGACTTACTAAACTGATTGTTCGGTAATTTTCACATCAGTCAGGACCTGCTTTCTTTGGGATCAGAATTATTATATTCTTCTTGAAGTCTGAGGGTATTTCGCCTGTCTCATACATCTTGCTCACCAGATGGTAGAGTTTTGTCAGGACTGGTTCTCCCAAGGCCGTCAGTAGTTCTAATGGAATGTTGTCTACTCCCGGGGCCTTGTTTCGACTTAGGTCATTCAGTGCTCTGTCAAACTCTTCACGCAGTATCGTATCTCCCATTTCATCTTCATCTACATCCTCTTCCATTTCCATAATATTGTCCTCAAGTACATCGCCCTTGTATAGACCCTCTCTATACTCCTTCCACCTATCTGCTTTCCCTTCTTTGCTTCGAACTGGGTTTCCATCTGAGCTCTTGATATTCATACAAGTGGTTCTCTTTTCTCCAAAGGTCTCTTTAATTTTCCTGTAGGCAGTATCTATCTTACCCCTAGTGAGATAAGCCTCTACATCCTTACATTTGTCCTCTAGCCATCCCTGCTTAGCCATTTTGCACTTCCTGTCAATCTCACTTTTGAGACATTTGTACTCCTTTTTGCCTGCTTCATTTACTGCATTTTTATATTTTCTCCTTTCATCAATTAAATTCAATATTTCGTCTGCTACCCAAGGATTTCTACCAGTCCTCGTCGTTTTACCTACTTGATCCTCTGCTGCCTTCCCCACTTCATCTCTCAAAGCTACCCATTCTTCTTCTACTGTATTTCTTTCCCCCATTCCTGTCAATTGTTCCCTTATGCTCTCCCTGAAACTCTGTACAACCTCTGGTTTAGTCAGTTTATCCAGGTCCCATCTCCTAAAATTCCCACCTTTTTGCAGTTTCTTCAGTTTTAATCTACAGTTCATAACCAATAGATTGTGGTCAGAGTCCACATCTGCCCCTGGAAATGTCTTACAATTTAAAACCTGGTTCCTAAATCTCTGTCTTACCATTATATAGTCTATCTGAAACCTGTCAGTATCTCCAGGCTTCTTCCAAGTATACAACCTTCTTTTATGATTCTTGAACCAAGTGTTAGCTATGATTAAGTTGTGCTCTGTGCAAAATTCTACCAGGCGGCTTCCTCTTTCATTTCTTAGCCCAAATCCATATTCACCTACTATGTTTCCTTCTCTCCCTTTTCCTACTACCGAATTCCAGTCACCCATGACTATTAAATTTTCGTCTTCCTTCACTATCTGAATAATTTCTTTTATTTCATCATACATTTCTTCAATTTCTTCGTCATCTGCAGAGCTAGTTGGCATACAAACTTGTACTACTGCAGTAGGCATGGGCTTCGCGTCGATCTTGACCACACTGAGCTGTTGACTATGCTGTTTGCAGTAGTTTACCCGCACTCCTATTTCTTTATTCATTATTAAACCTACTTCTGCATTACCCCTATTTGATTTTGTATTTGTAACCCTGTATTCACCTGACCAAAAGTCTTGTTCCTCCTGCCACCGAACTTCACTAATTCCTACTATAGCAAACTTTAACCTATCCATTTCCCTTTTTAAATTTTCTAACCTACCTGCTCGATTAAGGGATCTGACATTCCACACTTCGATCCGTAGAACACCAGTTTTCTTTGTCCTGATGACGACGTCCTCCTGAGTAGTCCCCACCTGGAGATCCGAATGGAGGACTGTTTTATCTCAGGAATATTTTACCCAAGAGGATGCCATCATCATTTAACCATACAGTAAAGCTGCATGCATTCGGGGAAAATGTAACATAGATAATATTAATTAATTAATTTTTTTTATATTGGATTTATTTCAAAATTTTGTTATTGTAGCCATTGAAATTAAATAACTTGAAATCAGGAACAGAAACAGCAGGCTTAAGAAGTATCACCATTGTGATATCAACTAGCGCCAATAGGTGATGAGATATGGGCAAAAATGTACTTTTCCAGCTCATGCTGTATAGGCTGTTCTGAATGAATGGCATGTTTCATGAGAATGGCATCAGCCTGCCTAATCATTCTACTTTGCAGGGAAAACTACATGTCAGGACAAGAAACACTTTACCGGGCCCTGACATGTAGGCTGCTCTGCATAACAGGTGCACTGGAAAAGTATCAGTCCACTTTATCGACATGCCTGGTACGGCTGTCCCTCATGTTTAACCTGCCCTGCAACAATTTGGCTGGGACCAGGTGGAGATGGATAGAGAGGAGGATATACAGAGTGAAGGGAGGAGGAAATGAAAAGAGAGAGGGGAAGATAGGGAGATGCATGAGGCAGATGGAAAAGAAAGAAGGGGAGGCAATGATGGAAAGAAAGAGGGGGAGGAGGATATGGTCAGAGCGACTGAGGAGGACAATGTGGTGAGAGAGGGAGTGGAGGAAATGGATAAAGAGAGGGGAAGGAGAAGGTGAAGAGACAAAGAGAGTGGGGTGGAGCAGATAAACAGATGGAGGTGGGAGGATGAGGTGGACAGACAGAGGGAGGGAGAGGTAGACACAGAGAGGGGAAAAGGAGGTATGTTCAATATGCGTTTCGAACGAATATGCAGACGAAGCTATGGGGAAAAGACTAGTATATTATAAAGATGTATATACGTACATATACATATATATGGTCCCATCTCCTCTTTAAGCATTTATCACTTAGAACTAATTACCTACCTCTTATTGGCGTGGTGTTTGAGTTCAAAGTGGCATCACATAGGAGATGGATGGAGAGAGAGGGAGAAGAAGGAGATTAACAGAGGCGGTGAGGTGGTGATGGGCTGAGAGAGAAAGAGGAAGAGGAGATGAACAGAGAGAGTGTGAAGGAGTAGGTGTGCACAGAGCGTGTGGAGGAGTAGATGAACAGAGAGTGGGTGGAGGAGCAGATGGGCAGAGAGAGGGTGGAGGAGGAAATGATCAGAGCGAAGGAGGAGGAGGGGGATGTGTAGGGCGGAGATGGGTAGGCGGCAGGTGTGGAGAAGCAGCTGGAAGAGGTATAATGAATCATTTCTGAAAAATATTGGCAGATTCCCAAAGCATAAGATGACACGATTGAATTGTAGTGGCGACTTCTGCCATCAAATGTATCAGGATGACCAAATGTAGCAGGAAGAGGTAAAAGAAACAGTATTAAGACTCATCTGAGCTTTCCAAATGATTTATTTGTTTCCACTACAGTGCCTCATTCACCTCGGTCCGTGTCACAGTGTCCCGCAATGCTGAGGCCACCGCCCCAGTGCAACACGCTGCTGTGTGTTGGTCTTGTAGGACTGCATCGTCAGGGCTGTGCTGGCAGCTGGCTCAGCGGTCTGCTTCCCCGTTGACTCAGCACTGGTCCGCTGGGAGCTGTCAAGTGGCCCACTGCATCCTTCCTCGCTGGTGTAGCTGAGATCACAGCGACCACATCCGGCGTCTGAATCTGTGGCCCTCACCTCGAGATGCCCCTGGTGTGAGTTGGAAGCCAAGGCGACTGCCCATAGTAGCGAGCCGAATAGTGACCTGCCACAGGCTGGCTGGCTACGGACCCCGAACTGGCCTCAGAGGTTTGAACCAGCGACCTGCCATGGTCTAGTATGCTGGCGCCCCATCTGCTGCTGCGTGTAGCTGATGGTGTGACACGCCCTGCTGTCCAGGATAGCTGCCACAATTGAATGACTCTCATTCGAAAACGGCACGTATTTATACCCAGCTGTGAGCCCCTATTTTGCTAACACGCTGCTCTGAGTCACGTATTCATCACACTTAGGTTGTGCCAGTGGGTCCCTTCTGCCTGTAGCTTGCGTCATGCAAACTGCTGCATTTACTCTTTTCAGTGGTTTGACAGCCCTATGGCCTCCTATACTTCGCAACCGCTGGTCAGCGTAACTTACTGCAATCCAGCCTGCACCTGGCAGTAAGTTGTGCTCAGAAATGTTGGACCGAATCTAACTTTCCTATCTTAAACTGTGGTGCTGCTATATTATTCCCCTCTTCAGAAAGACCTGATCCCTGGGTCAACCCTTAACTAGCTCTTAACTTGTTTGGGTCAGCAGCTATGGCATATTTCCTTACTATTAGAAAACTTAAATGTGGTCTTGTGTCCCTTCAAACCATGACATGAAAAGAAACGTAAAAATTCCTTACCGGATGACCACTGCTCTATCAACCCCTTACCTACTTGTCCAATGCCCTCGGTATCCAATCCATAGGGACTTGGACTACCCTTGGTTCCCTTTTGGAATGAGCTCTCTGCCCGATCAGAAAGAAAACAACACATAACAAAGTTAAGGCTGTGATGAACTTTGCACAGAGGTGCTCAAAATGATCGTTATTTGCCGTTTCCTTTCCCTATACTGAGCAACATGTTCCACAAGCTGTTCGGCTGACATGCAACCCTCTTGGTCCAAAATGAACTGGTTTATGGATCTCAATAGACCTGGCTCCAGAGTTTGATTTAACAAGGTCAGATTCTGCCTTGGGAAAAACTCTCAGTACAGCTGTGCCTGCGTAACATTCAATTGTGTGACTCCTGAAACTGACAGTGGCAGGTGGAAGGTTGGTCCTATTATGTTACACTTAGTTCCATTGATTAAAATTCTGCTTCCCTCAAGCTCTATACATTTCACTTCTGCAAATACTCCCTGCTCAAAACAACTTGCTACTACTACCAAATTCTCATAGGTGGAGAAGATCCAATGCATCCCGACCCGTTGCAAGCTCAATTTTGGTTCCATGATGTCCCTTGGGCAGTCTATTCCTATCCCCCTGGCTAAAAATAACTGCAACGTGCATGTGTCCCATATTTGTAGCTTCACATATTTTCCTCCAACACTCACTATTTTTTATCCAAACCCAACACTGATTTTGTGATTACTTTCATCCTTAAATTTACATTGTATGAACTGGTGCAATAAGCACAACTTCCCTGACCAGCAATGTTGATAACAAAGAATTTAAACAGGAAATCATATGACTCTGACATCATTCAACACATATTTATTATAGCTTTGCTGCAAAATTTACTCTGACGTATTTATTTCTCCAGAACTGCGTTTGATTTCTCCTCCAACAACACTCCACATATGTCAGACACTACACTTCCCTTTTCAGTGACCTGAGGACAGGGATCACCATTATCCTTCCTCCCTCTTCAAAAGACTGCTGCGCCTAGCAGGCGCACAATACTTGAAAACACATACAAAATACAATGCCTAATTAATCAATGCAACACCAAATGATACATGACAAGAAAACAAAAAAAAAGCTACAAATACTCTACTACTTTCTGGACCGGAAAGCATACGGTACTTCATGCTGTACTCTATCTTCCTGGTTTTCTTTGTGCTGAACACCTCTCTTCACTCTCCCTTTTTTCCTCTTTCCTTCCTGTGACACACCTGGAATCACATCTGGGCAACCCTTAAATGGCCATAACAGCCCACTGTGTACGATCATCATTCTAGTTGGCAGCTACAGCTTAACATTAATGAGAGATGTGGTTTCAACAACTTGGTATGGCCCTTGATACGTTGTGAGGAACTTCTTCGTTTTTCCTTTTTGTGTATAGGGGCTGGGCAGCATTACCCATTGCCCCACTCTGTACTGCAGTAAACTTCCTTTCTCTTTTACTGGATCTTCCTGCCTTTCCAGAGCCTTTGTTTTTGTCTTTTGTACCCGTTTCCAAACATCCCGAATTGTTCTCGTGAATTGACGTACAGATTCACCGGTCCTTTCTTTCTGTAGTTTCACTAAATCAAACAGTGACAGCATTTGCCTGTACACTACCTTATATGGAAACAAACCAGTATTTGTATGAACTTTTGCATTGTACGTGCATACAGTATGCTTCAAATACTCGTCCCACTGGTGGTGATGAGAATCCACATAAAAACTCAGCATCTTCCTGATTGTTCTGTGTACCCGTGATCCCTCAACTTCGCTGGCACTACTACCCTTGGTCCTAACTTCGTTTCCCTGCACGGAAGACTATCATTCACATTAAACTGTGGCTGTGTCTGATACAATTTACAATCGTTGTCAGCATCCTGTAATTCTTGTCATACCACTAGGTCCTAACCTATGACTTCTACTTTTGCCACCTTCCAACTTAGTGCATCCACATTACCATGCTTCTTCCAGGCTTGTGCATCACCTCGTAGTCGAATTCACTAAGCCTCACAGCCCGTCTAGCGAGTCTAGTGGCTGGATCCTTCAACCCCAACAACCACTTCAATGCAGCATGATCTGTCACTACCTAGAATCTTCTCCCATATAAATAACATTTAAAATATGTGATTCCATAAATTACTCTAAGCATCTCCCTCTCAGTTGTTGAGTTATTCCTCTCTGCTGCATTCAACTGCCTAGACGTATAGGCTACAGGATGTTCTTTCCCGTCAATTTCCTGACTAAGAACATACCCTAATGCTTGAATGCTTGATTTGATGCATTGCATGCTAGTATAGACTCCTTTTCAAAATCTGGGAACACAAGAACCGGACTTAATGTTAACACTTCTTTCAGTTTGTCAAACCCTTTCTGACACACTTCTGCCCACTCAAATTTCACACCCTTTCACAACAGTCACGTCAATGGCTGTGCTAAATCTGCAAACCCCTTCACGAATTTTCGATAGAAATTGCAAATTACGATGAATGACTGCACTTCCTTAACTGTTTTCGGTTCCTGAAAATCCCTTACAGCCTGTACCAACCTTGGATCTGTTCGCACTCTGTCCTTACTGATAATATGACCCAAATATTTTAGTTCTTCTAATGCAAAATGACACTCCTCCAGGCTCAACGTCAAACGAGCTGCTCTTAACCTCATAAAGACTTCCCTTAACCACTGTCTATGTTGCTCCATACTACTTGAAAACACTATAATGTCACCAGACACTGCCATGGTTTCACACCCCTCAAGACACTGTCTGGCAACCTCTGAAATATTGTAGCAGCGTTTTTCAAACTGAATGGCATTCTAATGTACTGGTAATGGCCTCCAGGTGTAGGGAAAGCAGTTTTTGGATAATCCTCTGGAGCCACCTCTAACTGATGATAACCACTTGTCAAATCCATTGTAGAAAAGTACTGGCACTGTCCTAAGTGATCCAAAGTCTCCGATATGTTTGGAATGGGGTATGCATCCATTACTGTCTTATTATTGAGGTATCGGTAGTCACAACAGAACCTGTATTTCTTAGTTCCATCCATAGATTTTTTAGGTGCAACAACAATGCCTGCTCCCCAGCAACTATTACCATGGTCTATAATACTGTCCGCAAGCTGCTGATCAATGAAATCCTCCACAATCGCCTGCAAATACCTTGGTATTCTGTACAGTATACGGTAAACAGGTGCGTCATTCCCCGTTGGTATCCAATGTTGACTAATGGAGTTGCTGGTAACAGCCCTTGTGGAAAAAACAAATCCTTAAATTCCCACAATAATTCTTCCACTTGCTCTCCTTCTCCTCCTTTCAAATGCTTAATTTTGTCAAGCAATGCAGTTCTGTCAGCAGTTAGTGGTTGATCGCTTCGCCTACCTCTTGAACACCAGTCTTCGTCATCTGGCACATTCAAATTTGCTATTAAAACTCCTTTCCTCAAATTCGCGCCTACAGCGCTAAAATTATCCACATTCACAGGAACTACTCATCCATCATTCCCCTCCTGTATGCGTACAACACTACGTGTCACAAAACAACCTAATGGATCCAAAAATTCATTATCATCCAATGGTTCAATAACACATACTGTACCCACAGGTAGATTCGATTCCACACTTACCCAAAGCGACTTCCCGGTGCCACTAGACACACACTCATGCGAATTAAGCCTTAATGCTAGTATATGCAGTTCAATTGGTTTGTTCATTACGCTGAATGCCCCTGCAACAGTTCTGCCTTGACAACAGTTTCCCAAAGCTAAAATAACATTCCACAAAGTTCCTCAGTTCGTTGTCCAAGGTTCAATTTTGGCATGATGCTGATGCAAGAAATCTACTCCTACGATCATGTCATAGCACTAGCTTACCCATGGTACTACCTCCATGCAGGCATCAAATTGGACTTTCCCTATGCGAAAGTCAACTGTCACCAACCCCAAAGGCGTTACCTCCTTACCCCCCACTCCACGCAACCTATAACGTGGTGGGTCTAACTTCCTTCATCCCATTATATTCCTAATAGCCACTGACACTTGCGCCCCTGTGTCCAACAAAATCTCAAAGATTTTAGTTCCCATGGCTCCTACCACTAAACATTCCACCTCTGCATATATATTCGTAGCATCAAAATTTCCCTTAGGTGGCTCTTGGGCCCCCTCTACCATTTAATGATTGTCCACCTCTATTAAAGCCCCTTCTACATCCTCCATGCAGCTGATTTCTACCCCTTCCTTTATTTCTCGGTGACTGGGTACATTGCCTCTGCATGTGTCCCATATGACCACACTTAAAACATTTCACACCTACTGTAAACACCGTTTGCCTATCGCACACCCCTATTGCCACGTCTATTTCCTCACATTGAACTGCCAGCTAAATGGCCAAATACAAATCTTTCGGATTCCCTTCATGCACTTTCCATGACATATGTGCTAGTAATCCTCTCAAAAATACATCAAGTGCCTTTGCTCGACCTCCTGCAACAGAACACTATTCGCTTCATCGCTCTGACCCAACTTGTAAGTATACTCATTAATTTCCCTTATCCTGTCCAAAAATTTCTCTACCGTCTCCCCCTTGTCTGTTCGTCATTGTACTCAACCTCTCCCTAAAGTACTGAGCACTATTCTGTTTCTTTCACCTTTGTAAAAGCCCCTCTTTCAACTGCTTAAACTGTCCTGCCTTCCATAAGGCCTCAGAACCCCTTACATATGTCTTCGCTTCACCCTTTTAATCTAATCTTGGCTACATGTAATAACTGTTAATCAGACCAACCATTCATCACAGCTCAAGTTTCCAAGTCCTCCACAAATGAACACACATCCTCAGATGCCTTGCCAGAAAATGGAATAATCAAACTTGCGGCAGCTGGATCAATCTCCTGCTGTGGCACCCTAGGCAAAAACAACTGATGCGATGTGGTTTCCTGCTCACTTCTAGATGTTAATTCACTCCTCAACTGCTATTGTGTGCTGTCAATTGTGTTACCTTTTCCACCAATATCCGTACTGCTTCTGGTACCGACACACCTTGCATCCCTCACTCTGCCACTGTGTTGCTTTCATTCCGTTAGCCCCAAAACAAAGCATTTAAGTACAAGAATAACCCAATTCCCTACACCTCCGTATCATCATACTCAAACCAATACAAAAGTAATCAAATGCCACAAGAAAAAAAGAGAAAGAGAGAGATAGAGAGAAATCTTACTGACTCAAATACACAAACACTTACTCTGACAACAAAAAATGCTATGCCCACACAAAACATCTGCAGTGTGGCTTGCCAGGAGCCATACTTGAACAAAAAACAGGCAAGAAAATGTCCAATACTCAAAAGAAAACTGGTAAAAACTTACCACTTCTTGTGACCGTAATGCAGGCGGTGGGCTCAAACATTGTACTGTACAGATGACGTCCGCTGTTCTGACACCAAATGTAGTGGCAACTTCTACCACCAAATGTATCAGGATGACCAAATGTAGTGGGAAGAGGTAGAAGGCACCATATTAAGACTTGTCCAAGCTTTCCAAATGATTTATTTGTTTCCACTACAGTGCCCCGTTCACCTCGGTCCGTGTCACAGGGTCCCACAATGCTGAGGCCATCGCCCCAGCAACCCAGTGCAACATGCTGCTGTGTGTCAGACTTGTAAGACCACATTGTCAGGACTGCGCCGGCAGGCTGCTCAGCAGTCTTCTTCCCCGTTGACTCAGTGCTGCTCCACCGGGAGCTGCCAAGTGGCCCACTGTTTCCTTCCTTGCTGGCATAGCTGAGCTCGCAATGACCACATCCGGCGTCAGAATCTGCGGCCCTCACCTCAGGATGCCTCCAGTGTGAGTTGGAAGCCAAGGCGACTGCCTGCGGTAGTGAGCCGAAGAGTGGCCTGCCACTGACTGGCTGGCTATGGACCCCGCATCAACCACACAGGGTCAAACTAGCGACCCACCATGGACTGGAACGCTGGCGTCCCATCTGCTGCTGCGTGTAGGTGGTGGTGTGACATGCCCCGCTGTCCAGGAGACTACCACACTTGAATGACTCTCATTTGAAAATGGCACCTATTTATACTCAGCAGTGTACCCCTGTTTTGCTAACGCGCTACTCCGAGTCACGTAGTCACCACACCTAGGTTGTGGCAGTGGGCCCCTTCTGCCTGTAGCTTGCGCCATGCAAACCTCTGTGTTTACTCTTTTCAGCAGTTTGATGGCCCTGTAGCTTTGATTATACTTCGCAACTGCTGATCAGCATAACTTACTGCAATCCAGCTCGCACCTGGCTGTAACTTGTGCTCAGAAATGTTGCACTGAATCTAACTTTCCTATCTTAAACTGTGGTGCCGCTACAGAATATACATGTAGCTTAATGGTATTCTGTGTCAATCTTTCATATGTATTTCATTTAGAGGACAAATGCTGGAGGACAGCATCAGCTACTGTCATTTTCTTCCTTGGGACTCCTCCTGACTGCATATTAGGCAGACAGTGGTTTCATTTGTCATCATATTTTTATGATATTATAAATTTAATGAGAAGCAATTAGTAATTAGTTATTGCTTTATGAATCTTTGACCTAATTTGTTCTCTAAATATTTTTACAGCAAAAATTGTTGGAGAGTATGAATCAAGGCAATCATTTTAATATATGATGCCATCAATCAGCTGTCATTGTAGCAGCTTTAATTGCATTTGGCAAGATCAGTCCTAGAATCTACCTTCATTTAAGATTTTTATTATAAAGCCAGATATTATTTTGAGTAGTCATTTTCCTATAAAGACAATACTGGCACTGAAATTTGTAATTGTCTTCTCATGGTCATGCATCACCTTATAAACGATGGACCGACTACCATGGGTTATGCTGACTGTCTACCCTCCCTGACAATTAGCTGTGATGTGCCCTTTCTCAATTTATTTTCTTTATTCATTACCTACAACATTCAGAATTACACAAGAGGTCAGATTACAAGTAGCAAGGCAACAACTGGACATGTCGTTGCATTTTCTGTCTTCTATGTTTCGTGTTCAATGCATTTATGGAGATCAACCATTACAAAAGAAGAGGCTACAAACAAAGAGCAGAACAGGAAATTATGGTTAGGAAAAGAGGAAACTAAATTTAAACTCTGAGTTATCTTGTTTTTATTATTTTGACAGTAAACCCTGAGGACACTTGGGCAACTTAAGACCAGACCTTCGAAAAAATAACACCCCGCTTATATCCATTTCAGCATCGCTAGTTAAATCTCTGGCTGTTAAAGAGCATCTGGCCTACATTTGTAGCCTGGCTGTTGCATTCTGCCATTCTGCATGAAAGGTTGACACACTGTATGCATCTTTGGATACTCAACAACAAAACGAATACTTTCAGCCTCTCTCCTGTATTGTTGTTAGGCAATGCTTTCAAAAATGGGTAGCTGTAGCGATTCTGAGTTTGAAATTGAATTTAGTGGCTCAGAAAGTGAAGAAGAATGTGACATTACTTCATTATAGATTGAAAGTGATGATAGTTAGCGAGTTGAGTAAATTGTGCTCACCAATGGTACAAGATAAATACATACACTGTGCACCAGCCAGCTCCTCTGAGATTTATGTTCACAGGTAACCTTTGTGAAATACATGGATAGACTTCATATAACAAAAATAAACAAATAAAATTTTAAAAAAGTCTTCAAGTTTCAGCATATTTTAGTCAAAGTCCAGTGCACGAGTATTCTCAGAATTTTGTTATCGGTGATCTTCAGAATTTTGTAACTCACTAGTTTGAGCTTTAGAAGCTACCTTCATAGGTCTATATTTAGTATAATTCATTATAGGATGTTTTTCATTAGTAAAAAAATATTTTTTGAAACATAATATGAAAATAAATCAATATGTTAAAGGGGTTAAATAAACAGAAGTCGGTACTGAAGCAATCAATGCATCGGTATTTGAGGAACGGACAACAGTCATCATTTACTTACATCCACAGTGCAAACAGTGTTTCTTATTAAAATATCAATCTATTGACACAAACAAATAAAATTTTCTTTGTTAATTTTCATGATTATTAATAGTTAATTTTTCACCACAAGATGGATGGTCTTGTAACATGTGGGAGTCACCAGAAGAACACCTGTGAATGCAGAAGAAATGCAGCATTATTCTGTGGCAACGAGCGTTCAGACGATCTGCTTTACTCTTTGATTTTTATTAGTATTCTTGGTATTGACTTGTGTTTTGAGTTGATTGGTGTTTGAGCCTTGAGAAAAAATGAAAAGTTATTGCTTGACTACTGCATTGCATCTCTTCAGCAGACGGAGATAAACTTCAGTTGCCAAAAGTGGTGACCCCGTATATTGAATTCCATTTTTGATGAGCAAATACAGCACTGATTGGTATTGTCTACTGCAGAGTCGGCGCGTCTGGTTGACACACACAGAGTACTACAGATCAACGCGATGCTTTGTTGAAACACATCGAAGATTTACGACACGACATTAGAAACCAGAAAAATGCTACTTTGAACTTTTCTATTGCATCAAGGAACAGCCGTTTGGTGGATGACACTAGCAAGATCAAGATATGCCCACTGCAGTTCATTCCTGATAAACCATAATTATGGCTTGCAATGCTCGATCTGACTTTCCAGCACCACGGCATTGTAAACGAAGATACCACAATTATGATCACTGTTAGTGCACTCAACAGTAAAACAGCAATGATCAGCCCAGATATAATACTCCACCGACCCACCACACAGAAGTATATGCATTTTAAACAGTTATTCCTTGAGCGGCTACATCAGCCAGTGGAACAACATATCCAACAAGCACTACATGGTGAAAAGAGAGGAGACATATCGCTTTCAGAATTTTGGCGGTACCTGCAAAGCTTAGTTGGCAGCACCGAGTTTCCAGATACAACACCGCAACATGTATGGCACAAACAGTTGCCACAGGCAGATAGAACAGCTTAGTGCTTTTCAATGCACATGATATTTCATTGTTGCTCTCACTAGCCAACAACAAGGGCATACATCATCTGTGACATTCAAATGCAGCAGTACAGACGTTCAGGAAGCTGCACCAGTACAACAATGCCAGCAACCAGATGTTACTCAACAACTGGACGAACTACGAAATCACATTGATGACTTGCGGCAACAGATACCGACGTTGCTGGGAGGCAGAGCAGTCGCATGCAAGAAGAGCAAGGAAGATGGCAACGTGTCAAAGGAACATATCTACTGGTACCACCGTCGCTTCGGAAAGAAGGTGAGGCGGTGCACATCACCTTGCACTCACCCAAATGGCGACAGCAGCCGGAGATAGGCGATAGGTGCCACCGGTTGCGAGTTCGAGCACCAGCACCTACCACTGCAAAATGAAAGTGTTGACAGGAAACTACTGGTGAGTAACCTTTTTTCTTTGCCTTCGCTGTCCCACCAACTTTTTGTCACAGACGCTAAATCCGGCCACGCTTATCTAATCGACTCAGGCTCAGACGTCAGTGCATTGCCTGTTAGAAGTTGCGATGTGAAGTTCCTCCATCTCAATCAAAGCTCACAGCAACAAACCAGACTTCAATAATGACTTATGAAAAATGCCAGATAGATGTAGGCCTCAGGTTCCAAGATCGGTTACCATGGACTTTAGTAATTGCCAATGTGTCAGACGCAATATTGCGTGCAGATTTCTTGCTTCATTATGCAATGATGGCTCATCAAGCATCTGCTGGCGTAAACAGAGCATAGAGGCACCCTAGGATGAGGTTCTCTGCCTACATATGATGACAGACAGGAAGTGATGCCACATGTAGCAAACTGTGCTGTGTGTGCAGACAGTTAAGCACAACATGGTCTGTCACATCAGGACTTCACCTGGTCAACCAGTATCTCAGCACCCACGCCAGTTATCTCCTGATCGTTTCGCTACAGCAAAGGCAGAATTTGAAGAACTCTTGAGCTCGGGAGTCATCCATAGATCCAACAGCCTGTGGTCATCATCACTTCATCTTTTTTTTTTTTGGTCATCAGTCTACTGACTGGTTTGATGCGGCTCGCCACGAATTCCTTTCCTGTGCTAACCTCTTCATCTCAGAGTAGCACTTGCAACCTACGTCCTCAATTATTTGCTTGACGTATTCCAATCTCTGCCTTCCTCTACAGTTTTTTCCCTCTACAGCTCCCTCTAGTACCATGGAAGTCATTCCCTCATGTCTTAGCAGATGTCCTATCATCCTGTCCCTTCTCCTTATCAGTGTTTTCCACATATTCCTTTCCTCTCCGATTCTGCATAGAACCTCCTCATTCCTTACTTTATCAGTCCACCTAATTTTCAACATTCGACTATAGCACCACATTTCAAATGCTTCGATTCTCTTCTGTTCCGGTTTTCCCACAGTCCATGTTTCACTACCATACAATGCTGTACTCCAGACGTACATCCTCAGACATTTCTTCCTCAAATTAAGGCCAGTATTTGATATTAGTAGACTTCTCTTGGCCAGAAATGCCTTTTTTGCCATAGCGAGTCTGCTTTTGATATCCTCCTTGCTCCGTCCATCATTGGTTATTTTACTGCCTAGGTAGCAGATTCCTTAACTTCATTGACTTTGTGACCATAAATCCTGATGTTAAGTTTCTCCTTGTTCTCATTTCTACTACTTCTCATTACCTTCGTCTTTCTCCGATTTATTCTCAAACCATACTGTGTACTCATTAGACTCTCAAACCATACTGTGTACTCATTAGACTGTTCATTCCATTCAGCAGATCATTTAATTCTTCTTCACTTTCACTCAGGATAGCAATGTCATCAGCAAATCGTATCGTTGATACCCTTTCACCTTGTATTTTAATTCCACTCCTGAACCTTTCTTTTATTTCCATCATTGCTTCCTCGATGTACAGATTGAAGAGTAGGGGCGAAAGGCTACAGCCTTGTCTTACACCCTTGTTAATACGAGCACTTCGTTCTTGATCATCCACTCTTATTATTCCCTCTTGGTTGTTGTACATATTGTATATGACCCATCTCTCCCTATAGCTTACCCCTACTTTTTTCAGAATCTCGAACAGCTTGCACCATTTTATATTGTCGAACGCTTTTTCCAGGTCGACAAATCCTATGAAAGTGTCTTGATTTTTCTTTAGCCTTGCTTCCATTATTAGCTGCAACGTCAGAATTGCCTCTTCATCCCTTTACTTTTCCTAAAGCCAAACTGATCGTCACCTAGCGCATTCTCAATTTTCTTTTCCATTCTTCTCTATATTATTCTTGTAAGCAGCTTCAATGCATGAGCCGTTAAGCTAATTGTGCGATAACTCTCGCACTTGTCAGCTCTTGCCGTGTTCGGAATTGTGTGGATGATGCTTTTCCGAAATTCAGATGGTATATCGCCAGACTCTTATATTCTTCACGCCAACGTGAATAGTCGTTTTGTTGCCACTTCCCCCGATGATTTTAGAAATTCTGATGGAATGTTATCTATCTCTTCTGCCTTATTTGACCGTAAGTCCTCCAAAGCTCTTTTAAATTCCGATTCTAACACTGGATCCCCTATCTCTTCTAAATCGACTCCTGTTTCTTCTTCTATCACATTAGACAAATCTTCACCCTCATAGAGGCTTTCAATGTATTCTTTCCACCTATCTGCTCTCTCCTCTGCATTTAACAGTGGAATTCCCGTTGCACTCTTAATGTTACCACCGTTGCTTTTAATGTCACCAAAGGTTGTTTTGACTTTCCTGTATGCTGAGTCTGTCCTTCCGACAATCATATCTTTTTCGATGTCTTCACATTTTTCCTGCAGCCATTTCGTCTTATCTTCCCTGCACTTCCTATTTATTTCATTCCTCAGCAACTTGTATTTCTGTATTCCTGATTTTCCCGGAACATGTTTGTACTTCCTCCTTTCATCAATCAACTGAAGTATTTCTTCTGTTACCCATGGTTTCTTCGCAGCTACCTTCTTTGTACCTACGTTCTCCTTCCCAACTTTTGTGATGGCCCTTTTTAGAGATGTCCATTCCTCTTCAACTGTACTGCCTACTGCGCTATTCGTTATTGCTGTATCTATAGCGTTAGAGAACTTCAAACGTATCTTGTCATTCCTTAGTACTTCCGTATCCCACTTCTTTGCGTATTGATTCTTCCTGACTAATGTCTTGAACTTCAGCCTACTCTTCATCACTACTATATTGTGATCTGAGTCTATATCTGCTCCTGGGTACACCTTACAATCCAGTATCTGATTTCGGAATCTCTGTCTGACCATGATGTAATCTAATTGAAATCTTCCCGTATCTCCCGGCCTTTTCCAAGTATACCTCCTCCTCTTGTGATTCTTGAACAGGGTATTCGCTATTACTAGCTGAAACTTGTTACAGAACTCAATTAGTCTTTCTCCTCTTTCATTCTTTGTCCCAAGCCCATATTCTCCTGTAACCTTTTCTTCTACTCCTTCCCCTACAACTGCATTCCAGTCGCCCATGATTATTAGATTTTCGTCCCCTTTTACATACTGCATTACCCTTTCAATATCCTCATACACTTTCTCTATCTGTTCATCTTCAGCTTGTGACGTCGGCATGTATACCTGAACTATCGTTGTCGGTGTTGGTCTGTTGTCGATTCTGATTAGAACAACCCGGTCACTGAACTGTTCACAGTAATACACCCTCTGCCCTACCTTCCTATTCACAACGAATCCTACACCTGTTATACCATTTTCTGCTGCTGTTGATATTACCCAATACTCATCTGACCAGAAATCCTTGTCTTCCTTCCACTTCACTTCACTGACCCCTACTATATCTAGATTGAGCCTTTGCATTTCCCTTTTCAGATTTTCTAGTTTCCCTACCACGTTCAAGCTTCTGACATTCCATGCCCTGACTCGCAGAACGTTATCCTTTCATAGATTATTCAATCTTTTTCTCATGGTAACCTCCCCCTTGGCAGTCCCCTCCCGGAGATCCAAACGGGGGACTATTCCGGAATCTTTTGCCAATGGAGAGATCATCATGACACTTCTTCAATTACAGGCCACATGTCCTGTGGATACACATTACGTGTCTTTAATGCAGTGGTTTCCATTGCCTTCTGCATCCTCATGTTGTTGACCATTGCTGATTCTTCCGCCTTTAGGCGCCATTTCTCACCCCTAGGACAAGAGAGTGCCCTGAACCTCTATCCGCTCCTCCGCCCTCTTTGACAATGCCGTTGGCAGAATGAGGCTGACTTCTTATGCCGGAAGTCTTCGGCCACCAGTGCTGATTATTTATCAAAATTTAGGCAGTGGCGGGGATCGAACCCGGGACCGAAGACGTTTTGATTATGAATCAAAGACACTACCCCTAGACCACGGGTTCATCTAGTAATAAGAAAGACAGAACCGGGAGACCATGTGGAGACTACCAAGCACTCAATATCCATACTATTCCCGACTGCTATCTGATATCAAATATTAGGGATTTTATGGATGCGCTGGTAGGCACAACCATTTTTAGTGTCATTGATTGCCGGAAAGTATATCACCAGATACCAGTAGCGTCTGCTGATATACTGAAGACAGCTGTCATGACACCATTTGGCTTATTCGAATACCTCCATATGCCGTTTGGTTTGAAAAATGCAGCACAAACTTGGCAACAGCTTATTGATGAAGTACTAAGAGGTTTACTGCACTGCTTCGCATACCTCAATGATATCCTGGTCTTCTTGGCATCTGAGAAATTGCACGGGCTGCATTTAAAGACTGTTTACCAATGCATTGATGCATATGGCATTTCGGTCAATGAATCAAAGTGTTTACTTTGGCGACTTCAGGTGCCATTCTTAGGATACTCAGTGACAGCAGCTGGAATCAGCCCACTGCAACATAAACTTGCCATTATCAAAGAGATGGCTCACCCCGTTGATTATCATCAACTATTCCAGTTCCTTGGAGCAGTTAATTCCTATAGACAACGTCTGCCTGATGCGGCAGCCATCCAGGCTCCTTTGATGTCACCACTAGCCAGCAAGGACGCAGTGGGCAAACAACCTTTGCAATGGACACCAGAGATGTTGATGGCATTTGATAAGACCAAGGCGTGTCTACGTCAGGCAATCATGTTTACACACCCAGTTCCTCAGGTGTGACTGGCAATTGTTGTGGATGCTAGTCAGCAAGCCATTGGCACAGCTCTACACCAGCATGTCGAAGGCCACTGGCAGCCCCTGGGCTTTTTCTCCCATAAGCTTACATTGTCACAAGTGAAATGGAGCACTTACGATAGGGAATAGCTGGCAATTTATGAAGCTGTCAGGCATTTCCGGCCAAAAGTGGAAGCCAGGCCATTCAAGATTTTCACAGACCACAAGCCGATTACTTTCCCCTTCGGTAGGAACAAAGATGGCTTTCATCATGACAATTTAGACAACTTGAATTCATTGCCCAATTCACTACAGACCTGCAGCATATAAAAGGAGCTGAGAACATTGTGGCAGAGTTTCTGTCTCAGTTGGAATCAATCTCTCAGGCTACTGATTACAAGGAGCTGCCTGCTGCGCAAGAGGCAGACCAACAACTTGCCAAATTCCATTGCAACAGTACATTCGGGTTATGTCTGCGGCAAATACAACCTGCTGGTGAACGTTTGCAAGTTTGGTGCAATGTATCACAGGAAAAACCAAGACCTTTTGTACCTAAGAAATTGTGATGGCAATTATTTGACAGCATCCATGGGCTGGCTCATCCGGAATAAACGCCAGCGTCAAGCTGTTGATGGGACAGATTTTTGTGGCCCTACATAAAGAAGGACTGCCGTAGTTTGGCAAAAATGTGCTTAGATTGTCAGAGGGCCAAGGTTGGACGACACGTGCACAAAGCAGTGGGAGACTTCCCACTTACGATGCAACATTTCACACACATGTGCACCTGGACATCGTGGGACCTCTGTTGCCATCAGAAGGATACCATTACCTCCTCACTGCAGTGGACCACTTAACCAGATGGGCGGAGGCAGTTCCATTATTGGACACTTCTGAAGAAACAGTGGCACAGGTATTTCTTTTGTCATGGATTGCTCATTTCGGCTGCCCTTTACATGTCACCACAGACCAGGGGTGTCAATTTGAATTGATGCCGTTCTCAGAATTGGCCAACCTCTGCGGTTTTCACCATCATCATACCACGGCTTACCAACCAGCAAGCAATGAAGTGGTGGAACGCTGACACAGAACACTAAAAGCTGCTTTAATGTGCCATGCACAGTCTTGGTCATCAGCAATGTCACTGGTTTTTTTGGTCCTTCATATAGCATTAAAAGCATATTTAGGTGCATACACTGCAGAATTGGTTTGTGGTGAACCCTTAAGACTCCCCTCAGAATTCTTCACCGCTCAAACTGGGGCACGACAGACAGAATTTCCTTATGGACTGCAAACGGTGCATGAGCATATGGCCAGACTTTGCCCATCAGCTGTCTCAAGACAAGGGGCAATAACAACGTTCATGCACAAGGACCTACAGTCATGTACACGTGATGCTATGGACAGACACCATCAAGTCACCACTGCAGCCCCCATATTCTGGGCCTTACAGGGTTCTCTCCAAGGATGAACATACCGTACATATAGCTCAAAATGGGAAGACCCAAGTGGTATCATTGGAACGTGTCAAACATGCACATATGTTACCAACCGAAGAAGATGTACATGCTGAACATGATGTGTCACCTTCCACACTACTGGACACGAATGACACTGTCTCGGTGCCACAGGAGGAAATAGAACCATCACTGCCAGCATCGGAGGCTGAAGAAGTTCAAGCAGTGCCTTCAGTACACATGAGAGCTGGACGTCGGGTGTAATATAAATACCCCTACATAACCGGAGCTCCACTCTACCGTGGGGGGGGGGGGGGGGGGGGGGGGGGGGGGGGGGGGGGGGGGGGCTGTATGGGAGTCACCAGAAGAACATCTCTGAATGCACAAGAAACACAGCATTATTCTGCAGCAACAAGAAGCACACAGACGATCTGCTTTACTCTTTGATTTTTATTACTATTCTTGGTATTGACTTGTGTTTTGAGTTCGTTGGTGTTTGAGCTTGAGAAAAAATAAAAAGTTATTGCTTGACTACTACATTGCATCTCTTCAGCAGATGGAGATAAGCTGTAGTTGACCAAAACCATTTTGTTTGTAATAGTGATGGTAGATTACACTGTCATATACATAACACTAAACTATTCATGCTTATAAAATAAATATGATTATTCAGTAGACGCTTTTTCAAATCATAATTTACTCAAAATTTCTGTAAAAGTATTTTTCACTTACATTATGTTATGGTGAAAATGGGAAAGAACACAATGGCTACAGAAGAAAATAGTAGCATGGAGTTTGTTTCAGAACAAAGTGAACTTACTAATGTGGAAGATGTGGATTTAGGCAGTTCAGAACACAATCCTGGATCATGGCCTGAAAGCAAAACTAAAGTTTTGAATGAAAATCTTTTCTGTGAAGTTGATATTGACAGAGACAATTCTTTACATAATGTAACTGTTCAATTTGATGCTTCACATAAAGTAAATGTTCAAATGGGCAGTATTTCACATTCACATGAAATGAATGTACAAATAAGCAGTCAACCAACTGATCCAATCACCTTGTTATTACAAAGTCTTCAAGTAATGGAAGAAAACATAAAAGTTCTTAGAACAGAACAACAATCTAACTTTAACCACTTATTTGGAAAAAAAAGTAATTCACTGCTAATTTCAGTACTTATTGTGGTCTCCCAGAAGCAGTTCAGACTTTGTCTCAAGATCACAAGCGACTAAAAGGAACAGTAGTGAAATTAGAAAATGAAGTAGATACCTCTGTTGAAGACCATGTGTGATGTTCGCCTGCTTTATTGGGGGGGAGGGGGGGGGGGAATTTCAATACAATACTGACTACTGTAAATGGTGTAGTAGCCGACAGGTGCACAGTTGCATTTTGCATTTCATAGTTCACAACCCCCCCTCCCCAATATTCACAGCTAATATAGCCAGTCCACTATTGTTGAATCTTCGATAAGCCTCATTAATAGGTTGCAGGCAAACATCAGCACAGATGTCATTGAGCAGTATAACCTAAACACACAGTTCTTGCAGAATAATATGGTATGTATAGAACAGACACTGTAGCTGTTCTAACACACAGACTAATTGTGTTACTCTTATTCCACGGTTAAGTTGATGCACTGTTGTTGATCTAACCAATACAGATTCCTCGTCTGAAACTTGGCTGTGGACTGACTGTCTCAGGACAAAAAATCGGGCCTTTATATATCATCACAATAATAGGCATTGAAACTATACATTGTTTGATGTTTAATTTACAGAAATACAATTAAAACATAACTCATTAAATTAACTGAATACATTGAAAACTTCCTTCTTTTTAACAGTTTCCTCTACTACAAGGTTGAAGCTGAATTATTTGTTTAAATGTTGAAATTAACAGATATAGTTATGCGAACAATACTTTTGACAAATCTGTTAATTACTTTGTAATTAATTAAGAGCTGGCTTTGCTAACATGTTTTCAAATAGAGCCAAATGAATACTTTAAGAATCCAAGAGATTCTTTTTCCAAATGTTCATCATTATTACAGAATTTATATTTGTTTGTAAGTCAACAACAGGAGTTAAGTCACAAAACAATTACTGATTTCACCCTATAACAGAAGATATTAACTAGGAATAGTCAAAATAAATCAAGAAAATAATTACATACACAAAACTAAGCACAAAAGTAGATCTGGTGCTACATCCTTTAAAACTGAGGGCCAACCTTTCTCTTTTATGAAAATGCAGATTATATTCACGTATGTTAATGGTAATTAGCTAGCAAAAAAATGAATTTAAGCAGGCACATGGCAAAACAAGAGAGGAAATAAACAGATCCCTGCTTGCTTTGTCACACAAGGAGCTTAAATTCAAATGCAGTTCAATGACCAGTGCAAATACATTGTTGATGATTTTTCGCAGTGGCTTTTATGCAAAGGTATAGAAATTAACACTAAATTAAGTTCTGAATTAGAGTGTGTTGTAAATGAATCTGTCACCTGTGCTGTGCCCAAACAATACAATTACAGTGAATTCTTAAAGTCCGAATTAACTCAAATAAATGTCACCGTGAGCAAAGATTTGCCAGAATGGCATGAACAAATGAATATGCAAGTTGCAAACATGTGACAAGAATTGTCTACAGTCAGGGGAATTGTTCAAGGCACCCTGCCTATTGCTAAAAAAGTATGTGATAGTTAACGGCAGTCTTACTGCTGCAGGTTGTACAACATATGGTGAAGAGACAAATTTCAACAACTTATTGCCAAATTCTATACCATAAAAAGTAAAGACTGCACAATTACTATCTTCTGTCTTGCCCGAAGAAACATAGCTCAAAAAAATTGGCAGTTCCAAGTTTCTGTATCAGAAAAAAATGCTACACATCCAATAATATTTATACAAGCATTCAAAGATGTGTTACCGTTACCACAGTCTTGGACTGAACAGCAAAAGAACCATTTCATCACTGGATGCACAAAAGGTGATGGAGCCCTTTGGGCCAAGGACACTGTGGTACCCTGTCAAATTTTCAAGCAGTCTGAAAGAGCATTTATATCTAAGTACTGGTCAAGAAGCCATCGAGACAGATGGATAAAACAGGTATTCAACCTGGAGCCTTTCTGTACTAAACAGAATAGTCTCTGTTGATATTTTGAAAAATATTTAAACAAAACTCGGTATCGAGACGAGCCTATTTCTGAGATAGACATGTTAAAAATTTTGAAGGCAAAGTTACCTTTAGATATTCGTGAGAAACTAGTACATGTACCGGATGAGTATCTAGAACATTGTATGTCTGCTCTATAATCTATTGACCTTATTCATGAAGATCTGAAGGTCCATAACCATAACCATAACAGTAATGGTCAGAACAGCATAGTGCAGTCAAATCAGCCATGCATGCAAATTCTGCCAGCCATCCAAATGGATACCACTCTGACCAAGTCACGTCAGCTCCAACATCACAGAGATGTGATGCATGTCATACAGACCAACGCCCACCAAATTCAAATAATAATAAGAAACAATAGTCAATACAACCCTGATTACCAAGGAAATGTGGGCAGAAAAGTTCTTAGGAATAACAGTAACAGTTGCTGTAATATCAAGGAAAGCAGCTGTTAAACACAAATGAGATTGCTTCAACTGTTGGGAAGGCAGTCCTGACAGACCGTAACACAGCACAAGTTAGTGGACAGATGGAATGTAGCTGAGTGGGCTTCATGGGTGGCAGGAAACAGAGATTTTTGGTGGACACAGGTGTAAATGAGTCCATTATCAGTCTGGACCTGATGGGAAAGAGAAGATAGGCCACCACAGTATAGGTTATGTGGGGTTGGCAATAATAGGGTGGAATCATTGGGCACAGCAGTACTGGAATTTTCAGTCAGGAAAACTAAGTTCAGCAAATGGATGGAAATGTTTCCACGTGTAGGCGAAGATTATTCAGTGATTCTCAACAAACATCACACAAAGATTGATCTTTTGCAATGTACAGTGGGGCTTTGTTTCAACTGGGGGAAACAGCTGAAACTGAGACAATGGTGCAAGGTTCACCTATCATGAGGGAGAGACCAACTAAGCTGTGTATGTTTTCAGTAAAGATCAATCAACAGGCTAAAATACCAGCAGGTACTAGAAAGATAGCATGGATTTCAGTGGATACCGATTTGCTGAAGGAAACATTACTTGTGGCTGAACCACTCTTAAGCAATGAAGAGTTGGATAGTTCACATTGTTTTATCTGCAGGAGTTTAGAACATTTGAATGACATTAATGGGGAACAGATGATTCCGGTTAGTGTGGGTAACTTTGGCAGAGGGGAGGTGACTCTATCAAAGGGTGCAATAATAGTCACTCTGTAAGTCTTTAAAGATGAGGACTTCAATACATTGATCCTAGAAGAAAGCCACAAGCAAACCATCAATACGGAAGTGTTATGAGGGAAAGTAAGTAATTTGAAGGGCCAATGACAAACCTCACTCTGGACACCCCAGCACATCAACAACAGGTGATAACATTGAAGCTATGAAGAAAATGGTTTTGGAAAATCATTGAATTATCATAATATAAGTTGCTGAGCATGTTGGCATTTTGGTCGGTTAGTGTCACACAGTTTTTTCACATGTTTTGGGCATGAGATGTGTGTCAATGAAGTTTGTTCTAAAACTTCTCAATTTTGATCAGAAGAACCATTGCATAAGTATCACTCAGGAGCTCTTGAAAGACATCAATGATTATCCTGACTTGCTCAAAATGGTCATAACTGGTGACGAAACATGGGTTTACGGTTATGATGTCAAAACCAAAGCCATCATCCCAATGAAAGCATCCCCGAGAGACAAGAAGCCATCATCCCAATGAAAGCATCCCCGAGAGACAAGACCGAAAAAAAGCAAGTCAAGTTCAATCAAATGTCAAAGTTTTGCTCACTGTTTTTTCAATTACCATGGCGTTGTGCAACATGAATTTTTGCCTGAAGGTCATACAGTCAATAAGGAGTATTACCATGACATTATGCATCGTTTGTGAGAAGCAATACACAAAAAATGACCAGAACTGTGGAAAAACAACTCATGGCTTTTGCATCACAACAATGTGCCAGCTCATTCATTGTTACTTGTGAGAGATCTTTTGGCCAAAAACAACATGACAATCACACCTCAACTACCATATTCATTGGATTTGGCCCCTGCAACTTTTCCTTGTTCCCAAAACTGAAGAGACCAATGAAAGGATGAAGATTTTCAATGAGTGAGGAAATAAAAACTGCATCGCTGGAAGTACTCAAGGCTGTACCAAAAAGTGCTTATGAGAAGTGCTTCAAGGATTGGAAGGAGCATTGGCACAAGTGTACTGCATCTGGGGGGGGGGGGGGGGGGATTACTTTGAAGAGGACAACATGAATATTGATGAAAAAATAAATACTTTCTCATAAAAATATAAAGTCCCCTGACTTTTGGACACACCTCATATAGCAGAGCTGTTTTGATGAAGGAACAGGAAACGTGATGTGGAGCAGTATGTTAAGCATTGTGTGCCATGTGTGCAGAGGGCCAACATTATACACCAGAAAGAGCCACTGCAAAGGTTGCCAGAGGCATCAAGTCCATTTTCTATCATAAAGTTGGATGTACTCAGCCCCTTTAATAAAACACCTGCAGTAAATAGGTACGTTCTCACGATCATCAATCATTTTTCTCAATTTTTAGCAATGGCACTGATGCTAGACCAATGACCTAGTACCATAGTGCAGGTGTTAGTAAACAACTGGATAATAAAGTTTGCAGTACCTGAGACCATAATTAGGGACCAAGGTATGAATTTTGTCTCAGAGCTCATGAAACAACTATGTCACGTATTGTGTGTACAGAAGTTGCGGATGAGTCCATTCCATCCCCAGGCCAATGGGAGAATGGAATGTGTGCACAAGACAATGGTAAAGATGTTGAGCTATTACATAGGTGCCAGGCATGACGATTGGGCCACCTATTTACCACATGTACAAGGTTCATACTGCTATGGGTTTCTTGTCATTAGAGGTGGTGTACGGTATGGAAATGCAATCTCCTTTTGGTTTATTGATTCCTAAATTAGGCCTGGATGGTGAGTCAGTGAGGAAGTTGTCCAGGAGAATTAGGAAGTTTGGACGAATGTGCGAAAGGCAAACATGAAGGTGCTGGAACACTAGGAACAACAGAACAGACGTAAGGGCATATTGCCGCAATACTGTGTGGCACAGTGGATAATGGTCACTAGTCCCTATAAGTTGAAGGGGATAACAAAGAAATTTTTAACAAAATATCAGGAACCATACCAGGCTGTGGAAATGACCTCATCGGTCAACATGAAGATATGGTTCTCCACAAAAACGTCTGTTACACACATTAGTTGCATCAAACCACTTAAAGGAAAGGTGGAGGAGAACCACAGCTATCGTAGCCAACCAAGAGATTAAAGTTACAAAGGGTATAAAGAAAGAACCTGGAATTGGTGAACAATGTAAGGTACATGATGTGCCATATAGGTTAAGGCTGTGTAAGTAAGTTGTATACTTGTAATTTGTTGCTTTTTTTATTGTTTGGTTTAGTGTATCAGGGAGTATGTATTTTTTCCATAGGGATAATTGTTTTTGTGGAGTTTTTTGTTTTTCATGTTATTATTACTAATATTGCTTTTTTGTGGATTGTGTGTACAAGAAAGGCGTGATAGAGTAATTTGTGATCTTTCCAGATGGCCAAGTACCGACTGACATGCAGAAAGGTGAGGTGAGTGTTTCTGGGACAAGTAAATGGGACGAGTTGTGGGAAGGAGCTTCTGCCAGCCCAAATGTACTTCCCGAGGGTGGGTACTCATTTTTTATACTCCGTATACTGTATGATTGAATTGCTATGAAGGAGGCAGACCTGTAGGCTCCAAAAAACTCGAGCTTTGGGAAAACGGAATGACCATTAATGGCACAACTTGTGAGGTAGTCGGGAGGGATTTTCGTCCTCTGGCTATGCTTACAGGCTCAACTATTTTGACATTGTTGTGAAATACATTGCATTGGCTGGAAGGATCTCTGAGGTTATTAACTGTCCAAATTTTAATGTATTTAAATGACACACTCTTTCCAAAGCTTTTACAGTCCTTGCACAGATTAATAGAGTCCCAGGAAGGGGGGATTTCGATGGAACAAGTGTGGCAGCATGTACACCATTTCCAGGATGAATAGGAGAACAAAGTATTAATGGTGAGCAGGTCAGCCACCACTTGAGGAGTGTTTCTAGCAGACTTTTGCATACTGTATTTCTGTGTAAGTTACAAGAGGGCACAGGCTATGGATGTGTAAACACACCAATTATGAGTAGAATGGTTGCCCAGCATTGGTTGGGGAAGCAATTAGTTTTATGGTCTTAATTAGTATGTAATGGCATGATAAGGGATACAAGACAGTAGTAAAGTGTGAGAGTAAGTCCCATATGGTGAATTTAGGAGATGTCCTTCATATGTAATCTATTAGAGTTAAGACAGTTGAGTGAGAGCATGATGTTAAAGATTCGGGAGGAATCTTCTCAGAAGGGAGGTGGTGTGCTGTGCCACGAATACATATAGGCATGGATTTGGGGAATTCTTGTAAATTTCATGCAGCTATGGTTGAAATGTAGTTGTTAAGGGACCAAGTGGCACATCATATGGCAGGTACGGGCAGTGTTTATCTTTTACAAATGATTTTGCGAGGCAGGTTTATGACACTGCTCACAGGTGGGAAGGCACGGCCCGGTGAGCACCGTATACAATTATAACATAATCAGGGCAGCACAAGTGAACCCAGAGTCTCAAATCAGGCAGTCACTGTTCTGTCTCCTCCATCTAGAACTGGAGAGAATGAAGATTGTTTAAGTTGCAGGCCAACCATGATGACCTGTTGCTGATGAATACTGGTGGCCAACTAGCCTGCTGAAATACGTCAATCCTCCACTGCATGGACATATCATAGTCATGGCAGGGTACGTTGCACTTTGGAGCTGTACCGGCCTGAGGAGGAAGAGGGCTGCTAGCCTCCACTCTCTGGGTGACATGGTCTGGTGGACTGCAAAGTGCCATCCGCAGAGGCGACACTGGGGTCCAACATCAGTCGGAGCTGCTAAGCCTCACTGCAATGATGGAAGTCAGCTGTTTCCCTTCGGCACTCTACATGGGGTCCACGAGTCATGCTGGCAGGATCAGCCAGCCATGTTCTGGGCTAGAGGCACATCTAACGCACATGGCAGCCACTTAGCCATTGCATGAATTGGATCGCTACATCTGCAAGGCTGGGTGACCAGGCGCCAACACTTCAGGTTCTGGCACTGACCCACATACACATTGTGCCATCACTGAATTCAGTAGAAAGCCCGCTGAGTACATTCAATGTAATACAGTCAGGCCACACATGCTTGTGTTTCTCTGCATGATTCAGCATAAGTCACCCCTTTCTCCCAAATCATACCTCTTGGTCGTTCTGACATATTACAACCCCTGAGCTCAGGGGTTGTAACATTAACCTTTAAATTCTACTGTGCAAAGAATTGGTCATTTAATATTGATACTGAAATGAATTAAATCAATAAGAGCTCTGGTAGTAAAATGTAAATATTTCTGCTGGAACTAATATCTTATATGTAGTTGTGCTATAATTTAGTAATTTATGTTCATAAAATGAAAGTCTTGATCCTAAATGACGCACTGAACCATTAACTTCAGGTAGACAGGTATCTGTAGTTAATGATGGACGAACACTGTAATGGAAAGTTGTATGTATGTTAAGACATGATGCTCTATGACTGAGCCTTCCTTCATTTTCAGTTTATCTTGTGTGTATTTTAGCATATATGGGGTTTTTGGGTGTAAGAGTTGGTAGAAAATACTCATCGTCATCTTTTGGTGATCTTCGATGTTGCAATGCCTGTAAAGAAATTTCCGAGTATCTGCTCCACCAAAATTATCTGAAACTTCTTGAGTTTTTCACAGTGTAGGTACTGATCTATTATGCAAAATGAAATTTTAAGTAATCTCGTTGACATGAAATTTTACTTTCACAATTATACGTTTATTGTTCAAAAACATATAAAAACTTTAAAAAAGTTTAACAAAACTAACTTACAAAAAATGTGACAAAACTTGTATAACAATGGCTGATTCACTACTGCTTGCGTATCAATCCAACAATTACACGTAACATCATTCATTATTACAGAATGAAAATTTAAGAATTGCAATCAAAAACTTGGTGTTTACTGACTGACAATACAGAATTAAATAGTAACTTACTTCTCCCATGTTGCAACAATAAGTTTCATTTGGCTCATAGTTTTTTAGTACTGAAATTCATAAAATATGTTTGCTAACAATATATTTCACAGTATTTTGCTTGCTTAGATCATGCTGGAAAATGTTCTTAACAGGTACACGAGTTCGTTACATAAATACTAATGCAAAACTACGTTTCATTTCTTGTGAAAAATATTCTGGAATTATAAAATGAGAATTGTTTATGATATATGTTAATTGTTGATTATTAACAGTTGAACCATAGCACAGGTGAAATGAAATTACTGACGGTATAATAAACTGAGTTTTAAAATGACCAGATAAATGAAATAAGAATATTACAAAATTTATTTAAGTCTTTAAATGTGGACAAAGCCTGGCACGTGAGGCCAACACTTCATATCATACTAATGATACATTTCAACACTCCCCCCCCCCCCCCCCCCCTCCCAAATATGATACTCTGTCAAAAATGAAACTTCAATCAATTATCAGAAATACAGTATAAATAAATAATTCCCCAAAAGTTACCATTCAGCACAGTGTGCAATGGTGAAGTTGACTTCAGAGACCAACATAAAATGTAACAGTGAGCAGTGAGTATAGCAGATCAAATATGTAATAACTACAATTACATGCTCAAAGCATAGCTTGGGAAAATGATTCAGATTTAAACATTGACCATTTCTACATTACTTGAAGTTTGGTTTCAGTTGCCAGAGACTGCAGGTGTGTGTGTATTGCTGATGAAGGTCAATGGCCAAAAGCTTTAATTGTGAAAGTATTTTTGTCATGCCTATCTGCAACTCAACATCTCTGCTGTTTCCTTCCCATAATATTGTTACTTGAATAAGGAGTAAAAGAATCACTTATACAAACTTTAAAAATATATACATTCTCTGGTGTTACATGCTTGTTTGCTGCTTGAGAAGCTCCCAGTCCATTTGTGACAATGTCTCCTTACAGTCTTTTTATATTCCTCTGGTGCTCCCAGGCACACAGTCTCTATGTTCAGTAATTTCTGCAAATACATGCAACTGACCAGTCGATGCTCAAATACCAAATATAGTCTCTTTATAAAAGGTTTCACTATCATTATGCAAATACAATTTCATAAGCAGTAACTTTCTTGCAAGATAAATTTTTTCACCTCTATCAATATAGGTGCATGACTTCCCTAAATAGCATCACGTACATTGTCAAATACCACCTCCAGGGCAGAATAAAAGTTAAAACAGTATGTAGATAGCATGATAATTAGTGTGTGTTTTCATTGATATATGTTATTTTCAATTTCTTTCCATGCTTTTATATACAATTTGACATTACATATGCCTTCTCTGCAAAGCAGTGCAGAACTCATAAAACATTAAAAAATTAAGTAATAAAAATATTTTGTTCAGTAGGAGACATTGTGCAGGCACATGCTTTTGAGCTGGTATCCCTCTCTCACCAGTGAAGTGATGTGTATATTCATAAAGTAATAAAATTAGCAATTAATAAATTCCTTCCTTCAGTTTCTCAGTATAGTGCACTTGTGATCACCTAAGGTAAAGGAACACCGTGCAGGCACATACTTGTGTGTAAGCATTCCTCACAATGGTATGTAATAAAACTACATACCACAACAAATCGATATGTTCAGTGTTCAAATCATTCAATTAACAGTTATTAATCCTGTAATGTGTGTGTCTACCAGTGATCTTACAATATGTGAACAGTAAGAAAGTGTATAGCTGACAAGACTACTGCAGACTCTGTTCAACCAACTTCTTCTATGATCCAACACATTTACATTACTGTAAGGTAACAACTATTCTTTCCCAAAGGTCATCCAAAGTAACTCTCCATTCAAATTTCCTTAAATGTACTGCAGAAATACCATTCATTGTGTCTGAAATACAAACATTCTTTTGATATAACACCCTGACAGTGTACACATCATGGCTCAATATTAGATTTGCATTTCAGCACCTCTGTGATCGCCCATAAAATATTCACATAAGTTTTGCGATTACACACCTCTCAAAATGCAATAGAAGTGAAATTAGAGCATACAAATTCATCTTTTGACAAAGAAATTAACTCAAGCGCAAATTTAGAAGTGTGCCACAGAGGCTATGTGCCTGTACCATAGTGAAAACCAAACTCAAGTTTAGTAAAATAGCAGAATACACTACAAAACTCTCCACTCATTCAGGTCCTCGATCACTGAGCTTACAATATGTGAACAGTAAAAAAGTGTATAACTGACAAGAGTTCTGCCTCAATGGTTTCACAAGCTGCTGTGATCCACATCACTCAGACAACCTCTTCTGCATATTATTTGGTATGTCTTTGCATAGATTCTGTATATGTACTATAAAACATTTTAAATTCTGTACACTCCACTTCAACAAACTCATCCAGAAATGAGCAAAGTAAGTCTCACATACGTAATATTAATTGTGACCTACCTTTCAGTACATAGTTGTGTAGTTGACAAACTCACAGAATACAAATAAGATGGTATTAATACATAAAGAAAATACAGTTTCAGAAATGGTTTGTAAGATTAAGATTTCATATTTTCTTACTGAGTAACTTCTATTTGGCTTTAGTTTTTTTCCCCCAAAAATGCAAAATGACTGTAATATAACATCACTGACTCAACTGTCAAACACAGCAGTCAAAGTAACGTCATTATAAAATAAACTTTCATAATTGGAAAACTTCAGATATAACAGCTCCAGCTATAGTTGGACATCTGCTACCACTCCACCAACATCAAAGGGGCAAACTTATACAATAGTGACAGCAGTATTAGTTAACTGAAAATTGACATTCACAAGTCGGACATCAGTCGCAAGAATATAGTAAAAGAATAGTCAGAGAATAATTGTACCAACAGAAGGCTAAATTACAGAAGCAAACGGTACAGGGCTGAGTCCCTAGCAGTTGCCACACACTTCATGTGCAAACAAAACACATTTCCCGGTATGAATAATGACATTATTGTAAAATAAAAATCCTGTATCACCCTTTATGTATTCAGAAAATAGTATGTAAAAGATTTCTAACTTTACCACTCCACATCACATGACAATTTACTTTCTCTGTCCTTGTCTGTACGATTTTAGTTCTACTACGGTCCTTAATCTGAATATTTTTCTTGTTTTAGGATAAACTAATCTGTAAGCATTTGGATGAAGATTTGATATCACTTCAAGTAGTCTGATGCACATGTCAAAAAATTTCTTGATTGCTATACTAATTGTTCTAAGTTTTTCATTGGTCTTCACTAGAACCAGGTTCCCAGTTCTGACTTTACTTTTCTGTCATGTCTTGGTTTTCTTAAATTGTACAGTTGCCTGGTCCTCCTAACGATTTCTTCCCCTTTCTCACTACAACCCCTCTCTAAACCTCCACAGCTCTTCGTTTTTTGTAGTTGTTTTTTCAACAACTTCTCTTATGACCAACATAGTATTGTACTCACTACAATCCCTTTCTATGACACCTCCCCTCCCCTTCCACAGTTCTTCATTTTCTGTGGTTCTCTCTCCTGACAGCTTCTTTTTTGGAAATTGGAATACAGTAATGTTTTATGAAAAATGGCCTATGATGTTTCAACTTTAATTTACATTGATTGTTCCCCTCTCTTCCATGTTTCTCACTAAAAACATCTTGATATCCACATAAAAATTCTTTAAGTTATCTTTTTTGTTCTTGGTTAAGCTTACTAGCCTCATTAACTTTTGAATTTACTGACTCATAGTACCCATCCCTACGGTATTCTTCCTCAATTACATAGCCCATACCTTCATTACAATCAATCTCTTTTATCTGATTAGCTTCACCACAGCAATTAACAATTTCGTTTTTCCAGTAAGAATCAGTCCCTCAGTTCCCCAACTAAAACATACCTTTGCTTTAGCAATCCAATCAGTTCCCAAAATTATGTTCTCATAAGCTCAGGAATGACAAGACAGCCTCGTACAAAGAGTACACCACCAATTTCGTACTCTAGCCTTAATCGAAGCTTTACTGTTTCACTATGCCTTCCAGTACCGCCCTTAATCTTGACACAAACAACATGCAATTCAATGAAATTCTGGCTGTATTTAATTCTGTCTCTCAGTTTCTCAGAAATTCCACAGACTAGAGTGCCAGTGTCTATGAAAGTTCCCTTCCCAGTTATCAGATTCAACAAAGATGTAAGAACTTCCCTGTAATTCCCTATCATCTCTATCTTCTTTTTCAAATAACTCATTTTCTACTTCTTCATAGCTAATGCCACCATCACCTTGATTATTATCACATTCATTATCAAAAACTGGTTGCAAAGCTGCTACAGGCATCTTAGGTTCCTCAAAAGTACCCTCAGTTTTCTCTTTCCACCAGACTGGATGTAATTCATTGCAAATCCTCCCTATTTTATCAACAGCATGAATGTTACTATCCACATTTCTGTAATGATCCCAAGCAACCTTGAAAATCTCATTATCAATGCAAGTTCATCTTGTCTCCTCTTTACTATCAGTGCTTCCCGCCTTTCTGACATCCACCTGCAACATTTGATCCTCTTGTACCACCCTATTGTGTCATCATCCCTACTTACATCATCATCTCCCTTCAATAAATCATCTTTAATCTCCACATAACTCATTCCATCTACCCCATCATTAAAAATAATCTCACCTCTCAAAGCATCATTAATGCCATCTACAACATAATCACTTAGATCACAAATTCTCTCAGTATTATTTTCGCAAGTCACAGAGACATCATCAATCTCATCAGCCTAACAAATCATACAATCATTATCAGCCTCCTCAACCTCACAAATCATAAAATCATTAACAGCCTCCTCAGCCTCCACTGCAATTAAAGTTCTCTGCTTCTGTCTTTGGCACAGTATCACCAGATTCAACCTCAAAACAAACACATTCATTCACAATTCTCAAACCTTCATTACTCATATGATTATTTATACCATAAAGATAAATGTTCTCATCATTATTAACTCTTTCACCCCCACATTCTTTACTATTCTCTTGACTATATAGATTATAAAAAGATTCTGCAACCAGTCTAGATTCATATCTTTCCCCAGTGTCTATATATCTCCTACTGCATTCATCAAGCTTCATACCCCTAAAAAAATTTCTGTCAGAATGTAATCTGTTGATCTGCAACCCCTATCCAAAAATTTCTTTATGAATTTGATTTTTAAATTTTCAGTCATGCCACTTACACATTTTTTTCATACATTGCTGTAAGAATTTGACAGAGTGAATTTTACTGTCATTTGGAAACTGCTTACTTGAAATGTTACTCCAAAGAACAGCACAACTATTGCTAATGCTTTTAGCTACAAAATTTTCCTGCAACTCAGTAAACCTCTTGTTCAAATCATTTATTTCACTAATGCATGCTGCTAGATTGGGAGCTGACGAGACTTTTTACAGTAGCGACTTTGTTATTACAATAGTCTTCTGTTGTTGTTGTTGTTGTTGTTGTTGTGGTCTTCAGTCCTGAGACTGGTTTGATGCAGCTCTCCATGCTACTCTATCCAGTGCAAGCTCCTTCATCTCCTAGTACCTACTGCAACCTACATCCTTCTGTATCTGTTTAGTGTATTCATCTCTTGGTCTCCCTCTACGATTTTTACCTTGCACGCTGCCCTCCAATACCAAATTGGTGATCCCTTGACGCCTCAGAACATGTCCTACCAACCAACCCCTTCTTCTAGTCAAGTTTTGCCACAAACTACTCTTCTCCCCAATCCTATTCAATAACTCCTCATTAGTTATATGATCTACCCATCTAATCTTCAGCATTCTTCTGTAGCAGCACATTTCGAAAGCTTCTATTCTCTTCTTGTCCAAACTATTTATCGTCCATGTTTCACTTCCATACACGGCTACACTCCATACAAATACTTCCAGAAACGACTTCCTGAGATTCAAATCTATACTCGATGTTAACACATTTCTCTTCTTCAGAAACGCTTTCCTTGCCATTGCCAGTCTACATTTCATATCCTCCCTACTTCGACCATCATCAGTTATTTTGCTCCCCAAATAGCAAAACCCTTTTACTACTGTGTCTCAAATTCCTTCAGCATCACCCGACTTAATTTGACTACATTCCATTATCCTCAGTTTGCTTTTGTTGATGTTCATCTTATATCCTGCTTTCAAGACACTATCCATTCCGTTCAACTGCTCTTCTAAGTCCTTTGGTGTCTCTGACAGAATTAAATTGTCATGGGTGAACCTCAAAGTTTTTATTTCTTCTCCATGGATTTTAATACCTACTCAAAATTTTTCTTTTGTTTCCTTCACTGCTTGCTCAATATACAGATCGAATAACATCGGGGAGAAGCTACAACCCTGTCTCACTCCCTCCCCAACCACTGCTTCCCTTTCATGTCCCTCGACTCTTGTAACTGCCACCTGGTTTCTGCACAAATTGTAAATAACCTTTCGCTGCCTGTATTTTACCCCTGCCACCTTCAGAATTTGAAAGAGAGTATTCCAGTTGACATGAAAAGCTTTCTCTAAGTCCTCAAATGCTAGAAATGTAGGTTTGCCTATCCTTAATCTAGCTTCTTAAGATAAGTCGTAGGGTCAATATTGCTTCACGTGTTCCAATATTTCTACGAAATCCAAATTGATCTTCCCCGAGGTCGGCTTCTACCAGTTTTTCCATTCATCTGTAAAGAATCTGCATTGGTTTTTTGCATCTTTGACTTATGAAACTTGACAGTTCGGTAATTTTCACATCAGTCAGGACCTGCTTTCTTTGGGATCGGAATTATTATATTCTTCTTGAAGTCTGAGGATATTTCGCCTGTCTCATACATCTTGCTCACCAGATGGTAGAGTTTTGTCAGGACTGGCTCTCCCAAGGCCGTCAGTAGTTCTGATGGAATGTTGTCTACTCCCGGGGCCTTGTTTAGACTCAGGTCTTTCAGTGCTCTATCAAACTCTTCACACAGTATCGTATCTCCCATTTCATCTTCATCTACATCCTCTTCCATTTCCATAATATTTTCCTCAAGTACATCGCCCTTGTATAGACCCTCTCTATACTCCTTCCACCTATCTGCTTTCCCTTCTTTGCTTCGAACTGGGTTTCCATCTGAGCTCTTGATATTCATACAAGTGGTTCTCTTTTCTCCAAAGGTCTCTTTAATTTTCCTGTAGGCAGTATCTATCTTACCCCTAGTGAGATAAGCCTCTACATCCTTACATTTGTCCTCTAGCCATCCCTGCTTAGCCATTTTGCACTTCCTGTCGATCTCATTTTTGATATGTTTGTATTCCTTTTTGCCTGCTTCATGTACTATATTTTTATATTTTCTCCTTTCATCAATTAAATTCAATATCTCTTCTGTTACCCAACGCTTCCTACTAGCCCTCATCTTTTTACCAACTTGATCTTCTGCTGCCTTCACTACCTCATCCCGCAAAGCAACCCATTCTTCTGCTACTGTATTTCTTTCCCCCATTCCTGTCAATTGTTCCCTTATGCTCTCCCTGAAACTCTGTACAACCTCTGGTTTAGTCAGTTTATCCAAGTCCCATCTCCTAAAATTCCCACCTTTTTGCAGTTTCTTCAGTTTTAATCTACAGTTCATAACCAATAGATTGTGGTCAGAGTCCACATCTGCCCCTGGAAATGTCTTACAATTTAAAACCTGGTTCCTAAATCTGTCTTACCATTATATAACCTATCTGAAACCTGTCAGTGTCTCCAGGCTTCTTCCATGTGTACGACCTTCTTTTATGATTCTTGAACCAAGTGTTAGCTATGATTATGTTGTGCTTTGTGCAAAATTCTACCAGGCGGCTTCCTCTTTCATTTCTTAGCCCCAATCCATATTCACCTACTATGTTTCCTTCTCTCCCTTTTCCTACTGCCGAATTCCAGTCACCCATGACTATTAAATTTTCGTCTCCCTTCACTATCTGAATAATTTCTTTTATTTCATCATACATTTCTTCAATTTCTTCGTTATCTGCAGAGCTAGTTGGCATATAAACTTGTACTACTGCAGTAGGCGTGGGCTTCGTGTCGATCTTGACCACACTGAGGTGTTCACTATGCTGTTTGCAGTATTTTTTAATTCATTATTAAACCTACTTCTGCATTACCCCTATTTGATTTTGTATTTGTAACCCTGTATTCACCTGACCAAAAGTCTTGTTCCTCCTGCCACCGAACTTCACTAATTCCTACTATATCTAACTTTAACCTATCCATTTCCCTTTTTAAATTTTCTAACCTACCTGCTCGATTAAGGGATCCGACATTCCACGCTTCAATCCATAGAACGTCAGTTTTCTTCCTCCTGATAACGACGGCCTCATGAGTAGTCCCTGCCTGGAGATCCGAATGGGTGACTATTTTACCTCAGGAATATTTTACCCAAGAGGACATCATCATCATTTAACCATACAGTAAAGCTGCATGCCCTCAGGAAAAATTACGGCTGTAGTTTCTCCCTTGCTTTTAGCCGTCACGGTACCAGCACAGCGAGGCCGTTTTGGTTAGTGTTACAAGGCCAGATCAGTCAATCATCCAGACTGTTGCCCCTGCAACTACTGAAAAGGCTGCTGCCCCCCTTCAAGAACCACACGTTTCTCTGGCCTCTCAACAGATACCCCTCCGTTGTGGTTGCACCTACGGTATGGCCATCTGTATCGCTGAGGCACGCAAGCCTCCCCACCAACAGCAAGGTCCATCGTTCTTGGGGACGGACAATAGTCTTCTAATTTTTTGAATTTCAATTCTAAGTCTGACTTCTTGTTATTTATTACACTTTTCAGTACAACACAACTTTTCATTACACTTTTCAGTACATCACAACTATCTATTACTTTTTTTAAGCAACCTTGAAATTGTGTTTCGTAAAAGCAATTTGCACAGTGAGTTCTGTTTTTAAAGAGTACCAACTTTGGTTTCCACAGACACAACTTTAGCATCAACCTCTTTCCGACCATTTTGTACCTAATTTTTAAGATGTTATTGTCTCTTTGTTTTTAGTTATTCCTGTATTACTATTTTCCAGTTGTATTGTTTGTTTCAGCAAAACTAAAGAGCTAGTTACAGTATTAGCAGTTTCAGTAATTCCACTACCTAAAGCTTCAGCTGTGTTCTTAGTTTCAGCTATTAACCTGGACAATAATCCTACTATTCCACTGTTCAAGCCTGCAGCTTCAGTTTTGTCAAAACCAAGGGATGGTGAACAGGCACTCACATCAACACTCCTTTGCTTCATAGTCACGAATTTGGTCCTGTGTTACTTCACTGTTTATTTCAGTTTCACTTTCATTAATGGTTCTACTGCTGATTAAACACACAACACTGAATAATACTATCTGTTCGCAATTTTCTACTAATGGGCTATCGCTCGCCATATTGATAAATAAATACAGTTCTAAACACTTGGATTAAAATTTTCAGTCTTCATAAAAATTTCTACCACACAGAAAAAAGGGCAAACAATCAAAGTATTTATCTCAATTGACTGCGATGACATAGTTCCATGCCAGAAGTATGAGTTTTTATGTCCACTTTTTAGTTATTGTCTCTTTATTCTCCTCTTTGTCTCAATATATGGTCCATTGCCGATTCCCATGTTAGTGCTTCCTATCAAATTTACCATCCCGAAGCTCAAAATTCTGTTAGCAGATCCTCAACAGCAGGGCACCCATAAACCAAGGATCATCTACCACAAATGAAATATTATGGGGCTTCATTTCTCAGTGATCTCCAATGCTGCAGTGGCTGTAAAGAATTTGCAAGTGTCTGCTCCACCAAAATTTGCTGCAACTTCCTGAGCTCTTCACAGTGTAACTGATAACTCATTATGCCAAAAGAACTTTTAAGTAATCAGGTTGACATGAAGTATTACTTTCACAATTACATATTTATTGTTAAAACTGTAACAAAACTATCACAAAACTGGAACCCACAAACTGTGACAAAACTGGCACACTGACGACTGATTCGCCATTGCTTATATATCGGTTCTGCAACTACATGTTATATCATGCATTATTATGGAATGAAAATTTAAGAATTACAATCAAAAATCTTTGTGTTTACAGACTGACATTACAGAATTGAATACTAAATCAATCCTCCCAGGCTGCAATAATAAATTTTACTTGACTCATAGTTTTCTTGTACTGAAATTGGTAAAACATGTTCACTAACAATATATTAAGTAGATTTGCTTATATCATGAAGATTATTAGTTGGAAAATGTTCATAAGATATACACGAGTTCTTTACATAAATACTAATGAAAAACTAGTTTCACTTCTTGTGAAAAGTACAGGGTGTATCAAACAGAATAATCTACATTTCTAAAACTAATAGACATATGCAATGAATTTTGTACTTTGATGAATGTGAAACTCAAAAAGTTTTTTTCGTACCTTTTCATAGGTATTCAATATGGCCCCCTTGAGATGCATGGCATATGTCAATGTGATACTCAAATTGTCCCCACACTGCAGCGAGCATGTCCTGAGTTACAGCTTCCACAGCAGCTGTTATGTGAGCCTTTTATAAGCCCCCACAAGAAATAATGACATACAGTCCCGGCTAAATCATTTGGTCCAGTGAGACCGATCCATCATTCAGTAATCCTTCGATTTAAAAAAACTTCCAGATACCAGTGCCCAATCCTGTTGGTAAATGGAGTCATTTGTATCAGTCTCCAACTGTGGGAAAAGAAAGTTCTCAAACATATCAAGATATGCATTTCCTGAACAATGTTCTCGGAAAAGAAAAATGGACAATACACCTTTTCCTGTGAAACTGTACAAAACACATTAAATTTTGGAGAGTCCCTCTCATGCTGTATAACTTCATGTGGTTGTTCTGTACCTCATATTCTCACATTACGAAGATTCACCTTTCCATTTAAATGGAATGTTGCCTTATCACCAAACACTAAGTGTGGGAGAAAACTGTTACCCTCCACCTTACTAAGAACGAAATTACGGAACTCCACACACTGTTGTTTGTCACTTTCATGAAGAGTTTGCAGAAGCTGAATTTTGTATGGTTTCATGAGTGGACATTGACGCAGATGGACATCGGGGGCATGTAGAGCTGTCGAGCTGTACGACAAATGGATTTCTGCGGACTCCTTGTGAAACTGTGGCGGACGCATTTGATGTCTATGTTGGACACTCCGGGATGGCCCAGTGATTTGCCTTTACACAAACAACATATTTCTCAGAATTGTTCATGACATCGTCTAATGCTCTGTGCTGTAGGAGGATCCAAACCATACCTAGTACGAAATTCATGCTGAACAGTTACCGTATTTACTCGAATCTAAGCCGCACTCAAATCTAAGCCGCACCTGAAAAATGAGACTCGAAATAAAGGAAAAAAAAATTCCCGAATTTAAGCCGCACCGGAAATTTGAGACTCGAAATTCAAGGGGAGAGTAAAGTTTTAGGCCGCACCTCCAAATCGAAACAAAGTTAGTCCATTGCAATATGAGACACAATTTAGGTCGAATGAATGACGATACAGCTACAGTAGTTTGGTTCGAGTTGTAAGCTTAGCAGTTAAGCTTTACCAGGTAGCCATTGCTATGCGTCAGGCGCTCCATCCGTATTTATAGGGGTACCCATCCTTTTTCACGTGCTTCGTCTGGTTTGAATCAATTGCTTATTTTGCTTTGATCTGATAAGTGCTGTTTTCTTTGTTATAGATGTTTGCGTCACTCGAAGCTGAAAATGCATTACTGTACTGTGTAACGCATTGTTTGTCGCCTTCTGATAGTGCGTGTTTACGGCCTGTCGCCGCTCGCGGCATGGCTTGCTTTTATGCGTGCTACCGCCGCTTTCAATTAAAAAAAAAAAAAAAGAAAGAGTAATCGTCTCATTAGCGAAACAATGGCAAGAGACTGTATTACTTACACTGCTGCTTTCTCTTATAATGATAAACAAGAACCAAATAATAGACTGCGTATGATAGAACGTTCTGAACGAGAGTTAGGCGCAAATTTTTGTCCGTTTGAAAATCTTTGCGGCCACTTCTTTAGTACATCAAATTCTGCACAGAAATTAGTCATCTTAGAATTAAAAATCTAGTCAGTTGCCTTGCTTCATTTCTCACTATTAGGCATAAGAATAATACGAATATTAACATGACACGATACATATATTCTAGTTTCGTAGTTTATTGGGCAGGCAGGATTTAAATGAGATAGCAGCAAACACGAAAGAATACATGATAAAATGTTGATATTCGTATTATTCTTATGGTGAAGAGAATTCTGCATGTGATTCACATTTCATCAGGTTCCTATTAGCAACCATCTCTTCTCACAGGTAGGAAAAAATTCAGAAAGTAGAGTTGGCCATATTGACAAACATCCCAAACAGTCTTGCATGTCGGATTTTTGTAGTACATTGATATTCTGCTACATTCGAAGATGAACAATACGGAATTTGTATTTACTTCGTTGGATAATATATGAAAATGCAGTGGTCTAAACTCGGGGCGGAGAAAAAAAAGCTCGTCTTCCAACTTTTTTTTAAAATTTATTTACTGACGCGGAGGTTTTGGCGCCAGTATTTATCTTTATGCCTACAAAGCATGCCTGTGTAGCGCTACATATATTCGACGGCAGAAGTTAGTTGTGGCGGCACCTACCAACATTTTTCAGAACTTCAACTTGCTTTGCACTCGATTCTAAGCCGCAGGCAGCTTTTTGGATTACAAAAACCGGAAAAAAAGTGTGGCTTAGATTCGAGTAAATACGGTATTACTGACCCGCACTATGCAAAACATAGAACACAAAACACTTTCTGTTGTCTCGATACCATTTTTATTAGAATGGAAGTTGGTGCATTCTGCTGCTACCTAGAGAACCATGTAAAACTCGCGAGTTTGCCCTTTCCAACATTATGTTGTTCACACACACATCTCAAATAACATAACAGTTATAATACGAGAGAAGGAAAGTTGCTACTCACCATTTAGCAGAGATGCTGAGCCACGATAGGCACAATAAAAAGATTATTGTGCCTATCGCGGCTCAGCATCTCCGCTATATGGTGAGTAGCAACTTTCCTTCTCTTGTACTGTTACATTCCATCCTGGATTTTCCATTATAACAGTATTTTTTTTTTTTTTTAATCTGATGATTCTTTTTGAGACACCCTGTATTCTGGAATTACAAAATGAGAATTGTTTATGATTTATATTCAAGTATTGAACAGTAATAGTTGAACCAGAGCATAGTTGAAATGAAATTAATGACAGTGTAATAAAAGTAAGTTTTAAAATGACCAGATAAATGAAATAAGAATGTTACAACATTTATGCAAGTCTGTAAATGTGGCAGCTTGACACCCGAGGTCTACAATTTGTGTCATATTTAACCTAATAACCATACACTTGTACGTGTCATGTTGCGGGCAGATGATTCTGCTTTTGTGGGATAGGCAATGCCTCTTGTTCAAGCTTTAAACAGTGCTGAATGTATACAGTCAGAAATTCTTAGAACAAAATCAGTTTATCTTTATGAAACCATTCATTTATCCATTAGAAATATGGAATATAAGTATTTCCGTACAGGCCAAGTAAAAATGCAAAGAAAAATGTAAAATGACAATCTTTTTATGTAAATATTGCTAAGAGAGATTTCACTACAAAGAAAGGGACCCACAGGGACAAACTCGAAATGTGACTGTGTAAAATGAGCAATGGGAATGAGGGTGGGGGAGAGAGAGAGAGAGAGAGAGAGAGAGAGAGAGAGAGAGAGAGAGAGAGAGAGAGAGAGAGAGAGGGGGGGGGGGGGGGGGGGGGGGGCCTCTATAGCTAAAATTCTAACCTGAAATTATAATTAAGTCTTTGCACGTTTCTTTAAGAACAATTACACATTCTTCAACGAAATAATGAATTTGGTGGAAGAGTAACATCCACCTGTGACTGGCACTTGTTTCTGCATGCATCCTCAGTATTTCGGCAATGGGTGCTTTAAATAATATGAAAACTTAATTTGCCTGGATGGTGCAGCCCAAGGCACCTTCATGGCCTGTGGTCCAGTGAAATAGGAGAGGGATGTCCTTGGGAAAATTGACCAGACATTCTACATACACATGCAAATATGTGAACACATTGGCAACTATGTGGTAGCACTGACTGACTGTTTACTGGCCACGTGGGAGCAATCTTTGTAACAGTCCCCAGTTACACAATGAAGACTCAATTTTTATAAGTGCAGTGTCATATACATGGCACTGTTACAAATATTCAAACAAAATGAGCAATATAAAGATAAAATATAAGTTTAACATGGACACACAGTGTGCCTATTGTAAATATTCATAATGTATAGGACCAACTAACACTCACTGTGACGTTCAGTAATAATAAACTTCATAAAAACTGCATTACAATGAAAACAAGAGACATTTTGAAAAACAGCCCATAAAATCCAAGTTTTTTGTCTTTCTAGAACAGAAATTTTGTATTTATGTATTTAAAACTTTTATTTCAGCACATCCATCACATATTGTGCAAAGCCGTCACTGATTCTGCTATACAGCTGTTTTCACGAAATCAGGTCACTGTGGAATATCTAATGCCTACATGAGAGAAAACCTGGCTGATTTGTGATATCCAGTATCAGTGCAATGAAAAACTCATCAGTTGGATCCCCTCCTTCAGACTGGTATTGTCTGTCAAATTTTGATCATCGTTCCTGGGTGTGGTGTGGTCATTTGCTTAAACACCAAACTTTTAAAAACAAAAGAAAGAAAGAAAGTGTGTGTGTGTAAAACAGTGTCAATGCCTTTCAACAGGGAGGGGGGGGGGGGGGGCTGAATAATAAAACATTTCTGAGAAATACTGACAGCTCCCAAATCCAAAGACGAGATGACTGAATATATATATATATACCTTAAACGTATTCTGTGTCAACTTTTCATTTGTATTTTGTTTAGAGAATAAATGCTAGAGCTGCCAAATCTGCTACTGCCTTTTTCTTTCTTTGGGCTCCTCCTGTCTGCACATTTATGCAGAAGGTGGTTTCATTCCTTGTATATTTTATGATGATTATAAATTTAATGAGATGCAATTGGTAATTAGTTATTTCTTTAAATGTTCCCTTGTCCCAACTTGTTTTCTAGATATTTTACAGCAAAAAACACTGGATAGCAAAAACAACTCAGCAATCTTAATATGGTGATCTCCTGATAAGACACTGTAATTGCATATGCATGATTAATGCTAGGAGTTACTTTCATTTTAGATTTTTATTGCAAAGTCTAATATTATTTTGAAGGACACTTTCCTATAAAGCCAATACTTACATTGAAATTCTTAATTATCTTCTCATTGTTATGTGTCATCTTATTAACAATGGAGTGAATAGTGCCACTTATTCTGACTTTCTGCTCTGCCCATCACAGTCAATTGCAATCTGCCCTTTCTCAATTAACTTTCTTTAATCATTACCTACAACATTCAGAATTGTACAACAGGAAGGGGAGATTAAGGAGTGACAGGGTGTGATGAAATAGGTGGAAGAGGGGAGAGGGAAATTGAATGGAAAAGGCAGATTAGGGGAGATACTTAAACTTTTTTGGATTAGCTGCTTAAGTTCTAGGCAACCTCTACAATCACGTAGGCAACTAACACAGCTCCTCTCCTGTGTGTGTGAGACATACCAGCCCACCCTTGTCACACTTGACGCAATTTCTATCAAACTTCAGAGCACCTATCATAGCTACCTGGTAAGGCCTGTAGCACCCTTATGGTTGAGGGCAGCAGTGTAAAGGATTGGCATAAAAATATAGCTTAGGGACTTGTGGAGTAATTTCAATAACATCTGGTGTAGGTGCTGCTCACTAAACAAATCGAAGCTTATATAATGTGTCATCTACAGTAAAAAATCTCGTATACTGCATCAAAATACTTCGTCAAAAAACCATCAAATCATAAGCCAAGAGGAAAAGGTCGCAATAATTACGCAATCTGTACATCTACTCCAGCCGAATTCGGCACTTGAACATAAAAACAGTATGTTTTCAATGTTCAAGAAAGCGGAAAATTCAACTAACACAACAAATGCCGCCAGAAGAATAGTGTTTTACTGGATGATAGTCACCTTAGAGGTGTTGCCCACAAAATAAAAAATATTAACAAAGAGGTACGTGCCCTGGGTTATAACATACCAGGTACCCCGAATCGACTAAGTGCTATCAACAGTAACAGATAATTCTCAAAAGATAACGAGGAATAACTACATTATGACCAGTGGTGGTTCAAATGATGTTGCAAACAACAAAGGTTTGCATGCTGCTGTGGTCTTAAGGAAAGCTCTTACCAACTGAAGCATTCTAATGTAATTGTAGTTGATATTCCACACAGTCATGACTTAATACCATCCTCGTGTGTAAACAAAGCAGCAATAGCTACAAGTAGACATTATGCAGAAATCTGCAGCAGTTTTGTGAATATTTGTAGGATTGAAGCTCAAAAATTTGGTAGAGAACTTTACACCACTCATGGCCTTCATTTCAACTGGCATGGGAAAAATCATTTAGTGACTATAATTTGTAACATAATTGCAAATGCAAGGAGTAACATGAACCAAGGACAATCAGATTTGAACGAAGAATGTACCACTACACAATATAACTGTAGGACTGGGTATAGGCAAACTACATTGGACAACTGGTCAGTGAAAAAACAAGGTGCCCCCAGGGGCTCAGCACTCATTTGCTGAGTACGGGCTTGGCGACCCCGGGGTCCTGAGCTGGGGACTGGTCAGCGCCGCCAGTCTCCTGTCACTGTAACCCCCGGACATGCTTCAGCGACCACCGTATGGCGCGGCAGTGGAATGTTGTGTGCTGCGGGGAATGGTAATCTGGGCTTGACCGCCTGGATTGCGAGGAAGGTAAACCTCAATAAAAACCCCTCAATCTCACGGTGTGCTGCGCGCCTATAAGATGCATGGCTGTTAGGGTGGAACAGTCGCAAGCGGGCAACCTCTGGGGCACCTGCTGCACCCCAGTTGTATAAGGCTTACTCAGGTACGCGGGGCTCTGTCTGAGTGGACCTTTAGTTCCCTAGCTGCTCATGGGGCCACAATGGACCCTTCGACCTCTACATTTCCCCCTACCAATGGATTGGGTGGGCCACTGGTAGGAAAACACACCCCATCGAAAAAGCGACTTCGTGCTGTGAGTCCTCCAGCGCCTGGTGTTACTAGAGATTTATCAGACTGTTGTAACAGAGCACATGCTGATAACCAGAGCATGTTTTTGATTGTCAAATGGAAGGAGGGTAGCTTTGAGAGGGTTTCTCCCTTTTACATCCACAAGGGTCTTGAGGGAATTGCAGGAACACTGAAATCTGTGAAGTCACTGCGCAATGGGACTCTGCTAGTTGAAACTTCTAGTTCCCGTCAAGTCACTTCTCTTCGGAAAGCAACCTGTCTCGGATAGTACGCTATCGAGACCGAGCTCCACTCCACTTTGAATTATAGTAAGGGTGTTGTGACATGTAGTAACTTGGTGGATATCCCCAAGGACGAGTTGAAATCTGAGTGGGCTGACGAAGGTATTGTTGACGTGCAGCATATTATGAAACGAGTTGATGGGGACCTAGTCAAATCCGACTTGTTTATCCTCACGTTCAATTGCCCGAGACTCCCAGAGCATGTTAAAGCGAGTTTCTTACGTCTGCCAGTATGGCCATATTTCCCCAACCCAATGCGCAATTTTAAATGTCAGCGCTTTGGGCATACTACGTTAGGGTGCAACGGGATAGCCACTTGTGGTAAATGTGGTCAGCCTGCCCATGAAGGAGCCGATTGTTCATCGCCTGTGAAGTGCGTGATTTGCTCTGGGAGTCACCCTGTCTGGAGCCGGGTCTGCCCCATCTATCTCGAGGGACGGAAGATACAGGAAATCAAAACATCTAAGCGCATCCCCTATGGTGAGGCCAAGAAGCTCTTTAAGGCCATGCAGCCTCCTGTGTTTACAACATCTTTCGCTTCCGCTCTGCAGAAACCGGTACAGTTGGCCACTGTTGCTACACAAACGGTGGTTGCTAGTGTCAGCACTAATACCTGCGTTTGCCAGTGTACTTGAGCTGCTGCGGTTGTTTTGCAACCTGCAGCTCTCCCCACAATGTCGGACAAGGCCGTGGTTGCTGACATTGGGGTACTTCCTGCCCCTCCCCATATGGCGCCTTCTGCGCAGGCGAGTAAAGCTCCAACTGTTGACAAGGTTCTGCATTCTAAGCCCCCCAAGACAAAGACGCCGAAGGTGAAGGTTTTGCCACCTGAGGAGACTAGTCAGGGTTGGTCTGATGACGAGGCCATCATACTGTCTGACATCTCCCTTGGGTCACCATCGGAGCTGATGGACATTGATGTCGACTGGGGGCAATATTCTCGCCCCAGGAATAAATCTCCGGTCAGTACGGGCTCTCCTCCAAAGCACAGAGGCAGGGTGAAAGTTCAGCCACCCCGATCACTGGCTCCCATATTACACTGGAACCTGAATGAGTTCAGGACGCATGTGGCCGAATTACAACTCCTTGTACGAGAGTGCCCCTTGTACTTATATCTCCAAGAGACACATTTTCGGGCCACTGATGCTCCTTCTTTACGGGGCTATACCGTATATCGAAAAGATGATCTGATGGGGGAAAGGGCAGAGGGTGGTGTTGCGGTTTTTGTCTGTGACTTGCACCACTCATCTGAGCTCCCTCTCGTTACGGACTTGCATGCAGTTGCAGTTGAACTTCTTGTGGGGCGGAAGCTCACAATTTGTTCCGTTTACTTACCGCCTCAGGATGCAATAGACTCTGAGGCTCTCTCAGACCTTATTAGCCAACTCCCCCGCCCATTTCTCCTTCTGGGGAACTTCAATGCTCATAATGTCTTATGGGGCTCTATGACTACTTGCCCCAGGGGTCCCGTTCTGGAAAGCCTCATGACGTCCGAAGAACTGTGCACCCTCAACTCTGGTGCTCCCACTCATTCCTTTACTGCTTCTGGGTCGTCGTCAGCTATTGACCATTCCTTTTGCTGTCCAGCACTCACGGATTCTGCTCTGTGGGAGGTTGCCGGTGACCTCCATTCTAGTGACCACTTCGCCCTTTGGATTCGCCTTCTGGACGAGGCTGTGGTAATACCAGTGCCACCCAGGTGGCACCTCTGCAGAGCTGACTGGACACTTTTCAGCCATTTGTCTGTTTTGGAACACCATGCCAGCGTCCACGAATGGGTCGACCATGTTACAGCCGTGATCTCCCATGCTGCTGAATTGTTGATCCCACGGTCCTCAGGTCATCACAAGAGGCATCCTGTCCCTTTGTGGACCACTGAGTACTGCTCAGCCATCTGAGCCTGCCGTGCAGCTCTGCGCCGCTTCAAGTGCCTTCCCTCAGCTGACAATCTTGCAGCCTTTTGGGTGGCAAGGGCCAAGGCGCGGCGAGTGATTAAAGAGAGCAAACGACGGTCATGGCAATCGTTCTTGAACTCCATCTCCCGCTCCACTAGTTCTACGAAAGTATGGGAAGCCATAAGGAGGATTTCCGGGAAACGCAGCCAACTACCTGTCACGGCATTTCTGCATCAGGGATGTCTCTTCACGGCGCCGAAAGACGTTGCCCAGACACTGGCCATGCATTTTGCAGAATCTACTGCCACTAATAACCGTGATCCAGATTTCTGCCGCTACCGCACTGCCATCGAGAGGGGTCACTTGGACTTCTGGTCTCCAAATTCTGAACCCTACAACTGCCCCTTCACAATGTGGGAACTGGATTCAGCGCTGTCTGTGGCTCATGATACTGCACCCGGTCATGATCAAATCCTGTACAGCATGCTGCAGCACTTGTTGCTGCCATCCAAGGAAGGTCTCCTGAATTGTTTTAATATGATATGGTCATCCGGCATGTTCCCTGACTCATGGAGGGAGGCGATTTTGATTCCCCTCCTCAAACCGGGTAAGGACCGAATGCATCCCAGTAGTTATCGGAGTATTGCTTTGACGAGCTGTGTCAGGAAGACATTGGAACGCATGGTCCAGCTCCTTAGCCACTCTCAGTGTGGCTTTCGAAGATGTCATTCAACTATAGACAACTTGACCTTGCATGAGGCGGCCATCCAGCAGGCCCTCCTACGTAACCAGCATTGTCTTGGTGTATTCCTTGACATTAATAAGGCGTATGACACTACTTGGCGCCGCCTTATCCTCAATCAACTCCATCAGTGGGGCTTTCGTGGCCATCTCCCCATCTTCATTCGGTCCTTTCCTTCCCGCCGCCTCTTTCGATATCGCGTTGGTAATGTGCTATCTGATTTGTACGTGCAGGAGAATGGTGTTCCTAAGGGAAGCGTTTTAAGTGTCACCCTCTTTGCCATTGCCATTAACAGTATCACGTCCACTATCCGGAGTCCTGCCCAGTGCTCCTTGTTTGTGGACGATTTTGCTGTTTTCTGTTCTTCCTCCAGTCTTGTCACTGCTAGTCGGCAGTTGCAGCTTACGATAAAGCGATTAGAGGCATGGACTGCAAAGACGAGTGTTACCTTTTCTGCAGACAAATGTGTGTGTGTTCATTTTAATCGTTCTCGACATCCTTTTACCTCCCCTGAATTGCATCTGAGGGACACCATTCTTCCTTTTAGAGACACTGTGAGGTTCTTGGGCCAAGTTGTCGTGGTTGCCGCACCTTAAAGACCTCAAGGTGCGGGCCCTGAATATTTTGAAGTGTCTGAGCCATTGATCCTGGGGAGCAGATCGGGCGCATCTGCTGCAGTTTTATAGGGCTTTTGTCCGGTCGTGTCTTGACTATGGATGCACTGTGTATGGGTCAGCGAGGCCCTCGTATCTGAAGATTTTTGACACAGTACACCATGAGGGTATCAGGCTGGCCACTGGTGCATTCCGTACCAGTCCCATCCCCAGCCTGTGTGCTGAGGCAGGGGAACCGCCGCTCGCCATCCGGCGGAAATTCCTCATGGTGCGACGGGTGTGTCAATTCCTTGCCTGTCCTACCTCCCCTGCGTACTCTACTGTTGCCCGACTGCCTATGGAACGTCTCTTTTTCCTGTCGCCCCTGGGCAACGAGACCATTTGGGATTCGTGCCAAGCATTTGCTAGAGTCCCTTGGTGTGGAGCGTGTGGCAGCCCAACTCCAGGGTTTTACCCGCCTGCCTCCCTGGTTGCTTCAGAGGCCCAGCGTCCTTTTAGACTTGTCAGAGTACCGGAGGAGCTGCACTCCTGTGTTTGTTTTTACCTCCTTATTTTACGATATTTTAAACCAGCATCCCGACCATGTACCAGTATTTACGGATGGCTCTAAACAGGGGGACTCTGTTGGTTGTGCTGCTGTTTTCCCTGATCGAGTCGTCAAGTTACAGCTTCCTGCGGCGTTTACCATCTTTGATGCCAAATTGTTTGCGATCTTGCGGGCACTGGAGCAGATGAGATGTGTTCCCAGTCTTAAGTTTCTCATCTGTTCTGACTCCCTGAGTGCCCTTCAGACCATGCAACACTTGTACCCAGCGGATACGGTCGTCCAGAACATCCATGATGCCCTACTCCACCTGCAACGGCAGGGGAAGGAGGTTTCTTTCTGCTGGGTGCCGGGGCACGTGGGTATTAGGGGAAACAAACTGGCGGATGTGGCTGCCAAAGGTGCATGTTCCCTCCCTCACGTTGTTGAATGTGCAGTCTCCCTCCATGCTGTTACCTCCCTTTTGCGTTTTCATGTTATGCATCAATGGGAAGAGGAGTGGCTGGCAGTCAGTGAAAATAAGCTGTGTCTGGTCAAGGACACCACGTAGCCATGGCGTATGTCCTACCAGTCATCCAGGTGGGATGAGGTTCTCCTCACTCGCCTCCACATCGGGCACCGTCCCTTAACGCATGGTTTTTTACTCCGGCGGGAGGAGCCCCCAATCTGCAGTGCTTGTGGCGTCCACATTACTGTCTGCCACATTTTACTTGACTGTCCTTTATTATCTGACCAGAGGGCGGTGGTTTCCTTGCCAGCGGATTAGCCCTCTATTTTGCAAGACGACGCAACGACTGTGGTTAAGGTCTTATGGTTTTGTGTCCTGTCCAATTTGTTGCCTCAGATTTTAGGGAGAGGATTTTAATGTGCTGCTGGGTGACTGGCTCACCCAGGTTTTAGGTAAGAGGTCCGCTAGTCACGATCACCTACTTGTTTCACTTCGATTTCTGTTCTCTTTTCCTTGTGTTTCCTTTCCTTTTTTAGTGTGTTTCTTCTCCTCTTGTTTTGCCTCTGTATGTGAGGATTTGGAACTGTGTCAGGTCTGTGTCTTTTAGCCATTCTCCTTGTTTGCTGTCCGTCTTCGTCCCTTCACCGCATGTGTTCCTGTTTCTATGCGTTTGGGCGCTGATGACCACACTGTTTAGCGCCCGAAAACCTCAAACCACACACACACATACACACACACACACACACACACACACACACACACACATATGCACACACACATACACACAAAACAAGGTAAAAGTGCTTCTGCCTAATCTACCAGTATGGAAACAGACCAAATTGGAGAAATGGGTAGTGAAAAATACTTTACTCAGACCTTCAACTGAAACTGGCAATTTATCACCAAAACATTAGAAGCTTCTGCAGTAAGATCAATGAACTTATAATCACTACCCATGAGCCACGAGGTGTACATTATGCCCATGTTCTGTGCTTTAGTGAGCAAATTATTAATTCTATTATAGAAAAACTTGTGATAAATAATTATTACTCAGCATCATTTTGTAGAAAGTAAAGGTGGTGTTGCCACTTACGTTAAAAACAGTGTCACATGTAAAGCAATTGATGTGCAGACTTATTGTTTAGAACATCATTTGGAAGCTTATGCCTTAGAAATGTCTGTGAAGAACTCTCATATATCATTACTTGCAGTGTACAGAGAACCTTCAGGAAATTTGAGTCTCTTTTTGAAGAAATTAGATACTCTCCTAATATATTTACTCAAGCACAAAAGAGATGTGATAGTGCTTGGCAACTTCAATGTAAACTTTCTAACAGATTTCAGAGACCAATCAGAGCTAGAAAATCTGTTGTCCACGTATGATCTTGCTTCTGCAGTTAGCTTCCCTACTAGATCGATAATATATCTATAGACCAGACCAAAATAGGGGATACAACTACCAGACAAGTCCTGAATGGTCTCTCTGACCATGATGGACAAAGAATCACCATAAATAGTGCAAGTATCTATGAAGATGACAATGGCCCCAATTGGAAAACAGCTGGGACAATTAATGATTAATCTATCCAAACTTTTAAATCACATCTACAAGCCACAGACTGGAGACCTGTGTACAATTTAGAATTCCAAGTACAATCTTTTCAGTAATGAAGTAGCACTGATATTTGACTATATCTTCCCAAAAAATATGTATTTAAGACCCAAACCACAAAACATACCAAAAGCCCTGGATAACCACTGGTATTAAGGTTTCATGCAAAAGGAAACAAGAGGTGTACATTACCACAAAAAAATTCAGACAACCACAACCAGCTAAATCACTATAAAAAATACTGTAAAATACTCAGTAAAATTCTTCAGAAGTCTAAAAGTTTGTATCTGTGCTCCAAAATTAATAAATCTAGTAAAAAAACCAAAGCAGTATGGGAAGTGATAAGGAGTGAGACTACTGCAAATTGCCCCAGTAGATCCCAAAACATTGTTCTCAGTAATGAGGGTAGAGAAGTACAAAATTGAGAGACTGTGGCAAACATTTTTAATCAGCACTTTTTAAGTGTTGCTGAGAAAACAGGACACAATGGCTCCTTAGAAGAGGCCTTAAAAGTACTGAAAGGTCATTCCCAAATTCCACAGAGCAGACAGGTATAGCCCTTATAACAGTACAGGAAGTAACAAAAACCTTATTTCTTTCAAAAGGTAAAATTCAGCTGGTGTCCATAACATATCCAGCAAACTGCTAAAAGCCTGCTGCAATTAGTTCAGTGAAGACCTAGCTCATATATTCAACACTTCTCTGAAACAAGGTATCTTCCCTGACAGGATAAAGTATGCTATTGCAAAGCTCCTCTATGAAAAAGGTGATGCCTCACATGTTACAAACTATCGCCTCTTTCTCTCTCTCTCTCTCTCTCTCTCTCTCTCTCCCCCCCCCCCCCCCTCTCTCTCTCTCTCTCTCTCTCTCTCTCTCTCTCTCGACTACCTTTTCTAAAAACCAGTTTGGATTCGAAAAGGTATCTCCACAACCAAACCTACATTTTCATTCAACAATAATGTTTTGGAATTCCTTGACAAGAAGACATTGCCTGTGGGGATATTTTATGCTCTGTCTAAGGCCTTCAACTGTGTCAATCACAGAACACTTATAGAGAAAGCATCAAGGACAAATGGGCAACTGGCTCAAATCCTATCAACAGGGCAGACAACAGAAAATAGTGTTAGATGGTAATAATATGCAATTGGGAGGGGTTGAGTCTGACTCCGGAACAGTAAACATAGAATTAAATGTCATCCAATTACTTGAGTATGACCTGAATTGGTCCACAATAAATCCTCTACTAATAAACATCAGAAAAACCAATTACATTCATTTCCATTCTGGTCACAAAATTCCACAGGAGATACACATTAAACATGAGAGCCAGCACATACAGATGTTAAGATTGTTACAAAATCATTGTGCATACAAACAGATAACAGGCTTAAATGGGAACACCACATCCACCAAACACTGAAAAGGTTTAGTTCAACAGTGTTTGCCATCTGGATAATTGCCAAAATTGGAGACATCAGTGTCTAAAAATCTGCTTACTTTGGGTGCTTCTATTCACTTGTGTGTTTTGGAATAATCTTCTGGGGCATTTCACCACTGCGGAAAAAAGACAGGAAAAGGTTGTCCAAATTTTGTGAGGATTACCTCCAAGAACCTCATGTCACAACCTTTTTAAGAAAATAGGAGTACTAACCACTACTTCACAATATCTCTTTTCAATAATGGCATTCATGCTTCATAATCCTTCCCAATATGAAATGAATGAAACATACCATCAGTAAGTAATGATGGTGGCAAGTACACACAGTCTCAAATTGCTCTGTAACTTGTGATCGTATTTCGTCAGTGAAGTGTACCATATGCCATAAAATTGTGTTAAATGGATTAAGAATTTGTGCATTCAATCGTAAATGGTGTCACACACATTGTTTCTCATGATCAGAAGTTCTAAATAAGTGCGACTGTGGTATGAAATGCAACGGGCAGGACAATGTCAGTGAAATGCACAGTGCAGGTTTGCAATTGAATGTAGAGAATGAACTTAGGAAAGAACTAATTTATATTATAAAATATGGTAAAACGCTTGAAAACTTGTAAGAAGTGTGAGAAATTCCTCAAAATCTAGCTTTCAAGAGTTATCAAATACCAGTCAAATAAGCAGCACACGACCAAAAACAAATATGGCAGTACTTACTTTAAAACTAAGAAACAGGTTTAGTGTGGTTGAAAATAACACAGAGGAGAAAGAACAATCAAATTGTACTATGATCCACAAGGACAGTTCAATAATCAACACTAAATTGCACTTACAAAGCAAAACAAATAGCCCTACTATTTGTAAACAAAACAAAAAGCACACATTTGAAAATAGACATGAAATCCGTATTCTAGCAGACAGCCATGGAAGAGATGTAGTCAAAATTATGAGTTCTAATAAAACATGATTCAAGGTAACAGGCATAATCAAACCAGGAGCACCACTATGTGAAGTTTTAAATAGCTCTAAACAATCTATGACAAATGGCAGCACATGTGTAATAATTGGAGGCGCCAATAATATATACCACAATGAAACTAAATGTGCTGCAACAGTTTTAAAGCAAGTAATTTGTAAAACGCCTGAAGCGAAATTTTTTGTTGTCAGTATCCCTCATAGGTATGATCTCATGGAAAAGTCTTGCGTGAATACTGAGATTATTACCGCCAACAGTCTTTTCACCATGTCAAGGTTATCCTAATGCTACATATGTTAGGATAAATAGTAATTGCAGAGATCATTTTACAGAGCATAGACTTCACGGAAACATGATAGGGAAAGAAGCCACGAGTGCTGAAATATTGAATGCTATTAAGTCAAAAGTAGTACGAAACACCATTGCACTGTCTGAAAATGACCTTATTACAGTATCTACATCAGTGGAAATAGGAAGAGCTGATGTCCCACAATCATTGGTAACAGAAGATTCTTCGATGTTAGAAGAAGTAAAACAGTCTGAAGTCTCGTCCAGTACAGCAGCCAAATCAGCCAACTCATCAGTGGTGTCAAAAACAGCTAAACCATTATCATTAGCAGCAGATGTACCACCTTCTACAGCAGGTTCAAAATCAAGCACAGAATCTGTGACCAATCCAGCAATCAGAAGAACAGAGGCAAGACCAGTGGTACAAAATGCCACTCAAACGTCATCAACAGAAGAAAAAATCAACACCATCAAAGCATCATTTATCAGCTTCATACGCAGCTTTGGCATCCCCAGTAGCGTCAGTGCCAACCATAGTTCCAGTTTTAAATGAAATTACAGTCTCAGCAAAAGTTCCAGCATCAGTTACAAAAACGGACTCAACATCAAAACTGGCAGTATCTCCAACATCCACAGTAACATCAGCTTCAGAAACACCTCCAGCATCCACTGAAACAGCAGCTACAACAAGTATGGAGGCATCTCCAGGGGTAAGAAATACAAAGAGCAGGAAACGTAATTCTTAAGGATTTTTGGTACCCAGCCTCAACAGGGAACAACCGGTAGCATTGGGAAGCATAAGTACAAACTCCTCTCAAGCTAATTTTAATACTTTAAAAACAATGAGCATTATTATACAATGCACTAAAAATAAAATATTAGAACTTGAGATTGCAGCCAGTGAAGCTATTATAGATTGTATTTGTATTCAAGAACATTGGTGCATGAGTTATGAAGTAGACAATATTTGCATTTCCCCATACAAATTAGTAAGTCATTATTGCAAGAAGGAAATAAGACATGGTGGTGTTTGCATTTATGTAAAACCTAGAGTAAATGTTGAAAATATGACTGTAACTGAATCCTTGAGTGAAGAAAAACATTTTGAGGGTAGAGAAATACAGTTGAATATGCAAAAGAGTAAATTAATAATAATGTCAGTGTACAGATCCAGTGGTGATCCTGAAATTTTTGGAAATAAGTTAGAGGCATTGCTCAATATACTACATGATAAAAAAATCAACAATAATTATAAGTGGAGATTTTAATGTCAACTTATTGACTGAAGGTGCATCAAAAGATCAGTTCCTGAATGTTTTAAAGAGCTTCAACTCAGATCCACACATAACCTACCCTACAGGAGTAACAAACTCTTCACAAAGTCTCATAGGTAATATTTTCACAAATATAGATGCCATAGATACAGGTGTAATAAATGTCGACCTAGGAATATCTGATCACAATGCACTCATCCTTAAATTTCCCATAGCCCCTGTGACCAAAAATAGTTCATATCAAATGTACAAAGGAAACTTCACAAATAGTTGCAGTCACTTCATAAAAACACTGATTAACCAATCATGGGCAGAAGTACTGTTAAAAACTAGCACAAATGCTGCATATGTTTTTTCTTCCCTGTTTGTGTTGAATTTTTAAATGTGTTTCCCTAAAAAAATTGTCAAAACAAACTCATACGGGCATTTACATGCTAACTCCTGGATCACAACAGGTATTAGAAATGCCTCCAGGACCATGAAAATGCTTAACTATAAACTGAAAAGTTGAACTGACCCCAAGTTGAAAGAACATGTAACAACCTACAAAAAATATATAGAAAAGTAATTATGAAAGCAAAATTATTAAATAATGATAAATTAATAAGAAAATCGGGTAATAAATCAAAAACTACTAGGGAAATTGTGAAAAGGGAAACAGATGATGGCTTCAAGAATCAGGAAATATTACTCAAAAATAGTGAAAATATGGAATTAAAAGATGAAACTTTGGCAAATTACATAAATAATTACTTGTTAAATGTACCTGCGTCATTTAGTAAAAACTTTACTAAACATGAGAAATTAACAACCCTAAAAGTAGACAATAGTATGTTGTTAACTCCCACAAATGATAACCAGACTCATAAATTACTTAGATGCTTACAAACTTGTGAACTGCAGTTAACATGGCTTTCGCTCAGGCCACAGCACAGCATACAACAAAGAATCAGCTATCCATGCATATACTTAAGAGATTGTAAGGAATCTCGACACTAAGAAAGTGTAGTGGGGATTAACTTAGATCTATCTAAGGCTTTGGATACAATAAATAACCAAATTCTGTTAAACAAGATGGAGGCAATAGTTGTAGGGGAGTTGTGAGGCAATGGTTTGAATCTTACCTTCAAGATGGAACTCGGGTGATAGAAATCACCGAGAACATAAAAATCAGATAATCAAATGGGTTTCAGATGCAAAGAAATTGGAAAAAGGCGTCCCACAGGGCAGTGTTCTTGGTCCCTTATTATTCTTGATTTATATAAATGAAATAAAAAAACAAATATTTCCACCAAAATAATGTTGTTAGCAGATAACACAAGCATAATTATAAGTGATGATAAGAAAAATCATTAAACGCCACAACTGACATATTCCTGAAATATATACAACATTGGTTTAATGCTAATGAGTTAACACTTAATCTATGTAAAACAAATTATATACAGTATGGCAAAGCAACCCAAGATATGGACCTCCACTTAAAACTAATTGATATGGAGATAGATAGCGTGCAATCCACAACCTTTTTGGGCATGCACATTGATCAAAACAAGCTGGAAAGACCATCTCAAGTATTTATCCCACAGGCTCAATTCAGCATGTTTTGCATTGAGGATATTATTAGAGTAAGCACCACAGACTGTACTAGACTAGTGTATTTTGCTTACTTTCAGTCCATCGTGTCTTCCGGCATAGTGTTCTGGGGTAAAACCAAATCAAGCTAAATAGATATCTTCAAATTTCAGAAATAAAGCTATACGAATCTCCAGGAACTCATTGTAGGCCCCTTTTCAAACAGCTACAAATACTCACAATACCATCACTGTATACAGGGAGTTACAAAAAGGTACGGCCAAACTTTCAGGAAACATTCCTCACACACAAAGAAAGAAAATATGTTAGGACATGTGTCCGGAAACGCTTACTTTAGATGTTAGAGCTCATTTTATTACTTCCCTTCAAATCACATTAATCATGGAATGGAAACACACAGCAACAGAATGTACCAGCGTGACTTCAAACACTTTGTTACAGGAAATGTTCAGAATGTCCTCTGTTAGCGAGGATACATGCATCCACTCTCCGTCGCATGGAATCCCTGATGTCCTGATGCAGCCCTGGAGAATGGCGTACTGTATCACAGCCGTCCACAATACGAGCACGAAGAGTCTCTACATTTGGTACTGGAGTTGCGTAGACAAGAGCTTTCAAATGCCCCCATAAATGAAAGTCAAGAGGGTTGAGGTCAGGAGAGCGTGGAGGCCATGGAATTGGTCCGCCTCTACCAATCCATCGGTCACTGAATCTGTTGTTGAGAAGCGTACGAACAGTTCAACTGAAATGTGCAGGAGCTCCACCGTGCATGAACCACATGTTGTGTCGTACTTGTAAAGGCACATGTTCTAGCAGCACAGGTAGAGTATCCCGTATGAAATCATGATTATGTGCTCCATTGAGAGTAGGTGGAAGAACATGGGGCCCAATCAAGGTATCACCAACAATGCCTGCCCGAACGTTCACAGAAAATCTGTGTTGATGACGTAATTGCACAATTGCGTGCGGATTCTCGTCAGCCCACACATGTTGATTGTGAAAATTTACAATTTGATCACTGAATGAAGCCTCATCCGTAAAGAGAATGTTTGCACTGAAATGAGGATTAACACATTGTTGGATGAACCATTTGCAGAAGTGTACCCGTGGAGGCCAATCAGCTGCTGATAGTGCCTGCACACGCTGTACATGGTACGGAAACAACTGGTTCTCCCGTAGCACTCTCCATACAGTGACATGGTCAATGTTACCTTGTACAGCAGCAACTTCTCTGACGCTGGCATTAGGGTTATCGTCAACTGCATGAAGAATTGCCTCATCCATTGCAGGTGTCCTCGTCATTCTAGGTCTTCCCCAGTCGTGAGTCATAGGCTGGAATGTTCCGTGCTCCCTAAGATGCCAATCAATTGCTTTGAACGTCTTCCTGTCGGGACACCTTCATTCTGGAAATCTGTCTCGATACAAACATACCGTGCCACGGCTATTTCCCCGTGCTAATGCATACATCAAATGGGCATCTGCCAAATCCGCATTTGTAAACATTGGACTGACTGCAAAACCACATTCGTGATGAACACTAACCTGTTGATGCTACGTACTGATGTGCTAGATGCTAGTACTGTAGAGCAATGAGTCGCATGTCAACACAAGCACCAAAGTCAACATTACCTTCCTTCAATTGGGCCAACTGGCGGTGAATCGAGAAATTACAGTACATACTGACGAAACTAAAATGAGCTCTAACATGGAAATTAAGCATTTCCGGACACATGTCCTCATAACATCTTTTCTTTATTTGTGTGTGAGGAATGTTTCCTGAAAGTTTGGCCGTACCTTTTTGTAACACCCTGTATATTTAAAAGCATTCTGTGTACAAGAGCATATATGAAAAATCTGCGTACAAATGAGGACTGCCACGATTATAATACTAGAAGTCTTAAGAATTTGTATGTAGAAAGGATAAGGATAATATAAATCCAAAAGCATGTAAGTTATTTTGGAATAAAATTTTACATTGCTCTACCAATGTACATGAAGGAAATAACAGATGAAGTAAAATTTAAGACTGAGCTTAAAAAATCACCTTTTAAGCAAAGCTTTCTATGACAAAGATGAGTACTTTGATTGTGTGTAAATTTATTGCCAAAAATTTTAATTTACGTGTCTCAACTTCTACTTTTAAAAATGCCTTGAAAGTGATATTCCATTATTATGTTTGTAGTACTTGTATGATAATTTTGTTGTGACAATTCCTCCATCATGTAAATGATTTACAGGGAGATAATAAAATGAAATGAAATAACAAAATGCAGAAATGTGAGATACACTGCAACATGAAAAATTTGTCTCTGGTGCAAGGAGACGTAAAACACACAAGCACAAAAATCTTCAAAGGACTTCCAAGTAATACTACATGTCTACAAAGTAATAATGTACTATTTAAAAGTAAGCTATAGGAGTTCTTGTTTGAAAAAAAAATATTCTATTCCCTAGAATTCTATAGTAGAGAAAGCTAAGATCGTTTACCATGTATTCCGGAGTCAATACATCTTGCTGTTTTATTAACTGGTCACTTTCACTCTGTAAAAAATTGTTTGGGTAACACCTGAAAATTGTATCTTAGCCTCAGTTTAAGAGTGTAACTAGGACTTACTGATTGTGTTACTTTATTATTATTTTCAATTTATATTCTTAATCCTTGTTCATTGTCCTGACAGAAAAAAATGTAATAACGAATTAAATGTTTTAACTCGTAACACAGTGATGCGTTTCCATGCAAAATTGGATCTATGGAATATGTACTGCAATAAATAAATATACGACACATTTTTTTGTAAAAAATAGTGTGGGAGTAAGATACCCCTATACCCTTGGAATAGGGATAAGAAAGGGATGACATACAAAAATGTGCAAAACCAATCTGTTGGCATTGCTTTCCTTTATTTAGGTGACTTAGAATATTTAAAGAATGAATTCAATTTGTCACTTACTTGAGCTGTTCATTGTGTCAAAAGGTTCATGAGATTTAGCACAGTGACAACCATGTGGCTCACCCACTATCTATCAATTCAGCTTCATGCTCTCTCTCAGATGCGCACTTTTGTGGACAACAGCACCATGTACCAGCCTTTCTGTGCAGCAGGGAGGTGGCTCAGAGCCAGTGAAAGGGTCAGAAACAGAAACCAATCAAGAGTAGACCTCATCTTCTTCCGGGTGCCACCTAGTGTTTATCATCCCCGCTGCTCTGTGACAGGAAGGCTGTTGCATGATTAGTTCTTTGGGGTTTTTACAGTGTGCCGAGCCACATGAGGTGCAGGTAAGGTGCCATTTTCAGTCATTCAGATTTGTAAAATGAGGGACAATTCATCATCATCACCACTCCGGGCACAAGATGTTAATCACTTTGCATTCAAACCTGATTTTTAATACTGGAGTTATTTAAGATTTGAGCTTCTAAGTTTTATTATTTACTGCTTCAAATGAGATTTTCTGGACATAATTGTTATTGTCAGAGTCAGTTTCAGTAACTGAATATGCTTTCAATTTTCAATCATTTAAATCCACATTCCGAGTGACAATTTATCGTTACCATTATCATTTTGATTAATGTCACTTTAGAAGGAAGATGTAAATATTTGGAAATGAAATAGGATTTTTAATGCTGGAGTTATCTAACATTTGTGCTTACTGCTTAAATGAGAACTAATTGCATTACTATTATCCACATTTGACAATATTATGAAAAGGATAGATTGCTACTGACAATATAGTGGAAATTTTGAGTCACAGACAGACACCACATAAGGGCAGCTAAATAAGTAAGCTTTTGGCCAAAAAGGCTTTCCATCACAATTAGGCAACATACACAAACAAACTCACTCGTGCAAATGCAACACACACCACAAATGACCACAGTCTCTGGCTGCCAAGGTCAGACTGTGAGCAGCAGCATATGATGGGAGAAGCAAACTGGGAGGTGGGGATAAAGAAGGAGGATGGGGCTAAGAGAGGGAGGAACAGCAGGGTAGGGGTGGGGGATGGTAAAGTGTTACTTGAGGGAGCGAACAGGGACAAGGTGGGGACAGGGTAGGGCAGGTAGGTGCAGTCAGGAGGTTACACAGATAGGAGGTGAGGGGGAAGGGGCAGCATAAAAGGAGGGAAGTAGAAAGAGTGTGGGAGTTTTGGTGGAACAGAAGGTTGTGTGGCACTGGAAGGAGAACAAGGAAGGGGAGAGGTGAGTAAAGGCAATGAGTAACAAAGGTTGAGGCCAGGATTATTATGGGTATGTAGGATATATTGCAAGCAGACTTCCCACCTGTGCAATTCAGAAAAGCTGATGTTTGTAGGAAAGATCTTTGTGGCACAGACTGGGAAGCAGTCACTGAAATGAGGAATGTCGTATTGGGCAGCTTGCTCAGTAACTGAGAGGTCCAGCTCTTTCTTGGTTAGCTCTTTGTAGGCGGTCGTTCATGAGGACAGACAGCTTCTTTGTAGTCATGCCTATGTAGAATGCAGCACAGTGGTTGCAGCTTAGTTTGTGGATCACGACTGGTTTCTAAGGCTGGTGGTGGTGGGAGGATGTATGGGGCAGATCCTCCATCTAGGTCTATTACATGGATATGAGATATGTGGGCAGTGGAATACCACTGGGGGAGGATTGGGAAGAATAGTGGGGAGGACATTCCTCATTTCAGGGCATGACAAGAGGTAGCCGAAACCCTGGTGGAGAATGTGATTCAGTTGCCCCGGTCCTGGTGGTACTGACTCACAAGGGGAATGCTCCTCTGTGGCCAAGCACTGGGACTTAGAGGGGTGGCAGGTGATTGGAGATATAAGGCAAGGGAGATCTGTTTCTGTACAAGGTTGGGAGGGTAATTATGGTCTGTGAAGGCCTCAGTGAAACCCTTGGAATATTTCAAGAGGGACTGCTTGTCACTACAGATGTGATTGCCATGGGTGTCTAGATTGAATGGAAGAGACTTCTTGGTATGGAATGGGTGGCAGATGTCAAAGTGGAGGTATTGCTGGGGGTTGGTGGGTTTGATATGGGCAGACGTATTGATGTACCATCTTTGAGGTCAACATAAAAAAGGAGGCTGGGTTGTTCAGTTGTGGAGATCCAGGTGAAGCAAATGGCCAAGAAGGTTTTGAGGTTCTAGAGGAACATTGACAGGGCACTTTATCATCCCCTACCCCTACCCTGCTATCCCTCCCTTTCCCAGCCTCCTCCTTACTCCCACCAAACACATTGACTCTCCCATCATGAACAGTCTCTCGCAGTATGGCCTTGGCAGCCAGAGACAGTGGTAATGTGTGCGTCTTCTTTGTCTCATTTCCATGAATGTCTGTGTGTGTTGTCTAAGTCAAAAGAAGGCTTTTTGGCTGACGTGCGTGCAAAATATATGCAGCTGGCTTATGTGGGAGAGCCCATGAGCAAAAAGCTAGTGAACGGTAAATTGTAGAATACAGAACATAAATGTCATTGTATGATCCAAACGTCACAGCCTGTATGTAATGATACAACATGTATAAACTGAAATACATAAAAATCAGTGAACAAATAAACAGTTCATGTTCTGAGAAAAACTAATTTACCTAGGACCAGATAATATTTTTGTATGTCTTACTAAAGATAGGAATTAATGATGTTGGTCTATAAAGTTGGAGACACTTTCTTAGTTCCCTTTACAAACACAGATTTCAGATCAGGTCCATATATGTTTTTTGAAATGATAAAGCTGCCAGCATTCTGGCAATGCTGTGTTCCTCTGCTTGTGTAGGCTGGTGTGCTCATTCCTTCCACATGATCAATCCAAGTTTCAGCTCACTACAGCTATCACATGATTTTTGGCAGCCCCATCAGTGCAGTTGTGTTTTTGTTGGGTGTTACGAAAATGGAACAGCAGAATTTAGAGTAACGTTACGCCAACAAGTTCTGTGTTAAACATGGGGAATCCGTGAATGTGACCTCAGAAAATTTGAAATAGGCCTATGGGGAATGTTTCTTATCAAGAGCACAAGTTTTTTGCTGGAACAAACCATTTTTGGAAAGCCAAGCACACACTGAAGATGAAATCGCTCAGGAAGAGCTTCAACTTAATAAACGGACAAAAACATTGAACGTATGCAAGCTCTTGTGAGATTGTTCCTCCAGGACAAACAGTCAACTAAATGTTTTACAAAGGTGTCTTTGAAAGGCTCAGGAAAAGAGCGAATCAAATGAGACTGAACACTGCAGACAAGTGAATGCTGCATCATGGCAAAGCCCCATGTCACACATCCACTTCCATCAAAGAGTTTTTGACCTCAAATTGCATTCCTGTTGTTCCACAGCTTCCTATTCACTTGTTCTAAGAACTTACAACTTTTTTTCCTGAAATTGAAAATGTCTTAAAAGGATGTAATTTTGGCTCGGGAGAACATTAAAAAAGAATGTAAAAATGTTAAAGTCTTCACCAGCTGATCCTTTCAGCACTGCAACCAAGACTGGAAACAAAACCTTTGGTAGTGTACAGCTGCCGAAGGAAATTACTCTGAAAGGGACAATGGATTAAAAAAAAAATCAGTTTCATAGCTTTTCTCTCACACTTCATATATCCTAAGTACATTTAATATTTGAAAGTCCTTAAATTTGTTTTACGTATACCCACAGCATTACAGCTAGTTTTGTTATGCATCGGACAGTTTTCTTTACTTGAGTTTTATAATTTTATGAATGTGTACATCTGCTGCTCTTCCATCCATCTATTGGTGTATAATATGTGTGGAGAAGATAAGTCTGTACATTTTTAGCAAAGTTCCTCTGTACACTATATAGGACATTTTCTTCATAAACCCGTAACTTAAAGAGTTGACACTTCTATATCATATACTAGAAGGTGGGGCCTCTGGGCCCCTATGTTTACACCAAGATTTAAGGTGCAAAACATTTGAAATTTTCAGTATGTGTTATATAACCTTCATTTTTACAATTTTTTTAAGTGTTGTTGAAATACTCCTTGTTAATTTTATTGCACTAAATGAGGCCTGCAGTGTTTTAATTTTTATCACACAAAATCACATACGTTTATGCGTCTTTTTAAATAGTGCACATAAACGAGCTTTTAGAGAACTGAATTGTACTTTCTGAAAAATATAGTACCTCTGCTGCACCTAAATTTTCATATACAATTAAATTCCAGGGTTTAACCTTGCACATAAAAACTGCACTCGAGAAGTAAAAAAAGAAAGTCTGCTGAACTGACATTCAATGCTGGGATCTACATCTTTCAGTATCATAACTCAGAACACATTTTATTTTAACTAACATGTTAAGTATTTCACTGAAGAAACAAAGTTGGGTAACAATTGCCTTGAAGTTCTTCCTCTGGATGATCCACTTGTTTGTTAGCAGAACTGCGATGACTGGCTATTGTAAAATTGTCATCGTTTTCGTCTATTTCTTGATCTGTATCACAGGCATCTTCGTCTATCCACCAAATAACAACCTCATCAAACTTAGGACTGTTAAAAACGCACATTCCTACAACACATCTGCACTATACTGAAGAAAACATATACACAATTCACAAGGTGGGGTCTAGAAGACACCAACATGCATCTGTAACACACATCAACAACAAATGTGAAAACACAAGCAACAACAAAACATTGTGAGCTGGGCAATCTAATGAGGATGAGGATAGGGAGGTTATAGAGACATTGCACCAGAACTGCCCTTCGATAACAAATTCAAAGATTTTTGTGTGGTCTGGAAGAACACACCTCATGAATTAAGAAAACATTTGTACTTATTTCGGAGCAAAAATTATCAATTATTATGAGAAACACCACTGCACTCAGAGTAAATCGCAGCGTGGATTGCCACGACACGAGCACAAATTATGGGGCCGATCTTTTTGGATACTATCGTCACTTCCGATTTCTATTGCATTTGATTACACATGAAACACTGGTAAAGGTGTCTGCAAATAAATGTAAGCATGTTGAACTATGCCTTCAAGAAAGAGACAAGCATTTCCAGCACATATGGTGTATTTAATGGTAATTAATTTCATTGTTTTAATTGTAATAATGTTGAATCCCATCTCCCACCATAACTGCAGCCACTAGCAGTGAATTCTGGCCCCTAGCTTCTACAGTGACACGATTGTGCTGCTAACCTTATTTGCTCTGCAATGCGATACACGCAGAGTTCGCTGCTGCAGAAAGATTTTGTGGACACACTGTACTAATATGAGCATTTCAGCACAGGTCAATGCCACATACGCAGAACTAGTTGCGCTATTAATGTGTAAATGTAATCATTTCACGCAATCAGTATGCACAGTTGGAACAATAAATCTCGAGTGAACTGGAAACCTCTGAATGGGAATATATTTTGTGTAGCTAGCTGGTAGTGAAGAATAATTGATGACACTTTAGTTATGCAGATGACCATGTTGAACTCAGCTGGCACCTAGTTTTGTTTAATAAACTTTAGTTATATGAAGAATTGGGCTTCATACTGCAGTTGGAAATGCATTATAGAATTATGAGCTCAGAGTGATTTAAGTTGTTTAGAAAGTATAGAACAATTAGCTATGAGAGCTATTCCAACACTAAGTTTTGAAATTCAGATGTGCACTGGGCTTAACCAGTCACTCAGGTCAAAATTAATCCAAGAGACCTGTCACAATATTATTTCATACACTGACACACTCGATGATTCCCCCACAACTTCTGCTACATTAAGCACAACTTTCTATCTCCAGGAAAAGGAACTATCACGTAATCCACTGATCCAACTGAAGACAAGGGTGTCAGCCCTTGAAATGTGTTGTGGAAATAAAAGTCACGCAAAACTGTTTTGTCTTTTACACCATAAACAGACAGTTTTCAAATCACAGTCCACCAAGGACTCCTAGTTCTTAAGTTGTTGGTTCTATGTGCATTTTTGCTGTGTCTACAAACCACTAAAATCATTGGTAATGTTTATACTGAAGCAATGGGACTTGAGGCATCTCCTGCTTATTTTCACCAGTTTAAAAGTCCTAATTGTAAACCAGTCTTCTGACCTACACTTAACACAACTGCAGCTGATAATTTTGCATGTTCTTCTTGCATTATTGTCAAATAAATTCAAAGTTTCATGATTAGCTGCTCTTTTTTCAGTACTGTATAGCACTAATGACAATGGTGACATCTCCAGAAGCTCAGTCTTCATATACGCTGTGTTAGAACTTCCCACATGAAAATGATGTTTGCATTCCACAACTTTATTTCCATTCCTGAAAATTATGAGGTAGTTTGCAAACTTGCCCAATCTGTTAAATCAGGTACTTTGTTAAATATCTTTGTTCACTGGATAATAAAATGGTTAAGGGATTCCTCCATTATGATTCCTCGATCCCAGTTTATAAATTAGAGCTAAAGGGGTTGGCAGAAGAAAGGGGTAACCTGCAACAGCCTATTTTGAGATAACACATGTTTGGTTAAATTTGAAAACATGAACACAGATGCGAGATGCAACAGTTTATATAACAGACAGTGCTTTCAAGCTTATGTATAAAACTACTAGTTACCAACGTGTTGTGCATTCAAAAATACAACAGATAACACAAGCAGTGGAGTCTTTACTAAATAGATGGTTACCACTATCTTTCAGCAATCCCATCAATTGTTCAGCAACAATTTTTATTGTAACATTTTCCTAACGACATTCAGTTCATGTATTTGTTTATCATCCATCCAATCCCCCCCCCCCCCCCCACACACACACACACACACACACATTCTTTACTTCCGAGATCTCTGAACCTGCCCACTTACTTATCGATATCCAATATAAACGGAAATGTCAAACATTGTCTTACAGAAGCTAGGAGTAATCACACAGCTTTTTACCTACATCTATTCTATACTCTGCAAGTCACCGTGAGATGCATGACAGAGGGTACGTCCCATTCTACCAGTTATCAGGGTTTCTTCCTGTCCCATTATGCATGGAGCACAGGAAGAATGATTGTTTGAGTGTCTCTGTGTGTGCAGTAATTAATCTAATCTTATCCTTATGATCCTAATGTGAGTGATACGTATGTGGTTATAGTACATCCCTTGAGTAATCGTTTAAAGCAGGTTCTTGAAACTTCGTTAACAGACTTTCTTGGGATGGTTTACATCTATCTTCAAGAGTCTGCCAGTTCAGTTTCATCAGCATCAACTGTAACACTCTCCCACAGATTAAACAAACCTGCGACCATCGTGCTGCCATTCTCTGTATTACATTCAACATCCAGTGTTAGTCCTATCCAGTACGGCTCCCAAACACTTTTGGAATATTCTAGAACTGATTGCACAAGTGATTTGTAACCAACCCCTTTTGTAGACTGATTGCACTTCTCCAGTATTCTACCAATAAACAGAAGCCTACCACCTGCTTTACCCACAACTGAACTTGTGATCATTCCATTTCATATCTATAGAAGGTATTTGTATTTGTAGGAGTTGGCCAATCCCAACAGTGAATTGCTGATATTATAGTCATAGGATACTACGTTTTTTCATTTTCTGAAAAGCAAAATTTTACACTTCTGAACATTCTGACAAAATATTTATGAAGTTTCTCTCAGAGAGTAATTTATTGTAGATAACTGCAAAAAGGCTGACATTACTATTAATATTGTCTGCAAGATCATTAATATACAACATTAACAGCAAGAGCCCCAACACACTTCCCTGGAGCACCTCAAAATAGTAACTTCTACATCTGACAATGACCCTCCATCCAATATATCAAGCTGTGTCCTCCCTACCAAAAAGTCCTCAATCCAGTCAAAAATTTCACTTGATACCACATACGATCGCATTTTTCACAATAAGCTTAGGTGCGGTACTGAGTCAAATACTTTTCGGGAACCAAAAAACAGTGCATCTACCTGGTTGCCTTAGCCCACAGCTTTCAGTATGTCATGTGAGAAAAGGAAGAGTTGGGTTTCAAATGATCGGTGTTTTTGAAATCCACATTGACTGGCACCGAAATGGTCATTCTGTTCAAGATACCACTTTATGTTTCAGCTCGGAATACGTTCCAAGATTCTACAACAAATCGATGTCAAGAATATTGGACGGTAGTTTTGTGGATCACTTTTACCAACCCTCTTGTAGACAGGTGTGACCTGTGCCTTTTCCAAGAACTGCGTACAGTTTTTTGTTTGAAGGATCTATGATAGATTATGGTTAGAAGATGGGCTCACCTAACTCAGCTGCAAATTCAGTGTAGAATCTGACGGGCCCGGAGCTTTGTTCTGTTTTAACGATTTCAGCTGTTTCTCAACACCACTGACACAAATACTAATTTCATTCACCCTTTCAGAGGTACGAGGATGAAATTCTCCAGAGTTTCCCATTGTAAGGGAACAGTTGAAAACAGAGTTACACATTATAACTTTTCCTTTGCTACCCTCAATTTCAGTTCCTGCCTAATTCGCTAGGGACGTCAGAATTTCTCTGGATTTTGTGACGTCATTTGACAATATTATGTTACAGTAGTCATTCAAGACATCACACACTGCTCTCTTGACAGCCAAACACATTTCATTCAGCATCTATCTATACCCCTACGCATTGTTTTGCACCTGTTATGCAGATCCTTAGAAGTTTCTTTACAGTGACTGTATACCATGAAGGTTTGCCCCCGTTATGAACTGTTCTACTGGGTACTTATCTATCCAGTGTGTGGCCAATTATTCTTTTAAACTTGAGCCAGAGTTCCTCTACATGTTCCTGACCTGTGCTGAAAGTTTTAAGTTCCTTACTGAGATATGACACTACTGATTTTTTGTCTAGTTTACTGGACATATGTATCTTTCTGCTTGTTTCAGTTGTCCTTTGTACATTGGTAATCATTGTTGCCACATCGGCACCATGGACACTGTTACCAGTTTCTGGGTGACACCCTGAAAGATATCACCTACATTTGTTGCCATTAGATCCAATATATTCTCATCATGAGTGGGGTTCTGAATTATCTGTTCTCTGTAGTTTCCAGAGACGACATTTAGTGAAGTTTCACACGATATCTTATCAAGTCTGGTTGGTGATAGAAGACAATTACCATTTTATGCCCACCCCTGATACTGAGTCTTGCTCAAACAATCTCGTCTGCAGCTTAATTTCTATCTCAGTGGATCTGAATTTTTTGTCTACTGAGACAAATACACCACCTCCATTTCACTTGCCTATCCTGTGAATATACATTTAAATTTTCCCAGAAATCTCACTGTTATAAATTTCAGGTTTCAACCAGTTTTCTGTACCTAGTATTATGTGACCTTCACTGCTTTTCATGAGCGCTTCAAACTATGGCACTTCGTTGTGAATGCTTCGACAGTTTACCATCAGGATTTTAACACTCTCACCTGTGGGAGGCATTTCCTTCGGTCTTACACTGATAATTTTGGGTTTCTTACAGCTACTGTTACCTGGATTTTGCCTAATCTAAAAAACCACCTTGTTTGTACCCCACACAGTCAGGTATCTAAGTAGCAGCTCCTGATGTTTAATGCACACCTGCCCTATTTAGGGGGACCCTACAGTTCTCCATCCTATGGCACAAGTCCAGGAAGTCACAGGCTAGCTTGTCACAGAACCTTTGAAGTCTCTGGTTCAGTCCTTCCATTCGACACAGAACTGAAGGGCCACAATTAGTTCTGGGTACAATAATGCAAATTGTGAGCTTCACTGAAACTCTACAAGCAAGGCTGGTCTTCTCAAACTTTTCTGCCAGTCGCTGGAATGACCCAAGAATGACCTTGGAGCTCAGATGACAGGCATCATTTGTTCCAACATGCGCCACTATCTGTAGCTGGTTGCACCCAGCTCTCTCGACGGTTCCTGAAATAGCCTCTTTAACATGTTGAATGACACCCCCAGGCGCGCGCACACACACACACACACACACACACACACACACACACACACACACTGTGTACTTCCAGTGCCCTTTCCTGAATTTCCCTAAGGGGTACTATCATTGCCATACGTTTGAACTGCCGATGAATAATAGATCCTAACCTTTTGTGTTTGTCTCCTCCTGACACCAGACAGAACAGACTTCCCCAAAATAGGTGAATCAAGTCCCAATGACTGTTTCAGTAAAAGTCAGCACCTCAAACTTGTTGGTTAGGGGAATCTGTACAACACACTGAGTCTCCCTGGTCCCCGTCCACCCTGTACAGGACTCCTAGGATCCACCACTGATGAGTCATTCACGGTCAAGTGGGATGGTAATGGCAGATTCTGTACTTTCTGCAGAGGAGACAATATCCACAGGACCTCCAGTACAGGTATCACGCGTACATGACTCTTGGGAGCTATTCCAAGACATCGATTTGCAGCAACCGCCACTTGTTTGACAGTAGTCAGGGTGATTTCCAGCTAGCTGCTTACAAATCTCAACCAACTCATCCTGTGTTTGAAAACAGCATTCACAGTAGTGCTGCATTTTGGTGGGTGCAAGGTACAACAAAGCAGTGAACAAATGGCTTTAAATTAAACCTGCTGATTATATTTTAATCTTTTGCGCTAAAAAGTTGCTAATTCCCTATAAGAATTGGAGCAGCTACACAAAACGAGATTTCTATCAAGGCATCCTAAAAATCTGTGGCAAAAATTACATTTCCTAAAACATTTTGACGTTAATTATCGTTGTTAGCCTACTCGAAAACAGTTACTTTACAATAAATGCATATAATATATAAGGCTGCTACTCTTTATGGGAAACTAGATGTAACACAATATTTTCATTAGAAAATCTGCTATGGTAACTAAACCACAAGTGCTAATTTGTTACAAATTGCTTGTACATTATGCAACGGGCAATGGTAGCTTCCAAAAATTCTCAAAAACGCACATTTATTTGCATTAATATATGATGAAATTCAGATGTGATGTATACTTTGACTGAACTGTGAATCACAAACACTTATTTTCTATGAATTAAATTACAAACCCAACACACTCATACCACTAACTTACGAAAATATAGTTTCGTGACTCTGAAAATTCTGAAACTAACCTATTTCCCACATAATTGTACAACAAAATTAAGAGAACAATTGTTTTGAATGAGGATACGCCTCTTAAAATTTTTAAGAGCATAATTTAGTTTAAGCCCACGATCTACAACTACAGTACCAGTTTATCGTGGCACTTACAAATGTTTGAAATATCACGATATATCACAATACAAATGGGTATTGATACAATGAATGACAGATTATAAAGAAGAAATGATGCGAACAGTAAAGCGTGTGAATCTAGAACTTTAAACTGACACACAATCTTGTACAAGAAGCCTCACACAGGAAAACATTTTTGGTCTCAAAAACTTGCTGTAATGTAGCAGTCTCATGAGGGTGTCATTTTAACTACCTCTACTGTCTTTTGAAGCTGCCTGTTAACACTTTCCAATCCTGCTTGAATATAAAAGGGGAGAAGTGTGATCACTTTGAATGCTCTGTTGGTTGGGTGTGAATATTCCCTGCCAGTCCACCCAACACATTAGGTTGTTAGAACAGGGACACTGGCTTTATACCATTCCCACAACAGAAGTCTCCTTTCGCTTTCTAGGGAGTCCTGAAACTAGGGTGTGGAAGAACCCAAATGCTATCAATCAAGTGTATCACTGCAACAGTCATCCATCTTACTGGCACACACAACTCACTTTTCTTTAATGGATATTTCTGCCACCCCGATTGACGACACAGTTAAACCAATATCAACATCCTTCTTCTCTGTGATTCATATTTCACTACTGTATCCAATTATGATGTACGAATAATGATAAAGCCCAGTGCTTACATTAATGAACAAGACCATTGGCACTAACCAATCAATAGCTCAAGATACCCATGCTTGACAAACCAGAATCCAACCATGACTGACCAAGTCTATTAACACGTTTGTCATTTAGTACCAACCAGGGAGGAACACCAGTGTGTCTGAAAGTGCAGTATTTGGGAAAAGACCTCTTTTGTTAAAGCAATGGGTTTAAAATTTTACATTTTTCAAAATGCCTGCAGTATCAATTTATTCCGGACAATTTTCTATAATTCTATCTGTAAAATACACAAAGAAAGATTTCTTATTTTTTTAAAACAGTTATGTAAAAGATAGTAATGTATAAAATGTTTAATAATAATTTGAACTCACCTTGAGCACTTGTAATAGTGATAACCAACAATTGAGGCATTTGTCATACCTATGGACACGTTTTCCAATACTCCTTTCATAAAATGTTGCCACAAACAAATTGAAATGAATATTGACAATGTCTTGAAGTTTTTTGTTAGTCTGGAAGTACTGCCCTTTCAATCACTTCTTCAGTTCAGGGACAAGATTGAAATCACTCGACACTAGGTCTGGACTGTATGGTAGGTGATCGAAAATGCCCCATTGAAACTACTCAAGGAGCCATTGGGTTGCACAGAAACTGAGGGCAGGTGTTGTCATGGAACGGAACAATTCCAGAAATCACCATCGCTCGAAGTTTTCTTAATACACTCTGCTGAACTGTCTCATTTATGGTGTACAGGAGGTTAAAGAAAATGCCCAACATATAACAAATTCAAACAAAAAAAGTTCAACTGAAAAACTTTTTGTGCACTAGCACAAATTCATCAACATTTACCCACAAGCAACAACATTAGTATCAGCTTAAAGTCACAGTAACACTACCTGTTGAACACAGCAACAATAATTAACCTTTAGCTTACTGATCAAAGCCAGTGAAGTGAAGGTGTGGCACATCTCTCCTTCACAATCTGGCCATTCCATGTCTCAATTCCAAAGCTAGAAATTTCCTTAACTGCATGGGAAAAAATTATAGCTTGAATTACAAAGCTGTTTTTCAAGAATCCTCACCCTTCTCGTACTTATTCACCATTTAGATGGACCTACAGGACATAACACAACACTTTTGACACAGGGGATTACTGGAATTGAACACCTTCGTTGAATGTTTTACACAACACAAGACCCATTTACTACCCCACTGATGCATATGGTAATATGGGAAGGATCAACCAAAAAGAGAGATTCATCCTACTATTTGCAGCGAGTCCTTTTCCTTTCAGTTTTCACGTGTTTTGATATAACTCTTATTTATGCCATTTCAGCTTCCATTTTTGCATTTTAGTGCTCTCCAGTTGGCAGAAGTTAAAAGTGCACTTATGAAAATTTTCCCACATCTACAACTGTGATTGATTTTCATCATTTTCACATGTGTTTCAAAACAAATTTTCTTGTTACAAAAGAAAACTGAATAAAATCATAATTTTAGTAAAAACATTCAAACCACAACTATTTTTATATTTTCGGATACGAAATGCAGTTATGATCCACTGGTAACAGTAAAAAAGTGGTGAAAATGGTTTGGGTTAAGAGGCCAACAAGAACTGTGGGATTATGTGATTTGCTAATACTCTACTCATTAAAGTAAACCAAAAAAACAAGAATCTAATGAAGCAATGTTAACAACCTATGTTATCTTGACCAACAGTTGTGTAAAAATGACACAGTATATTTAAAATTAACAGTATTTATTTGATTTGCTGTCCCGAAAAATCCAATTTCTAGAGCTAAATTCTTTCCCATTTCCTCTTATGTATGAATTTCAACATGCAACTACACTACTTTGTAGAGCTCTTTTTGAATTCAATGAAGATTCATTTAAAATAATTTACAATTTTGTGTAGTATTTTTGAGGACATGGTTACAGGGTGGGGAACTGAATATATAAATGTAATCAATTTCACAGAGTACTTAACATACAACACTCACAGGGAAAGGAAAGTGGATCTCAGCATACTGAAACTATTTCTGATTCCTTCATAACAGCAGGCTCATAATTCTGAAAATATACCCTCATTTGAGGAATTACAGCTTTCCAGTGTCTTCCACTGGAATCTGTTAAATATATCTGGAACTTTTTTATTTAATACAACCTGAACAATTACATAAAAGAATTCCGACTTTGGCGGACACAGAAAACTCATATGTAGGGATCATCATCTTATAAACTGACTCTTTTGCTGATAAATCACATTAAAAATTCACTCAATGAAATAGCTTGTACCACCTTGAAAATTAAATACACTTTATTTCATTCAGAACAAATATGCTGTTGTATCTAACCAGTGATACTTACTCATGTGATTTGTTCCTTATGCACACACTAGCTACTGAAGCACCATGGCAATTACTTTTATAGGTGTGACAAGAAAGAAATCAGACATGATTGTGCATGTAATATTTCAAAATTAAGTGCTGCCAAAGAAACTTTTGAATGTGAGAATACTCTATTCAAGACACTAAAAATATTTAACTTATCTCTCTTAATAAAGTCATCTAGCAAATTTCACTATCTTTGGCACACACAGTCTATGGTTTTCTTTAGTAATGGATAAACTTCCTGCTCTTTTCTGCTCTGTTCAAACAGACCTTGGAAGGCCAAATGGTACTAACCAGCCACTGTGTCATCCTCAGCCCAAAGTTGTCAACAGATGCAGATACTGAGGGGCATGGGCCAGTGCAACTCTCTCTCAGGCATAGTCAGTTTCTGTGATCCAGAGCTGCTACTTCTCAACCAAATAGCTCCCCAATTGGCCTCACAATAGCCGAGTTTATCCCACTTGCCAACAGAGCACGGCAGACCCAGACGGTCACCCAACCAAATTCTAGCTGTACCCTATAGTGCTGAACTTCTGGTATCTGATGGGCAAGGCTGTTTGCATTCAGAACACTACCTGGAAAGTTATGAGCCAGAAATCAGTCTAACAGCTGATCTCAAACAAAAATTTTCACCAATCCTTTACATATACCGAAAAATGTTTAATATCATGTAAAGGTGTGGTGCCTGACTGAATAGTCTCTGCATAACAGCACATTGACTTTGAAACTTACATGTGGTTTGTGAGGAACATACATTGCTACTTGCATCTTTCTTTTCCTATGTAGTCGATTCCTAAAATTCAGTTTGTTATTCAGCATTGCTTTTTCTTTTCTTTCAAACACTAACTTGAAATACAGAAGCTGTTCAATGCAAATGATAACACATTTTTAAATTAGTCTTTCCATAGCAACAACCAAACATAGGATCCAGTAGATGACAGTCGTCTACAGCACACTGCCCTTATAGGTTCCAGAAACAGTGATACATCCGTAGACTTGACGAGATAGAAGTAGAAAAAGAACTACAATATATATGTACCAAAATATTAGTGCTTGACTAAGGCAACACCGGTCTAGTGGTTCTCTATAACTATTTCCCAATGAGCTCCTGTCATTTTTACATTGCTGTTCAGCTGTGCAGTATTGACTTGCAAATCATTTCTGTTCTCTGTGGATGAGAAATGAGAGTTCATGTTTTGTGAACTTTGCAAGGCTTTTCGTAATAAAGCATGCCTCACAAGAAAATTAATACGCTTATGACACACGATACATCTTGTGCAATGAGGAATTATGCTGAATGGTGAACTAAACCTACTCCTTCCATTTGCAAAGAAGTGTATATGCGCCAGCTTGTAAGTTTGCAATTTTAAAAAAATAATAAAAAAATCAGTCACTTAATTTTTAATTTGAGCCTTCATTTGCTTGAAGTGAACAAACAGATCTGTAGTAAGCACTATCACACCTATAAGCTAATAGTCCCCAGATGAATTACCAATGGCTGTGTCAAATTTTTTCTGCTCTGGAGAAAATCTTGAATGGTGATTACCAAGCCTTGTCAAACCTAATGCACACTATGAACATAAAACAGCAGAACTGTCACACCAACAGACAAACTGAAATGCCTCCACATGAGTGAAAGCCACACAACATTTACTTTTATTGAATACTTTTTGTGTATATTGATGGTTACAATAGGAAATAATACTGATGGATACCAATAAGAAATTATAGATCTAGTAATATTTCATGTGTGTCTCCAAAATAAACTTCAATTTTGTAGCTTACTTCATAGAGTGGACAAGGTTATTACACTAATTCAGTACACAACTTTATTCAAGGGAAAACAATACATTGCATTTGTTTCTGGGATTTCCCCCCCTTGTCTAAACAAGCAAATTCACAGTCAAAACAGATATGCAACAAATATCACAGTGGGTATAAATGAAATCATACTGTTTTAACACAAATAGTACATTGTAATTTGTATCAACAGTCACAGGAGCGCAGTGGAAATATCTCTATTGAACTTATGAGATTCTCAAGTACTTTGTCTTGAGAATCTAGCGAAAGGAAGTTCTTTACTGTTCACACAGTCAAATTTCAGAATGACTGAATATTGTAATTCTGTTTATGTTTGTTTGCAAATGGGACACATACTGTTTAGCTTATACTTACACCCTATGTACCATGGGAAAGGAAAGATCCATAGACATTTAATTACGATAATTAATTAAATTCTGCAAACTGTGTGCAGTGATTTCCTTGGCAACAATGACAGCACTTCTCAGATTTCATCAAGTTGTAGTTAAGTGCCTTATTAAATATATTTGAAATACATAACTGACTATCATACAAATTCATTACTGAAACACAAAGTGCATTAAGTAATTTTCATGAGATTATTCTCTCTTTGGACTCGATTTCATCAAACTGCTTTGCACAAGTGACTGTTAGTTCCTCCTGTCACATTAAAGTCATCAGCTCCACCTGTTATAAAATATTTTCAGCAAACTAGATTTTTATTTTTTTGTACATAAAATGATTTGAGGCAAAAGGGTGACTTAACGATTTATGACGAATTCTTACGATACTGCACATAAATTACCATGGCATTTCTTCTGTTTGCGTACTGATACGTTGTATGCAAGCTTAATAAAGCAAATCAGTCATTAGGACTGAGATGATAAATACTGATGAGCATTCTTTTACACAATGTCTAATAATATATATATATATAAAGCATCAAATATACAAACTACCATTATTGATAAAACTGTATATATCCCTATTGTATTAAAATATGCGAACAGTAATCTACCTTTTTGTCTGTATTTAATAAAAAATTAAGTAATGCAGAAACAATAAAATACAGATATAAATAAGTAATACAAAGATTTAACAACATACACTACACATGAACAGTCTCATTCACATTTTTCACATCTCCTTGATTACATACCAATATCATGATTCATATTTCTTGCGCTCACAGCAAAGTAGAGAAACATATACTTTGGCCAGTGATGTACGCCTCATTATAGCAACATCACATATAGCACAGAGCTTCTCAAAACACAAACGCTGTGCTTGGCAGTCTAGGAACTTCCAACAGTAATACATACTTACTTGGAAAATGAAGGCAGATAACAGACATTCCTAAATTTTAGTGTTGTTCAATATATATGTGTATCTTGTTGAGTTTAATTTTCTCACTAAAATTAACACTTCTTCTTTATCTTGTCTGTCAGCACAACAATAACTTTTCCTGTTATTTTCTCTTGTGACATAAATCAAATTAAAGAAATATTTTGTGGACGCGTTTGAGAGCAACTTTCCTGCAACAAGTAGGACATTTCTTGAACTGATTAACAGCTTCTTCAATGCATTTTGTACAAAATACATGACCGCATGGAGTAGAGGACACAGACTGTCGACCAGATAAAAGACTTTCAAAGCAGATAGGGCAGCTCCACGCAGGCGAACTGTCTTTGTCTTCTGCAATATCCTTTGTTGCTGATTTATTATCTGTAGCAGTTCCCACAGATTTTATAACACTATGTCTTTCCTGTTGTTTCTTATCACTACCTGATAAGTCCAGAACATCCAGTGCACTATTAGTCTTATTTTGCCAAGTAGTTATCAACGGACTTAAGTTTCTCCTAGACAGATCAATCACATCACCATCTCTTCCTAAATTGCTTTGGCCAGGAGTATAGGTTATGGTAGCAGCAACAATGTGTGTGAAAGTGTCACTGTTGTTAGTATCCAGTCCACTGTTACGCACTCCCAACCTGTCTGCCAGACTACATTGAGAATCCCCAGCAACAAACGCAGTGGCAAGCACACCAACACCACTGTCACCTGCTGAAGGTACAACACTATTACTTTTAGGGATGGCAGGTGGGCTTCTGCCTCCTGATAAATCAATTACACCATGACTTTCAGTTCTGTTTCTACGGTTTATGTCACTGACAGAAACACGTGACTCAGCATCCGATACATTTACACCTTCATCTGAATGATTTGATGCTCTGTTTCTTGACGACAGTACTGCATTTGAAGACTCGTCGTCAGAGTCTGACACAACAATGCACTCCAGAATATCGCTCCCTTTAGCTACGGAATTTCTTGCTTGATGACCTAATGATTCCTCATTTGTTGAACTCCTGGTACTTGATGTACCTTTGCGGCTGCTGGACTGAGTGTTTTTATCCAATGAGCCACTATACGAAGATTTTGTGTTGCGTTTCTTGCTACATGTTTTCACTACATCAAATTCAATTATGCTATCATCATCCGAATCGGATATCACAATAGTGTCCTTAATACATTTATCTTCATTTGTGGTTGCAGCAGATGTTGATGGAAGAGCAGAATCTTTCAATGCAGTTTCAGTGTGTATTCTGTTGTCTCCTGAACTACTCATGTCACATTCTCCATCTTTTAAAAGTCCTGATGAGAATTTCTTTATTAATTCCTTTTTGTGATGCTTATGAATAACATCTGTGTCTGGTTTAATACTATTCTCAGCTTCAGATCCTGAAGTGGCAACAAAATCAGATCTGTTTTCTGAGGACTGTACAATAGTGGCCGGAATCTTAGCAACAAAACATCTTGGTAAACTGGTGAGCAGCCGTTCTTCACGTGTTTTCTTCACTTTTTCAAATGATGCTTCTGTTTTCTGTGTTAAGGTTGTTTTCTGGGTTGGGGTTGTGTCAGCTACAACAGGAAACAAAGTTTGATGGAGACTTCGAGTGTTGTTTTCTTCATTGCAGCTCTGTGATCTGCTAGCATAGTGCCCTGCAACCTGGAAACACCCTGACTCACTAATCAGGTCAGGTATTGACAAGTCTCTGTCTATTATTTCCTTTCCATTCTCAATATGTGGCTTCACAGAATACTCCTTAGCAGCAGCTGATTTTGCTAGGGCTGCAGCTAAATTTTCTTTGTATGCAGTTCTGTTATACAAATCTTGATTAGGCCCTGTATCTGATGACTCATGATGACCATATGTAGAAGTAGAAACACTTTCTGTCACTATTTCGTGGTTCTCAAGTGACATGAACAAATTCTGAAGTACACTATCATCATCAAGATCAAGTTCACGGTTACGCAGACTGGCGTCCTCTTCCGCTTCCTCTTTTATGGGGAACTCTTCCTTAACCACTGCTTGCCTTGTTATTGCCACATCACTGTCTGGAATTTTGTTATGCAATAAATTTAAACTGGTTTCTACTTCTGCACTGTGTGTCAAATTCCGAGTTTTGCACAAAGGGTTACCTGTATTGTCACATACAGCTTTACCAATTGACTTATTGTCCATATCAAAACTAGTGCTTGCATGTCCTGATATTTCACTTTCGTTGTGAAACAAGACGTGTGCATCCATTCCTTCCATGCCAGGAGAGACATCAATAGCAGCAGTAAGACTACTGTCATCTGTTTCCTCCTTCTGAACAGAATGCAACAACGAATCACAACTTTCTTTCTGTTCAAAACTAGTAGGGCATATCAAAAATTCTGAAAGAGAAAGTGACTCATGAACATTGTGATATTCATCTGCCTCTGTCTCTGCACCCACAAATTCATGGGCAAAAAACACACGTTGCTCAGTGTTTAGCAATGAATTTTCAGTTTCTGTAACACAGTCTTGACCCGCTACAAGTGAAGCAGAACTGTCATTTCTGTTTTGAAATTTCAATACAGCATTCTCTGTTTCCATTTGCAAAAAATCTTGTTCCTGATCTGAAGATTTTCTGTTTGTGCAAGAGCCATTTTCTATTGCAGCACAGCTGTGACCACCAATGGCTTCCACCGAGATATGATCAGAGTTACACGCTTCCAATGTTTCATTTGCAAGTTGCTGAAGTGATGTTTCTTCTACTAAAACATCTGTTCTTTCACTTTTATCAATAGATGGATTTTCTACAACCTCACCTAAGTTAACATCATTTTTAATGAACTGAGACCTAATTGCAACTGCATCTACCATGTCAACAGCTGCCTCTGAACGATAATTAGTAAATTTAGACTGTAGTTTTATTAGTTTTGGAAGCCTTGTATCCAATTCATCATCTAATGTGTGCCTTTTGGTTGCAGTGTGGTCAGGCACTCTCATGTCACAAAATTTCATACTGTTATTGAATGGAAAATTTCTAATGCATGAAAACTGAGGTACTCCGTGTGAAAGCTTTTGTTCCAAATGATTATTTGTGTAATCTTCATCAAGCATCTTTCCTTCTCTGCTGCTGTTTACTAAGCTATCCTGTTTAGGCAGTTCATGTGGAACAGCAATTAAAAATTCTGATGACATTGTTTTCGCTCACTGAATGATACAATCAAATTTTCTATTTTTCCACCAAGTTGTTTATTGGAATCCAAAAGCGAACAAGTTGTTGCAGTATTATTCAGTGCCCATTCAATAGCCAACAATTACAACTCCGAACACCTGGAACAAAAGATGAAATTTAAAACTGATTTTTATCTTTGGCATTACACAATACAAAAATGAAAACCTACAGCAAATTTCAATATTTCTCCCCATGTTACAACAGCTGCGATACAGTAATTGCTAAGGTGTACTAAAAGATTCAGTTACCATTCCTGCACACACACACACACACACACACACACACACACACACACACAGAGAGAGAGAGAGAGAGAGAGAGACAAATTATTTAACCTTCTCGGTCCTTATGTAGCATCCAACAGCTACATGCAACTTCCCCTCCCCCCAAAGCTGAGGGAACAAACTAAAGTCACTGTGCCTGATCGTATATTTTACTTCATGTACTTTTAGTAGAACACTTCTTTCTGTTTCTGAATGTTCCCAGAAGCTGGAAGTATCTGCTTGAAGAACACTGTTTGTAGAGTCGGCATAGGTATGGGAAATTAAGTTATTTTATGTTTGTCTTCAGTAATTTTGAACTATATGTGTTTAGAATATCTTAATACACCATACACAATTGAATACCACATCGTTTATTTAATCACAATGCAGTGATACATTATTTTTTATGTAGCACTGAGTCAACACTTGACAATGTCCTATACTCTCAACATTACTGAGGGATCATTACCAAAGTTTTTTCGTTGTTTGTTACAGATTTTTCTCAAGGAGGCACACTTCAGTTATTTTATAACATTATAAAATCACTGATAGCTGTTATCCCATAAGACATTATGTCTGTTTTTGCAAAATAAATAGTATTCTCTTTGAACAATATTTTAATTACAATGAGTCTCATTCATATTAGATGAAGATGGAAGAAAGATTAAAAGTATATTTTCATGTACATTCTTTAGTACTGAATGATGCAGTAATCATGAAACCTCTCAGTACCATTGACTCAGATCTGTCTGATCTTGAAGACTGGGAGGAAGGACTGGGCCTGTGACCTAACAGTCAAGCAAGATGTTCCAGCAGCAGATGACAGTTCAGAATCCGATAATTATTCTGTTAGCACTTTTATCAATCCATGGAAACATAAGTACCCTAGACGAGAATTTAACACATTTTGATGAAGAGAATGCAAAAAGAAAAAGAAGAAGAAGAAGAAGAAGAAGAAGAAGAGAGTTTTGAAATGGAGAAGGAAATAATGACATACATGAAGCAGTCCCGGTGAGGAGGCATCACAGAGCAACAATGCTGTGTCACCACCTACAGCAAGGGTATTCTATGCCAAACATCTACCTGACATAATGAATGAAACCCAGAAACATCACTCCAGATGTAAGTTACCAGGGTGTAAGCATTACATGTACACACATTGCACTAAGAGTAAAATTAATCTGTTTTGCAGAAAAAAATATTTTTTGTAGAATTGAAAAAAAAATTAGCAGAATTATGAAAAGTTTTCAGGTTGTACTTCCACACTAAAAAAGTAATATTTTGTGGTACTTATACAAATGTACTTACATATTTCAGCTATCTGACTAAACAAAATCCACCAAAGCAAACATTGCAAGTATTTCATTATTAGGATAAAAAACATGTCCTGACATGTGTGCTACTTTTCGTAAGTAACATCAAGTTTTTAAATTCAGTATTTTAGTCTTACATGGTCCCTGAATACAAATAAGAACTTTTCTGCCATGAAATCTCATACGAATGTGTTCTGGGTATGGTGCGATGTCACATCGTAAATCAGTGACCTTCTATAGCGCCTACTGGTGTATTTTTGTCGTCCAGAGTCACTTATATTTTGTCATGACTGCTCTGCTGTAATGATGATATTGGTCACCTGCTGGGAAACTTTATTGTAATGGGTTTCCTGTGGTGGAGGGAGTGGGCATCTACTGTTGTCTATTACATCTTTCAACGTGTGGTTTGACTGGTAGTCATGGTCGAACAGGCAGTGAAGACCTACATAATTATATCATTAAATCTAAGCTCAGGATTGAGGGAGTTAACCCAAGTTATTTCTATTGTTTGAAATGATGTGGCCTAGCTTCCAGTCTGTCAACTGAAGTTGAAGCTGAAAAAATAAAAATCTTTTCTTGATTTATGTTCTTTTATGATAAGTAAATCAAAATTTGAAATCTCTCGTGTTATTTTATTGCAGTCCAACCACAGAGTATTATTTTCAATGTTAATTCAATGCTCTGTATTTTAACCAGCTGGCCTCTACATTTTTGTTCACAACTATATAACAATATTATTAAAAATGAAGATATCCTTCCCCCGAGTATTTTTTTAATTATAAATATATTTTCATTCTACCTATGGTAATGTGACATTCTGGCACCATCACAATAAAGAGCTCTAATAATTTCAATATCAGGTGCATTGGCAGTCCCCACTGCTGAAAAAGATCAATTTGCTTATACTGATTAAAATTAAAGCTGACACTACACACCAGGGAAATGAGTTCCTCCAATCAGAGCTCAAGACATAATGCACAGACTGTGTGGTGTTGTCAACTTGACACAATAAATCAGTTAACTTCTAGTGCTCAAACTGCACTCTCTGCCTAAGTGATATTTGACAAACTGAATCCTGGCACTACCTGCAGCCTGTTTTAATGCTACTAACCATAGCTATTAAATCCACGTTTTTCCACAAGATTTACTGATTCTTTGAATGAGCATTTACTAAGGCAACACTGTAGAGGTGACAGAAGTCAACCGACAAATGATTTTCATTAGACTATAGGAATTATGTCTTCGTCATCTTGGGCACTGGACATTGATACTATTGGAGTTGCTACTGATGCATAAATAATTTACAAAAATGTTTTAGGTAACTGACACTGAAGTAGTTGCATGATCCCTTAAGTGTTACGCAAATAAATTTCTATTCTTTCGTTAGTTACGTGTTCAACAGATTACATTCATGGTAAGCAATATGTGTCATTTGCTTTGTGGCTTAATACAAGTACAGATAGTTAAATGTTGACCAGTGAGACATATCTGATTATATTCTACAACAAATATCTATAATCACACACATCTGTGTAATTATTTACTATGGTATATGCATGTACAATCAATATGCATATTGCTCCACATTTGTTAGTAGTGTGAGACTTGTGTGGAGATTGTAAATCACAATTTCACTACAGCACATGTGGATGACAAAGAAGAGGAGATATTCCCACGGACATGCAGAGTATGCATAAAAGGAAGCAGCTGAGGGGAGAGGGAGGCTCAAAATGGAGTACTTTCAATAATTTGATAATTTATAGCATTGATCTTGATTACAGATAACGCCTGTTATCTGTAGAAGGAAGGAAGCTAATTCAATTGTAGATAAAGTATGGAGCAGCAGACAATAAGAATTTAAGAGACAGGTCATAATACTTGAGTTAAGTAAAAAAGTGAATGTCTTACTGCTACATAGCAAACATTTGACACCCATTATTGATTTTCCTACTCGGGTGGTAAAGGATAGCAGCTCACTGATAGATAACTTCTTTATAGACCAAGATAAGTTTAACCAGATAAATGCTAAGCCTGTTGAGAATGGTCTTTCTGATCATGGTGCACAGCTAGTTACAATATATGACATAGCTCCATTCAGCAATACTAAACAGTCCTCCAAAGTAGTACGTTCAGTCAACAATTTAACAATTGCAAATTTCAGGGAAAGCCTACAGCAGTTAGACTGGGATGAGGTGTACCGTGACCCTGATGCCAATTTAAAATATAATTTATTTCATGACATTTTTGTAAATGCATTTGAAAACTGCTTCCCCAAGAAAATAGTTAAATATACTCGTAAGAAACCTTGTAACAAACCATGGCTTACTAAGGGTATAAAAATATCTTGTAACCGGAAAAGGGAAATGTATCTGACAGCAAGAAAGAGTAGTGACCCAGAAACTATCAAACATTATAAAAACTACTGTGTTATATTAAGAAAAGTTATTAAAAAAATCCAGAAGTATGTGTATCATGTCTGAAATCAGCAACTCTGATAATAAAATTAAAACAATTTGGAATATTATTAAAAGAGAAACAGGTCAACCAAGAGCACAGGAAGACAGTATTACCATCAAATTGAATGAAAACTTTACGAACAAAAAGTCAGAAGTTGAAAATATTTTTAATAATCATTTTCTAAATGTTGTGGATATAGTAGGATCCAGGTGTTCATTAGAAGATGCTAGGCTGTTAATGGAAGAGGCCATACCTATGCAATTTGATACAATTGAAATCTCACCCACTTCTCCCTCTGAAATTAGGAAAATAATAAACTTGCTTAAGAGCAAAAACTCACATGGAATTGACGGCATTTCCAGCAAAATACTAAAAGCTTGTTCTCAACAGATAAGTAAGATTCTCAGCCACCTGTGTAATAGCTCTCTGGAACAGGGCATTTTCCCTGATAGACTGAAATATGCTATTGTTATACCTTTGCATAAAAAGGGGGATAGATCTGATGTCAACAATTACCGTCCAATCTCCCTTCTAACAGCTTTATCCAAAATTTTTGAGAAAGTAATGTATTCAAGAGTAGCTTCACATATCTGTAACAAACAAGTACTAACAAAATGTCAGTTTGGTTTCCAGAAAGGTTTTTCAACAGAAAATGCCATATATGCTTTCACCAATCAAATTTTGAATGATCTGAATAACCGAACACCACCCATTGGGATTTTTTGTGATCTCTCAAAGGCTTTTGATTGTGTAAATCATGAAATTCTGCTAGACAAGCTCAAGTACTGTGGCATGAGTGGGACAGTGCACAAATGGTTTAATTCGTACCTAACTGGAAGAGTGCAGAAAGTTGAAATAAGTAGTTCTCATAATATGCAAAGATCAGCACATTCCTCAAACTGGGGAACTATCAAGAATGGGGTTCCACAAGGGTCAGTCTTGGGTCCTTTGCTGTTCTTAATATATATTAATGACTTGCCATTCTATATTCATGAAGAGGCAAAGTTAGTTCTCTTTGCTGATGATACAAGTATCGTAATCACACCTGACAAACAAGACTTAACAGATGAAATTGTCAATACTGTCTTTCAGAAAATTACTAAGTGGTTCCTTGTAAACGGACTCTCACTGAATTTTGATAAGACACAGTACATACAGTTCCGTACAGTGAATGGTATGACACCATTAATAAATATAGACCTTAATCAGAAGCATATAGCTAAGGTAGAATATTCCAAATTTTTAGGTGTGTCCATCGATGAGAGATTAAATTGGAAGAAACACATTGATGATCTGCTGAAATTTTTGAGTTCAGCTACTTATGCAATAAGGGTCATTGCAAATTTTGGTGATAAACATCTTAGTAAATTAGCTTACTACGCCTATTTTCACTCGTTGATTTCATATGGCATCATATTTTGGGGTAATTCATCACTGAGGAATAAAGTATTTATTGCACAAAAGCGTGTAATCAGAATAATAGCTGGAGTCCAACCAAGATCATCCTGCAGACATTTATTTAAGGATCTAGGGATATTCACAGTAGCTTCTCAGTATATATACTCTCTTATGAAATTTGTTATTAACAACCAAACACAATTCAAAAGTAATAGCAGTGTGCATAACTACAATACTAGGAGAAAGGATGATCTTCACTATTCAAGATTAAATCTAACTTTGGCACAGAAAGGGGTGAATTATACTGGCACAAAAGTCTTTGGTCACTTACCAAATAGTATCAAAAGTCTGACAGATAACCAACAAGTATTTAAGAAGAAATTAAAAGAATTTCTGAATGACAACTCCTTCTACTCCATAGAGGAATTTTTAGATATAAATTTAAAAAAATTATTAATAAAAAAATAAAAAATAAAAAAAATAAAAATAAAAAAACAAAAAATGAAAAATTTGTTATATTAACTTAAGTATGTTGTTAAATTAACTTAATTATGTCTTGTATTGGAAAATTTGACTCGTTCCACATCATTACGAAATATCGTATTCATGATCCATGGAACTAGTATTAATCTAATCTAATCTAATCTGTTAGGGGGAAGATTGGAAGTCGCTCACTGTTATGTCATTTGCTGATATTGGAAGTTGGGGATACAACCAATGTGGCACATACCTTAACAGTAACAGGTGTTACAAAGGTGAAAATAGATGCACAATCACACACACTGAAGAAATTGTTCAAATCAGCTAATTAAGATGTATCAGAATGATAGAGTATTAAAAAACACGAACACTATAATGATGAATGCAGTTTCAAAGAGGCAAACATCCTTGTTATCAGTCCCTTGTTGTTGTTGTTGTTGTTGTTGTTGTTGTGGTGGTCTTCAAGTCCTGAGACTGGTTTGATGCAGCTCTCCATGCTACTCTATCCTGTGCAAGATTCTTCATCTCCCAGTACCTACTGCAACCTACATCCTTCTGAATCTGCGTAGTGTATTCATCTCTTGGTCTCTCTCTACAATTTTTACCCTCCACGTTGCCCTCCAGCACTAAATTGGTGATCCCTTGATGCCTCAGAACATGTCCTACCAACCGATCCCTTCTTCTGGTCAAGTTGTGCCACAAACACATCTTCTCCCCAATCCTATTCAATACCTCCTCATTACTTATGTGATCTACCCATCTAATCTCCAGCGTTCTTCTGTAGCAGCACATTTCGAAAGCTTCTATTCTCTTCTTGTCCAAACTATTTATCGTCCATGTTTCACTTCCATACACGGCTACACTCCATACAAATATTTTCAGAAATGACTTCCTGACACTTAAATCTATACTTGATGTTAACAAATTTCTCTTCTTCAGAAACGCTTTCCTTGCCATTGCCAGTCTACATTTTATATCCTCTCTACTTCAACCATCATCAGTTATTTTGCTCCCCAAATAGCAAAACTCCTTTACTATTTTAAGTGTCTCATTTCCTAATCTAATACCCTCAACACCACCCGACTTAATTCGACTACATTCCATTATCCTCATTTTGCTTTTGTTGATGTTCATCTTATATCCTCCTTTCAAGACACTGTCCATTCCATTCAACTGCCCTTCCAAGTCCTTTGCTCTGTCTGACAGAATTACAATGTCATCGGCGAACCTCAAAGTTTTTATTTCTTCTCCATGGATTTTAATACCTACTCCGAATTTTTCTTTTGTTTCCTTTACTGCTTGCTCAATATACAGATTGAATAACATCGGGGAGAGGCTACAACCCTGTCTTACTCCCTTCCCAACCACTGCTTCCCTTTCATGTCCCTCGACTCTTATAACTGCCATCTGGTTTCTGCACAAATTGTAAATAGCCTTTCGCTCCCTGTATTTTATCCCTGCCACCTTCAGAATTTGAAATAGAGTATTCCAGTCAACATTGTCAAAAGTCTACAAATGCTAGAAACGTAGGTTTGCCTTTCCTTAATCTTTCTTCTAAGATAAGTCGTACGGTCAGTATTGCCTCACGTATTCCAGTGTTTCTACGGAATCCAAACTGATCTTCCCCGAGGTCTGCTTCTACTAGTTTTTCCATTCGTCTGTACAGAATTCGTGTTAGTATTTTGCAGCTGTGGCTTATTAAACTGATTGTTCGGTAATTTTCACATCTGTCGACACCTGCTTTCTTTGGGATTGGAATTATTATATTCTTCTTGAAGTCTGAGGGTATTTCACCTGTTTCATACATCTTGCTCACCAGAGGGTAGAGTTTTGACAGGACTGGCTCTCCCAAGGCCGTCAGTAGTTCCAATTGAATGTTGTCTACTCCAGGGGCCTTGTTCCGACTCAGGTCTTTCAGTGCTCTGTCAAACTCTTCACGAAGTATCATATCTCCCATTTCATCTTCATCTACATCCTCTCCCATTTCCATAATCAGTCCCTTGTTCATTGGAAATTAACACAAAATTATGTGAAACAAGAAAAGGAGAATGATCAGCCCCCAAGTCTTAGACCTTGTTGTTGTAGCTGAAAATTTGCACGATAGTAACATATGAGAAACGGTTGGAAGTGAGATAAAATCCAGGCAGCTAAAAACTGTAACTGGTCACAGGGAACAGATCACAGTGTGAAAGTAGCAGCAGTTGGAGGGCTACTGAGGACAAGATATCTGTAGTAAGAAGCACACACACTGCACTTGCCCCATATCAATATCAATGAAGGATACACCATGAAGTGTCATCAGATTCAGCAAGAGAAATGGGATGGATAAATGAAGACATGTATGGACACTAGCTTAAACAGCTAAATAAATAAAACATGTACGTATCAACTTAAAAATACACGACAGCGCAGGGGAATAAAGCAGTTGGAGCTCACTTAGCGCACGTCACCAAGATGCACTCTCTCCATATCCACCTGTGCCACCGAACATTGAGGTGTCTTAAATTTTGTTATATCTACTTTCCCTCAGGAAACACTTGACTTTTTTTGCTGCTGTCCCATTGACTGCAAGTATTTTTCTACAAAGGTAGACAGGTTATGGCTCGTCTCATGTAACTCAGTAGGGTACACACTGTGAGAATATGGGCTATCATGTCAGGAGTACAGCTGTAACGGGGAAACTTCTATCGATGTAAAAGGAACTCTTGTAAGTCTACTGTGGCTGATATGTAGGAGGCATGGTACAATTGAATCTTTCTGTGAGGCTTGGAGAGAAACATACCATGCCGTTGTGGTCCCCTTAATTGCCCTCAGAATGTCAACGGTTATGGTAACTTGTCATTCCCTAACCCAGATTTTCAAAGTCTTATGTCTCAGTTGCAATTGTAGGTATACACATGGTACATCAAATTCAAGTTTATCTCCTGTGGTTGCTTCTTAAGCTAAATTTGTCAGTGAATTTATCTCCCAGTACATCCATGTGGCTCATTGTCCAGATGAATGTTATTGTGGTTCCAAAGCTGTGGAGGTCTTAGATATTAGTGATCAGAAAGATTCTTTGGTAGCACTGATATGTTCCTTGTAAGCAGTCTATGGAGTCATTACAAACTATGAAGTTCTTTGTTGGGAGGGTTTGATGTGTTGGTAAGCATGAGGTATGGGTACCTGCTCTGCAGCGTACACAAAACATGCATTCAGCAGAAAATGCTTTTTAAGCCCCCTCGTGTATGCTAAAGTGCGACCAACTCTGTCACTGACTTCTCGTCCTTAAACAGATTTTGAACTGGGTAGTCATGAAGCACCCAATGGGTTAATCTTCCTGCCACATACAACACTATTATTGTGTGTCAGAAGTCACTATTTTCAAGTCTCACCTTTTTCTATTACTCTGGAACATCAACAGTTGCACTTTTCACATTCTCAAGTCTCATGGCTCATGGAAATGGACAATTTATGACCTGTTTGATCAATTTATAGAAAATACATCAGGTGCCACACAGTTGTAAGCAACAAACTGTTGCTAACGGCATATAGTAATAATATGATCCCATTCCACCACCACAAAGACCTCTATTCCATCAATGAACCCAGTCTTTTTATTTCTTTCCTTGTTCACTACCCTCTCTCCCCCATTCTCCATCTAACGTCCTGACTGCACTAGCAGCCTTAGCCTCTCTCCACCTCATCCCTGCTCACACCCTCAAGCAGCACTTTACCATCACCTACCCCTACCCTGCTACCCGTTTCCCTTCCCTGCCACAGCCTCCCCCTTACCTCCACCTAGCGGTTGCCTTTCCCATCATGTGCTGCTGCTCGCAGTCTGGCTACAGCTGCCAGAGACTGTAGTCACATGTGTGTCAGATGCGCGCGTGCGTGCCCCCCCCCCCCCCCCCAAAGGCCTTGTTAGCCAACTGCTCACTTCCCAATAGTCTTTTTGTTGTGTCTACCTGCGACTTAGCATCTCCACTATATGGTGAGTAGCAAGTATCCTTTTCACTTATTACATTCCAAAATTCTGGAATTTAGAATGGAAGTAATTTAAGCAATTTTTGAGAAATAATAGAAGAATTATGAGGAATTATCTCGACATCTCAACACATACAAGACATGCTATATTCTGTTCAAGAATAAATGCTGACTAGGAGGGAGGGAGGGGGGAGGATGGAAAAAAAAAACAAGAACCTAGTGTGAATTGTGCAATGTGGGCATACCTTAGCAAATGATCTCACCAAGGATCCAAAAAATTTCTGGCCCTATGTAAAATCCCTAAGCGGGTCAAAGGCTTCTAGCCAGTTACTTGTTCACCATTCTGGTGTGGTGACTAAAGATGACATTCTAAATTTCGCATTTAAGAAATCGTTCCCGCAGGATCTTACAAAGATGTTGTTGTTTGACCATTGCACAGACTCCTGCACAGAGGCACGCCTGGCGTTGAGAAGCAACTGAAAGAGTTGAAAACAAATAACTTGTCTGGTCTGCATGGAATCCCAGTTTCGTTTTACAAAGAGAACTCTATTGTACTGATCCCTTATTAGCTTGCATTTATTGTGAATCTCTCGCCCAGCACAAAGTCCCAAGAGACTGGAAAAAAGTGCAGGTCATTCCTATATGTAAGAAAGGAAAAAAAAGGCCTCGCGAAATTACAGAGTAATATCCTTACTATTGGTTTGCTGCATAATTCTTGAACATATTCTCATTTTGAACATAATAAATTTTCCTTGTGACTGAAGAGTTTCAGGAGTGCCCCAGGGAAATTTTACAGGACCGCTCTTGTTCTCTACACACATTAGTGATCGGATAGACAGGGTGAGCAACAATCACCGTCTGTTTGCTGCTGATGCTGTTGTGCACAGGAAGGTGTTGAAGTTGAGTGACTGTAGGCAGATAACAGATTACTTAGACAAAATTTCTACTTGTTGTGATGAATGGCAGCTAGCTCTAACTATAGAAAAATGCAAGTTAATGCAGATGAGCAGGAAAAAAACAAACACATAATGTTTGACTAGAGCATTAGTGGTGTACTGCTTGACATAGTCAAGTCGTTTAAATACCTGGGCTTAACATTACACACTGGTATGAAATGGAATAAGCATGTAAGAAGTGTAGTGGGAAGGACAAATGGTCAACACCCGTGAAGGAGACTGCGTACAGAACATTAGTATGACTTATTCTTGGGTACTGCTTGATTGTTTGGAATCCCCAACAGGTCAGATTAAAGGAAGACACTGAAGCATTTCAGAGGTGGGCTGCTAGATTTGTTACTGGTAGGTTCGAGCATCACACATTACAGGCTTGCTTTGGGAACTCAAATTGAGTACCCTGAGGGAAGGTAATGTTGTTTTCGAGGAACACTACTGAGAAAATTTAGGGTGCCAGCATTTGAAGTGGACTGAGGAAAGAGTCTACTGCTGCCAATGTAAATTTCACATAAGGGCCACTAAGATAAGAGAAATTAGGGCTCATACATAGGGATATAGACATCGTACATAGGAACATAGACAGTCATTTTCCCCTCACTTTATTTGAGAGTGTAACAGGAAAGGAAATGACTAGTAGTGGTACAACGAACCTTCTGCCATGCACCATGCAGCAGATTGCGGAGTATGTATGTAGATGTAGCTCCCTCATCCCAGTTCCACCACATGATTTCTATATGTATTCCTTTCAGTGTTCTACTAAATCATTACTATCTATGATTTATATACTCCAGACTTGTTTTTGATCGCAGTATCTACTATCTTTCATTCTCGAAATTGTATACAGACTAGTCAGCAGGGTTTTCGGAATTCTCTCTCTTCGTACTTTCTTCACTTTTGCAGCTCCTCATTCAAGCTCTCAAAAATGGTTCAAATGGCTCTGAGCACTATAGGACTTAACATCTGAGGTCATCAGTCCCCTAGAACTTAGAACTACTTAAACCTAAGTAACCTAAGGACATCACACACATCCATGCCCGAGGCAGCATTCGAACCTGCGACCGTAGTGGTCACGCGGTTCCAGACTGTAGCACCTAGAACCGCTTGGCCACTCCCGCCGGCAGTTCAAGCTCTCTTGGATTCTCCGATTACCTGAGTCGGTCACAATTAGATCTTCCTCACTCCTACAATTTTTGTACTTCCTTCTTTGCCTAATTACCTGAATTACTGATTTATCTATTCATTATTTCTTGGTGGTGGTGGCACTGAGAATTAGTTGTTCATTCTTAGTATGTGTAATTGTGTTTTGCAGGCTGTTCCACTTTTCTTTGACTGAGCTAACTGCCTCTTGATTCAAACTTCACTGCATAGAATTTTGAAATATTATCTTAAGAGTTCTCGTTCTTCAATTTTGTCACATCAAAACTTAACTTGGGTCATAGTTTTCCTTATTTTCATTATCTGCATGTTGGCTTCCAAGCAGATAAGGTTCTGGCCACTGCAACCAGGATATAACTTACTCTGTCTGATTTGGGTTTGGTATCTCTGTTTTGCAATTCAAAAATAGTAATACTATTCATAAATAACACATTATGAGGGTGCAGGTGAAATGACTTACACTACCCATCACCCACTGTTTGAGGTCAAAGAAAGGGAGCATAACATTTATTTCAAACACAAACTGAAAATTTTATCTGTTTGTCAATTATCAACTCACCGTATAGAAGAATGAAGAATGCGTCCGCCCGCCCGCCCGTGTATGTGTGTGTGTGTGTGTGTGTGTGTGTGTGTGTGTAGACGGAGGAGAAGAGCGGAGAGATTTTTCACAGAGAAAAGTGAATTATAATTATCCACTGAGATATTCTGCATTATCATGACAGATCACAATTATGATCCTTAGAACACGCAAATAACTACTTTTCTGTGATATAAAAGACAAGACAAAAAAATTGCTCTGTCCTATACATTTAAATCTCTCTCTTTCAAGTGGTCCGATTAAGTCTCCCCTGACACAGGATTATGACTTGTCTGTAACTCTTCCCATTTTCTAAAAGTCACCAGTCCTTTTGATTTATTGATTGAGGGGATGGGGGTGGGGAAGAGGGGTTATGGGACTAAACGGTAAGTTACGCGATTCAAAAATTACTTGCCTAAGATATAGGTGTTCACTAAAAGGGGGTGGATCCAGTCAGAAGGATCAAACTACAAAGCGAGAAAGCTATAAACACACACAGTAGAAGGGCTAAAAAGGTAGGCCAAAACTGAAAACTGCAAAAACAGAGGGATGAAAAAGTGGTTTTTGCAAGGGGGAATGGTCATGGGTCCAGACCCAGAAAACGCGAAGAGGCCCCAACTACAACCACCCTGCCCCTGCTCCTGCTCAAGGAGGAAAGCTGAATCTTATAACTGTAACTGAAAAGAAAAGAAAAACCCTTTTACGTAGGAAACTGTGGACCAGTTCAACCATCTGTGAATCATTTGCTAATATTAAGAGAGATTTTACCTCAAATCAAACAGGTCAAAATTTGTAACTTTTTGCAAATTTCCAAATTATGTTTTGAAGATATTAATAGTCACAGGATGCTAAATGTCTTGAGAAATGATAAAGTGGAAGAACTGCTACTGTTGGCACTGACATTAAGGCATGAAATTCTTAAACTGTGAAAAGTATATGGACATAAAGATGAAAGATTCTGAATTTTTTGGTTATTTAGAAATTATTTTCTCTAAAATACCCATCCTAAATGCTCTAAAAATTTCATGGTACATTAGTTGGTCATTGTGCTTAGGGAATGTACAATCAGAGTGGGCAATACTTGTCTGTACAAAATGTGAGAAATTTTTTAGGTAGACCTAGCTCTGCTCTAAAGATCAAAAAATCATGCAAAACTGGTATTTCTGAATCAAAATAATTAGTTTATAACATTATAAATGAGTGGGAAAACAATTCATACTTTTGTTCGAAAGCGTTTTATAACAAAAATGATATATGGAATATTTATATCGATTTTTCTTTTTTATGATATTATTCACAAATTATTATTGTCTTCTGTCATGATTTTACTCTTCATGACTTTCTGTGATTAAAATTGCCACCATGTAACAATCAACACTGTACTGTTCAAAAGAGTTCATTTGTTTTTTCATCTGCTTCTCAGTGAACTTGTACAGCTGAGCTGAATTTGCACACAGACAAGGATGATCCAACAAGAGCAGTCAGTACTTTGGAAATGGCAACTGCACACTGATCTTTTGATGATGGCAACTTGAAAGCATTAAGGAGACAGTTATATCTTGCAGCTCATGAGAAACACATATTATCTGTCCCACCCACCACTGAGTGGCATACACAAAAGAAATGAACTGGCTCACTACAAAGTCTTCTAATGTATACTGTCATCTCTGCTTTTGACACACAGCAACAGGCTGCATTTCGTGGAGAACTGTTCTTGCAATGTATGTGCCTCTCTGGGATGCAGCCCAGTAGTGACTTGATATTCCTACCACAGGCTTCATAGCAGACCACTCTTCTCCTTTTTTTTAATTGGAATTCCCTTAATGTACTTTCATTTAGAATAAGGGTTTCATGTTTGTTACTAATGCCGATACGGTGTGTACAAATCCTGTAGCATCGCTTATAGCATCAACAGCTTCATGCTGGAGATTAAATCCTGTTGCAAGAAGTTTGCAGGTACCTCCTACCCCATCACATGCACATTTTCCATGACCTGTTGTTCAAAATATCCATTTTTTTGTCTTAACTCCTGTACTACAGTGTTGACCAAGCTCATAAAGCTGAAAGCAGTTCTTAAAATTAGATGCTGCACCATTAGTCACATAATATGTGTAGGAAATAAATGGCCTCTTGATGCTATGTCATCGATTATCATACTGACAGCGTAGCATGCATGTGCACCGTCATGAATGAGATCTCATCACTGACAACAGCAAAATAGAGAGATACTTCAAAGTAGTGAGCAACACTTGTGAATACTGGCACCTGTGATGTGTGCCAGTGGTAACTTTGAATTTCGTTCTGCAAAGCAATAGACCAGTTCTCAGCAAAGTCGAAATACAGAACTACTGTGTCAGTATTCTGGGATGTGGCTGAATTTACTTCTGCTATGGCTTGTCTTTGAATCCTCCGGATATGATGGTGAGCTATTCCTTTCATGACACAATGCCTCACCTCTGTAACAAACTTCTCTGGTGCTACTGTCTTCTTCACCAACTCACCTGTCTCCCACAATGTATAAATTACATGATTGTCAATATCTTTAAGGTGTAAGATTTCAAGTCATCACTTCAGCACCAGGACACATTGCACACTCCTGTAACCACCATTTATCTTGTGTCTCTTGACACATACAGAAAAGCATCCGGTCCATTGCTGTGTACTTCTTTCCTGTGACACTGCTTATAGTGAAACAAAAAAAGTTTCAAATACATGTTCATATTTCCTTCACTGGCTGGTATTTTACCCATTTTGGTCATAGGAAGTAAAGTTTTGTGAAACCAATTTTTAATCAGGGTTCTCCTTTTCCATGAGGAGATATGCTTCTCTAATTGATTCTGTCATATCTCTTTCTACCTTTTTAACTTTTTCATAATTTTCACTAACAGGATAACATAGGCCTGGTTAGGTAGGATTTGCCTGCTAAAATCATTGTCATCACTTAGGTAATATTCCAGAGCAACAGTAAGCATCATCTTGCAACAAATGCCCACAATAAGAATCTGAGCATGCCCAAATATCTTTTTCAGTCTTTATTTTATGACCTTTATAATCAAACAATGTGAGGCAGTGGGTATGTATTTCTGTGTCTGCTGCTTAGAGTATCTATCTGGTATCAGTGTCAGTAACTGTACCTTCTCAGTATAGGTGGCTACTGAGACAGCAGTATTTATGTTTTGAAACCACACATCACATTTTGTGCACATATCACTATCTTCAGGTTCAGCACTAAGTGCATCTACATTATACACTTCACGAAGTTTTGAAGATGTTGCACATGTGAAACTTGTTTTAATTCCTTCCACTTTTCTTTTTATATACTGTTTTCTTCTGGCACTTCTAACCTCTCCTGGACATTTACAGGGGGATATAGTACGGACTACAACAGAAATGCTACCATTCGGTGCATCAACAATTTCACACCCAGGAATATAAACATCTGCACTGTCTTCTTCAGTTTCCCATTAGGGTGATGGTGATTGTTCAGTTGGGTTGTGTCACTTAAGTTACTTCTTGTAGTGAGTGTAGCAATTCCTGCACAGTGTACATCACACTAATACCTTTACTTGAGGACCAAGATATTTTGGCAATACCACTGACAGATTTCCAAGGACTGTGAAGTATTTTTTACTTTTCCTAAACACCATCATCATCTTTTTTTTCCCCCTCTCTCTCCATACCTCACACACCCCACACCTTCACTTATTTCCTCACTGATGTATATAACAAAAAATTCAAACCAAACACAAAACTCGATGCAGAATGGTTGTCATAAACAGACAAGCACTGTAAACGGTGTTGTTGACATACATATTTTACACTAGAAATTCAACAATACGAAATATCCAGAATGTTGAAAAGTTTTTAACACTTCACGCAGAAAAATACTGCCCACTATGTTTGCACTGGCTACTAACATATAACCAATCAATTTTTTGTGTAGTTACGAAAAGTTTTCGGATGGGGGTTTTCGAGTAAATAGTTCATAAAAACTCAAATATGCATTTTTTTCAGTTTTAGTAATAAATATTTACATAATACAGATTGCTGGGGCAGAGAAGGTGCTGTTCATAATTACATTAGTGGTATCTGGTAAGATGACGGAAAAGATAGCATTCTGCGACTTTCCAATTTGTCACTTAAAGGAACCCCATTAGTGTGCGGGTGTCAACTAAATTTCAACACACTAAGAGGGAACTTCAACACAAAACATCTGCCAGGTCTCCAATATTTCTGGTTTATTAGTTATTTATTTTTATTCTCAGCAGTTTTGAGAGCTATTTGCATAATATACATTTTTCAAAGGACTGCACCATTTACAAAAATTAAGATAAAATGAAAACACTTTATTTCAAATTAATGATATGAATATAATAGAGGGAAACATTCCACGTGGGAAAAATATATCTAAAAACAAAGATGATGTGACTTACCAAACGAAAGTGCTGGCAGGTCGATAGACACACAAACAAACACAAACATACACACAAAATTCAAGCTTTCGCAACAAACGGTTGCTTCATTAGCAAAGAGGAAAGGAGAGGGAAAGACGAAAGGATGCGGGTGTTGTGTTTGTTTGTGTGTGTATCGACCTGCCAGCACTTTCGTTTGGTAAGTCACATCATCTTTGTTTTTAGATATAAACACTTTATTTCGTAACACTTATGATATAGAGGTCTAATATACATTTTTTTCCAGAGAAATTCAAGACCACAAATTGACATGACCTGTATGATTATAGATGTAATCACCCTTAAAGACAGAAATCTGGAAGGCTGTACTTAGTATGAAGGGCCAAAAGAAGGGGACATTCCATCAATGTCTGGGATATAGTCAGTCTGGCTCCACAGCAACAACATTGGGGTGGCTCATTATGCAACAGAAAACAATGGGTGAACCTAGTATGATCGATGTGTAAACGGCATAAGACAGTGGACTTCCCCGAGAGGAGGGGAAGAAAGAGTGCCAAACTCCAGTAGTCTCCCTGATTGTGGGGAGTTTATTACTAAGAACAGTAGCACACGTGATGCCATTCCACTTTTGGGCAAAGGAAGATTTGAAAAGGAAATGGGGCAAATATCTGCCTCTTTAACTAAATGGTCAGCCAATTCATTCCCTGGAATGCCCTCATGACTTGGGACCTAGACAAAGATCACTGAGCATGTGACACAGCCAAGGCAGGGCGAAGGTCAGGGATAGCAGCAACCAAAGGGTGATGAGAGTTGCATCAGTCTATGGCCTATAGACTGCTCATTGAGTCGGTGCATATTAAAACACTGTGGAGGGAGGTCTGAGTAACAAAATGAAGAGCCCTGTTAATGAACAACACTTCTACTGGGAACACACTACATGATCCCAACAGTAAATGGTGTTCCATGCCAGCAAAAAAACTTTTGTGTATCCCATCTTATCTATCATTTTAGAACCATCAGTACAGAAGATGGTAGCAACCTGAGACTCCTCAAGAATGAAACGTACGAGACACCGGAATATCATAGAGATGACAGATCTCAGGACCCTGGAATGTGACAGCGAGAAGCCATAATGCACGTCAAAGAAGAACGCAACAAGGTGTCAGCATTTAGGAAAAGCCTGTCAGATTGCTGTTTCCAATCTGAGTAAATGATCAGTTGATCATCCTTCCGAGAAGACACACTGATACAGGTACAAAAGGCCGCGAGATTCGAGTATTCAACATAATCAGAAGCTAACCATCCTCTCTAACAGTTTACAAAGTATGCTGGCCAGGCTAATCAGTCGCAACTGTCAAGAGAACTTGGGTTCTTCCAGGGCTTGAGTACAGGGATAACTGTGCTGTCTTGTCACTGCAGGGGGAACACACCTGTTAGCCAAATGCAGTTGAAGACTGAGTGTACAAGGGGGGACCCAAAAGAAACCAGACTCCGAGGGCACTGCTACTCGTAGGTGTAGTGCAGGGTTCTCACGCTAGATGGTGTTAGTAGAGACCTTCATGAAACAGCTGTGCAGACGGCGTAGGTGTAGAGCTGAACGTGCAAGTATGGTATTGTGTTTCTCTGACAGCAACGGAGACACACCAAATGCTTCAGGAAGCTTTCCAGGAGGATGCTATGAGCCTCACACAGGTTTTCGAGCGGTTTGGCGCTTTAAATGTGGTGATGAGTGTGTAGAAGACCAAGCTCGTTCTGGACACCCTTCAATATCGCGAAATGAGGAGAACATTGGAAAGGTCCACCAAAAGATCAACGAGGATCGTCGCCAAACGATCAACCAAATTTCAGCAGAGACAGGAATCAGTTGGAGCTCGTGCCAGCGGATTTTGAGTGAGGATTTGCACATGAGACATGTTGCTGCTAAATTTGTTCCACTCCTCCTCCTCACACAGGAGCAAAAAACCATCCGCATGAATGCATGTCAGGACTTGAAAACAGAGATTGCACGTGATCCAAACTTCTTGAACAAAGTCATTACAGGGGATGAGAGTTGGTGTTACGGGTATGACCCAGAAACCAAGCAAGCATCAAGCCAGTGGAGGGCTCCCAACTCTCCCAGACCAAAAAAAGCAAGGCAAGTGAGGTCAAATGTGAAGACGATGATCGTTGTATTTTTTGATGTTCGTGGAATTGTGCATCGGGAATTCGTACCCTCTGGCCAGACTGTTAACCAGCACTTTTACTTGGATGTTTTAAGGCGTCTGTGAGAGGATGTGAGGAGGAAACGCCCGGAACTTTGGCGATCAGGTGACTGGTTTCTGCACGACGACAATGCTCCAGCACACACAACCTTATGAGTGACCCACTATTTGGCATCTCAGAGGTGGTCTGTCGTTCCCCGTGCTCCGTATTCACCGGACCTAGCCCGTGCGACTTTTTCCTATTTCCATGAATGAAAAAAATGCTAAAAGGGGAGCGTTAAGACAATGTGGAGGCGATAAAAACAGCTTCGCAAAGGGCACTGGACTATATCAAACTTGAAGAGTTAGAAACATGCTTCCAACAGTGAGAAAAGAGACTTGACAAGTGCATCCCATGTAATGTAGAGTATTTTGAAGGTGACTGAAGTAATTTTGTAAAAAGGTTCATCAACAAATTTTTTTATGACAACAATCTGGTTTCTTTTGGGTCCCCCCTCGTAGATGTTGCCTCTGGATAATGTCCACGTGTTGAATCATCTGGTTATTGATGTAATCTGGGCCTCGGGCTGAGACATGTGAAGAGGTAAGAGCCTGCAAGAATTCCCATTCAGTGAAGGGTTCACTATAGGCTTCAGCTTGGTGGGGGCTGATACAGAGGGGTCTCTTCAACTCATTGTTTCTGCCAGAGAAAAGTAGCAGAATAGGAAGACGATGCCAATACTGTCAACAAATGTGCTGCGAGGTGTTCTGCAAGGACCGATGGATCAGTACACTGAGCACCCTGTAGGATAAAACCTTGGACAGTTGATTATCGCCGGTTGCCCAGAAGGCTACGGAGCCTGGACCAAACATGGGATGAAGAGAGGAAACATTGCACTCCCAGCATTCCTTTTTACTCTGCTTAATAAGATAGTGAGCCTTAGCATGGAGGCACTTAAAAGCGATAAGGTTAGTTTGTAAAGGCATTGAAATCGTTGCAATCCCTGTCAGAAGTCCTGGATAGTGACTGCTACGTCCTTGGTCCACCACAGTACCAGCTGACGACGAGGGGGTCTGTGAATAGGGGAAGAGCAGTGCCAGCGACATGAAAAAAAGTGTCAGAGACATCTTGCATGATAGCATCAATGTAATCAGAAAGAGGTGTCGAAGTACACAGCAGGCATATATAATGGCCAATTGGCTCTGCGGAATGCCCATAATAGGGGCCTAGCTGCCTGGCGGCAGCTGGCGAATGATAGAATCAGCAGACAGTGGCCACTGTCATGAAGATCATCAAGGGGGTGACCAGTGTAGTGAAGCCATGAGAGAGCAGGGGAGGAGATCATGGATCAATGGCATAAAAGGTGCGATTAGTGGCACTGAATTGTGTAGGAGAACAGTCTTTGAGGAGACACAAATCAATGTTTGTACTAAGTTGGTCAATTAGAAGACCCCTACCTATCAAAGTGGTACTCCCTCACAGGGCATGGTGTGCACTGACGTCCCCAAGGAGAAGATACGGGGTGGGAGTAACTATATGCTCTTGAATCTTCTTTTCTTCCTTGTAAGCTGGGAATCTGGCGCGTGTGGCTGTCATGACAATTTACACACAGGTGGCAGAACACAGGGGCTTCCCTCAGGGACTGGGTGTCCACAATCACCACACAGAGGGTCTGTAGTACAGCAGGAAGCCATGCACCCAAAACGCAGACATTGAAAGAATCTCATGGGTTGCAGGACGTATGGCTTGGTAACACATAACCTTTACCTTCTCTGCGACGGTATCTCCCTTGAAATCCAGAATAAGGGTGCCAGGATTGGTGCAGATGTCTTTATGACTCTTCTACACATGTCTAACAAAATGAATGCCACATTGCTCCAGAATAGCCTGGAGTCACTCGTAAGTTTGAAAGATGAGGTCCCTATGAAAAATCACTCCCTAGACCATATTTAGAGACTGGTGAGAGGTACTAGAAACCGAGATGATCACAAGCAAAAAGAGCTGCAGATTGAGTGACAGAAGGAGGTCTGATCAACAGGGAGCCCGACCGCATCTTACGGAGAGACTCCACTTGGCCAAACTTGTCCTCTATATTAGTCAGAAACAACAATAGCTTTGCCGCATTGAATACGTCCACCATAATACAGACCAGTTAGCGGGGAAAGAGTTTCATCCCTGTGCGTAGCCAGGGAAGGGAGAGCTGACTGGTCATACAAAACAGCGTAGTCCCACCACACAGACTGACTACATGTGCTGGTGACATAACGGGATGGAGAGGGGCCACGGTCGGGAAGGAAGAGCGGAATGAAAGAGGGGGGGGGGGGGGGGGGAGGAATCCATGCCGGAGACGCTAGGGAGGGAGTTCTTCCCCAAATGGCTCACACTAAAGACAGAAAATTTATAAGTGGAGCTCAAATCCCAAGGGAGGAATGAAAAATGCCAAACAGGATGAAAGACGACAGGCAAGAGGGACAAACTCACTAGGATTAAAAGGAACTAAGTGGCTAGCCATGTCAACACAAATAAGAACACCAAGAGGGGGGAAGGAGGGGGCAGTGGGGAAGGATCGAGAATGAGGAGGGAGGGGCACAGAAAGGAAGAATAGGCTGCAGTAACTCAGAGCCCCAGGTGCACCAACGCGCGAACTCGCAAAAGAACTGTGAGCCTCCTGGAGGGTGAGTCCTTTTCCTTCATCCCTCTTCCTTCCCCTTCAACCTTTCTGCCACAAGAAATAACCACTGGCTCAGAAAGTTTGCATATTTCCTTACCTTTTACATGTGTTTTCTCCTGCCGCTACCTGGTGAGTAATTTTTTCTGTCCAATTATATTTTAAAAAAGTGATAATTTTATTCACACATTTTTGAGTTACTTGATGTACATTTTTTTTTGCCCAAGATGATTATACTGGATAAACACTTTTTTTCTTTTTAGTTATATTTGTGAACCCTTTCTTACTATCAAATGAGGATTGATTGTAGTAATTATAATTCATTAGTTTCCATAGTACTATGTGAGCCCAAGCTTCTTTTTCACAGAGCGAGTTACTACAAATTCGCAAACAGCTAATGAGAGCTCTTAAGTAAAGCAATTTAATTACTGCCCCCCCCCCCCCCCCCCCCATGGAAGTACAGAGAGGTATTCAGACACATAGTAAATTGTGAGTGCCACAAGGAAGTGTTTAAACTTAGAATTGGAACTTCAAGAATTTTATTGAAAACCTGCAGAATAATGCCGGACAGAACAATAGCAAGACAAATGTGGTACCATGGTATAAACCTACACTAGATAACTTTCTTCAGTGTTATGCACACAGAAGGGGTGATTGGCATCCACAGGTATAAATGAAAATTATTCCAGTCACTAAATCAGCATGCCTGATGACAAAACAAGCTGTTGTCAAAATACTGTGCAGGTTGGTGACAACAATGAGATCGTTCTGCATTGAACTTTTTCACTCAAGACACACACTAGGTAGCTTCAGGAGGGGGAGAAATACAGCATTATAAACAAACTTTACAAGCTGCACTGCAAGAAAGGATGTTTAATTGCTAGTCTCTCCTATCTGTTGGGAGCCCCATGATGATGAAATTTTGCTAACCTTTGTCATTTAACACACCAGAAGCAAGATAATCAAGCTTAGAATGAATACAGCATTGGTTAGAGACAGGATACAACATACTCATCACAAGCTCAACAGAAGTTAAAGGGGGCTGTTCAGCCCACCTCTCAATGTGGAATGTATACTCAGTTTAAGCATCTAAGAATGGCTTGGACAGTAAACTGGGTCTGGTCAGAAGAACACCAAAGAGCAACAAAGCTTGAAATTGTACCTACTAACAAACAGCAAGCGTTTGAGAGAACAAAGATGAATGGCCATGAGCTTCACTGCGTAAGAGCTATACAACAATGCCAAATAACTCTTAGGAGGACCTCAGTTTCCGACACGAAAGATATCACTCATCTGCGGTCTTATCAGTACAGTGGAAAAGGTTGCTGTTGGACTGCATTCTAAAATGGCTGGAGCCTCATGGAATCACTGCAGTGTCCTCACACAAGCACAACTAATGAAAAATACAATGTAAGGAAAAACAAGGACAAAGCTCAACAAGGTCCACGAGAGAATGCTGGTATTTCTCTGTAAGTCTTGTTTAAGAAATGAGGTTATCAACTAATTATATGTCAGGACTCTGAGCACAAAAATTAAAACTAACAGAAGTAATATCATTTAGTGCCATTGTCAGCAAATATTCTTCCGAGGGCTTGGAGAACAGTCTCTGCATGTAGATGCTCTACACAAATATGAACACCATACCACTAGCTTGCTGCATTTGGTACAGTAGTTCAGCCAATTTAAACTTATGAAACCAATAATCTTGTGCTGTTTGCGACTTTCATGAAGCACTTACTGCTTTAAAGTTTCATATATGTATTTTTGGATGTTGTGCTAGTAACAGTAATTTATTTCTACAAGATGCTGTTAGTCATCAGGTACCCAAGCAACTAAAGGTATTGGTTGCTGTGCCCAGCTTGGTCATTCTGGTCCCTATCCCTCAAGAGTGTTCTCACTACATTTTCTGCTTTGCAACTGATGATGTCTTAGCATTATCTAAAGTTTCTGCACCCGATACAAATGCACGATACATGATTTGCGCAGAGAACTGTATAAAAACTAAGAACATAAGCCTGAAAGTCAATGTCCAAAGTAGGGTCGAAATCCAAATTGCAGCTGGGTGATATTTAACTGAGCTCGTGAAGCAAATTTTACTAGACTGGAGAGGCGGCCCCTCACATAGAACTAAGCTGTTATCAGCCAAGAACATGTGACCCTGCTGTGGCGACTGACCAAGTCTACTGTAGTGCCCCTCCTCCATTGTCAATCACATCTGCTAGCGGCGATATTAAATCCCTCCCCCAATTAAACTGGCATGTGGAGCCGAAATTGACTCTGCCTGTGCCAACTGAGCAGGAGGGTGGAGAGGTAACACTCTCCGCCAGTGGATCTAAGACCACCAACTCGAGCCCTGCTCCAGCAGGAGGTCCTGTCGAGGGCAGCAAGAATAGAGGAATCGTCAGCATGCCCACAGAAGGAGAATGTTCCTGTGCTACCAGACTGAGGGACAGCAGGGACATAGGGAGTGGTTCTGTCTTTACAGTTTCCCAAACCATCATCCCCTCACCAAACACGTATGGGCAGAGGTGCAGGGGCGGAGGTCATATCACAGTGCAGGAGATCTAAGGAGAGGGAAAGAGACCTAGCCGGAAGTGACACTGGTGTTTAGTCTGCAGGTCAGAATTCGGCAAGCGCAGTGGCGCAGATTGGGACTGCAGCCGCTGGTCAAATGAAGGAGCCCAACCTTGTTGTCGAACAGCTGACAGCCCATCTGGGCTATGACGACCACTTTGGGGCAACCTAGAAACCAGCTGAATATACAAGCTCAGACAAAAGTGCCCATCCTGTAGATGGGGCTTGTAACATCACAGATTAAGGGTCGACCTGCAACAGCAATCGCACAACTTGCGTACAGGCTGCTAGACGCCGCCGCGAGCGCTAAGAGTGCATTGCGATCGCATGTGCGCATGTTGCATACGGGCCGCGAGGTGCCGCCACAAGCGCGACCGTATATAAGTGCCGACGGAGTTCGGCCAGCTCTCATTTTGTTGGCATCTCATTTTTGCCTATTCTCTTATTTGCTTAGCTCTTATTTGTTTATGGATCATGTTATTGTGCTCTTTTTCAGCCATTCTGATTGTTTTGATTTACTCCCAATTGACAAGTGCTCATTTTGGCATTTCACTTCTGCATATTTCTCATTTTGCTAATAATATGCTCCTTAGCTTTTTACAGTTGAATTGATTAACATAGTCTCATGTACTGTTTGTTCATTTCAGCCTGTTCATATTTTGATGTTCTTTAAATACTGCAATAATTATCGGAAGCACTTCTCCCCTTAAACTTGTGTAAAGTATTCTCAATGTGGGATTTCTTCTGTGACACACGTGTAAGGTTTTGAATATAAATTATATACGAAACTGTGCTTTAAAAGTAATTTATTTTTTCAGTTTGTACTACATCCGACGAGAATTTTGTGATATGAGGGAGAAATTTGAGGAGCGAACCCATGGAAATAGTCTTAAGTGTTCCCCTTTAAAAATAAAAATTTGTGTGACATGTAGGCACTGAGAATATATATACCACAGGCTGTACATACGATGAGCAAGCTGCATTGGACGCAGGGTGTCTAACAGAGTGTGATGCCTGTACCCATGCAGGATTTTGGCCGGACTGACCCTGATGTTGGGGCTGGATTGCTATATCATGAGGAAGATGTACAAGGCATCCTAAGTCGAGAAGGTTTGTCTTCCATACCAGTCTTGAAGGTGTGGGCAGACCATCCACTCCGCCCCTGGATTGGTGATGGAATGAGAGATGATGATGGTCCCATTCTCCGAGGAGTGTAGGGAACGATGTGGGAGACCTGCACAGCCGACTAGGCAAGGTTGTAGCGGAGGTGGTTTACCATTGCCTTCCTCCGGCCGTATTGGGGATGAATGATGATGAAGACAACACAACAACATCCAGCCATCTCGAGGCAGGGAAACAAACTGGGATCTGTTGTCTGACACTAGAGTGCAAGGTGTCCTCAAAATACTGAAAATCCTCTCAAGGGCATGTATGGTTGCAGGGATGGGCTGGTGGTGGTGGTGGACAGCATGTGCATATGCACAGAAAGTTGAAGAGGACATCCACCACCAGCAATCACAAGGAGTCCTGAAGTCGCACTGCAAAATCTATCTCAAGAATGGACAGGGTGGGGCCACAATGAAAAATGATGAGCTGGGGTACTTGATTGAGGAAGCAGACAAGTAAGAGTGGCATGATGCAAATTCAGTGTCAGCATCGATGCCCTGCCAGTAAACATGCTGCCTGGAAATGCCTTCAAGCATGTCATCCCCCAAATGAAGGAGGTGTACAACAGCATGCACGGCTGGACTGTGGGTGGAATGCTTCTTGGCAGTCAAAGCCCTCCATCGCCAACGATGAGACACCATGTGTGGCACTGACCCAGTAGCACAGCACAAAATAATTTTGGAAAACTGGAATGGCCAAGTGGGAAACGTGCTCTGGTCACCCCTTCTGGACCACAGATAAAATCTCGTGCAGGACGACGTCGAGGCAACATCAATATCATGCGCTGTCAGCCAGGATTCCAAAACAGTTTCCTGGCGAATGAATTTCATGTTGAGGCCAAGGAGGAGCTGGAGGAAGGCACTGTGTTGGTGGGACAGACAAAAATGGATTGTGTAATGATACCCGACTAAAACAACATGCATCCCTACAGACGCTGCGCTGTTTTCTATCAAAAGGTGAAATTTGCTGCCATACGACTTGCTGACTCTATAAATGATCACTAAAGCGTTGTCCTGAATTTAAAAGTAGTGAGCTAGAGTAGTGAGCTGTGCAGTATTTAACATTTTTATGCAAAGGCAAGGGGGTGCTCTGAACCATCTGAGAATTTGTATGACGAAACTACTGCACTGCTGTAGTGGGACGTGACCGTCGCTGGAGTTACTGGCAGCCCTGGCATGTATGGCATCAGACGTAGATTGACCTTCAGACCGCACTTAAGGCACTGAAAAGCCCGTTGACTGGCAGCCAACCACACACATCTGACACTGTTACTGCACAACTGATTAAGAGGGTGCATGATGGATGCCACTTGAGGAATGAACATTGTACTCTATGCGATTTTCCCCAGACACAATAGCAACTGTTTATAGTTAATGGGGGCATGTTGATAATCATGTCAAATGATTGTGCACGGGTGTGATACCCTAGTGACTAAGAATCTGCTGGGGACAAAGAAACAGGACTTTTTCAACCAACAGTGTAAACAGTTTTCCTGAAACCAATGAATAAGGGATTCCACCTTCAATATTCAGCATGTCAATCCCTTAATTAATATTGTCCAAATAATTAATACAATGCAAAATACCATGAATCAATTGTTCTAAATATTTTTGGAAAATGACGGGTGTATCCACGATCCCAAACAGTAAACAGTTGTACCTAAATAACCTGAACGCCATACTTGAAACTAGCAACTGACAGGAAGCATCATGAAGAGGCACTTTTGGACATGCATCTCTTAATCTATCTTCAAATAACACTGCCCACCAGCCAGTCAGACAAAAATTCCTGTGGGCATGACAGCACATAAAGATTGCTAGTAATTTTCACAAAGCTGATCATTCACAAACCCAGTCAACCACACAACAGCCAGCGATTGACATTCACCCGTTTGGCTCTGTACAGTTCAGCTCGCATAGCCTTGTCCCCTTTTGTCTGCAGGAAAGTTAATTTCTAGATGCGACCGGGATTCCTCTGGCAGAGACAATCACATACACTATGCACGCATTCAAAAATCAACTTATCATTCATTCAGAAATCAACTTAGAATGTGTTCAATAATGTTGATTTTTTTAACAGTGATGCATTTCAAATTTATATGAATAACCGATAGAGCAATGTGTGCTCGATGCTAGGCGCTTTGTGAAACAATACCAATGTAGCACGCATATTCCATCTCTTCATCATCATCATCATCAGTCTAGAATTTGTTGACTTATTTGTTTAGTTTATCTGGTTTGAATTGGGTGAATCAATACCTTATTTTGCTTGCTAGTAACTGTTCATCAGTGATTAAATTATCTATAGAATGACAAGAACTCAAACAATTTCCAATTAATTTCTTCTGAATTTCAGGCACAAAAATGAACTTACCAATAGACTGGTGTTTGGCTCATTCTGATTCTTCATGAAAACACAGAACTCTGATGCTTGGTATTGTGTTATTCAAGCATTTAGCTTTAGTTGTATATCTTCTCAAGCGCTTGCATTCAGTAATGTTCACTCTACATGTAATTACTGATTTTTTTTGGTGATGAGAGCATCAGAAATTAAATTATTTTGCACACTTCCCTTCATTGATCTCTTGTGGCATAATTTTCTGGGGCAATTCCACAAAGACACACAGTATTCATTGCATTCAAAACATTCTGTGAGGCTAATACTATGTCCATTCTTGAACTTTATGTAGGCATGGTTAAAAAAAATTACGCACACCAATAACAGCCGCAAAATAGATTTTTCTCTTAATAAGTACATGCCTAGAGCACATCCAATGAAATGTCTTTTATATCAGTGATACCACGAACATACATGATGGCAATAATTTTTCAAGCTCCCGAAGTGACACTATCTAATCATTTGTCACTCTAATCATCAAATGGTGAAGATCGTACTTTCTTCAGATCCTTTTCAAACATTTGACTTTTATTTCAGAAACTGATTGGGTTATTAACTCATTCAAAATCACTCATAACAGGGTCGACTTGTTAGCAGGCATAAATAACACTGGTGGTGGGGGAAGGTTTTTTGCACTTCATGAATCATTTCTTACTAATGTTGGATCAAGAAAAATTTTCCTTGGCTCTAGTTTCTGCGACACAAACAAGGTGCAAGTATTTCATATTAACGGATTAAGAGAAAAAGATATGTTTTAATTAAATATGCTAACAACACTGAAAGTTTACTTGAATTTTTTTTTAAATGGTAGTTACATTGTAAGATATCTAAATTATTGAAAGAATACTTTGCAGATGGTTGGGTCTGAAGAGACTCGTGTTGTGGCTGCATGAGATCGTCGTCTTTTAGCTTGCCTCTTTTCGGAGCATCCCAACACAAAGACCAACAGTAGTCCACAAGCACTGCTTCATTCCAATGTGCCTCATAAATTTGATGCCCTGATGGAATCACTCTCACTGTTGATCACTGGGAGCTCCACAACTTGGAGGGAAAAACTCTATGTGGGAGTGGAGAAAATGGATTTTAACAGACATGTTGCATCGAAGGTTATGGCATTTTTGCAGGAGCACTGTCACCAACTGAGTGTAGTTATCATCTCTTTTGTTGCCTAAAAATCCACTAACAACTCCCTTGAAGGCACCCCAAGCTTCCTTTTCTTTCACCTCAAAAACTTGGTCAAACACAGGATCCTTTACAATTTCTCAAATTTGTGGCTCAATAAATATATCTTCAACTTTTGCATCACTTAATTTCGGAAATTTCTCTCTTATGTACTTAAAGACCTGTCCTTATTGGTTCATACCTTTGACAAAATTTTTCATCAAACCCAGCTTGATATGCAGGGGTGGAAGAAGAATATCTTTAATGACATTTTTCACACTAGGATTAAAAGTTTTTGCAGGTCACTCTGCTTCAATAAAATGCAGTTTCCAATCCCTACTGTCCCACATACATAAGAAACAGCAATTTTTGTGTAGAAGGAAAATGGTTGGCACTGTGAAGTAACACAGCTTTGTAACTAAGCTTGGAGGAGCCTATGAATAGCCTCCATTCAGTTGGATCATGGTTCAAACTCAAAGATTTCAATCATGCCATTAATGTTGAAGCAAACAAAAAGATTGTTTTTCTACTCCAAAAAGGGAAGCAGTTACATGTGAGGTTTTCTGTACTGTGAGACTGACATAACTTTTGAAGAGATTCCATTGCTTTAGTCGAGACCCAAGAATTTCTGCCTTCTCCTTTGACAGGTCAAGGTCTCTAATGAGATCACTCAATTCTGCTTGACTCAGTATGTGGTTCATCATCTTTTCCCACAAAATCGTCATCACTGGATATAGAAGGCTTGTTTGGTTCTTCTTCTGCTTCTTCTTATTCCACACTGTCTTCATTTTCTACTTCAAACACACAATTTTCAGGTGAAGCAGGAACTGGTAAATTATCTGAATGCAGAACGAGTCAATTAGCAGATCGAAGATTCGGGAACTGAACTGTTGTTCTTTTCTTCAGAGACAATCCTGTCTTTATAGGTAGAGTCACGCAGAAATAGCAGTCATCTGCATGGCTTGTACATTTCCGCCAAACCATAGGCGCAGCAGAAGTCCTAAAACATCTCTTATTTTTCAGCCATTCTCACAGTGTAACAGAACATGCATTTCGACATATAAGTGGAGCCCAAGTCTTATACTGCTCCCGTACTTTCATAATGAAATAACGACAAAAGGCAGTCTTCACGATGCGTCAGATTGTGTTTCTGTGAGGAAAATGTTGTTTCAAAACAAATGTAACAAAAATTGTTCCCCTTGTTTACACATTTTTGTGCATTCTTATGAATTTTACAGTACAAAAGCACTCTCCAACCAGAAATTATGCTTTAATTATGGCAGAAACTATATGAAACTCACTGTCACAACAATAGTATCCATGCTTACAACTTACAAACAGCTTAAGAGCATTTGTGTTTTGTTACTGGACAGGTGTGCCAACTCTGGAAACAAAATTTCACACAAACCGAAAAAGTTGACTATAGAAATGAAATGTCACTTTATCTCCAAAGCAAGAGCTAAACTGTCATTTTTATGGTGACTTTTTAATTCAGCAGATGGAAATATATCAGAATTAACTATTTTTGAGCCTGAAACATTTTCTTTGTTGGCCAGTGTAATGAGCTCTCCTCAGTCTTTCAGGATATTCACACCGAACTCCGTCCTACATGACAATGACTTGGAAATATTCCACATTGTTTCAGATATAGAGACCAACAATATAAGGCATTAAACTTAACCTACTCATACAATTGCTGTGTGTCCTGAATTTGATTAGTGACTGGATCATCATCCAATAACACTCATTTACTCATAACATGACCTTCATACTAAGCAGTCTCCGGTATAAAATCATGATCATTACCGTGGTAACTAGTTTTGAATTCAACAACTGAATTATCTACAAGACATATGACTTTTCATTAGCCAGTTTATGCTGGCAGTATACAATGAACCCTTCTCAAATGAAACAAAAATTAAATCTGCACCTCCCCCTAGCAACCATGAATGTTGTTATTAATAGTTGCTAACTCATTGCTGGGTTTCTCACAGCAGCAACCAAGACACTGTTGGTAAATATGCCACAAAACAACATTCCATAGTGTGTGGAAACTATAATGGCACAGTCAATCACAAGGGCCATTCCGTGCCAAGTGGTCTAATATCGAGAAATGTTTCCACATGACCATCATGGATTTTGATGAAATTTTGTATGAACATTCACACATGTTCTCAATGAACACTGGTAAAGTTTCAGTTTCAGAAATTCAATACTTTCGGAGATACAGTCACTTGTTTAAGACCATAGCACAGCTTTCTATAGTGCGTCCTTGAATTTTCAGCAACTTTGAGATGAGATATCTCTAAGTATTTGCATGAAAGAAACAAAACTTGACCATCTTATACAACTTTTAGAGCTCTTTAAAGTAAAATATTATGAAAAGGATTTCGGAGTAATTTTCATCTAGATAATTTGAAGCAAAGTTTGGCGAAAAAAAAAAATAGCTGTTTAAAAAAAAAATGCGAACTTTAGTTTTTTATATCTCCAAAAGCAATTGTGGGATGTACATGAAACTTTGCACACCATAACTCACCAACACAAGGTCTTAGAATATAAAATTTCATTCTCCTATTGCTTTCCATTATTTCACAAATCTAGGGTGAAGTTGACGATTTTTCAAAAAGTGCTAAAAATGGGTATTTTTTAGTCAAATTTTTCAAAAAAGTGTTTTCTCCAAACTCTTCTAAACTATGATCATTAGAAAAAGCATATTTTAAACTATCTAGAAAAGTGGATTTGGTTTTGCAATGCAAGCATACAAGGCCCTATAAAGTAGCATCACCAAAGAGGTGCACTGGAAGTTTGAACACATTTTTGAAGTAGCCCTTCTGCTTTTATCCTAAGTGTTCGTCTGCATAAAACTCTTCTCATATGTAAAAAAAAAAATATTTACAAGTGGAAAAGAAGACCCAATTTTTGGATTTAATTGTCTAAAACATTTTTCCAAAAAAGAATTGGTTTGCATGAATCATGCATCAAGTGATGTAAATTTTCCAATCAATATTGCAGAGATTTTAATACATAGGTGTTGTAACCTGTTAATTTTTGTCTTAAAGTTATTAGGGAAACACGTGAAATTGGTTGGTTAAACATCTAAGAGTTTTAATTTTGTACTTAATCACACTTAAATGTAGCCTACTACCTTGGTAAATGCGTAACCACTAGTTTCACAGAGAAAATTCACAAGATTCACTGTTTATAGAAAATATAATTGCAACAATTACTTTAACAATCAGATTGTTTCATTATTGTGAGCCTTGTTTGAACAATCAGTATTTCAGTGGTGTGTTTGCAGCATTGTGAGTGGGTTCTCTTGACTGAGTGTGGCTTGTTAAGTGATTCGTAAGACCATCAAAGTTTGTAATCTAATTTACAAAAAATTGTTTTGATTCCGTCTTTTATAGCATGTATCTCTTATTAGATTTTTTCATTGGTATTATACATTGTGTATAATTTCATTCAGTAGCAATTTGTCTGAAATTTAAGCAGACTATAATTTGCACTTAGAGGCCAAATACGAGGGCGGTTCAGAAAGTAACCTCCGATCGCTCACAGTGCGGGTTGTGGGGGGAGTAGCGACGCCATCTGTGCGTTCACGCACCCAACAGGTCAGTCGGCATCAAGCCGTGGTCTAGTTTAGTTTTTGTGGCAGTTTGAAATGTGTGCTGCAATAGAAAACCCCGCCAAATGTGAAGTGCGTGCTGTCATAAGGTTTTTTACAGCCAAAGGATATTCTGCAGCAGCTATTCATCGTGAGCTTTGTGCCGTGTACGGACCAAGAGTTATGAGTGAAGGAGTTGTCCGTGAATGGGTACGTTTATTTAAAAGTGGACGGGAAAACGTTCATGATGAAGAGAGGAGTGGTAGACCATCATTGGTGACTGACGAACTCGTTCAGACAGTTGATGCAAAAGTTCGTGAAAATCAACGTTTCTCAATGTCGGAGTTGTCTACTGGTTTTCCACAGATTTCTAAGACTCTCTTGTACGAGATAGTGACAGCAAGATTGGGTTACCGTAAGTTCTGTGCACGATGGGTGCCCAAAATTCTTACCGACCACCACAAAACTCAAAGAATGGCCTCTGCATTAGACTTTCTGTCACGTTATGAGGACGAAGGAGAACCATTGTTAAACAGAATCGTGACCGGTGACGAAACCTGGATTAAGTACGTGAACCCTGAGACAAAAGAACAATCAAAGATGTGGGCACATTCAAATTCGCCTACCAAACCAAGAAAAGCCTCGCAAGATTTTTCTGCCAGAAAACTGATGGCAACGGTGTTTTGGGATGCCAAAGGGGTGTTGTTGGTTGAATTCATGGAACGTGGTACGACCATTAATCAAGACGTGTACTGTGAAACAATAAAAAAGTTACGACGGGCTATACAGAACAAACGCCGTGGTATGCTGACTTCCGGTATCGTTTTTTTGCACGATAACGCCCGTCCTCACTCTGCTCGCAGAACAACGGCCCTTCTTGAGTACTTCAAGTTGGACGTTATCAACCATCCACCTTACAGCCCAGACCTGGCGCCAAGTGATTATCACCTCTTCATGCATTTGAAGAAATGGCTCGGGTCACAGCGGTTTGATGACGACGAAGAGCTCAAAGATGCGGTCACAGGCTGGCTCCAGGCACAAGCGGGTGATTTTTATGCAGAAGGAATTTCAAAGCTTGTGAAGAGATACGATAAGTGCCTCAATCGCTATGGAGACTATGTAGAAAAATAGTGCAAAGATGTAGTTGTAAGATGTATATATTAAAATATTTTTATTTAACTTGGTGTATTTTTTTAAATCAACTGGAGGTTACTTTCTGAACGGCCCTCGTACATTATTTAGTTACTGATTAGAGATGGGTGCAGGTGGGCACAGCATACCTTCCTGCTCAATTGGGCAAGGAGATAGTGGAACAACGTGTAATGTCACTTTCTTTGCCAAAAAAGCTGCTTTAAAATGGTTTGCGGATTTTAGTGATGAGGAAAGAGAGTTGTTGGTCCGACGTTCTGAAGCAAAGCTGGACAATACCTCTCAAGTTAGCCTACACCATGACGCCCTGTTATTGACACAATATGAGAGGTTTAAAAAAAAAAAGCTTCAATCCCTTTGGGAAGGTGAATCATAATTGTAAGGCAGGAATTCGCACTCCTGATACTGAAACAGCTAATAAGGCTTCTGATATGTTGAAGAAGCAGCTTGTTAATAACATAAAGCCAGGTCAGAAAATTTGTCCGGCTTGCAGGACTACCTTAAATAAACACTTGGATCAGCCTATCATCACATTCTGATGAGGACTTTACACCAAAAGAAGAATTAAATAGTAGCTTATTGTCTATCGGTATTTCACGCCTGAAGAGAACAGTAAGCTACAGAGATAAGCTCCAATATGTGAAGAAGAAAATTCAAAAGGCTCAAAATGTGATTAAAAACAGAATTGTAAATGCAATGGCAGTAAACCGACAAATTGAAGATGCTAGAGAGATTAAGGAATGAGGAAACTGTGCCGACTATGCACATTTGCTGACTGAACTGAAAGCCAAGATGCAAAATGCAATTCATAAAGAACAGATGCAAATTTTAAACTTGGCACCTGTAAGTTAGACAGTCAGACAAACGGCAGCTCAGTTCGGCATGTTCGAAAGAATGGTGAAGAATGCTCGGATGCTTAAGGCAGAGAAGGGCATTCTGGCACGTCCCGAAAATAGGCAAAGCAGGAAATTACCAGCAGAAGTTTCTAGTAGAGTGTGAATTTTTTTTTTAAGATGATGAGTATATTAGGGTGTGCCCTGGAAAAAAAGATAGTATTTCAGTTAGACTTTTAGATAGAAAGACATACATGCAGAAAAGATTGTTACTTTGCAATTTACGGGAAATGTATGTTATCTATAAGAATATAAATGGTCCAGAAATAGGGGTCTGAAAGTTTTGTGAACTTAGACCCAAATGGTGTGTAACAGTAGGATCAGCTGGAATGCATGCAGTTTGCCGTCTGTGCAATTCACCAAAATGTTAAGCTTATGCTTAGCGGAGCTGGTATACGTGAAAATTATAAGGAGATTCTCAGCAAGGCAGTTTGAACTCTGAACAGTGCACGCTACATCGCTGTGAAAGGTGTCCTGGGTCCAAAGCTATAGCATCTGAAATTGCCAGCTATTTCCTAGATGATGAGCCACAGGAAGTTATTGTGTTTAAGCAATGGATACATACCGATCGGGCCACACTGGACACGCAGCAAATGGTAGTGGATGAATTTAGTGAAGATGTAAAAAATAAAATATGGAGTCTGTCATGCCATCATTACATTGCCAAGCATCAAAGCTTGCATCTTAAAGGCCTTAAATGTCATCTGAAAGACGAAGAGCTTGTTGTCCTAATGGATTTTGCAGAAAATTATTCTTTTATCATTCAGGATGCTGTGCAAGGCTTCCACTAGGACAATAGTCAAGCAACAATTCATCCATTTGTTACCTACTTTCGTCAAAATGAGAAAGTAGAATCTTTAAGTTTTTGCATTATCTGTGATTGTTTGCGGCATGACACTATTACAGTTCACGTTTTTATCAAGGAGCTCATAAAATATATAAAAGCACAGTTTGCACAGATATCCCACACTCATTATTTCAGTGATGGCTCCAGTGCTCAATATAAAAATTTCAAGAATTTCCTAAATTTGTGCTATCATAAGAGTGATTTTGGAATGACAGCCGAATGGAATTTTTTTGCTACTAGTCATGGGAAATCACCTTGTGATGGGATTGGAGGTACAACAAGAGCACCAAGAGCAAGCTTGCAATGGCCACTTAATAGACAATATCTTACTCCCCTAGATCTGTTTAACTTCTGCTCTGAAAACATTAATGGAATTAAATTTGTTTTCGTCAGTAAAGATGAAATTGAAAAAAATATTGTGTCACAAGAAGAGAGGTTTAAACTTGGACAAACTGTAGCAGGCACTAGAGAAAATCATCACTTTTTACCTATTGATGAAACAACAATTCAGGTCAGCAGAGTTTCAAATGACTGTTCATGTTTTCTACCTAAAATGGGCACAGTAATGAAGGAGGCATATTAATGTCTGCTCTCCAACCAGGACAATATGTTGCATGCATCTATGAAAATGTGTGGTGGACTGGGAATATCTGAGAGACCTCCACAGAGCAAAGGGATGCATTAATAAACTTTATGCACCCACATGGTCCATCAAATTCATTTTGTTGGCCACCAAGAAGTGACAAGTGCTGGGTTCCGGAACACCACATTATTGCAGTTATTCCAGGTCCATCGGTAAATTCGTCTGGCCGGCAATACACCATTCCTCCTGATATTCATCAGAAAATTAATGTAGCATATCAAAAATTGAAATAGGTTAGAGGAAACAATCTAAGGAACCCAAGAGTGCCTTCTAATTTTACTATCAGGCTTGGGAACCTGTGTAAAAAAATCCTTAACAGGCTTGGGATCCTGTGGTAAAGAAACCCACCCGTGGCTGTTGTTGCTAAGCTATCAGGCGTGGCCCCTATGACAATCGGAATGCAGTGGTTAAGCCACCATGGACCATAGCAACTCATTTATACACTTCTTTTCCGTCAGTAAGCTGGTGTTGTTCATTAAACAGGTATCTAATAATTAGATGATAATGGAAATAAATTTTACGATTTACATTCATTCTTAATAATAATTGTGTGTGTGTGTGTGTGTGTGAGAGAGAGACAGAGAGAGAGAGAGAGAGAGAGAGAGAGAGAGAGAGAGAGAGAGAGAGAGAGAGAGAGAGGGGGGGGGGGTGACAATTAAGAAATAACATTGTTTCTGTTTTTATTCTTTTGCTATTCGGACCTAAGCTAGGTCCTATTCATCAGGACTTCTTATTTCACTTATCCCAGACATTAATAAACAGGTATAAGGCAAAGCAAAAGATTTCAGGTATAATTTGAGTGCCAGAAAAAGTGTTCAAACTTCCAGTGCGCCTCTTTGATGATGCTACTTTTTAGGGCCTTGTATGCTTGCATAGCAAAACCAAATCCACTTTTCTAGATTGAAAAATTTGACTAAAAATACCCATTTTTAGCACTTCTTAAAAATCGTCAACTTCACCCTAGATTTGTGAAATAATGGAAAGCAATAGGAGAATGAAATTTTATATTCTAAGACCTAGTGTTGGTGAGTTATGGTGTGCAAAGTTTCATGTACATCCCACAATTACTTTTGGAGATATAAAAAACTAAATTCGCATTTTTTTCAAACAGCTATTTTTTTCGCCCAACTTTGCTTCAAATTATCTATATGAAAATTGCTCACAAATTCTTTTCTTAATATTTTACTTTAAAAGCTCTAAAAGTTGTATAAGATGGCCAAGTTTTGTTTCTTTCATGCAAATACTTAGAGATATCTCATCTCAAAGTTGCTGAAAATTCAAGGACACACTATAGAATGCTGTGCTATGGTCTTAAACAAGTGACTGTATCTCCAAAAGTATTGAATTTCTGAAACAAACTTTACCAGTGTTCATTGAGAATATATGTGAATATTCATACAAAATATCATCAAAATCCATGAGGGTCATGTGGGAGCCTCTAGACCACTTGGCATGAAATGACCCACAAGCATACACAAACAAAAATTTTGGCTGTCTTAGGGGAGATGAATGGAGGGAATGAACGAACTCCACTTTCCTCTCTCAGGGCTGGCAGCATATATCTGGCTCCATCACTCCCCAGAAAGTAGAACTGACGTAATGGTCATAAGAATCACTAATCCCTTCTGGTTTTGTGAAGGCCGTACTCGAACCCCCATCATGGACTAGTATTAGTCTCTTCTCTTTTTTTAAGAAAAAGAGAATTTAAAAAACATAAAAAAGGGCCATGCACAACACAAAGCAAAACAAAGCAAGAGTACCAAGCATTTGTTAACGGTTGCAGCGCAATTGTTTTATGGGGTCGGCAGTGTCCTAAATGTGGTTGCTCGGGACCAACCTCCAGGGTATCCCAAACAACCACAGATCAAGCAGCCACGATAAACTGCCCATATTATACTGCAAAACTGAGAGTAGAAATGAAAATGGGTTCTAATTGACTATTCCGCTGTTCTTATGAAATTTCTATGAAAGTACAGTGTGGTTCCGCATTAACATCGTATTTTTAATACATTATGTGTCAGAATGTTACATCTTGTAGAATGTTGACCACTCTGCTTTCCATGCAACGTCACCTTACACTTGATATTGAGTGATGATATGATGTATCCCCTGTTTTTTTTAAGTTGCATCAGACAGCTTTCTAGCAGAAAATTTGTGCTCTAAACAACAAATGTTTATTATATATTTATTTAAACTGTATGGTTTGTAATAATTATTCCTTATTGGCAACTGAATTGCCTTAAGCTACATCACAAATTCCATTCTTATGATGCAGTCAAGCTACTTACTCCCTGATTATGTACTGTAGCCATTTGTCACCTAAATTCGATTGTATACTTGTGTATTGCCTGAATTAATGGTAGTATAAGGTTGTTATACTATACTTATGTGATGTGACTTACTAATACTCTATAAGTTACAGAACCACCAATAAAATTCCCCATCACAAATAATAAAGCTCATAAAACTTTTCACAACTTTAAACAGCGTGCACCATTTAATTTAAAAAACATAATTGCTATGACACAGAAGACCCATCATCCTAGTAAAGCATACACAAGAATGTATTAAATGTAATGTACTATTACACAGTTCCCGTACGAAAACAACGTCACTCATAGTATTACACTTCCATAATATATACAAACTTCACTCTTCAAACTGACAGTTTGGCTGTGCATGGGCAAAAGTCATTTATTTCCCCAATGAATCCCCCTAATTTTCCATAACGGCCTGATGGTTTAAAGATTTTTAATATGCTTGAAGACATTAATAATTGCATCCTGAACCATACAGTCACCCATTACCATGGGACTCTTACATTAACAGGTAAAATACACAATGACTGAATGATGTCACACTAACTATACCGGTTGCTAGCACCACTGTTCAAAGATGACAAATTGTATCAAATGCATCACAAAAAATGGTATGCGTCAAACCAAACAAACATAGGCAGTGATGAAGATCAAAACTATGTTTAAGTTTTAAGTTATCTGGAGTAAATTGTGCGCATATTAAAGAACACTGTTCTGAATGAGGCAGTGCAGTTAAGACAAAGTCCTCATATTCGAGAGGATGGAATCTAGCACTGTCTGCCCAATATGATTTACATTTTCCTAAATCATTGCAGGTAACTGCCATGATGGTTTCTTCATGAAGGACATAGTCCACCCAGTGCACTATCCTCAATAACAGTTATCTTATTTGTTGTATGTGTACATCTACTTTTGAGCTGTTTATTCCTGTGGCATTATGAGGACAAATCCGAAGTTGATCCCTGGATGAATAAACAAACAATCATTGGAAGATTATGACAAAATAGCATGTAAGGTACTTCACAAACTACATCTTCCACGTACATTTTCTGTCTATCTTGATCCTAGTGTACATAGTTCCCTGTTCTATACTGCGAGTACTTCATTTTCTTCCCAATTTGTATGCAAAGAATCAAACAAAGCCAGACATTGCTACAAATAAATGTAGCAGTTTGCTTCAGATTAATTGCAATAGTAATATGAATACATCCAGTATGAACAACAATTTAAGCATATTGGTGTATTTTAGATACAATGGAAAATTGACATCCAAATAAACTGAAAGCTATAACCAGAAAATCCATCTTCGAACAGTGGTGTTCGCAACCTATTATAGTTAGTGTGTAATAAAAAACTGGCAGCCAGACAATCTTTCTAGATCTCCTGGCTATTAGAGAAGTACATAACCAAGAGGAAATGACTCATCATCACATCAAAAGCACTTCTCAGGGCCAAACATGTAGGAAACTTGGAACAATTATTAAAATATACCAACAGAATATTGAGGACATTAGTAAAACCAAATGCCAAATTCTTCAAAAGTTACTGACTAAGCACAACATTGACATGATTGCCCTACAGGAAACCCACACAGATTACGGAGATCAATTACGCTCCAAAGGAAAAATAACTGGATATGAGATCATTGGCGCAACATACCACTGTGCCTATTAAGTAGCAACATACGTCAAAAATAAATTTGAGAATGCTCAGCTTATATCCCCTTCCACAAATGACAATATCCACTCGTATCCCCTTCCAAAAATGACAATATCCACTCGTGATAATTAAGTGAACTGGTCACAAGTAACATTCACAAAACACCAGGATCCGCATGGCCAGTGGATGTGCTTCAATCATACCGCCATCCCGCAGTCTTCTTAGGAGACTTTTAAACAGCTACCACACGCAATGGTGATACAGAACAACTGATACAAATGGTGAAGCCTAAGCAAACGGGGCAGAAGAAAAAAAAACCACTTCGTTTTTGATGCTAAAGATCACGGTTCCTTCAGATCCGCAGCTCGGAAACGAGAGTATGACCCAGACCTATGCTTTGTCACAGCTGATGAAAATCACCAGCTGGTCAACACAAGCTGAAATGTTTTGCCAGATTTCCCTCAAAGTCAACATCGTCTAGTCCTAGTAGAAATTGTCACAAGTATTCCACTGATAACCTTAACTCCTTGATCCAGATGGAACCTACAAAAAGCAAATTGAAAAGCCTACCCTGAAGACCTCGATAAATGCCTAGGATGGATCCTTCCATCTGCTGATAGTTACAAAATATTTGTGGGAGCAGTCATCAGTACAGCAAAAAAAAACATAACTAGAGATACCACAAAGAATACATTCCAGGCTGGGAGGAGAAATGTGAGGAGCTGTATAATGACTACCAAAGCAGCGGTAACAGAGAAATAGCAAATGAACTCATACAAAGCCTTGATACCGCACGACGACAGATGTGGATGGAAACTACTCAGGCTATGGACTTTAAAGTATCCGTCAGAAAAGCATGGTCCCTGCTTTACAAACCACGAGCAGCCAGCTGTATCGCTCGAGAAGAAAACACCCCAACACCTAACAAAATTGCTTTGCACATTGTTAAAACATTTAAAGGGGTAAACCACCAAGATACAACAATATGCATTAAACGTGAACTTAGAAAGCTAAAAGCAACAGCCAGTGTTGACACTAAATATTCATGCGACATCACCCCCGAAGAGATCTTGGCAGCAATTAAGGACACAAAACCAAGTAAAGGCTCTGGCTGCTCAGATGACATCTCCCAGAGTTTCTTATAACATCTAGCAAACATACGAAAATATTGTTAGCGAAGTTCTTCACATCACTAATGCAGACAGGAAACATACTTAAACGTGCCAAGATAATTGCCCTCCTAAAGCCAGGTAAACCGGGAAATCTGCAAAACTACCAGCCACAGCACTGCTTAGCATGGTTTACAAACTTCTGGAACGAGTACTACTTAACAGGATTGGTCAGACAATACTCATGGCCATCCCAGTAGAATAAGTCGGCTTTCGTTCCAACTGAAGCTGGGCAGACCAAGTCCTGGTCCTTACAACACATACTGAAGTGGGATTTCAAAAGAAACTAAAAACATCTGTGGCCTTCATTGACTTGATAGGAGCCTATGATACTGCCTGGAGACAAAGCCTACTCTATAAACTGATGAAAATAATTCCCTGTCAAAAAGTGACAAAGCTTATTGTTAACAGAGGATTCCAGGTCATCGTGGGAAAAAGTCAGCAGCCAGAAATTCCTTCAAAATGGCTTACCTCAAAGCTCAGTATTAGCACCACTGTGTTTCATCCTCTACATTGCTGACATGCCAGAAACAGCTATTGGCTATGCTGATGACTCTGCCATTGCAACAATGCGTACCGATTTTGATACAATGGAAGAAACCCTGACATCTGATCTGTCTGCCCTGGCAGCATACTTCTGTAAATGGAGGCTTAGCCTAATGCCACAAAGATAGAAGTAACTTGCTTCCATCTCAATAACAGAGAAGCCAACAGAGTTCTGGAAGTATACTTTGACGACTCACGCCTCATCCACAACAAGGAGCAAAAGTACCTAGAGGTCACGTCAAACAGAACCTTGTAATTTAAATCTCACCGTACAAAAACAGCTTCCAACATGAGAACAAGAAACAACCTCATCCATAAACTCTGCCAACACATCAGAGAAGAATGCAGTGAGAGGACTATGTGTTTGTCTGTGAATATATGTAATGTAATTTAGAATAATGTGATCCAATACTGCAATGTACTTAAATGCCGTACAATCCAGTAATTTGCCACACCAATCGAATCTATTCATATATTATTTTACAATGATGCATGCATTTCTATTATACAAGAGTTCTGTTAACCATGATCGCCACAACTATCCAGATTATTTATACGATTCTTAGACCAGAATTTGCATCTCAGGATCACTAATCAACAAAACGGTTCTGGACAACTTGCACTGACATGTCAACCATCTGAATGGCACACGAACAACACTATATGCAATCATTTTGTTTTTGCGTTGATCAAACGCACAATTACTGTACTGGTGTGCAAAAATGACACTGCAACTGATGATTATTTGATACATTCGTTATTAATCAACGAAATGAAAGCTTTAATGCTAACAGCATTTTCAGCAAAATATTAATTTAATTGACTACATATAATCACAGTGTGCAATCTATCCACAAGGGACATTTACAAGTCTTACAACGCTCACTCGGTAATCACACATCTGTTATTTCCAAAATAACAGAGGTATTGTGTAATGCGGGCCATTAAGTGTACTCCATATTAGGAAAATAAAATCAAAACAAAAGGTATTTCCTCGAAAATATCCTGGATAGGTAACGACGTTAACGAGAAACTATAGCAAGAACGTAAACTACTGTATCATGCGTGATAGGCATATTTGTCACGTTACACCCACGATTACGGCACCAAAATACTACGACACCACTCCTGCAAGTCACTTCCGAAAATATGAGATGACCATCTTGTTTAAATTTTTGTGCGAAAGAAAGTAACAATAGCATTTACACCCAAGAAAGGAAACAACTCCTTATGTCGTTGTTTTCAAGTTTCATATAGTTAATCCCATTACACAACGCAAGCTAATTATTAATAAAATTTCATCATATACAACAAAAACACATAACATAAACACATACTTGTCGATCATTGTGATATCTTCACTTTCTTCACACTCGGTCTTCGTTACTCATGATCAGCAACCATTTGGGTGTCATGTCAAAACAATGCTGCGCATCACAGTAGCAATGCTGATGTGATGACGCCTTTGTCTGCAAGTTCATAATAATGAGGAAAATCTGTGTTGCATTCATACAATTGCCACGTTCATTATACAATTAGGTTATGTACATAATTTTTATACGCACATTAATCAGCTCATAATTTCTGTAAACCTCCTCCCGCATAATACATATTACACGTTACCTAAAGACCCACCCACGAAAAAACTTTTATCCACCCTATGCAGAGACATCTCACACAGAGATGGCCGTCACGTGCACAAACATGTTTCTCAGAAGGAAGCGAGACGCACGTCAATATATCGCAGACGTGTCATGGACTATATATATAAATTAATAGACTTAATGGAGTCAATGATTGCAATAAACTATAAACCCAACTGTGAATCATAACTATGATAATATTAGAATGAGTAAAGGTGAGTGAGATAACTGCCACAATACTCGAATAACAAATCTCACACAGTATTCGAAATCAACTGTAATTAAAAGACGTCTAAAAAATCACAAAATATTTTTATTGGGCAGTATGGGCCCACAAACATTTTACAAAAGCTTCTTTTAATTAGCACGCTGTCACTAGCGGTACGAGGGTAAAGCGGTACGAGGGTAAGAGAGAGCTGTGGAAATCCAACATTACAAAGTAGCACAGAAACATACCTACATGAAATTTGTAGACTAGGAAACTTCAAACAGTAACCAGTATTTCTTACCCTATTAACACGGATTTCTTTGGAGGTCACCACGCGTTTTTTATTCAACCTCTTCTTCTTCTTCAGAAATTTGTAGTTTATTCGGAAGTACATCTTCGTAGTGCAGACGTATTAGATCACTGAGGGCTTGCGAGGTACAGTACTCTGAAGTTTGAACGTTGTGTGCGCGACGACATACATAAAACAATTATTGTCACTCAGGTGTTAGCGGCAACAATGGCCAAGTACGCAGTGCAACTGTGATCTCTGTACCAATGTGTCCTTTTGTTTCACCTATACCACCATTTTCCCCTCAAATTAAATTAAATTTGCCAATGAAATAATGGTTAGCACTTCTGTCCACAGGATATACCCGCATTCATAACATAATGCTGCCTACGTAGCCTTATCTAGCCCTAACATTACATAATGGAATTTTTGTAGTGTTAAAAACAATCTGGTAGCGTGATACCTCCAAACAATTCTCAGCACGCCAAACGTACATTCAGGTTAATTAAACAAAACTTTCAAAGTCTAAGCAATAAGCACAATGAGTTGAATATCACTGCACCAATTGATAACCCTGGGTACACGTATGTGTTTACGTTGGCTATTCTCCATGATCGTTTGCTCTGCCTTCAGCAGGAAAGAGAAACGTTGTTGTGGGGTAGCAATCTCTGCAGCGAGAGTCAGTAACTATAATGTAATAGATGCAAGTAGTTTCAGCATTGACGATAAAGTAGAATTAGCGACAATTAATTAGAAGCGGGGGAAAGAAAACTTTAAATATTATAGGCCTATCACACCTCCATCACGTACATAACGACCTGCTTGTTGACATAGACAGGAAACACTGCAATAAAAAGGCTGGATTTAATATCATACTAACTGAAGAAATAAACACTGGCTTGCTGTCTACTGACGAAATTGGAAAAGCTACATCCATATATGTCTGCAAACCCTTGTTATGTGCGTAGATTGTACCAGTTATTAGGGTTTATTCCTGTTCTTCACTTATGGAGCACGGGAAGAATGACTGTTTGAATGCCTCTATGTGTGCAGTACTTATTTCATCTACTCCTCACAATCCCTATGTAAGCGATAAGGAGAGGGTTGTAGTATATGCCTAGAGTAATTATTTAAAGGTGATTTTTGTAATTTTGTTAATAGACTTTCGTGGAATGGTTTATGTCTATCTTCAAGAGTCTGGCAGTTCAGTTCCTTCATTATCTCTGTGACACTCTCCCACAGATTAAACAAACCTGTGACAATTCATGCTGCCCTCCCATGTAAACGTTCAATACCCCCAGTTTGTCGAATCTGGAGTGGGTCCCATACGGTTGTGCACTATTCTACAATCAGCTGCACAAGTGATTTGTATGTAATCCCCTTTGCAGACTGATTGCACTTCCCCAGTAGTCTACCAATAAACCAAAGCCTACCACCTGCTTTACCCACGACGGAACCTATGTGATCATTCCATTTCGTATCCCTACAAAGTATCTGTATTTGTATGAGTTAGCCGATTCGAACAGTGATTCATTGATATTACAGTCATGGGATACTACGTTTTTCATTTTGTGAAGTGCAAAATTTTACGTTTCTGAACATTTGGAGCAAGTTGCCAATCTCTGCACCATGTTGAAATCTTATCAAGATCTGACTGAATATTTATGCAGATCTTTCAGATAGCATTTATTACAGAAAACTGCATCATTTGTGAGAGGCCTGACATTGCTATTAATATTATCTGCAAGATCATTAATATACAACATGAACAGCCAGGGCACCAACATACTTTCCTCGGGCATACTCGATGTTACTTCTACACCTGACGTCAAAGTTATTTCTATATCTGACAATAGCTCTCCATCCAAGATAACATGCTGTGTCCTCCTTACTAAAAAGTTCTCAGTCAAGTCACAAATTTCACTTGATACACCATATAACCATACTTTTGACAATAAGCGTAGGTGTGATACTGAGCCAAATGCTTTTTGGGAATCAAGAAGTATTGCATCTACCTGACTGCCTTGATCAAAAGCTTTTCAATATGTTATTTGAGAAAAGTGCGAGTTGAGTTTTACATGATCAATGTTTTTGTAATCCAAGCATTGAGGAGGACATCCTGTTCAAATACCCCATTATGTTTGAGCTCAGAATACATTCTAAGATTCAACAACAAATCAATGTCAAGGATATTGGACAGTTGTTTTGTAGATCACTTCTACTATCCTTCTTGTAGACCTGTGCTTTTTCCAAAAACTGGGCACAGTTTTTTGTTTGAGAAATCTACGATAGATTATAGTTAGAAGAGAGAATAACTCAGCTGCAAATTCAGCATTGAATCTGACTGTGATTCCATTGGGGCCTGGAGCATTGTTCAGTTTTAACAGTTTCAGCTGTTTCTCATCACCAGTGACAGTAATACTTATTTCATTCACCTTTTGGGTGGCATGAAGATTAAATTGGTGCAATTCTCTCGAAATTTCCTTTGTAAAGGAACATTTGAAAATGGAGTTAATCATATCGGCTTTTGTTTTGCTACCCTCAATTTCAATTCCTGTCTCATCTGCTAGGGACTGGACACTATCTTTGGTGCCACTAACAGTCCTTACATATGACCAGAATTTCTTTCTAGTCACTGTAGGCATCAGACATTGCACTCTTGACAGCCAAACACATTTCGTTCAATGTCTCTCTATGTACAGCCCTACACTTTGTTTTACACCTAATACTAGTTCAATTTAACTTACTTTCCTGGTAAATGATTCCACCAGAAACATCAATAGTATCGAGTTATACTGGCTGATTACAATCAAACTTCCAAAACACTGTAGAAATAACATCACTGGTCAGAATGACGTCATATTGCAACAGAATATTATCAGAGATGGGGAAAAACATACGACAGAAGAAAAAAAAAATAGCGTGAAAATTGATCAATAGATGGTGCTGTATGTGTTAGAATATGTAAATTAAAACACCTGTCATGCGCATGACCCATTGAAGCTGGTATAAACATGACGGGTACACAGCTATTCCTCCTTTCACATCTGCGACATTCACCATGACTGTCTTAATGCAGGATCACGCTCTGCTTGTAAAGCTGCAGTACAAGAATGATGACTGTGCACACATCGCTCTGCAGAAGTTTGGGACACTGAAGTGTTTGAAAAAAGGTGTTGGTCTGATGACTGCTATGGGTCTCAAGAAAATGATTTGGAAATTTGAAAATATGGGTTCTTTTGGTGTGCAACCTGGTAGAGGGAGGAAACGAATTGATTCGACATCAGTGGAAGCAGTGGCCACAGCAATGCAGGAGGAGATGAGTGGTGGTGCACAAATGTGTAGTACACAGAGAATTGCCCGAACATACCTGTGAGCACAGTGCATGAAATCTTACAAAACATCCTCCTTTGCTATTCATTCAAAATTACCCATGTGCAGGAGTTGCTTCCTATTGGCCTGCCAGCGAGAGATGCCTTTGCTTTAGAATTTATTGCTTGCATGGAAGTGGACAATGATAGGCTGTAAAAGATTTCATGGACAGACAAAACCCACTTCCATCTGACAGGATATGTCAATACATAGAATTTTTGAATATGGGCAATGGAAAATCCACACGCAAATCAACCAGTACCACTTTATCCTGAAAAGGTCACTGTGTGGTGTGGGTTTACAGCATCATTGATCACAGGGCCGTAGTTTTTTCGAAGAGACAGTGCTTCCGGTCCTATTGACTGTACCATCATTGGTAAGCACTATGAGTGTCTTTTGTGTAACCACGTTATTCCAATAGTGTGGATGTGTGGATGGGATCATTTTTATGCAAGATGGTGCACCTCTGCACATTGCAAATCCAGTTAAGCAGCTGCTGAAGCACACCATTTAGGAAATGCTGGAAGTATCGGCCGCCATTCCCCTACAGCCTGACTGTTCCAATCACCTGATCCTAATCAGTGTGACTTCAGGCTGTGGGGCTATCTGAAAGATGTTGTGTTCAGTGTTCCGATTGCCAACTTAGCTACATTGAAGGCAAGCATTGCACAACACATTCTGAACGTGACTCCAGAAACACTTCGATCAGTTGTGGAACATGCTGTTTCAACTTGTTGCAGAAAACAGTGGACAGCATACTGAACATGTTTTGTGCCAGTCAAATTAATAACCCAATTTTACTTTGATTAATGCTTTTTATGTGGATTTTGGCCTCAAGACAATTAAAAACCAATGTGATTGATGCTTTTTATGCTGTTTTTGGCCTCAGGATAATTAAAAACCAATTTTTCCCATCCAATGTGAAGGGACCTTGCTGTGGTGGATGGGGTTATGTAACTGACTGTATCACACCCGCATATCCAAGCACAGTGAGGTGTACAGTTTGTTTGATGTCAAATGTACACCTTAGGCATTATTGTGTGATTCGTTTGTCATTTGTAGTCGACCACTATTAAATTATGATGCTTACAGTGCCATCCATTGCTGCATTTTGTAACTATTTATTTTTCTTCTGCCATACGTTTTCCCCCTTCTCCGATAATATTTTGTTGCGATTTGACATCATTCTGACCAGAGGTGTTATTTCTACAGCAGTTTGAAAGTTTAACTTTAATTATAATCCCCTTGCATATTGAAATATTATAACTAAATGTACCGCTTTACATGCAATGCATTCTGAAGCTTGCCATTTCTGACCACCATGCTGCAGAGGTAGAGATAGAAGCTGGAAATCATGCTAGCAGCAAAAAGAAACAATATGTGACAAAAAGAACCATTCATGACGACGTGTTAAAGATCCCAGCAGTGTCCTAAAAAGCTCACAATGGTGTAAAAGAACTGCATAAATTTTAGCAAAATTGCATCATCAGATTTTTATTATTGCTTCAATGTCATAGGCCCAGAAATGACATTTGCAGTAAATGATTGCAAAAAGGTTAAAAAAACTGCATAAACCATGAAGTGAAAAAAAGAAAGAGAAAAACTAACATTTTTCCAATGAGCAGTATTAAAGAATAGCAATAATAATGGGCTAAAGGTAGAATTTAAGAACTATTGTGATTTTTGTAAAGATCTGCTGTAAGAAACTAAAAAAGTAAATATATTAAAAACAAAGATTCCATGACTTACCAAACGGGAAAGCACTGGTAGATAGGCACAATAAAAAACACACAAACACACACACAAAATTTCGAGCTTTCACAACCCCCGGTTGCTTCGCCAGGAAAGAGGGAAGGAGAGGGAAAGATGAAAGGATGTGGGTTTTAAGGGAGAGGGTAAGGAGTCATTCCAATCCCGGGAGCGGAAAGACTTACCTTGGGGGAAAAAAGGACAGTTATACACTCGCACACACACACACACATATCCATCCACACATATACAGACACAAGCAGACATATTTAAAGGCAAAGAGTTTGGGCAGAGATGTCAGTCGAGGTGGAAGTACAGAGGCAAAGATGTTGTTGAATGACAGGTGAGGTATGAGTGGCGGCAACTTGAAATTAGCGGAGATTGAGGCCTGGTGGATAACGGGAAGAGAGGATATATTGAAGGGCAAGTTCCCATCTCCGGAGTTTGGATAGGTTGGTGTTAATGGGAAGTATCCAGATAACCCGAACGGTGTAACACTGTGCTAAGATGTGCTGGCCATGCACCAAGGCATGTTTAGCCACAGGGTGATCCTCATTACCAACAAACACTGTCTGCCTGTGTCCATTCATGCGAATGGACAGTTTTTTGCTGGTCATTCCCACATAGAAAGCGTCACAGTGCGGGCAGGTCAGTTGGTAAATCACGTGGGTGCTTTCACACGTGGCTTTGCCTTTGATCGTGTACACCTTCTGGGTTACAGGACTGGAGTAGGTGGTGGTGGGAGGGTGCATGGGACAGGTTTTACACCAGGGGCGGTTACAAGGGTAGGAGCCAGAGGGTAGGGAAGGTGGTTTGGGGATTTCATAGGGATGAACCAAGAGGTTACAAAGGTTAGGTGGATGGCGGAAAGACACTCTTGGTGGAGTGGGGAGGATTTCATGAAGGATGGATCTCATTTCGGGGCAGGATTTGAGGAAGTCGTATCCCTGCTGGAGAGCCACATTCAGAGTCTGATCCAGTCCCGGGAAGTATCCTGTCACAAGTGGGGCACTTTTGGGGTTCTTCTGTGAGTGGTTCTGGGTTTGAGGGGATGAGGAAGTGGCTCTGGTAATTTGCTTCTGTACCAGGTCGGGAGGGTAGTTGCAGGATGCAAAAGCTGTTTTCAGGTTGTTGGTGTAATGGTTCAGGGATTCAGGACTGGAGCAGATTCGTTTGCCACGAAGGCCTAGGCTGTAGGGAAGGGACCGTTTGATATGGAATGGGTGGCAGCTGTCATAATGCAGGTACTGTTGCTTGTTGGTGGGTTTGATGTGGACGGATGTGTGAAGCTGGCCGTTGGACAGATGGAGGTCAACGTCAAGGAAAGTGGCATGGGATTTGGAGTAGGACCAGGTGAATCTGATGGAACCAAAGGACTAATAACATTCCTGAGGCCACAGAGTTTAATATTTGAAAATCAAAATGGCTTTGTGAAAAACAAGTCAACTTCTGTAGCTGCACCACGATTAATAGATGAAATAATAATTGCCATAGAGAATAAGGAGTATGTTACTGGAGTGTTCCTTGATCTAGAAAAAGCTTTTGATTGTGTCAACATCACCACATTATTTGACAAGTTGTGGAACCTGGGTATTAGAGAAATTGGCTGTGAGTTAATAAAATCATATATGAGCAACAGAAAACAGTTTATAGGTATATATTGCTTAAAATGAGCAGTGGGTCTTTCAAATCCAAGATTACTTATATCAAATATGGAGCGACTCAAAGTTCTGTCTTGGGACTCCTTCTATTCTCAATTTACATTAGTAATATTCAGTTCTGTTCTAACTCTAAAAAATATTGTATGGAGATGATACATGAATTGTGTGCAAACATGGAGTCTGTAACAGTCTGGAGGTGCTGTGTAACAATGTAACCAATCAAATAGTCAAGTATCTAAATGTAGGTACTTCAAAGACTGCAGCAATAGAACTTAACACCAGGAAAAAATATAGAATTTGCTATGAAATTATCCATACAAAATTACATTGTAAAAAAGGAAAATTGGACATGCATACAGATTCCTTAGCCTGTAAACTTTCAAAAAACATATTTGCCATAACCATGACTGGCAAATATTGTAAGGACATGTGTGTATTAAAAACTGTCTATCATTCATTATTGTTGTCAAATTTAAACTATGTGGTAGAATCATGGTCCCGTCCGATCACCAAAGTTAAGCACTGTTGGGCTATGCTAGCAGTTGGATGGGTGACCATCCAGTCTGCTGAGTGCTGTTGGTAAGCAGGGTGCAATCAGCCCTTGTGAGGCAAACTGAGGAGCTACGTGACTACGTGACTGACATGTTCCACACCCACAAGAATCATCTCATTTTTTGTGTCTATGGAACGAAAACTGAATCTAATCTAATCTAATTGAAGTAGCGGCTCCAGTCTCATAAACTGATATGACCAGGAGCTCAGTGTATGGTGCCCACATGCCCCTCCATATCTGCATCCAGTGAGGCCTGTTTGTAGAGGATGACATGGTGGTGGGTCAGTACCATTGAGATTTCACAGACAAAAATTCAGATACCATGTGAATAGCCACAAATAGCTACATATGAAAAAAAATGCACTTTATGCTGGGCTGAAGCTACATATGACCTACCAAAAAGACTCACAGCCCTTCCTACTAGCAAATCAGAAGGCCAGATAAGAATAATTGTAATTGAAAATCCATTTTATTTCCTAGATGAGTACTTTATCTATATCTACAACCATACTCTGCAACCCACCATGAAGTGCATGACAATAGGGTACATCCCACTGTCCCAATTATTAGGGTTTCTTTCCATTACATTCACATATGGAACATGAAAAGAATGACAGTTTGAATGCCTCTGTGTGTGCTTTAATTATTCTTATCTTGTCCTCACAGTCCGTATATGAGCAATTTGTAGAAGGTTGTAGTATGTTCCTAAGTCACCATTTGAAGTCAGTTCTCGAAACATTGTTAGTAGACTTTCTCAGGATAGTTTACATCTATCTTCTTCAAGAGCCTGTCAGTTCCATTTCTTCAGCATAACTGTAACACTCTCCCACGGGTCAAACAAACCTACTCTTATATGTTCAGTATCCCCTGTTAGTCCAATTGAGCAATATTACAGAATGGATGGCATGGGTGATTTTTAAGCAATCTCCTTTGTACACTGACTGCACTTCTCCTGTATTCTACCAATAAACCAAAGTTTACCACCTGCTTTACCACAACTGAGCCTATGTGGTCATTCCATTTCATATCCTTACAAAGTGTTACTGTGACTCATTTATATTGTAGTCATAGGATACTACATTTTTCTGTTTTGTGAAGTGCACAATTTTACATTTCTGAACATTTAAAACAAGTTGTCAATCTTTGCGCCTCTTTGAAATCTTATCAAGAATTGACTGAATATTTATGCAGCTTCTTTCAGGCAGTACTTCGTTATAGATAACTAATACTTATTTTGTGATTCTTGAGTTTCTCCCGGCGTATTTGATAATCAAAATATCCACGGGTATGCTGCCGGTCTATAGTGTCCAACGGGCACAATATTTCGGCGATCAAACATGTCGCCATCATCAGGTGAACTGACGGACTGAGCTCCTGTGAACGTGCCGGCACGGAGATCCGTACGCTATGGCTGCTCAGAGGGAACTGGGTTTGGTCGCGGCGGCGGCCGATTTAAATACCCTCCGCCGTCCGCGCCCAGCGCCACGGTCGCGCGGTGGAACAGATTGCGACGGCGTCTGAGATGACGTCGGTGTGATGGCTCTGCCCGCCGTGGTCGTCACAACTATACGTCTGCTCGATTTACTCTTGATTAACCCGATCGCTGGTTCCCAAGCCTTGCTAAGATTATAGCCACAGTCCCGGTTTATGAGGTCGTCATTGGTGCGAATTTCGCACTGTGGCTATAATCTTAGCAAGGCTTGGGAACCAGCGATCGGGTTAATCAAGAGTAAATCGAGCAGACGTATAGTTGTGACGACCACGGCGGACAGAGCCATCACACCGACGTCATCTCAGACGCCGTCGCAATCTGTTCCACCGCGCGACCGTGGCGCTGGGCGCGGACGGCGGAGGGAGCGCGCCGCGGGCGGAGGGTATTTAAATCGGCCGCCGCCGCGACCAAACCCAGTTCCCTCTGAGCAGCCATAGCGTACGGATCTCCGTGCCGGCACGTTCACAGGAGCTCAGTCCGTCAGTTCACCTGATGATGGCGACATGTTTGATCGCCGAAATATTGTGCCCGTTGGACACTATAGACCGGCAGCATACCCGTGGATATTTTGAATACTTATTTTGCTCATCTTTTCAGTGGCACGAGGATTAAATTTGGGCAATTCTCGTGAAATTTCCTTTGTAATGGAACATTTCAAAACAGGATTGAGGATTTTAGCTTTTGCTTTGCTACCCTCAATTTTACTTCCCATCTGTTTTGCTGGGGAGTGGACACTAACTTTGGTGTCACTAACAACATTTACATATGACCAGAGTTTCTTTGGGTTTTAGTAGAGATCATTTGGCTACTCTCTGCTGTTGCAGTTATTGAAGGCTTCACATATTGCCCTCTAGACAGCCAAATGTGTTTTATTCAGCATCTCTCTGTCTGTAGTCCTATGCTTTGTTTTACACCTATTACACAGTAGTTTCTGTTTCTGTAGAAGTTCTTTACAGTGACCATATGCCATGGAGGGTTCCTTCCATTAAGAATTGTTCTACTGAGGTGCCACAACCCCATCATGGTCACTAATAGCAGTTTCGAAGTGGATGTCCTCAAAGAGATCAGGTCGAGATCCAATATATTTCCATCGTAAGTAGGGTTCCAAACTACCTGTTCTAAGTAGTTTTCAGAGAAAGCATTTAATAATGTTTTAAAGGATGTCTTTTCTCATTCACCTCTAACAAAACTGTATTTTCTCAACTGACGATTGGATGATTGTGTGGGGTCCTGCCACCCATCTCTTATAGAGTGCCTAAAGGATGCTGCTTTCTCAGATAGCTATACAACAATTCAAGCGAATCACATTAATAGTTTTTATTACAATATAGTAGATTGACAATACTTAACTTTGGTTTACGATTTTTCGCAAACGATGGGCGACATGCATATAATCAATGTCTTCCGCTAATGGTGAGTGAACCCCAATAAATAATGAGAAGATGGGAAGAATACATAGAATGGTTATACGCTGCAGACAGCCAACCAAGTGTAGAAGACCTGGGGATAGAAGAAGAAGATAAAGTTGCGGATGATGACAAAGGAAATGCAATACTAACTAGTGAGATTGAAGAATCTATGGAGGAGATGAAAAATGGAAAGGCAATGGGAATTGATGAGATTCCTGCTGAACTGTTAAAGTCATTGTAGAAAGAAGGGAAAAGGGAGTTAACTGAATTGTGTAATCATATATACATGACAGGAAAATGGCCAAAGGACTTTACAGGAAGTATCTTAATACCTATAGAAAAGAAAAAGAAAAGCAAAAAGTGTGAGGAACATAGAACAGTGAGCCTGATATCACATAGAGCCAAAGTCTTGCTGAGGATCCTCAACAGAAGGCTATATGGAAAGCTGAATTGCTTAATAGCAGATGGACAATTTGGTTTCAAGCAAGGAGTGTGAACTAGGGATGCCATTGCGCTACTGAAAGTGATAGGGGAGAGGCACATGTAGAAGAAAAGGAAGGTGTATGTTGTGTTCTTTGATCTTGAGAAGGCTTTTGACTGTGTCAGATGGGACAAACTGATGGAAATCCTAAGGAAACATGGAGTTGACTGGATGGATAGATGGCTAATTAGAAATTTATATTTGAACCAGAGAGCAAGAGTAAGAATAGGAGGTGTGATGAGTAAGGAAAATGGCTGGCCGGTGTGGCCGTGCGGTTCTAGGCGCTTCAGTCTGGAACCGCATGACCGCTACAGTCGCAGGTTCGAATCCTGCCTCGGGCATGGGTGTTTGTGATGTCCTTAGGTTAGTTAGGTTTAAGTAGTTCTAAGTTCTAGGGGACTGATGACCACAGATGTTAAGTCCCATAGTGCTCAGAGCCAGGAAGGAATTTCAACTGGGAAGAGGTGTAAGACAAGGTTGTTGTTTATCACCAACACTGTTCAGTATCTATCTGGAGGAAATTATTAATGAAAGTTTTGATGGAAGGAGAGGAGTTTGTGTAGGGAGTCAGAGAGTGGAGTGTATAAGATTTGCAGATGACATGGTTGTGATAGCAGAGAGTCAAGAGAGATGGAACAAATGATAAATGATCTAAACACAAAATTAGAAGCATATGGGATGGAGATTAGCAAGAAGAAAACAAAAAGCATGGTAATTGGAGGAAAGGAGAGAAAATCCCGTTTGAAAATAGGGGGAGAGGAAACAGAGCAAGTGAATAACTTCAATTACTTGGGAATAATGGATGATATGTATTGTGCAACAGAAATTCAGAAAAGAATTGCAATGGCAAAAGAAGGATTCAAGAGGAAACAGAAATTACTTTTTGGACCACTAAATAAAAATCTGAGGAAAAGACTTGCCAAGTGTAACATCTAGAGCATTGCACTGTATGGTGCGGAGACCTGGACATTGAGGAAGGAAGATGAAAGAAGATCGGAGGCACTAGAGATGTGGATATGGAGAAGAATGGAAAAAGTGAAATGGGAAGACCGAGTAAGGAATGAAGAAGTATTAAGAAGAGTTGGAGAAGAAAGAAACACGCTGAAAGTCATCAGAAAGAGAAAACGGACCTGGATTGGACATTGTTTGAGGAGGGACTGTTTATTGAAGGAAGGAATAGAAGGAATGGTGGAAGGAAAAAGGGGAAGAGGAAAAAGAAGATATCAAATGCTGGAAAATATCAAAGGAGACATATATTCAGAAATGAAAAGACTGGTAATGGACACACAAAAGTGAAGAGGCTTAACCCATGACAAGACCTGTCGTAAGGTGGAATACCATACTACTACTACTACTCTGCTAATTACGAAGTCCATGCAAGTTATTCACTCTCGCTCGTAAGTCACTGCTATCGTTAATATCACTGCTCTTTTAGTCCTCTCTGCTACTGCCTTCTACTGTCCAGGTCTGCTAGTACCAGTCTACTACTGTCTGGCTGAGGCTGGCAGAAGTGGCGCTTAAATTCTCTTCCGTTACAGGCTACTCCATTTGTGGTGCGCTCCTAGTCAGCAAGCTATTGGCTGACATTGTCTCACAGCAGAAAACTGCTCTTGCATTCTTCACCTTCATGCCAGTGCTTATTGTTACGTCGGAACAGATTGAAGGCTCCATGATACAGGATTGGGGAACTTATGTACAACTGAACTGAGGTTTTCTCTAAAGTTTTCGGTTACACCAGAGATGAGTCTGACGGGTGACAGAAGGATCAAATTACCATTTTATGCCCACTCCTGATACTGAGTCTTGCCCAAACAGTCTTATATGCAGCTTCAGTTTCTATCTCGGTGGATTTCAGTTTCTTGTCTACTGTGAGAAACACACCACCTCCATTTCCCATTAGCCTATCATTTCAGTAGACACTTAATTTTTCCCCAAAAAATCTCACTGCTATCAATTTCAGGTTTACTACTTTTCAGGAGCACTTTAAACTCTGGCACTTTGTTGCAAATACTTTGGCAGTTAACCACTCGAATTTTAACACTCTCACCTATTGGAGGCATTTCTTTCAATCTTACTCTTATACTTCTGGGTTTTGCACAGCTATCACTATCTGGATTGGATGGAGAAACACCTAATCTTAAAAATCCTTGTGTGCACCGCATACAGTCAATTACATGGAGAGCAGCCTCTGATTTGTTATGTGCACCTGACCCATTTAGGTGGAGCTTACATTTCTCAGCCCTACAGCACAAGACTAGGACATCATACAGCCTAGCTTGTCACAGAACCTACAAAGTCTCTGGTTCAGTCCTTTCACTTGACTCAAAGCCAAGGGGCCACGGCCAGTTCTGGAGACAATGGCACAGCCTGTGAGCTTTATTGAAACTCAGTGTGCAAGGCTGGTCTTCTCAACCTTCTCTGCCAGTCACTGGAATGATCCAAGTATGACCTTGGAAGACAGACAACAGGCATCACTTGTTTCAACTTGTGTCACTATCTGCAGCTGGTTGCATACTGTTCCCTCAAAGGCTGCTGGAATAGCCTCTTCAACATGTTGAATGAGACACCAAGGCATACACACTGAGTGCACCTGGTGCCCTCTGCTGCCATTTCTCTGAAGAGTGTGATCATTTGCATATGTTTGAACTGCCAATAATTAACAGACGTACCCTTTTGCATTTTCCTCCTCTTGACACCAGACTCATCAGTTTTCCCCAGAACAGGCAGAGTGAGTCCCACTGGTTCAGCTTCAGTTTCAGTGAAAGACAACACCTCGAACCGGTTGGTCAGGTGGATCAGTATAACACCCCGAGTCCTCCCTGGTCCCCATCCACCCTGTACAGGATGCCTAGCCCTACCATTGACAAGCCACTCACAGTCAAGTGTATGAGTAATGACGTATCACATATTTCTACAGAGAAGACAGGATTCACAGGAGAGACTAGTACTTGAAGTACCTTTGGTACCAGTACCACAGGTACATGATTCTCGGAAGCTCTTCCAACACTGATTTGCAGCAGCTGCCAATCGTTTGACGGTAGTTACAGAGATTGGGAATTTTTACATTAAAATCTTCATCTACACTGCAAACCACCTCATAGCATATGGTGGAGGGTACTTGTGTACCACTGTCACCCCTCTCCCATCTCTCTTTCTTCCTCTAGTCACAAATGATGCAAACTTTAAATTCTACATCTACAATCTGCAAACCACCTCACGGTGTATGGTCAAGGGTACTCGTGTACCACTGTCGCACATCTCACCTTTCTCTTTCTTGCTCTAGTCACAAATGATGTAACTAACTGTTGACCCATGCCAAGGACTAAAGTTGTATGCTTCAAAGTCAACTCACATTACACTAGCGCTCAAAAAGTATGGATACACTTGAAAAAAAAATCATAAACGTTATTCAAACAGATAAATAATTATTGACTGCTTTTTCACAAAAACACTTTACAAATGACTAAACAAAATGCTATATATAAACTAGGTGAATTTGCTGCTGGTGGTTGCTCGCATGTCTACAAATGGATAATTACTCCATTGTCGGCAATAAACAACATTATCTTCATGAAGTACAGTTGGACAAACATTCTAGTTGCAGAAACACAAGCTTGCATAAATCAGATTTTGGAAAAAATATCTACAAAGGATAAAATGTGTTTAGGAACAGGTTTTTGTTACAAAACATGCCACACAATACAAAATATGCATAAGATTACGAACTCAACTTTCAAGGCCACAACAAGCTGTCTGTCTGCACAACTGGCCACTGCCACACTGTGATCAAGCAACACCTGGATCACACAGTCGCTGAAAATGCTGAGCAAAATAGTGAGCTTGACTTCAGTGGCTGCTTCATAGCTGTTCCCTCCAATATCAACTTTTCTGAACTGTGCAATGTATCCTACATTCCCATAACCCTTCACTCTGTCCTCACTCTTTCTTAATCCCTGCCCTCCTCCTGCTTCCATTCCACCCCATCCATTCCTGCAGCACATCATCCCGAGCAGCATCTAGCAGCCTGCCATCCAGTCCTTGCCACTTTGCTGGACACTCTCACAGTCACTACTACAGCATATTTCCACATTCACTAACCTGCCCTCTCTCTCTCCATCATACAGTTCTTATGTAGTCCTCTTACCCGCCCCATCTGAGATTTTGTCACTCACTGCAGTTGTGTGTCAGTGCCAAGAGACAACAGTCTGTGTGTGTGTGCATGTGTGTGTGTGTGTGTGTGTGTGTGTGTGTGTGTGTGTGTGTGTGTGAGAGAGAGAGAGAGAGAGAGAGAGAGAGAGAGAGAGAGAGAGTTGTCATGTATGAATGTGCTAAATATGAGTGACAGAGATATTAGTCTCATGGGTGTTCCTAAACTAGCTGGAATTTCTAAAATTATACAAGGTTTCAGAGATACTCTGCAGAATTTGAAACCAAATTAGCTCCAATTTTACCCTTAATATACTGCAGACCTCCTGAACAGAAAATTATGCACAGTGGTTGGAAGAAATCACAAGTCATGTGCTAATGGACTTGTGTTAATTCAAATTATAAACTAACCAAAAAGTTAAATGTAAGAATTTCTGTGAAGATACTCTTCAGCTGAGCAGAATCAGTTGCCCAACAAAAAGTTCTTTAATTTAATCTTAAACTTAATGGGTGAATGTTCTTAGCAAATCTAATACAAATGATAATTTCTACCATTTCATAATAAAATTCAGTGAATATTTTCAGAAGGCCTTTCCCAAAAAAGGAACTGAATTGCTAAAATACAAATAAAGTAAAAAACTGTGTTACAACAGAAATTAGTCTCTCCTGTAACAGGACTCTCTTCGAGAGCTATTTAAAAAAATATAAATCATTTCTGAATCAGGGCATAAAAGAAGCTAAATTAAGAAAAAATTACCAATATGTCAGGGAATCACCAAAAAGACAAAGGCATTATGGAAAACTCTGCAGAAACTTAGTGAGAAGAAGGAAACACATAATAATATTGCTCTATCCTGTAATGATAGCCTTATTATTGACTCAAAGTTAGTTGCAGATCTATTCAGTTCATACTTTGCTACAAGTGCAAATGATTTAGTGAACAAAAGTTTGGTAAACTAGATGTGAAGGACACCCAGACACTTGCAAATCTCAATATCAATAACAACAATAAAAAAAGCATGTTCCTCAGTCCTTCTAGTCAAGATGAGGTAGGAAAAATCATAAGCTCATTAAAAAATAGCAATCCAGCAGATGGTGATGAGATCCCTGATCATATAATAAAACCTTCAACAAACTTTATCCTCACACCATCGTTAAACATTTGTAATTCTTCACTTTCATAGGGCATTTTCCCAGATATGCCAAAACTGCTAAAGTCATGCCACTTTATAAGAAAGGTGACTCCCAGGAAATGTCAAATTATAGACCTGTAACACTGCTATTTCAAAGATTATAGAACAGCTCTTCCTAGCTTGACTAACAAGTCAGAATAATATACTATCAGTGTTCCAGCATAGTTTCAGAGCACAATATTCCACTGACACTGCTACATTTCATCTTGTCAACAACATCTTAAGTGCAACAGACAATCACTCGAAAATTTTGGGTATTTTCTTAGATTTAACAAAGGCTTCTGATGTTAAGAGGTCATTCAATTCTCTTTTTTTTTAAAAAAAAAAAAAGAAAAGAAAAGAGCTTGATCATTATGGTGTGCAAGGAGTGCCAAATGAGTGGCTGAAATCTTACTTAAGTTATCAATCTCAGCTTCCAGAAGCCTAATACAGACACACTAACATTACACAGAATACCTTTCAGTTCCAACCTCACTGACATATGGTATGCCACAGGGCTGTCTTAGGATCATTTTCTAGTACCGGTATATATTAACTGCTTTCTTGTATTAATGATCTCCCCTCATATGTAAAGAATGCAGAAGCAGTACTATCTGCAGATGATACCAGAAGTTTCACAATGACTCTATAGGGAAATGCTTGTTTGAAACACACAAAAAATTGTTACACTTTCAGCCCCACATACTGAAAAGCCAGCAATTCACATGAACAATCATGAAATTCAGAATGTCAAAGTTTCTAGGCCTTTGCCAGTAACAAAATCTAAAATGGAATTGTCACATAATATCCTTACAGTCCCTGCTCTCTAAACTAATGTATGTAATCGAAGTACTATCCAGCAACGCAAATCTCAAAACTGCAACATCTGAGTATTTTTCTTGGATACACTCACTATCTTTTGAGGAAACTATCCTCCCACTATAATAACATGTAGGAAGCAAAAGAGAATAATCCAAATAATAAAAAAGCAAACAATAGAAATTCCTGTAAGCTTTTAGTAGTAGTAGCAGTAGAAGTACGATGAAGAAAGAGAATCTTCTTATCCAAAACACTGCTGTGCATGAGCACCATACTAGGATAAGGGAAAATATCTATGTAAATTATTCCAGCACAAGTCTATCTCAAAAGGGTGCTTATCACTCTGGAGTAACAATCTACAATAAGCTGCCAGAAATTATTAAAGAGTACCAAATATATAAATGCACTCAGAAAAGTTGATAAAACCTTTTCATTAAATAACTGTTTTTACAGATTGCCAGTTTACATGAGTAACAAAGTAGATTAGCTTCCTAATGACTATACTACTGTAAAGTATGTCAAACATCTGTGATACTCTAGATACTGATTGATGAGAGGACATGGAACAAAAAAAGTCAAATGAACTTATGTCCGGAAATGCACGGTTTCCTTGCTAGAGACCATGTAGTCAAATCATACATTGTTGCAGGGACTGTGGTCTAGTAGGCACTGAACCATGCAGTCACAGTTGCAGTATGTGTTGAAAAAGGTTTCCATGTGCCTCAATGCATGTGTGAACGTGTCACAGCATGTTCTGTCTCACATGTTCACATGGGCCAGGCTGCATCCAAACAGCCAGGCTGCACCCAAACAGTGTCAAAAGCAGCATGACTATGGTGCTCCAGTGTCTCCAAATCCAGAATGGGCTCTGCATACATGATACTTTTGAGATGGCCCCACAACTAGAAATCACACAGTTTGAGATCCAGTGAATGAGCAGGCCAAGCAACTGGACCCCTCATCTGATCCATTGACCAGGGAAGACACAATGGAGATGAGTCCAGATATTAACAGTGAAGTGGGCTGGAGCACCATCATGTAGCAGCCACATAACCCTTCGAATCATCAATGGCAGTTCTTCCAGCAGGGGAGGCAAAGTCACCCACAAGAAATGCCGCTAGCCATACCATGGAGGTTCTGCACACTATCCCATTTGAAGATACCATTCCACGTAAAGGTGGCATCATCTGTAAATAGAATGAAGAGACAAATCCTGGAATCATGGTTGCCATGTGAAGAAACCATGCAGGGAAGAAACCTGTGACAAAACTGCTTCTGATGTGGAGATTCCGTCGCTAGTAAGGCCTGCACATGCTGTAAGTGATAAGGGTAAGTAACAATTGTCATGGAGAATGTTCCACACGGTTGTCTGGCTTTCCCTGTACTGGCAGGCCAACTACCTGGTACTAACATGGCAGTCACCTCCCACAATGTTAATCATATTTTCCTCCAAGTCTGGTGTCCAAACATTTCAGATACATCCTTCCTGGTTTTATACTTCCTGAAACGACTTGTCTTAGACAAATGGCAAAACACTGTTGCAGATATTGAATGCTGTACTTGTTGTCATTGGGGATAGGGCTCCTGATACATCCTTGCTCCCCACCACCCATTGCCATTTGCCTTTCAGTAAGTAAACACCATGTTGGCAAGCTCTCGATTTGAATACGGAACCATTGTGTACAACACTGTACCATATTTGCTACAAGGTGAGTCAGCATGAGAAATGAATCGGATACAACATTACGAATAACTATGGCAAGAGAGGGTGCTAGGACATGGCATATGAGGAACAGTACCACCCTCTGGAAGGAAACCATGCGTAATGTAACTGTGGCTGCATGGGACAGTGCATATTAGACCGCAGTCTCTGTAACAAACTAAAACTGAATAAATGGTCTCTAGCACGGAAACCATGCATTTCCTAACATAAGTTCATTAATCCTTTTTTGTTCTGTATCCACTCATCGATCAATCCCTAGAGTTTGTACACGGTGGAAAAAATTACCATGTATAAGATTTACTGGACTAATAAATAAAATATCTACTTGGCACATAATGTGCTCTGGTAGGGTTCTGAATACATGTGCACCCATGTATGTGATAAATGTTAAGCTTTGGAAGTCTTTGTAGAGGTTATTTTTGGTCCTTGTGTTATATTCATGCTTTTCACTGTTTTATGTGAAAAGAGAAATATTGGTAAGAATAAAGAATATATACACTCCTGGAAATTGAAATAAGAACACCGTGAATTCATTGTCCCAGGAAGGGGAAACTTTATTGACACATTCCTGGGGTCAGATACATCACATGATCACACTGACAGAACCACAGGCACATAGACACAGGCAACAGAGCATGCACAATGTCGGCACTAGTACAGTGTATATCCACCTTTCGCAGCAATGCAGGCTGCTATTCTCCCATGGAGACGATCGTAGAGATGCTGGATGTAGTCCTGTGGAATGGCTTGCCATGCCATTTCCACCTGGCGCCTCAGTTGGACCAGCGTTCGTGCTGGACGTGCAGACCGCGTGAGACGACGCTTCATCCAGTCCCAAACATGCTCAATGGGGGACAGATCCGGAGATCTTGCTGGCCAGGGTAGTTGACTTACACCTTCTAGAGCACGTTGGGTGGCACGGGATACATGCAGACGTGCATTGTCCTGTTGGAACAGCAAGTTCCCTTGCCGGTCTAGGAATGGTAGAACGATGGGTTCGATGACGGTTTGGATGTACCGTGCACTATTCAGTGTCCCCTCGACGATCACCAGTGGTGTAGGGCCAGTGTAGGAGATCGCTCCCCACACCATGATGCCGGGTGTTGGCCCTATGTGCCTCGGTCGTATGCAGTCCTGATTGTGGCGCTCACCTGCACGGCGCCAAACACGCATACGACCATCATTGGCACCAAGGCAGAAGCGACTCTCATCGCTGAAGACGACACGTCTCCATTCGTCCCTCCATTCACGCCTGTTGTGACACCACTGGAGGCGGGCTGCATGATGTTGGGGCGTGAGCGGAAGACGGCCTAACGGTGTGCGGGACCGTAGCCCAGCTTCATGGAGACGGTTGCGAATGGTCCTCGCCGATACCCCAGGAGCAACAGTGTCCCTAATTTGCTGGGAAGTGGCGGTGCGGTCCCCTACGGCACTGCGTAGGATCCTACGGTCTTGGCGTGCATCCGTGCGTCGCTGCGGTCCGGTCCCAGGTCGACGGGCACGTGCACCTTCCGCCGACCGCTGGCGACAACATCGATGTACTGTGGAGACCTCACGCCCCACTTGTTGAGCAATTCGGCGGTACGTCCACCCGGCCTCCCGCATGCCCACTATACGCCCTCGCTCAAAGTCCGTCAACTGCACATACGGTCCACGTCCACGCTGTCGCGGCATGCTACCAGTGTTAAAGACTGCGATGGAGCTCCGTATGCCACGGCAAAATGGCTGACACTGACGGCGGCGGTGCACAAATGCAGCGCAGCTAGCGCCATTCGACGGCCAACACCGTGGTTCCTGGTGTGTCCGCTGTGCCGTGCGTGTGATCATTGCTTGTACAGCCCTCTCGCAGTGTCCGGAGCAAGTATGGTGGGTCTGACACACCGGTGTCAATGTGTTCTTTTTTCCATTTCCAGGAGTGTATATATATAAAAACAAGGATGCTGTGACTTACCAAATGGGAAAGCGCTGGTAGATAGACACAATAAAAAACACAAAACACACACACACAAATTTCAAGCTTTCGTAACCCAAGGTTGCTTCATCAGGAAAGAGGGAAGGAGAGGGAAAGACGAATGGATGTGGGTTTTAAGGGAGAGGGTAAGGAGTCATTCCAATCCCGGGAGTGGAAAGATTTACCTTAGAGGGAAAAAAGACAGGTATACACTCACGCACACACACACATATCCATCCGCACACATACAGACACAGGCAGACATATGTAAATGCAAAGAGGTTGGGCAGAGAAGTCAGTCGAGGTGGAAGTACAGAGGCAAAGTTGTTGTTGAATGACGGGTGATGTACAAGGGGCGGCAACTTGAAATTAGCGGAGGTTGAGGCCTGGTGGGTAATGGGAAGAGAAAATATATTGAAGGGAAGTTCCCATCTCCGGAGTTCTGACAGGTTGGTGTTAGTGGGAAGTATCCAGATAACCCAGACGGTGTAACACTGTGCCAAGATGTGCTGGCCGTGCACCAAGGCATGTTTAGCCACAGGGTGATCCTCATTACCAACAAACGCTGTCTGCCTGTGTCCATTCATGCAAATGGACAGTTTGTTACTGGTCATTCCCACATAGAAGGCTTCACAGTGTAGGCATGTCAGTTGGTAAATCACGTGGGTGCTTTCACACGTGGCTCTGCCCCTTTGATCGTGTACACGTTACGAGTTACAGGACTGGAGTAGGTGGTGGTGGGAAAGTGCATGGGACAGGTTTTACACTGGGGACAGTTACAAGGGTAGGAGCCAGAGGGTAGGGAAGGTGGTTTGGGGATTTCATACACAACTTAACAGTTTCTGCTTTTTGTGTTTCATTGTTTGAGAAAGTTATTTTTATTGCTTGCAGAGCACTGTGACAAGTACTGAACTGTATGTACTGTGTATTGTCAAAGTTTAATGATAATCCCTTTACCCTGAATGATCTGTTGATTTTTTCTTAATATTTCATTAGCTGCCTTTTCAGTATGGTAACTGGTGCTATTTTTGAAATTCCTATACAAGTATTAAATGCGAAAAGTACAAAATATGCATCCTATGAAACTGCCAGTGCAAGATCATCTACACAGGGTGGAGAAAAATTGAGTCATGAAATTTTAACCCTGGATAGCTGATGCCAGTATGAACCTAAATTACTGATGTTGTGTAGGTCGACAGTGCACAGTTTTTAAACTACGGAAACCTGGCGCCACATGATCTGATTGGCCGCAAAATTACCCTTTTGCTGGATGTTCTGGACTGTGCATGACCACGAATGCTTTGCCTGCCAGAAATTGCAATGTATCCCACGCGGCCCACACACTCGGTGGTAGTGCGCCAGCCTTCCACTCTGGGGGCGTGCGGGTGAATCCACCAGGGTCACAACACATCCATTCTAGTTTCATGAGAAGGCAAACTGGGATCAAACCTGTAAACAGCTGTTAGTTCACATACAGAAAGTCTTTTACAAATTGTGTTGGCCCTGAAAAGGGCCTTTATTGTAGCTAGGACATTGTTTACTAAAAGCAGTTGGTCGAACTGGTGACCCTCTGACATGACACAAGCTTGGTAATGTCGAACGGTGTTTTGCCAAACTCTTTCAAAGATTCCTGGCATTGCCCTGATGTGACTGGTGGCATGTTGAATGCAATCCATTAATTCCTCTTCATTTTTAGATGGTTCGCATACGGGTGGGTGGGCTAGAACCTTAAAGAATCCCCACAGGAAAAATTCTGGTGTTGTGAGGTCTGGTGATCAGGAGGGGGGGAGGGGGGGCATGTCCTATGAGCACCTCTGCCAAATACCAGGCTGTCGAAGAACTCATTTCAATATCCGCGCACAGCATGAATGTTACGTGCGGGCACCCCATCATACTGCAACCAAATACATAGCCGTATGTCCAGGGGAACATCTTCCAGCAGGCCAGGTAGAGTTTCTTGTAAAAAGTGAAGGTAGTTTGCACCGGTAAGTCGAGGAGGTAGATGGACCAGCCCAATCGGATGGTCATCCACAATGCCTGCCCAAATGTTGATCGAAAATCGTTTCTGGTGTCCATGGATGTGACTTGAGAATTTCACCTTGCCCAGTAATGAACGTTTCTGGTGTTGTAAAGGCCATCCTGATGGAGGGCGCACTCATCGGTAAACAACACAATGGCAGGGAAGTCAGGATCTCATGCAACACACTGCAGAAACTACCGGCAAAACCCTAGCCTGTGTACATAGTCTGCCACAGGATTTAAGTCTTGGACAGGGTGAAAACTAAAATGATGCTGGTCGTCATCCCTCAAAACCTCCCAGACTAACCAATGAGTGATCCCCATATCGTGTCCAACCACTCGAGTACTTGTTGTAGGTGCTTCCATGAAGTGCTCGAGAACAGTCTTTTCAAATGCAGCATCCGTCATGTTCGCATTTTTCCAGCAACACCATGATGTCATGCTAACAAGCCTGTTTTGCGAAGTCACCGGCAAACTGCTGTAAACATTTGCAGGTGTGGGTAGCATCTTGCTGGGTAGCATTCCTCATACAACTGTCGAGCTTCATGTGCATTACTGTCGGCTAGTCCATAAACAAAAACCATATCTCATTGTTCTTCAGATGAATACTGTGCTATCATGCTTACTGTATGACTAAATCACAGGTGATGTGTGTGTGTTCAAAAGCAAAGCTTACGTGTGACTGTCCCTGACGTGATGTGGAGACAAACAGCAAGTCTTATTTGACACATAAGCATATCATGTTGGAGCAGTGATGGTGCGAGGGATGTTTGTAGGTGTGAACTGACAGCTATAGTGCTGATCGTCAACCAACGAATGGCAACCACAGCCAATCGGAGTGTTTGGCGCCAGGCTTCCATAGTTTAAAAATGGTGCATTGTCGACCTACACAACATCAGTAATTTTGGTTCCTACTGGCATCAGCTATCCAGGGTTAAAATATTGTGACACAATTTTTCTCCACCCTGTATATATCAGAAACAACAGTGAACCCAAAACCAAACCAACGTGACTGCTTCAAATTCTGAGAGCCCATCATTACATTGTCACTGGCTAATACTTTTTGATTTTCCACTGTATTTTCTTTACTCCATCACAATTCAGGTATGGAGATGCCTTTGATGGCTTAGCAGATCATTCCTGGAAAGAAAGATGAAGCCACATAGATCACACATAACAGAGGGACTGGTGGGCATGGCTGGGAAAGCATCTCTGACATTTCTCATTTTCCAGTTTTCAGAGCTCCTGCTCAAAATACAAAACATCAGCTGAAGTAGCTGTGAGTCAGCAAGTATGATCTTCTGCTATGAAGCACAAATTATTTCAGTCAATGTGCAGATTCTTTAGGTTCTTCTTGAATTGATCCTTATAGCAAATCATAGGAGCACCATGGGCTCTTCTACCTATGCTCACTTCACTGTACAAAATTTATTGAGGGAAGCTGTCATTTCTCATCTTGTAGAGATGTCCAATCCATCTGAGTTGTTGAACAGTGGCGATGGCTTCTATACTTCACATTGCCTTCTCAAGAGCATTTGAGTTTGATGTGAGGTCATACCATTTGATGTTTGTAATGTATCTTAGCTTCTGTTGGTTAAAGTTCTAGTTTCATAAGATTGTGGTGATACAGTGTCCAGGTTTTGCAGCCATATAACAGGGTAGAAACAACAACTGCTCAATAAACCATCAGTTTGGTGCATAGTGTCAAATCTTTATTCAGAAAGATTTGATGTGTGATATGTTCAAAAGCAGCATGGGCAGAATGTTTTCTATTCTCCACATCCTTTTTCAGTGAGCGATTTGTTGATAATATATTTTGCAGATAGAAGAAGTGATCTACTTGTTCCAAGGGTGTTCTGGAAATAGAGATGTTGAAATCCAGAAAAACAGTTCCAGGAGCTAGCTGTGTGAATACTTTTGTTTTTGGAATGTTGCTGGTCATGCCACATCATTTATGTGCACTACTGAAACAATTTGCAGACAACAGCAGCTCTCCAGGTGTATAAGTTGGTGAAGTATTGTCATCTGCATATTGCAGTCCATTTATCTGGGTGACACTTGTGACACTTTAGAATGGAGTCTGGACTGATTAAATAGTCCCCAATCAAATCTGTATATAATTTCTATATGTGCATTGCTTACAGATGTCTTATAAAGCGTGGCTGCAAGGTACAGGGCAAACAATGTTGGTGCAAGGACACATCCTTTTTTGCACCCATTACTATTAGGGATTATTAGGTGTTTCATTATGGAATAGCACTTGCCCAGACATGTCATCATGGAGAGCTTTAATCAGTCCAACAAAGTATTCAGGGCAGCCAAAACATTTTCAGACCTTCCACATAGATTCTCTGGGCACAATATTAAATGCCTTTGCTATGATATAGAACATTAACAGTAAAGGCTTGTTTGTTCCCTGCACTTCTCCTGCAGTTGGCACGCACAGAAGACCATATCAGCAGTGCCTCTGGAGGCCAGAATCTACACTGATGTTCAGAAGTATAGTCTCTTCAAGAGTCTGGAGGTGATTCAACAAAATTCTAGAAAAAATTTTACCAGCCAAAAAGAGCAAAGATATGCTGCTGTAATTACCACAGTTGCTTTGGTTGCCTTTTTAAAAGATGGTGACAACTGTGGAGTTCTTCATATCAGCTGGTATCCTATGAGATTCCCACATTAGAAGAAACAGGGAGAATAGAGTGGTTTTTGGAGGCAAATAATCACTTTCAATGATCCCCAAAGGGATGTGGTCAGGTCTGGGTGCCTTCTCAGTTTTAAGCTATCTAGCTCTGTCTCTCTCTCTCCCCCATCCAAACAGGCCACAGAAGGTGCAGTGGTACTAACCAGCCACAGTATCATCCTCAGCCGACAGGTGTCACAGGATGAGATATGGAGGAGCACGTGGTCAGCACACTGCTCTCCCAGCCATTGCCAGTTTTTGTGACTGGAGCCGCTGCTTCTCAGTCAAGTAGCTCCTCAATTGGCCTCACAAGGGCTGAGTGTAATCCACTTGCCAACAGCACTCAGTGAACCTTGACAGTGACCCATCCAAGTGCTCACCAAACTGACAGATCTTGCCTTTGGTGATCTGACAGGAAACAGTGTTACCATTGCGACAAGGCCAATGGCTCAAGCTATCTAGAGCCTTCCTAAATTCATGAAATATCAGTGGAACTTCCATTCATGGTTTTGCTGGATGTTGTGGGAGATATTTGAGTAAGTTGTCAGCAGCAGTAGAACTATGGTTTAAGAGTGACCTGAAGTGCTTTTTCCAGTGACTCAAAATGTCCTGACAGTTGGTAAGGATGGTGATATTGTTGGTATCTTTAAGGGTTCCTGATGATTTGTAAACAGGTCCAGTGTAAAAATTCTGCAAGTGTCTTGCATCTGACAGATGTTGTAGTTCCTTGGCTTTTTGGTGCCACCAGTTGTTCTTAATTGTTTGACATTTATGCTTGAAAACATGATTTCTTTTCCATGGTGGATGGATCTTGAGCAAGGGATGGGTAAGCATCCCACTTGACACTTATGAGATTCTTAATCACTTCATTACTGTCACTAAACCAATCATTTCTCTTCTTTTCATCATAAGCAATGGCCTCTTCTGTAGGGTTTTTGATAGTGTTTTTTTAAGAGCAGTCCATTCCTGTTCAACATTGGTTGTATTATCTGATGTTTTGCCAAGTCATGCTAAATGTGTGTCTTGAAAGAGAGTGCAAATCATTTTATCCTGCAGGCTTTTAATGTTATGTGACTGACATGGAACTGATACAAAATTCTTTTGATAAGTCCAGTAAGATAAAAACCTTGAACTAGCTGTGCCTAGCACACTATGACACTTTATTTAACTTTTGTATCTGGGTATAATGATTCACACAGTCAAAAGTCTTAGCCAATTCACAAAAATATGTCCGAGGGTAATAGTTTTCTCGATTTATTGATTGTAGTAAATCATCTGTAAAGTTAAATACGGCCTGTTCAGTCATTTTTAAAATCCAAGCGGTTTGCTGCTGAGCAGATTTTCCACTACTAAGAGAGTATAAAGTCCATCTTAGGTTCATTATCTTCTCTTTGATATATATATATATAAAAGAAAGATGATGAGACTTACCAAACAAAAGCGCTGGCAGGTCGATAGACACACAAACAAACACACAAAATTCAAGCTTTCGCAACATAACGGTTGCTTCGTCAGGAAAAAGCGTGGAATGCGTGGAATGTTTCCCTCATTATATATATATATATATATATATATATATATATATATATATATATATATATATATATATATATATATATATATAAAGAAAGATGATGAGACTTACCAAACAAAAGCGCTGGCAGGTCGATAGACACACAAACAAACACAAACATACACACAAAAATCTAGCTTTCGCAACCAACGGTTGCCTCGTCAGGAAAGAGGGAAGGAGAAGGAAAGACAAAAGGATATGGGTTTTAAGGGAGAGGGTAAGGAGTCATTCCAATCCCGGGAGCGGAAAGACTTACCTTAGGGGGAAAAAAGGACAGGTATACACTCGCACACACACACATATCCATCCGCATATACACAGACACAAGCAGACATTTGTAAAGGCAAAGGCCCAAACTCTTTGCCTTCACAAATGTCTGCTTGTGTCTGTGTATATGCGGATGGATATGTGTGTGTGTGCGAGTGTATACCTGTCCTTTTTTCCCCCTAAGGTAAGTCTTTCCGCTCCCGGGATTGGAATGACTCCTTACCCTCTCCCTTAAAACCCATATCCTTTTGTCTTTCCTTCTCCTTCCCTCTTTCCTGACGAGGCAACCGTTGGTTGCGAAAGCTAGATTTTTGTGTGTATGTTTGTGTTTGTTTGTGTGTCTATCGACCTGCCAGCGCTTTTGTTTGGTAAGTCTCATCATCTTTCCTTTTAAATATATTTTTCCCACGTGGAATGTTTCCCTCTATTATTTATATATATATATATATATATATATATATATATATATATATATATATATATATATATATATATATATATATATATATATATATATATATATATATAAAGCAGTAATGAGATGGGTCAATAATTTTGTACTTGTGTTTTGTCTTCTTTTTTCGTGACATGACTCAACAAGAGCACAGTTAAGTCTCTCTGGGAAAGTACCACTCTCATAAGATTCATTACCTAACACAATACATTACTAAGTTCAGCTGAAAAACGTTTTGTTATTTTACTATGGATTTTTAAGAGTGTTGATAACAATAAAAACTTATTTGGGAGGTGCAGGATAAAGCTGAATTTTATCAAACTTGTTTTTGGAGGATTTTCTGAGAAACTGTACACTAAATGTTAAGGAAGTGTTCAAAACTAAATTATCTGCTACTGGCACCAAAATGTTGTTGTAAATTTATGCAATGTTTTATTAGTTCATTATCTACCATTAAAGAAATCTAATTTTCTTGATTTGTTTTTCATATCATTTTTTGCTATGTTTCAAATCTTTTAATCTTTTTGCTGGAGCACCTCATTTTTTCTGGAATGTATTTAGCCACCACAGTTATCAGTCTGTGAGGCAAGGACAAGACAACTTCATCCATGTGTTTGATCTTTGGTTCCTCATTCTCTGTTTACTGTTTTTCGTGCACATTGCCTGAGTAACTTGTTTGTTGTAAAGGTTGCTTTTACATGGAAAATAAATATGGTTTTCAGGATCAGTGTGGATTTCAGTTAGGATTACCTCTCACGTTCCTAGCTAACATAAAATCCTACAGTGGTGACCCTGCAAATAGTGAACACCTTCTGAGCTGTTACAATGAATAACCCCAACTCTGACTTTACAATCAAGTGAGAGAAACCACAGCAGTCTCTCACAACTACACAGCATCCAGATTCAGGTTCTTCACTTGTAATGACTGCTTAGAATTTACCTGCAACATCATTCACATAAAGTCATGGCCATTCTGGACGACGAGGTCAGATTTGTGGTTGACGTAAGTCAAGAGCATTTCTGAGCAGTGTGGCATCCACAAACCTACAGAACATTTGCACTGTATGGTGGCCCATCTCAACAAAATGCAGATAGTTGAGGCAGAGGCCGAATTTCACACTCAATGTTATTTGGAATTAAAAACTAGTCTAATCAAACACTTATCTCATGCTGGAGCTATGGCTTCAGAAAATTATATGTGACAAGCAATTGGGAGACAAATTACTGAAACAGATTTTAACTAGAACTCAAGTCCCTTGTGGGAAGTGACTTATTGCTGGAAAATTACTTACACTTGCTGTGGCTAAAACACCTTCTGCCCAATATTAGGACAGTCTTAGTGGCTCATATGGATTTACAGCTCAATGTTTTGGCTGATTAAGGCAGAAGCCATTGCCAATACCTTACAGTATAATGTTTGCCAACTGTAGAGCATGGCAGTAAGGTAGCTGGTCCCAGATGAAATATCCACATACCAGCTGTTGCTTCACTGACTACAGTACCAGACAGACAAATTTTTGGTACTGCAGCAAAGGCAACAGCCACTTTATCAAGCGGAGTGTTCCTGAACATTTCTCATCACACTAATTTTCTGCAGACTGCAAAGGAAGCCAACAAAGGCAATTGGCCACCCAGCTGCTCCAAGTCATGCATTTCTTACAATGTACAAGAAGCAATAGCCAATCAACTGTCAGCCAGTGCAAAGGCACTACACACCGCAATAATGACTTTAAAATGCACCAAGGCAAGTTTGGAACAATTTAGGAACAGGTCATTATCTTCTACTGAGCAAGATGATGAGAAGAGATGAGATTTTCGCGGCTGGTTGTGGTGTCAACAATGGTTTGGCAGCATAGCTCGAAATGGGTTGCACCATGCAGTAACCAAAATGTATCTGATGGCCTCTAAAGGGTGCAAGTGGCTGTCCAAGATTAAGTTGCCCCCCTCCCCTGCCCCCCTCCCAGCCGGTAATCAAGGAAACATATATGCTTCCATTATGACCCATGAAGAGCATGGAGATGCACTACGTAAGAGGATTTCTACAGTACTTTTGTCACATATATCTCTTCACTGCTCAACAGAGAAGATTTTCATGAACATACCAGCTGTTGCTTCACTGACTTCAGTACCAAATAGACAAATTTTTGGTACTGCAACAATGGCAATAGTAACTTTATCAAGCAGAATGTTCCTTAACATGTCTCATCACACTAATGTTCTGTTGACTGCAAAGGAAGTCGACACAGGCAATTGTCCACAATTCAGAGAAGTTATAACCATTCCAGAACTTACAATGTCAATTTCACACCAGTTATGGTTTCTGAGGTTACGTTAGAATATCAAGTATCTATAACAAGAAAGATTAAATGCCACTGCATCTCATTTATGGTGGATCACAGCTTTGAAAAATTAAGGTTAGCTGACATGGAGAAGGCAATGAGTGATTCTTCACTGACATAGAGAGTACAGAATAGTTTCAAGACATTTGTTTGTGACTGAAAAACTGTATGGAATTGCGATTCTGGTTGACACAGGATCTGACTGTAGTATGCTACCACGGAATTGCTTCGAAGGAGACAGATCAGCTATGACCCCACCAAAAATGGGATGATAGAAAGGTTTCAAGAACCCTTAATGCAGTCTTTGTCGAGAACTAAACAAACACACTACTGTTGGTTCTCTTGGGTCTACGAACTGTGGTTAAGGATGAACAAGGGTGTTCAGCAGTCCAAGTGGTCTACAGCAAAAAATTACAGCTGCCAACAGAATTCGTTTCTGCAAAACCGATGCAGTTCCCAACATATGAGAAGACAGCAACCTTCAATTAGAGCTACAACACAGAATGGCTCAGCTTCTATATCTACATCTACATCTATACACTGCAAACCACTGTGAAGTGCATGATAAAGGTGAAGTGCATGACAAAGGATATGTCCCATTGTTCCAGTTATTAGGGTTTCTTTCCGTTCCATTCATGCATGTAGTGTGGGAAGTACAACTGTTTGAATGCCTCTGTGCATGCAGTAATTATTCTAATTTTATCCTCACAATCCCCATGTGAGTGATACATAGGGGGCTAATGCCAATCTTTGAACCACTTTGAAATCTTATCAATATTTGACTGAGTACTTACACAGCTTCTTTCAGACAGTAGTTCATTATAGAAAGCTGCATCATCTGCAAAATGTCTGAGGTTACTTTTCTTCCTGTTCCATTCATGTATGTAGCATGGGAAGAATGATTGTTTGAATGCCTCTGTGCATGCAGTAATTAAGCTAATCTTATCCTCACAATTCCTGTGTGACTGATATGTAAGGGGGTTGTAGTATATCCCTAGAGTAATCATTTAAATCTGTTTCTTGTAACTTTGTTAACAGACATTCTCAAGATAGTTTACATCTGTCTTCAAGAGTCGGCCATTTCAGTTCCTTCAGCATCTCTGTGACACTCTTCCATGGATTAAACAATCCCGTGACCATTCGTGCTGCCCTTCTCTGTATATGTTCAATATCCCCTGTTAGTCCTATCTGGTAGGGGTTGCACACACTTGAGCAGTATTCTAGGATGGGTGGCACAAGTGATTTTAAGCAATCTCTTTTGTAGATTGACTTCACTTCCCTAGTACTCTACCAATAAACCAAAGTATGCCACCTGCTTTACCCATGACTGAACCTATGTGATCATTCCACTTCATATCCCTACAAAGTGTTACATCCAGGTACTTGTCTGAGTTGGCCGATTCCAATAGTGACTCATTGATATTATAGTCATAGGATACTACAGTTTTTCATTTTGTGACGTCCACAATTTTACATTTATGAACATTTAGAGCAAGTTGCCATGTTGAAATTTTATCAACATCTGACAATATTTATGCAGCTTCTCTCAGATAGTACTTCATTATACAGGGTGTACATAAAGTCCGGGAACAGTTTCAATTATTTATTGCACAAGAACTAAACACTGTACAGATGTCATACATATTGCATTTTGAAGAGAAACTCTGAAAGTTTTTTTTACAAACATTCAATATGCGAACCATGAGTGACCTGGCAAACGTCAATATGGCAATCAAATTCTTGTCATACCTGTCCCAGCATGGCATCATTGACTGTGGCAGTCACTTCCCATATTCTCTCCCGGAGCTCTGCAACATCACTTGGTAGAGGTGGTACATACACCAGATTTTTAATGTTTCCCCACAGAAAAAAGTCACACAAAGTGAGATCTGGTGATTGGGGAGGCCATTTCATGAAACAGTTGTCCCCTTTAGTAGCACGGCCGATATATCGATGCAGCAGTTCTGTGTTCAGGTATCCACAAACTTCACGATGAAAATGGGGTGGAGCACCATCCCATTGAAAAATGAATGGAGAGTCCAATTGCATTTGATAGACCAGCCATTGTTGCAACAAGTCCATGTAGGAATATCCAGTGACAATGCTCTTGGTGAAGAAGAATGGCCCATACAGTTTTCGACGTGACAAGGCACAAAAAACATTTACCTTTGGGGAATCACACTCAAATTCAATGCATTCGTGTGGATGCTTTGTACCCTAGATTCGACAATTATGCCTGTTCACTTTCCCATTAATGTGAAAAGTGGCTTCGTTGCTAAAAATTAAGTGATCAACAATGCCATCCACAACCTCATTCAATTGTTGCAACTGCGATCAAAACTCAAAACACTTGTCTTTGTCATCATTGAGCTTCTGCACTACCTCCAAGTTGAATGGTTTCATAGACAGCTTCTGACATAGGACTTTCCATGCTGTCATTGGAGACATTTTGAGTTCACGGGATGCATGACGCACTGATTTCTTTGAACTCCTTATGAATGTCTCTCATACGCGCTACACATTCACTTCAATCACACTGCAACATCCGCTTCTCTTTGCCGGGCACAGGCAACACGTCGTAACGAATTTGTTGTGCCAGTGGTAAATGGCTTTTGTTGTTGGTGGCTTCTTACCGTACTTGGTTCTAAACATCCGTTGAACAGATGTAGCACACTTGTCTTTGTCAAACTCCAACACACAGAAAGCTCGCTCCACAACTGAACTCGCCACGTTTGTGGCCAGCACTGACTATTGGCAAATTACAGAACTACACTGTGACGCTATACATGAAACAATGTTTGCTTGTTGTGCATTAAATAATTGAAAGTGTTCCCAGGCTTTATGTACACCCCGTAGATAACTGCATCATCTGCAAAAAACCTGATTTTACTGTTAATATTGTCTGAAAGGTCATCAATAAACAACACGGACAGCAAGGGTCCCAACATACACCTGATGATGACTCTCCATCCAAGATAACATGCTCTGTCTTCCCTCCCAAGAAGTCCTCAATCCAGTCACAAATTTCACTTTATACTCCATATGATCATACTTTTGACAGTAAGCATAGGTGCGGTACTGAGTCAAATGCTTTTTGGAAATCAAAAAACACTGCATTTACTTGGTTGCCTTGATCCAAAGCTTTCAGTATGTCATGTGAGAAAGTGCAGTTTGTGCTTTGCATGATCAATGCTTTTGAAAACCATCCGACAATGACTCCCCATCCAAGATAACATGCTGTGTCCTCCCTACCAAAAGTCAATGCAGTCACAAAATTCACTTGATGCCCCACATGATTGTAATTTTGACAATAAGTGTAGGTGTGTTACTGAGTCAAATGCTTTTCAAAAATCGGAAAATACTGCATCGACTTGAGTGCCTTGACCCAAAGCTTTCTGTATGTCACATGAGAAACATGCGAGTTGGTTTTCAGGCTATTGCAATCCATGGTGGTTGGCACTGGGGGGAAGGGGGCGGGGATCATTTTGTTTAAGATACCTCATCATGTTTAAGCTCAGAAAATGTTCTAATGTTCTACAACAAGTCGACTTGAAGGATAATGGACGGTAGTTTTGTGACTCACTTATTCTACCCCTCTTGTACAGGGTGTGACATGCTGCTTTTTTCCAAGAACTGGATACGGTTTTTAGTTAAAGGGATTTATGATAGATTATAGTTAGAAGAGGGACTAACTCAGCCACAAATTCATCATAAAATCTGAACAGGTATTCCATTCAGGCCTGGAGCTTTGTTCAGTTTTAACGGTTTCAGCTATCTCTCAACACCACTGACACTAATACTTATTGCATTCATCTTTTCAGAGGTACAAAGATTAAATTGGGGCAATTCTCTTGCGTTTTCCTTTATAAATGAATGTTTCAAAATGAAGTTAAGCATTTCAGCTTTTGCTGTGCTACCCTCAATTTCAATTCCTGTCTCATTCATTCAGGACTGAACACTAACTTTGGTGCCACTAACAGCCCTTACATGCAACCAGATCTTTGGGTTTTGTGGAATATCATTTGATAATATGCTGCTACAGTAGTCATTGAATGCTCTCTTGACAGCCATTTATGATTTCATTCGTCTTCTCTTTTTCTGTAGCCCTACTCCTTGTTTTGAACTTATTATGCAGTGATCTCTGTTTCTTTAGAAGCTTCTGTACAGTGACTCCGCACTACTGTTTTACTAGGTACATATCTATCCAGTGTATGGTCAACTATTCATTTAAACTTGAGCTACAGTTTGTCCACATTGTCCTGCCCTTTGCTTAAAGTTTCAAGTTCGTCCTTGAGAAATGACACTAATGATTTTTTATCTAGTTTACTGAACGTAAATGCCTTTGTGCTTGTTTCAGTTGTGCTTTGGTAATCTTTGTTGCCACAACCACATCATGATCACTGATACCAGTCGACATAAAAGTTTTCTGGCTCTGATACCGCGTCATACTGTATAAAACAACTGTTGGAGAAAACCAACGTTTCGACCTTCTAGGACGTCTACTGGTGCGTTCTAACTATGCAGTGTCTCTTATATTTTCTAATTACTGTTCACTGCGCATGGCATTAAGCCATAATTTTAAAAAGATAGTTCATTTCATTGGTCACTTACGGAAGAAAGAGAGGAAACATGCACAGTGAACAGTAATAACAAAATATAAGGGACATTACATAGCTAGAACGCACCACTAGACCCAGAAGGAGGACACTGCAACAGTGGCCGAAACGTTGGTTTTCTTCAACAGTAGTTTTATCCAATATGACGTGGTACCATACCCAGAAAACTTTTAAGTTGGCTGACTCTCCCTGCGGAAGCCTAAGCAATTATATCACTGATACCAGTTTCGATGTGGACGTCCTCAAATTTTCAATTTTCCAAGCCAAAACATTTTTGGCTTCGGCCAAAATTGCCATAACTAAATAGAGAGAAGCCTAGTTTGGTCCATAAGTATGTGTGCGCCTTGTCACATCTGGGCCTATGTTGACATTATAAGGCCTGCAAAATGACTGCCATATTCAGTTCCGTATAAGGTACGTGATTAGTGCAATAACAAGTTCACCATTGATTGGCCTGGAAAACAGGAAACAGTCTTGATGGAAATATTGAAACAGGCGCCACAGCATCAGACCACCCCGACAGCATTTGTGAGTTCACATATGCAGGCTACACCTAAGTTAACAGCGAAACAGAAAGACTCTGCGACCTCTTTGCAAACGTTCCGCCATGTGGCATTACCCTCACCACCTGCGCTTCCAGCTGTAGCCATCAGGGGTGGCACAACGGTAAGTTATCGGCTATCTGCGAGACAAGGACAAGTTAACTTAATCCATGTGATTGTTATTTTGTTTCTCTCTCTTCATTTACTATTTTTCGCGTTCTCTGTATGTGTTGTAAGCTGTTCGTTGTAAAAGGTGTTTTTAAGGAAAATAAAACTGTGTTTTCTGGATCAGTGTGGGTTTATGTTAGGATTATCTCTCACATACTTTACTACCGTGAAAATCTGTAACTACGTATATACGTTTTGATGCCGTTTTATTACACTGGAAGTGGTCATCATATCTTTTATTACACTGAAAGTGGTCATCGTACCCTGTCAGCCTTATGTCTTCGATTATGTGAGCTTATCAAGCACTCGCGCGTAAGATATGAAACAGCAAAAGGCTACGACCAGATGAAAAAAAAAAGTTCTCAGTAACATACACCCGCCCTATGATCTTGTCAGGCGCTTCATCAGTGATCTCCTGCACAATTTCATAATTATTTGCTAAACATTTTGTATACAATTTGCTAGTGTTGCACTTTTTACTCTTTTAGAAAATCGTATATTTACTTTCAAAACAGTGAAATACCGGTACATTAAATATTTGTTTTGAGCGATTTCCTTCCTCTCCTTGACGATATGGCTTGCACTGTATACATTTGCGCCATTGACTGGATGATAGCCCTGTAAACACGTCTTTCTGCTGCCATGCTCCCCGTCACCTTTTAAATGTTGAGTCTAACTTCATGCGAAAATGGATTGTAATCTTTTTTCCATCACAAATGACTGAAATTAAGTGCATACAAAAGTAGATGGATACGAAATTTGCACAGGATTTATTTTTGTTTCTTTTACACCACATTTTGTCACCGTTGTTCTCCGCAAATGTAAAGCCGCTTCACAGAAACACTTGGTGTGAGGACAGGTGATACTGTTGCTCGTCCTTCATCCATCAAAAATGAACTTTTTGCTCGGTGGTCACGAGAGGAGACGGCTACGTGGCAGCATGGTTTCATTCTCGATTCTCTCTTATTAATGATAGCAGTAAAAACGCTGCTTCACTGCGTGGATAATCTACCAGCTGTTTAAAAAAGTTTTCTCGAGTCCGTGAACCAGAGGATTTTTTATATGTATCTTTTATGCCCAAATGTTTAGGCTTATACTTGTACTTCACGGAAATGCAAAATTGTCTATTCGACGGAAAAAATGAAATTATCGTATGGCAGTATTGCACACGAGAATATGCAATTAGACGGATAATTACCCTCTTCTCAACGGCTATTAATGACAAGGAAAGTGAAAATTCAATGAAATCGGATACATCTTGGAAGAAAATATTTCCGCGGATAACAAAGGATTAATATTGCATATAATATTTTGAAAAAAATGGATTTCAAATGTAGGATAAGAATGACCTTAAAACATTTCGTTGCGTTTAACATGTCTTGTGACATGAGATTATGTACAATATATTTTGTGTAAGAATATATTCGTGTTCAACTAAGTTTTCTAAAACAAAAAATGAATTATCGCTGTGTGCGTCTAGTAGAGAAATTACTCGAACAATTCATTCATTCACTAAACAAGTGGACGAAATATGCGGCAATACTTACAGTATCAGTCGTTACCGTAATAATTTTTTCCTCCATCGTAATGATGCTGCTTTTCCGTTAACTTTCTGTTTCGCTGGTAATTATTTTCCTTAAATATATACGTTGTCGAGACTGCTATTATTTACCGCCTTAAGTTATCTATGCCCAAAGAATACATTTAGTCGTAACTTCGCGTTGTTTCTATTTTCTCAGCTTTGTTGATTGTTCACGCTTGTTGGTGTAACAGTATAACTAGTTGCTAGCATGGCTGATGAGGAGTATGAGGGAGATGAGTAAGTTAAAACAAAATTATTTCTGAATGAATCAGCGTGAAAGATTGTTAAGTTTTGCTCGCAGGTCGAGTGAGAGAGAAACCTAACGGATTAAAAACATTTCGTGAAATCATGTAGTCAATGGTATTCATGAATCAATTATGAGTTGATTCAGCATCGAACAGTCATTATGAATTGTGATTAGCTCATTGATTTTATATAAATAACGCGAATGTTTTCTTAATCATCGATACGATGGTTCGTTTTTTAAACATTTTATGTAGCCACACACTGCCTCTGAAACAGTGCTTGATTGTTTTCATTTATGCACACATCGTGTGATAAATACGTGTTCCTTACAACTTCGCATGTTGCTTGATCTATAGTTCGCACTATAAATCCTATAGCATGTAGTTTCAGACATAGAATTATTATACTTTTGATGGCTAATAATGGAAGTTTAAGTAGATCAATTTGTCTGCATTAATTTTCTTCTTCAGTCTTGGCGTGTGAAGTGAGCAACGCAGCCGAGCTGCTGTGAAGTCCTGTTATTAAACGAACTATATTGTGTAGAAACTTTTAGGTACAATGAAGTAAACAAATGTACAGTAATTGGAGTTGAATCAGTCACACCTGGAAGCGCACATTCAGATAATTGACAAGATTAGTCGGTCTCTCTCTGTTTGCGCACTGATATGATGTAAATCAGAGTGCTGCATCTATGGACGAGCAGGGAGGCCCAATGAACTAGAAGAGATGTTCTTCAACTACTCTAGTTACTGTGTTAATGTTTGCACTTAATCTTACATCTGACTTTTGTAGTTAAATTCCTCAAGACATTGATAGTACACAAAGACATGCATTTGTTTCCATCTCAAAGTGGGGGCCATGGGCCAATTTCATTCTGGTATTCAAACACTATCACCATGCTAAGTGACAGACCATTCTTAAGAGATATATGCAAAATCTGCAAACCTTAGGGGTGTCAGCTTTTATATGAGAATATTTATCGATCTTTGGTTCATTTTGTACAGTGATAAAAGATAAGTTGGGTCTTGAGTTGTGTACAGTGCACAGAATGCTTATATTTGCATGGCAACATTTTCATATGTCTTAATTATATACAAAAATGGGTAGTAATTCTGATATCCATGCTGGTGTTGTAGAGTATTATAATGTTGTGCTGACTTGATAGGATTACATTCAAGTTTCCATTTTAACCAGTCCATGTCTAAGGGTGCATTTGCTGGCAGGTCTAAATACGCTGTCGTAACACTCATCTATTAAATAAGATTAACAAAGTATCTCTTTAACTACCTTCCTCTTTCTCTGAATGCAGTATTTTCAAAAGTTTTTGAAAATGTCGCCTGTGGTGGAATTCTATCAAACTTATTTTAACTGGCCATAGCTTTTTAGCTAGGGCCTATATTAAAGTTTGGCTTCTTAAAAGGATTCACCACACAGAATCCAATAAAAAGTATCTTAAACGAATTACAAGCAGAACCAAACAAGAGAAATTATCCTGTTGGTAAATTTTGTGACTTTGTGAATGCCTTTGTTGGCTCCTGAAATAGTGCTTTGTAACATAAAATGCTGGTAGTGTCTCGTTGATAGACTGACACAGGCAACTAACTTCAGAATGGGGAAACATAGCCTGGGGCATCCCAAAAGAAAGCTGAAATACTAAATTCAGTTTTCCGAAATGGTTTCACAACGGATGATCTTAATATTATCCCGTGTTTCAAACATCGCACGAATGCTGAAACGCCAGGTATTGAGATAATGGATTGTGGAATAGAAAAGCAGTTCTACACTTTCTTAGTTGTGGAAAGGCATATGGAGCAGGTGAGATACTTGGTAGGTTCTACAGAGATTACTGACCAAGGGACCGCAGTAGATTACCGAGCAAGGGGCCACATTTGTTTTATCACACTGGACTTGGTTCAAGTCTGTGTCCGGCCATCCAGATTTAGGTTTTTGATAATTTCCCTAAATTGCTCTGGACAAATGCTGGGATGGTTCATTTGAAAAGGTGCGGCCGAGTCCCTTTTAATTCTGAAGGTATTGATGTTTTGTGTCTCTCTGAACACCATGTAACCACAGGGATGGAGAAGTTAAATTTAAGGGATTACATATTAGCATCTTATTCATGTAGAGTGTTATTGAAAAAGAAGGCATTGCAACTTGTATAAAAACTGGACACAAAGTCAAAAATATTGAAACAAATAGTTTTTGTGTAGATAAGATCCTTGAAGCATGTGCTTGTGAGTTGCTACTGCAATATACTTCTATAGAAATTGTAACAATCTACAGATCCCCTCAAGGTAAGTTTCAGCTATTCATGGAAAAATCTTGAGGCAATATTGAGCTACCTGTCAGACAAAAAGAAGCACTCGCCTGCGAAAGGCAAAGGTCCCGAGTTCGAGTATTAGTCCGGCACACAGTTTTAATCTGCCAGGAAGTTTCATATCAGCGCACACTCCGCTGTAGAGTGAAAATCTCATTCTAGAAACATCCCCCAGGCTGTGGCTAAGCCATGTCTCCGCAATATCCTTTCTTTCAGGAGTGCTAGTTCTGCAAGGTTCGCAGGAGAGCTTCTGTAAAGTTTGGAATGTAGGAGACGAGGTACTGGCAGAAGTAAAGCAGTGGGACGTGGCGTGAGTCATGCTTGGTTAGCTCTGTTGGTAGAGCACTGGCCTGCGAAAGGCAAAGGTCCCGAGTTCGAGTCTCGGTCCGGCACACAGTTTTAATCTGCCAGGAAGTTTCATATCAGTGCACACTCTGCTGTAGAGTGAAAATCTCATTCTAGAAGCACTTAGTGGTTTGTGGTGATTGTGGTGATTTTAATGTACATTTCTTATAAAAGATACGGATAAGAAAAATGAGCTAGAATCTTTGGTTGTTTCAATCTAGTATCTGTTGTAAATTTTCCAACTTGTGTGCAGCAGGATAGTAGGCCACTTATCGATAATATTTTCATAGACAGTGTTCAGACAGAAATAATTAATGTGTACACAGTTGTTAATGGGCTATCTGATCATGATGCACAGTTAATGGAAATAACACATATAGCACCTTACAGGATTCAGGCAGGTTCATACAAGGCAGGGAGATTATTAATGCGAACAGGATACAGAGCTTTAAGTGCAGCCTAGTAGAGGCAGAAGGGGTTGAAGTATACACAGAAAATGATGCTGATGCCAAATTCAATTTATTCCAGTGTAAATTTGTCTCAGTATTTGAGAGCTGCTTTCCTGAAATGATATTCAAAAAAGCCATTACAAAGTCAAGTATGCCATGGGTTATTAAGGGAATTAAGATATCATGTAAGAGGAAGAGGGAAATATATGGACAGGCCAGAATAAGTCAGTATCCGACGTTACTTGCTTACTACAAAAGATGCTGTAATATTTTAAGGAAAGTCATTAAGAAGTCGAGAAGCTTGCATGTTCTGACAGAAATTAATAATGCGGATAATAAGATTAAAACTATATGGACTATTGTCAAACGGGAGACCGGGCAGCCTGACAGTGCGCTGCATACCATAGCAATAAAGCTAAATGAAAATGTTGTGAGTGATAATTCACAAGTTGCAAGTATTTTTAACAATAACTTTCTGAATGTAGCAGCAAAAATAGGGTTAAAGGGTTCTGTTGAAAAAGCAAAAAAATATGTTAAAAATGTCATTCCCCAGGACTTTAGGCCTTTAGAAATAGCACCAACATTCCCCACTGAAATTAAGGGAATTATAAATATACTTGAAAACAGAGCTCATGTGGTGTTGATGGAGTCTCTAATGGAATTTTGAAGTGTTGTTCTAATTTAATAAGTGGAGTCCTTAGCGATATATGTAATGCTTCGCTGGCACAGGGAATTTTTCCAGACAGATAGAAATAAGGCAGTTGTCAAGCCTCTTCATAAGAAAAGGGACAAGAGTGACTTAAATAATTATAGACCAATCTCATTGCCGACTTCATTTTCTAAAATATTTGGAAAAGTTATGTATTCAAGAGTAGTCTCACATTTAAGTGAAAATAATTTACTCAGCATATCACAGCTTGGATTCCAGAAGGGTTACTCTACTGAGAATGCTATCAACACATTTACCCATCAAATATTACAAGCTCAAAATAACAAATTATCGCCAGTTGGTATTTTTTGTGATCTCTCCCAGGCATTTGATTGTGTGGATCATGTCGCACTCTTAGAAAAACTCAGGTTTTATGGAATTGAAGGCTATACACACAGCTGGTTTGAATCATACTTAATGAATTGAAATCAAAAAGTTTTGCTGAGTAGCACAAATAATGTTGTGAGGGTGGTAAATTCTAGTGAATGGGGAGTTATCACAAAGGGAGTCCCACAGGGTTCAATTTTAGGTCCTCTGCTGATCCTTATTCATGTGAATGACCTCCTACGTAAAGTTCAGCAAGCGGAACTAGTACATTCTGCAGATGACACGAGTGTTATAATAAATTCCATTCCAGAAAAAGCAGCTGAAGATATTGTTAAGGATGTCTTTCAGAGAATTATTAAGCGGTTCACAGAAAATGGACTCTCCCTTAATTTTGAAAAAAACTTGCTATATCCAGTTCTCTAGACCGAATAGTCATACCGACAATTGATGTAGCATATGAACAGGGCTCAGTTAACAGGGTAGATTTCTCCAAATTTTTGGGTGTTCACATTGATGACAACTTGAACTGGAAGAAGTATATTACCGAGCTTCTCAAACAACTAAGTTCACCTTCTTTAGCTCTTCATATAATTGCTAGTCTTGGTAATAAACAGATCAGCCTTCTAACGTACTTTGCATATTTCCACTCAATAATGTCTTACGGAATAGTTTTCTAGGGTAACTCACCACTTAGACATAAAGTATTGATTGCACAAAAGAAGGCACTGGAAATAATTAGTTGTGTTCGCCCAAGGACATCATGTTGGCACCTTTTCAAGGAGTTAGCTATTTTAACTGCACCATCAGAGTACATATATTCACTAATGAAATTCGTTACAAATAATCCATCTCAATTCGCGAAGAGCAGTGATGTTCATACGTACAACACTATAGATGGAAAAATGACGTTTCCTATCTGTTATTGAAGCTGTCAGTTGCTCAAAAACGAGTACATTATTCAGCAACAAAAATCTTTGATCATTTGCCCAATAACGTAAAGTGTCTGACAGGTAGCAGATCAAATTTTAAATCTAGCTTAAAATCATTTCTTTTGACAATTCTTTCTACTCCATGGGCAAGTTTCTGTTTCAGAAATGGTAAAAAAAAAATTGTACCTCTAAATGTAGTTGCATGTGTAGAACAAAAAAATTTCAGTAATATTGATATTAGCACTATTGAAATGAAAGGATTGTGTGGCATTTATTGGCCGACCTATCCCCCTTCGGAGTTCGGACGCCGTATTGCAAGTCTTTTTAGTTGACGCCATTTCAGCGACTTCCGTGTCGATGATGATGATGATGATGATGATGATGATGATGATGATGATGATGATGATGGCGGCGGCGACGGCCACACAACACCCAGTCCCCTGCCGGGAATCGAACCTGGGCCCCCCTTGCGTGGTAGGCAGTAACGCTACCGCTGTGCTATGGAGGCGGGTCTTAGCACTATTCATGTGTGTATACATAACTTGCAATCTGACTTGTTCCACATCATATCGATAAGATAATTGGGAAAATGATCTATGGAACATGACATAACTAAAATGAAAGCTGACCTCACTTTGTCAAGCAGGACACCACTAACACTGCATTCGAACATTAAAGGTTTGTTCTTCCTATCCATTCGCATTAACTTCAATTTTTCCACATTTAGAGCTAGCTGCCATTCCCCACACCAACTAGAAATTCTGTGGAAGTCATCTTGTATATACCTACAATCGCTTAACTTCGATACCTTTCCATACACAGCAGCATCATCAGCAAACAACTGCAGGTTGCTGCCCACCCTGTCTACTGAATCATTTGTGTGTATAGAGAACAATAGCGGTCGTATCACACTTCCCTGGGACACTCCTAATTATGACAAGTCTCTGATGAACGTTCACCATCATGGACAACATACTGGGTTCTATTACTTAAGAAGTCTTAAAGCCACTCACATAACTGTTATCTTGTTTCACATGCGCATACCGTTGTTATCAGCCTACAGTGGGGCACCATGTAAAATGCTTTCTGGAAATCTATAAATATGGACTCTGCCTGTTGCCCTTCATCCGTAGTTCGCAGTCTAACATATGAGTAAAAGGCAACCTGTGTTTCACATGAGCAGTGCTTTCCAAAATCATGCTGATTCATGGACATAATCTTGTCAGTCTCAAGAAAGTATATTTTATTAAAACTGAGAATATATTCAAGGATTCTGCAGCAAACCAAAGTTAGGGATATGGAGCTGTAATTTTGGGGGTCCATTCTTTTGCCTGTCTTATATGCTGAAGTCACTTGTGCTTTTTTCCTGTTGCTTGGGTTTTTTGTGCTGGGTAAGAGATTCACAATAAATGCAAGTTAGCTAAGAGGCCAGTGTTGTAGAGTACTCTTCGTAAAACTTAATTTGGATTCCATCCGGACCTGGTATTTTATTTGTTTTCAAATCTTTCAGTTGTTTCTCTACACCAGGGATGCTTATTACTATGTCGTCTACACAGGAGTCTGTGTGTTTGTCAAATTGTGGTGTGTTTGTACGATTCTCCTGTGTGAATGATTTCTTGAACTTGAAGTTTAAAACTTCATTTTGTATTTTGCTATCCTCCACTGCCACACCATACTGGTCAACAAGGGGCTGAATTGAAGTCTTAGGCCCACTTAGTGATTTTACATGGGCCAGATCTTTGGCTAAGGTGTGATGGTGGTAATTGTATGCTTCTCACAGATGCACAAATCTACCTTTGCTTGTCATCATTTGCGCGTTCTCTTTTGAACCAAGTGTGCAACAGCCGCTGCTTCCTTAGCATATTCTGAATTTTGATATTAAATCATAGTGGGACTAACGTTTATCCACTTACTAGGTGCATAACACTCCAGATTCTGCTTAAACTTTCCCCATAATTGGTCTATGTCCCTCTTACTGGAACTAAGTTATCTCAGTTCTGAGATGCTAACAACTGCTTATCCACCTATCTTGCAGAGACACTCTTCTTCTTCTTTTTTTTTTTTTTACAATAAGGTCTGGCCTGTTTGTAGCTACTAACATATTTTCATTGATGTGGGTTGCTAAGCGAGCTGCTCAGAAAATGTGTTCAAAAGTATTTCGCATGACTGTCTGTCTGTACCTCCCACAATCCCCCAATGAATCCATAGACATCTCAGTCTACACATAGTAGCTTAAAGTCACCTCCAGCTTGTATTGCATGATCTGGGTATTTCTGCGCTACTGACTATACACTTTCTTTGAATGAATCTAGAACTTTCACAGCAGAGTCGTGCTTCCAGTAAAAATATCCAACAATTATCTTGATTTCATCTTCCCATGTTATACATGACCAGATAACTTCACTGTCACACTCGGCTGTGACTTTGATAGAGAGAATATTTTTGTTATCTCCAACAAACGTCCCGCGCTCCAGTGACCTGTAATATGTCTTTATGATATACTTTTCAAGATTCACTAAATATCTCGGAGCTTTTCACTTTGGGTCCCAAGAATAATTTGAGTGTGAGAACTTTCTTGGATGGCAGTAAATTCGGGAACTTTATTACGAATACTTCGACAGTTTACTGATAAAATTTTGACAGTCGGAGTGTCTTTACTCTGAATGCCACCTTACTTCCCATACTACATATCGACTGGCGAATGTTCATCAGAGCACCTCAAACTACTGTTCTGCCCCAAAAAATCCTCATGTGCACTCCACAAGTACTTTTCTGCCCGAGTGGCTGCTTCATTTGTGTAGTGCACCCCTAATATATCAAGGGGAGTCCTACAAATCCCCACATGATAACACAAGTCTAGAAATCTGCAGCCAAGACCATCACAGAGACCCACCATTCGGCTTTTTGCCAAAGGACCTTGATCAACTCTGCGAACAACGTTGCAAATTGCGAGCTCTGCATGCACTCCAGACATGAGACCAGCAGTCTTCACTATCTCCAGCAGCCACCTTTATGAACTGAGGATGTCTTCATAACTCATTCGACAGGTGTCGTTAGTGCCGATGTAAGTCACAACTTGCAGGCAACGGCACCCTGCACACTCAGTAGCGGCAGGCAAGCCTGACTCCGCATCTCGGATGAAGTCCCCTGCTGCTGTTACTGAGTGCACATTGGCTTTCTGTCCAACCCTGAACATAAGGGGCTCCGTAATGTGCATAATATTGGACCTCCTGATAACTAGTGGACCTCTACTCCCCCTGTGCCTGTTCAGACCCTTTTGAAAGAGCAGCCACCTTTCCACTCTGAGCATGAATGTTTGGGGCCAGGCAGCCCTCCGCTTTGAGCTACACGAACGAATTACCACCCTTCACTCAACCTTCTGTGAGAGTGGATACAACATGTCAGGTACACTAGGATGTGCCTCCGCAGCAGAGACCTGGTCAAAACAAGCAATAGCTGAGGTGTCCCATGTGATGCATCAGAATCCCTGACACCACTATACCCTGAGACAGCAGCCTGAAAATGACTGACTGAAGCCAAAAGCACATTCAGCTCTTTGCGAACTGCAGCTAGCTGATTCTGCATCTGCACACAGCATGCACATGTCCTAACCATCCTAACTGAAGCAGATGCCAGTGTTAGATTCATAGGAAGAATCTTAAGGAAATGTAATTCATCCATGGAGGAAATGCTAACAAACTACTTGCTCATTAATCTAGAACCCCACCCCCAGTGGGCTTGCCACTCTTATGTGGGTTCATGCTTGGCTACCACAGGGTCCCAGCCTATGCAGCATCTTTTCCCTTCCATGCTGCATGTCTATCCTCTTGCTGTTCTTTTTCCCCTCCCTTGGGGAACATGTCTGGGCTGTTTTTGGAAATGTATTCTGCATTTTTGTTAGTCAGTACCAGAATACTCTCCACTGTTTTTCATTCCTTTTTTGTTTCTTTCTCCATTCACATAATCCTATCATTACTCTGCTTCGGCATTTGAGTTCTTCTTTTTCTCCTTCCTCCCTCTGTGCTCCTGAAGGCCACCCCACACATCTGATGCATAACAGGTGACAGGGTAATGTGTAATTCCCAGCCATGGATCGACAGGAATGGTCTGCACGTACACCCTGGTCCAAGCCAGGCCCAAGGAGGGGTGATTGCTTGAGCTGCTACGTTCCGAAATTCCTGATTGGTCCCTCTTGTCAGGTGTTCGGGATGTCGTGTAAACAATCACTTAAGGTGAGTGCGACACCTTCTGAAGGGGGCCACCAGGTGGATGGAGTGCGCCATCGGAGACGCTTACAGTCTTGGGGGATTTTCTCACAATCAGCCAATCATCTTCACAGTCAGCAGCTACAAAACGTAAACAACATAAGGCTAACAATTCAAAGACCATCCCACCAGCTGCACCATGGTTCCTTGTGGTTTCACATACTGAAGACAGACAGTTCTTCGCTACTGTCAATCTGTTTATTATTCAGAAAGATGGCGATTCAGTTGCTGGCCCTGTGAAATCCTGCTCTCGTTTACGCAGTGCCACTTTGCTTTTGGAGACTACTTCAGATTCTCAAGCACAGCAGCTACGTGCAGCTTCACTTCTGCATGGCTGACCTGTTCGTGTCGAGGGCCATTGAACGCTGAATTCTTCCTGTGGTGTTATTTACATTAGACTGCTCGATGGTCTGACTGAGGCAGAAATCCTCAAGTACATCTGATCAGGATGTCATAGTAGTCCATCGGGTGATGAAAATAGCATATGCTCCTTATGCCCACATATACTATCTTTCTCACTTTTTATAGAGTGGTTTTTCCATCAAAGATCAAAGCAGGTTATGAAGTTATCACAGTCATTCCGCAAATGTGTGACTTGTGGTAGGGATGCTCACGAGAGTGATAGAACGTTCGCCTGCTTCTTCAAGCTGCATCAACTGCAATGGCGATCATGCCGCCCCCTCCTGCGAGTGTCTCGTGTATCTCGATGGGTGAGCTGCCCAGGAGATCTGGGTGAAGGAAAAAGTGTCTTACTCGGTCGCTCGCAAGTTGTTGGCTAGTCGGAAATACTGTGGGATGATATATCCACACAGACATGTGACCTCAAATTTAGCATGGCGGTTGTGAAATCGCACAGCATTGCAGTAGCGTCCCTGTCTCCTCCTCCACCTCTGCAACACACCACCAAACTTTCACATTGCAGGACGAAGTCACCAGTTGCACAACCGGCAGGTCAGAAAGACAGAAGATACTCCCACAAAGACTTCCTATGTCCTTCCAGTCAACCAACATCTGAGTCTTACTCTGCCAACTGGAAAGGCTCAAAGAAGTCAAACAAAGGCAAAAGGTATTCTCCTCCGCCAGCTCGAAGATCCTCTTCGACGGTGTCACACCGTGATACCCTCGCCTGGCTGACTTCTGTGTTGCCAGTGTGCACCAGACACCACCAACCGTTTTTCTGCCCTGGACTCTGCAGGCTGGCAGAAGGAGAGTGCTCACACTTCTGTAGACCTCATGGAGCAGGATCCTCCTGCCTCTGTGACCTGTAGCAGCGAGTCTTCGAAGGCTGGCACTCGGCAGTTGGTGATGTGATACACCTTCATTTTTTTCCTCATTGTGGCTGTGGAACATTTGTAGTCTTCAATCCGACAAAGAGGATTTACGGCTGCTCTTAGAATCACAGGGTCCATTTGTTTTCTGCCTTCAGGAAACAAAATTGCATCATCATGACCGCTTTGAGCTCTTACATTTCTTCCTGGTCTGTGTTGACCTCTCCCATCCCCACCCCTCCCCCTGCGGGTCCGGGGTAAGAATAGGCCCGAGGTATTTCTGCCTGTCGTAAGAGGCGACTAAAAGGAGTTTCAACCGTTTCGGCCTTCCATGTGATGGTCCCCCTTGGGGTTTGACCTCCATTTTTCAAAATTCTACAGAAGTACGAGCCTTTTGGAGAAGGACGCCTTACGTGGTGTACCACTGGTCCTCAGTGCACTAAGACCTTGGCACTCAGCACTGTAACGGCATTGTCACCATACCCACTATTCCTCAAATTGGGCCTAAACGCCTGATGGGTTCTACAAGTTACGCCCATAGTGCATCCCCATCTGCACCTACGATCATGATGGACTTTCCATGGCACCCGAAATCCAGCACGGTAGCCAGCTCGTTGTGGTGGGGTCGTCATGTACCCTCTAGGTTGTAGCCCCCTGACAACACAGGGATCGTACTGCCGATACCTGAGCTGCACCCTCCCCATGTCGGCCAAGGAGTAGATGCCCGTCTCCTTGGGGCATCAGGACTCCCGGCAACGGTCATCCTGCCAGGTGGCCCTTGCTGAGGCTGGGTGGCGCCTGTGGGGAGAGCCCCTGGTCGGAGTGGGTGGTATCGGGGCGGATGTTTCGCAGATGAAACGTCAACACGTATCAGGTCGCTCTGCGGCCGAGTCTTTCAAAAGGAAAGGTACTGTCTCTGGTTCTGGTTCTCCTGCCCTTTCCCCCTTGGCCACTCCCTGGGAGGAGGGACAGGCCCGCCGGCTTGGGGTGAAGTACTTCCCCCGCTATTTGGTCTGTTCTCGAACCGATGGGGGGGACGTTCGCCACCTCCAAGCCCATGTTCTTTGTTCAGCACATCGAGGACATCTTCGGGGAAATCAAGGCTCTCAGTAAGATGCGTTCGGGGTCCGTTCTTATAAAGACCACCTCCGCCACACAGTCGGCGGCACTCCAGGCATGCGACCGACTAGGGGACATCCCAGTGTCCATTGTCCCGCATCTGGCACTGAATAGGACGCAGGGGGTTATTTTTCATCGGGACCTCCTGCTGCAATCTGATGATGAGCTCAGGGCCAACCTGGAGCGCCGAGGTGTGCATTTTGTCCGGCGAGTCCAGCGCGGCCCCAAAGACATCTACATCTACATCTACATTTATACTCCGCAAGCCACCCAACGGTGTGTGGCGGAGGGCACTTTACGTGCCACTGTCATTACCTCCCTTTCCTGTTCCAGTCGCGTATGGTTCGCGGGAAGAACGACTGTCTGAAGGCCTCTGTGCGCGCTCTAATCTCTCTAATTTTACATTCGTGATCTCCTCGGGAGGTATAAGTAGGGGGAAGCAATATATTCGATACCTCATCCAGAAACGCACCTTCTCGAAACCTGGCGAGCAAGCTACACCGCGATGCAGAGCGCCTCTCTTGCAGAGTCTGCCACTTGAGTTTGTTAAACATCTCCATAACGCTATCACGGTTACCAAATAACCCTGTGACGAAACGCGCCGCTCTTCTTTGAATCTTCTCTATGTCCTCCGTCAACCCGATCTGGTACGGATCCCACACTGATGAGCAATACTCTAGTATAGGTCGAACGAGTGTTTTGTAAGCCACCTCCTTTGTTGATGGACTACATTTTCTAAGGACTCTCCCAATGAATCTCAACCTGGTACCCGCCTTACCAACAATTAATTTTATATGATCATTCCACTTCAAATCGTTCCGCACGCATACTCCCAGATATTTTACAGAAGTAACTGCTACCAGTGTTTGTTCCGCTATCATATAATCATACAATAAAGGATCCTTCTTTCTATGTATTCGCAATACATTACATTTGTCTATGTTAAGGGTCAGTTGCCACTCCCTGCACCAAGTGCCTATCCGCTGCAGATCTTCCTGCATTTCGCTACAATTTTCTAATGCTGCAACTTCTCTGTATACTACAGCATCATCCGCGAAAAGCCGCATGGAACTTCCGACACTATCTACTAGGTCATTTATATATGTTGTGAAAAGCAATGGTCCCATAACACTCCCCTGTGGCACACCAGGGGTTACTTTAACGTCTGTAGACGTCTCTCCGTTGATAACAACATGCTGTGTTCTGTTTGCTAAAAACTCTTCAATCCAGCCACAAAGCTGGTCTGATATTCCGTAGGCTCTTACTTTGTTTATCAGGCGACAGTGCGGAACTGTATTGAACGCCTTCCGGAAGTCAAGAAAAATAGCATCTACCTGGGAGCCTGTATCTAATATTTTCTGGGTCTCATGAACAAATAAAGCGAGTTGGGTCTCACACGATCGCTGTTTCCGGAATCCATGTTGATTCCTACATAGTAGATTCTGAGTTTCCAAAAGCGACATGATATTCGAGCAAAAAACATGTTCTAAAATTGTACAACAGATCGACGTCAGAGATATAGGTCTATAGTTTTGCGCATCTGCTCGACGACCCTTCTTGAAGACTGGGACTACCTGTGCTCTTTTCCAATCATTTGGAACCTTCCGTTCCTCTAGAGACTTGCGGTACACGGCTGTTAGAAGGGGGGCAAGTTCTTTCGCGTACTCTGTGTAAATTCGAATTGGTATCCCGTCAGGTCCAGTGGACTTCCCTCTGTTGAGTGATTCCAGTTGCTTTTCTATTCCTTGGACACTTATTTCGATGTCAGCCATTTTTTCGTTTGTGCGAGGATTTAGAGAAGGAACTGCAGTGCGGTCTTCCTCTGTGAAACAGCTTTGGAAAAAGGTGTTTAGTATTTCAGCTTTACGCTTGTCATCCTCTGTTTCAATGCCATCATCATCCCGGAGTGTCTGGATATGCTGTTTCGAGCCACTTACTGATTTAACGTAAGACCAGAACTTCCTAGGATTTTCTGTCAAGTCGGTACATAGAATTTTACTTTCGAATTCACTGAACGCTTCACGCATAGCCCTCCTTACGCTAACTTTGACATCGCTTAGCTTCTGTTTGTCTGAGAGGTTTTGGCTGCGTTTAAACTTGCAGTGAAGCTCTCTTTGCTTTCGCAGTAGTTTCCTAACTTTGTAGTTGTACCACGGTGGGTTTTTCCCGTCCCTCACAGTTTTACTCGGCACGTACCTGTCTAAAACGCATTTTACTATTGCCTTGAACTTTTTCCATAAACATTCAACATTGTCAGTGTCAGAACAGAAATTTTCGTTTTGATCTGTTAGGTAGTCTGAAATCTGCCTTCTATTACTCTTGCTAAACAGATAAACCTTCCGCCCTTTTTTTATATTCCTATTAACTTCCATATTCAGGGATGCTGCAACGGCTTTATGATCACTGATTCCCTGTTCTGCACTTACAGAGTCGAAAAGTTCGGGTCTGTTTGTTACCAGTAGGTCCAAGATGTTATCTCCACGAGTCGGTTCTCTGTTTAATTGCTCGAGGTAATTTTCGGATAGTGCACTCAGTATAATGTCACTCGATGCTCTGTCCCTACCACCCGTCCTAAACATCTGAGTGTCCCAGTCTATATCTGGTAAATTGAAATCGCCACCTAAGACTATAACATGCTGAGAAAATTTATGTGAAATGTATTCCAAATTTCCTCTCAGTTGTTCTGCCACTAATGCTGCTGAGTCGGGGGGTCGGTAAAAGGAGCCAATTATTAACCTAGCTCGGTTGTTGAGTGTAACCTCCACCCATAATAATTCACAGAAACTATCCACTTCTACTTCACTACAGGATAAACTACTACTAACAGCGACGAACACTCCACCACCGGTTGCATGCAATCTATCCTTTCTAAACACCGTCTGTACCTTTGTAAAAATTTCGGCAGAATTTATCTCTGGCTTCAGCCAGCTTTCTGTACCTATAACGATTTCAGCTTCGGTGCTTTCTATCAGCGCTTGAAGTTCCGGTACTTTACCAACGCAGCTTCGACAGTTTACAATTACAATACCGATTGCTGACTTTGCCCCGCACCCTTTGAGGCTGTTGCCCTTTCTGTACTTGCCCGAGGCCATCTAACCTAAAAAACCGCCCAGCCCACCCCACACAACCTCTGCTACCCGTGTAGCCGCTTGTTGCGTGTAGTGGACTCCTGACCTATCCAGCGGAACCCGAAACCCCACCACCCTATGGCGCAAGTCGAGGAATCTGCAGCCCACACGGTCGCAGAACCGTCTCAGCCTCTGATTCAGACCCTCCACTCGGCTCTGTACCAAAGGTCCGCAGTCAGTCCTGTCGACGATGCTGCAGATGGTGAGCTCTGCTTTCATCCCGCTAGCGAGACTGGCAGTCTTCACCAAATCAGATAGCCGCCGGAAGCCAGAGAGGATTTCCTCCGATCCATAGCGACACACATCATTGGTGCCGACATGAGCGACCACCTGCAGATGGGTGCACCCTGTACCCTTCATGGCATCCGGAAGGACCCTTTCCACATCTGGAATGACTCCCCCCGGTATGCACACGGAGTGCACTTTGGTTTTCTTCCCCTCACTTGCTGCCATATCCCTAAGGGTCCCCATTACGCGCCTGACGTTGGAGCTCCCAACTACCAGTAAGCCCACCCTCTGCGACCGCCCGGATCTTGCAGACTGAGGGGCAACCTCTGGAACAGGACAAGCAGCCATGTCAGGCCGAAGATCAGTATCAGCCTGAGACAGAGCCTGAAACCGGTTCGTCAGACAAACTGGAGAGGCCTTCCGTTCAGCCCTCCGGAATGTCTTTCGCCCCCTGCCACACCTTGAGACGACCTCCCACTCTACCACAGGTGAAGACCGTCGCATCGACACCGGGGCCTTTATCCTCGCCTTCGAGGGGGACGTTCTCCCGGAGAAGGTAAAGGTGATGTGCTACCGGTGCGACGTGCGACCTTATGTCCCGCCTCCTATGCGCTGTTTTCGGTGTTTGCGCTTTGAGCACATGTCGTCACGGTGTGAAGCTGAGCCCCTTTGTGGCGATTGTGGACGTCCTCTTCGTGAGGAACATACATGCACCCCACCACCTCGGTGTGTTAATAGTCCTGGCATCCACTCGCCTAGATCCTTAGACTGCCCCGCATATCAGAAGGAGACGAAGATTCAAGAACTCAAAACTTTGGATCATCTCTCTTATTCTGAGGCCAGGAAGAAGTATGACCGCCTCCATCCCGTGACGTTGACCACTTCGTTTGCCTCAGTCGTGTCCACTCCTTCCACGGTATCCTCACCCCTATCCTGTCCCCCCTCCACCTCCTCCCCCCATCCGGGGTCTCTGCCTCCGCCTCCAAAATCACTCCCTTCCAAATCCTCCTCCCCCGCGGCCCCCGCCCCCTCTGCCCCAGGGGCCACCCTCCCCCCCCCCCCCCAGCCTATACTCATGGAGTGTGGCAAATGGCTTCCGGTTCTCTGAAGAGAAGACGGTTTGTATCAACTTTTGGCAATATAAAGCGTTCCTTCCGCCATCCTTACATCTCGGTCCCGTTGTTCTCCCATTCGTGGAAACAACTAAGTTTCTAGGGCTCACATTGGACAGGAAACTTTGTTGGTCTCCGCTTGTCTCTTATTTGGCGGCCCGTTGTACACATTCCCTTAATATCCTCAGAGTTCTTAGTGGTTCATCTTGGGGAGCGGATCGCACTGTCCTGCTTAGCTTGTATCGGTCCATAGTCCGATCGAAGCTGGATTATGGGAGCTTTGTCTACTCATCTGCTCGGCCATCCCTCTTACGCCGTCTCAACTCCATCCACCATCGGGGGTTACGTCTTGCGACCGGAGCCTTCTACGCTAGTCCTGTCGAGAGTCTTTATGCTGAAGCTGCCGAATTACCATTGACCTACCGGCGCGACGTACTGCTGTGTCGGTATGCCTGCCGGCTGTTGTCAATGCCCGACCACCCCTCTTATCAGTCCTTCTTCGCCGATTCTCTCGACCGTCAGTACGGGTTGTATGTGTCTGCTCTGCTGCCCCCCGGAGTCCGCTTCCGTCGCCTGCTTCGACAATTGGATTTTGCCCTCCCTACCACCTTCAGAGAGGGTGAGAGCCCGACACCACCTTGGCTCCAGGCTCTGGTTCATATTGATCTCGACCTCAGCTCACTCCCGAAGGAGGGTACTCCGGCTGCAGTGTATTGGTCACGGTTTGTCGAACTTCGTGCTCGACTTGCCGGTCACACCTTTATTTACACCGATGGCTCCAAAACTGACGATGATGTCAGCTGTGCCTTTGTCGTCGGGGCCGCCACCTTTAAATACCGGCTCCTCGACCAATGTTCCAGCTTTACGGCCGAGCTTTTTGCTCTCCATCAGGCCGTTCAGTATGCCCGCCGCCGCCGCCATTCATCGTATGTACTCTGCTCCGACTCATTCAGTGCTCTTCAGAGCCTTGGAGCTCCCTATCCGGTCCATCCCTTGGTTCAACGGATCCAGCAGTCCCTCCATTCTTTCGCTGATAATGGTTCTCCTGTCAGCTTTCTGTGGGTTCCCGGACATGTAGGAGTGCATGGGAATGAGGCTGCAGATGCTGCAGCCAAGGCTGCAGTCCTCCTGCCTCGGCCAGCCTCCCATTGTGTCCCGTCATCTGACGTTTGTGGGGTTGTTTGTAAGAGGCTTGTGTCGTTGTGGTGGGATGCTTGGTCATCCCTCCAAGGAAACAAGCTCCGGGCAGTAAAACTGCTCCCAACTGCTTGGACAACCTCCTCCCGACCATCTCGGCGAGAAGAGGTCCTTCTGACCAGGTTGCGGGTTGGGCATTGACGGTTTAACCACTGCTACCTGCTCTCCGGTGACCCAGCCCCCCAGTGCCCTTGTGGTCAAGCATTAACAGTGCGCCATGTTTTATTGTCGTGTCCCCGCTTCAGTCAATCTCGTGTTGTCCTGTCCCTGCCATCAACTTTACCGGATATTTTAGCTGATGATGCTCGAGCAGCTGCTCGTGTTCTGCGTTTTATAACTTTGACTGGCTTGTCCAAAGACATCTAACTTTTTTACTTATTTTATCTGCATCTTTTTGTCAGGACTTTCTGGTGTCCCCCCCCCCCCCCCCCCTTGAGCTTTACTAGATTCCATGTGCTCTAACAACTGTGACTGGGCACTAATGACCTCTGTAGTTGAGCGCCCTTAAACCCCACCAAAAAAAAAAAAAAAAAAAAAAAAATCCCCACCCCCACTCCCCTGAGGACGTGAGGGAGTCATTATGCTCATACAGGGCGATGTTCATAGTCAGCTGATCTCCCTGTCTACCCACCTTCAAACTGTTGCAGTTCACCTTTTCCTTCTTCACTTCACTCCTTCCTGCTGCTTGGTGACTTTAATGTGCATCATGCCCTTTGGAGTTCTCCCAGAACCTGTCCTAGAGGTGCCCTCTTGGCTGACCTTCTCAATCAACTTAACCTTTTCTGCCTTAACACAGGTGCACCCATATTCCTTTCAGACTCCACACACACCTACCCTGTTTGGACCTGTTCTCCTGCACTGCCCAGCTTGCCCATTGTCTCGAGTGGTCGTTTCTCTCTGACACATACTTGAGCGACCATTTCCCGTATGCTGTCCATTTGCTGACTCCTACCCCACCTTCGTGCACACCCAAATGGCAGCTTACTAAGGCCGACTGGAGGCTTTACTCCTCCCTGGCGACATTCAATGAACAACATTTCCCCAGTGTGATGACTGGGTGGAATATCTTACAAATGTTATCCTTCCTGCCGCTGAATGTTTAGTTTTTCACATTTCAACTTTATCATGCCATGTCCTGGTCTCTTGGTGGACTGAGGGTTACCATGATGCAATTTGCACACGGAGATGTGCTCTCCAAGTTTTTAACCGTCATCGTGTGATGGCAAACTGCAGTCACTATAAATAGGTTGTGTGCTCAGTGACGTCAGATTCTTCGGGATAGAAAAAAGGCTATCTGGATTTCATTCGCTAGTTTTTCTAACAGTTCCACTTCCTCTTCCGTTGTGTGAGCCATCCCCTGACGGCTCTCTGGGACCAAGATCCATTCCCCAATTTCCGCCCTGTAGTAGCACACAATGTCATTGTGGACCCAATTGCTATCTCCAGTACCTTGAGCCGCCATTCTGCAGACATTTCAAGCTTCTCCCGCTGCCTTCCTCTGTCGGAAACGAGCTGAGGCGGCTTGGGCAATACCCTTCTCTTCTCAGAATCGTGAGTGCTACCATGGTGCCTATACTACGAGGGAGCTAAATCGTGCTCTCACTTCATCCTGATCCTCCACCCTAGGACCAGATGCTTTCACATTCAGATTTTATAGCACCTTTCTCTTGTGTTCAAACACTTTCTGCTTCATACGTACCACGCATCTGGCCAGAGGGCAAGTTTTGCAGACTCTGGTGTGAAGCCACTGTCATACTCATACCTAAGCCCAGTAAGGACAAACACCTTCCTTCTAGCTACTGCCCCATTTCTCTAAACAACTGTGTTTGGAAGGTGGTGTAATGTTAAGATTCATGCCTGGCTGGTATGGTGGCTCGAGACTTGCCGTTTACTAACCACTGGACGATCATTTCCTTGAGAAATAACCGAGCGAGGTGGCGCAGTGGTTAGCACACTGGACTCACATTCGGGAGGACGACGGTTCAATCCCGCGTCCGGCCACCCTGATTTAGGTTTTCCGTGATTTCCCTAAATCCCTTCAGGCAAATGCCGGGATGGTTCCTTTGAAAGGGCACGGCCGACTTCCTTTCCCATCCTTCCCTATTCAGATGAGACCGATGACCTCGCTGTTTGGTCTCTTCCCCCCAAAAATAACAACAACCTTGAGAAATTTTTAAAAGGCAGAGTTTTCAAGGTATGTATGTGTTCTCCCTTGTTGGACACATTTATCCAGAAAATGGTGTGCCTCAGTTTCCTGTCCTGAGTGTCATCGTCTTTGCTATTGCCATTGATCCTACAAGGTGCATTCAAGTTCTAAGGCCTCCGATTTTTTTTCTCCGGACTGGAAAGAGATAGAAACATGCGCATTGTTTTAAAATGAGGCCGCGTTCATTGTCAATACGTCCCAGAGATGGCAGCACCGTACGGCAGATGAAATTTTATCGCCAGCAGCGAGAATGAGAACTGTTTTAAATACTTAAAATAGCGACGTTTTCCTTACTTGAACAGCGTGCAATCATTCGTTTTCTGAATTTGCGTGGTGTGAAACCAATTGAAATTCATCAACAGTTGAAGGAGACATGTAGTGATGGAGTAATGGATGTGTCGAAAGTGCGTTCGTGCGACAGTTTAATAAAGGCAGAACATCGTGTGACAACAAACCGAAACAACCTTGGGCTCGCACATGCCGGTCTGACGACATGATCGAGAAAGTGGAGAGAATTGTTTTGGGGATCGCCGAATGACTGTTGAACAGATCGCCTCCAGAGTTGGCATTTCTGTGGGTTCTGTGCACACAATCCTGCATGACGACCTGAAAATGCAAAAAGTGTCATCCATGAGGGTGCCACGAATGCTGACGGACGACCACATGGCTGCCCATGTGGCATGTTGCCAAGCAATGTTGACGCGCAACGACAGCATGAATGGGACTTTCTTTTTGTCAGTTGTGACAATGGATGAGATGTGGATGCCATTTTTCAATCCAGAAACAAAGTGCCAGTCAGCTCAATGGAAGCACACAGATTCACCGCCACCAAAAAAATTTCGGGTAACCGCCAGTGCTGAAAAAATGATGGTGTCCATGTTCTGGGACAGCGAGGGCGTAATCCTTACCCATTGCGTTCCAAAGAGCACTACGGTAACAGGTGCATCCTACGAAAACGTTTTGAAGAACAAATTCCTTCCTGCACTGCAACAAAAACGTCCATGAAAGGCTGTGCATGTGCTGTTTCACCAAGACAATGCACCCGCACATCGAGCTAACGTTACGCAACAGTTTCTTTGTGATAACAACTTTGAAGTGATTCCTCATGCTCCCCACTCACCTAACCTGGCTCCTAGTGACTTTTGGATTTTTCCAACAATGAAAGACTCTCTCCGTGGCCGCACATTCACCAGCCGTGCTGCTATTGCCTCAGCGATTTTCCAGTGGTCAGAACAGACTCTTAAAGAAGCCTTCGCCGCTGCCATGGAATCATGGCATCAGCGTTGTGAAATATATGTACGTCTGCAGGACGATTACGTCGAGAAGTAATGCCAGTGTCATCGATTTCAGGTGAGTAGTTAATTAGAAAAAAAATCGAAGGCCTTAGAACTTGAATGCACCTTGTATAATGACCTGACTCCTGCCACGCATCTCTGGCTCCATTTTTGTTGACGATTTAGCCATCTATTGCAGTTCTCTGTGAACCTGTCTCATTGAACGGCGTCTTCAGCGATGTCTCAAGCGTCATTACTCGCGGAACATTGACACTGGCTTTCATTTTTCCACTGACAGAACTGTTTGCATGAATCTTGGGTGGTGCAGTTGGTTTCTTCCTCTGTCTCTACATCTTGGACCTGTTGCTCTTCCGTTCATTGAAACTACAAAATTCATGCGGCTGATGCTCAGTAGGAAACTTTCTTGGTCCTTCAACGTCTTATCTGACAGCGCACTGTACAAGGTCCCTCAATATCCTACGTGTCCTCAGTGGTACTTCCTGGCGAACACTCCTCTGTTTGTACTGGTCCCTTGTCTGTTCGAAACTAGACTATGGGTGTTTCATTTATGAATTTGCAGGTCCGTCCCTCTTACATTGTCTCAATACTATCCACCATCATGGCACCCGTTTAGCGACTGGCGCATTTTACACTAGCACGGTTGAGAGTCTGTATGCAGAAGCTGCTGAACTACCGCTGTCCTACCCCTGTGACTTTCTCCTCAGCAGATATGCATGCTGTTTGTTTGCCATGTGTGGCCACCTATCGTATGCCTCCTCCTTCAATGAATCCTTTGATCACCAGTTAGGAGTGTGTCCCTCTTCTGGTACCTCCTGGTGTTCGCTTTTGGCTCATGCTCCGGCAGGTTAACTTCATGCTACCTGCAACTTGCACTGTGCGTGTAAACCCTTCACCACCTTGGCTTCTTGCAGTGGCCCATGTTCACCTTGGCCTTCATTCGCTTCCCAAGGACACTACTCCAGCCTCGCTCAATCGCCATAAGTTTCACTACCTTTGCACGGAACTTCGCAATAATACCTTTGTGTACACTGATGGGTCTCGGACTGAGCGTGGTGTCGGGTGTGCCTTCGTCATTGGCACCAACTTCTTTTGGTATTGGCTTTCGGAACACTGCTTAATATTACAGCTGATCTCTTTGCCCTGTATCAGGCCATGCAGTACATCTGGCAACACAGGCTTTTCAATTGTGTTATCTGCCCCGACTCTCTTAGTGCCCTTCAAAGCCTGTGTGTGCTGTGCACCATCCATCCCTTTGTGCAACAGCTCCAGGAAAGCTGTCACTTGCTCGCTCTTGATGAAGCCACTGTGATGTTTGTGGGTTCCTGATCACGTTGGTATAACGGGGAAATGAGGCTGCTGATGCTGCTGCCAAGTCTGCGGTCCTGGTAGCTCGGCCCGCTGGCTCTTCCATTCCCCCAGATGATCTCTATGTTGTCGTCTGTCAGCAGGTGATGTCACTTTGGCATTGCCACGAGTTCTTCGTTCGTGAGAACAAGCTCTGGGTTATTAAGCCTCTCCCAGCAGCTTGGACAAACTCCTCTCGGCTCTTTCGCTGTGAGAAGATTATTTTAGCTAGGTTGTGTATCGGGTACAGTCTTTTTAGCCATTGCCATTTGTTAAGTGGTGCTCCCCCACCACCTTACTCATTGCACTCAGCACTTGATGGTCTGCCATTTCCCGGCGGAATGCCCTTTTAACCACTTACGTTCTTGTTTGTGTTTGCCGTCTGAACTATTGGCTGTGTTAGTGAACGACGCCCGGGCTGTCAACAGTGTTTTAGTTTTTATCTGTTGTAGCAATATGGTGAACACATTTTATTTTTAGTTCATGACATCTGTATGTCTATGGCGTATTTGATCGATCTTTTTCCATGTCCTTGTTTTTTAGCTGTCTTCTCATCCATCGACAGGGATTAATGTGTAATCATTTTTAACTCCTCCCTTGGTCTTTGTGTTCTACCGTTCTGATGTGGGCGTGAATGACACTAGTTGTTTTTGTGCCTTAAAACAGAACAAAACAATACAAATAATCATTTGTAAGTTCGAAAAAAAGTGATATGGTCCACTACAATTGACCTTATGATTTTTAAAATCATGTACATGACTGAACTCGAATAATTCTTCTGTTTGCCGGCCGGTGTGATCGAGCGGTTCTAGATGCTTCAGTCTGGAACCATGCGACTGCTACAGTCTCAGGTTCGAATCCTGCCTCGGGTATGGATGTGTGTGATGTCCGTAGGTTAGTTAGGTTTAAGTAGTTCTAAGTTCTAGGGGACTGATGACCTCAGATGTTAAGTCTCATAGTGCTCAGAGCCATTTGAACCAGTTCTTCTGTTTATTAATAAATGTGCAGCCTTGTGTGTTCTAACATATGTCATGTGAATAATTGTGTATTTTCAGAGGTGCAGCTGACTTTGATGATGTTGATGAAGAAGAGAATCTTGAGGAAATTGATCAGCAAGAGGTAACAGTTACATTGGAAGTAAAATCATGAATTTTTGGTATGGTAGATGGGAAAATTAGAGTAGCAGAATTCTGTAGGTACTTTTAGCTTTTAAGTTATTGGTGTTAGACATGAAATCTAGGGCGTAACACGCTGTTTTTCCTGCTAGGGACTGAGAACAAAATTTTAGGAAATAAATCTTTCATATTTACAGATGACTTATTCATTTATCATCATAACAAGTCTCATTACGAGATCTCAGTTGTAATAATGATTGATAATGATGGTTCCTCAGTTGCGCAAATGAGGGAAGGGATTTGTACTTTAATGTGGAATTCAAACCACGTGTTGTTTATGGTGAACCTTCACATCATCAAGAGGTGAATGGCTGGTTAAAGGCAGACTTGAAAGATCCATGGTCTGACAGAGATTCAGTCACATTATTTGTTTCAAGGCCTACCATTTACAACTAAACCACAGGGCCCCACATCATAGCCGTAAAGCATAACTCTTTCATATGTCTGATTATATGGAGGCAGTTTAAGGATGGTTTTAATGAGCATGGGCATTTGGTGATGAGGCTCAAACCTCAAAGCTAATTAGGACAAAATAAGTAAATAAAGATATATTTTGTGAAATATTATCAGCTACAGAAACATAATAAATATCTCTAAAAATGAATGATCATGAACGGTTCACAAGCTTGAATTCGGGAAGAATAGTCATGGAATTGACAACAACCATACCAAAGAAACTGTTGTGGAATCTGCCAGAAGTGATTTAGGGAAACAAAATGGCACTTAAAGAGTCTCCCAAAATTTGATTAGGCAAAAATAGCCAAAGAATGAGCCAGGAAATATTGAAGAATGGAATTTATTGAAAACAGTAGTCAGTTGTGCTATCAAAGTATATGGCCAAAAAAGAGCAAAGTAAAGGGAAAAAATGAACTATTGGAATGAAAGCATTAATTTTGTGAAGGATCAAAAATGTGGACAAAGAAAAAAAGCTACAGAAAAAGAAAATCAAATAAATGGTCTTATGCCACAGGATGAACAAAAAATAGCCAGACTTGAGTGATAATTCAGACGTAAGAAACTCGGGTAAAAAGTTTCATGAGGGAAGAAAAAGTGAAAAGATTAGATATTCTCATCCAGAAACTTGAAATAAGCAATAATGATCGGTTAACGGCAAATGTGATAGAAGTTGCAGGAATCAGTGGTATATGGTGGTTGCGCCAAATATCTGGCTATGATATGTAGAGAAAATAGCATACATAGTGACTGGAAATGGGAAATTATAATACTAATATTCAAAGATGATTAGGGAGCTGTGTACCAACCACAGAGGCATCAACTTATTAGCACAGTACCTGAAGATCTTGAAAAAGATAATGGAAAAGAGGTTGAGAGTTATCCTAGAATCTGTTTGGAGAACTGTGGCATGGATTTAAGACCAGCAGAGAAACAGTTGACCTTATTTCTGTTCTGACTGGTAATAGAAAATGTCAACTGAATCTTCTGTCAGTTCGTGATAGAACAACAGTATAATAAACAATTAGATGGCTTAGCTATGTGTTCCTCCCTTAGTCCACTTTGGCTGAAACATTCAGGGATCATGTGGAACAACGTTTTCGGAAAAAAGAACCATTGAGTGCAAATACTAAATACTGGTTTAGATATGTAGATGATGCTGTGTGTGTGAACTGGCAGTACAAGACAGGTCAGCACATTTTTGCAGAACCTAAACAGCCAACATAAACATATTTAGTTCACAATGGAGATTGGAAACAAATCCATAAACTTCTTAGGTCTCTTCGTTGATATCAGTACACATAAACGTTGTTTGAAAATGGCCCTACCACTGTCTGCAAGAAGTGGTGTATGTTACCATATGTAGGAGAGGTATCACAGATTGTAGCAAAAACACTGATATCCTGCAAGTGTAGGCTTTCCTACTACATTAAGAACACCACAGCCCAGTGTATTTTCATTAGCAAAGATAAGGTCCAGTTACTAGCTAACAGGGGGTAAACAAAATTATCTATTCTGATTGTGACAGGTTTTATGTTGATCAGTCAGGCAGAGACATTGCAAGTTGGTTGGCTGAACATGAAAACAGCTGGAGGTTGCAGAACTCTGGTTTTTGCTGAGCATGTGCTAAGTGAGAGTCACAACTACCAGCCAGAGTCCTATGTCCTTCACTTGGCAAACAAAGACCAAAAACTCAGCCTGCTGGAATCTCTGTAAACTAACAAACATTGAGCTCACAGTCAAGATCTAATCTTAAATTGCCAGACACAGCTTAACTCCCTAAACTTCACATAATTCTCTCTGTTTTTCATTACTTCCCACACTGTCTGTTCATACATATTCCCCCATTTTCCTATATTAATTTAGTTCCTTTATTTCATTGAAATTATCTGTATAATCCATATAGACTGTAGTTACAGTTGTTAAGTCCTTCTTTTAACTGGTACTTTTATTACTTTGCATGTTTAATACAAGTTGTAGTTGTACAAGTACTGTTTTTATTCTACTTAGTGCTAATGTTTCTTCTTATTTGCTTCTTTTGTATTTGCATTTATTTAACTTTTTATTTATTGAAATGCAGTACCATCGCGCTCTCAAAGATGGCATTTTTTGTATGTTCTCTCATACTCCTCAATTTTCCTGCATTTATTCATTTCTGTTTATCTTATTGATATTGCTTAAATTGCTTGTATATTCTGTAGTTACATTGATAAGTCTTTCTTCTTTTAATTGATTTGTCTATCACTCTCCATCTTTTATGCCTCCTAAAATAACCTTGTCAAGTATTAATTTTGTTTTGTTTTATTGGTTTTGTTTATTAATGTAAATGGTTAATGTAGGCATGCTGTTCCAGTTTTGTGTTAAAGTTTTTTCATGTTTACTCCATTTATATTTATTTAGTGTTCAGCTTTTTACTTTTTTCATTGCATCACCACCACACTGCCAGAGATGTTATTTACTGTATGTTTCCGCTTCAATCTAGATGTGTAACTTCCTTTCCAATATTGTTTACAAACATTGTAACTTCTTTGGCAACAATTGCCAGTAAATGTCTGAAGGTGGCCTTCTAAGCCGAAAACTGGTTAGCACAATAAATGTAACACTGTAGAACAACAGCAAACTAGCACTTTTCATTTATTAATAGAAAAATGTTTGGAGAAAGGAAAAGATCCAATAAAAGTGTTCCAAGAATTGGGGAAGGTGTGCAGACTTATAAAATATTGTACTTCATGGAAAAAAATGGAATGTCCCCAACTCACTAATTACAAAAATTCAGATGCCACATGATATTGTGACGGCAGTGTACAAATAAAAAATGGAAAGTCGAAATGGTTTAGAACAGAGAGATGTGCAACTGGGCTGTTTCCTTTCCTCATTAATTGTAATCGTATTAAGGACTACTGCAATGAAGGACATCAAGGAAATTAAAAAAGACCTAAATGTTCTTGTATTTGCAGATATCACCATTTGTGCTAAAACCAACATGGAGGAACAGAGGAAATTGTATCTGTGTAACACAAAATTCAAAGAGTGTTGGTTAAGTGTATGCAAAAAGTGGCAATGTGAATGAGTAGAGCACTCATTCCATTGATTTTAGAATATGAATAATTGTGCTTATCTGGCAAGTGATGGAGTGCAAATCGTGAGGTTCTGAAATTGGTAGCCCAATGATTCAATTTAATACCAAGACTAGTGTGGGATAAGGATTTTCCCATAAGGGCTAAACAGGCCATGTTCAAAACTTTTCTTCTGCCCATCATGTCTTAGTCTGAAGAGTTGAGTTATAACCAGAATACAGGTAAGTTGCTAGCAAGCTTGTGAAATGAAATTCCTGTGTCTGCTTTACAAAAGACAAGGAGAGGTAGGATCAGAAATGTTTACATAAGGAGAAACCTGCAAGTGGTAGTGCCCATGTAGGAAAGGCTAACCTAATTTTCTGGAGGTACCAGAAAAGAAATATGCCAGAACAAAGAGGTTGTTGGATGCCCAACAAAGAGATTGTAGGACCAAATCAAAGACGACATTGAAAGAAAAGAGACATGGGATGCAGTGGTGAGGGAGGAAATATGCCAAGACAGAAACAGGCCGAGGCAAATGATTTGAAATAGCTCTACCCAGCTAGCAATACGGACTCGATGACGACGGTGAGTATAAAAAGAATATATATGGGCCCTGTTGCCTGACAAAAAAAAAAATTGAAGCTCCCAGGAGGAAAGGAGGAAACAGAATGAAACTTCACGGGTGGAGAAGGTATTTTATGTTATTTCAGTGATTTACAAAATTTAACTGTTTGAGTCCATTTATCGGTATGATGTTGCACCCCACCCAGCATGCATGCACCAATTTGGTTGTATCTTCTTCTGAGGCAAAATGGCCCACAACTTAACTGGTCTTTGACATTTTAGATACTAGCACTGGAACAGAGTAGCCATCTGAGCTGGTCCCAATGTTCTGTCAGGGACAGATATGAGCATCTTGAGCTCTACTAGCTAAACACATGCATTTGAACGCGTTTTAACCGTATTATGCTTACCCTGAGAGTTTTAATTACCATATGAAGAACTTAAAACAGCCCCACTCATCAGGTATACTGTCATGCAATGTTCAGTAACACATTAAAGCTATCAGAAATCTTTGTCGTTAGTTTTGAGTGACACATATACTTTCTTCTTTATACCACATTTTAAACTGTGTTTGATGGATCCCTTGGTTTATGTTGTATTGTTATTAAATTAGAAAGCTTTGCAATCAATTATATTTTATTGGAATTCAGGGAATATGCTGTTGGCACACTTATGCATTATTGTGATAGCAGAAAATACATTGTTACACCTTGAAACTCTGTTCTGCTGTCAGATAGCATTTCCTGTGTTAAGCAAGAGAGTGAAATATTGCAGTACATCGTTCTTTTTCTGATAGAATGTCAAAATCTACTTCTAAAAAGGGCACAGGAAAGAAGATAACAGATGTTTTTCAAGCCAAATTTTGAATCAGTTGGTACTCAATGGGTAGCTGACAAAGTAATAGTAGTAGTAGTAGTAGTAGTAGTAGTAGTAGTAGTAGTGGTAGCGGTGGTGGTGGTGGTGGTATTAATGTCTCTGGACAAATAAGCAGTGAAACTAATAACATTCATATTCCTCCAAATAGTATGCTTTGATGTAAAAGGCCTGCAGTGCAAAATGAAATACATGCACACAATTTATACTACTACCAGCAGGTGGCATAATCACCTGCACCACCAAAGATGCTTGGGATTTATTTATTGCTCTACCCACTGGAGATGAAATCATGAAACGTACAAACCTAGAGGCATGAAATGTTTCTGTACTGAGAAAAAGAAACTGGCATGATGTAACTAGAGATGAAATGTTTGCCTTCTGGGGAATTTTGCTGCAGATTGTAACAGATAAAGGCTGGGATGTTCCAATCCAGGAACTATTTCTGGGACAAGTTTCCACTCCATAACGTAGATCTCTAATGTCTGTGAGTCAGCTTGAAACAATAACAAGATTCAATAGATTTGATGACAAAAGGACAAGAGAGGCCAGGTTACAAAATGATAATCTTGCTGCTGTATCTTATGTATGGAAAATATTTGTAGGACAGTCCAGGAAAGTAATGGTACCAAAAATTAATGTTACAGTGGAGGAACAACTGATTCCATTTAGGGCCATTGTGGATTTGTGCAATATATGCCAAATAAACTTAGAAAGTCTGGAATGAAAAATATTTAGGATGTACGAAGCTGAAACTGGACACGTCATCGATGTGATTGCGAATACAGTAAGAAAACCAGCTGAGCCATCCCTTGCAGGCAATATTGCTGGTATACCCAGTAATGTTACTGTAGATAATTATTTCCCAAGTGCACTATTTATAGAACATATCTTGAGTAAAACCATAACTCTTGTGGAAACAGAGGATGAATAAAAGAAATTCTGTGGTTGGTTTTTTGCCAAAGAAAAACAAGTGTGTAATCCTGCTATGTACCATGCATCACAATGATTCTATATGAACAACATCCAAAACAGAAGCCCGAGATGGTAAAATTTCATAACCAGATGAAGGGTTCATAATGTTGTTTATTCTAAGAAAACTATTCAGGATTAAAAATGAACTCTCTTTAACTTAATAAAACTATTAAAAATGATCTTAGCTGTCTTAATAAACCGTAAAACAAAATATAAATGCATGATAATATCCACAAAATACTTGTTTTTGTTTAAAATCTCGTATTACACATAATGGGTCCAATAGACCTGGGGGTATGTAAATGTGCAAAAGATATAGGTCATGCATAGAAGGGTTAATGCTGCCAACAGTACCTACATTCTTGCAGATCACACATTATGCATCCCAAGCCTTTCAGTGGAACATTCATGGAGACCTCTGCGACAAAAATTGCATTCGAGTTATTCTACGCTTACCTGACCAAAGCGAAAACTAATTTGTATCTTAGACTAGTCTACTAACAAGTCTTTACTTAACATTGACATGGAGGAAGCAATCATTGTGGCTTAAGATGCTACTGCTGCTACCATAATATGATGCTTCTCTTTGGGCCTACCCTAATGGAAACATAAATAGCGGAGGCCATTGGAGAACATAGATGAGTGCTCAAAGGCCATAAACACGATTTATTCAAACAACTATGTGTGAAAGCACAGTTCTTAACTAAAAAGCATAGTCTACAGCCTAGTTTGACCCATTTAGTTTTTATCCAGATTTTATTTTTATAAGTCCTGCTATCCTCTTCATTTGAATTATGGACTACTGCTTTTAGCCTATTTGTTTGCCACTTGACAGAATGACGGGAAGTGGCTCTATGGCAGTTACTCTCCGACAATGACGTGTTAGAAAGAATCTTTGTGAGTACTGTTCAAGCACAGATCTATAATACCACTTTTCAGTGTCCCTCTATTCTTTCCCCCATTGTTAAGGATTCTTTATAAAAGAATTTTTCCTTGTGATTTGTAGAGATCACCTGAGGTTATGTCTTTAAGTGATGCAAAACTGCTTGTGACTTTCTGCTTAAAGTATTCTACAGCCAGTGTGGATTATTTCTTCCAAAATGTGGAAATTTGACCGTGGTTGCTAGCAATTTAAAATAACATGGTTTATCACTAGTGTTTATTTTCAGTTTTTTGTTTTCTACCTTAGCAATGACTTTATCACTTAATTGAGTACATTAGATAGCGCTAATGCAGTGAGCTAGATAGTGCTAATACATTGAGTAGAACTACAAAGCTTTCACATAAAAGCAGTTAATTAAATTTTGTTGTTCATAAATTTGTATGCATTTAGATTTTAAAATATGTAATGCATGCAGAACTGTGGTTTGTGATACAGTCACACATGGAGCTATGCAGGTTAAAATCAGTTAAACCTGGAAGTTAATGGGACTTTTATCAGTTTCATAATAGACGAAAAAAAGTTGGCACACCTATATTGCACCAGACGTTGAAATAACTTCATCGGCTTGTCTGTGCAGTCGAAGATATTGCTCTTGGGGCAACATTTTATATCGGCCCTGGATTGGATGAACAAGTCTTGAGCCAGGTGCTACACTGCATGTAGATCAGCTCAAGTTGGAAGTAATGAAATGAATCAGCAGTCAAAACCAAGAACAGTGTGACAAATAGAGCAAAATTAATCTTCAGTCAAGCATTGTTTTGGAATCTCTGTGCAAGGTCTTAATGAAATATTTCTAATACTGAAACATTGTCACTCATACTTGGTTCACAAATGATCACCTTGAGTTTCGGAAAATGTTCCATGTCATGAATTTGATAGTTTTTCCATAGTATTTATTTTTGTTTGATAGCATCAATTTTGTTCCCCATGTGTTACCAAGTGATTCTCCCGTGCATTAAGAAACGTAATGAATTCAGATAATTTGTGATGTCAGCCATAAAAGATTTTGTCACTACTCTACTTAGCTTTAATTCAGTTTTTCCCTAATGGCTGCCTTCAGTTTAGCCACCATTCAGTCTTGTTTGTCAGAAGTTAAGTGCATCATATCTTTGTGGCTGGTTTTGTAATGACATTTCGTGAGTATTTTTCCAACTCATAATAGTGTGATGGCATGTTAAGCACTTTGTACGGCCTTCAAATTTTATCAAAAATAAGCAATTCCCATTCCACATTGAATAATGTGGCTCCTCGACATTCTTTTTGACAAGTGCGTAGACACCCTAGTATTGCTAATGCAGAATGTAAATCCAATTTAACACAAGTAGTATTTCTAGCAAAGTGCTTGGTTGGTCTCAAGATGACGGTCTTGCTCTGGCGGTGTCCAGCTGAAGCCTTCCTCCCCTTACCCTCAGCTGCACTAACTGCTGCACTTGTAGCACAAAGCAGGAGTGTGGCTGAAGTGTTCATGCCTGTGGAGCACTGTTTGTGAAGTGTCTAACTTGCAAGGTAATGGCCCAATAAGACATGTCGAAACCTGCACTGAAATTATTTACACAGGTAGAAGACAATGAAAAAAATGCACTGCCAAAATTTTAGCTGCTAAAGAGGCACTGCAAGTATTTTGTAAAAAATGTTGAAGTTACACTTTTTTACCGTGCGAAGAACAGCTTTTAACAGCAGTTTGTACAGCCCTGTGTGCCTAGTGTGTGACTCAGCGAATCACTCACGCAGCGCCGTGTAGCGGAATTATCTCGAGTTCACAGACACCAATTTTAAGCACCTAAAGTCTGCTTTACAATGGAGTGAATGGAAGCAAACACGTGCGAGTCAGCATTTGCAGAAAATTCACTACTATTCGCTTGTATATGGATAGAATCATTTATACTAGAGGGAATGCAAGAGAATGCGAGGTAGCGAACATCGCGTATGGACGCTGTGTTATCAGTGTTTAGTTTTTGGAGCTAATATTCAGCATACAGGATACAACTCTATGAACCACAATGCAAAACTTTGCTATTCAGTGAGGATTATTTTGCATGGGGAGTGCACTGTTCTTGACAGTATGCAAAATGGCACAGGAAAGGAAGAACTTAAGTGTATCAATTTGTATGGTAGTGTGACATGCATGGGGATCATGCACTCTACACGGAATTGCATCTCCATCTCTCCATAGCACTGGTTCAGAATTTTCCTTGTATGTTGGTTGCCATTTTTCCCTGGCTTCTCATTACCATTGAGGGGAAATTTATAAACAGAAGACTAATTACCGATGTCGAGCCTCATCTCAAGAGGTGACACAGCTAGTGTTTCCACTATGCGTGTAAGCTCTAATGGTCATATTCTTTTTTTCCTAAAACAAAAATGGTCTAGTGGCAAAGCACGTGCTTCATGATGCAGAGTGTGCGGGATCAAATCCCGTTCAGACCACAACTTTTTTCACTAAGATTTTTAACCGAGCACTCACTTCTCACAGATGTAGTGGCCACAAAAGGCATGTAGTTCAGTTTCCGCCTTAACTGCAGGCTTACATTTTCTGATTAGGTATCTGGGGAAGGTTAGGGACACGTAAGTAGCTGCAGTGGCATCCAGTTGAAAGACCCGGAAGAGGCCTATCGGGTACACCAGACATAATTCTGTTTGGTTCATGCTTGTTAGCTTGTTTGCTCTGGTGAAAACTTGGCTTAAACCATACAAACATTTTTTTGAATAACTTCATATCGACAGTTCAATTCTTGCACGTGTAATTCTGAGAAAAGAGGCTAGTAGAGAAAATAGTCATGCAGGGTGTCTACACCCCGGGAAATCTGGGGAAAACCCGGGAATTTTTTCATCCGGGAGAAAAACTGGAAAAACCCAGGAATTTTTTAGGATACCAGAAATTTTTCAGTGTTCTAGTTTTCAGTTAACTGTTTGTAATTTTGGCTGATAAGAACTGATACTCTAATGTTTGTCAACAGCAAAATGTGCCAAAGGCTTTAGGATGAAGACTGTGCAATACTTCATAACAACAAACTGCTTATGATGAGCATGACGTCACAATTGTTTGCATTAGGCTCGTTTGAGCACTTACCAGAGGGCTCAGCCGTATGTGTAGTTGGGTCGCACACAGGCAGTTCCTTCTCCAGCTTCTGGCTACTTCAAGTGTGGCTGTTAGTGATTTTGTTCTTTCCTCTTTGTTTCAAGCTATTGCGTCAAATGAAAACAGAACGGATTTCTGTGGCTGGGAGCTATCAAGTGAATTAAAACACATTCACATAATTATGGAAGGATAAAATTGTTATTAGTTTGTTTTCTGATTTTATTTTATTTCCACAGTTTTGACTGTTAAGCATTAAGCACCTTGCATAACAGTGAAGCTATTTTTGTTGGTTTGCTAGAGAAATTTGGCTTTTATTAATCTTTTCCGCAGAGGGAGTCCATTTATTTGTAATGAAGTGTTTCAGTCCAAACTGTTAGCTAGTTTCAGTTGTTCGTTGAATTTCAATTGCAGTTTTTCATCTTCTGGCACGTATGGAATTAAGCCATAATAAAGAACCTAACATGAGATAATACAATAATGGTACTCCAAGAAAATTTACGTCCCGAAAACCACACGGTCAAGCTTAATATCAGTTTGGGGCCTACTTCATTGTGTATCTGGACATACAAATGTGCACTTTAAGCCGAGTTAAGTATTTTAGTATCGTTTACCAAATTCCGATGCTCTTGGAGTAGCCTCTGATTTCCTGTTTCTTTTATGACATAATGTAAGTTCGTACGAACATATGGGCTTGCTATGTCATTGTAGGTGCACATGCACAGTAATGCCTGTTTTCTGACACTTTTTGGCAACTCCTGGAATGGACCTGTTTCTAACAGATCGCAGGAAAATAAAAGTTTCAAAGTAAATTTCCTTTTATGCAGGATTAATTATGTTACATGTGAGAATATTGGATGAATTTATTAAGTCTCAGAGCATTTGATTCTCATTTAAAACTTAATACTTTGAGGACCAGCTGCTCAGAAGAATTTTGAGCCAAGAAGACCAGACATTTATTCATTTTGTTGGCACATTTGTGTGATGTATCTTAAAGTGTGACACATGAAAAAAATGACCAATATTATATGTATACTATATGTACACTATCTATATTAGTTCACACCATAAACGTTTACAATTTGTGTTTGCGCTATTTAACAGTTATGTTGACTACATCATGTGGCCTAAGCTCTGAATATTTGCTGTCATCAGTTGGCGAGATCACGTGACATGAGCTATGATTGGCCTACAACGGCATGTCACAATCTCGATTTCAATGCTTTGGAAACAAATGTGCTGTGGTTGGTGGAATTCGAATTCATACTTTCGTAATACGAATATATGAAAAAAAAATGTAGTCTCTCTCTCTCTCTCTCTCTCTCTCTCTCTCTCTCTCTCTCTCTCTCTAAAGTGCCGGAAAGCTCTACACCAGTGTATAAAACTTTAACCATTCACAGGATTGATAAGTTTTACAGTCCGGAGGGAAAATATACTATCACTTAACATGGAAAAAGTGTATTTTCACTGGGGGAAAAGTGCATTTTTAACTGGGAAATCCGCGAAAAATCTGAGATATTTTTCCCCCCCCTCTTCCACGTATACACCCTGTCACGGCACTGTTTGATGTCACAGAATATTTCCATCAATGAGGACTTGTAATTTGTTGAAATGAAATGTGTCTTGCAGTACTACATTTTATAACAATTCATGTAGGCCATTCCTTATAATAATGTTTGAATGTTATACATTTGACAATCAGTGAAACAGTTATTTGTTTATTCACTGTAGTCGTCACAAAAATGCGAAGTGTCTATTGAATGACAAAACAAACATTTTTCTTACACCAGGTACACTGGACAAGGGAAAAATGACGCAGTCAGGTACGCATATTGTGTTGCGTACCAGGCATACTTCATCAAATTCGTAAAACATGGTGAAGAAAACTGCACAAATGACTGGATCTTAAGAATACTGTTCCACTGATAAGCTTGAAATGAGAGAGGGGTATCAAAATTATGTTGTCTGATAATTTTCTGAAAAATGCTTTCCACTGCCGAAAAAATTCCTTATCAAGGAGTTGAATCGCATTAGTAGTTCCAGGCGGAATCCACATTACATCTACAAATTTTTGGTTGTCCTCCACAAAAACTGAGGCGTTATGTCCAGACCATGAATCCAACAAAAGCAATGAATTAGTTTCTGGAGCTGGTTGGAATACATTTTGAATGAAATGTTGAAAATTATTCTTTCCCATTTTTCCAGATTTTGATACGTCGATCACAAGATTTTTGCAACTAAACAGTCCATTTTTTATTTTTGGTCCTAGTTTGCCTTGCAGTTCTTGAAGACAGATATACAGCTGCGAAAACAGTAAACCACTCATACTTATCGCTGGCATTATCATATGTGAATGTGTCATTGCATCATTGATTGGGCAACCAACTCCATCTTTTTTTCATCCTGAAATTATAAAGTGTGGTGTGCACGCAGTTCTTTCACGAAACCTGACACATCAGTGTCATAAACATCAGTTGCGGGGATAACAGCAAATTTCATCTTTATGTCAGCTATGAATTTTTCTACTTTCTACAACCTTGTGTATCACTGGCGACTGCTCCATATGTTTACAATTTCTGGAACCTGCGTAACCAGGTGGACGAAGCCTGGAAATTATCAATGTTTATTTCAGAAGCAATTCGGAGGGTGCAGTCTTGTAGATCTCTATTGGTAATGGTGCATAGCCTCTAATGACTGTTTTTCATTCAGATGGTTTCAGGTTTCCATTTGGTGCATGTTTCTTGCTTCATGTAATTCACTCTTTTATTTGTACAGCTCACACTCCGATTTTATGGAATGAAAATGCCTTTGCACACTGCGTGACTTGAATGTTTTCTCTCTTTCATTTAACCAATATTTCACTGCCTTTTCTTTGTCATTGAAAGCTGTTTCAGTAAGTGTTTCTTTTTTAATAAAAATAAATAAATAAAAAATAAAAAACGGGCTTGGAAGGTTTTCTCCTTCAGAACTGTTACTGGCACAACTGACATCATCCGAACCACAATTCATGGAATTATCACAGTTATTTCCTATATTTTTTCTAACATATCCACAATTTCAAACAAAAATGTCTATCATTCAAATGAATGTCAAGGAACTCAACTACAAATTACACATATATACGTCCTCAGGAGAAGTAAGTGATTTTGACTGGAAACCACATTATTCATATTTCATCATTGCTAAATTGAGAATGTTAATTGGATTCCACATTACTGTGAAATGGGAAGGAGGAAAAGAAAGTACTACTACTAGCAGACATATCTTACGAAAGCACAATAAATATTAATTCAGCTTTATCTGTATTGTTAATACTTACCAATATTGCAAAAAGCAACTGATAATTTGTAATAGATGTTATGTGAGTGGCTAATACAAGTGAATACTAACTGTGTACTGTAGTGTCAGAGGAACTATCAATGAAAGGTAACCTGAAATGTCCTTTACAAATTATGACCGGGTTGTGTCGTGTTTCCTATTTAGAAATGTACTGTCGACCTTGGCTGTGTGTGGCATGCTATGAATTTGGCAATTTATAGCTATTGTTTTTGAATACTTGCAGTGCCTCTTAGCAGCTAAAATTTTGATAGTGCATTTCTTTCATTGTCTTCTTCCTGTGTAAAAAAATTTCAGGGTAGGTTTCGACAGGTCTTATTGGACCATTCCCTTGTTAGATGAGCTGATAACAGGTAGTTGAACACTTCCACATTTTAGGTGTACTATTTGACAACAGACTGTCCTGGTTACCATGCAAGGTGAACTGTCTGAAGAAATGTAATGCTCCATGTTTCTGTGGCAATACCTCCAGGGCAATAGAGCAACGAGTCTTACTAAGATTTTACAACACCTTAATTTTATCTTGTCTAGAATATGGATGTGTCTCCTATGGTTCAGCAATACCATCCTTACACCATATTGCAGTAAGATTAGCATGTAAAGCCTTTCGTTAAAAGTCCAGATGACAATCTTCTTGCAGAAGCGGGGATCTCAATGTTGCGAGTCTGATGCCAGCAACTGCTGGTCAGTTATGCATTCATGATCAGCCAGAAGTCCAAATACACTGGTTACCACATTCTGTTACAATAACAAGTATTCAGCTGCTTAGAAATGATCTCCGAACAGGCAGATTCTCTGAGGTGTAACTTGAGGCCCTACTTGTTGTTGTTGTTGTTGTTGTTGTTGTTGTTGTGCTCTTCAGTCCTGAGACTGGTTTGATGCAGCTCTCCATGCTACTCTATCCTGTGCAAGCTTCTTCATCTCCCAGTACCTACTGCAACCTACATCCTTCAGAATCTGCTTAGTGTATTCATCTCTTGGTCTCCCCCTACGATTTTTACCCTCCACGCTGCCCTCCAATACTAAATTGGTGATCCCTTGATGCCTCAGAACATGTTCTACCAACTGATCCCTTCTTCTGGTCAAGTTGTGCCACAAACTTCTCTTCTCCCCAATCCTATTCAATACTTCCTCATTAGTTATGTGATCTACCCATCTAATCTTCAGCATTCTTCTGTAGCACCACATTTCGAAAGCTTCTATTCTCTTCTTGTCCAAACTATTTACTGTCCATGTTTCACTTCCATACATGGCTACACTCCATACAAATACTTTCAGAAATGACTTCCTGACACTTAAATCTATACTCGATGTTAACAAATTTCTCTTCTTCAGAAACGCTTTCCTTGCCATTAACAGTCTACATTTTATATCCTCTCTACTTCGACCATCATCAGTTATTTTGCTCCCCAAATAGCAAAACTCCTTTACTACTTTAAGTGTCTCATTTCCTAATCTAATTCCCTCAGCATCACCCGACTTAATTCCACTACATTCCATTATCCTCGTTTTGCTTTTGTTGATGTTCATCTTATATCCTCCCTTCAAGATACCATCCATTCCGTTCAACTGCTCTTCCAAGTCCTTTGCTGTCTCTGACAGAATTACAATGTCATCGGCAAACCTCAAAGTTTTTATTTCTTCTCCATGGATTTTAATACCTACTCCGAAATTTTCTTTTGTTTCCTTTACTGCTTGCTCAATATACATATTGAATAACATTTGGGAGAGGCTACAACCCTGTCTTACTCCCTTCCCCACCGCTGCTTCCCTTTCATGTCCCTCGTCTCTTATAACAGCCATCTGGTTTCTGTACAAATTGTAAATAGCCTTTCGCTCCCTGTATTTTACCCCTACTTAGTGACCACAAATTCCCTTCATTTGTTTAAGGAAAACCAAATCTGTGGCTCCCTCATGAGTGTCCGCTGCCTGGTAGTATGGAGGGACCCTCTCTGTGGTCATATCAGAACTCATACAGTGTAAAACTTCGTTTTGTGCACTTGTTCTGTGAGTGAATTGCAAGCAACAGAACAAGAAAATTCATGGAACCTATTGGTACAGTACCATCTACACAAAGCTGGAATATCCATAATTTTCATTTGGACATTTAACCCTGTGAACATGCTAAACAATAACTGACTAGGAAGACAAACACAATGGCTGTATTAGACCTAGGAACCTCAAGCTTTGACCTCAGGACACACGTATGACACTGTATTATGAAGGCTTAGGAAAGGAACAGCAAAGTACCACACAGTCCAACAAATTGTGAGAAATGAAAGAAACTACTAAGCAGTGGCCAACTTCACTCAGAAGCCTCTTAAAAGAAAGCCATCGCCTTTTGTCACTTGCACATCAGCCACAACAACTTACACAGAATCCATCCTGCAACAAGCTTATTCTTAAAGAGTGTATGTGTTTGTGCGTTCGCACCAGCCACTTGGACAAAAGTGCAATGTTAACTGAAGTTGAATGTGTTGGTCCCTCAGATACTAGCCAATAATAAAACATCTGGGAGCCATGTTTTACATTTTTTGCAAGAAAGTGGACATGTTTAACAAAATTTAATGGTTTCACTTTGTGGGGCACTGCAGGGCGTGGGCATGGAAGGAGTGATTTTTGTTCCAGTTCTGGCTTGTTGGAGCCTCCAGATACTCCATCCATGAACTGACACATACAACAACTTTTACTGCTGTCAGTCTCTATGTGCCATATACTATTTATCTTTTTTCATTTTGACATACTGCAGAACTTCTACGTTTAACCTCCCCAAGGTACTGTATGCATGATGTTGGGCGAGGTGAGTGATGTGCCTCTTGGTACCGGTGCTAGCGCCAGGAAGACCTCCAACTGGCTGTAATAATTTTATCACTGTTAGTAGATATATACTCTCCTGGTATTAATCCTCAACAACAGTGTAGCTCCCGATTTGTGAAAACTTATAAACATTCTCTCATTTTATTTCTCTTCGCTATATAAATGGGGATGGACATATTGTTAACCCTGTAATTGAGTCCCCTTAAATTATGTATTGCTTCATAAATATTTCTTATGGTTTCCATCCACTTTATGGACAAATCCCATAGTTGCAAGTATCTACTATCACATTCATGTGTTCATAAACCATTGAAAGTTTCACGTTAGGGTGTCAGCATATCTTGTAGCTTTCATTTTACCAAAGAAATGGCAATAATCTATTGTTAATGAAAGAGTACTTCAAATACAATTTTCATAAGTTTAACTTTAATATGTCTGTAATGTCCCTTTGTCACCTGACATAGTAAATTCAAATCTCCTTTCTCTTTACTGGGTGGATGAATGCTTGCCATCATGCAAAAGAATAAGTTTGTCATTTTACTTTGACTGCTGATTATTTTAAGACTTTCTCCTCTTTTAACTAATCATACTGTCAAGGGCTCGTGCATGAAGTTTCGGTTTAATGCAGTGAGTGTGTCAAGGTATAAAGTTACTCTTTCAAATATTTGCAGATATATCATAAATGAGTTGTGAAACAGCCATTGTCACCAGCAAAAGTAGTACAAGGAAAATACGTGAATGCTTAAAGCAACATCGTAAATTCACAGTGTTGCTTATGTTAATTTTTCAGAGGTAGTAGAATGCTTTCCTGTCCCCTAATGTTTAATTGTTGGGAAGAACAGTAGTATTGTCATAAATAATATGTTGTGTAATTGAGAATATTCTGATTCCCATTTGTCTCAATTCTATCTCTTAGGATGAAGGAGAGAACATAGATATTTTGGCACCTGGAGATGCAAAAGGTGGAGTGCAAAAATCAAAGAGAATAACTACAAGATACATGACAAAGTAAGTCATTGATCTGTGTTTTGTCTACTACACAAATATGAAAATTAATAGTAGTGCATGCATATAAGGTTGACAGAAGCTGCCATTTATAATTTTCATGTATTATTTATGTGTTACACTTTACAGCTTTAAAATAAAAGAGAACCTGATTGAAACATAGCAGAAAAGTGTTGTTCTTTAAGTAAAGTTTTGAATAGGTATGTACATACTGGTTAGTAAATAAGAGAAAAGAGAACTCTGTATCCTCACTATCATGCTTTTTGCTAGTAGTAAGTGTACTTTTAGGTCCCTGGAGAAAATTTAAGTCTTTACTTGGTTCAATATCTTCTTTAGCAATTCAGTGTTTTATTTATTTATATATAAAAAACAAAAATGCAGTAACTTACCAAACAAGAAAGTGCTGGTATGTTGATAGGCACAATAAAAAACACAAACACACACACAAATTTCAAGCTTTCGCAACTCAAGGTTGCTTCATTAGGAAAGAGGGAAGGAGAGGGAAAGACGAAAGGATGTGGTTTTTAAGGAAGAGGGTAAAGAGTCATTCCAATATTATGAGATATATGCAGCTGTATTTTTCCCACAACTTTGCATTACTGGAATTTCCAGACTACATTTTTTAGCTATTCGATCTGAGGCCCCTGTGCTGTCAGTAACTTGGTTTTTACTTTTTGTTTATATTTTGGCAGTAATGAAGTGTGTCCTCATTTCTTATCATGGGGTCTTGAGCACAGAGATTGACTTGATGCAGCTTTCGATGTTAGTCTGTCCTGTGAAAACCTCTTCGTCTCCAAGAAACTACTGCAACCTACATCCATTTGAACCTGCTTACTATATTTCTCCGTTGATCTCCCTCTACAATTTTTACCCCAGTTCTGGGTGACAAAATCACAAAAGTCTCGATGTAGATTTAGTTTCAATATATTGGTCATTGTCCGCAGCTCGTGGTCTCGCGGTAGCGTTCTCGCTTCCCGAGCATGGGGTCCCGGGTTCAATTCCCGGTGGGGTCAGGGATTTTCACCTGCCCTGAGATGACTGGGTGGTGTTGTGTCGTCATCATCATCGTCATCATCATCGTCATCATCATCATCATCATCATCATCATCATTCATCCCCATTACGGTCGGAGGAAGGCAAAGGCAAACCACCTCCATTAGGACCTTGCGTAGTATGGCGGTGCAGGTCTCTTGCATCGTTCCCCTCCTCTCTGTAAAGAAGCATGGCACTTCATTTCCATATTTGTCATTAGTATTCTTCTGTACTCTTTAAATAACTTTCCATTGGATTGTACAACTATGAACAATTATTATACAATCATGTACAAATATCATTTCGGTGTGGAAATATTCTTAATACCCTCTGAAATGATCTGCCGATACTTTACAAAATCTTTTCGTAATTCTGTTGTTGGATTTCTTCATTGGCGAATCTTAACATAGTCTATTCAAAGGCTCTCCTTAAGCAGGCTGTGCGGGGTTGGAAGCTCCGTGCCAGACTTATTGTGAAGTAAAGGTGTCTGCTGGCAAACTCCAACTGCCACCTATAGAGTACCTCAAACAATAAAACAATGCAAAACAAATTGTAGTATCCCAGGCAGTGGATGTCAATATGGATGATGTCAATATGGGTGATGGGTTTATGTCAATATGGGTGATGTCGATATGGATGTAGACGAGTTGCCATGGGTCTTGAGGGAGAGTAGTGCGGTAAGCTGTCACAGATGGCGTGCACAGAACATTGTATAGACAGAATCATTGACACAGAAGTTAACCTGTTGGCAGTGATAGGCCAGAACCCGTCAGTTCTTAACACGGGTTGTAACTAGCGTGGACCTGACCTTTGCCTCGTGCCATTCTTTGTTTCCGCATGCTAGTGTTAAGTCATTTGCACTAGTCTTATTTTGTGTTTTATCTCCATGCACATCTTCACATGGTGGTCGGACTCTCTTGTAAATTGAATTGAATGTCAAGTTTAACTCCCTCATCTGGAATTCAGCTCCCCAGCTTTGCAGTCGAGCCATTGTCAGCTAGTAGAGTTTACATTTGTGTTGTCAGGATGGTTTTACGCGGTTGGGGTGCACTGTGCCAATACAAAACATATTTGTATTTCCACTTAATATCATTTGTATAAAATTAAAAATCCAATTATGTATTATGTAAAATGTGCAAACTTTAATTTAAAAAAACTCATTTATAGATGCATCCCCGTGTGTGTGTGTGTGTGTGTGTGTGTGTGTGTGTGTGTGTGTGTGTGTGAGAGAGAGAGAGAGAGAGAGAGAGAGAGAGAGAGAGAACCACCCCCCCACCCCCCACCCTGAGATATTCCTCCTTTTAGTCAAACTATGCCATAATTTTTTTTGCAAATCAGTGCAGGATCTCCTCATTAGTTATTCAGTCTACCCATTTAATTTTCAGCATTCTTCTGGTGCACCAATTTCAGAAGCTTTTATTCTCTTCATGTCCAAACTGCTTACTGCCCATGTTTCATTTCTGTAAACTGGTACGTTCCATACAGATACCATCAGAAAAGACTTACTGGGACTTAAATTTATATTAAACAATGGAAAACGCATATATAATGTAACAATGGTATGAAAAGGATAGTTGCTACTCACCATATAGTAGAGAAGCACAACAAAAAGACTGTCAGAAAGTGAGCTTTTGGTTAACATAGATTTTGTCAGAAAAAGACAAGGCCGCCCCCCCCCCCCCCCCCCCCCCCCCCCCCCCCCCCCCACACACACACGCATGCAAATGCAAACACAAGTTGTGTGTGTGTGTGTGTGTGTGTGTGTGTGTGTGTGTGTGTGTGTGGGTGGGTGCGGGTGCGCACAGGTGGGCGGGCCCGTGTGTTCGCTTGTATATGTAGTCTCTTTCTGACGAAGGCCTTGTTGGCCAAAAGCTCACTTTCTGACAGTCTTTTTGTTGTGCTTATCTCTGAATCAGCATCTCCGCTATTTGGTGAGTAGCAACTATCTTTACCTAATATTGTTAAATTTATATTAGGTGTTAACAAATGCTTCTTTTTCAGAAATGCTTTTGTCGTTATCACCAGCCTGCATTTCGTATCCTCTCTACTTCTGTTATCATCAGTTGTTCTACTGCCAAAGTAGTGAAGCTCAGCTTTAGTGTATCATATTCTGATTCCCTCAGCATTACGTGATTCAATTCAGCTACATTCCATTATATTTGCTTTATTCCTAATGCTCATCTTATAGCCTCTTTCCCAAGACCCTAAAAGTTCTAGTCAACTGCTTTTCTATCTCTGACAGAACTGCAATGTCATCAGCATGAACCCATTATTTTTTAAAAAAGCTGCCGAAGTTCCTACGTCATTATTTTAAACATTATTTCTTTCCCTTTAAGGAGCTACATTCCAAGAACACTCTGTTCACAACAGGGCCTCTGAAAGCTGTTTTTGGAGGAATTATAGTTTGTAAGTTCCAAAAGCCTCAAAGTTTGGGGGTGGTGGATATGCTAGTTCAGAAAATCATTGAACAAAGTAAATCCCATTACGTGATAGTAAAGGGTAATTTTTTAATCCCAAAGTAAGGACAGAGTTAGAAAAACAACTTTTGTACCAGTAATTTTCAGTTAAATACCCCATTTGTCAGTAAATTATTGGAATTTTCTAATAAGCATTGAAGATTCTTCTAAGATGCATTGTTCGAGAAAAAATCCGATCAGAAAATAGAGATGGATAAGATTTAATGGAATCAAACATGATTGATTATATTGTGCCAGACAATAGTCTGAAGCACACATCCTTATTTGCTGATTCGGATAGTTTTCATACAAGCGAGAAAGAGTTTCAAATTAAATTCACAAACAGAAGAAACACTCCAAAGGGGGAAGAATCTAGATTAGATTATACTTCTGCTTCTGATACTTTTAATGTTACTTGTAACTGCCAGATATGCTAAAAGTGCGGATCTCAATGGAGATAGTGGATGATGATGATGATGAGGGGAAAGAGAGGGTGTGATGAGGAGCAGGGGGCGGGGGTAGGGGGGGGGGGGTAGTCTTCTGAGTTAGCCCAGATTGAAGTCATCTTTTGGGGCAGAATGGTTATTGTGGAAGACAGATGTGATGTGCAGTCCACTGTCAACCAATGAATTGGGCAATGACGAAAATAACGAGGTGGCATTCGTGCCTTTTTGCATTTGTGGGTAGCATTTCCAAAAGGATCCCCTCTCCATGTGAGTATGTGCGTGGTGTACACAGGGCCCCGAGCTATTGCAGCTCATTCTTCCTTCCCTGTCTGAATTTCCTACACCCTGCCCCTCTCTCCCTATCCTCTCTCCTTCCCTGTTTGCCCCCTCCTTCCCCTCTCTCGGTATTCTGATTTGTGGTGACCTGGCTATCCACCTGGTTCCCTGTATTGCTTGCAGTTTTGTTCCTTCTGCCTTTTCTTTCATCCCGTTTGGCATTCAGGTCTATCACTTCTAAATTTTTCGTTTTTAGTGTGAGCTATTTGAGGAAGAACTCCCTCCCTAGTGTCTACAGCGTGGATTCCTGTCCCCCCTCCTTCCTCTCTTCCTTCCCCGCTGTAGGCCCTCTCCAGCCCTGCTAGGTCGCCAGCATGTGTAGTCAGTCCGTGTGTTGGACCTGTTATGTACCCATCAGGCTGCGCCGCTTGACAACACATGGTTCACACTACTGATACATGACCTGTTCACTCCCCATGTATGTCAAGGAATGATTGCTTGTCTTCCTGGAGCATCGCAACTCCCGGCAACAATTGCCATGCCAGGCGGACCTTGCTGTGGCTGGGTGGCGCCCTTGGGGAGAGCCCTTGGTTGGAGTGGGTGGTGTCAGAGTGAACGCTTTCAGAGAGGATGCTTGTTGCATGAAGCATATCAAGCTGTGAAAATCTAGCCATTCTAAAATGGCTGTCTCTTCGAATGGTGAAGGATCATTGAATGCTGCTTCGTATGACCCTGCAGCCTTCCCTTCCCTGGTACACCATGGGAGGAGAGCTAGGCCCACAGTCTTGGGATGGAATGCTTTCCCCACTATCTCGTCTATAGTAGAACAGATGGGAACACATTCACCTCCACAAAGCCATGGTTTTTTTGTGGAGAATATTGAATACAAGTTTGGTAAAGTGAAGTCTCTCAGTAAGGTGTGATTGGGCTATCTGTTGATCAAAGCTACTTCTGCCGCCTAATCTGCAGCTCATCGTGCTTGTGTACGTCTTGGCAGTATCCCAGTTCTATTGCCCCTCACCAATCTCTGAATATGATCCAACGATAGTGGCGCCTTCGTTCCGGCTTTTGATGGGGATACCCTCCCAGAGAAGGTCAACATTAGGGGCCACAGATGTGACATGAAACCATATATGCCATGTATGCTTTGGGTGCTTGTGTTTTGGACATGTGGCTTTCTGCTGTACAGCGGACCCTCTTTGTGTGACTGTGGACACCCACTCCATGAGTGAAGCACCTGTGTTCCGCCAAGTGTGTGTGTCAGTTGTCATGACCACCACTCCACTCACTCACCATATTGCCCAGGTTGCAAGAGAGAGAGGATTATGCAAGAGTACAAGTCCCTGGATCATCTGTCTTATGCTGAGGCTTGCCAAAAACATGACTGACTCCACCCAGAGTCACTTTCTTCAACTTTTGCCTCTTTTACATTCTTGTCTTTCCTTATCTCTTCGTTACCCTAGCCCTGTCACCCTCTCCACTCCCACCCCCCACCCCCACTCCAGTTCCCATGACCACTCCTCCAGGAGCTGTTTCCCCTCCTCGGCCGAAGAAGTGCCCCCCCCTTCTTTGCACCTGCCGGTGATGGGGAACCCCCCCCCCCCAGATGCCATCTCCCTCTCGCAATATGAGTCTGACATCTTATTTATGGGTGTCACCTGATCCTTGTTAGTGACAGCCACTGACAGAGTGCCATGACCTCTTCTTGCCTTCTTTATATCTAACCAGGACTCTCGCCCCACAGTCATCCAGTGGAACTGCAACAGATACTATCATCACCAACCGGGAATACAACATCTTGTTTCCTCCTATTCTGTGTTCTGTCTTGTTCTTCAAGAAACGCAGTTCCGTGATGACCATACTCCAATGTTTCGTGGTTATCGAGCATTCTGACGGAACCATGCCAGTGCCGGGGTAGCACCTGGTGGGGTCTGCACTTTGGTTCACTCCGATGTCATTAGTGACTGGATCCCTCTTCATACCAACCTGGATGCAGTAGTGGTTAGAGTGCAAATTACTCTGGCAATAACCATTTGCAGTGTGTACCCCGCTCCAGGTAGGCCACTTTCCTATGTTGAACTGTCTACCTTAATATAGCAAATCCCGCCCCCATTTCTCCTCCTCAGGGACTTCAGTGCCCAACACCCACTGTGGGGAGTGCCACTTCAATGGATAGGGGTCTCCTAATTGACCAACTTATTAAATACTTAGATTTCTCTCTCCTCAGTGACGGTTCCCCTACCCACTTCAGTGCTGCTCATGGCACCTTTGCTGCTATCAATCTAACGATCTCTTCCCCTGCTCTCATAACTTCTCTACATTGGGCACCCCTTGATGATCTTTGTGACAGTGAGCACTCTTCAGTGAAGCTACCGAGCGAGGTGGCACAGTGGTTAGCACACTGGACTCGCATTTGGGAGGACGGCGGTTCAATCCCGTCTCCGGCCATCCTGATTTAGGTTTTCCGTGATTTCCCTAAATCGTTCCAGACAAATGCCGGGATGGTTCCTTTGAAAGGGCACGGCCGATTTCCTTCCCCATCCTTCCCCAACCCGAGCTTGCGCTCCGTCTCTAATGACCTTGTTGTCGACAGGACGTTAAACACTAACCTCCTCCTCCTTCAGTGAAGCTATTGTTTCCCTGCTGCAGACAAGGACCCCGCCCCCCCCCCCCTCCCCCCTCCAGTCAAAATGACCTTCAAAGTTTGGTATCCAAATGTACGAAACTCCACTTTTTAGGCCCAAAAATAATAAACAAGGAGTGATTTACGACAGTCTATTTTTTTCCTATATTTAGATATCATAGACTACTAGCCTCATATAGAGCAAGAACACTTACAAATGTTTCCTTAATGTTTTATGAATTTTTTAAATTTGAAAATATTCATTTTTTTTAAAGTTTGGGGTTAGTTATCTCAGGTGGGACTAAATATAAAAATATGATTTTTGCACAATTTGTATACCTATAAGATAGCAATGTACTGTAAAAATTTCAACATTGATATCTGACTGTGAACAAAGATACGAATTTTTGAAAATGAGGAAAGAATTCACATTACAACTGATCTTATGGCTGTTGCCTGTTTGAATGGTTTTATTGTTTCATTGTAATAAAATATAACTGTGACATATATTTAGTTAATACTATCACCCAATTATTTATTTTTAATAATGCCATATTAAACACTAGGAGCTTTTGCTTTTGTTCTATGGTAATAAAAATGCCCATTTACGTTTAGTTTTATTGTCAATAAAGAAGTACATTATTGCTGAGTGTGTCATTGTAGAAGCACATTATTTCTGGGTGGGAATCGTTATAGTCAGTCTGTTCTGAAACCTCTGTTAGAGTGGATGTACATACTTCATCGAGAGTGTTCGAGGGTTATCCCAAAAGTAAGCTCTCCTATTTTTTATAAGTACAGAACTCTCTGTGTATTGCAGTTCGTCACACTGTTATGAAGGGTGCTTCACGTGCTGTGTGAAACGTGCATGCCGCACTGAGGCACTCAGTCTTGGCTTGGCAGCCATTGAGAATGGAGCTCCTGTTGGATGTTACTGCCAAGTGCGAATTGCTGCACTGCGCCAATTGAAATCCATTGCCAATTCACGGAAGTGTATGGTGAGTCGTGGATGGATGTCTAAAATGTTCGTAAGTGGTGTAGAGAGTTTGCAACTAGTCGGGCCGAAATTCACGACCAACAAAGCAGTGGGAGACCATCAATTTCTGAAGTGACAGGGTTGAAGGTTGAGCAAAGCATGCATGAAGATCGGCGGATCACCCTGGATGTTCTCTGCATGTTTGTTCCTGAGGTTTCCTGAAGCACCACTCACAGTATTTTAACAGAAACATTGAACTATCAGAAGGTGTGCGCAAGATAGGTGCCACGCAACCTGACTGAGAACCACCTGCGGCAACAAGTTGATACTTCCCACGCATTTCTTCACCACCTTCAGCCGAACAGTACAACTTTCTGGACTCACTTGTCACGGGTGACGAAACATGGGCATACCACTTTACACCTGAGACCAAGCAGCGATCAGTGACGGCATCGTTCTTCGCCAAAGCCGTGGAAATTCAAACAAACACAGTCTGCTGGTAAAGTCATGACAACCATATTTTTGGGATCAGAAAGAAGTATTGTTAGTCGACTTTATGCCCACTGGGGTCACAATTAACGCTGACAGGTACTGTGAGACTCTGAAAAAACTCAAATGGGCAATTCAGAAACGGAGAAGAGGAATGTTGAGCAAGGACGTACACATTCTCCATGACAACGCTCAGCCACACATCCCTCGGCAAACCGTTGCTCTCCTGCAACAGTTTCAGTGGAACATAATCACCCACCTACCCTATAGTCCTGACTTGGCGCCCAGTGACTATAACCTGTGCCCTAAGTTAAAACAACATTTGGCCAGAAAGTGATTCAGCTCTGACGACGAGGTGAAATAAGAGGTTCATAACTTTCTGAACAGCATGGCGGAGAGCTGGTATGACATGGGCATACAAAAACTACCACAGCGTCTACAAAAATGCATCAACAGGAATGGTGAGTATGTCGAAAAATAGCTAAATGTTCAAGCTGTAAAGTGATGTAAACCATTGTAGAAATAAACAGGTCTATGAACTTAAAAAAAATAGGAGACCTTCCTTATGGGATTACCCTCATAGAATGTGTTACTTGCTTTGTTCTGTGTGTAATTTGTAGTTAATTTTGACAGATTAACTGGTATGCAATAACATAGATGTTGGACAGATAGCAAGTGAAGTGTGTCACAAAACAGTTTACGATTCAGTTTAAAAAAAAATTGAAAAATGTCAATGACCTTGATGAAGTTAGACAAACTTTCTTTAAATTTCGAGTAAGTTCTTCTGTAACATCAGTGTGTGAGTATCATGAGAAGAAATATATTTTGAAGTACAACTGCATTTTTGAAAGAAAGTGCTGTGATCCACTTAACGTTCATAAAAAGCCTATTACTAAAGGTTTGAGAGAAATAAAACTTCAACATTTGTTCTTGTTATGTGATAGTGAAACAGCTTCCCAAGTGAAACGTAATGTGATTCCTGGAAATTCCCTGTGCCCGAATTGTTACCCAAAAATATTTGTTCTGAATCCAGAACCAGAATCATGAAACCTTGTTAATGACATTCATATATCTAATGAGGAAGCTGTTAGCATATTGGATTTTGCTTGTTCTTCTGCTTGGAAAAAAATAAAACTAAGCAGCAGAAAAAGAAAAGAAGTTATTGAAAATAAGGTGCAACAAATTTCAGACAAAATTAGAAAAGACTTTGAATCATGCTTTAATAATACAGTACCAACATTATTTCCAAAGAAGAAGAAAACCTACCACCAGCATCAGCTGATCTCTGCCCAAACTCTTTGCCTTTGAATATGTCTGCTTGTGTCTGTATATGTGTGGATGGATATGTGTGTGTGTGTGTGTGTGTGTGTGTGTGTGTGTGCGCGCGTGTGCGCGAGTGTATACTTGTCCTTTTTTCCCCCTAAGGTAAGTCTTTCCGCTCCTGGGATTGGAATGACTGCTTACCCTCTTCCTTAAAACCCACATCCTTTCGTCTTTCCCTCTCCTTCCCTCTTTCCTGACGAAGCAACCGTTGGTTGCGAAAGCTAGAATTTTGTGTGTATGTTTGTGTTTGTTTGTGTGTCTATCGACGTGCCAGCGCTTTCGTTTGGTAAGTCACATCATCTTTGTTTTTAGATATATATATCACACAAACAAACAAACAAACAAACAAACAAAGGGACGGGATGTCAGACCGGCCGACCAAGAGCAGGAGAGGCACCACAGGACATTTTAATTTCCACTGTCCTGAATATAGTTTGATGGCACCCAGGACAAAATATACATGTTTCAATTCCATGGAGTGAAATATATGACGTGCGAAAGAAGAATGCTGTGTGAAGAGGGGTGGCACTGCACTCTGGCACACTTAAATACCAAATAACATGTCACATTTCCTCGAACATATATGTTTATGTATCAGACTCTTTAGAAAGATGTGCGCTACAAAATGAAAATAATTTCGAAAATTTGATTTTCTTAAATTTTTGACACCGTATCTCAAACACTCTAGGGAAGGGTTCCTGGGACGGGGAAGGGGGGGTGGGGGGCGCCATTATCTTAGTATTGCCCCGGTTCAGAAATATTGTAGATCCGAGGCTGGTCTGCAGAGCAGTCTGAGTTATAGTGGGGAAGCGGGTAGTCTCCACGTGATCCTTGTTTACATTTAGTGACTTTGCTGTTTTCTCTTTGTTTATTGCTCTCACGTCAAATGAAAACAAAACGGATTGCTGTGGCTGGGAACTATCAAGTGAATTAAACTACATTCACATAATTACAGAAGTCTAAAATATGGTATTAGTTTCAGATTTTTATTTTATTTCCATCTTTCTGACAGTCTAGCATTAATCACCTTGCAGAACAATAAAGTTACTTTTGTCAGTTTGCTAAAGAAATTTGGCTTTTATTAATCTTTTCCGCTGAGGCAGTCAATGTATTTAAAACGAAGTGTTTACTTCCTCACTATTGGCTAGTTTCAACTGTTCGCTGCATTGCAAGTGCACGTTTTCATCTTCTAGTACACATGGCATTATTTCATAATAAAGAACCAAACATGGAGATAATACAGTACTGGCACTACAAGAAAATTTACATCCCAAAAACCACACTGAAAAGCTTAATATCAGTTCGAGGCCTACTTCATTGGGAATCTGGACATACGAATGTGCACTTTAAGTATGCACTTTAAATGTGCACATTTTAGTATGGTTCACGAAATTCCAATGCCCTTCGAGTATCCTCTGATCTCTTGTTTCTTTTATGACATAACGGAAGATCTTTTAATGGTTTGCACATACGGACATACGGGCCTTCTATGTCATCGTAGTTGTGCGAGCGCGGTGGCACCTGTTATCTGCCGCTCTCTGGCAACTGCTGAAATTACCCTTTTCTAACAGATCACTGGAAAATGTTGCAAATGGTGGTTTTAAAAGTGTTACTTTCAAAGTAAACTTCCTTTTACGCGAGTTGAACTATGTGTGAGAATGTACGATGAATTTCTTAAATCACAGAGTGTTTTACTCTCATTTAAAAACCAGCTCTTTGACGATGAGCCAATTAGAAGAATTTCAAACTCAGATGATCAGACATTTATGTCATTATTAAAAATTTTACTGGCTCATTTGTTTAATGCATCTTAGAAAGTGTAACATGCACAAAAAAGATCAACATTACATGTAAAAGCTTAGCTTCTCTTGTAGCTTAATAATCTTAAAGACAAATATTATATGTGAAAGCTTTGCTTTTCATGTAGCAACACTATGTATATTAACTTAAACCATTTACTTTTCCTGTCTGTGTGTTCACACTACTTAACAGTGATTCTGCTATTGGTTGACTACTTCACATATGCTCTGAATATCCGCTGTCATCGGCTGTTGAGATCATGTGACATGATCTATGACTGGCTTGCAAAAGCGCATCCCAATCTCGATTTCAATGCTTCTGAAAGTAACATGTGGTGTTTGGTGAAATTCAAATTTCATAGTACGAAAATATGAAGTGTACATGTTGCTGCACATCAAAGATCTATCCAAAACATGTTTTTTCCTCCTGAGTTTCGTTTTCTAAAGTGCCGGGAAATTCTACGCCCTTGTATGATACCATAACCATTCAAAGGATTGATAAGTTTTACAGGAGGGAAAATATACTGTCACTTAACATGGAGAAAGTGTGTTTTCATCCAGGAGAAAGAGTATTTTTAACTGGGAAATCTGGGAATTTTTTTTTCCTTGTCCATGTATACACCCTGCACTGTCTCTCAGATTCAGGAGAACAGTCTCCCACATCGGTAGAAACTGCTGATGACAGCTCCAAGGCTCCATCCGATGGGCCTGTGTGTGAGCCATCTCCCATGGCTTCTGTTTTCTCCCTCCAAAATGCGGGTTATGCATTTCTGTCATCAACCCACAGTACACCCCGATCCAGAACTGTATTTAGACAACCAGCTCTGTGATGTGGTAGCACAGTCCCATTTCTTGGGCCTTATTTTTGATAAAAAGCTGACATGGCTACCCCATATTTGCCACCTAAAGACTATGTGCATGCAGAAGCTTAATGTTCTCCACCTCCTGGCCCATACATCTTTTGTGTGCAGACTGTGCCACTCTTATCCATCTTTACCATGCTTCGGTCTTGTCCATACTAGATTATGGTAGTCAGGTTTAAGGCTCAGCACCTCCTGCCACTCAGAATCTGTTCACCATTATGGGGTGTGTCTGGCTATTGGTGCCTTTTGTACTAGTCCTGTTGACAGTCTCCTGACAGAAGTGGGGATTCCCCCATACAAATATTATGGAGCCAACTCCTGGTTTCTTACACAATCACCATTCGCCAATTCCCTCGCAATTTTGCAAATGAGGAATGTCTCCCTCCTGATAAACACCCACGGTTGGGATTGCCGGTTGGATTGCGTCTCACTTCTATCTGCCGTTATCTCTATCTCTGCGTAATGGAATGCGCCCCATATATTTCTTCCACATCCCTCCTAAGATGGAGCCTAGTCCTTGGATTAGGACTGACCTATTCCAGGGTCTAAAGGTCTCTATCGTCCCTATGATTTTCCAGCATCTTGTACATGCCCGAGTTCCAGGATGCCACCATCTTCTACAGTAAAGGATCATCTTGGTTTATGTAACGTTTCTTAATGAGATGAGTGATTTAATAATGGTCTAACAGCCATGAGCATTGTACTTGGTAATGACATAAAAGGTGAAATCTGGATACTACAAAAGACAAATATATAAAATATACAAATATATATAAATATACAAATATATATAAATATACAAATATATATAAATATACAAAAGATAAATATATAATGAACCCAACAATTACGTTTGTTATTGTCACTGTTGCATTTCGAAATCTTTCCTGTCATCTTATTTTCTATTTCTGTTTTTGCAAGTAGTTTCACTTAGTATTCACCTTCTCCTCTTTACCGAATCTACCATACAATTTTATCCCGCCTATATATACTCAATAATATGTAACCCACTTCCAAATCATAACCAAAAAATTTTTTTCCGCTTTCAACACTACCACTGCTATAAAATCCACCGTTTCCAGTTCACAAACAGTTCCTTTCAGCTATTAAACAGCCATTTCGGCTAGTTCTAATAACTTTCGCTTGTTTTCCATTTCCGTTTTTCCCACATCACTAATCTTTTTTAGCCGCTTCCCACAGGTTTTTACGTCATTATTTCTTCATCAGACAATTGTTAGCCTCATTTTCACAATCTGCCAACACAAAACCACTCCTTTTAATACATTTACACGCAGTTTTTTCGAAATTTTCCTGAATTGCTCCACCCGTTAACGTGTTTTGGCGGCAACACAACCACCTAACCTTTTTGCACATCGTTGTCTACCAACCCAAGTTCACCACAGGATCAACATAGCCCAGCTATAACCAACACTTTTTTCGCCTTTTTTCACACCAGATCTCCAGTTGCTTTCTAGTTCACCTTTATCTCTCCCCATATATTTTTATTTTCATTTCAGCCTCATTTTACACTTTCCATCTTCTAATACCATGTCACCCCCACAATGACCCCATTAAGTTTTATTTACATTCCCTCCGCAAACATGCCTTCGCCCTAGCCAGATTACACTCCCGTATTTTATTTTCTCAGGCTTGTCTGACATTTGGCATTACCCCCAAGGGCCTCACACTTAAAGTTCCCATCTCTGGCTGTAACCCTTCTTTCTATCAGTCCCTATACCAGTTCCAAACTGAACAATCCATTGCCCTCACCCACCTAATCCTTCACCTACACATCAACTCAGCCAATGAACACACCCGTCAACTCCTATCCTTAATAAAAGTCTTCTATCTTTCCTCTCCCACATCCACACCGGCTGTTCAGAGCATCCTCCTACAGGCCAACTGCAAATTAGAACAGCATGCCACCCTCCACCTCAAAAAACTATCCAATCTCCTGGTTTCCCACCTCCGGAAAGGCAACTCACTCACCCTTCACAACCTTTCCAGCAAACCTCAACCTCCTCTCATTGCACACAGACCCAGTCTCTCCCATCTACTCAATCTCCCACTTCCAGCTCCACTCCCCCCAAAACCTCAAAATTCCAATCAACACAATCTGGAACCACAACACCCTAATTCAGTAGTTAACCTTTCCTCCAAACCTCTCTCCCAATCCGAAACCTCTGTCCTATCCAAAGGCCTCACCTTCAGCCCCACTCCCAGATTCAACCAAACAGCCCTTGTCAAAGATTTACTGTCCTACACCTGTACACTCTGCTGGAAATATCACTTTGCCATGAAGGAAAATGATCCTAATCCTACTCCTAATGATCCAACTCCCCAAGACACTATACAAATTGTACCCTGCCTGGAACAGTTCCGTCCTCCGTCACAGCGGTACCCACCTCCTCTTCCTCAAAATCACCCTCTCCAAACCTTCCAGGAATTTCTGACTTCCAGCCTTGCCTCTCAATCCTTCTTAAAAAACCTTAATCTTACTCCCAACATCACCACTGCTGAAGCCCAGGCTATCCGTGATCTGAAGGCTGACCAATCCATCGTCATTCTTCCGCCGGACAAGGGTTCCACAACCGTGGTACTTGATCGTCGGGAGTATGTGGCTGAGGGACTTCAGTTATTTTGCTCCCCAAATAGCAAAACTCCTTTACTACTTTAAGTGTCTCATTTCCTAACTTAATTCCCTCAGCATCACCCAACTTAACTCGCCTACATTCCATTATCCTCGTTTTGCCTTTGTTGATGTTTATCTTATATCCTCCTTTCAAGACTCTGTCCATTCCGTTCAACTGCTCTTCAGAGTCCTTTGCTGCCTCTGACAGAATTACAATGTCATCGGCAAACCTCAAAGTTTTTCTTTCTTCTCCGTGTATTTTAATACCAATTCCAAATTTTTCTTTTGTCTCCTTTACTGCTTGCTCAATATACAGATTGAATAGCATCGGGGAGAGGCCACAACCCTGTCGCACTCCCTTCCCAACCACTGCTTCCCTTTCATGTCCCTCGACTCTTTATAATTGCTATCTGGTTTCTGTACAAATAGTAAATAGCCTTTCGCTCCATGTATTTTACCGCTGTCACCTTTAGAATTTGAAGGAGAGTGTTCCAGTCAACAATGTCAAAAGCTTTCTCTAAGTCTACAAATGCTAGAAACGTAGGTTTGCCTTTACTTAATCTAGCTTCTAAGATAAGTCATAGGGTCAGTATTGCCTCACATGTTCCAATATTTCTACGGAATCCAAACTGATCTTCCCTGAGGTCGGCTTCTACCAGTTTTTCCATTCGTCTGTAAAGAATTCGCGTTAGTATTTTGCAGCCGTGACTTATTAAACTGATTGTTCGGTAATTTTCACATCAGTCAGGACCTGCTTTCTTTGGGATCGGAATTATTATATTCTTCTTGAAGTCTGAGGGTATTTCACCTGTCTCATACATCTTGCTCACAAGATGGTAGAGTTCTGTCATGGCTGGTTCTCCTAAGGCTATCTGTAGTTCTAATGTAATGTTGTCTACTCCCGGGGCCTTCTTTTGACTAAGGTCTTTCAGTGCTCTGTCAAACTCTTCATGCAGTATCATATCTCCAATTTCATCTTCATCTACATCCCCTTCCATTTCCATAATATTTTCCTCAAGAACATCGCCCTTGTATAGACCCTCTGTATACTCCTTCCACCTTTCTGCTTTCCCTTCTTTGCTTAGAACTGGATTTCCATCTGAGCTCTTGATATTCGTGCAGGTAGTTCTCTTTTCTCCAAAGGTCTCTTTTAATTTACCTGTAGGCAGTATCTATCTTACCCCTAGTGATATACGCCTCTACATCCTTACATTTGTCCTCTAGCCATCCCTGCTTAGCCATTTTGCAGTTCCTGTTGATCTCATTTTTGAGGCGTTTGTATTCCTTTTTGCCTGCTTCATTTACTGCATTTTTGTATTTTCTCCTTTCATCAATTAAATTCAGTATCTCTTCTGTTACCCAAGGATTCCTATTAGCTCTCGTCTTTTTACCTACTTGATCCTCTGCTGCCTTCACTATTTTATCTCTCAAAGCTACCCATTCTTCTTCTACTGTATTTCTTTCCCCCCATTCTTGTCAATCGTTCCCAATGCACTCCCTGAAACTCTCTACAACCTTTTTCTTATCTTTGAACAATTTTTTTAATGTTTGGTCGTGAATGAATGAATTAATGAATGACTTCAGAGATGTGGTTTGCAGAAGAGGTATGATGACAAGAGTATATTATTATTATTTTTACCCTTTCTCAGACGTTATGTCTGGTTAGAAATGGAAAGTGACCCGGACCTTGATCAAGCGTGACTTCCTTTTAACTGTGCGGTATATGTTACATTGCATTTAGGAATTTTCGTGTAATTGAACATGTATCAATAATTACAGATTTCTGTAGTTGTATATATACGTTTGGATGTAGCTGTATTGCATTGATGCACTGGTGGATATTGTGTGGTATGACTCCTGTAGTTGATAGTATAATTGGTATGATGTCAACTTTATCCTGATGCCACATGTCCTTGACTTCCTCAGCCAGTTGGATGTATTTTTCAATTTTCTCGCCTGTTTTCTTCTGTATATTTGTTGTATTGGGTACAGATATTCTGATTAGTTGTGTTAATTTCTTCTTTTTATTGGTGAGTATGATGTCAGGTTTGTTATGCGGTGTTGTTTTATCTGTTATAATGGTTCTGTTCCAGTGTAATTTGTATTCATCAGTCTCCAGTACATTTTGTGGTGCATACTTGTATGTGGGAACGTGTTGTTTTATTAGTTTATGTTGTATGGCAAGTTGTTGATGTATTATTTTTGCTACATTGTCATGTCTTCTGGGGTATTCTGTATTTGCTAGTATTGTACATCCACTTGTGATGTGATCTACTGTTTCTATTTGTTGTTTGCAAAGTCTGCATTTATCTGTTGTGGTATTGGGATCTTTAATAATATGCTTGCTGTAATATCTGGCGTTTATTGTTTGATCCTGTATTGCAATCATGAATCCTTCCGTCTCACTGTATATATTGCCTTTTCTTAGCCATGTGTTGGATGCGTCTTGATCTATGTGTGGCTGTGTTAGATGATACGGGTGCTTGCCATGTAGTGTTTTCTTTTTCCAATTCACTTTCTTCGTATCTGTTGATGTTATGTGATCTAAAGGGTTGTAGAAGTGGTTATGAAAGTGCAGTGGGTTAGCCGATGTGTTTATATGAGTGATTGCTTTGTGTATTTTGCTAGTTTCTGCTCGTTCTATAAAGAATTTTCTTAAATTGTCTACCTGTCCATAATGTAGGTTTTTTATATCTATAAATCCCCTACCACCTTCCTTTCTGCTTAATGTGAATCTTTCTGTTGCTGAATGTATGTGATGTATTCTATATTTGTGGCATTGTGATCGTGTAAGTGTATTGAGTGCTTCTAGGTCTGTGTCACTCCATTTCACTACTCCAAATGAGTAGGTCAATACTGGTATAGCATAAGTATTTATAGCTTTTGTCTTGTTTCTTGCTGTCAATTCTGTTTTCAGTATTTTTGTTAGTCTTTGTCTATATTTTTCTTTTAGTTCTTCTTTAATATTTGTATCATCTATTTCTATTTTTGTCTGTATCCTAGATATTTATAGGCGTCTGTTTTTTCCATCGCTTCTATGCAGTCGCTGTGGTTATCCAATATGTAATCTTCTTGTTTAGTGTGTTTTCCCTTGGCTATGCTATTTTTCTTAAATTTGTCTGTTCCAAAAGCCATATTTATATAATTGCTGAATACTTCTGTTATCTTTAGTAATTGGTTGAGTTGTTGATTTGTTGCTGCCAGTAGTTTTAGGTCATCCATGTATAGCAAATGTGTTATTTTGTGTGAGTATGTTCCAGTAATATTATATCCATAATTTGTATTATTTAGCATGTTGGTTAGTGGGTTCAGAGCAAGGCAGAACCAGAAAGGACTTAATGAGTCTCCTTAGTATATTCCACACTTAATCTTTGTTGGCTGTGATGTGATAGAATTTGAATTTGTTTGGATATTAAGTGTGGTTTTCCAATTTTTCATTACTATGTTTAGGAACTGTATCAATTTAGAATCTACTTTGTATATTTCCAATATTTGTAGTAACCATGAGTGGGGTACACTATCAAAAGCTTTTCGGTAATCAATGTATGCGTAGTGTAGCGACCTTTGTTTAGTTTTAGCTTGGTATGTCACCTCTGCATCTATTATCAGTTGCTCTTTACATCCTCGTGCTCCTTTGCAACAGCTTTTTTGTTCTTCGTTTATAATTTTGTTCTGTGTTGTATGTGTCATTAATTTCTGCATAATGACTGAAGTTAATATTTTGTATATTGTTGGTAGGCATGTTATGGGGCGATATTTAGCTGGGTTTGCTGTGTCTGCTTGATCTTCAGGTTTCAGATAAGTTATTCCATGTGTAAGTGTATCAGGGAATGTGTATGGGTCTGCAATGTAACTGTTAAATAACTGCAATGTAACTGTTAAATAACTGCAATGTAACTGTTAAATAACTGCAATGTAACTGTTAAATAACTGCAATGTAACTGTTAAATAACTGCAATGTAACTGTTAAAAATGTCTGCTTGTGTCTGTGTATGTACAGATGGATATGTGTGTGTGTGTGTGTGTGTGTGTGTGTGTGTGTGTGTGTGTGCGCGAGCGCGAGCGCGCGAGTGTATACCTGTCCTTTTTTCCCCCTAAGTTAAGTCTTTCCGCTCCCGGGATTGGAATGACTCCTTACCCTCTCCCTTAAAACCCACATCCTTTCGTCTTTCCCTCTCCTTCCCTCTTTCCTGATGAAGCAACCGTTTGTTGCGAAAGCTTGAATTTTGTGTGTATGTTTGTGTTTGTTTGTGTGTCTATCAACCTGCCAGCACTTTCGTTTGTTTTTAGATATATGTTAAATAATTTAGTTAGATATGAATGTGTTGAGGTGAACTACTTTAGCCAGAAATTTGCTATTTTATCTTTTCCAGGGGCTTTCCAATTGTGAGTTAAATTGCTTGGGTGACTTCATGTTGCAAAATTATCACTTTAGGCATTTGTGGTATCATCTTGTATGTGTCTGTTTATGCTTTTATCCACCGTGCATGCCTGTTATGTTGTACCGGGTTTGACCATATGTTGCTCCAGAGGTGTTCCATGTCTGTTATGTTTGATGGATTGTCTATTTTAATGTCTGTGTTATCTATTGTCTGGAAATTTTTTTTGGTTTGTGTTGAATGTTTGGTTTTGTTTCCTTCTATTTTCACTTTTTTTGTATCTTCTAAGTCGTTTGGCCAGTGCTTGTAATTTCTGCTTCTTTTCATCTAATTGCTCTATCACTTCTTGTTGTGATATTTTACCTAACCTTTTTCGTTTTTTGTCTGATATTTCATTTCTTATAAATTGTGTTAGCTGTCCGATGCCTCTTCTCAGTTTTTCTATTCTGATCTGTAGCCTGTGTTGCCATGCTGGTTTTGTGGGTTTCTTCTGTGTGTTGGTTGGTTCTGATCTCTGCCTAGTGTGTATATTTAGTGTAGCGAGTGCTCCTATATAAATCAGTAGTTGTAACACTTCCATAGTTGTATTTTCATTTATTTTGTTGTGTATGATTGTGTTGATAGTTGTTATTGTTGTTTCGACTTGTTGGTTATTTGGTGGTCTATGCAAGAATGGTCTAATGTCTGTATTTGTGTCTTTGTATTCTATATATGTCAACTGAAATTTCTCTTCTATATCTAACATGTGTGTCACTTCGTGTTGTATTTGTGCTTGTTCTGCTGGCTGTCTTAAGATTTCGTTTTCCTCTGATTGTTTAATTGATGCATGTTGTTCTTGGTTTGTTTGCTCTGGGATGTTTGAGTCCATTACTGTATTTTCTTCTTCTTCTGATTGCACATTATTTTGTTCTAGTATTTGTTGTACTTGTTGTTTGATGTTTTCTAATTCTGACTGGGGTATCCTGTTATTTTTTATTATTACACGGATCTGATCCACTAGTCGTTGTTCTGTTAAAAATTTTAATTCTGGGTATCTGGTAATGAATGTTGTGTATACTTGTGATCTGTATCCAGTTGTGTTTGTTCCTAAGTTTGTTGCTTGGTAATAACAGAACATGAGGTGTTGGTTAACTTCATCTGACCATCTCATCCTCTGCCTTTGTTTTCCTTCTAGAGTGGTTACAGGAAGCATATCCTGAAAAACACCTCTATTTGGCTTTAAATCATTTTCCATGTGGCTAGCAGTGTCGTTACCATTGTGGACGGGCATAGGGCTCAAGCGTCATCCCCGATCATGACAGCGCTTGTCCAAGGCTTCATTAGTTCTGTCCTGAACCAACTAATCACACTAAAAGCGGGGTTAGCCCTATTAGTGGTTTGTTCTTTTAGTCACCTTTTACGACTGGCAGAACATACCGGAGGCCTATCCTTTTCCCGGGCCACCACGGGGTTTATTATTATTATTATTATTATTATTATTATTAATAAAATATGTAATTTCATATTTCACCAGTCTCTCAGCACAATTACATGAAATAATTATGTTCATTAGCAGTAACCTCTATGTATTGTTCCTCTCTTTCAACAGGTATGAGAGAGCAAGAGTATTGGGGACGCGAGCACTACAAATAGCCATGTGTGCTCCCGTGATGGTGGAGTTGGATGGTGAAACAGATCCATTGCAAATTGCAATGAAAGAATTGAAGCAGCGGAAAATACCTATTATTATTAGACGATATCTTCCAGATAACAGTTATGAAGATTGGGGAATAGATGAACTGATTATAATTGACCACTAGTACATAATTCTTTGTATTCATTCCTTTACTTTTATTGTATAAAATGTTTAATTAAAAGTTTTTAATAGAAGTGGTTTTTAGTCTGTTTTTCTTATAATTTATACACATGAAAACCTGTTTAAAGTAATACTGCTTGAATCCATTGTAATTTTTTAACTAGTGCAATTTTGTTTGTGGCTTTGGCTATCAAATTGCCTTTCAGAAGTGTTTAATGATATAATTGTTAAATGATAAAAGTTATTACAGAAAAAAATCAGCAAAACCAAAAAATTAAGCTTAATTAACTTAAATTATCAGAAAAGAGAAAAATACTACATAAAAATTTAAAAAAAAGGGGACCATTCCTTCAATATCTTGCTGCAGGTAGTTACTTTTATACGACAACAGCCAAGGATTCTGACATACCAAATGTGTTTCTGTGGGTATTGCTGCATTGGAATCACTAACGATGCTAAAAAAGAACAGAAATTTAAGGAAACTGTAGTTCAAACATGTATTTTGCCATGAACACCCAGCTCCTTCATACTAAATTTCCTCATTAAACACAGGAACATCTTTGCTATATTTTTAAACCATAGTAATATCTTCGTCAAAATAAATTGAGTCGCTCCTAAAACCAGTGTCACGACCACCATAAATTCAGATATTCCATTGTTACTTCCTTCTTCACATTTCATTGGTGAGGAATTACACTGGAAATTGACTGCATTCAGCACTCTTAGGGATTCACAAATTTGATACACTTTTGATGTTTTACAATTTGCATTAGTAATGCAAGTGTATTGTAAAAGTATGTAAAGTTGGAAAACACATTAATCTCCTCTGTCCTAGTATTATATATGCTACATCCATTTTTTTTCCTTGCTGAGGCAATTGAATAAACTTGTTCCTGATAATAGTGAGTACTTTGCGGCACTTTGTTTCTGAAAGATCTCAGTAGGTTTCAGCAGCTGATTGAATAAATCTGTTTACTGCAGTGTCAGGAATTCTTCAAGAAATAAAAGCAATTTCTGTGTGTTTTTAATGATATTGAACTAGAACAGGTTTAGCATATACTGAAATATGCTAATATACCCTATATTACACTGGTCAACACTCATTTTCTTGCCAAGGATATTTGAGTGGCTTTAGGATGGGTTAGTGGTGCTGAGGACGAATATAGCAACCATTTATGCAGTTTGGCTCTAGTTTTTGAGATAATGCATGATTTATTCAAAAAATTAGAAAAAATTGCTAATACTGAACTCGAGCGCTACAAACTACAATGAAAAAAGAAAATAATCTTTATAAATAGCTTCTATGAAAACCTGATAGGCATTTGTCCACGTATAAAACATAATTGAAAAGTTTCTCTATAAGTATATCATTTTCCGTCCATGACGAACCGCTTCCTGCACACTTTCCTTTTATAGGTCTCTTCAGAACAGTCACGTTGCAGATTCCAGCAATAATCTGCCATCATATGCCTGTCCCATCTTCCTTTATATCTTTCCTCTATTCCTTTCATATCTTTATGGAACCGCTCCTTGTTCCTCACTGAAATCACCTAGATTATGAGGAAATCGATCCAAGTGGCTGTGAAGGAAGTGCAATTTTATGCTCATGTTAGCTCCTAAGTTTTGAAAGTTAGTGAGCATATTTTTGACCAGTTCCTCGTAATTGGGAGCTTTATGATTGCCCAAAAAACATTTTACAACAGCGACAAAACTGTTCCAGGCCGATACTTCAGTGACAGTCATGACACTTGTAAAATTGGTATCGTTGATGAGCCTGCGAATTTGAGGACCATCAAATATTCCTGCCTTAAGTTTTTCACTACTGAGTCCAGGGAACGTATTGCAGATGTATGTGAAGCAATTACCATTTCTGTCTAAAGCTTTGGTGAATTGCTTCATTAGTCCTAACTTAATATGTAATGGTGGAAGAACAATCTTGTCCCTACTAACCAGAGGTTCATTAATGATGTTTGCTTCACCAGCAGCCATAAGTTCCCTTGGAGGCCATGTTTTCTGCTTCCAATGTTCGTGCTTTGCCCTACTATCCCACATGCAGATAAAACATGGGTGCTTTGTGCATCCACTTTGTTGTCCAAGCAAGAAGTTCACCATTTTCAAATCAACACAAATCAACCACTGGTGCTGCATATACTGAATTTTCTGCAGAACCATCTTGATGTTAGCATATGCTTCACAAAGTTTTGTTGAGTGGGCAATTGGAATAGATGCGTAACGATTGCCATTGTGTAGGAGAACACATTTTAAACTTCTACTGGAACTGTCTATGAAGAGACGCCAGTCCTCTGGTCTATATTCCGGCAGCCCCAATTCAAGTAAAAGTCCAGGTATATTGCTGCAATACACTATAACCTCTTCTTGGTTGAAGTATGGAAGAAGGTTTTCTTCTCTCGTCCGGTAAGCTGTTATTTTAACACTTGGATGAAGACAGTTCTTTTCCTTAAGCCTGGATGCTAAGAGTTCTGATGCTTGCTTTGAAAGATTGAGTTCTCGTATCAAGTCACTGAGCTCCTTCTGGTCGAACTGCTGGGGTTGTGTCTCACGTCCTTCGTATTCCGAACCACTACTTGTACATTCCTCGCCGTGCACCTTGTCATCTGATGATGTTAGCATGGGTAATGTTGTGAAGGTTGGTACAGGAACATCGTTGCTGTGCACCACCGGTCTTCTTGCTGACTCCAAATCGGGATATTCCCACTTTAGTTTTTTTAACCTATTAAAACATTTCACATTAACAATGCAAAAATAGCAATCATCTGTATGGTTCTTCTGCTCTCGCCATACCATAGGCACTCCGAAGTTTAAGCTTTTCCTTTTTCGTTTTGTCCACTGCTGTAAGCACTCCACACAGCATTTACAAACTTTATGGGGTGCCCACGCCTTGTCTTGATCTCCAAGTTTAATTCCGAAATATGCCAGATACGCTTCCTTCACAAAAGGAGTGATATTCTTCCTGTTCTTTTGAAGAACGTATTCACCACAAATGTAGCAGAACTCATCTGGATGGTTCACGCAAAGACGGCGTGAAGAACTCATGTTTTCCTAAAACAAAATTGCACAAATACTACATATTATGCAGAACTTTCTTGTATTTGCATGTCAATCACATCCAACAAACATCATTAATTGTTTTGTGTGAAATGAATACTCACCTGTTATTTGCTACGTCACGATGAAAAGGTTCTATCTCCTTGAAGCTGCACTGCACATGTGTGTGACTTTCGACCATCGCCATTTTTCTTGTTTACACTGAACGCTACCTATCGGCTGTTGCGGGGATTACCTCGGCCAACAAATGAATGTCGAGTACCGCCGCATTCAAATCTGCACAACCCCCAATATCTTCAACACACGCACCACACAACAGGACTGAACACATGCTGACAGTGTGATGTTTGCATGATGTAATCCTCAACCACACAGATGCACTCCCTGAGCACAATTGTTTAATAAAGATAGTACAATATCACTAGTTAAAAAACAGGTAGCAAATACATTACACCATATATGGACCCTGCAGTCGATATTATCCACATGAAACTCTCATTTCCACTAATAACCTATATCTCAAAAACCAGAGCCAATTTGGAAAAAGTACAAATATACTCGGAATGAGTATCATAACAATATCCCATTTTCGTTCAAACTTCCCTGGCAACGAAAAAAAAAAAAATTATTTTGTGGAGCTGTGTTATCAAATAAATGATTATTTCCTCTCAACAATATGGCAAAGCGTTCTTTTTCATTGTGGCACTGGATCTACATTCTGCAATGACCTATAGTTTCACACTTAACAAGAGAGAATGCAAGAGAAAGAAGAGAGTGAAGAAGAAAAGGAATGAAGACAAAAACAATGCAGTTCCAATGAGGAAATGAACTTTAACACCAAGGCTCATGCTGTCACCAACAGCAAGGATGTTCCGTGCCGCACAGCTTCCTGAGACATTGAATAAAATTTATAAAAGTTGTTTCAAAGACAGGCTACGTTGATCTAAGGGCTTCACATTTGTGAATTGCACAAAATGCAAAATAGATTGGTTTCAGAGAAAAAGAACAGATGTTTACAATTACAAAAAATAGTAGAATGATGAAATTTCTGATACCATTTTCAGCAATAGTAAGGAAATAACTTTTGTGGTACTTAGATAAATATATTTGTGTGTTTCAGTTGTTAGTTTTTAAATGAAACTAGCTTATTGCCTGCTGCATCGCTTACATGGTCTGTATGGTCTGCACAGATTTTTTTCTTCTTTTAACAAATTTTTATGTAAAAAATTGGTATTTTGCTCACAAACTGCACAAGCTTCTGAACTTTTTATGCTAATTAAAGCCACATAAGCATGGTCTTTTTTTGAGTGAACTACTGACCAAAAAGCAGTTGTGGTAGCTGGAGTCCAAGGTTTTGTTAATCATGTCTTTTGCATTCTTGTGGTGATATTCCATTGAAACTTCCATCCCCTTTCTTTTTAGCTACCCGAGAAGTGAAATACCAATTTTCATGGATTAGGTTTAAAAATTTCGTAAAATTATGAAATATTTTCTTAAAAATTTTCATTGCCAATTTCACGCTCCTATGGTTGAATTGCCAAAAACAGTGACACACATTTTTTATTTCTAACCAGGAAATGAAATGTCAGTTTTCATATACATATCTTTAAAAATGCTTTAGTAGTTCTTTAATAACAATTTATTTTCAAAAAAGCTTTCACCCAGATTTTATCCCCTTAGTGGTTGAATTTCCAAAATGCTGAAATAAGTTTTTTTATCTGACTGACAAACCAAATACCAATTTTTGTAGGGGTCTAGCTTCAAACTTGCCTTTATAGCAACATATTTTCAAAAGTCGTGTCATCCCCTATTTCACCCCCTTAGGAGTGGAATTTCGAACAATCCCTTCGAATACAGTGCCCACAGTATAAAATTCACACCCTCTCCAAATTTAAAGTGTCTGTCCTTTACAGTTTGGACTCAGTCATGATGTGTCAGTGGATCAGTCTGGCCCTGTTTCACCCAATTAGTAGTTAGATTCCCAAAAAGCAATGACACACAAACACTATGTGATCAAAAGTTTCCGGACACCTGGCAGAAAATGACTTACAAGTTCGTGGCCCTCTCCTCGGTAATGCTGGAGTTCAGTATGGTGTTGGCCCACCTGTAGCCTTGATGACAGCTTCCATTCTCGCAGGCATACATTCCGTCAGCTGCTGGAAGGTTTCTTGGGGAATGGCAGCCCATTCTTCATGGAGTGCTGCACTGAGGAAGGGTATCGATGTTAGTCGGCGAGGCCTGGCATGAAGTCAGTGTTCCAAAACATCCCAAAGGTGTTTTGTAGGATTGAGGTCAGGACTCTATGCAGACCAGTCCATTACAGGGATGTTATTGTTGTGTAGCCACTCCACCACAGGCATTATGAACAGGTGCTTGATCACGTTGAAAGATGCAATCGCCATCCCTGAATTACTCTTCAACAGTGGAAAGCAAGAAGGTGCTTAAAACCCTCTTGGGGGATGAATTTAAAAAACCACTGAAACACATATTTTGTAATTTCTAACTGAAAAGTCGCATACCAATTTTCATAGATGTGGTCTTAAAAATACTTTAGTAGTTCTTTAATAATAATTTATTTTCAAAAAAGTTTCACCCCCATAGGGGCTATATTTCTAAAAATGCTGAGACATGTATTTCTTTATTTCAGGTTGAGAAACCAAATGCCAGTTTCCTTAGGTCCAGCTCCAAAATTGCCTTAACAGCAACATATTTTCAAAAAATGTTTCATCCCCTTAGGGGTGCAATTTTGAAAAATCTCTTCCCAAACGATACCTACAGTATAAGATCAACACCCTCTGCAAATTCCAAGTCTCTCTCCGTAGTGGTTTGGGCTTGGCAATGCTGAGTCAGTCAATGAGTCAGTGAGAACATTTCCTTTTTATATGAGACTAATCAGAGCAACACCTGAAAATTATTAGGATAAAAATATATTTGAGTATACATGCTACATGGCCTAATAGTTTGGTGAATTACAACAATTTTTAAATTTTTTTAAATTTTAGACTTATTTTGCCCTACAAAAATTAATTGGCCATCTATGTAGACCCTCCCTTTACAAAGTCTAAGGTCAGGACTCGAGGAGGTTGAATACTGCAGGAAGTGATGTGTTGGAAGAGAAATGCCAAAGTTTCACTGTACACAATGTAATACAGGATTTCAAGTGTGAATTTGCTTTTCAGGTACCATTCTGTTACTTTATCTGTTCAAATTGCAAATAGGAAGCCTTTGTTATATACTTGAGAAAAGACAGGTGTATCATAGGAGCACATTGATAATCTTTGATGGGAATGATATACTGCAGCATGATAGGGGTTAGAGAATATAAAGAGAGACTGATGTTGATCAATTTTGTTCCACAAAAATGAAAGGTACCAGAGAAACAGATCTAATAATGCAATTAGGAAGTAATAAAAAGAAAACCCACTTTCACAGCATGGGTGGACTTACAGTATGTCTTAAGATGTTTGAATTCTGTGATGAACTGGTATAGAGATGGTGCAGCTACCAAAAATCTACAGCAAGAAAGTGGGAGAGATAAAATTTGGAAACAGAGACAAACTTGTGTTAAAGAGGGTGTTTCCGGCTGCTGAAGAAGGAATGACAGAAGTGAAGGAAAATTTTGTACGAGGAATGAAAATGCAGTGGAAACGGATATCAATGTTAGAATCCCCCTGACATGGACCTGCTCTTCAACAGTAAGAAGGTAGAATTTGAATCAAGGAAAATAGAAGAAAGCTTAAGTATAAGCAAAACTTAGGGAAGGGAAATCACACATAGAGCTAACTGGTGTGGACACAGTCATGTGTAACAACACACTTGTACTGGATAATGAGTAGTAGCTTTTATGCTGCCAAAGTAGCCACTATGAACCAATCATTGATCATTGCACCCATCATCACCAAGGACGTGAAGAAAATAGTCACTCTTTGCCAAGGCTGTGACTAATTCTCCTTGTGCCCTGAGAAGGGGAGTATTTCATCAAATCCAGAACACTCTTCACCCAATATAGTATTCCATCTCCTACCAAACCTATAGAATATTCCACTTCCATTCTAATGCCAACCTTACTCCCTCCCCTGCACCATACAGGTGGATGACACAGTTGTGAGACCTGTACTAGACTCCCACCCACCCCACCTAGAACAGTCCATTTACAGAAATTTCCTGTCATACTAAAAGTGGGGTCACTTGTGTAAGCAACAACATTATGTTTTAGCTATACTGCAATTTATATTTAGCATTCTGTATGGAAGTGACAACTAACCAGCAGTCCTCATATTAATATTTCCTTTGAGAATCAACTTTCTCTCTTTGTTGTGCCTTTCATTATCTCCGAACTTTTACCCAGTCAGTATTGCTGCGGGTGGATGCATTTCGTTGGCTGTGTGAGTGAGAAAGTGAATTACACACAAAAATATGTGGCAGTTAAATAGCTTGTTATGTTGTTATCCTGTTGTGTTTAAATGTTTCAAACATCAGTAGGCTACAGGGTTTCTTAATAGAGCCTAGATTTTCCATTATTGTAGCAAAATAAAGGTTAAAATTATTATCTATAATAGAACACAAGCTTTACTGTGGCAAAATTGGGTGAGAGACAACAGTAAAAAGACAGAAGACTTTTGCTGTCTAAGAAACTAATCTATACAAGAAAGATGGAACAATGAGACATGAAGCAGATACGAGGAGATGAAATCTACTGGTATCAGTAGCTTGACAAGAATGTTGCCCTCTGGATAGCTAGTTCAGAAATATGTACACTCTAAAAAACTGGAGGAAGAACAACTGGAATAATTTTAAATGCATTGCTGCAGAATTCTGTTAAATATTAAGTTCGGAGCTAAAGAATGAATTGAAGAGAACTAAGGAGGGAAAAGTCTCTACAAGATTCTTATCAGATAAAGGAGCAGGTTTGTAGTACATTTAGTAAACCATCTATTGGGGATACTGAATGGAGTAGGTATGAGAAAAAAAAAGGCATGAGATGGAATCAGTTGCAGAATAGTGTCAAAGAATTCAAAAACTGACTAAAGAAGATATACAGAAAAAGTGCACTCAGGAAATATTTCCTATAACATTTATCATCTTTCACAAATTGAATCAAGTAGGAAATACAATACATAGTTAATTTTATTCACATAAAAAAATTTGTAACTTATTTAATTCAATGTATTTTATAAGTTTCTCTTGCTATCCAGCCACAGGTTAGTGCTATCATTTGGTTCACTATTCAACTGATCAAAAGTAATACTTTTGACATGGCCTGAAAGTTCTCAGACTACTCATAATTTCATTTTCCTTCTTTACTTGTGTTCTTCACGTCATAACTGCAGTCTGTTCCCTGTAAAAGTTATGGATAACCTTTTGCTCCCAGTATTTTATCACTGCTACCTTCCGAATTTCAAGCAGTTATTCCAGTCAACAGTGTTAAAAGTTTTCTTTAAATGCACAAATCTATAAATATTGGTTTGCCTTCTTTCATCCTGTCTTCTGAGATTTATAGCGTCAGTAGTGCTGCACTGATTCCTGTAGTTCTTCAGAATCCAAACTGTTCTTCCTCGAAGTTGGTTTGTACATGTCTTTCCGTTCATCTATAAATAATGTGTGTTAGTATTTTGCAACCAGGATTTATTACGAGGGGCATTCAACAAGTAATACAACACATCCTTTTTTTGAAAGCAGTTTGGTTTTATTTAGGATTCCAATACACCATATTATCCCCAATCTTTTGGCTACAAAACCCTGTTTTTCAGCACAATCTCAATTCAGTGTGATGGACTTACGCCAGCTTATTTGGAGGGCCTTTATACCTACGGAGTACCAGTCTACTGGTTGACATCAGAGCCAATGTCTTGCTGCATTAAAAACGTCCCCATCATCCATATACTGCTTCCCACAGAGTACATCCTTCATTGGGCCAAACAGGAGGAAGTGGGAAGTTGCGAGATCCGGGCTGTAGGAAGAACAGCGCAATGAAGTTTTGTGAGCTGCTCTCAGGTCCACAGAATTGTGTGAGGCCTTGCATTGTCATGGAGAGGGAGAATGATGGAGAGGGAGAAGTTTGTTTGTATTATTGTGGTGATGAATGTGGTCAAGTTGCTTCTCCTGAGAGTAGCACAATACGCTAAAGAGGTGATGGTTGCACCATGAGGGAGGGCATCAAACAGAATAACCCCTTTCAGAGTCCCAGGAGACCATCGCCATGACTTTACCAGCTGAGGGTGTGGCCTTTAACTTTTTCTTCAGAGGAGAGGTGGTGTGGAGCCACTCCATAGATTGCAATTTTGTTTCCAGTTCGAAGTGATGAACCCATGTTTCATCACCTGTGACAGTGTCCTACAAAAAAAGTCACAGTCAACCTTGTAAGGCGCAAGCAACTGCGCACAGGTGGTCCTTTGTTGTTCTTATGATTTTCTGTTGGGCGGCAAGTAACCCAGTGGGCACACATCTTTGAGAACCCCAACCGGTGGATGAGTGTGTAAGCACTACCAAAACAGATATTCAGTGGTGCAACGAGGTGTTTGATTGTGATTCGTCGATAGCCTCAAATGAGAGTGTCAGCGTGTTCCAGCACTGCAATAGTCACAGCTGTGTGCGGCCTACTGCCATGTGGGAGATCGGAGATGTTTGCACGACAGCGCAGTGATAATGCAGATGCCTCACCCAATGATTCAGTGTGCTTTTGTTCATTGCCAGGTCTCCGTGCCTATGCATATCCATGATGCTCTGAGTTTATGACAAAAGAAAGTTGGTGATAGTTCTCCGCTTGGAGTGCACCTTTGAGTACCCAAATTGGTGGACCTGTGTGTTGGCACTACCAACAGAGATGTCCAGTTGGGCAGTGAAGTATCTGATTGTGATCCATCAACCATCTTGAATGAGAATGTGCACACATTCTAACATCACAGGAGTCACAGCTGCATGCAGCCTGCTGGCATGCAGGAGGTCAGACAGGTTTATGCGGCTTCTTTGCAAAGACAGACACCTCACCCAGCGACTTGCACTGCTTTGTTCACTGCCAACTCTCCATAGACATTCTACAAGTGCCTGTGGGTATCTATGATGCTTTGGTTTTATGCTGAAAGAAATTCAGTGACAGCTCTTTGCTTGGAAGGCACCTCCATTACAGTTGCCGATTTGAAGGTGACATATAGGGCTGCCACCTATTGCAACTTCATGAAACTAAAAGGGCTGGAGTGAGAATATTCCACAATGTCCCACAACAAATTCCACATTTTTTTGACTGAAACTGGCTGAAAAAGAAGCTGTGTTGCATTGCTTATCGAACGCCTCTCAATTTGATGGCTTGCTAATATTCACACCTATCAGAACCTAGCTTATTTGGCACTGCGGTTACTACATTCTTCTGGGAGTCTGATGGCACCTGTTGGGTATGGTGGTTACAACTCTTTAGTCTTTAGTCGTTTGGTTGATGAAGAACTACTGCCACTATAGGCTAGCTTGCAGGGGGCTGGGGGCTGGAGGGGGGGGGGGGGGGGGAGATGTAACAGAAAAGGAGAGAAGTAAAAAGACTGGGTGTGATGGTGGAATGATGGCTGTGTAGTGCTGTAGTGCTGGAATGGGAACAGGGGAGGGGCTGGATGGGTGAGGACAGTGACTAACAAAGGTTGAGGCCAGGGGGTTACGGGAACGTAGGATGTATTGCAGGGAAAGTTCCCACCTGCTCAGTTCAGAAAAGCTGGTGTTGGTGGGAAGGATTAATATAGCACAGACTGTGAAGCAGTCATTGGAATGAAGGATATCATGTTTCGCAGTGTGCTTAGTAACTGAGTAGTCCACCTGTTTCTCAGCCACAGTTTGCTTGCTAGTGGCATCCCCCTTTCAGTCACCACTCCCATCATGCACTGCACTGGTGCTGTTGCTCACAGTGTGGTTTCAGTTGCCTGAGCCTGCAGTTTTGTGTGTGTGTGTGTGTGTGTGTGTGTGTGTGTGTGTGTGTGTGCGTGCACGTGCACGTGCATGTGTGCACGTGCGTCTGTCGTCTATTGTTGACGAAGGCCTTGCTGGCCGAAAGCTTTATTTGTGACAGTATTTTTATTGTGATTATCTGCAACTCAGCATCTCCGCTATTTGGTGAGTAGCAACTTTCCTTTTCATAAAAGTGTAAAGTTTTTTGTTTTGAAGCACGTAGTGATGTCCATATCATTCTAACTGGAGATGCCCATGTTGGTCTAACAATATATCGAGTGAGGTAAGGTAGCACACTGGATAAACAACTGGACTCTGTCGAGAGGATCGAGGTTCAATCTGTGTTTGGTCATCTAAGTTTTGGTTTTCCATAGTTTCTCTAAATTTTTTGTGGTAAATGCTGGAATGATTTCTTTGAAAATAATATGGATAGTTTCTTCCCCCATCCTCATACTTTCACATTGATATTGTCGATGAAAAAGTTACAATTGTGACTGAATACAGTGCAGAAATAACTCCCCTTTTAGCTCATATGTATCGAGAAACTCCTGTGCACCAAATAGTCCTGCTTGACTAGAAGAGACTGTAGGTCTTTATTATCTACAAAATGGTTAAAAGAGTGCACACACAGAATTTGAGCCCAATATATTGATGTCGGTCAATTGTTGAATCCTAGAGAATATTCTAAGCTAAAAACATTTTGATTTCTCATGAGGAAACAAAGCTTCTCTCAAAGAACTGCCATAGATTCAGGAATAGTAATCATGTGAGATACAGGCTGCTTTATTCATTCACAACATTTTGCAAATAATGAATGAAGGTGACAAGTCAGATCCTGTCTTTTGAGATTTACAAAAGTTGTTTGACACTCATCACATTGTTGTCCACTGAGCAAGATTAGCCATGTGGTGTATTTTGTAAATATCAGATTGGCTCGAGGCTGTGATTTTCAGCGTTTTTTTTTTTCCATGCTACCAGGTGGTGAAATAAAATATGACCGGCAACTAGGACTTCCTGTTATTTAATCGTGGTCCTGAGCAAACTTCTTTTCTCAAAGTTTTGCAATTAAAGTCTGTGCAGGATACAGTGGCCAACACTCAGCGACCAGTTTTCGTCTAAAGCACTGGGCGGGTTCGTTCATTTTTTTAGAGGGGGAGGCCGACAATGTTTGCCCACTTTCGGCAGGTTGGTTATGTGCTGCGATGACAGAATTGAGGTCCATACCCTGCAATCTTCCTAAAACAATTTTACAAAAACTGTTCTGTAAAAAAAATTTATTTTCATTAAAGGTCTTAGTTATTGTGATATATGTATTTAAGAGGACTACGCAAAATTCCTGAAGAGGGTCAGCAGCCTTTTCAGTAGTTGCAGGGGCAACAGTCTGGATGATTGACTGATCTGGTCTCGTAACACTAACCAAAACGGCCTTGCTGTGCTGGTACTGCGAACGGCTGAAAGCAAGAGGAAACTACAGCTGTAATTACTCCTGAGGGCATGCAGCTTTACTGTATGGTTAAATGATGATGGCGTCCTCTTGGGTAAAATATTCCAGAGGAAAAATAGTCCCCCATTCGGATCTCCGGGCGGGGACTACTCAACAGGACGTCATTATCAGGAGAAAGAAAACTGGTGTTCTACAGATCGGAGCGTGGAATGTCAGATTCCTTAATCGGGCAGGTAGGTTAGAAAATTTGAAAAGGGAAATGGGTAGGTTAAAGTTAGATATAGTGGGAAATGCAGGAAGATCTGCAGCGGATAGGCACTTGGTGCAGGGAGTGGCAACTGACCCTTAACATAGACAAATGTAATGTATTGCGAATACATAGAAAGAAGGATCCTTTATTGTATGATTATATGATAGCAGAACAAACACTGGTAGCAGTTACTTCTGTAAAATATCTGGGAGTATGCGTGCGGAACGATTTGAAGTGGAATGATCATATAAAATTAATTGTTGGTAAGGCGGGTACCAGGTTGAGATTCATTGGGAGAGTCCTTAGAAAATGTAGTCCATCAACAAAGGAGGTGGCTTACAAAACACTCGTTCGACCTATACTTGAGTATTGCGCATCAGTGTGGGATCCGTGCCAGATCGGGTTAACGGAGGAGATAGAGAAGATCCAAAGAAGAGCGGCGCGTTTCGTCACAGGGTTATTTGGTAACCGTGATAGCGTTACGGAGATGTTTAACAAACTCAAGTGGCAGACTCTGCAAGAGAGGCGCTCTGCATCGCGGTGTAGCTTGCTGGCCAGGTTTCGAGAGGGTGCGTTTCTGGATGAGGTATCGAATATATTGCTTCCCCCTACTTATACCTCCCGAGGAGATCACGAATGTAAAATTACAGAGATTAGAGCGCGCACGGAGGCTTTCAGACAGTTGTTCTTCCTGCGAACCATACGCGACTGGAACAGGAAAGGGAGGTAATGACAGTGGCACGTAGAGTGCCCTCCGCCACACATCGTTGGGTGGCTTGCGGAGTATAAATGTAGATGTAGATGTAGAATTAGTGAAGTTCAGTGGCAGGAGGAACAAGACTTTTGGTCAGGTGAATACAGGGTTATAAATACAAAACCAAATAGGGGTAATGCAGGAGAAGGTTTAATAATGAATAAAAAAAATAGCAATGCGGGTAAGCTACTACAAACAGCATAGTGAACACATTATTGTGGCCAAGATAGACACGAAGCCCACACCTATTACAGTAGTACAAGTTTATATATCAACTAGCTCTGCAGACCATGAAGAAATTGATAAAAAGTTTGATGAGATAAAAGAAATTATTCAGGTACTGAAGGGAGACGAAAATTTAATAGCCATGGGTGACTGGAATTCGAGAGTAGGAAAAGAAAGAGAAGGAAACATAGTAGGTGAATATGGATTGGGGCTAAGAAATGAAAGAGGAAGCCGCCTGGTAGAGATTTGCTCAGAGCATAACTTAATCATAGCTAACACTTGGTTCAAGAATCATGAAAGACGGTTGTATACATGGAAGAAGCCTGGAGATTCTAGAAGGTACAAGATAGATTATATATTGGTAAGGCAGAGATTTAGGAACCAGGTTCTAAATTGTAAGACATTTCCAGGGGCAGATGTGGACTCTGACCACAATCTATTGGTTATGAACTGTAGATTAAAACTGAAGAAACTGCACAAAGGTGGGAATTTAAGGAGATGGGATCTGGATAAACTGACTAAACCAGAGGTTGTACAGAGTTTCAGGGAAAGCATAAGGGAACAATTGACAGGAATGGGGGAAAGAAGTACAGTAGAAGAAGAATGGGTAGCTGTGAGGAATGAAGTAGTGAAGGCAGCAGAGGATCAAGCAGGTAAAAAGACGAGGGCTAGTAGAAATCCTTAGGTAACAGAAGAGATATTGAATTTAATTGATGAAAGGAGAAAATATAAAAGTGCAGTAAATGAAGCAGGCAAAAAGGAATACAAAGGTCTCAAAAATGAGATCGACAGGAAGTGCAAAATGGCTAAGCAGGCATGACTAGAGGACAAATGTAAGGATGTAGAGGCTTATCTCACTAGGGGTAAGATAGATACTGCCTACAGGAAAATTAAAGAGATCTTTGGAGAAAAGAGAACCACTTGTATGAATATCAAGAGCTCAGATGGAAACCCAGTTCTAAGCAAAGAAGGGAAAGCAGAAAGGTGGAAGGAGTATATAGAGGGTCTATACAAGGGCGATGTATTTGAGGACAATATTATGGAAATGGAAGGGGATGTAGATGAAGTTGAAATAGGAGATATGATACTGCGTGAAGAGTTTGACAGAGCGCTGAAAGAAATGAGTCGAAACAACACCCTGGGAGTAGACAACATTCCATTAGAACTACTGATGGCCTTGGGAGAGCCAGTCCTCTACCATCTTGTGAGCAAAATGTATGAGACAGGCGAAATACCTTCAGACTTCAAGGAGAATATAATAATTCCAATCCCAAAGAAAGCAGGTGTTGACAGATGTGAAAATTACCGAACTATCAGTTTAATAAGTCGCAGCTGCAAAATACTAACGCGAATTCTTTACAGACGAATGTAAAAACTGGTAGAAGCCGACCTCGGGGAAAATCAGTTTCGATTCTGTAGAAATATTGGAACACATGAGGCAATACTGACCTTACGACTCATCTTAGAAGAAAGATTAAGGAAAGGCAAATGTACGTTTCTAGCATTTGTAGACTTAGAGAAAGCTTTTGACAATGTTGACTGGAATACTCTCTTTCAAATTCTAAAGGTGGAAGGGGTAAAATACAGGGAGCGAAAGGCTATTTACAATTTGTATAGCAACCAGATGGCAGTTATAAGAGTCGAGGGGCATGAAAGGGAAGCAGTGGTTGGGAAGGGAGTGAGACAGGGTTGTAGCCTCTCCCCGATGTTATTCAATCTGTATATTGAGCAAGCAGTAAAGGAAACAAAAGAAAAATTTGGAGTAGGTATTAAAATCCATGGAGAAGAAATAAAAACTTTGAGGTTCGCCGATGTCATTGTAATTCTGTCAGAGACAGCAAAGGACTCTGAAGAGCAGTTGAAAGGAATGGATATAAGATAAACATCAACAAAGGCAAAACGAGGATAATGGAATGTAGGCGAGTTAAGTTGGGTGATGCTGAGGGAATTAGGTTAGAAAATGAGACACTTAAAGTAGTAAAGGAGTTTTGCTATTTGGGGAGCAAAATAACTGATGATGGTTGAAGTAGAGTAGATATAAAATTTAGACTGGCAATGGCAATGGCAAGAAAAGCGTTTCTGAAGAACAGAAATTTGTTAACATCGAGTATGGATTTAAGTGTAAGGAAGTTGTTTCTGGAAGTATTTGTAAGGAGTGTAGCCATGTATGGAAGTGAATCATGGGCGATAAATAGTTTGGACAAGAAGAGAATAGAACCTTTCAAAATATGGTGCTACAGAAGAATGCTGAATATTAGATGGGTAGATCACATAATTAATGATGAAGTATTGAATAGAATTGGGGAGAAGAGGAGTTTGTGGCACAACTTGGCATGAAGAAGGGACTGGTTGGTAGGACATGTTCTGAGGCATCAAGGGAGGGTAAAAATCGGAGAGGGAGACCAAAAAATAAATACACTAAACAGATACAGAAGTATGTAAGTTGCAGTAGGTACTGGGAGATGAAGAAGCTTGCACAGGATAGAGTAGCATGGAGAGCTGCATCAAACCAGTCTCAGGACTGAAGACCACAACAACAACAATACAAAATTAAAAAACGTTTGCAATGAAAAATATGGGTCGCTATAATTTTGAGTCTGATGGATATTATATTTATTATGTTGCTGCTTATGAAATTTCGCTAACATATTAAATTTTTCTTTAGACTTGGTTGGAGGTCTCTGTCTGTCACCAGTCTCGAGAAAATGGAACATACTCAAATGCGATTGCATGCACCAACTATAAAGCAAGGATAAAATATCCACAACACTCCTCATGTTTCATGAACAGTTTCAGATTCGAAATGAGACTTTGACAAATGATAGCAAACAATGAGGAGAGTATTTTGATGTATGGTTATTAGGCATAGCTTCATTATTTACTGTGTTATTCACTAACTACAGACTTTTTTGATGAAATAATGTAATTTTTAAAGGCTACCGATAGCTGGTGAAACAAGAAGTGCTGTGGATTTTGGAACAGTGTAAGTGAAGACATGGATCTACCTCTTTATAAGCTATTGATCTTACTTTTCCTCAGTTCCTCGCGTAATAAACCGCTGTTTCAGAATTCTCTCGCAATTGCATCTGCACAATGTGTTAGTGAGGTGACATTGTGTGAACTCCACTGTGTTTTGGCAAAAGAAACAAAAATTTTAACATAGCATCAAGAGAAATGTAGCTTTCACTGAAAATTCAGCTCTCATGATGTTTGTCTGAAAGTTACAAATGGTTAACAAGCCAGGCAAAAATCAATTGCTGCTTGTGTTACATTTTCAATGGAGTTCTTTTTAAATACTAACCAAAGCAGAGGTGACAGTAGATCTTTTTGAATGGTCACAATTCAAATGTGGATCTGGAGGGGCTCCACTTAATAATTACAAAAAAATATGTTCGTAGGCTTCAATTTTGAACAGCACTTTCCCTCCAGCACTTGGCATTTCTACTACAGCACCTGCCCGCATTCCCCATCACTACCACTCTCCCTAAGTGTGCCCCGTTGAATGCACACCCACTGGTCACCATATTCTGTTTGCACACTACTGTTAGAAATGAAGTATACAAATCAAACATCAAATTCTAAAAATAAATGTGATGCTTCTGACAAACATCGTATCATATGTTTGTACTCTTGTTTAAATGACTGTGTGATACAATACTGCTTTGTCATGCGGAACATCACAATACGTTGATATGAATTACCAGTTCAGAAATGGTCTGTCTTATTAACAGATTCCATCTTTGTGAGTATATAACAAAGTTTTCCCTTGTCCCCGTGACATCGTAGGTACTGACACAGCCACTATTCCTCGATGCCAAGCACTATGTCTACGAGACAGGAACTGATGTCATGGTATAAACCACTCAACCAGCAGGTACTGTGAACATGTTATGATGTTTATTGTCATCTTAGCTTGCAGATATGCTACGTCTATCCATTTCATGATACATGCACATAAATAAAACATATGTTCAAATAGTAGATTTATCTAATTAATTATGAAGATAAGCTTCTTATAGTGGCAGAACTAGAGCAGTTCTGCAAGTACTTTGTAAGAAGAGGATGTCAGTCTTGAGACAATGCATTCGGTCATTTGCTCCAAGAAAATCTGCAGGTGTATTGAGTAGAATAACCAACACCGAAAGCTTCTGTGCTTATCTTTTAACAGATGAGTCAATAGTAGGTGATTGAAAGAACTTATTATAAAAAGCGTCAAATGCATCTATTTGATGATTTTGTGTAATGCAACACTGAATGAATTTTTTGTTATTGTGTGACTGTCTGCATGACATACAGTGCTAAACACTGCACAACATAATGATGTGTGTGTTTGGTATCAGATACCTAGGAAAATTAACCTTTGTAGTTTTTCATATAATAATGTTTTCTAAAATCCTGCAGTCATCACAATTTATGTGTAACCCTTCAATAAAATGGCTGTAACACACTGGTTTCTGTAAATTAAGAAAGAGTCACAAAAATAATTGTAACATTGAATTTGACATTAGTTTATAATATGCAATATGTCATAAACATAATATGAAGACCAGTTGCAGACAGACAGGACATTTATTCAAATGGAGACCACACAAAGAGTGGGTGTCAGTTCACTGTCACACAAGTAACTTTTACATGAAGAGATATTGCCAGCAGACAAATGCCAGCTCTGAGTTCCCTAGGCAGTGAATGACATTATTCATGCCAAGCTGCAATTGGCATAGCAAGTGCCTGAAGAGAGTGACTGTAAGCAGAAACATGTACCATGTAAAAATGCTCTATAGCAGCATTTTTTAAACTCTGTTTTATGGAAATTATGTACATTCAAGAAATTTATTAGAAATTAACACTGTTATGAAATAAAACTCATGCCAACACAGAACTTCACACTGACACTAGTGGTTATGGGATAGTTACAGTTCTAGTGCAAACTCAGTATGGTGCTGTAAATGTGGTAGCTTATGTTTACAGTATACTGTCCAAGTTCAAGATGAACTACTCTACAACTGAGAAAGAGTGTCTTGCAGTTATTTCCGCCATCAGCAAGTTCCAGTCGTACATATTTGGCAAACAATTCACTGTTGTGATGGGTCACCATTCTCTGTGCTGGCTGAAGGGTCCAGTGGGTTAACTGGCAAGATGGGAATTGAGGTTTCAGGAGTATATCATCACAGTGGTATATAGAAGTGGACACACAACCCAAGGATGCCAACTGTCTTTCAAGGAATCCTTTGGCAGAACACAACAGCACGGATAAAATTTCAGCCTTTGTCACACAGCTACTGAACAGAGGGATCCAGCACTAGTGAAAACCATACAACTTTTGAAGGAGTAGAGACTGACCATGGGAGAATTAATGAGTGGGTATTGTATAAACATGCCCGTGCCAAAAGAGATATGTGCAAAAAGAAAGACAAACATATATCTATATTCTCATGTTTCCTTAAGCTGATATCAAGTTTTTCATTCTTCAACTGTCTGTCTCTTTCCATTTGTGATTCTCGATGGACGTGTGTGTGTGTGTGTGTGTAAAGTTTTTTGCAATACATCTTCTGAAAAGGGAGGCAGTTTCTTTCAATTTCTAAATTCTTCATCCTGAAAATGATACCTGGATGCACCACAGCCTGTGATCTTCAGATATACAAGGTGACATTATCTATGACTGTATTACATTACATTCTTGGTCACAGTGATGGTCAGTGCTTCCCTTTCTTCAAGAAAGAAGAGGTAACTATCACTCTGTTCGAAGAAGAGTGAATATAGCAATCAATTTAGAATGCTTCAATGGTAATTGCAGGAGGAGAATGGAGGTGTGAACTTGGACATATGAATTCTTGCTAGTAAAAGTATCCACCAGGCATACACCTCGAAATAATCCATGTCATTCCCACTTCCTTATGGAACCAGTACTTAAATACCAGTATAACTAGCGATTGTGACAGGACGGTGCCAGGTATAGATAACTGAAGTAATTAATAATACCTGTTGTAAAAAATTTCCATTGTATTAATTATCTTTTTTCTTTGTTACATGAACAAATAATATTGCAAAGAGAAAGAGAGGAAGGACCACAAAAGAAGGATATGCATGGACACACAATAAAATGTATGGAAACTACCAGAAAAAAAATTGTGAAACCCATCAAGAAGTTAGGAAAATTCTAACTTATAGCTTGCATGGCTGTGCGTGGTAGCATCTTGCTCGTATCTAATAGTAGTAGTAGTTTTAGTTGTAGTTGTACTAGTAGTAGTTGTAGTAGTAAAAATGGGAGCATTTTAAATTGTTGTAAAATAGTGTATTTATTAAAAATAATTTTTTGGCTATGAATCTTGAGTGAGTGTAAGTGCAACTACAATGAGTTGCAGTATTTGTTCACAACATGTCACAAGATAATTTAGAAGATTTTCTCAGAGTGTTTAAGAAAAGGACATTGATTTTAAAATTTTGCAATTAGTAAATCACAAGGACAGAAATGGGTACAGCAGATAAAACCATTGTTGACAATTCAGTAAATATTGTATAAGCACAAAACGACAAATGATAGTGAGTGTCAACATGATGGTGAGTCAGACAGCAACTGCGAGTATTACTTAAGCTCAACTATAACTGAAGAAAGCAATGTTGTGATTAATGATATGACTACTTTCATCAATATCACTGGGAAGCATTTTTTCACATGAGGCTAGTGAAAGGTGCAGTATCGCATTAGGTGAAATGGACCCAAATGTAATCTGATGCAACTCAGTATGTGTTCAAAATGATATCCCAACATTGCATTTGCAAGGGATGATCAAAACTCTTAATTGTTTTAGGAATGAACCAACACAAAAATTTAATTAACCCTTCAAGCCGGGAGCCCGAGTACATACTTGCGTGCTGCGAATGTCTGCACTGGCAGTATCCCGACCACGTACTCGCCAGTTGCAGTCTCAGAGGTAAAACTGTATTGCTCTGCAATCTGTTGATGACAGCCGATACTACTTCGTCAGCTAACTACAGACATATCTGGGCTGCTCTGCTTCGAAGATCTTTGTCACTAGCGACACTCTCGAACGCAAAATGATGCAGCCAAACACTTCGCGCAGTCTTACTTCAGAGCAAATTCTCGCAATTCTCAATTAACCGACAAATGGTTTAAACTGTATAAATGACAGCGGGAGTGATCTAGATGTTGATGATGGAAATGATTTTGACTGTTTGGAAGAAACATCCAAAAGAAGTGAAGAAGAAATGGTGAACAGTGATGATGACATCAAACAAGGTGCAGTAGTGAAATGTGCACGGAATGAAGAAGACTGGAAATGGCAAGAAGTTGACAGCTCTTATGTCTCTTTGAAAACACCATTCATTGGTAAATATGGACCTGTGATACAGGTGAATTCTGCAGCTGAAGCTTTCAAGCTGTATTTCGGTGAAACCATCGCAGAAACAATCGTGTGTGAAACTAACAGTTATGCTGCAGACTGCACACAAAAACAGACTGTTCTACAACCTCATTCCAGGCTACGTAAGCACTGCAGATGGTGATGGGAATTATTCAGAAGCCATCCATAAAGTCATATTTCAGCAAGCATCCACTTTTGAACACTCCGATTTTTTACTAGAGTATGCAACAAGACGGATTTGTGCTACTTTGCAGATTCCTTCATTTTGTAAACAATGAAGAACTGAATACATTTGAAGGCAATAAGAGATTGTTCAAGTTGGGTTCCATCATTCAGCACTTGAATGATACATTTAGAAATACATACAACATGGGAGAAAACATTTCTGTTGATGAATCTCTTGCGTTATAGAAAGGAAGGCTGGCAATAAAAACCTGTCTATCTCTAAAATCAGCAAAGTTTGGTTTAAAGTCCTGTGAGATCTGTGAATCTTCCACAGATTATTTATGGTAGTTTATTATTTATGCAGGAAGTTCCACAGAAATAGAAACTAAATTTCTTTCTGCAGATACCCTGAAAACCAGTCAGATTGTAGTGAAGCTTGTTGAGCCTCTTTTCAACTTAGGCCATATGCTCTGGATGGACAGTTATTATAATAGCATCCTTTTGTGCCACTTTTTGAAGGAAAGAGGTATGAATGTAGCTGGCACACTTCCACTGAACAGGAAGAATGTATCTAATGCCTTGAGACCTCATAGCATATCATTCACACAGTGTAATGGTACTGAAATGGATGGATAAAAAGCAAGTTGCCTTAATTTCTACATTTCATAATTATGCAGTTGTTACAGCAACCAAAAGGGGCAACAAGGTAAGAAAGCCTCAGTGCATAAAAGAGTACAATAGTTCTATGGGTGGTGTAGATTTGAAGGATCAGTAACTACAACCTTTTCTCATGGAAAGGAAGAAAGGTGTAAAGTGGTATAAGAAAATGTTTAGAAGGATGATGAATGTTGCAGTGCACAATGCTTGTATTGTTTACAATGCTAGCGAAAAAACAACGGAAGAAACGCATATAAATTTCAGTCTTCTGCTCATATTACAGTTTCTGGAAATTCACGGGAAGAATGTAACTTCACCTCGATGTGGGCGACCTTCAAAAATTCCTGTGCCTGAATAGTTCACAGCAAGGCATTTTATTGAGAAGATCCCACCCACAGAGAAGAAAAGTAAGCCTACAAAGAGTTGTGCAGTCTGCTGCAAGAAGACGGGGAAACATAAGGAAACATCGTTCAGGTGCAAGGACTGTGGTGTAGGACTTTGTTTCGAAGATTGTTTCAAAATATACCACACTCAGAATTCATTTTAAGTGACAATGTATGTTTTTATCGTAATAAATATGTATTGATACCAATTCCTAAAATTTTTGTAACATTTGAACAAGTAATTCCCATCCTAGAGCAATTTCACTGAAACACTGCATTCTGGGGCCAGCCAGCCATATAAACTACCGCCAGTAGGCTAGGCAAGTGCTCGGAAACTACCGGCTTGAAGGGTTAACAGACACAAAACTTTAATGATGTAACACAAAAATTTAATAGTTTAACACAAAAAGTTGAAGACTCTTCAAAACAGCAAACATAAACATTTAATATTAGGAATCATGTGACAAAATTTTCAGGAATTACAAATGAGTGAGTGCAAAAATTTGATGAGCTAAGTAAAAAGTTGCATACCGACTTGTGAAATGATTTAACATGTAAGTTGTCCAAAAAGAGAAAAAAATTAAAGGTGCAGTTATTCAAAGATCTGTCTCTGAAAATAGATAAGCTAGACAAAAAGGTGTTGGATATTGACAAGGCACAGGAGGAAATGGCAGATAAGCTGAAAAATGCGAGCAACACACACACACACACACACACACACACACACACACACACACACACACACACATTAAAATGCAGAGAACTAAATCAGAAATTAATATAAGTGTAAAGGAGATGCAAGATTCTACTACTGTGTAGCCAACTATATGTAAAGATCTGCCTGAGGAAGTACAGAAACTACCCATAGAGTTGAATAATTCAAAGATAAGGGTACAACACCAGCACAGAAGGTAGCAAAAGAGCATAAGACCTATGTAAAAGAGGTCGAAGAGCTAATTAAGGAGAAGGAAAATGAACTAACTGCCAGGATTGAATCGGGTTTAAAGGCAGTTGAAGAAAAGTTGTGGAACAGTTTAACTATGGGTACTGATATCACAAAGGAGCCACAAATCGCTAGCAATCAGGTGCAGTAAGACAGAATAGAGAGCTACAATACCTATCTGCTATTTACCACTAGTCCTTTAGGCAGAGAGGAAGGGGAGCTGCCAATGTCAATACCAGTTGCACCAGCATACATGGAGTATACCGATATGCAGCTGAACAATGCAACGGCAGTAGCAGACAGTACCTCGTGCCTGTCTACTCTTTTAGTTGGTGTAGGGTTACACCGGAATAGTCAGTTTCTGATTTTTACTACAGAGGGTAAAAGAATGAACTCCTGTGACATCTGCATCATTGTTTATCATTGTGTGTGAACTAGTAAAGGGCATGAAGGCTTGCTGTCCAAGCCCTGCATGAGATAGTGGTGAAGTCATGGTTACAGATATCTTATGACAAGACCAAATACTTTGATAACTGGCACTCCAGTAAGACACCTTTGACAACTATACATGGAATGATTGGGAGGGTCAGTCACTTTCATTACCCTGGTGAATGGGTCCACCCCCATGGTAGAGATGGTGCCTCCATCTTAGAAAGGTGTAACAAACTCAGTGTAGCATACCATCTGACCCACAATCTGTACAACAAGAAATACATTTCGATGAATGCTAAGGTCTGTCATTACAGAACTACTGTCAAACCACAGTTTCCGTATGCCACAGAGACCCATTTGATGAACAGAAAAGGCACGACAGATGACCTGGAGAAAGCCGAAAGACATATTCTCAGAAAAATTCATGGCCCGAGATTGCTCCCAGGTGGAACCTACCAATTGAAGTCTTAATTCTGAACTGTATCAACAGTTAGAACCAGCCAACACCAGTATGTGATGTGGGCGGCTCAAGTTCTATGGGCACCTACAAAGAATGAACAACAATAGGCTTACGAAGATCTTCTCATTGGTTAAAAGCTACAAGACTGGAAGCTTGTGGCTTAATGAAGTACTAAAAGACTCAGATTCGGCTGGGATCTCTGATCTTGAGGTAAAAGATCGTTCCAATTTTTGTGCTATGGTAGAGTCTTGGACCCCACCACCTAGAGTCCCTAAATGTCAGAAGCCCCTTTCACATTAAATCAATAATAATGAACTCCTGTGGTATTCATCACAGCCTTCTGTATTGTATTACTATCCAAGTGGACTGAGGTACAGAGGATCAAGTTCATTGTGAGGTACTCTCAAGACGATGCTTTATTATGGGCAACTGATATGACTGAGTGGTGCCATACTCATGAACAGTTGGAGCATGCCTTCTTGTACAAATTCTGGTCCATAGCAATCCAAGAGAGGCAATAGTGAGAGGTAGCCCAGCACCATTCAGTAGTAACTATGGGAGACTACAGAAGTATTTGGAAAAATTACTGAACAAAACAAGGTCTTAGACAGATCCAGTCTCTCACAAGGATGTATTAAAAATACTCAGAATTTGCTTACCGGTACATATCAAGGAAAAATTAAACACAGTACCCAAGAATGAGGTAGAATACTATTTATCCATTCTTGATTTGATTGGCCTGATATATAAAGAGGGCAATCACAACTTCAGAGCAAAAATGTACAAAGTGAACATCTGTGAAATAGTGATCTGCAAAGTAATAAGAGTGGAAGCAACCAATATGGTGGGTGCACATAGCACCTGTGTAATAATTATCACACAAGAGGTAACTATGGTAATAGGGGAAGCCAAGGACACAAACGAGGTTTTAAAGGAAACCAAAACCCTAATTACAATGGAGTAGCATATACCGAACATAGGTGTTTTGGACAACAGATTCATAATGTAACCCTGGGAGGCAGTAGTAACCAATATAATAACTGGCAAGGTCTGGCTGGTGGTAGACAGGCAGGCTGCCCCCTCCTGGTAGCTACAACTGGTGGAATGACAATTATTCGCAGGTTGGAGGTCAAGGTCAAAGAGAATTCAGTTCACAGGCATCAAAAGAGACAAATTGGTGAAGTCAAGACCATATTGTGCATATAACAGAATGAAGAGATTACTCCCCACCTTCACCCCCCAACTTCTGACTAAACTGGAAACCCAAAACAGGTTGCAATAGGGCCCCGTTCACAGACCGAGGATGACACAGGTGCAGTGACAAACGTTATCTCACAAGATTTATTTAAGGAGTTACAAAAGTGAACACACATACAAATGTTCCCTGTGCAAAGCTGTTGAATCTTGATTGCACTAGGGAGCAAACCTAAAGGGTTGAAACATAAAGCTTTTATTATCAAAAATTTTTCTTTAAAATGCATTCTTCTAGTGGTGGAAAAACTTTTAGTTAATTGTCTGATTGTTATGGGTATCTTCCGACAGTATGAGGTTCAGATTGACATAGGATAGGGAAAGTGTTTCTCTGTAGTTAATCAGCAAGGTTATCAGTAGATTTAATCAGAAGCAGTACAATAGAAAACAGATCTCTGCCAAGTGCAGACATTAGAGTACAATTGCCTTATTCAGGTGTGTTGTTCTGCAATGTACAAAAAGACGAACAGTTTCATGAAAGAAATATGGAGCTGCCACTAGTACAAGAAAAGTTAAGTGAATCAGAGTGTTTGTCAGAAGACCAGAAAGAGGAGCTACAGCATTTAAAACTTCTGTATGCACATTGTAACGTGCAATAAGCCTTCGGACCATATATATTCTCAAATTTATGATCTTATCCTTTTTTCAATCTTATCTGAAATGTTTTAAACTCTGACTATATGGTAGTATATTTCATGCTAACACAATTAACCCCAGTGATAAAAAAACAAATTTCATAAAATTACTGTACTATAGAAAGATATATATTTTTTGTTTATGTGATATATATTATCATAATTGTTGTACTGTACTGTTGAGTGAATTTCATTTTTTGTAAATTATGTTCTACATTTTGATCTTAGTTTGACTATATCTTTACTGATAACTTTGGAACAGTGTTAACTGGGTGCGGTTGGTTTGCATGTGTGTGTGGTGGGAAGGAAGGAAGGAGAAATGTAAAGTTTTCTGGAGGTTCAGTGCAGTGCAGTGTTGTGTGAACATTTCGACCAGTTTTTTCTTGCACTGATAATTTATGAACAAATTTACAAAAAATGTATCGTGATCAGAATAATGAAATAAATATGCCGAACCTACCAGCTTCAGCTAGTTACTTTAAACAGGACATAGCGGATAAAGACATATTTCAGGACGTATTAGACAATAGTCAAGCTAAATAGTTAAATGAAATCAGTGCACACTCAGGATTTTTAGACAGTAGAATGTTAAATTCAAGTCCAGACCATGAGAAACGAGTACAGTCGCACATAAGTGAAACAATGCTGAGTGACATGTTTACTGCATTAATGTTATCAATGGAAAAAATAGTGAAAAACTGTCATCAATAGAAAAAAATAGTGAAAAACTTGAAAACTCAGTAGTCTCAGAATCTGATCTCATTAGAGCAGAGCTTAATGCGAAAATTTTAGATATTAAAAAAAGCTTACTTAGTGCATTTTCTCAAGTGGAGTAGAGTACAATCTAATCTCATTAGAGCAGAGCTTAATGTGAAAATTTTAGATATTAAAAAAGGCTTACTTAGTGCATTTTCTCAAGTGGAAGCTACAGATGAACGTGTGAAAAAACTAGAGGGGGAGGTAGAGGCTACCGAATCCAAAATACAATCATTAGAGACAAAAATAGGGGAAGTGGACAAGGATCTCAGATTTGATATAGGTGCTGCTTAAGTTAGATGTAAAGATGCTGTTGGAAACACTAGTAAACAAGCTGTAACCTTTATAAATAAGCTAAATGAAAAAATAGACAGTGTTGCCTCAGATGTAGATGAAAAGGTTCAGAAAATAGCTGAGATAACAGACTCAAATGTGTCAGACTTACATCGTGATGTCACCATTATCAAAAAACAAGTACAACATTTACAAGAAGGGGCTTATTTAAAAACGTTTTGTAATGTAGGACACCTAAGATATCCTACTATGCCACTAAAGCATTTCCCTGGTGACAAACATTTTCATCAAGTTGATTTTATACAATATTGCCTTGATAGTTTTCTCCCTGGTATGAGTGATGAATTAAAATTAAGTTTATTAAAAGATTATTAGAAAGGGAAGCCTTGCCATGGGCCAACCAACTTGACTGAAGCAATTTATCCATAAATGAATTTGAAAAGTGCTTCTTGAAAAAGTGTTAGTCTGGCACTGAACAGGCAAGGATAAAGAGTAAGTTTTTAAATGGTCAGATGTACAGGGAACAGAGAGGGGGTATGAAAGAAGTTTGCAAAGACCAGATCATGAAACTTGCTCACTTAGACCAACCTTTTGATGAATTAACTCAAATAGATGCACTTAAGAGAAGGCTAGTAGAAAGAATTCAAATGGGGTTAGTTTATTGGTCTGATGATTCCATAGACCAGTTCCTGAAATATGTAGAAAAGTTGGACAGGGTGATAACAGGTTTGGCCAACATAGTACTGATTTCAGGAAGCCAAACTGGAGTAATCTCAATCATAATAGAAATACAAAGAATAATGACAATTTTAACCAATGACATAACAGCAACACCATGGGGAGGAATGACAGGAAACCAAATAACTTTAGAAATTATCAGGATGTAAGACCAAACCATGGGGACCAACAGGTTTATGGGAACAGAAATGGTGATAGGAATTTTGAAAATAGAAGTGGACAGCGGACAAATAATAACCAGTCTCTCCCCCTCCCTTCCCACATGTAAGGTTTAATGATAGTAGGGGTGACAGGTTAAACTGAAATCCTCTCAGTTGGCAGTGCACAATCCGAGAGATACCCAATAAGACAAGGTAAGGACCAAATATAACCAATGTGAAAATAAGACAGGTTCAATATAGGAATATTTTTCAGGTAAATAAAATACCAGTAGATGAGAGGTATTGGTACAAGTTTTGGCAAGATTATAAAATGAATCAGACTAATTCAAATGAGGTAAACAATGAGTTTTGTCTGTTTAGTCAGTAGCTTGTGAATGAGCATACTAGCTGTAGTGAAAATAATATTCTTGAAAATCTATTTGAGCCCAAAGAGAGTAATAATACCAAGGGTAATAGTGTAACTTATAATTCTGAAAATGATGGTGTTATTGACAATAATGTTCTGAATGATGCAGATGTTGATGATGCTGATTGTGAACTTAGTGATTATAATGAGTTAAAAGCTAACGATGATAGTGCTGGAGATGTGAAATATTTTGTTGGTTTAAAGGAAGAAGTGAAGTTGTGTTGTGATGATAATGATGGAGAATTTTCAGAATCAATTGAACTTAATGGTAAAAAAGGGGTTTTTCTAGAACATTTAAGTTGTTTAAAAACTAAAGTATTAGAATTGCTCAGCCATGTTCAAGACTTAAGTGATGCTGAGGGAAAATGCAACAGAAGTACAGAACAAAACACGCTGTTATGATAAGGAATCTAGAGCAGGAATCCTAGATTTATGTGAAGTAGATAGTAACAGTAAAAAAAAGTAAGTAAACTTAGCAGTCGGACAGCTACACAGCTAATAAATAATGAGGTTGACATGAATAGCTTTGATGAAACAGAACAAGACTTACTTACTGAACCTGTTGAGCATAATACCCATGATCAGATCAAAACTCCTTACATTATTCTAAAAATTTGGAACTGGGAACTGGGAAGGGAGGTGCCTTTTGGATAGTAACTTTGAGCAAAGAACTCAGCCAAAATCCTAACTGTTTAGAAGCACCTGTTGTGGGAGTCAGGGTTAGAGGAGCAATTGGCAGACACTGTAAACAAATTAAAGTCCAGGCTTACTTATCTTTCCAAATTAGAGACACTACATTTATTCATGAGTTTCTTTTCATACGGGATTTGAATGAGCATGGAATTTTAGGGGTCAATTAACTACATAAAACAAATGCAGTAATTAACTGGAAGGAGAAATCTTTGTTTATTTTAGGCCATAATGATAAAATTATACAAGTACCTTTCTTGCAGGAAGGGGACTCGCCATTAAAAGGTAAGGCAAATAGATTAACTGGCATTGAAGACACAGTTTTTACAGCAGTGTATGTGGAGGAAGGAGGTATATACGATGACTTCAGACGGACTATTAATGAAAAAGTCACAAATGCAAACAATTTAGATGACAGAAAAGTGAAACTAAATCCTTACTTTATGAGTATTATGATGTTTTAGTGATGTTCCAGGCACAGTCAAGAATTCTGAATGTGAACTTACGATGAAACCTCATACCCCATTTTTTCAAAAACCATATGATGTTCCAATTTCTAAGAGAAAAGCAGTAGAAAAAGGGTTACAAAAACTTGAAAGATTTGGGATTATAGAAAGGAGTAAAATTGAATACAACGACCTGATAGTCATTATTTCTAAAAGATGTGGGGGTGTTAGAATTGTTCTGGACTCTTGGCTGTTGAACAAGTACATACAAAGAGAAAATGGCCACCCTGAAAATAGGAATGAACTCTTATATAAATTCAAGTGTGTGGAGCTAATGAGTACCCTAGATTTAACATCAGGTTTTCATCAAATACCTCTGTCACCAGAATCTAGAAAATATACTGCCTTCTTGTACAATGGTAAGTGTTATCAGTAGAAGGTTGTACCATTTGGTTTAACTGTGTCATTGGCTGAATTCGTTAGGGCATTGGACAGTGTACAGGATGATGAACTGAGATCTAAATTAGCTATCTATGGAGATGACATTTTGGTTGTTGTTGTTGTGGTGGTGGTCTTCAGTCCTGAGACTGGTTTGATGCAGCTCTCCATGCTACTCTATCCTGTGCAAGCTTCTTCATCTCCCAGTACCTACTGCAGCCTACATCCTTCTGAATCTGCTTAGTGTATTCATCTCTTGGTCTCCCTCTACGATTTTTACCCTCCACGCTGCCCTCCAATGCTAAATTTGGGATCCCTTGATGCCTCAGAACATGTCCTACCAACTGATCCCTTCTTCTAGTCAAGTTGTGCCACAAACTCCTCTTCTCCCCAATTCTATTCCTTAGTTATGTGATCTACCCATCTAATTGTCAGCATTCTTCTATAGCACCACATTTCAAAAGCTTCTATTCTCTTCTTGTCTAAACTATTTATCGTCCATGTTTCACTTCCATACATGGCTACACTCCATACAAATACTTTCAGAAACGACCTCCTGACACTTAAATCAATACTTGATGTTAACAAATTTCTCTTCTTCAGAAACGCTTTTCTTGCCATTGCCAGTCTACATTTCATATCCGCTCTACTTTGACCATCATCAGTTATTTTGCTCCCCAAATAGCAAAACTCCTTTACTACTTTAAGTGACTCATTTCCTAATCTAATTCCCTCAGCATCACCTGACTTAATTCGACTACATTCCATTATCCTCATTTTTGCTTTTGTTGTTGTTCATCTTGTACCCTCCTTTCAAGACACTGTCCATTCCGTTCAACTGCTCTTCAGAGTCCTTTGCTGTCTCTGACAGAATTACAATATCATCGGCGAACCTCAAAAGTTTTTCTTTCTTCTCCATGGATTTTAATGCCTATTCCGAACTTTTCTTTTGTTTCCTTTACTGCTTGCTCAATATACAGATTGAATAGCATCGGGGAGAGGCTACAACCCTGTCGCACTTCCTTCCCAACCACTGCTTCCCTTTCATGTCCCTTGACTCTTATAACTGCCATCTGATTTCTGTACAAATTGTAAATAGCCTTTTGCTCCCTGTATTTTACCCCTACCACTTTCAGAATTTGAAAGAGAGTATTCCAGACAACATTGTCAAAAGCTTTCTCTAAGTCTACAAATGCTAGAAATGTAGGTTTGCCTTTCCTTAATCTTTCTTCTAAGATAAGTTGTATGGTCAGTATTGCCCCACGTGTTCCAACATTTCTACGGAATCCAAACTGATCTTCCCCGAGGTCGGCTTCTACCAGTTTTTCCATTTGTCTGTAAAGAATTCGCATTAGTATTTTGCATCCGTGACTTATTAAACTGATTGTTCAGTAATTTTCACATCTGTCAACACCTGCTTTCTTTGGGATTGGAATTAATATATTATTCTTGAAGTCTGAGGGAATTTTGCCTGTCTCATACATCTTGCTCACCAGATTGTAGAGTTTTGTCAGGGCTGGCTCTCCCAAGGCCATCAGTAGTTCTAATGGAATGTTGTCTACTCCCAGGGCACTGTTTCGACTCATTTCTTTCAGCGCTCTGTCAAACTCTTCACGCAGTATCATATCTCCAATTTCATCTTCATCTACATCCTCTTCCATTTCCATAATATTGTCTTCAAGTACATCACCCCTGTATAGACCCTCTGTATACTCCTTCCACCTTTCTGCTTTCCCTTCTTTGCTTAGAACTGGGTTTCCATCTGAGCTCTTGATATTCATGCAAGTGGTTCTCTCTTCTCCAAAGGTCTCTTTTAATTTTCCTGTAGGCAGTATCTATCTTACCCCCTGTGAGATAAGCCTCTACATCCTGACATTTGTCCTCTAGCCATCCCTGCTTAGCCATTTGGCACTTCCTGTCTATCTCATTTTTGAGACGTTTGTATTCCTTTTTACCTGCTTCGTTTTCTGCATTTTTAAATTTTCTCCTTTCATCAATTAAATTTAGAATCTCTTCTGTTACCTAAGGATTTCTACTAGCCCTCATCTTTTTACCTATTTAATCCTCTGCTGCCTTCACTATTTCATCCCTCAAAGCTACCCATTCTTCTTCTACTGTATTTCTTTCCCTCATTCTTCTCAATTGTTCCCTTATGCTCTCCCTGAAACTGTGTACAACCTCTGGTTCTTTCAGTTTATCCAGGTCCCATCTCCTTAAATTCCCACCTTTGTGCAGTTTCTTCAGTTTTAATCTACAGTTCATAACCAATAGATTGTGATCAGAGTCCACATCTGCCCCTGGAAATGTCTTACAATTTAGAACCTGGTTCCTAAATCTCTGTCTTACCATTATATAATCTATTTGAAACCTTCTAGAATCTCCAGAATTCTTCGATGTACACAACGGTCTTTCACGATTCTTGAACCAAGTTTTAGCTATGATTAAGTTATGCTCTGTGCAAAATTTTACCAGGCAGCTTTCTCTTTCATTTCTTAGCCCCAATCCATATTCACCTACTATGTTTCCTTCTCTTTCTTTTCCTACTCTCGAATTCCAGTCACCCATGACTATTAAATTTTCATCTCCCTTCAGTACCTGAATAATTTCTTTTATCTCATCAAACTTTTCATCAATTTCTTCATCGTCTGCAGAGCTAGTTGACATATAAACTTGTACTACTGTAATAGGTGTGGGCTTCATGTCTATCTTGGCCACAATAATGCGTTCACTAAGCTGTTTGTAGTAGCTTACCCACATTGCTATTTTTTTATTCATTATTAAACCTACTCCTGCATTACCCCTATTTGGTTTTGTGTTTATAACCCTGTATTCACCTGACCAAAAGTCTTGCTCCTCCTATATCCCACTATATCTAACTTTAAACTATCCATTTCCCTTTTTAAATTTTCTAACCTACCTCTGATCCGTAGAACGCCAGAACATTTTGGTATGTAACTCAAATTGGAATGATCATTACTGATTGTTGAAAGAATTTTTTTCAAAACTAAGGGAAGGGGGTATCGCTTTAATACTACAAAAATGTATTTTTGGAAGGAAAGGAATAAAAGTTTTAGGTCATTACATTTCTGAAGAAGGTATTCTGCCTGATCCTGAAAAAATAGAAGCCATTGCTAAGTTACCAGCCCCAAGGAATAGGAAGCAGTTGAAATCTTTTTTTGGTTTAGTAGGATTTTACTGAAAATTTTTAGACAACCAAGTATTAAACACACGCTGTCTCAGTAGCCTACTTAAGAAAAATGTAATTTGGAAATGGGATCAAAATTGTCAGGAAGCTTTTGAAAAGATCAAACCAACCCGATGCTACGATAGAATCCTATTTAGATCAGACTTCTCTACCATTTTGTTTATATTCTGACTCAAGTGACTATGGCTTAGTAGCTCATTTATTTCAAATGCATGAAGAAAATGGAATAAGAAAGTGTTTTGCAATAGCATTTGCAAGTAGCATCCTATTAAAACATGAGTGTAAATACACAGTAACTGACTTACCTTCTAGGCCACAAAGTAATAGTGTTTTCTGACCATAAGTCACTGTGTTACTTGCAAGAATGTAGGTTGTACCACAGGTAGTTAACCAAATGGGCTATGTTTCTCCAACAATTTGATTATGAAATAAGCCACATAAAAGGTTCAGATAACAAAATGCAGATGCATTATCTGATTACCTGAAGTAATGACCAAATAATTCATGACCAAGAGGAAGAGAAAGAGTTTACACTTATGTACATGAAAGGAGTAAAAGGCGAGAAAACTATTAAAGCTATTTGTGATGACATCAGAAGGAACCAAAATAATGATAAATGGAATCTAATTAGAGCCTATTAGGAAAGCCATGTGAAGATAAAGTTGCAAAATTTTACAAAGTACGCAAAGGTATACTGTTTTGTATAACCCAAGAAGACTCAGATGTTTGGAAATTATGCTGGCCAGAACAATTTATTGAAAAATTAGTTACTTATACTCATGAGAACTATGAACATTTTGGTGCACAAAAATGTCCACAAAAATTACATGAAAATGTTTATTTTTATATTATGACAAAACATGTTAAGGAAATTATTGCTAGTTGTGATAAATGCCAAAGAGTAAAGGTGAGTAACCAAACTAGTCAAGGTTTAATGGAGAATATTTTACCTGAAAAACCATTAAGTCTCATGCCTGTTGATCTTTATGGACCCCTTCCCACATCAAAAGGAGGATAAAATTACATTTTCTCAAAATTTATTAAACTCTACCCTCTTAAGAAAGCCACTAGCCATGCAATTGCAGTAATATCCCTACAGCAGGTAAACCTGAAGCCATCTTATCAGATAATGGGTAACAATTCATTGCAAATAATTGGAGATATATGATTCAAAGAACAAAAATTGAACACATTTTAATATCTGCCTATAATCTGTCCAGTAACCCAGAAGAGAGAAGCATGCGACAGATTGGGAGATTGTATAGAACATACTGTAGCCATAAACATACATTCTGGATTGAACACACTGCAAATTTTGAAGATGTTATAAATAGTTCACAGAACTCAAGTACGGAATTTTTCCTTTCGAAGTTATGTTTAATAGGAAGCCACCAAATCTCATAAATGAATCCATAGATTTCCCAACTTGTATGCTCATTTTAGCCCAGGAAAGAGAAGAAATTGTTAGAAACATGATGAAGAAACAAGGTGGTGCTAGGAAAAAGACACATGACAACAAAGTAAAAACCACTCAGATAAATCTTGGTGACTTGGCCCTTGTTAAGACGCACAAAAGATCAAAATTACTCACTTCTGAACTTAAGAAATTCTTCCATATTTACATTGGACCTTTTGAAGTAGTTCAAATCCCCCACTCCAGTGCATACACACTGGTATAACCTAAGTCTAGAAAACTCCTAGGTTTGCAAAATATTACCGCCTTGAAACCTTACATCCAAAAAACCTAGTTTTCAGAATTTGCAGAAGACAAGTAGGGGGTCCTAAGATCTGTCTGGGACACTTCAGAGGCAATGTCACCTATTCATCTTCCTACCCTGTAATTAGTTTGTAAAAAGTTAGGTAGTGAAAAAAAAGGAAAAGTTTTTTGATTATACCAAAAAGGTAAGGAATGGAATTTTACAATATATACAATTATATCAAATTATGTTGAAAACTGTGAGTAACCAGTAAACATTTAAGTGCAAAGATTATATAATTGAAGGAGTAATGAGATTAGTACACAGTGTATATGCAATTTTTGGTGAGTTTTGAGGAAGTATATGGTATATATAGCTATTAGTGGAAGAGTACACCTGAGATATTTAGTGTAATGCACTAGTTTTCAAAGTGTTTGTATAATGTAACAAGTGAAAGTACAGTTGCCTAGTGAAGTGTACTTGAAAGTAATGAAGTGATTGTAGGGAGTGTTACCTTTCTGACCCTTAAGTTGAAGTAATTTGATAGTATACATTAATGAGTTGCGCAAGGAATGCAATGATTACATACAGTAAAATAATAAAATGTAAATTGTGTAATGTCTGTTTCTATTCTTAGAAGAAAAGCTATACCAGTTGTGAGGTCTGCTGCTATGTGGTGTTATTTTGTGAGGTTGATCTATTGTGTAACATGAAACAGGTGATTTTTCTTAAGTGACTGCTATTATGGAGTATTTAGTGGAGTAATGAGGTGATATTATGAGGACATGAGGTGAAGTAATTATGTAGATGCAATGAGAAGATATTTGATGTATTTAATGAAGTATTGATGTATTACTGGGTGAGGAGAATGATGTTAGGTATGGCCTTGTTAGGGAACCTGTCTTTTCTTACTGTGGAGAAAGTTTATGAAAGACACACATAGTCAGCAAGGTTTGTAATACAAGTTGTTTTTAATTTGAAGTAACAGATGCAAGTAAATACTCAGTTCTATTTATGCAGAAAGGTTGATTCTATGTGAAGTGTGATGTATTTTGTAATTAGGCACCTTGTTAGTAATCTGTACACTGAAAAGTGATTAAGCATCTTGTTAGTAACTAATGTGAAGGACTTGACACTTGAAAGTAGGAAGTAAACTGGAGAATGTTTTTAGTGAATTAACAACTATAGACTGTTGAAAGGAAATGAGAAGTGAAAATTGTTTACTTCTGAACTTATGAAATTTTTTATACTTATATTGAATCATGCAAGGTAAGTCAGAATGACACATCTGAACACATCAACCATCGTTGATGTATTCAGTACTCAAAAGGCTATATGAATTGAACTACTTATTGTATCAGACTATATACTTGAAACATATAACTGTTTCGTTACTTTTTCTGAAAATCCAATGAGAGATGGGAGTTATTTTCTTACTTTTCTGAAAACATGATAATAATAATAGTAATAATAATAGTAATTTTATTGTCATTCGGCCATTACAGCAAAAGACAACATCAGACATATAATACAATATAACTGTTAATTCAAAGAAAACAAGAGGCATGTCATTAATACTACAAAATTATATTACATTTGAAATAATCATTTATGTCACAGAATGCATGAGCAACTAGCCATTTGTACAGTTTTTGTTTGAATGCTTGTCCAGGTAGTTCTTGTAGATATTGTGGAAGCTTATTAAATAATTTGTGCCCCATCTGTTCATAGCTGTTGAGTGACTTTGAAAGTCTGTGGTAAGGAGTATAAATGCATCTGTTCCTTCTCTTGTTGTAGAAATGTATATTTTCTCTACATTTTGCTTCCAGTAACTTCTTTTTTGTGTGGAGTGAAACATAGTAAATATATATGTTTATTACAGTCATGATTTTTTGTTCACAGAACAATGGTTTGCAGTGTGCTTTATATGGAGAACCAGTAATTATCCTAATGGTTTTCTTTTGTGGTATTAGGATGTCACACACTGAACTTGAGTTCCCCCATAAAATAATACCTTATATTAGGATTCTTCGGAAAAATGCAAAATATGATGTTCTAAAATAATTTTAAGGTACACAGTCCATAAGTTGCTGTAGCAAATACATCACTCTAGACAGTTTACCACTAATATATTGTACATGTTGACCCCAGGATAATTTTTCATCTATATATACCCCTAAAAACTTAATGCAACTAGGATCATCTGATGGAGGCTTGTCTTTTAAACTAAAAACCATTTTCTGCACTTTGTTATCATTCAGTAGGTAGCCATTTGATTTAAACCAACAGGATGCTTGAGCCATTGTCTCTGCAACACAAGCTTTGAGGCTACTGAAATCATTACTACAATGAAGGAAAGTTGTATCATCTGCTTATAGTACTGTCATGGACTCGATGAATGATGGAAGATCATCAATCGTTATTAGGAACATAAAAGGCATGTTTTAGAATGTTACAAGAAATGTCATATATGTCTACACTCTCAGATGATTTCAGATGTTTAATTATTTTTAGGACGAGACTAGGTGGGACCTCAGAGAAGGTAAACATACTTGTATTTGCTAGTGGTTTACAGACATTTTTTGAAAGAATCTCAGATGAGCTAATGACAGGTTTGGTGATAGTATTTCCTACTTCTTGTACTGATTTAATAAAGAAATCATTGAATTTCTGAGGGCATATACTGATTTTTTTATTTCTTTCATCTTTAGTAACATTACTTATTAGTTTCCATGCAGCTTTGCATTTATTCGTGGAATTCTCAATACTGCTGAATTTGTGTGCTCTTTTGGTTTCAATGATGGCTTTTTTATACTTATTCCTATGTTGAACATAGGCTGATCTGGCATGGTCGATCTTCAGATTTTTATGTATACTGTGCAACAACATAACTTAATTTTTCAGATTTGTTAGTTGTGAAGTGCATCATGGGTTTTGTTTGTTTATACCCTTGCCTTTGGAGCCTTTGTTGATTATTTTGCATTTCTTTATTGGAATGCAGTCATTAAATTGTGTCCAAAATGCTTTGAAAATCCTTTCAAATATTAGTTTTGCTGACAGATCTTTACATAGACTATAATTTGTGTCACCAGACCATTGGCCAAACCAGTCTCTGTTAGTAAGAGACTTGCAAACTCTGTCAATTTTATCATTTGTGACCAATTTAGTGTTTACTATTTTTGTGACAGATTTATCAATGTGAATCTTACCAGCACAGAACCTACTTATATAATTTAATGGTACGGAATCATGATCTGAGAATGATAATACTGTCACATCACATGATTCTTCTGTAGTATCGAAACCGACAAAGATATTGTCAAGACATGTTTCATCTCTTGTGGGTCTATTATTGACAAAATGCAGATTGTACTGTCTCAGAAGATTTTTGAGCTCAGTGACACTATGTTTGGCTGTTGTTACATCAAAATCTGCATTCAGATCTCCACCTATTGCAATGTCATAATGTAACCATTTTGTCTATCTAAATACATCTAACAGCATGTCCAGTTTTTCTAAAAATACACTAATGTTACCCTTAGGTGATCTGTGTAAGGCTATTATCACTAACTTAAAATTGTCACTAACTATACCAGTGGCTTCAAAATTCTGTTCATCACACAAATAGTCTAGATCCAACCTATTAATGGAGTAGATGAGTGACTAGTTAGTATACAATGCCACACCACCCCTTTTATGCACTTTTCTACAGTAACAATTTGCTATCTTATAGTTATCAAATTTGATGGCTGTAAGTTCACTCTCTGGTGTCCGTTGTTCACTCGGACAAAAAATATCAAATTTGTTCTCTAGTCCAAAATTATTTACAATAAATTCTTTGTCTATTACTCCTTGAATATTCAGGTAGCAAATTTTAAGATCAGAATTGTTATTGTCTTTAGAATGAACAGTTTGGTTAGGAGCTATAATACCTGTTACACTACCTATTTCATGGGCTTCTTCGTCTTTCTGTGTTCCACTAAAAAATTATGTAGACAGAGAGGAGGCACTGTTTTCCACTTACCCACAACACTTGATACGGCTTCTTCTGCTGTAGTTCTTTTCCCTCCTTTTGGCAGGGATGTATTTATTGTTGCTGGAATGATGAGGTATATACTAAGTTTTTGAAACATTTTACCTCAGATGGGAGACTTTATATTGAATTTGTCTTGTACTTGATGTGCATCAAGTGTTACAACCATATAGTGACTTATTGAAACTTGTGATGATCAACAATTATCTGTACAGAAATTCTAATTGTTAAGTGTTTCAAAACAACCATATCCCACACAATGACTTGTAAATATCTTAGTGCTATTACATATTTTCTTTGAAGTTTTGTTATTTATGTAACCAACTATGGGTATGGGGGTGATTCTTGAATGATACTAACAGGTACAAGACTATTTTGCCATTGAATACTATACCCATACGCCATAAAGACTGCCTTGTAAACAAGGCAAAAGGCACCATGCAATTTTATGTAGATGTCTATACACAGAACTCTGAAACAAATAAATCTTATCTTCACTGAAGTGTGCAAAAGATATCAGGAGAGCTGTTGAAATCTGTGAGCACTTGTTTCCCAAAAAATTGATACATAATATTATCTGTGTACAGTGTATAACTTTGTCTATTACCTAAGTGGACATTTCCAAATTTTATCTAACTTAAAGTGAATTTTCAAGCAGAAATGATATGTAAATATCAGACAACCCAATGATCTGGAGAGGACATTTTCATTTTTGTGCTTTAAGTGTTAGTTACATGACATGTCCTACGGACACTAGTGCTTATAAATATATGTTATTTAATTGATGTTGTATAGTATCCTAAACCATGAATTGAACCAAAGTAATAGTGAACTTGGCTGTGCACTTAAACACTTAGTATCAACTGGACTTGAACTTAAATTGTCATAAAGAACTTTTAGTAGTGTGACAGATTTTAGCATTTGGTGTCCCCAATTGAAGTTGTACCACGTTAGCACACCGGACTTATATTTGAAATTACTATATGCATGATCTAGTATTCTGGAAGAGAGTAGTGCTTATGTAGCACACAGAATTTTATCAAATGCTTTGACGTTTTCGTAGTGTGTATGCTGCACACAGTATTTCATGAACTTTTGATAGTGCAAAATGATATTGTAAGCCGTGGTAGTGCCAAAAAGGCACAGAGTACTTGCTTCTGAGATATGGTATCACATTTTTCGGTAGTGAAAGTGGTATGTAATCTGCAATATTGCAAATGGTATTGTAGTCTACAGTTATGATGAAAGTTACAGAAAAGGCTGTTTTCAAAATACTATTAACTTTAAAAAAAAATTGAGTAACTTTAGGAAGGCAAGTGTATAAGTGAACAAATAATTTTCTTATAATTTTCTGCATCCAAGTTTAAATTTACTGATTTTTGAATACTAGTTTTAGTCTACTATCCCTAATACATTAATATTTGCTTTACAGTTTTGTCTTAGTATAAGTACTTTTTTTAATATTGCTAATTAGTATTTGTACAAATTCAACAGCATAACTACATCTGACAAAATCTAAAATATTTTTTTTGCAAGAAGTAACCCTCTTCAAATTTTTTTGGAATCAAGATTCTGAGAGCCTTGTTTATCTTGAAATTTTTTCATGGGATATATCATATAATTAATTAGGGTACATTGGATTATGAAGCTGATACATGTAAAATGTTGTAGGAAATACCCTGGGAGCTGTGTCTTTAAAAAGATCATGAAAAACCATTGGACACCACCCTCCAATTCAGCGCACACTGGACACCTCCTTTTACCAACCTTCAACTATTCAGATCGCAGAAACCCATCATTTCGTAAACACTCGTGTTACTGCATGTTCTACTTTTCAAATTTGTAACATTGTGCGTTTCTGTGAGACTTTCTTTCACAGTGGAATGTGAGTGAAACTCTCGCACTGGGAGGGGGTGGGGGTGATGTGCAATAAGCCATGTGGACCATGTATATTCTCAAATTTACGATCTTATCCTTTTTTCAATCCTATTTGAAATGTTTTAAACTCTGATTACATAGTAGTATATGTCGTGCTAACACAATCCCAGTGATTAAAAAACAAATTTCATAAAATTACTGTACTACAAAAGATATATATTTTTGTTTGTGTGATATACACTCATGCTCATAAATTAAGGATAATTGCAGAATCTGGTGCCACACAATGTGACACTACACAAAACTGGCACTAATAGCATAGGCACATAGGGAACACACATGACATAGAGCTGTAAGTCCATGGTATTGGTGACAAGTTAAGAAAACCATCCCGAAACACATGTGCTACAAAACGCCACTGTTTCCTGCGCATGTACCCCAATGTCAATATGGAATATGATCACTATGCACACATACTCAGGCTGCACAGTGGGTTGGCATACTCTGGATCAGGTGGTTGAGCAGCTGCTGGGGTATAGATTCCCATTCTTGCACCAGTGTCTGTTGGAGTTCCTGAAGTGTCCTAGGGGTTTGAAGAAGTGCAACGATACATCAACTGAGAGCATCCCAGATGTGCTCAATGGGGTTTAGGTCTGGAGAACAGGCAGGCCATTCCATTTGCCTGATATCTTCTGTTTCAAGGTACTCCTCCATGATGGCAGCTCAGTGGGGCCGTGCGTTATCATCCATCAGGAGAAAGGTGAGACCCACTGCACCCCTGAAAAGGCTGACATACTGGTGCAAAATGAATTCCCGATACACCGACCTGTTACAGTTCCTCTGTCAAAGACATGCAGGGGTGTACATGCACCAGTCGTAATCCCACCCCACACCATCAAACCTCAACCTCTATACAGGTCCCTTTCAAGGACATTAAGGGGTTGGTATCTGGTTCCTGGTTCATGCCAGATGAAAACCCAGCAAGAATCACTGTTCAGACTATACCTGGATTCGTCTGTGAACATATCCTGGGACCACTGTTCCAATGACCATGTACAGTGTTCTTGACACCAGGTTTTAAGGGCTCTCCTGTGACCAGGGGTCAGTGGAATGCACCTTGCAGGTCTCCAGGCAAATAAACCATGTATGTCCAGTCATCTGTAGACTGTGTGTCTGGAGACAACTGTTCTGGTGGCTGCGGTAAGGTCCCGAGCAAGGCTACCTACAGTACTCCGTGGCCATCTTCAGGTATTGATGGTGAGATATCGGTCTTCTTGTGGTGGTGCACACTGGAGACATCCTGTACTGTAGCACCTGGACACGTTTCCTGTCTGCTGGAATTGTTGCCATAATCTTGAGATTACACTTTGTGGCACACGGAGGGTCCATGCTACAATCTGCTGTGTTTGACCAGCCTCCAGTCACCCTAGTATTCTACCCCTCATAATGTCATCAATATGTGTTCTTTGAGCCATTTTCAACACACAGTCACCATTAGCATGTCTGAAAACATCTACACACTTACTCGCTGCACCATACTCTGACATGCACCAACACACCTCTGCGTATGTGGACTACTGCCAGCATCACTGTGAGATGACCACAGGTCAAATGCACCACATGGTCATACCCCGAGGTGATTTAAACCTGCAAACTGCCCACCAGAGTGTTGTTTCACCATGTATCAGCATTATCTTTAATTTATGAGCATGAGTGTATATTATCATAATTGTTGTATTGTATTGTTGAGTGAATTTCATTTTTTGTAAATATGTGTGTGTGTGTGTGTGTGTGTGTGTAATGATGTTAACTGGGTGCTGTTGGCTTGTGTGTGTGTGTGTGATGGGAAGGAAGGAGAAATGTGAAGTTTTCTGGGAGTTGCGTATAAATGGAATGTATTTCACTGAGCGAAAATTGTAAATTTATGGCAGCGAGGCATCTAGTACTATTAAATATGAAACCTACATATGAATCAGTTTATTGTCTATGTTATTTCAAGAAACATGTCAACCTATAGGGCTTCCAGACCTAGGGTTTCCAGACAGAAGAAATTCAAGCACTGAATTTGAGGAGATCCTCAAAAAACCAGATGAGTATTTTTTTCTTTAAAACTACCACTAGACCCTGCCAACAACATTTTAACTCCATGAACATTTATTACAATTAATGGTCATCCGATGTGTGTAACAAAGGAGGTCATTAAAATGTGTATTTGAAAAATGTTACACATATAAATTGGATGTTTACCCTCATGAAACGTTCTTTTTTTCATCATACCCCATACTCTGGTCCAAGAAGGAGGCAGTGAGGAAGGAAATTGAGAGGATGATAGATTGGGGTGTCATACAGCACTCAGATTCATAGTATTTTCATCCTATTTTAGCTATCACCAAATCCGATGGTAGCATCATGCTTGTACTTGATGCATGGAATATAAACAAGATCATTGTTCCTCTTATGACACATCCTGAAAACTTAGAAGAACAGTTACTAAAGTTCAATAAAGTCAAATAACATATCATAATTGACTGAAAGACGTCATACTGGCAGATAGCTCTCCATTAAGACACTAGAAAGTACACCGCCATTATGTGTCGGGACAGAAGCTATGAATTTTATGTCTCACCTTTTGGCTAAAATGTGAGTGTAGGTGTCTTCATTTCTGCATTAGACAAAGTTTTAAGTTCAGAATTACACTGTCTATGCAGATGATTTACTAATAGCAGTGCCTACCCGTCAAAACCATTTGTGACTTTTGGGAGAAGTTCTATACCGATTCTCAGAATATGGTGTTACAACAACTTTAAGGAAGTCTGAATTTGGGAATTCCTAAGACACATCATATCATGACAAGGTATTCTAACAAGTCTGGGGAAAGTAGATGAAATAGACATTTTCCTCCACAACAGAACAAAAAACAGCATAGTGTCTTTCTACAGAAAATTTATTCCTGACCACTTGCTGAATGGCAATGCACTGTTAAACTTCTTGCGGAAGAATATTCCATAGATATGGACTAATCAAGAGTTTTGTTTTAGTACTGATGTGTCTTCGTGGGGTCTGAGGGCATGACTATTCCAAATCACCAAGGTAGATGGGCAATACACACACAAAATAATTAGTTTTGCAAGCAGAACTCTTACTGAATGCAGGCGAACATAATAATAATGGAGCTCAAAGCTTTCTCTATAGTTTGGACTTGTAAGAAATTTGAATATTATTTGCCAGGAAACGCACCAAAGTCTACTGAGACCACCAAGTGATTTCTTTTCTCTTGACACACAAATTGTTCCACAGAAGAACAGCCAGATGGTGTCTTTACTTGCAGGGATTCAGTTTTGAGGTAGTGTACATCAAAGGTGAACAAAACATAATTGCTGAAATCTCATTGAGGCTAACCCAAGAGTTAAAGAATTTTTTAGAAGTCATCCAACAGAATTCTGAAATCTGCATCCTACTTACACAATGATAAAACACACCAACCTCATTATGTAAAAATGTGCAATAGCCTTGGGCAATTGCAAGAAGATCCATGCTGGAAAAAGGTGAGACTCGAACTATGTGAAGAAGACGATGACAATAACTTACTACAAAATTTTTATGTTATTTGTAAAGGAGTACTGTTTCACCAATGTATGCCTAATCAAGAATGGTGGCATGTATTTTTACTGGAAAAGTTTGCAGATAAATCCATTCTTTACACTCACAATATATGGGATCATTATGGTGTTTCTAAATGCACCAATAAACATGCATTGCTACTTCCCCAGCATGTGGTGCCGGATTCTTCAAGTAATTCGAAAATGTATTACTTATCAGAAGACCAAACACTCCAACAAATCAAAATTAATTGAACCGCATCCAGTAGTTCCCACAAACCCCTTAGAATTAATATCATTGGATGCTGCTGGTCCTTATCCAAAAGGAAAAGGAGCGTTAAGTATGTAATTGCCTTATATGATGTTTTTTCCAAGTATTTTAAGTTGTATGCAGTGAGATCAATGACTGCCAGTTCTATTATTAGAAGAATTACAGACAACTATCTCCTGAGAGTAGGGAAGCTACAGATACTGTTAACTGATAATGCATCATACTTCACAGGTAACAAATGGAACGAATTCACAACCACAATTAAAATGAAATGTAGTGGTATCATGATTCCACCCCAAAGCAAGCCCCATAGGAAGGGATTAAAAAAATATTTAATAGATTTAAACACTGTTACACACCACACAAACATACACAGTGGGATGAATTCATCTCACCATTTCAACAAATTATTAATAACTTGCCATAAGCTTCAACAGGATTTACACCAACTGAATTAATGTTTAAGAAACGAGAAATGGATGAGTGGGAAAAACCACTGCCTAAAGTACCCAAGGGAGCTATGTGATGTGGAGAAAAAAAATAGGCCAAGCCTTGATTAATCTAGGAAAACAGACCAAGCAAAGGAAAAAGTCTTATGACAAAAGATTACGGTGTGCAGTACAATTCCATATAGGACAAGAAGTTTTGTTGTGAATGCACTCAGAGCCCACCAGACATGGAAGACTCAACTGCAAATGGCAACTCTTATACACTGGCCCATTTGTAATTACACAAGTCCCTCATCCAGTGTCATATTGACTAGCTTATGCTATTAATGGAAAGGACAAAGGCCTTTATCCGCACAAGATCTAAAGCAATTTGTATGCTAAAAGGGTTTGACAGAAGGCTAAATCAACTAATGAAGTTATTGTGCTTCTGTATAGTGAAAATATTTCTCTATAAACTATGAAAGATGTTCACTTATTTTTCTTGTTATTTATATGTGTGTAAACAGAAATAAAGTAAGTCATTAGTTATTTAAGATTTTGTTCACTAACCAAAGGATGTTGTGCAATAAATTATAAGCAATAATCTGAATTTATTCACCATTATGCGAATTCACTACTAAAATACAAACACCTACCAACCACAAGCAGATAAATATGGTGGGGAGAAATAAATGATGTAGCAATGTGACGAGAGACAACATGCAAACACAGTAGAAATTTGCATTGCAGGACATTGATCACACCACATGCACAAGAGGAAAACAAGCTCAACAAGCTGCTTAATGTGCCAGATGCTCAGCTGACATGGGTATTTGTATACTAAATAGAATGTAGCCAAAGAACTGTGAGTTTAAATTGAGTGCTAAAATTATTACTGAGGTCTACACTATTAGAATAAAATTAATATAATACGAGAGAACTAAGATAAGGAATATTTATTTGGAAGGAAAGAAAATTAACTAACTAAGGGAAAATGTCTACACACTAGGTTACTATTTACAATGTGTATACAAAAATCTACATTATGGCTATATACAAAATAAGCACTACAGTATAGGAAATCTAAAGATACCATGATGTATGATGTACCATCAAAGAATGAATAATTCTAGGGTTATGCTCTTGCTCTGAATAAGCTACATGAGTGGGTAATGACACTGTGCCCCCCCCCCCCCTCCTCTCTCTCTCTCTCTCTTTCCCCCCTCTCTCTCCTCTCTCTCCTCTCTCTCTCTCTCTCTATCTATCTCTATCTCCCCCCCCCCCCCCCTCCATCCCACACAGACACACACACACACACACACCAAAAAAAGTTTTGCTTCACCTCGGTTCTGGGACCTGTACAGAAAATTGATTGGAGTATAGATCAACATAAACATCATTTCCACCCTTTTTATTGCTCATGAAAACCACACATTGCATATTGTACCACCACACAGTGATACCTTCAGAGGTGGTGGTCCAGATTGCTGTACACACCAGTACCTCTGATACCCAGTAGCACATCCTCTTGCACTGATGCATGCCTGTATTCATCATGGCATACTGTCCACAAGTTCATCAAGGCACTATTGGTCCAGATTGTCCCACTCCTCAATGGCAATTTGGTGTAGATCCTTCAGAGTGGTGATGGGTCATGTCGTCCATAAACAGCCCTTTTCAATCTATCCCATGCATGTCGATAGGGTTCATGTCTGGAGAACATGCTGGCCACTCTAGACGAGTGATGTTGTTATCCTGAAGGAAGTTATTAAAAAGATGAGCATGAATTGTCTTCCATGTAGACGAATGCCTCGTCAATATGCTGCCGATATGGTTGCACTATCGGTTGGAGAATGGCATTCGCATATCATAGAGCCATTACGGTGCCTTCAATGACCACAGGTGGTGTATGTCTGCCCCACATATTGCTACCCCAAAACATCAGGGAATCTCCACCTTGCTGCCCTCTCTGGACAGTGTGTCTAAGGTGTTCATCCTGACCAGGTTGCCTTCAAACACATCTCCGACAATTGTCTGGTTGAAGGCATATGCAATACTTATTGGTGAAGAGAACATGATGCCAATCCTGAGCAGTCCATTCGGCATGTTTTTGGGTCCATCTGTACCATGCTGCATGATGTTGTGGTTACAAAGATGGACCTCGCCATGGACGTCGGGAGTGAAGTTGCGCATCATGCAGCCTATTGCGCCCAGTTTGAGTCATAACCCGACATCCTGTAGCTGCATGAAAAGCATTATTCAACATGGTGGTTCCACTGATCAATAATCTGTAGGTAGCTATCATCCACTGCAGTAGTAGCCCTTGGGTGGCCTGAGTGAGGCAGGTCATTGACTCTTCCTGTCTCTCTGCATCTCCTCCATGTCCGAACAACATTACTTTGGTTCACTCCAAGATGCCTGGACAGTTCCCTTGTTGAGAGCCCTTCCTGGCAAAAAGTAACAATGTGGGCATGATCAAACCATGGTATTGACCGTCTAGGCATGGTTGAACTACAGACAACACAATCCATGTACCTTCTTCTTGGTGATATGACTGGAACTGATTGGGTGTTGGACTGCCTCCGTCTAATAGGTGCTGCTCAGGCAAGGTTGTTTACACCTTTGGGCAGGTTTAGTGACAAGGCAAGGGGTCTGTGATACAATATCCACAGTCAATGTCTCTCTTCAGGAGTTCTGGGAACAGGGGTGATGCAAAAGTTTTTTTGATGTGTGTATAAATATCTGAAATATCTGTATGAATGTGATAGGATGAATGTTATATGTGAATATAAAGAAGTTATAGTATGTAAAATGTTGTGAAATGAAGTCAAGGTCCTTTACTGCAAAAGATAAAAAAGGGGGTCAGACCATACATTGAAGAATGCAAGTCACATATGAACGCTGTGTTCAAGACACAATTACACATGATAATGGCTTACCTGAATGTCCTTCCTTGACCATTAGTTTTGACACAATCTTTGTAGCAAAGTATTTACATATATTATAGTCCATAGGCGCTGTATCCCAAAGTGAAAAGTATAAATTAAGTACCATGAAGTACTATCATTATAGATACTTTTAGGCAAATGACATTAATAAACTTTTATGACACAATGATGTTAGAATTTTATTTATAATACTGCAAACAATGAATAAACAGTTTGCCGCAAAACACAAAGAAGCATTCACTCAGAATTTGCTCAATTATTATGTGATGTGTAAATGATGGATTTTAGCAGGAGATGATAAATGTTTCTTTCCATTCCTTATCATAACTCTCTCTTTGTTACTAGACCACCTTATAAAATTGAAAGAGAGGTGGCAAAGTGTAGTTATGCTTGTTTGTGTTAGAAATATGAGCATGAAGTTCTCCATTTCTTTTGCTAGCAGTATGAAAGTACAAACACTTAGGTTAAATGAGATGATGAGTTCATGCATATCATCAGATTGCATATAGGTATACTAGTTTTTCATTCCTGACATGTAACATTTTTTTCCAAATTATTCATGCAAACAAGGATTACATCATTAGTTTAAAAGTTAAAGAAATTACTAGCTCATCATAAAAGTTGTAAACATAAATGATTCATTAATGATGAGAATTAATATGAAACAACTTGTCACTGAAATGTTGCCTTATGAATTTTGAAGATGAAAACAATTTCTTAAATGTTATTCACTTCTATCTAAATATTGTTATGCAAACATTGAAAATGATGTGAAATGTATTAGACCTTACTTCTCAGCTAATATTAAAATAACATTTATGTGTGGTATAAAGAGCAAATTTATGTCATGTTTTAATTTCTTTAAGTAAGTCATGTAAAATTTCACACACTTGTACAAAGACATGTACGGAAAACTGTATATGAGTAGGGTGTTTAACATATGTGAAATGAAAAGGGACTTCAAGAAGAACTGTCCACATATAACATATTTAGCATGTACTGAATTAGGAATACACACTCATGTGAAGCATGATCAAACTTGCGTGTGCCTGCAATGGTGAAAATGTTCTAAGTTCTCTTTGCAGTGTTGTTGGATGCTGAACTTCACTACTAAGGAGAAATGAAATAAGTAATTTATGGACTTATCTGGAATATGGTAAGCTTGTGACATGATGCTGATGATTCAGGATGGCCTTTGGACACTGAAATATTGATGGACAATGTGGTCTATATAATCACAGAAGGAACTTTATGGCTTCTCCGTCACAGCATTGAACATTTTAAACAAACATACATCAACTTGCACTTATCCTGGACCCTATAATGACATGCAGTTCATTTGTGGTGTACAAATTTGTAGACGCAAGGCTGAACTGTTCTCCACAGTTCCACCGATTGTACCACAAGGCAAGTGCACAACGAACACCGATTAATGTGTGGAGATGTGACCACACAGACTATGGGTGGCAGTTACGCCTCAATAATGGAGCAAAAGACTTTAATTCAAACTTGCCCTTAGTTGAGTCATGATCTCTCATAAACTGAACTTTGGAAGTTTTGTAAATTTCATGTAAATTAATTGTAATATAAATAAAACTGACACACGCAGGAGATAAATAAGACACAAACTTGGCCACAAATAAAGGGATTTGAAGGCCAACCAGGCCAAAAAATAGTTTAAGTTGTACTTACAGATGAAATTTGATTATTTTATGTTATGAATGTTTGTAAAACAGTTAAGGAAACAAAAGAAAAATTTGGAGTAGCAATTAAAATACAGGAAGAAGAAATTAAAACTTTGAGGTTTGCCGATGACATTGTAATTCTGTCAGACACACCAAAGGACCTGGAAGAGCAGTTGAATGGGATGGCAGTGTCTTGAAACGAGGATATAAGATGAATATCAACAAAAGCAAAATGAGGATGATGGAATGTAAAACTTTCTGGCAGATTAAAACTGTGTGCCAGACCGAGACTCGAACTCAGGTTCGGCACACAGTTTTAATCTGCCGGGAAGTTTCATATCAGTGCACACTCTGCTGCAGCGTGAAAATCTCATGATGGAATGTAGTTGAATTAAATCAGGTGATGCTGAGGGAATTAGATTAGGAAGTGAGACACTTAAAGTAGTAGATGAGTTTTGCTATTACTGGAACAAAATAACTGATGATGGTTAAAGTAGAGAGGATATAAAATGTAGACTGGCAATGGCAAAGAAAGCATTTCCGAAGAAGAGAAAATTTTTACCATCAAGTATAGATTTCAGTGTCAGGAAGTCATTTCTGAAAGTGTTTGTATGGAGTGTAGCCATGTATGGCAGTGAACCATGGACGATAAGTAGTTTGGACAAGAGGAGAATAGAAGCTTTCGAAATGTGGTGCTACAGAAGAATGCTGAAGATTAGATGGGTAGATCACGTAACTAATGGGGAGGTACTGAATAGAACTGGGGAGAAGAGGAATTTGTGGCACAACTTGACTAGCAGAAGGGATTGGTTGGTAGGACATGTTCTAAGGCATCAAGGGATCACAAATTTAGTATTGGAGGGCAGCATGGAGGGTAAAATTCGTAGAGGGAGACCAAGTGATGAATACACTAAGCAGATTCAGAAGGATGTAGGTTGCAGCAGGTACTTAGAGATGAAGAAGCTTGCACAGAACAGAGTAGCATGAAGAGCTGCATCAAAACAGTCTCTGGACTGAAGACCACAACAGCAACAATGTTTATAAAATGCACCACTTCTGTATACTGTTGTCCAGTAATATGGACAATGCCAGTATGCAGTAGGGAGGCAGTTCTGACAGATATTATTTTGGTTTTGCCATGAACCATATGTCATTTAATAAGTATTGAAACACTGGAGGGTGTGGGGCAAAGATGCTGTATAAACATGCCTGTGTCAAAAAGAGATATGTGCATAAAGAAAGACAAACATATATCTGTATTCTCATGTTTCCTTAAGCCAATATCAAATTTTTCACTCTTCAACTATCTGTCTCTTCCCGTTCGTGATGCTCGGTAAACATGTTGTATGTGTGTCAGAGAGCTATGTGTAATTGTGTAAAAGTTTTTTTACAATATATCTTCTGGATATGGAGCCGGTTTCTTTCATATCTAAATTATTCATCCTGAAAATGATACCTGGATGCTCCACACCCTGCCATATCTGGTTATAATGGCAAAACATCTATGATTGCATTATAGTGCTTTCTTGATCATGGCAATGGATGGCACTTCTCTTTCTTCAAGAAAGAAGAGGCAAATATCACTCTGTTCAAAGGAGAGTTAATATGTTAATGTATTTAGACTGTTTTAGTGGTAATCGTAGGGAGATCCTGTGGTGGGTGAACTTAGATGCGTGAATTGTTGCTGATGAAAGTATCCGCCAGGTACATGCCTCGAAATAATACACATTATTCGCACCTCCTTACAGTGCCAGTATTCAAATACTAATATACTATGGTCAGCTGCCCTGATGTATTTCTATTATGATCCAATATTGGGTTACTTTGGACTCCTGATGACTCTAGACAAAATCAGTAGGAGGAATCAAAGACAAGGTTTCCACTGGGTCATTAGACATTATGCAAGCCACTGTAAGGAAAGCTAGCAACACAGCAAATGCTGCAGTTACCTCTGGGACAAATGACATCAAATTCACCAGCAGCACTAGCTGAAGTCGACAAATGGGAATCCATTGATAATAGACTGCACTGAATACCTCAGCCACTATGCTGTCACCAAAGCTGTGTTGACAGTCAAAGCTCCAGAACTTGCAAGGTTCTTTGGAAAAGACATCACTTTGAAGCATGGAGCACCCTTACAATGATTCGTGGAAAAGTAACTATTTGAAGTTATTTCACATTGCGACATCACTCAAAGGATAACAACTGCCCACAATCCACAGACGAGAGGCCTCACAGATGCTATAACAAGACGTTGGCAGATGTGCTTTCCAGTGTACATTGATGTCCAACAGATACTGGTATACGTTACTGTTCATTGTCACAATCACATGTAACATACTGAACAAGACATTACAGGCTTCACACAGTTCTTTCTTCTTCAAGGTTGCTTGGTTGAGGCCACAATAGACACACAGTTCCCATTTTGACTGGACAATACTTTTGATGATCATGTGAAACATGTAATCATCAGGACTGAATAAATAAGACTGGGCTCACATATGATCCCTGAATGCCCAGGAGAAGGACCAAGACCTCTATAATGCCAAGCACCAACTAGTGAGATACGGTCTAGGCGACTTCGTATGAATTTTTACACTCGTGTGGGAAGCAGGACTATTGAAAAAGTTACTAGAATGCTGCTTTGAGCTGAATGTATCCTTTGCCACTTATCAAATGTCACCTACAAAGTCAAGGATTATGACTCGACATCCGAAAGACAAAAGTGCAGACACATTATCCATGGCATCCAAATGAGGTACAGATTGACAGTGGGGGCAACTTTATCACGAAAACTGTAGGCCCACTAAATAATCACAAAGCTTTGATGGGGGGGGGGGGGGGGGGGGGGGACAGGTGGGGGGCAGGGGAGGAGGCACCTCTGATGCTCATCATGGTGAAGAGGATGTGACAACATGATACAAACAATAGGATCCTGCTATACTGCCACAAAGAGGACCACTGACAAGATCTAGAGCTATCATTGCTGTATTCAGCTTGAATGAGAATTTCTGAATTAGTGGGGCAGTGTTTTTCTGGGAGAGGGAATAATGCCATGACCTGTGCTGCATACAGTGTTGTGTAGGGTCAGTGTCACTGGTTGGTGTGGTGTGGCTCACCAGTTCAAATAAAATCACCAGCAAATATTTGTTTTTTAATATTTGTCATTTCTAGAAGCTTCTTGGAATTCATTATGTTTTTAATGTCTGTACATTCTGGAATATTCAATATCTACATAAATAGCAGCACTCTCCATCCAAGAGGCAGTTCCGTTTGGTCTGTATGTCTGAGTCCCTAAGAATTACAGCTTCAGTGCTAAGCATTGTACTTCACTAATGACCCTTGTAAGCTAACATCCCAAAGATGTTCAGGCTCACATGCAGTTCTCTTTCATCGAAATGTCTTGGCTCAAACTCATCTAGGAGTTGAACCACACATGTCGCGTTACATGCCCTAAATAGACACTTGTGACCTTTTGGTTAAATTGTCTGGCTGATGGCAAGTTTGTGAAATACAAAGTTAATATAACATATAATAATAGTAGTAATAATATTGGAAACTAAATTAATGTCCCATAAATGATGTAGGCCACGCAGTTGCAATTTGGTTAGAATAATGTTTATTCAGGAAGCAAACTAATAGTGAAAGTGGTTGTATTTAGAGTTATTGTTGCACTCGAGTGCATATCCATTTGACACAGTTTGATTATTCACAATCTCATCGTGAAATACAAGTATCTAAGCATAAAGTTAGAATTCACACCAAGCATGCGGCTGCTTACTGCTTGGAGACTAAGCCCCACAATACCACACAACACGAATTTTTCTAAGTCGTTTCACTTCCTAGTTGCCTAAAGACTGACTGTCTGCTTTTGTGTCTCAATCCGAACTGTACCCTTTGGTGTCTCCAGCTGAACTGTTCCTCTCTGCCCCTCTCTGGCCATGTTTTTCTGGGTGCTGAAATCCTTGCTCAACTGACTGTGGCAATTCCCTTTCCTGAAGCCATCCATCTGATTGGCTACAGCTTATTCTACATTATTTTGCATTTTAACATATTTAAATAATCAAAACTTTACCACCACTTTCACTTTCTAAATAAAGTGACAATAATATCCATTACATAATAAACATTAAATTCTTTTACATAAAACAAATACAATTTCCTTCTTAGGTTTGAATGCCATGGCCAGTAGTCCTGCAACAATGTGATTTCTTATAAATAAATAAAGAACAAAACAAACTATTATGCACTAAACTTTACAACAAATATTCTATTACCTAATGAATCAATAAGATGTCATGTTGTCATCGTTCAGTATGTGTTGTGTGGAGGAAATGATTATCTGATGCTTAACTGAAAATACTGATAATTTAAATCTACTATATATTTTAAACAAATAAAGTTACAGAGTTGATATTTACAACATTTGTCATTTTAATGATGCTCTTCAATATGAAATGTCGATCATTAAGATTGACTAAACCATTCAGATTTTAGCATTCAGGTCTTTGTTACAAAACTTGTGAATTTCACTTTAACAGTAAATCCTAACCTATTATAGATATGATCAATATTCAAGTTTTATTGAGATCACCATGAAAATTTATGAAGGATGCCAGATTAAAATTACTGTGGCTTCATTCCTTGAATTACTACAGAATTAAATAGTTTACATAAGTGTTTCCCTTTATGGCCGATCTTAGGTCTGCCATATTTAACACTACTACGTCTCCTTGGCCACAAATGGCTTCTACTGGGTTTCCCTATGACATAGGTTTTTGTCTGTCTCACTCGCATACTACTGTGCTTAGGCCTCAATAGACAACAAATGCCTGTGAGTTTCCCCATCTTGTAGTGAATCTGTGCTCTTTGTGGCACGCGATTCTGGACAACGGGGTTTGTTTCACAGTTCCTGACGGTGACGGCTGACTCTTTCAGCCATATACTTAAATGAGACTGATGTGCTCATTAACTCACATCCTTGTTTTGAATTTGGACTTTATTGTGGTTTCAATATGACAGTATCAATACTTTAGGTTTTATGTTCTGGTATTAATGACGTTATCAACACAATTAACCATTCAATCTTTATTTGGCTTTGAAATGTAGAAGCTACTGTACTTTTTGTCTTGAAATCATTTTTTATATTTTGTTGCAGGATAGAAAAGCTGCTTCAAAATGATGACCCAAAGTGTTTATTATCAATAGATCTTTGCCCGCATCAATAGGAGAATACTAAACTTTTACTGAAATGGCATCTGAGTCATGGTTAGAAGAAAAAACTTAAATTAATGTCACCAATGGAATTCTGGTAGAGTTTAAAAGATGAATGTCCTTGTGACATATGTATTACTGTAGTACTTCTACCATTTGCATCAAGATATGTATAGAAAAAATGGTCCTCAGCTTATAGCTGTCATTGAATGTTCCAGGTTGCGTAGTTGTGATCCATGAAACTTTTTGACTTGGAGCTGCACTGGACATTCTCAGAAGTGCAGCTCTGGACATAATGGTAGGAACGAAAAAGTTTCATGGATCATGACCTTACATCCGGGAAGATTTGCTATAAGCTGTAACATCTGGTTGTAGATGCTTTAATTGTATAATCAGCTACTGTTTTTACAAAAATAAGTACTGCAATAGACTTGATGTTGAACCTGCCATGATGATTCAACTTCGATTCATAAAGGTTAAAGTGAATCAGATCTGTGAAAATATGAACCGGAACCACTCATCTCACTACATTTTAGATTTAAAAGTTATGTTTCAAAATGTCATTGAAAATTTGTATTACTTTAAGAACTTTTGTGTTAATTTTGAAATTACTTTGAAATAAATATTATTTGAAATAACTGCCAATTTTTTTTGCAAATAATCATTTTGAAGAATGTTGCATTAAAACATACTATAGAAACAATCCAGGAGTTGGACAATAAAAGTGGACATCGAAAAAGTCCCACTTATCAAAAATAATAAGAAACATTGCTCTATAGCAATCCAGATGGCAATTTGTTAGTCAACTGTGTGTTAAGTAGTTTTTGATTAAGATATTTAAGGAGGTATATGTGTCCAGCTAAATTTATACCACCTGTCACAGAGATGCTGAATTGTGTATGGGAGCTCTTTAACTGATATTTGATGAGTGATAACATACTCCACATTCTCACCAAATCAAACCATGTCTGTTCTCACTTTGTAAACTAAACTAGTACTCACTTGTGTAGAGAAGTGTGCTTTACTGATTATGTGACATGCCCCGTGCAAATTATCCTTCCTGTAAGAAGATGTTTGCTACATGTGCAGCAGTCAGATCAAATAAATGTCATTATAAAAAACATCATTGACTGGTATGAATTATATCACTTAGCTTATTATATGCAAAACCTGTAATCAGAAATTGTTGCCATAACACACATGCCACCTGACCACTCTTAAATTGTATGTGCTTCCAACTTACTAAAGAGCTTCATGACAGTTAATTTTTTAAATTATACACCAATGCTATTTCAAGATGTTTGCTATAATAACTATCTTCCCTCTCTCTTATGGTGTTTTCTGCTTTTTTCTACCCTTGTTCTATGTCTGGTGTGTACAATGATAATGAAAGCTGATGATGAAAGTGGATCACAATGCTCCTTGTTTGTATGTATTAATTTTGTCCTATGCAGTTGTGGTAAAAATATATTCTTTGTTTGATACAATTCCTGAGATGGAAACTCCAGGACAGAATACAAATATCAGTGTTTTGGCCCAAAATTCATTGATGATCTATTTTCACATAGATACACTCCTGGAAATTGAAATAAGAACACCGTGAATTCATTGTCCCAGGAAGGGGAATCTTTATTGACACATTCCTGGGGTCAGATACATCACATGATCACACTGACAGAACCATAGGCACATAGACACAGGTAACAGAGCATGCACAATGTCGGCACTAGTACAGTGTATATCCACCTTTCGCAGCAATGCAGGCTGCTATTCTCCCATGGAGACGATCGTAGAGATGCTGGATGTAGTCCTGTGGAACGGCTTGCCATGCCATTTCCACGTGGCGCCTCAGTTGGACCAGCGTTCGTGCTGGACGTGCAGACCGCGTGAGACGACGCTTCATCCAGTCCCAAACATGCTCAATGGGGGACAGATCCGGAGATCTTGCTGGCCAGGGTAGTTGACTTACACCTTCTAGAGCACGTTGGGTGGCACGGGATACATGCGGACGTGCATTGTCCTGTTGGAACAGCAAGTTCCCTTGCCGGTCTAGGAATGGTAGAACGATGGGTTTGATGATGGTTTGGATGTACCGTGCACTATTCAGTGTCCCCTCGACGATCACCAGTGGTTACGGCCAGTGTAGGAGATCGCTCCCCACACCATGATGCCGGGTGTTGGCCCTGTGTGCCTCGGTTGTATGCAGTCCTGATTGTGGCGCTCACCTGCACGGTGCCAAACACGCATACGACCATCATTGGCACCAAGGCAGAAGCGACTCTCATCGCTGAAGACGACACGTCTCCATTCGTCCCTCCATTCACGCCTGTCGCGACACCACTGGAGGCGGGCTGCACGATGTTGGGGCATGAGCGGAAGACGTCCTAACGGTGTGCGGGACCGTAGCCCAGCTTCATGGAGACGGTTGCGAATGGTCCTCGCCGATACCCCAGGAGCAACAGTGTCCCTAATTTGCTGGGAAGTGGCGGTGCGGTCCCCTACGGCACTGCGTAGGATCCTACGGTCTTGGCGTGCATCCGTGCGTCGCTGCGGTCCGGTCCCAGGTCGACGGGCACGTGCACCTTCCGCCGACCACTGGCGACAACATCGATGTACTGTGGAGACCTCACGCCCCACGTGTTGAGCAATTCGGCGGTACGTCCACCCGGCCTCCCGCATGCCCACTATACGCCCTCGCTCAAAGTCCGTCAACTGCACATACGGTTCACGTCCACGCTGTCGCGGCATGCTACCAGTGTTAAAGACTGCGATGGAGCTCCGTATGCCATGGCAAACTGGCTGACACTGACGGCGGGGGTGCACAAATGCTGCGCAGCTAGCGCCATTCGACGGCCAACACCGCGGTTCCTGGTGTGTCCGCTGTGCCGCGCGTGTGATCATTGCTTGTACAGCCCTCTCGCAGTGTCCGGAGCAAGTATGGTGTGTCTGACACACCGGTGTCAATGTGTTCTTTTTTCCATTTCCAGGAGTGTATTTATTAAAGTAAAGCTGGCCTCAATCTAAAAGTTGGTTTGGATATTATTGTGCATTACTGGTTCACTATAACCAGATGTGAGGTATAGTCATAGAGAGCGAAAGTGATGGAGGTTGCAGTCTGGGCTGTTGCCAGGGGCAAAGAGTTTTTTGTACTGCTTCTACAGCCTAAGCACAGTCTAAAGTTCTAATGATGTAATGTGCTGCTATTTTTGGATGCAATAATTTTTCCTCTTAGTTATCAAATATTGTGCAATACTATTGAAGGACACAAAGTTGGACACCTTCTGCTCATATATGAAGCAAAAACAAAGACAAAGTGGGGCAAGCACCATGATCAGAAAAGCAGCCTGTGATTGGTGGAAAACCTGGGAAATTTATTTTATTATTTATTTACATTTTACGGCCTTTATTGGACCACTCTAGCCAACTTTATACAGAGAATTTTTCAGTTTCCTGTCAGCCCAATACTTCTTTATTCTCTCGGGTCTCACCCTTCTTTCTTCATCGGAGATCACCCTTCCTATTGTCTGTTTGTTGATTTTCGTTTGCAGTCTGGTTTGTTTGTCTGTGAGTTTCCTGATTTTGTCAGTTTTATTTCTCAGGTCTTCCAATGTAGGAAATTTATTTTACTATACAGTATTTACTACTTGTTAAGACTGTGGTGTTTTATTTTTAAACAAAGGAAGTAAATACTAAATTTTTGTACTATTCTCAACCATACAAAGACACATGGTATTAATGTAAATAAGTGAGGTGAAAGACAACCAATGAGCGCACTTCTTGGTGGGGGTCAGTGAGTGGTGGAAGACACACAAGAGCAAGTCCTTAGAGAGACAGAAGGAGGCAGAAGCTGCTAGATGCAGATGTATGATCAGGATATAGGATGGCATACAAGGTATTAGAACCAGTTATTTTTATCTCCTTAAATCATTATAAATTACTGTCAGTGCTCCTTACAAAACGTTCTTGTGGGTAATTTAGCAGGAAATGACACCAGAGCAGGTAGGTAGCTGCCTGGCGTCATCTTGCTGGAGTCAGTTCTGTGAAGACAGCACAAGAAAGTGAGCTGCCTGACTACCCAAATCTGTGACCAGTATAATTGCAAACAATGGACTTGGCTGCCTCAGGTACCTTTCACACAATTAATTCCACTGTTGTGAATTGGTGCTGGAACATTAATTATTAATTTCTTTCATTAATAATTCTGTAGTAAAATAAATTAGAAACTTTTGTTTTTCATCTCAGACCTTGTGCTAGTGAGGGATACTGGTATGAATGTAGCAAGTTTTACTTTGTGTCAAGTTCACTATAACCAGATGTGAGGTATAGTCAGAGAGAGCCAAAGTGATGGAGGTTGCAGTCTGGGCTGTTGCCAGGGGCAAAGAGTTTTTTGTACTGCTTCTACAGCCTAAGCACAGTCTAAAGTTCTAACGACTTAAAGTGTGAGTGTGAATCTGGGTTATTTCAGTTTATTCCCCCAAACCACCTCTCACTTCTTTACGAGATGACTTACTTGGAACTTGCAGCCACTCTTCTTTACTGGCTACACAGCTGCTGGAAACTCTCTTGACTTCTCCTCTGTTGAATAACGCTAGGTACAGGAATTTTTAAATTCATTCTACTTAGGAAATAAGTAGACATACAACCTTTATTTTTCATCAGTTAACAATGTATTTGCCCTCCATACACAATAGAACTCTCTTTCCACATAAATAAGTAACTTCATGTAAGTCTCTCATACAGCCAAAATTGAGCTACAGTTAAAAGAAAGTTGGCTTAGATGCCATGACTTTTCTTAACATGGATCAGAAAATAAGTCTTGCCTATAGCAAGCTTACGTCAAGAGTTTTCAAGAGTTCTTTTTCAACTGTCCTTGTTTTAATAACAATAGTCAATGACACAATAAGTACAGAGCTGCATATAAACTCCATGGTTCTTCCTTACACACTCACTAAAACATCTATGGATTGCCTGACAGGCTGGTGCCATTCATCTGCCGCGTCTACTTTCTTCCTGCGACTGAGTTTAAACCTGCACACACAAACATGTGATGAGCAGTAGGTAGGATTCTACCATCCCATACTCATATCCAGAATATCATGTGTTCGAGGCGGTAGAAGGCTGAGTGGTTCTAGAATTTACACAGCAATTCTCCAATCACTACAACAGCTGGAACAGATTGCCAGCTGGTTATGTAGAATGTATTTTTTTAGTCGTCAGTACTTTTGCTTTGAACATGCAGTGTCAGAGGTTATAATACTGAATCCAACTAAATACCAAATCTAAAACAGAGTCCCATAACCAAAACATTGTTGCACCTCAAAGGAAAAGCCAGTTCTTATGACAGCTAGTGTGTAGTGCATTATAGGTTGCAATTTAAATATTCCAAGTGTTAGTGAACATTACAGTGGTATGCTCTTGTCTTCCTCCACTCTTTGGACTGATTTGCTCAGACAGTTAGAGGCATAGGGAGGGATCCTACAGCTTAACATAAACTGTAGACTGTGGTGAAACTTGGGATTTTTCACATTAATAGATCATTTCAGAGGCAAAAAAGTAGTAAATTACACAAAAAATCTTAGAACTGAATGGGGATGAGTCCCCATATCTTTGGATATGTACTTTAGTACTAGCCCATTGAGCTACCAACTCAGAGTTGCCTAATTTTTCCAAAGTTTTTTTTTATTAAAAACATATTATGGTATCTGTTAATGAAAGATGAATGGTTTTAAAAGACTATATAGTACACTTTGATGTTGTGATCATTTTCTTGAAATTTTTTGTGGTGCACATCTGAATCTATACTCTGCGGACAACTGCGAAGTGTGTAGCAGCAAGTATGTCCCACTGTACCAGTCACCAGAGCTTTTACTCCTCCATTCATGCATGGAGTGTGAGACAAATAGTTGCTTAAATGCCCCTGTGCATGCTGAATAAGTCCAATCTTATTTTCATGATCTTATTGAGAGCAATGTGCAGGGGGTTGAAGCATATTCCTAATTTCATCACTTAACGTCAGCTGTAAAAACTTTCTACCCTTTCACAGGACAGCATGCATATATTTTCAGGCATCCTTCAACTCAGTTCTGTCACTAGCTTCGTGACACTCTCACATGGGTCAAACAAATCTGTGGCCATTCATGCTGCCTTTCATTGTATCCATTCAATACTCTCGGTAACTCCTGTTTACAGGTCCCAATTACTACAGCAATGTTCTAGGATGAGACACACATGTGTTTTGTAGGCAGTCTCCTTTGTCAGACTGATTGAATTTGCCTAGTATTGTACCAATGAACTGTAGTCTACCATTTGCTTTACCTACGACAGACTATGTGATTGTTCCATTGCATATCCCTGTATGTTATGCCTAGGTATTTTTATGAATTGACAGATTCCAGTTGTCACTCACTGATACTGTAGTCATAGGACATTGTATCTTTTTGTTTTGTGAAGTGCATAGTTTTACATTTCTGAACATTCAAAGTGAGTTGCCAATATTTGCAACTCTTTGAAATCTTATCAAGATCAGAATGAATATCTCTGCAGCTTTTATCAGAAAATACTTCATTATAGATAATTGCATCAACTGTAGAAAGACTGTGGTTACTGTTAATGTTGTTTGCAGGGTCATTAATATATAAAATGAACAGCAAAGCCCCAACACACTTCCCTGAAGCACACCTGAAGTTACTTCTGCATCTGTTGACGACTCTCCAGCTATTGTAATGCGTCCTCCTCACCAATAAATGCTCAATCCAGTAACAAATCTCACTTGGTGCCCCATATGCACATAGTTTTGATACTATCGAATAATGGAAAATTCAGGATGGAATAATGACAATATTATTGTAGACTGCTACTCACCATATAGTGGAAATCTTGAGTCACAAACAGGCACACGGAAAGACTGCTAAACAAATAAGCATTGGGCCAAAAAGCCTTCTTCTGATTAAAACAAAACACACACACACACACACACACACACACACACACACACACACACACAAACATATACACGCAACTGCAACTCGATACTTGACCTCTGTCTCTGGCTGCATAGGTCAGATTGTAAGCAAATGCGCATGATGGGAGAAGCAGTCTGAGTGGCAGGGGTAAGGAGGAGGCTGGGACAGGGAGGGATAACAAGGTAGATGTGGGTGACGGTAAAGTTTGTACAGGAATGAGATGGACAGAGGGTAGGTCAACTAGGTGTAGCTGGCAGGTTAGTTGGTGGGCTAGGAATGGGGGGGAGGTAGTGGAAAGGAGAGAAGTAAAAAGATTGTGGGTGTGTTGGTGAAATAGAAGGCTGTGTAGCACTGGTATGGGAACAGGGAAGGGGATAGCTTGGGTGAAGGACAAAGACTAACAAAGGTTGAGGCCAGGAGGATTACAGGAACATAGGGTATATTGTAAGGAGAATTCCCACCTGTGCAGTTCTGAAAGGCTGATGTTGGTACGAAGGATCGTGATGGCAAAGGCTATGAAGCAGTCACTGAGATGAAGAACAATGTATTGGGCAACATGCTCAGCAACTGGGTGGTCCAGCTGTTTCTTAGCCACAATATGTCGGTGGCTATTCAAGCACACAGACAACTTGTTGTCTGTCATGCCCATGTGGAACACAGCACAGTGATTTCAGCTTAGCTTGTAGATCACATGACTGGTTTTACAGGTAGGCCTGCCTTTGCTGGGGTAGGTGGTGGTGGGAGGATACATGGGACAGGTGTTGCATCTATGTCTATTACAGGTATAGGAACCATAAGGCAAGGGGTTAGGAGCAGGGGTTGTGTAGTGATGGATGAGGATATAGTTTAGATTCGATGGGTGGGAGAATACCATTGAGGGAGGGATGAGAAGGCTACTGAGTAAGACATTCCTCATTGCAGGGCACTACAAGTGGTAGTCAAAACACTGGCAGAGAATATGATTCAGTTACTCCAGTCCTGGCGGTACTTAGTCATGACAGGTGTGTACTTCTGTGGCCAGACAGTGGAATTTTGATTGGAGATATAAGGCATGGAAGATCTGTTTCTGTAGAAGGCTGGGATGATAATTACGGGGCTTGCCTGAGTATGAAGCTTGGTAATTTTGACAGGAACTGCTTCTCACAATGGATGTGATGACCAAGGATAGCTTGGTACGGAGTGGGTGGCAGCTGTAGAAGTGGAAGTATTGCTAGTGGTTGGTAGGTTTGATATGGATGGAGGTACTGATGTAGCCATCTTTGAGGTGAAGGCCAACATTGAGGAAGGTGGCCTGTTGGGTTGAGGAAGACCAGGTGAAGCAATTGTGGGAGAAGGTGTTAATTTTCTGGAGAAATGTGAACAGGGTGTCTCCACCCTCAGTTGATACTACAAAGATGTCATCAATGTATCTGAATCAGGTGAGGGGTTTAGGGTTCTGAGTGGTTGGAAAGGATTCTTCTAGATGACCAATGAATAGCTTGGCATAAGATGGTTCCCATTGCTGTAGCTCAGATTTGTTTGTAGGTGATGCCCTCAAAGAAGAAGTAATTGTAGGTGGGAATATACTTGGTTGTGGTGCCCAGGAAGGAGGTAGTAGGTTTGGAATCTTTTGGGCACTGGGAAAACTAGTGTTCAATAGCATCAAGACCATGGGTGTTAGGGATGTTAGTGTAAATGGAGGTGGCATCAATACTGATGAGTGGGGCACCATGTGGTAAAGGAACAGGAACTGTGGAGTCAGTGGAGGAAATGGTTGGTACTTTTATGTAGGAGGGTAGTTTGTGGGTAATAGATTGAAGGTACTGCTTTATAGAGCAGAGATTCTTTCATGGGATAAACAGTAATTGGCCACAATGGGACATCCTGGGTGGTTGCGTTTATGGACTTTAGAAAGCATGTAGGAGGTAGGAGTGCAGGATTGGTAGGGGTAAGGAGAGAGGTAGATTCTGGGATGAGCTTAAGGATTCTAGGGGAGAGTGCAGATCCTGCTGGATTTCTGGAATGGGTCATTATGGCAGGGTTTGTAGGTGGACAGCTGGCAGAAACATTCCACCAGGCTAGCTTGTAGGTTGAGGGTTTGGAGAATGATGATGAGGCGAGTGTGAGAATAAGAAACTCTGGAAAGTTAACAGGGGGTGATTTGGGGACATTGGGGGTGGATCATGGTTTTACAGAGGAATGAAAAGAGTCAGCCACGATTGTGATTGGTCTTTGGTTGAGTCTGGTTGGTAGGGTTGGTGGCAAAACAGTGTTTCCTCTGTAGGGACTGGAAGAAGGAGAGGTTTTTAACAAGACCAGCATGACTGAATTTGGGGGCGGAGCAAATGGTAAGGCCCCTGAAAAGACTTAGCCCCACAGAAGTAACAATACTTTCCCAAGGACTTACCCTTAGCCCCAGTCCCAAATTCAATCATGCTGGACTTGTTAAACATCTTCTCTCCTTCTCCTGGTCCCTACAGTGGAAACACTTTTTTGGCACCAACCCTACCATTACCAATCGGACTCAACCAAAGACCAATGTAAAGCCCTGCCTGACTCAATTCACTCCTCCATCCAACCAAGATCAATGCCCACTGGCCCCAAATCACCCCCTGTTGACTTTACAGAATTTCTTAACCTCGAACCTTGTCACACCATCATTCCCTAAAGTACCTCAACCTGCAAGCTAGCCTTACATCCATAGAAAGAACCGCAATCCACCACCTAAAAACTGATCCTGACCTTATCCTACCTGCTGACAAAGGATCCACCAATGCTGCTTTGAACCACAAGGATTACCTGGTGGAAGGTTTCTGCCAGCTGTCCTCCTGCAAACGCTGCCATAGTGACCCATTCCAGAAATCCAGCAGGATCTACACTCTCTCCTAGAATCCTTAGGCTCATCCCAGAATCTATCTCTGTCCTTACCCCTACCAGTCTGGCACTCCTACCTTCTACATGCTTCCTAAAGTCCATAAACCCGACCACCCAGGATGTCCAATTGTGGCCAATTACTGTTTGCCCACTGAGAGAATCTCTGCTCTATAAAACAACACCTGCAGTCTATTACCCACAGCCTACCCTCCTACATAAAAGTACCAACCATTTCCTCCACTGACTCTCCACAGTTCCTGTTCCTTTACCACATGGTGCCCCACTCATCAGTATTGATGCCACCTCCATTTATATTAACATCCCTAATGCCCATGGCCTTGCTGCTATTGAACACCACTTTTCCCAGTGCCCAATAGATTCCAAATCTACTACCACCTTCCTGGGCACCACTTCCAACTATATTCCCACCCACAATTACTCCTCCTTTGAAGGCATCACCTACAAATAGATCTGAGGTACAGCAATGGGAACCATCCTATGCCAAGCTATTCATTGGCCATCCAGAGAAATCCTTCCTAACAACTCAGAACACGAAACCACTCACCTGCTTCAGATTCACTGATGACATCTTGCAGTGTCAACTGAGGGTGGAGACACCCCATCCACATTTCTCCAGAAAATCAACACCTTCTCACGCAAATGCTTCACCTGGCCCTCCTCTACCCAACAGGCCACCATCCTCAATGTTGGCCTCCACCTCAAAGATGACTACATCAGTACCTCCATCCATATCAAACCTATCAACCACCAGCAATACTTCCATTTCAATAGCTGCCACCAATTCCATACCAAGCCATCCATGGTCATCACATCTATAGCAAGGAGCAGCCCCTTTCAAAATATACCAAGCATTGCACTCAGGGCTTCAAACACTGTAATTAATCTCCCAGACTTGTACAGAAACAGATCTCCCATCCTTATCTCTCAAATCACACACCACCTCTCAAAGTTCCACCTTCCGGCCACAGAAGAGCACACCTCTCATATCTAAGCACCACCAGGACAGGATCAACTGAATCACATACTTTGCCAGTGTTTTGACTACCTCTTGTAGTGCCCTGAAATGCCATCCCTCCCACAATGGTATTCCGCCACCCATAGAAACTAAACAATATCTTCGTCCATCCCAGCCCAAACCTTGCTCCCAACCCCTTGCCTCATGGCTCCTATCCTTGTAATAGACCTACATGCAAGACTTGTCCCATGCAT